>NC_045798.1:86730297-87930297 GCF_009873245.2 Balaenoptera musculus | reverse complement strand
GGCCAAGACCATTCACTGAAAGAGCAGTCTCTTCAGCGAATGGTTCTGGGACAAGTGGATATCCACGTGCAAAAGAATGAAGGTGGACCCTCACTCCACACCACACACACAAAATAGCTCACAATGGATCAAAGACATCAATTTAAGAACTAAAGCTATAAAACTCTCAGAAGAAGACAAAAGGAAAAAGCTTAATGACTGTGGAGTGGCGATAGTTTCTTAAATATGACACCAAAGAAAAAGTAGATAAATTGGACTTCATCAAAATGTAAAACCTTTGTGCATCAAAGGATGCTATCAAGAAAGTAAAAAGACAAGCTACAGAATGGGATAAAATATTTGTAAGTCATATATCTGATAAGGGCCTAGTATCCAGAATATATAAAGAATTCTTACAAAAGCCACAAAAAACAAACAACCCAATTAAAAAATGAACAAAGGATTTGAACAGACATTTCTCCAAAGATACACAAATGGCCAACAAGTACATGAAGAGATGCTCAGTGTCATTAATCATTACGGAACTGACAAGCTGATTCTAAAATCTAGATGAGGGACTTCCCAGGTGGTCCAGTGTGTAAGACTCTGTGCTCCCAACGCAGGGGGCCCTTGTTCGATTGCTGCTCGGGGAACTAGATCCCACATGCATGCTGCAACTAAGAGTTCACATGCCACAACTAAGAAGCCCGCATGCTGCAATTAAAAGATCCCGCATGCCGCAGCTAAGACCCGGCACAGCCTAAATAAATAAATAAATAAATATTTTTTAAAACCTCTCAAATCATATTTTAAAAAATTAAAAAAATAAAATCTAGATGAAACTGAGAAGTACCAAAAATTATCAGGATAACCATGAAAATGAAAACCAAAGTAGAGGACTTACATTTACACTACCAGATACCAAAACTTGGACTAAAAGTAATTAAGACAATAAGAAATTGAATAGGCAGAAATCAAAAAACAATGGAAGAGAACTGAATGCAAAAACAATTCTTCACCTCCATAGTCACCTGATTTACAAGAAAGGTGATACTACAGTACAACAAAGGATGATCTTTTCAATAAATAGGGCAGATTAATTAGACATCCACATGTAAAAAGTCTTGACCTTTCCACCATAAACAAAAATCAACTTCGGTTGGTGTATCAATCTAAAGGTGAGAAGTAAAACAATAAAGCTTCTAGATGAAAACATAGGAAAATGTCTTCATGATTATAATTGTCAAAAATTCCTTAAACAGGTCCCAAAAGTACTATGCGTAAAGGAAAGGACTGATAAATTGGACAACGTTAAGGTTAAAAACTTCTTTCATGAAAAGATTAGCCTTGAAAGAGTGAACAAGAAAGTACAAAGAACTCATATGCAGTATACATAAAGAACTCCTATGGATCAATAATAAAAATACATGTTAACTCTTCACCAAAAATATATAGATGACAAGCATATGAAAAGATGCTCAATATCATAAGTCATATGGGAAATGCAAATTAAAACAATGAGATACCCAATAACACACACCTATTAGAAGGGCTAAAAATCCAAAATAGTCAATAATACCAAATGCTGACAAGGATGCAGAACAACAGGAACTCCCATTCATTGCCTGTGGGAACACAAAATGGTGCAGCCGCTGTGGAGAAGTTTGGCAATTTCTCACAAAGCTGTTTATAGTCTTACCGTTTGATCTAGCAATCATGCTTCTTGGCATTTACTCAAGTGAGCTAAAATCTTACGCCCTCACAAAAACCTGCACATGAATGTTTACACCAATTTTATTCATAATTACCACAGACTGGAAGCAACCAAGATGTCCTTCAAAACGTAAGCAAATACACTGTGGCACGTCCATACGATGAATATTATTCAGCAATAGAAAGAAGTGAGCTACGCCAAGCCATCAGGAGGCGCGGAGAAACCTAAACCGCACACTGCTGGGTAAAAGCCGGTCCGGAAAGGCTGCGTACTCTATGCTTCCACCTGTACGCCGTTCTGGAGCAGGCACAACTGTGAAGACGGCGAATCCTAATGTAAACTACAGACTTTATTTATAACAATGAATCAAGAGTGGTTCATTCACCAAAACAAGATGTTGATAACGGGAGGCTGTGAGGAGAAAAATAAGGAGCATGGTACACAGGAACTCCAAACTATCCGCTGAACGCTGAGCAAGCCTAAAAACTGCTCTAAAAAGTCTACTAACTGAAGACAAACAAACATTCAGCTCAGTAGGAAAATGGGAAAAAGACTTAAACAAGAGCTTCACGAAAGAGAACAAATGGTTAATAGACATAAAAACCTTATTAGCACAGAACTGCAAATTAAAAATCAAAATGAGATAACACTACACATACCAGGAGGGCTAAGATATTAAAAGGACAGACAATGCCAAGTGCAAAGACAAAGACTACAGAGCAAATGGAAGGTTAATCCCCTGCTGGTGGGAGAGTAAACTGGTACAATCACTCACCATTGCCCACCATGACCCAGAAATGCATAAAAGTTCCTAGCAGCACTTATTTGTAATAACCCAAAACTGGAAACAACCCAAATATCTATAGTAGAAAGGATAAATTAAATGATAGTATGTTCATATAACAGAATACTATATAACTACGAAAAATGAACAAATTTCTGCTATATAATAACAAGGATAATCTCATAAAAACAAATACTGAATGAATGAAGCCAGAAACAAAAGGGTACGTACTATGAACTCAATTTAGTTCAAAAACAGCTAAACCTAACCTACGGTATCAAAAGAGGACAGTGGGGGTGAGCAGGTAATAGAGAGAACGATGGGAACGTTTAAGGTACTGCTAATGTTCTGGCTACATATGGAAATTCATGAAGCTTTTCACTTAAAATCTACACACTTTTCTACATAGATGTTCTATTCAATTAAATTAGTCACCCAAATACAATAATAAAGGGGTTTCAAAAAACACATTTCTGGCTTCTCCTGAAAAAAAAATCATTAGCTATGGCAACAATTAAATGGAGCAAAGTAGGAGCCTGCCCCTGTGGAAGAAACAGGGACTCTAATTCTGCGAAACCCCAGAGCCAGCTATTAACTGCTATCACCCACTACCTTTAACCGCCTCGCTAGCTTGCATTAGTGTCTGAGGTTTTGAATTCAGTTAAAGAATTGAGGTATTAAGAGAGCACAGTCTGTTTCTGCAGTTTATTAGATTACATACATTTTTCATCTTAACCCAGAAAAGCAACAGGTTTCACGTTCGCTGAGAGAAGTGCTAGGGGAAGGCACCCAGCCTCCCTCCCTCCCTCCTTCCGAGCAGAGTGGCCTCAGCCTGACCACACAGTGGAGCCTCCTGTGAGCTTTAAAAGCCGTGATGCACCCATAGGCTCGGATGTCACTGGATGAGGCCCGGTCATCGAGAGCTTTAAAAGCTCCCCACATGACCCCATAACGCGCTCCAAGGGTGACCACCACCACCCGAGGCCTTGCTGCGGTATTTCACGTGAGAGAGTTCTACCACAAAAAAGAAGTTTGAAAAATATTGCTAATTCCTTGAGCACTGTCTTTGCGTATGGAGACAATGTAAAAACGCTAATATACATTAAGCATTTTAAAACTGCTGAATTGACTCTACCTAACGAAGAATTAGGTTTACTATGGTTTTCCCAGGCTAGGTTTGTGTCAAAGGCCAAGATTTTGAACCCACGTTAACCAACTACTTGATGCCAGGATCATAAGATCTTCAGGATTTTGTGTCTTATCTAATCACACTTTCTTCAAAATACTAAATACTCCAAGTTTCTGTCTAACTAAAAAGTTCGATTATGGAGAGTACCGGTTGCTCCTTTCTGAAGAAATCTTTTCATCCTTCAATACCTGATATTGATAGAAAGTAATTATTTTAAGCAGAATCTATCTCTCCTTAACCGTTACCCACCAATGACACCTAGTTTTACCAGGGAAGCAGAGTCCCCTTAAAGCCTCAGAGCACTTCCCCTGCTGCCCTGTAAGAAGTTCAAGCTCCACTTCTGTTAGCTATGCCAGCAGTCTCCTCCCCTTGAAGGAAGATTACAGAGTTCCTGAATTCATGGGAGAAAATCTAAAATGGCCTGAATTGGTAATCTGAGCAAGAAAGGAATTGTTTATTCGTTTGGCTCAAGGTCTGCCTGTCTCAGCTCTCTGGAAATGAGGTATTACAAATATCCCTTCAACAGAAAACAGAAACTTAGCAGGAGGCCAACTAAAGGTTCAAGCTAGGGAGAAAAGGTTTGCACCATTCTACTGGAAAAACTGAAGCCATACAAGATCCCAAAATGTAGTTTCCATCCAGATCACATTATGGCTTATTAAGAGTAAACTAAAATAACAATGATAAAAAAAATCCGATCTCACTCATCTTTATATTCCCAGGACAGTGCCAGGCACAAAGGCAAGTGCTCAACAAACGTTCCCCCATCAATTTATGTAATAGATGAGGCTTACTTCTTTACTTATGTCCTAAAGCTAATTATTACTTTAAGAAACGTTTTTTTGCTACTGACAAGGGATTAATCTCCAAAATATACAAACAGCTCATACAGTTTAATATCAAAAAAACATACAACCCAATCAAAAAATGGTCAGAAGACATAAATAGACATTTCTCCAAAGAAGACCCAGAGACAGCCAACAGGCACATGAAAAGATGCTCAATATCGCTAATGATTAGAGAAATGCAAATCGAAACTACAATGAGGTATCACCTCACACCAGTCAGAACGGCCATCATCAAAAAGTCTACAAATAACAAATGCTGGAGAGGGTGTGGAGAAAAGGGAACCCTCCTGCACTGCTGGTGGGAATGTAAATTGATACAGCCACTATGGAGAACAGTATGGAGGTTTCTTAGAAAACTAAAAATAGAGTTGCTATATGATCCTGCAATCCCACTTCTGGGCATGTATCCAGAGAAACTCTAATTCGAAAAGATACATGCCCCAATGTTCACTGCAGTTCTATTTATGATAGCCAGGACATGGAAGCAACCTAAATGTCCATCGACAGAGGAACGGATAAAGAAGATGTGGTGCGTATATACAACGGAATATTACTCAGCCACACACACACAAAAAAAGAATGAAAGAATGCCATCTGCGGCAACGTGGATGCACCAAGAGATTATCATACTAAGTGAAGTTAAGTTAGAGAAAGACAAATATCACATGATATCATTTATATGTAGAATCTAAAAAAAAAAATGATGCAAATGAACTCATTTACAAAACAGAACTAGACTCACATACATACAAAACAAACTTATGGTTACCAAAGGGGATTGGGGGTGAGGGGGAGAGATAAACTAGGAGTTTGAGATTAACATATTCACACTACTATATACAAAACAGATAAACAACAAGGACCTAACTGTATAGCACAGGGAACTCCACTCGATATCTTATAATAACCTATAATGGAAAAGAATATGGAAAAGAATATATGTATATGTATAACAATCACTTTGCTAAGTTGCATTAAAAAAAAAAAGGAAATGTTTTTGAGCAGGCCTCCTCCTCATTTCTGGGGGTTCCAGTTTTGACATCATTTTCCTTGGGAAGCCTAGACCACCAGTGCCTGTTATCTGCTGCCATAAACAGTGTTCCTGCCGTCAGAGGACACACACTGTCCTGAGACCCAAGGCAGAGACCTCGTCTCTCTTCTTAAACCCTGCACCCTCAGCCCCTAGCACCGTGCCCACCTATGACAAGAAGTGCTTCAAAATGCTAGCTGAATAAATGAATTAACCCACATGTAGGGCTTTATAGTTATGAAGGCAGAGCAACGCAATGGACCCTTTGGACTCAAAGGTAGATTCAAATCCAATTCTGACACTTACTAGCTGGGTAGACCTTCCCTATCACTTAACCTCTCTGAGCCTCATTTCCCCTATAAAAATACAGGGGAAATATAGGTGTTGTGTAAAAATCCCCACCTCCTACCTTCCACGTTTTTCTTAGAATAAAATTCATAATGAGTGACACAGAAAAACAAACAAAATAATTTCAGATTATGAGAAACATCAAAATCGTAAACTGTTAGAGCAACAGTCCCCAAACCTTTTGGTTTCAGAACCCCTTTATATTCTTAAACATCACTGAGGACCCCAAGACCTTAACTTTCTACAGGTTAGACCTACTGACAACTGCCCTGTTAGAAATTAAAACTGAGCAACTTTCAAAACACTTATTCACTGAGAAATAAATCTATTACATGTTAACATAAATACATATTTTTGTGAAAAACATACTCTCCAAAAAAATAGTAAGAGGAGTTTTCACTTTTGTACATCTGTTCAAGGTCTCCTTGAACAGAAGACAGGTGGATGCTCGTATCTGCTTCTGCTTTCTCTCTGTTGCAATATGTTGTTTTGAGGGAAATACACGAACACAGCGCAGCCTCACAGGGCTGGGCGTCGCCACCATGGCTCCTGCTGAAGAGTCAGCAGTTCCACCCCTAATGGCCTGTGTATGATCAGTGCAATTGTGAACCAAGTGAAAAAGCCCAACGGACTTACTATCACTACGAGAGTATTTACCTTGCAGATGCCTGAAACTGTCTCCAGAACTCCCAGGGGTCCATGAACCAACTCTGAGAACCACTGTGGTAGAGAATGACTGGGGTAAGGCAGGGAAGGCAACGTTCAGAAAGGTCTAGAGCAAGGAGGCCTCTCTCAGGAAGCTGAAGCCCAGAACGAGCGAGGGGTGGATTCTCAGAATAGAGAACAGCAAAGGCCCTGAGGCAGAAACAAACGTGGCCTCGTCCAGGAACAAAGGACTGGGGGCCAGGAAACAGAAAGGAGGCAGACGAAGGCCAGATCAATCAGGATCCCGCAAGGAGTGGGGCTGTAAGTTAAAGGGATGAAGGATCCTTCGGACAGTTCGGACCGGGGTGTGGCCATCTTATTTACATTTGAGAGAGGCCTCCGGCTGACAGGTGATGGAGACCAGTCGGCAGGCTCCCACTGAGGCCCGCCTCGCAGTCACACTGGAGGGGGGGGGAGTAGGGCCGACTGAAAACACGCCTCTGAGGGAGAAGCTACAAAATTATGAAACGCCTTGGGGAGTAAGGGAAAGAATTATTTTTCAGTTGGGGACCTGAAAAAGCAGGTGAACGGTGATGCCATTTGGTCAGACGGGAAAGACGGGGGGAAGAAGAGGTCCCAGCCGTATTCCAATGTAAAGTTCACGTTCTTCCTCTACCCTAAGCCTCTTCCAAGTAACTAAGAACTGGGGGACACTGCACTTTACGTTATTTTTTGCGTAAATCATACTGACGAAAAAAAATTAACGCTGACCAAAATAAGGCCCGATCAGGGAGCGAGGCCTTTAAGACCTCCTTCCAGACACCATCAGCCACTAACGAGAACTCTGAGCAGCCACGAGCCAACTACAAACGTGCACACCTGGACTGTTCTCCAGCGACACCTCTTCCGCGGAAACTCGCGGGCGCTGCACCCCGGCTCCCATGCCCGTGAACTTCAGCAACTGCAGTCAGAGCACTGACAACGCCGCTAAGCTGACACCTAGTCTTTCCCCCTCTCTTCCCAAACGCCGCAGCGGCAGAATGGAACGGACGCAACGGCCTTCCTTTCCAGACACGACCTCTTTCTCTTCCGAAACCCGGGGCGCCCGCCCGCCTGGGTCCCGAGCCTCAGGGGAGGGTGACGCTGGGCCACCGAGCCCGGGCCCGGAAGACGGTGCACCTGGACGCGAGCCCCGCACGGTCTCGGCCCACGTGTCACCGCGGGGGGACCCGCTCCCGAGCCCCCCGCGGGCCACCCCCGGGGACGCACACCGGGCCGGCGCCTTCTCGTCAGAAAGGCCTCCCACGACCTGCGGCAGCCGGGCCGGGAGGGCGGCGGGCGGGGGAGCGGGAGGAAGACGCCGAGGACGGGGGAGGAGGACGGGGTGGGGAGGGGGGAGGAGGAACGGGGGGGGAGGAGAAGAGAGAAGTGAGGAGAGACGAGAGGAGGGCGGCGGCGCGCGCCTCGCCCCCGGCCCCGCCGCCCGCCCGCGCGGCCCAGGAAAGTAGGCCCAGCCCGGCGGAGGGGCCGGCCGCGCCGCGCCGGTATCATTCCGCCCGCACCCTGAGACCCGGCAGTCGGGCGGCGGCGGCGGTGGCGACGGTGGCGACGGTGGCGGCGGCGGGGCACCCACCCCGGCCGGGGCCTGGCCCCCGGCCCCCGGCTCCCGACCCAGGCCCGCTCCGCCGCCCCCGGCCCGGCCCGCTCCCGGCTCCCCCCGCGCCGCATCGGGGGACTATATTCGCGCGGAGCGGCACAGCGCGGCCGGCCCGGGGCCGCTTACCGGTGTCGCCGCGCGCCTTGCTCTCCTTGGGCTTCGGGGGGCGGCCCCGCGGCATCGTCGGCGGCGGCGGCGGCGGCGGCCCACCCCTCGGCCGCACACACACTCACACACATACACTCGGCGGAGCGCGCACGCGCGGGGACCGGGCGCGGGGGCGCGGCGCGCACCCGGCCGAGCGGCGGAGGCGGGCGGAGCGGCTCGGGCGGTCGCCGAGCCCCGGCCGAGCGCCCGCGGGCCTCACGGGGGGAAGGCGCCCAAGCGAGCGAACGGGAGAGCTCGAACCGCGCCAACTTCGGCGGGTTCCATGGCCCGGCGGGCCGTGTTAGGGGCGTTGGGCGCGGGCGCGCGGTGGGGGCGGGGAGCGGCGCCGTGCGCATGCGCGGTCGGCCGTTCGGGCCTGGGCGGACGGAGAGCGAGCGGCCGCGGTCACCTAGCGGCGGGGCCTCCCGAGGTGTTGGGCAGCCGAAGTCAACGCAGCCGGTAAGGCCGTCGGGAGAGTAAGTAGGAAAGGTGTCCTTGTAACGGGCAGAGGTGGTGAGAAGGAGCTTTCCAGGTGGAGGCAGGTAAAAGAAACAACCCAGCCACGGGTCCTTCCTGTGCCGCGTGCGTAGTCTGCGTCCTGTGTGTGTATGTGCTCGTGTAATTCCAGGAAAACTGAGCGCTCCATCTCCCCGGGTTGCTTCCGGAAGGCCTTTGAGAGCATCCCTGTGAAAACCACAGGGGCAAAAAGACTGGGAGCCTAAATTTACCCAAAACATCGACCTTGGACTGAGGAGGACCCACCCAGAAGTCACTTATGTTCCTATCCTCTGATGTAATGCATTAAAATTTACAATTTCACGTGTGTCCATCTGTTATTTTTGTTGTTGTTGCCCATACTGACTTAGCCCAAAACCCGAACAGGAACATGACGGCAGAGTGTTAGGTGAGGTCAAGCAAAGCCAATAGCAAGTAGTCTAACATCGTCTTAGTATCCTCAGAAAAATTAATGCAAAGCCATAAATAATGACCACCAACTACACGCAGGGTATTATGAGGGAATACAAAGGTTAACAAGACAATCTGTCTCCCCGAAGAACTTGGAACCATGGGGCAAGAAACACAAAACTAGTCAAAAATCCACAGAGAACCTTGAGAAGGACAAGATTAATTATAGTTAGAAAAATAAATACAAAAGACCCCTCTCTTAACTGAAACTTAGTAAGTGGTTGGGTGCTAACAGATGGTAAAGGGTTTTCTACGTGGAGGCAACAGGGTAAAGAAGGAAAAACTAAAATGAAGAGTCTTATCTGTTAGGGGCTTTATATACATCCAATTCCTGAAAAAACTAAACACGCTCAGGCAGCCAGTGAATGGCAAATGGGATTTAGCAGTTAACATTTCCTGTTCTTTAACTTCTTAGTATGTTTTAGTGCCTTACATAAAATACTTCTAATCCGTACAACATTCCTTCAAGGTACTCTTTTACAAATGAGATTCAGAGAGGTTAAGTAATTTGCTTAAGGCTACATATCCTGTAAGCAAATCCAAGACCCAAACTAAATCTGCTTACCTGTTAATCCCATGCTCCTAGTTGCATCAAAGCAGAAGTCTACATTAAGTTTAGACAAAATATGACAGTACTACCATATGCATGTTAGGGCTGGAGTACCTTGTAAGGCTGAGAAAATAGATTGGAGGCAGATAATAAGAATCCTTGTTCATTTATAAATCAATTTGGATGATGGTGATGTGTTTGTGAATGTATACCCTATTTTGTTCTGAAAAGGATTTGAAGCAATTTATATCAGGGTAAAATAAATACACGAGGAAATCAGGACAATGGAAAAAATAGAAAAAGTGAGTAAGCACCCAAACTAATAAAATCCTTATAAAAGGCAAATAGAAAATCAAACTCCAGGTTTCTTAGCCCAAGCAGAAAAGTAGACATGATTAGTTACAAGATTCTCACTTTATCCATGAAAGAGAGCTGCACCTCTACCACTGTACCCCCCATAGGATTCTTTTTTCACCATACACGCATACCTACACATATCTGCAGAGACATTTTTACTTCTTCCCTTCTGATTTGGATGACTTTTATTTCTTTTTCTTGCCTAATTGTTCTGTCTAGGACTTTTCAGTGCAATGCTGAATAGAAGTGGTGAGAGTGGGCACCCTTGTCTTGTACCTAATCATAGTGGGAAAGCTTTGAACATTTCACCATGAGTAAGATGTTAGCTGTGGTTTTGTCATATATGGCCTTTATTATGTTGAGGTACATTCTTTCTCTACACAATGTTTTGAGAGTTTCTATCACGAAAGGATGTTGAATTTTGTAAAGTGCATTTTGTGCATCTGTTGAAATGAACATATGATTTCTATCTTTCTATTAATGTGGTATATCACGTTTATTGTTTTTCATTGCTTCCCAGGAATAATTCTACTTGATCATGGTGTATGAGCCTCTTAATGTGCTGTTGAAATCAGTTTGCTGATATTTTGTTGAAAATGTTTGCATCCATGTTCATGAGAGGTATTGGCCTATAGTTTTCTTTTTTTGCTGTGTTTTTATCTGGCTTCGGTATCAGGATAATTCTGGCCTTGTAAAATGAGATTGGGAGTGTTCCTCTCTTCAATTTTTGAAAGGGTTTGAGAAGGATTGGTGTTAATTCTTCTTTAAATGTTTGGTAGAATTTACTGGTGAAACCATCTAGTCTTGGGCTTTTCTTTGGTGAGAGGTCTTTGATTACTGTTTCAATCTCCTTACTCATTATTGGTTTATCCAAATTTTCTGTTTCTTCATGATGCAGCCTTGGTAGGTTGTATATAGGTTGGTTTTCTCTACTCACCCTCCTGGGTGTGTCAGAGGGTTCCATGGAGGACTGCTCTTTTCCTCCTTTTCATTTTGAAGTTGATGACTATATCAGACATTTTAAAAGGGGGCATAAAACATATCCTCCCCAGAATCACCACACAGGGCACAGCTAGAAAACAGGACCAACACCGCGGAAGCTCCATGTGTGACCCTGACTGAGAATGTCCTCCCCCTAGAGATACCTGCTCTCCTGATACTATAATAATCATCCCTTTGCCTTTATGGTTGTACAGTCTATTTAGATGTCTTTAAATAAATGAAGTATTCGTCAGTTGGCCCAGCTTTGGAACTTTTTCTTAAAGTTCTTCCAAATTCTGCTGCTTGCTTCTTTGCTCAGTATTGTGTTTGTGAGATTCAATGATGCTGATGCATGTAGCTGCAGTTCATTTATTTCCACTGTTGTGTTTCATTGTAAGACTCTGCCATAGGGTATTCATTCAGTCCACGGTGGACTGTTGGGTTATGTCAGGTTCTATTTCATTGTAAGACTATGCCATAGGGTATTCATTCAGTCCACGCTGGACTGTTGGGTTATGTCAAGTTCTGTTTCATTGTAAGACTATGCCATAGGGTATTCATTCAGTCCACGGTGGACTGTTGGGTTATGTCAGGTTCTATTTCATTGTAAGACTATGCCATAGGGTATTCATTCAGTCCACGGTGGACTGTTGGGTTATGTCAGGTTCTATTTCATTGTAAGACTATGCCATAGGGTATTCATTCAGTCCACGCTGGACTGTTGGGTTATGTCAGGTTCTGTTTCATTGTAAGACTATGCCATAGGGTATTCATTCAGTCCACGCTGGACTGTTGGGTAATGTCAGGTTCTATTTCATTGTAAGACTATGCCATAGGGTATTCATTCAGTCCACGCTGGACTGTTGGGTTATGTCAAGTTCTGTTTCATTGTAAGACTATGCCATAGGGTATTCATTCAGTCCACGGTGGACTGTTGGGTTATGTCAAGTTCTGTTTCACTGTAAGACTATGCCATAGGGTATTCATTCAGTCCACGGTGGACTTTTGGGTTATGTCAGGTTCTGTTTTGTTTTGTTTTTAATTCTTACTGGAGTAGAGTTGATTTCCAATGTTGTGTTAGTTTCAGGTGTACAGCAAAGTGAATCAGTTATACATATATCCACTCTTTTTTAGATTCTTTTCCCATATAGGCCATTACAGAGTACTGAGTAGAGTTCCCTGTGCTATACAGCAGGTTCTTATTAGTTATCTATTTTATATATAGTAGTGTGTATATGTCAGTCCCAATCTCCCAATTTATGCCTCCCCCCCCATCCCCTGGTAACCATAAGTTTGTTATCTACATCTGTGACTCTACTTCTGCTTTGTAAATAAGTTCATTTGTGCCCTTTTTTTAGATTCCACATGTAACTGATATAATATGATATTTGTCTTCCTGTGTCTGACTTACTTCACTCAGTATGGCAATCTCTAGGTCCACACATGTTGCTGCAAATGGCATTATTTTGCTCTTTTTTATGGCTGAGTAATATTCCATTGTATATATATATACCACATCTTCTTTATCCATTCCTCGGTCGATGGACATTTAGGTTGCTTCCGTGTCCTGGCTATTGTAAATAGTGCTGCAGTGAACATTGGGGTGCCTGTGTCTTTTTGAATTATGGTTTTCTCCAGGTATATGCCCAGGAGTGGCATTGCTGGGTCATATGGTTTTGTTTTTAAATGAACATGCTGCTATGAGTAGTCTTGTACTTGCCTTCTGGTGTTGATTTTTTAAATACAGTATGAAAAATATTTGTGCCTATTATTTTATTTTTTGCTTTCAATTTGTTCCGTCATCTAAGTTTACTTTTCTCTACTTTCTTGCCTTCTTTTGGATTGACATTTTTTTCTCGTTCTACTTTTTCCCCTTTCTAATTTGAAAGTTATATGCTGTATTCTGTAAGGGAACCCTAGAAACTTCAAGATGATACTTATAAAAGTTGAATGTTAATAAATATCTTTACCCTTCTTCTAATTTATATACCACGTAGTTCTGTGTTTTCATTCTACTTTTAAGCTTTAGAAGATATTATTATATTATTTTATTTAGTCTAATTTGTCTAAATATACCTACATGTTCCAATTTTTTTGTCCTCCACATTCCTTGGATCTCTGACCTTCATCTGCTATCTCTTTCCCTCTGTCTCATACACGTACTGTACAACTTCACTTAGTAAGCATGACTAGTGCCAAACACTCTCATTTTTTGTTCACCTGAAAATTATTTTGCCCTCATTCTTTTTTTTTTTTTTTTTTAATTTATTTATTTATTTATTTTTGGCTGTGTTGGGTCTTCGTTTCTGTGCGAGGGCTTTCTCTAGTTGCGGCGAGCGGGGGCCACTCTTCATCGCGGTGCGCGGGCCTCTCACTATCGCGGCCTCTCTTGTTGCAGAGCACAGGCTCCAGACGCGCAGGCTCAGTAGTTGTGGCTCACGGGACTAGTTGCTCCGCGGCATGTGGGATTTTCCCAGACCAGGGCTCGAACCCGTGTTCCCTGCATCGGCAGGCAGATTCTCAACCACTGCGCCACCAGGGAAGCCCTGCCCTCATTCTTAAAAGTACTTTTTATGGTTAAATAATTCTAGGTTGACAATCATTTTCTTTCAATCCACTGAAAGTGTTCCATTTTTTAGCTTGGCTTCTGTCATGGGTGACGAAGAGTCTTATCAGTCTTTGTTCTTTGGAGGTTATCATCTTCACTGGAAGTTTTTAAGGCCTCTCTCAGCCATTCGTGTCTTGCAGATTCATCATGGTATGCCTAAGTATGGATTCTTTTTATTTACACTTTCAAGAATTCATTGAAAAGTATAAGTGAAATTTCTCTTTCTCCTGGAATCCCAATCAGATTTATGATAGGCCTTCTCATTTTATTTGCCATGTTTCTTAACTTTTCTTTCATATTTTCTGCCTTTTTTTCTCTCTGTAGTGCATTATGGATACTTTTTTAAGATTTATTTTGCAGTTCACCAATTTTATCTTCTGCCATGTCTTCAGTTAAACCTATTCATTGAGTTTGATAATTCAGTTATATTGTGTTGTATCTCTTGTAATTTGGTTCTTTTTCAAATCCATTTGGTAAATTTTTCCAACTTTTTAATGAGAAAATTATCAAACAAACCTTTCAAAAAGTTGAAAGAATAGTCAAATGAACACCTGTATACTGACACCTAGATTCAAGCGTTTTACTATTTTTGCCATATTTGATTTATCTATTTATTTTTTTCTTTCTTTTTTTCCAAACTATTTTAAATAAGTTGTAGACATCCCATTTTACCCCTAAATAGTTCAGCATGAATCTCCTAAGAATACTGGAATTTTCTTACATATCCACAATACCATTATTATACCTACAAAAATTACCAATAATCTCCTAATATGGTTAATACCTAGTCCATATTCACATGCTCCCAATTGTCCCTGAAATTTGTTTTCCCAATCAGGATCCAATAAGGATTAATGTCTTTAAGTTTTTATTGTGCCTCATTTTATTTTTTACAGCTTTATTTAGATGTAATTTACATAGAATAAACTGCACATACTAAAGAGTGAAGTTTAATAAGTTTGACACATACAGATGTGAAACCATCAGCACAAACAAGGTGTGAATATATCCCATCACCCCTGAAACTTCCTTATTCCCCTTTGTATTCCTTCCTTCTCCCTACTTCCTACTCCTCATTTCCCTGGCACCCACTGATCTTCTTTTTGTCACTATAGATTAATTGCATTTTCTAAAATTTTGTATAAATGGAATTCATACAATATGTATTCTTTTTGTCTAACTTCTTTCACTCAGAATAATTGTTTTGAAATTTATCCATGTTGTTGCATGAATCAATAATTGATTACTTTTTATTGCTGAATGTTATTTCTTTTCTTTTTGTTCTGAGATATGATCGACATATAACATTGTATTAGTTTCAGGTGTACGACATAATGATTTGATAATTGTAAATATTGTGAAATGATCACAATAAGTCTAGTTAACATCCATCCCCACACACAGTTACAGTTTTTTCCTCATGCTGAGAACTTTTAAGATCTATTCTCTTAGCAACTTTCAGATATACAATACAGTATTACTAACTATAGTTACCATTAGTAACTATGGTTACGTGACATTCCTAGGACTTATTTATTTTATAAAAATACAGAATGCTTTCCAAAATTGCAGTCGTCCCCGTGTAGGGACCATGCTCATCTTCTCTGTATTGTCCCATTTTTCGCACTGTTGAAATAAGCACGGAATAGTGTTTCAGTGTGTGGAGGGACCACGGCTTCTCTAACCACCCACCTTAGATGGAGCCTTTTTTTCTTTTTCTTGCTTTGTTGCACTAGCTAGAACCTCTAATAATAGTTCTAGTACTAATGGATAGACACGATAACAGCAATTTTTTTTCCTCTTTCATATTAGAAAGAATTCAGTCTTTCCCCATTAATTATATTTTTGCTATAGGTTTTTTATAGTTGAGGACATTCCCTTCTTTCCCTAGATGGTGAGAGTTTCTATCATGAATGAATGTTTGATTTGCTAAAATTTTGTTAAGAACTTTCACATCTATGTTCATGAGGGTTATTAGTCTGTAGTTTCCCTTGTAATGTGTTTTTCTGGTCTTACTATCAGAGTAATACTGGTCTCATAGATTGAATTGTGAGGTATTCCTTCCTCTTGAATTTTATGGAAGAGTTTAGCATTAGCACAGTTTTCAAGTCATAGAAATAATGTTTAGGTTTTTTGATTTGTTGTTGTTTGTTTCTCATCTGTCAAGAATTAAATACCAGCAGCCAGTTTTCAAGTTAAAATGAAGATGGAAGCAAAACCATTGGGTATTAATTTGCCACCAGGCACATTTACACGTTTAATCTCTTTCAGTTGTCCCAGGAATAGAAGTGTAGACTCCCATTTTACAAAAGTCTGTCGAAAGAGGTTAAATAACTTGCCTAAGGTCACACAGTGGGTCTTGGAGTTCAGATTGGAAAGCAGGGCTCTAGGTACCTAGAGCCCTGTGCTCCTTCCCACACCAGATGAGCAAGTTAAGTACATACCTCGCCGTTCGAGAAGCTGAGATCGGGGAGTGGGAATCTGAGCTCACTCCAGAGTTGCTTGAATTCACAGATTCCAAACTGAACTAGACTCTGAAATCTACCTGAAGCTGAAACTGCCTGGAGTACTTTCAGAAATAAACCGACTCAGTTTGGCACCTAAGAAAATCGAAATATTATGATAATAGAAATAATAATAACTTATGATAAGTAGATAAATAAAATGGTTACTAGGTGCATAGTTCGGCACCTAAGAAAATTGAAATAATATGATAATAGAAATAATAACATGATAAGTAAATAAAATGGTTACTAGGTGTATAGTTTGGCACCTAAGAAAATTGAAATAACATGATCATAGAAATAATAACTTATAAGTAGATAAATAAAATGGTTACTAGGTATAAGCTAGAACCGTAGTAACAGCGATCAACCTGTCTCACGACGTTCTCAAGAAGCACTCAGTAGCCCAAGAAAACAGGCACAGGCCCACACGGACGGGACGGTGTGAGCACAGGCAAGGAAGCGACCGGGGGTGGGTTAGGGGTAAACTAGGGAGCTACCAAGAGCATGATTTCAAAAAGCACAGTCAGCTGACGTGAAGTAAGGAACGACGTTATTCAAACACCACTCAAGCAAGGAAGCAGACGATGAGTGCAGGGGGAGAGTGTCCTGGACAATAAGGAAAGCGGCTGTGGTTCCCGATGAGCAGCAGTGATGGGCTGGCACAGCGGGAAAATCAAGTTTGCCTTCAGTGAGGAGACGCTAAGATACCGGAAGAAAGAACAATGGCTTAAAAACTTCCCACACATTTTCTCCCAGAGATTCCTCAGAGTTGCTGACAGAAAACAGAGGTGACAGGCTGTGTGAGCCCAGGAAAATCGCCTTACCTTTCCAGGTCTCAGACCGTAAAATGAGAAAGCTGAACTAGTGTCTCTCTGAGGTCCCGAGCAGTTTTAACTCTGTGACTGCTCTGTATTTCAACCAAACACCATCAAACACTTTTTTTTTTTCCCCAGGGAGAGTCTGTTGGATAACAGTTAAAAGTCGGTGGCCCTTGAGCAGGACACTTCCAGGGGTCAGGGGTCAGGGTGTCCTGTTTGCCCGCTGATCACAGGTGTGAGCGTTACTGTGGGCTGTAAGAAAAACGAAAATGTACTCGTGATTCACTAGCAGACTCAGACCCCAGCTTCACGATGAGGCTCAGTGGCCGCCCCTCCCTGGGAGGCCGGGCCCACAAAACCAGCCACGTTTAAAGGGAGGGCACATCCCACCCCATTTGCCCTGAGCCCTAAACACAGCCAGCCCCAGTGCCTGTGAATGTATGTATCTTTGTGCATCTATTTTCTCTTTCTGTATTGTGATGGGATATGTATCTTGTTCCTTTTCACTGCTGTAAACAGTTCTGTTATATAACTATATTAAATTTTCTTATCTATCCTGTTGGTGAAACTTAGGCTATTTTTTTTTTTATGATTACAAATAGCTCTGAACATTCTTGTACATGTGGACGTAAGTGTGCTGGGCTGTAGGAGTGGAGTTACTGAGATTAAAACGATTCCTGGTGTGACTGCGTGATAACCTGCATTCCTACCAGCGGCGTCTGAAAACACCCTCATAACCGTCCGGTATGACCAGACTGCTTAATTTTTGTCAACCTGTGGGGTCTTATTTGAGTTTTCCTAATTTCTAGTGAGGTTGAACTTTTCTTCCCTTGTTTTTCCTCTTCACTGATTTGCCTGTTTTTATTTTTGCCTATTTTAAGCATTAGGTTTATGTCTTTTCCTATGAGATCTATAGTAATTCTTTATATATTCCGAATACTAATATTTTATCAGGTAAATGTGTTATAAACGCCTTTCCATTCTGTGGCCCATTTTGGTTTGTCATGTGAGAAATGCACGTTTTAATTCTAACATAATTTCGTGGACCAGCCTTTTCCCCTATCGCAAGAAGAATCCAAGTTGTTCATCGTGATCCTTTCTGATTTCCCCGGAGACCCCTCCCCAGCCCCGAGCCTGTGTCCCCCGCGCTGCGGTGACCTGACCTGGGCGTCCCCTCTCTGGGCCCGCTGGCTGCCCTCCCTCTGTCGCATCCAGCGCGTCGTCCCCACCCCGCCCCCAGCCACACAGTCACACCATCACTTTGATGCTGTCCGGTCTCTTAGCGCAGAGTCGGTCTCCCCCGCTAGGTTTTGGATTGTCGAATCCGCTTCCCCAGGCGGGGAGATCTGTAGGGGAGGCAAGGCCCGTGAGGCTGGGGACCAGCCCGGGGTGGTCCGGGTGTGAACGCCCCACCCCGGGCTGGGGAGCCGGGGGCGAGGCCGGGTCTCGGCGGGTGAGCTGCAGGGTCTGGAGATTCATCACACAGGCAGAGGCAGGGTGGGAGGAACAGGGAAGGGGACCCGGGCCCGGGACAGATGCAGGTGGAGCAGGCTCGCGCGCTCACCCAGCGCCCTGGCCGGTCACCATCACTTCCCACCGGCGCCGGGACCCAGGGGCTACGACGTGCCGCCCGGGGCACCTGAGCTCCCCGCGCCCCCCGCCAAGGTGGAGGCCGCCCTCGTGGAAACGGCGAGGCTGGGTTCCATCCCCAGGTGACTAGATCCAGGGATGGCAGTGTACACACGGAAGGGAAAGAAGGAAAAGACGGGAGCAGAATGGAGAAAATGAAGAAGAAATCAGAGACACAGAGTCGGGGAGGAGGAGCGCCACCTGGTGGCAGATCCCGCCGCCTGCACTCTCCCCGCCGCAGCGCAGACCCGTGCCGTTCATGATACAGGCCTGACCTCCAGCGCTGAAGCGGTGATTGGCACGTACTGGACGCTTGTAATAACGATATTCATTGAGCAACAACTCTGAGGAGTTTTGTTGTTTTTTTTTTAATATGGAACGCTTCAGGAATTTGCGCGTCATCCTTACTCAGGGGCCATGCTAATCGTCTCTGTATCGTTCCAATTTTAGTACATGTGCTGCCGAGGCGAGCACCTGAGGGTTTTTTAAATTAATAGTTGATTTTTGAACAGTTTTACATTTTCAGAAAAATTGAGCATCTGGTACAGGGAGTTCCCACGTACCCTCCCCCCAATATGCACACTTTCTCCTATTAATAAGACCTTGCATTAGTATGTTACATTGGATGCAATTAATGAACCAATATTGATACATTAGTATTAACCAAATTTCATAATTTAAGGTTCATTTCTGTACAGTTCTATGGGTTTTAACAAATGTCTGTTATGTATCCACCATTACAGTATCACAGAGATTAGTTTCACTGCCCTCAAATTTCTCTGTGTTCTACCTAATCACCCCTCTCCCCACCCGCCTCGAACCCCTGGCCGACACTGCTCTTTTTACTGTCTCTATATTGCCTTTTCCAGAATGTCATATAGTCAGAATCATACAGTATGTATCCTGTTCAGACTGGCTTCTTTCTGTTAGCCATGTGCATTTAAGATTCCTCCGTGTCTTTTCTGTGGCTTGATAGCTCATTTCTTTTTAGTGCTGAGTAACACTCCATTGTCTGGATGAACCACAGTTTACGTATCCATTCACCTGCTGCAGGACATCTTGTTTGTTTCCAAGTTTTCACGACTATGAATAAAGCTGCTATAAACATCCTGCAGATTTTTGTGTGAACGTTAAGCTTTCACCTCCTTTGGGTAAATACCAAGGAGTGTGCTTGCTGGATCATATTAAGTTTGATGAGGAACTGCCAAACTGTCTTCCAAAGTGGCGGCACCCTTGTGCGTCCCCACCAGCAGTGAATGGAGTTCCTGTTGCTCCACATCCTCGCCAGCGTTTGGTGCTGTCAGTGTTCCGATTGGTGTGTCCTGGTATCTCACTGCTGTTTTGATTGGCAATTCTCTAATGACATATGATTCAGAGCATCTTTTCATATGCTTACTTGCCATCTGCATATCTTCCTTCATGAGGTAACTATTCAGATCTTCGCCCATTTTTTTTTTTTTTAAGTTTAATTTTTATTTATTTATTTATTTATGGCTGTGTTGGGTCTTCGTTTCTGCGCGAGGGCTTTCTCCAGTTGCGGCAAGCGGGGGCCACTCTTCATCGCGGTGCGCGGGCCTCTCACTATCGTGACCTCTCTTGTTGCGGAGCACAGGATCCAGACGCGCGGGCTCAGTAGTTATGGCTCACGGGCCCAGCCGCTCCGCGGCATGTGGGATCTTCCCAGACCAGGGCTCGAACCCGTGTCCCCTGCATTGGCAGGCAGACTCTCAACCACTGCGCCACCAGGGAAGCCCTTCGCCCATTTTTAAAATTGGGCTGTTTGTTTTCTTGATGTTGAGTTTTAACTTTATTTTGGGTACCAGTTTTTTAATCAATATGTGTTGTGCAATACATTTTAATGCATATGAAATAAACACAGAGATATTTAAATAAAACATATTTGTTGGGGTGTTGCCTAAAATTATTTCCTATACCATCTGTTGTATCCATACAACATTTTGGGGTATATTATTTAAATCTCCCAATTAAAGTGAAAACGCAGCAATAACATAGAATCATTTCTGTGGACATATGATTAAAGCTAAACAACCCTCATAGTATCCATGGACGCTCACGTCTCATAGTCTGCAGCCTCGGTTAGATGTCTGTACCTTCAAACGGATGGACTATCATGACCCCTGGTGCAGGAGGCTTAACACGCACCAACATTCATTCAGCACTGTCTGCCTGGGGAACCCAACATGCAGACTTCAATTATATTTATTTCCCAGTTTTGTTCATACCTCAGTCCATTCAGGCTGCTATAACAAAGTATCATAGGCTGCACGTCTCATAAACAGCAGACATTTATTTCTCACGGTTCCGGAGGCTGAAAGCCTGAGGTCAGGTGAGAGCGTGGTCAGGCTCTGGGGAAGCTCTCCTCTGAGTTGCAGACGGCCATCCTCTTGCTGTATCCTCACGTGACAGAAGGGGCGAGGGAGCTCTCTGGGGCCTCATTTACAAGGGCACTAATCCCACCACGAGGGCTCCACCTTCATGACCTAATCTCCAACAGGCCTCACCTCCTAACACCATCACACGGGGGGTTGGGTTTCTACACACAAATTTTGGGGGGGACACACATGTTCAGTCCATAACAATACCTTAACATACATAACATACATAATGTAAACAAAGAAGAAGAGAGA
Organism: Balaenoptera musculus; assembly: GCF_009873245.2. NCBI lineage: Eukaryota > Metazoa > Chordata > Mammalia > Artiodactyla > Balaenopteridae > Balaenoptera > Balaenoptera musculus. Next base: position 87,908,892 of record NC_045798.1, on the reverse strand, counting down.
GCTTTGTGCAATTCTGCAAGGGTTAACCCACTACAGCCGCTGACCAGCAGTATCCTCTGCCTCAGACGGAGGGAGTGATGGTAACAGGATGCTCTGTGCATGGACAAGCAGGCCCCTTAGACAGGCAGAAGTGTATTTCAGCAAGAATTTTAATGAACTCAGATTCTTGCATCTTCCCGTACATGGAAAAGCGCTAAAATCATTAACTTGAGATGCGTGTTCGTTGTGACTAGCAGTAAGTAGTGTTTCACCAAGATGTGTACTTGATGCTTGAGCCCAAGCACCGTACTCTCCCCCAGACTCTTCAGAGCAGTTTACTCAGAGCTCCTGAGAGGCTGTCTCCCAGGCTATCGTCCTCAGTAAGACCCTGAATAAAACTTAAACTCACAGCTCTTATGCTGTGAGCTTTTTCTTTCAGTTGACAGCAACAATACCTACTGCTCCCAGAGGTAGGTCTTGTTAATAGCATAACTTTAGACGTGCTGACTATACCAAAGGTGAGTTTTAATTTCCAATGATGTGTAGCAAAGACGATGCAACTTTCTATTGCATACCAGATCTTTCCAAGAGATGTTCTGTATAGTGACACCAATGAATGGGAGACAGGAGGCCAGAGTTCTTATGGTGACTTATATTTACTCATGGTGTAAGGCACTTAACTTCTTTGAGACTCAGTTTATTAACATAAAGCAAGTGGTTGCTAATGTTCTCGCTAGTTCTAACACTTTTATGATTCAAAGATTTTTGAAACTTACCTTTTTTTAAATAAATGTATTTATTTAATTTATTTTTTAAATTTTTGGCTGTGTTGGGTCTTCGTTGCTGCATGCCGGCTTTCTCTAGTTGCGGCGAGCGGGGGCTACTCTTCGTTGCGGTGCGTGGGCTTCTCATTGCGGTGGCTTCTCTTGTTGCAGAGCACGGGCTCTAGGCGTGCAGGCTTCAGTAGTTGTGGCTCGTGGGCTCTAGAGCACAGACTCAGTAGTTGTGGCTTGCAGGCTTAGTTGCTCCACGGCATGTGGGATCTTCCCAGACCAGGGCTCGAACCCACGTCCCCTGCATTGGCAGGTGGGTTCTTAACCACCGCGCCACCAGGGAAGCCTTGAAACTTACCTTTAAGACACAGGAAATGGCTACATTAAGAAGTCCACAAAAGTTGAGGGATATGTCTGACATTTCACCACAAGAGGAAGGAAACTGAAGCTTTCGCTTTATCCTCAGCTAAGGTCTGAAACAGACAGCAAAGTTGCAGGTAGAAAATCACAAGCCCATCTGAGGCAACTGTGACAACCTTGCACTTTGTGTGTTGGTGTTGGGCTGAACACGTTTAGGAACAGAAGTGAATACGAATAAAACGCGATGAAAAAGCTTCAGTGAAAAGTCCAGTCTAGAATGAGACAATCGCCGTCCCTTTAGACAGTAACGTCAACAGCCCAAGTCTGACCTGAGAGCCCAGCCCCGGAGCTGGACCGCCGAGCTCTGCGTGTTGGAAAAGCCAACGGGCTGAAGGATCGCCCTTGCCTTGCTTCCCATTTGCCTCCCTCAGAGGTTGTTGTGAAGTGTAAACGGTGTGCGTAAGAGCCTTACACAGCACTGGGCACGTGGACGGCCTTCAGCGAAGGTCAGCCCTTGTTGCGCCCGACAGGCCACTTTCTAAGCCTCTGGGCTCTGAGCTGCTGAGCGAGTTCCGACCTGGCTCCGGCTCGCCCCTCCCCGCTTCCTGGACGCGCCCCTGGCCTGCCTGGAAGCCTGCCTTCCTTCTCGTTTCTCTCTCTTCTTCAGAGGCTTATGCTCTTCGACTCTCCAGAGGACCTCACCCTTTCAGTGACTGGCAATTTCCCTGGCGGTAAAAGGAGAGTGTCAAAAAAGTAGGCGAGGCGCATAACGCCGTGTAGCCTTTGAAATTTCAGGTAAGGCCGGGAAAGGCTGACGGGAGAATTTGCTTTCCTCAATCAGTGATGCACGAGGGGACTCCTCCTAGCACGTCCTCGTTTTCATATACTGAGCATCTGGGGAGGAGAGGGGTCCTGGCCCGCCTCTACCAAAAGCAGAGCCCTGTGTGCCGGGGGCGTATCTGGGAACGGGGCCCCAGGGAGCAGAACAGAGAAGGGAGGCCAACGCGGGGAGGTAGTCTCCAGCTGGGGCCACCGTGGACGCCCCGGGACCTTCCCCGAGCCCCCTGCCCGGCTGAGGGCAGGAACGCTCGTGGGGACGTCACCGCACCTGCCCGTCTGGGAGGGGGAGCTTCCCTCAGCATGAGTGCGCTCCTCAGAAGCCCTAGGGCGGCACCGTGCGGAACTGGAGTCCATTCCTGTCCCTTGGGGTCCAGGAGGGTGTCCCTTCCCGCTGTCCCTGCCAGGCGGGAAGGAGTCCGGTCTGCCCAAGCTGCCGCCGGGAGGCCACGGGATGCCCCGTGGCTGGTCCCTCAGTGGCGTCTCAGCGTGGACGCTGTGAGCGGCCAGGTGGGTGCCCTGCAGTGGCAGGAACAGCCCTGCAGAGCGAGCCGGGCTGCCCTCCTTCGCCGTCGCCGTGGCCACTCCGGGCCTGGCCCACTGCGCAGGCGCCCTGGCTGACAGGAGAGGCGGGGTCACAATCCCCGAGACCGTGAGCTTCACCACGGTCGTCCGCAGTCCCTCACCACAATACACCTGGTGCTTTGTTTCGTTTCGTTTCCTCGTTTGTTTGTTTTTGCAGGACAAACGATTTGAACAGAGATGTGAGGGGACACATCGCCTGCATCCCGTCCTCGGCGGGGACCCTGACCTTGGGCGGCCCTTCCAGGAACGCGGCTTTGCTCCAGAGTCACTGGGTTGGGGGCTGAAAGGAAATTGGGTCCGTTCGGGGGACTTCTACTTGGCCCTTCCTACCAGAAATGTCTCTTGCTCCTTAGGACAAGCAGCCAATCCGAGGACCTGCCAGTCACTTAGAGCACGGACGCCACTCGTACCGGATGGACTTGATCAACAAGCCCGGTGTCTGGCCTCTGACACCCGCACTGCTGGGTTGTGAACGTGGGAGGGTGTGTGGTTTGCCCCCGAGGCAGGGCGCCATCCGGCTGCAGCTCCGCAGAGCGTGTCGGAGCCCGCATGCGGCCCGGCGGCTGGAGTGAAGTGGGGCAGGGGGGGTGCTGAGGACGAGGGCAGAGGAGCCCGTACGAGAGGGGCTCGAGCTTCAGGGCACCGGCACCACAGAGAGACACCGGATACGCTTATTAGCACCGGCTACGGGGCGACACCAAACAACAGACCGGAGATGAGGAGCCGAAGAGAGAGCGTGTGTAGGGGGCGCCGCTGGCCTGGAGTAGGGCTCTGCGGGATGGGCCCACTCCGGCGCCGGGGGGACCAGGCTGCAGCCGGAGGCCGTAAGTTAGAGAGAGGGCACAGGGAGGACACAAGCTGGACTCAGACCCTGGGGGACGGGACACCAGGGGACAGTCAGGGTAAGTGGTTGCAAACGTACTGGAACCAGGAAGGCATAGCTCCAAACGGGCAAAGCAGAGAAGTCAAGATGGAACCCAGGCTTCCCTGGTGGCGCAGCCGTTAAGAATCTGCCTGCTGATGCAGGGGACACGGGTTGGAGCCCTGGTCCGGGAGGATCCCACATGCCGCGGAGCAGCTAAGCCCATGCGCCACAACTACTGAGCCTGTGCTCTAGAGCCCACAAGCCACAACTACTGAGCCCATGCACCACAACTACTGAGCCCTGCGCCACAACTGAGCCTGCATGCCACAACTACTGAGCCTGAGCTCTAGAGCCCTCAAGCCACAACTACTGAGTCCACGTGCCACAACTACTGAGCCTGCACTCTAGAGCCCTCAAGCCACAACTACTGAGTCCACGTGCCACAACTACTGAGCCCACAAGCCACAACTACTGAGCCCACGTGCCACAACTACTGAAGCCCACACACCTAGAGCCCGTGCTCCGCAACAAGAGAAGCTACCGCAGTGAGAAGCCCACGCACCACAATGAAGAGTAGCCCCCGTTCACCGCAACTAGAGAAAGCCCGCGTGCAGCAACAAAGACCCAACACAGCCAAAAATAAATAAATAAATTAAAAAAAAAAAAAAAAGAAGAGGGAACCCAGGAAGCCTCAGATGGATGAGATGCTGGATTCTGCCTGAACACCTTTAGTCAGAAGTTTCACATATGCCTTGTGCTGTGGCAAAAATAAAAGTTAGGGCTTGTCGGCCTGGGGCCACGACAGAGGTCAGAAGTGCTGAAAGGTGAAGACGGAAGGTGAATCCTGTAGCCAGTGAACAGTGTTTTATTTTAACCGAGTAAAGCCCGGCATAAACCAAGCACTGCCGTGGATATAGCATGACTATTTCTGTTGACCACCGTCATCTGAAACGGGACCTCAAACATGGAAATAAAAACACAAAACTCCCAATATCAGCAAAAGCGGGGCCTCTGGGCATCTAGCAGTCGTCGCCCTGGAGGGCAGGCGTTTCACTCTATGAGAGGGACCCAGCTTCCTTCACCTCGCAGCCACACAGGGGAAGAGAAGTAGCAGGACAGACAGACAAGCAGCGCTGGCTGCGGAGAGAGGAGCTGGGCCGGCTGGAGGGGGAGCTGGCGGCTGCTTCAGGGGCCACGGGGGCATCACTGACCCAGCAGCGGCAGCGTTGCCAAGGCGACTCAGCTCCCAGGACCATCATTTACTACTGTGCATGGGCTCAGCCACGTCTTGGCTCTGCAGGATCTGGGGCGGGTGGGACGGCCCCCCTAAGACTACTTCTTCAACTGTGAAGCCGAGGTTTGGTATCTGGGCTCGTGCAGTTGAGACGGCTGATGTGGTTTGTGGGAAATGCTCCCGTGGCCGGATGCAGAAGGCAGACGGTGAGTGCTCTCTTCCTCCGTCTGATGGAGCGCCTCCCCCAGGCTCGTATCCTGGTCCTGAGCCTGAGCCACCTGGGCTGCGGTCAGGCCAGGCTGGAGAACCCCTGCCCTCCGCCCCGCGGCGGCCTCCAAGCCTAGACCACCTCCCTCCTCCAGCTCAGGGCTTTCCCTGCCTGGTGTCTGGACACTGAGAGGGGCTGCAGGTTTCCCCCGAACTTTATTCTACAAACACGGGGAGGGTTTAGGATGGTGGTGGGGCAGGCCAAGCTCCCCAGGAGACTCCGGACCTGAGTGACCAACACCAACCGAGGCCTCGCTTCAGGTGTCTTTCCTCCCCCTGCATTTCCTCCTCACGCCCCGCTGGTGTAACACGTGCAAAACAGACAGGAAAGAAGGAAGTCATAGCTGCTTATGTGCACCAGAAGGAGATACTCTTGCAAATAAAATGAAGTTTATATCCATTTATGACTGCATTGGAAACACCAGTTGGAGGGCTTGTCCCCAGATTGGGTGGGTTCACGTACTTGAACTTGGGCGGTGCCGGGGTGGTTCTCATCTAGATGGGCGGCTGTCCTCCTGGGCGGCTGAACCTGAGGGGCAGTGCCAGGCATGTCCCTGCTACTCTAAAGAGAAATGCCGCACATACGAAGCTGCTGTGGGAAGGGAAACACAAGCAGCGGTATTGATCTGAGGCCCTAATTAAAAGTCAGGGGGGCAGGCGCTCCACCCACTAAGCATGGATTTGCTCCTGCAGCTGATGGTTTAATGATGAGCAGGTCCCCGCAGCAGCCCTGGGGGAGGGGCAACAGATTTGCTTATATATTTATTTGCTTACTTAGTATTTATGGCAAACAATTCTTCCAAAAAGATATAAACAAACATAGGGGGAAATAAATTCCCTTCTAAATCCTAAACACTAACATTTTGCAAAAGGCTAGCACAACAGTCACAACCAGAATATGCCATGCAGCGATCTTACTCAGATGCCCCAGTTTTACTTACATTCATTTGCGTGTGTACTGAGTTCCATACGATTTTATCATGTCATAGTCTGTATATCCGCCAGCCCCACACTGAATAGACCCAATACCACAAGGATCCCTTTTCCAGCCCACCTACCTTCCCCTCCCCCATCTCTCACCCCTGACAACCACTAATCCGTTCTCCATTTCTAAAACGTTGTCATCTAAAAAATGTTATGTAAATGGAATCACAGATCGCCAGGAACCCCCAGAAGCTGGGAGAACGAGGAAGGATCCTTCCTCCCATCGGGCATGGCCCGGCCAACACCTTGACTTCAGGCTTCTGACCTCTGGACCGTGAGATAATAAATTTCTGTTGCTTTATGCAGCCCAGTTTGTGGTACTTTGTGATGACAGCCCCAGGAAACGAACACAACAGAGAAAAACTGCAAAGGTACACCACCACCACCAGCAGATGTATATGGGAATGCTGCGTTTGCTCTCAGGAGCAGAAACCTGGGAAGGTTTCACATACTCATCAATAGGAACATGGATTAATAAATTATGGTATCATAAGAAAACAGAAGCAGTGAAAAGGAAGACATTACAGCAACATGCCACGACATGGATGAATCTCGGCGGTAAATATTCAGTGAGTAAAATAAGTTTCACAGATGTCATGAGCATGGCACATTTTCTGCAACGTTAGAAATCTATTTTCTGGAATATTATATACATCCATATATAGTATAATGTGATGTAATACAATGTAAAAAGGAGCACACGGGAAGAACGGGGGGTCTGGCCAGCCAGGAGCGGGGAGGGAGTCACATAGACGCAGTTATTGCCAAGTTCAAGCGTTCATGTGCAGTGGTGGGCGCCTAGGTGTTCATTACATTATCACAAAGGCACAAATTTATAAAAGCGCCAGGCATGGGCTAACCATGACAATGTTTCATGAAGCCGGGATAATGATTAATTCCGTTTGGTGCACAGGAATCCAGAAAGAAAAAGACAACTACAAGCATAACCAAGTCCCATTCCCGTGGGCGGAAGGGAGACGAGACAGAGCCACCGCAGTGCCTGGGAGTCCTGTCCTCCAGCATCGAGGTTATTTCTGAGTTTCCACCTCCTGGAAAACGTGGTGATGGGGAAATGCCATGTCACACTTACGCACGAATCCTCCTAAGGGTGAGCGGCGACGCGGACGTGACCTCGCTGGAGCAGAGCCTCTGTCTGTACAGATGAGGGCGAATCACACTCCAGAAAGCACGGCCCACTTGTGTTCCCACCAGCAGCACATCCGTGTGCCTGCTTCCGGAATCTTCAGGAACACAAAGCGTTACCATTTAGGGGAGAAAAATCCTTCCCATCTTGTGCAGCCACAAGGTGCACGTTACCAATGTTCTTATTTCGCATTTCTTTAGCAATATGTGAGGCTGGACCTCTTATATTTGTTCATTGTCCTTTCCAGTTTTTCTTTTGTGAATACTTGCTTGGATCTTTGACCATTTTTTTTTTGTTGGGGTGGAGACATCGGGCTGCCTTCTCATTGATCTGTAAGGGTATTTTATACTTGAAGCATGAGCACATTGCTATGGTGATTAATCAGTAACTGAACCAAAGCACTCCATGGTCTCTGACTGTGAACTTGGTCGAACGTCTCTGGCCCCTGGAGGATGCTGGGCCCGGCACCCTGGCTCTGGAAGCTGCTCTGCGGCGGCCTGTGTGCCCGGCAAGCTCCGGGTGCCGCAGGGCAAACACGCGGGCGGGAGGGGCTCTGAACAGACGCCCCCTCTCACTGTCCCCTGCTCCAACGGCCTCTTCCTCAGCGCACAAAAGCATGAAGACGTTCACGGGGGTTAACAAGCCACACATTATGCTTCCAGAATTATTTGACATTTGGATTGCCCTGAAGTGTGAAAGGCTCCCATTGTGTCCAGACTCACATGCGCCACGAGCTCTCACGGTGTCCTGGTTAGAAGGCTGCTTTTCCTTTCCATCCTTACATTACAAGCACTATCCTCTTGGAGTCGGAGGACAACGTTTCAGTTATACAACCAGAAAAGAGCAATTTGTGCACGGGCGTCAAGTCAATGGATCATTAATCCTCCTACACCACACTTGGAGCCTATGTGAGGATTCCGCAGAGGCTTCTTTCCCCACACACGGGTTAACTGGAGGCTCCGCTTGTTAGCAGTGAAAAGGAGGCCTCACGTCGAGAGGATGGATGGGCAGAGGGAGCACAGAGCAGAGCAGGAGAGAGGAAAGGGAGAAGCGCAGGGAAATGTCCTGCCCTCCTTGGAGGTCAATGTATGACCCCTTTTAAAAGAGGAAGCCATAAATTTTCATTTCTACCCAAGTCATTTTATAACATCCTATTAAAGAGGTATTTGGCTAAATCACTTGTTGTTTTTCAAGGTATGTTTATAAATAGAGGAGAGATTCCACACTGTCGCTACAATGGAGACGTGACCTCATCCTTAAAACGTGCTTCCCGTGGGCACCTGTCGGCCGCCAGGGATATAACTAGTCTCCTGCAGGTGGTTCCTTCTCCCCTTGTGTCGCAGTATCCTCTCCGTTTTACTCCTTCCTGTACTGACTGATTCACTGAGCGAAACGGGAAAGCGGTTTTCTCCTACATGCTAACCCAGCCCTGGGTGAAAGGACCTCTCGGGGAAGACACCTGAAGGGTGGGCGGGACAGAGGACACTAGGGAAGAAGACGGTGGGCGGGGTGGGGGGACTCCGGTGTGGGTGCAGGACCTGGGGGGGCAGCAGGGCGGCAGTCCCCCCCCAGCCCCGGCGCCCCGGCGCGACTGGAGCACGAGGCGTAGCTGGCAAGGGCACACCGATGGGTGTTTGCTTGCCCAGGCCCACAGCTGACCGTGACGCAAGATTCTAAGCCACCCTGCTCCCCTCTGACAGGTGCGTCGCACCTGTGCCGACCCTGCACCTCGAGGAGTGCTCGGCTGTCTGCGGCCACTGCCAAAATCGGGTCCAGCTGGCACCCACGTGCTTTGGCATCTTCCTGGCTCCAGATGCATTTGCATATCTGTACGCTTTACTGTATCTTCCAAGCAAGAGTAAACAAGAGCAGAGGCATGTTCTTGTTTCTTCCTCTTTTTGTGAGACGCCTCGTTTTAGAGGCAGCTTCTGTTCTGGGGCTCAGAACAGACACCTGCTTCTTTGCTCTTGTGCTCGCCCAGCATCTGGTCTCTGCTTTGCGCTCACGGTAAGCTGTTGAGATCTTCCGCTCTGTGAGCAGACCTGGGCCTGGGTTCACGGCCCCTAAAACGTCAGTCTCAGCCACCCCGTGCACACTCAGGCCCCGTTCCCAGCCCCTCTGGTGGCCCGTCTTCTTATTGCCCACACACTACACGACAGGCCACCTGCTGGACTAGGGGTCAGGTCTGGGATGCTCTGTGTCTGTGCCGGTGGAAAGTCAGCAAGTGAGGGGAGAAATACCACGCGAGTGGGTGTTTGATATGAACATCAGGAGGGTGGAGAAAGGCCGGCGTGAACCACTGACCTCGCTGATGCCACACTGTCACTTGGAGGACAGAGGTTACAGCCTCTTGATTCAAAGAGCTCATCTTCCCATAGGGATTCTAGACTAGATTAAGGAGAAAACACATTTTTCACTTCATTTGGCTTTCAGTAGCATCAATAGATTGATGGATAAAACACAATTTACAACAAAATGGAAAGAAATGTAAACGTAACAACAGGTGCCTTTTGTGAATTCTTAGCAACCATGGCAATCAATTCCACCTACTTTCTCACAGCTGATGCTTGAAGGTTAATCCATTTCATAAGCTCAGAGCTGTAAGAGAGGACGAGGCTTGTCTGCAGAGCGTCTGCGTGTCAGGAGCACGAGATCACCCTGCCGTCACTTCTGGTTAGAAGAGAGTAACTTTCCCGCTCTGCTCCCTGGCAAACGTGCTCTGTTCACCCAGCCGGTTTTCACTGGTTCATCCATTCATTCATCATTACAAGTATTTGTTAAGGGTCTACCAGGTGCCGGCACAATTCCAGATGCTGGGATAAAGCATCGAACAAACAGGCATGATGACCCTGCTATCAAGTAGCTTGCATTTCAGTGGACAAAGACGGAGTAGAAGCAACCAAAAATACAGGTAAATAAGGAAAGCACTGTGCAGTGGTAGGTACCACACGAGAGTTAAAATAGAAGGAGACACTTAAGCGCTGAAATCTGAGTAAAAAGGAGAAGCCGGCCTCGTGAAAATCAGGGGGACTGGAAAACTTGAAATTGTTAAGACACTGTTCTGATGTTAGCATCAGCAGAGTGATGTGAGACTCAGTGCAGCCCCTATCAACATCCCGGTGGATTCTTAGCTATGAAACCAAAAGCTTGAGCAACAAAAGAAAAAATAAATAAACTGGACTTGATTGAAATCAAAACATTTGTGCATCCGAGGACAGTACTGAGAAAGTGAAAAGCCAACCTACAGAATGGAAGAAAATATTTGCAAATCACATATCTGATAAGGATCTAACATTTAGTATATACAAAGAACTCTTGCAACTTAAAAACGAAAAGACAAACAACCCAACTTAAAAAACAGGTAAAGGACTAAATGGACATTTCTCCAAAGAAGATATACAAATTGCCAATAAGCACATGAACAAAATGCTTAACATCATTAGTCAATAAGGAAATGTATATCAAAACTGCAATGAGATACCACTTCATACCTCCTCAGATGGCTATCAACAAAAACTGGAAAATTAGTGTTGAGAAGGATGTGGAGAAACTAACACCCTTGTACACTTCTGGTGGGAAGGGAAAATGGTGTAGCTTCTGTGGAAAACAGCTTGGTGGTTCCTCAAAAAGTCGTAAGACCCAGCAACTCCACTTCGAGGAATATACCCAAAAGAATTGAAAACAGGGACTCAAGCAAAAATGTGTACACAAATGCTCTAGCAGCACTACTTACAGTAGCTGAAAGGTGGAAACAACCCAAACACCCACCAACTGATGCATGGATAAACAAAATGCAGTAATCCATGCAATGAAATATTATTCAGCCATAAAAAGGAATGACGGACGTTCTGACACCTGCTACACCATGGTCGAAACTCAAGAGCATTCAGACACAAAAGGCCACGTACTGTAAAACTCAACTTACGTGAAATACCCAGGATAGGTAGATCCATAGAGAGAGGAAGCAGATTAGTGGGCGCTGGGGGTTGGAGGGCAGGGAGGACGGGAGTGACTGCTTAATGGGTGTGGGGTTTCCATTCGGGATGATGAAAAGGTTCTGGAACTAGACAGCGGTGATGGTCGCAGAACATTACGAATCCACCGAATGCCACCGAGTGGCGCAGTTTGAGATGGTTACGGGATGTGAATTTTATGTGATGTGAATTTTCTTTAATAGAAAACAATCAGGGGGCAGCTCAAGGGGTAGGAACAAATGGACTCTGAGAGTCGGAAACATCCATGAGGCTGAAACACATGGCACAGAACAAGGAAAGGAGAGGCTGGGTCACACTGAGCTTCTTAAGGTCAGGACCAGGAGTTACAGCGGTGCGTTGTGAAGTCGCTGTGTGTGAGAGCAGGGCAGTTACACGCCTCACCGGTGTTTGGAGCGGCGCTCCGGCGTGTGGCCGGAGGGGGTGGGGCTGGGGAGCGTGGACCTGCAGGCGGCTGTGGGCCGAGTGGTGGCATTAGGACGCTGCACATTTCAGGGCCGATTCTGCCTATTTGGGGTGAGGGGCGATGGACTGAACATGGTTCTGAAGAGAGAAGACCAACAGTTCGATGAAAAGTTTGAAATCTGCACAGAATAGTAAGTGTGTTAATGAAGAAGCCAAAGGGGAAACATTCCTGTAACTTACATAACCTGGCCTCCGAAGGCGTTTTCTTTCTTTTAAAAAGTCTGTGTCCTCTTTCACAGAACATACTTTAAAGGAACAACAGAAAGCACAAAGTCCATAGGCGAGAAGCACGTGAATTAGGGAGCTGCGGAGCTGAGGGGGGTCTTTGCGGTGACCTGACCCCACCTCCTCACGGAGCCCATGAGGCCACGGACCCACCACGTGGGCGGCAGAGGCGCGCCTGGCACCCGCCGTCCTGCCTCCGCCACGGTCGGCCCTGTGGCCGCGCAAAGCTGCCAGGACAGCCTCGCCGCGGACGGCGGGGCTCAGATCCCTCTCCCCGACCTTCCAGGCCGACCTCGAGCCAGTTGCCCAGCGCCTCTGCTTCCAGGGATCTCAGCTACCAAACAGCAGGCGGGTTTGGGCTTGAGGACCCAAAACCTCTCAGCCACCGCGGCGGTCGGTCGGAACTCCTTCCCTGACAACCAGGAGCCTGTGTGCGACCGTGAGGCCGGGGGACGCCCCGGGCCGGCCTGCCCTGCCCCGCTCGGCTGGCTCTCACCTGGGGAAGGCAGGCGGTTCTGAGCTCCTAGCTCCAGTGTCCCTCCTCGGCCAGTTTTCAGATACGCTGACACTCTCAGCTAGTTCTCTGATACATCAACTAACAGAACTTTGTGCGGGTTTGGGGGTGCACGTGCGCGAGCGCGGTGTCTGCCCGTGCATGTGACGGAGGAGAGGAGGATACGGGGGGTGGCGTGATGCTCTGCCGTTGTTTCTAAACATTATTATTTTCTCCTTTTCCTCTAAAGAGCAGACTTTAAAAAGCAATTATCTAATTCTGAGAGCGCCTCATGGCATTTTAACTCTATAAAATTAGTCATGATGACATGAAATCTTGATTTGGAAACCCTTCAGAGGAAACCACTGCGCTGCTCCTGAATGGCTGGAGCAATGATGCCACCTTGGCCGATGACTTCAGTGATTAACACCTTGGTCATCCTGAAGCCATGCTTACTTTACACCTGACCTCAGCCTGATGCCTGCCCTAGAATTTCCCAGGGAAGAGGAAAAAAGACTGCAGTATTGTCAGAAACAGTACTACTGTCAGAAGTCACGGTCTCCGGAGGTCGTATTTCATGTTTAGTACAATTTGGGGGGTTTCCTCTGAATGAGTGAGTTAGAGAAACCTCTCTGCATTTCAGCTCCAGTCTCTAAGGCAAAATGTACCTTTCAAGGCTATTTATTCTTTCATTTCTTACTTTTTTTTTTTTAATGTGAGAGAATAAAGGCTAAAGTAAAAAAGGCTTTAATATTTCATTTCTCTGTTTACAGGAAAAAATCCAAAACGTAAACGTTTTACTTTCTGGCGTCGGTCCTGCCTTCTTTCCCATTTTGTTTTCCTTTCTTCTGAAATGCTTCCTTCTCCTGACCTCACCCTCCCCATGGCCTTCGTCAGCATGGCCTGTGTGTGAAAACTTCCCAGGAGGACTTTGGTTAAACACGGCAAACAGAACATACATGATGTGTTGGCATCTCCTGAAACCCTACCAAAATGACCGTCAAGGGGGAAAAGAGTTACAAACTCATAAGAACAAAGCAAATAGAAACTAAATTGGTAACAGTTTTGGGAGATGGAAAGTAAATGAATGAGCGGTACTTGTCTTAGTAACCAGAGGAAGTTTAAGCTAAGTTTGCTTAATGGGAGTCGACCAGAAGAGGCCCACCGAGGTGTGAAAGCCTGTTTCTCCCTCTGGAAGGAGGTCAAAGGCTGAAGGTGAGAACAGGCTGTGTGCTCACAGGAGCCCCCAGCCCTGCCCCCTCAACTTCGGCGCCAGCAGCGACTCACCCAGCATCCTCCTCCCCGCCCTGCGCCCCACGGGAGACCCAAGAGCTTTCTCCGGGAGAGGTGACTCGCGGAGGCTCTGGTCCCAAGGCCTCTGGTGCAGCCGAGGGCAGCGGCCAGGCCCCCGCCGGGAGGTGACCCAGTGCCCGTTCTTGTGAAGCGAGTTTTCCTGGAACACAGACACATTCATTCCTGGTCACGGTGTCTTCTTTCGAATCACCACGCCCTGCAGCGGCGTAGAGGGGGTGGAGTAGCTGCGACACAGACCTAATGGCCCACAAAGCCTAAAAGACGCGCCGTCCCGACTTTACAGAACACGCTGCCACTCCTGCCTGAGAGCGAGAACCACCGGTCAAACCATGGCACTTCCATCAGCTTTAACCTTCCCTCCTCTGATCAGGACTTACTCTTGCTAAACACAGACAACTACAGACGGCTGGACGCATAAAAAAGAACGAAACAGTGCCATCTGCAACACCATGGACAGACCCAGAGACTGTCGTACTGAGTGCTGTAAATCAGACACAGAAAGACAAACATCCTGTGATATCACTTGTGTGTGGCATCTAGAAAAAGGGTACAAATGAACTTATTTACAAACCAGAAATAGAGTCACAGACTTAGAGAACAAACTTATGGTTACCAGGGGGGACGGGGAGGAGGGACAAATTGGGAGATTGGGACTGACATATATACACCTCTATACACAAAGCAGATAACCAATAAGGGCTTACTGTACAGCACAGGGAACTGTACTCAGTACTCTGTAATGGCCTATATGGGAAAAGAACCTAAGAAAGAGTGGACCGGTGTATATGTGTAACTGATTCACTGTGCTGCACCATCTGAAACTAACACAACATTGTAAACCAACTATACTCCAATCAAAATTAAAAACAAAAAAAAAGATGGCTGGACATTTCAGGAAATATTCCATCATGAAAGACAGAGACAAAACAGGCAGAGAAAAGGAACTCTGCGGAAAGAAAAGACAGTGCAGGGAGCTGAAGAAAATTTCAAAAAATATTTCTTTAATTAACATCCTTGCAGATATAGGAAAATATATTTTTTCCATGCAACATGAACAAGATGTTTAAAAGGAACACAGATGAGTAAAAAGAAAAAAAAGGGTTCTTGGAAATTCAAATAAAAAAGCAGAAATAAGCTGATTCACTTTGTTACAAAGCAGAAACTAACACACCATTGTAAAGCAGTTATACTCCAATAAAGATGTTTTTAAAAAAGCAGAAATAAAATAATTGATTGAAATATTGGAAGATACAATTGAAGAAATCTCTCAGAAACTAGAAGAAGAAAATAGACATAAAAAGAGAAGAAATTTCAGGATGTCCAACTGCTGATAAACAGAAGTTCCAAAAAGAAAAAAACATGGAGGAGGAAACCACAAAAGAAACAGTACCAGACAAGTTCCGCAAACCTAAGGACCTAGAGCTCCAGATTGAGAGGACCGCCAAGTATCTACGCAACAAATGGACATCCAGTACATCACTGTGCAATTTAAGAGCAGTGGGGATGACGACAGGGTCCCAGGATTTCCCCAAAGAAAGGAAAAGAGGGAAAAACACAAGTGACTTTTGGAAAGTTCAGAAATCAGTGGCACAGGACTTCTCACAAGCAAAGTTAGACGCTAGAGGATGACGGAGCAACGTCCTGACAATTCTGAGCAGAAATGATGCACTCACAGAATTCGATTGCCATGAAAACTGTTGACTGAGCATAAGAATAAAGATGTAGTTGAACACTCCAGTCTCCCGTTGTCTGCGAGTTTCCCAAAGATGTTCTGGCAAAGAGTAAACAGCCAAAATTATGGGGGAAAAAAGATGTGAGTGAAACGGAATGATGTTAAGGAAAGCTGTATCCTCACCTTCTATTTAGAAATAGTGGGATAAATAGCAAAAGAAAGAGCTACCTGCACACTTTGCTCACACACACTCACGCTCAGTCTCTCAGAAGCCCTTACCTCCTCTCACACACGCATGTTCTCCCACACGACTTTCACACGGTCTCTTTCACGTTCTCACCCTGGGACACTTTCCCTTACATATTTTCACATGTTCCTGCACAGTCCCTTACACACATGTGCTCACACACAGCATGACAACCACTCTCATTCACACCTGCCCACACGTTCTCTCACACAAGCTTTCACACGCACTCGCAAACACATTTTGTCCTGTCTTCACATAGTCTCACCCACGCTCACACTCTCGCACACAGACTCTGTCAAAAAGGCCTCCCATTCTCTCAACGCAACTTTTCTCACAAATTTTCAGGCACAAACACTCTCTCACACGCATTCTCACAGAAGCGCTCTCACACACACTGTCCTGACCACACGCACACACTCACGTAATGCTCGCTCACATGCTTACACATTGCCTCACACTCTCCTGCACAAAGCCTCACACACACACTCACTCACATTCACATACACTCACACACACATTAACACACCCACTCTCTCACGCTCACACACCCACACACATACTCACACACCCACTCACACACACACAAACATGCACTCACACACTCACATAGTCACACACACACACACTCACATACCCTCTCACACACACACACCCTCAAATGCATTATTTTACATGCACATTCTGACACACACTCTCTCCCACACACACAGACCCTTTTTCCCCCTCTCCTCTCATCCCAGATTCCCACAGTGGCTGATTTTTTATGGACTCCATAGCTTTTCAGTTCAACTGTTACGTTTCCTGTCACCACCAGAACTATTCTGACTCTTCTGTCCTCAATTAAGGTCTTGCAGAGTGACTTTAATTGGTCCCTCTTGGACCAGGGGCCCAGCGCTGGTCCAGGCAGCTGCAGCCCGAGAGCTGAGGCAGACGTTCCTTAACAAGGACTCGAGAACGGGGACGCTGCTCTCTGCAAAGGAGAGGCTGCCGAGAGCCGAGCGGGTTCCCTGAAGGTGCAAACCATACGCATCAAATACTTGCTGGGCTCCTGTCACGTACGGGACACGTGCCGGGACCCGTGGAGGCTTTATCCTGTTCTCAAGAGATTAACAATCTGTTCATCAGGACAAAGTGGGACAAAAGAAATATTCAATAATTCAAGGTGGTCAGGAGTTCCGGTTTGGGAAGGCGAGGAAGTTCTGGAGGCTAATGGTGGCGACAGTGGCACCTCTGTGGGGCAGCAAGGCCCCTGGACCGCACGCGTGAAACGGCCAGCAGGCTACAGTTCACGTGTGTACGCTTTACCACAGTAACTGATGCTGCAGCCAAAAGTGCTGCTGGCGTTTGGAGGCAAGGGAGCCATCACGGTGGTGACGAGGCGGCGACCCGCCCTTTTAAGGGCGGTTTCATCTCTAAAAGGGTGTCCAGGGCCGGAGGACGCACCACCGCCGGGGCCCGTGTCCCGTGGGGACGGGCTCCTGTCCACAGGCACTGGCCGCTCTGGGGCTGCTTGAACGTCACCACGCGAGCAGCCCCTCCCGCTAAGCAAGTCTCATGTCCCCCAAATATGTTCCATCTTCCTTTCAAATTTCAAAAGTGGAGTGACATTATTTTATCATTTCTGAGGTTGTCATTTACCTTCATAGCGACCTGGAGAAGAAAACCTAACTTATTCAAAAGATCACAACCACTCCTGGCTCTGTCGGAATCTCCTCCCTCACCTAATTGACTCTGCCCAGCCCTCCTGTGTAGTAGTGTCAGAGGCTCACCAGGAGAAGCTATCAATTAAATTCAGCGTTTTTCAGTTACCATAGTCCTTGCTGTCGCCACACTAGTGGGTCATTACTCGCTGCTCTGCCTGGAAATGGGCGGGACCGGAACCACGCCATGAGTACAGCTTGGAGCAAACACTGCAGGTCTGTGTTGGGAAACGGGGCTTTAAATGTATTGAAGAAAGCGGATCTGATGTCTGAAGGCTGTTGTATCGGTAATAACTCATCACTAAAGAGGTTTCCAGGCAGGCAGCTCAATGAGATGGAGGACTACCTGCTACCCAGGTGGCTCCAAGCTGGCAGGACCACTAGCACCTACGGGCGCACGTCTCCCCCTGTGGGTGGAACTAATTCAGCTGCACACCTGCACGTGCAGTATTTTGTATTTGTTTAAGGCTTGGTTTTCACATGAAGTTAAACCTTCTTCCAAATACAAGAGATGAATGACTATTTAAAGAATTTTTTAAACTTACGACAAAATATATAGTATCTTGAAATAAACCAGGTTAGCAAACACTTCTAGTGTCTGTATTGTCCGTAACGTTTTCAAATGGGAGAAGAAATCACACCTGTGAAGCTGTGAGTGAACTCGTCGCGGAGCACTGTCCTACAGGTGTGGTCCTAGGAGGGCATGACGGGATGTCACCATGTGTCTGTGGCCACCGCGTGACCCCCGCGGGGCGTGCTGCCCCAGGTGGCTGCCAAGGCACCTCCACCTGCACTGGTACCAGGATCTCAGCGGAGAAACCTCGTTGCAAGGACTAGCATCCCTTTCAGCCTGTGTGTTACCTCCGGGGAGTGAAAATCCCTCATGAACGTTCAGCTCCGACAAGCTGAGGCCCACAGACCCCGGGAGAGTGTCTTACGGGCGGCGCGGCTTGGCTTCCACGCACCACCGACGGGCTGGGCGAAGCCGCGCGGCTGGGTTGCGGGCCCAGGGCCGGCTGGCTGGGTGAGGTCAGAGCCAGGAGGATCCAGGACCCCCTGTGGTACCAGCGAGGGCAGCTCCATCCCCGCCCCCCGCACCCATGCAAACGCATTTCATAAAGTGGCGGGAGCGCCTGGGTGCCACGGAGCTCCACGAGGGTGAGACGTAGGGGCGAGAAGTACCGCCGAGGGGTCGTGCCTCTCCACGTGGACGGCTGCCGGGCCTGGGGAGGGAAGGGCTCGCACAGAGCAGGGAGGCGCAGGGATGGGGGTCCACATTTGTAATTCTGAGGTCAGATCTGAAACACCCCCCTCCATTTTCATGGTGAAGAAGCAGCACTGGTTATGGCGATACTAGAAACCTTACTTTGAATGGCAAAGGTTCTGTCAGCCGAGTTTCTCCGACCCGAGTACCGCATGGCTGAGACTCCATCAGGACCAGGTCCACGAGGACCATTTCCAGAACCGGGGTTTCCGCGGATGCACGCCACAGTGGACCTCCTTCCCGGATCCAGGAGCAGTTGTTTATATGTTTATGTGCACAATTTTCCATTTTAGATGAATTCTTTCCTAATGCTGAGCTCGTTGAAATATAAATACTTCATGGTTCTATAAACAATTTAAGCTTGTTTTTGATCTTTTAGAAGACTGTAAGTTTTTCCTTATTACAAATTAATACATTTCATCGAAGAAAATTCACATGAGCAAAAAGAAGAAATAAATAAGCCCTGTGATCTCACCAGCCATAAAAGGCTGAGCATATGGGGACAATTTTTTTTAAATTCAGGACTTACTATGTACACTGTTATCGTGTACTTTTCCATTTACTACTTGATTATGAATATTTTGGTAGGTTTTCCCACCCTTTTCTGAACTATCCAAAAAATTTTTTAAGTAAATAAATGAATCATCATTACCCTTAGCCACTTGAAAGATGTTCCAAAGGAAAGCGCCGAGCGTTCTGATCTTCCCTGGACCATTAAAGCCGGTGCCGGTTGGCCTAGACACAGGCAGAAGGGAACAGTCAGATAGTAAACGACAGCCCTGGGGCTCCTGGTCCCCTACGCGGAGGGAAGCACGTTTTAAGGCCTCAGAACAGCGGGCTCCCCCTTTCTCATCCTCCGGCGCCTCCCGATGGCCACGTTCAGTAAGTACTTCCTGCACTGTGCTTGCATTTTGTTGGTCTGTTTATGCATTTTATCAGGCAGGCCCGCTGCATCTAACGTGCTGACCGTGTCCTCTTTCCAACTGATATACCTGCTGTTCCTCCTCGTTTTGAGGGCTTTTCCTTGGAAACTCTCAATGAACGTCGCACCCACTCACTGCTTTCTGGCAGCCTCTTCTCATGACCACCACAGGCCAAAGACGAGAGTGGTTGTGCAGATCTCCACCAACTCTGCCCTCGGCGGGCAGGGCGACTTGGTGCTTGGATGATGGTGTTTTCAACAGGAGAGTTTCAGCAGCAGCCCCGGCCCTCTATCCAGCTCCTAGGTGTATGCGGGGGGAGCGCCTGTGAACTGCAGGAAGGAAAAGACACGATGGGTGTCGTTGGTTGGTGCTAAGAGGTCCTAGCACACAAAACGTATTTTTTAATATACTTTTTTTAAAAAAAACATGTTGCTTTTTAACACCTTTCCTTTTAATCCAATCATTTAAATGTATACCTTCATTTTGGGTTGAGAAAATAGAGCTACATTTAAGACCGATCAAGATGATGTATGTATTGGCCAGGGTAGAGAAACAGAACCAACAGGATGTGTGTATCGAGAGAGATTTAAGGAATTGGCTCACATGATTATGGAGGCCCGGAAGGTCCAAAAATCTGCAATGTAGGATGGTGGGCTGGGGACCCAGGGGAGCTGTCAGGTGGCAGAATATCTTCCTCTCAGAAGGGCAGTCTTTTTCTATTAAGGCCTTCAACTGATTGGATGAGACCCACCACATAATGGAGGATAATCTGCTTTACTCAAAGTCCATTAAATGTTAAATGATTTAAATGTAAATCCCATCCAAAAAACACCCGCACAGAACACCCAGAATAAAGTCTGACACCCTCACCCAGCCAAGCTGACACATACAACTAACCACCACAACGTGCTAGAGACCTTCTTCAATCGCAACTTGTATGACTTTCGAAAAGTGGCCTCGGGATTTCCCTGGCGGTCCAGTGGTTAAGATTCTGAGCTTCCACTCTGGGGGCATGGGTTCAATCCCTAGTCAGGGAACCAAGATCCCACATGCCACGCGGCGTGGCCCAAAAAAAGAAAAAAAAAAGGCCTCAAAACACAGAGCTGGGACTTCCCTGGTGGCGCAGTGGCTAAGAATCCGCCTGCCAACGCTGGGGAAACAGGTTCGAGCCCTGGTCCTGGAAGATACCACACGCCGCGGAGCAACTAAGCCCACGAGTCACAACTACTGAGCCCGTGTGCCGCAACTACCGAAGCCCGTGCTCCCAGAGCCCATGCTGTGCAACAAGAGAAGTCACCGCAGTGAGAAGCCCGCGCTCCTCAACGAAGAGTAGCCCCCGCTCGCCACAACTAGAGAAAGCCAAAAAAAAAAAAAAAAACACAGAACTTCCAGGGACATTAAACCAAGTCGTAAAACTGCTGGCGCACCTCTGCCCGAGCAAGCCCACGTCACAACACCCCTTCTCCAGAGGACGCGGGAGCAGCGTGAGCTGGGGGCCCGCAGGGACCACTGCAGCCTGTATCTCATCTCCTCCTGGGCCCCTCCAGGCCTACGCAGTGAGTTATCAATCTGGTTCCAGCTCTCAACCACCTCAGTGACCCGTCTACAGCTTGTACTCATGTGTCCCTTCCTCTCTGTACTTCAAGACTGTTCCACCAGCCCTTCCTGGGGACCCTTGGAAACCTAATCTCTGGACCACCCACTTTCCCCACCTTTGGTCCTGGCGTCAGAGAGACCACGACAGACACTTTTTCATTACTTACTTTAATATCTCCATGTAGTCATCTGATGGGTTACCATGCTCTATCAATTCCCTTTTAAAATCTCTGAAAATTTGTCCCTTTTCTTTCTATTCCTACTGCAGCAGCCCATGTCTGGACCTCCAGCACCTGGGGTCCATCCTGTTAAGTATGCTGCCCCCTGCTCCAGCTTCATCTGCCCAGGACAGGGCTATTCTCTAAAACATGGATGCAATCATGTCATTCTTCTGCTTAAAAGCTTTCATTGGTTTCCAGAGCCTTCACTACAGACGCTAAACTCCTCAGCATTGTATATGAAGCTGTTAACTCCAGTCTTTTCTTGCACATTCCAAACTCTTCTTAAATTCCTATTATGAGTTTAATTGTGTCCCCCAGAAAGAAACGTTGTCGTCCTAACTCCCAGGACCTCAGAATGTGACCTTATTTGGAGACAGGGTCTTTAGAGAGGTAATCAAGTTTAAATGGGGTCATCAGGGTGGGCTCTAATCCAATAGGACTGGTGTCCTTCCAAAATAGGGAAATCTGGACACAGAGACAGATACGCACAGAGGGAAGACGATGTGAAGAAGAAGAAGGCAGAGATCAGGGTGATACGTCGATAAGCCAAGGATCATCAGAGATTGTCAGGAAACCAGCAGAAGCTAAGAGAGAGGCATGAAACAGATTCTCTTTCACAGCCCTCAGAAGGAACCAACCCTTCTGACACCTTGATCTTGAACTTCCAGCCTCCGGAACTGTGACAGAATAGATTTGTTGTTTAAGCCCCCAACCTGTGGCTCTTTGTTATGGCAGCCCTAGCAAGTGAAAACAATTGGTGTTATTTTGGCCGCTTTTCATTTCTCAAATGCCCACACAGCATCATGGCTCCAAGATGGTACTCATGTCACTTCTTGGGCCTGGATGTCCTTTTCTTCCTTGACCCTTTAGCAAACTCCTACTCCTTTATCCTCCATTTCCTACCAAGCACCAATTTCATGTCGACTTCTGCCAGCCACAGAGGAGGCAGGCTGCCACCTGGTTGGTCAGAACTCCACGATGCTGCATTTTCTATATAGAAGCCAGGTTACAGGACACCAAGAAGCACAGCCCTGCACTGCTACCTCTCCCTTTCTCCAAGGGGACAAGTCGGTGGACTTGGGACCCCGGCCAGCTTCTTCTCTCCATGTGCGCCTAAAGCTGCCAGCTAGCGCCTGCAGACCCGGGCCACGTTACTAACTGGACTTTGGCAAGACTTCAAGATGTGGATGTAGATGCTGGCGGAAGGTTGACTCCTCAGCTTCATGAGATGGGGCTACTGTGCGCAGCTAAGAACACAGGTCACTGTAACTCTCCCAGAAGACCGAACGTGAATGGATGAAAATAACAAAACAGAGTCTCTGAAATTATGACTGTCCCAGAAAATAGGAGTCATCTAGTCATAGCACCCAGGAGAAAATTCCACCTGGGATCTTGGCCTCAGGAACATCCTACCCTAAGCAGCAAAAAGGAGCGAGTTGGTGATGACTCACTTTCCTTCTTGCCTTGTTTCTTCTGTAGCAGTAGGAACGGTCCAGAATTACTGCCATCGCAATAGTCGCAAGACGAGCCATAGTAATAGTTATTGTTTGCATTTATTTTATAACCGTTTGCAAGTTGCATCAACCATAATATCATAATCACTTGATTGTTAATATGAAGAAAAAATCCCAAAGCAAAGAAATATAAAAGACACTGTCATTGTATTGAAAGGAAAGGGATTCTTGTCGAAACAGATTATTTTAAATTTCCACCGTTTAAGTACTGCCCTCTCACTTCAACTTGAAAGGTCACAGGCGGTAAGTGCTGCCAGCAGTGTGGATCCGATGCCTCCGAGGGGCCGGCCTTTAAGGACGGACTTTAAGCGGCGGAAGAAGGTGCAGGTGGTGAGTCAGTGGTGAGCGACCCTGTGCAGCTCCCCACCCTGCCTCATCGGCAACAGTGAAGTGGCTGTTTCCGTCTTGCTTCTCTTTCCCTGAGTGACCTTAGCACGAATCGTGGTGGACAGTCTGCATTCACATAGACAGCTCTTGACCCGAATGAGCACAACTCCTCTTTAACTTCTCAGAAGACCCTTTCAAATGCCTGGCAGGCAGTTAATTTGGGTGTTCGTTGGTCCCGGATCCACAACCCGGAAGGGACCGGGGAACAGCCGAGAGGCAGCAACCGGAAGGGTGCGTGTGGAGCCCAGCAGTGAGCTCTGCGTTGCCCGTCTAAGGGTCTCTGAGGGTCCATCTCATGCCCTCGGCCGGTCACCTGCTGGAGTCTCAACCCAGAGAGAAGCAAACCGGGCCTGGACGCTCCTCCCCGACTTGGTCCAGGCCGCGCTGTCACACCCTCCACCGCTGCCTCTTCCGGCCCACACAGACCCCTACTTCTGGGACGTCACCCCTGCCCCTCCCCTGGCCACCTCTTTGGTGCCATCTCCACACTGAAGGGAAATGAGAAGTACCTGAACATCACAGGGTTGCTGGCAATCTCTGTCTCTGCCCTCGATGGGGTCAAGAACGCAGACTCTCAGGCTCACCCCAGACCTCTTGAGACAAGATCTGCATTTTGGCCAGATGCACGGGTCATTTTGGGGGCACATGGACGTTTGAGAAGGGCTGGGCTGGGTGACTCTCCCTACCCTTGAGTTGCCAGTGGGATAAGACATGTCAATGACTGCACCACTGCGGGAAGGCCTAAGTGTAACTCTGGAGAAAGAAGGCAAATTGAAGAAGAATAGAACTGACAGAAAATGGAGAAAGAAGGAAGGAAGGGTTACGGAAAGGGAGAAAGAAAAGAGAGCTGGAGAGAGAAATTTCTATGAATATAATTTATATGAATTTGATTCACTTAAATGAACACGATTCTGAGTGGCCAAGGCCTGTGGACACTGGATAGGACTCCAGGTCTAATCAAAAGATACAATTAGCATTAACCTGTTTCTGGTATTCAATCTAATAAGGAGCTAAGAAGCTTAACAACTGGAAGAGTTCCTACTGACGTGAATTTCCTTTCTGCCTCTGCAAGAATCTGGATTGTTACCCAAACAACAGGCCATCACCCTAGGATTTTTATTGCTATTTTCAGAGACTATTTTTTCCTAATATAACCTCAGGTCTGTAACCATCTCTTTCTTTTTATTTGATTGAACACAAAGGCCATGACGTCTCAAAATACTGGAGTGTGTTTAGAAATATGGCCCCATCACCTCACTCCAAATGTTTGAGACAAAAGAACCAATTAGACATTCACCCTACTCCAGCCTTTCATTCTCAGAGCTGCTATTTCAATGGGCCCAGTATTTCCAAAGAAATATATTTTGTATTCTCAAATATATGAATGATATTTTTTAAAAATTATTATTTTAGGGCATTTGTGTGTGTGTGTGTGGCCACGGGCGACCAAACCACAAACGTCAGTAATTGGGAGATCTGTCAAAGAACACCTCTCATCTCTGGTTTTCCTATTACTACTGAATGAAGTTCATTAGGGGAAATGCTGAAAACCCACTGAGGCCAAGGGCTGAATTTCACGCGCTGCTGTTCCCTCCGCACTTTGCCGAGCAACATGGCAGGCACACAGGAAGCTTTTGATAAAGGTTTACAGAATGATCCTGTACCACATTAGCACCAGAAGTT
Source organism: Balaenoptera musculus (assembly GCF_009873245.2). Classification (NCBI taxonomy): domain Eukaryota; kingdom Metazoa; phylum Chordata; class Mammalia; order Artiodactyla; family Balaenopteridae; genus Balaenoptera; species Balaenoptera musculus. The sequence goes on along the minus strand of NC_045798.1, from coordinate 87,884,168 downwards.
GTTCCACGCCTCAACCAAGGACAGGAAGGCAAGTCCTTTCCACCGCTGCACTTGCTGCACAGGGTGCCCTACAGCTGGAGCGGCAGAGCCTGCCACCGCCACCCCCCCTCTGCCTGGGAGCCATGTGTGCTCCAAGTGCACAGCACCCAGAACCTCAGGACGTGACCTTATTTGGAAATAGGGTCTCTAAAGACACAGTCAAGTGAAGACCAGGTCCCACTGGATTAGGATGAGCCCTAACCCAAAGACTGGTGTCCTCACGAGAAGAGGGAAGTTTGGACACAGACGCAGAGAGGAGGTCCACGAGAAGACACAGACACGCGGGGAGAGGTCCACGGGAAGACACAGACTTCACGGGGAAGAAGGAGGCAGAGACCACAGTGATGCGGCCACGAGACAAGGGACACCGAGGACGGCCAGCAACCACCAGAGGCTGGAAGACGCCGGGATGGATCCTCCCCGAGAGCCTCTGGGGGGAGCGTGGCCCCGCTGGCGCCTTGTTTTTGAGCTCTGGCCACCAGAACTGGGAGAGAATAAACTTCTGCTCTTTCACACCAACAAGTCTGTGTAATCTGATGCAGCAGCCGTAGGGAATGAATCTACATTGCAACCTTTGTTTCGGAGGCCTCCAGGCCACTGGGTCTTTGTAAGAGGCCCGTGGAGCATGGACTTGACTGTGGGGCTGGCCCACTGCAGCCCTGGGAGCCTCTGCGGGCCTGGCAGCAGGGGGCACCTCAGCCACAAGCGGCAGTCACACGGCTTCTTGCTCCTGGGCGGACGGACGGGTAATAAAACAGGCCAGCAGGGCACTACTTCAGCAGGAGTTCAAAGGACATCCAAAAAGGTTGTTTGCTTCCTTTTAAAAGATTGGTAGGATTTCTGTCTTTTTTTCCCCTGAGGGTTGGAGAGGGAGGGAGGAAGTAAACTTTTATCAGATCTTCTCAACTGCTGCGGGGTAACTGGACTCAGTAAATTAAAAAATATTAAAGTCCCGGGTGGCACCATCCGTCCCAAGTGAGGCCAGGCACACAGGGCTGCAAATATGTCAGTTCAGGAGTATTCAGGAAGAACACACACTGACTCTGAGCCCTTTTTAGGCTCCAATGGACGAGCTTACATCAAACATAAACGGTCCAAATATACAAGTTAAAAGGCAAGACCGAGGGGGTGGCTTAAATAAATGTGACCCAACCACACACAAAGGGCATTATGCTGATTAAAAAACGATGTCAAAAATTCACATCATAGGATCCCGTTTACATAACACTCTTGAAGTAACAACAGTTCAGAGATGGAGAACAGATTACTATCTGCCAGGGGTTGGGCATGGTGGGCGCAGTCTCGCAGGTGGGACTCCACAGCAACAGCCAGAGGGGCCCCTGCAATGGACCAGCTCGGCGTGTTGACTGTGCAGGTGGTGACATGAAAACGCACATGTGAGAAGGTGGGTTAGAAATACACACATGTTGTACAAGTGTTACTTTCCTGGTCTTGACCCTGTACCATAGTTAGGCATGACGTAAGCACTGGGGGAACTGAGTGGTGAGTACAGCTCTCTGTACCATGTTTACAGCTTCCCATGGCCTCCCATTATTTCAAAATAAAAATCTGAAAAATACCACAGAATTTTATACATGGTATGAGTTCCATCACACAAACAATTGTATTTGGACAGAATGAGATATAAGAAATAAATGCATATTTTAAATTTTTTTTACAAAAAAAGTTAATGCCATAGCTTTCCGTTGAGGCATCAACATCAGGGTAATACGACTTTCACAGGCATCACTCTTCAGCATAAATGGAACCTGTTTCCTTCTCTGGTTCATAAGATAATAACCTGTCAAAAAAATGTGAGTGATCAGTAAGTAGTGAAGTTACAGAAGATGCTCTGTTTCGGTGAACTGTTTTGTCTTCCTCTTCATAAACCGAGCACTCATCCTTATTTTAAAGCACGTCCTGGAATCACCACTGGACTAGTACAGAAACACGCGTCGTGTCTGGTGCAGATCGTGTTCTGAAGAAGTGGTGGTGTTGCAGTCAGATACAGAGTAGGTCAGCGTCACCCATGAGGTCACAACTCCACAGGGTCAAGAAAGACTCCAGTCAGGTTTGTTTCTTACGGGGAAAAGTATTGCAAGTACGTCTTGGGGGATTATGAAATTTCAGGTTTTCCAAGAGAAGTAATGTTTTTTCCTTGCACCACAAACAGTTCTTTTCTGGAACACATGATCAATAAGGATGAAATGTGTTACAGCTGACAATGTGGATTCAGCCTAATTCTCAGGCCAGTGTCTTAAAGTATTGCTCTAATGCACTGTTGGTTTATCCATATTGTGTTTTTTTTTTTTTCTAATTGGAAACTCAATGTATTTAAACACATAACCCGTATAAAAGTCATCTTTTCTGAAAATATTACCTTGAAGTTTAGCACTTTGTTTTGAAGGTTGAGATTTTCGACACATCATGAAGTCAGCCGCCTGGCAGAGTCCCTGCTTGCTGTTCCCAGGAGGTGATTTAACATAGAAAAAGAACATTCCACTTGGTGATCTTCATTGGTTGGGTTTTCTTCATCCATTGTTCAATGTTTATCAGGTCTTCACCTTACTCCAGGCACTAGCCCAGGTGTCTCAAGGTTTTTTTTTAAATGATAAATATTGAGAACTTATTTTGTCTACAGTGAGAAATTATACAGGTGAACTAGATAGGATCCTGCTCTTCCACGAACTGAGTGCGAGGGATGTAAGGAACTAGGAGAAACCCACGGCAGTCTTGCTAGCCCACTTGTTCTCAGCGCTCTTCGGGTATTAATTCGCTAGGTACCACGTATCCAAGGATAACTACGACACTGTTCAGGCCCTCGATGGTATCCCGGTTCAGTTCAGGGTCAAGAGGAAATAGGTACCAGGTGCAAGTGCTACAGAGACAGAGAAACGGGGAAGGACTTTGCAGGCAGAGAGGAAAGCACAGGAAAGACGTGGAGGTGTGAGGGCTGTGCCTCTCCCAGGAAACCATTGGAGGCTTGGTGTGACGGGGAAGCAGGTGAGAGTGAGAACTGACACGGAGAGGTGAGAACCCAGAGAGGCCGTGAGTGCTGAGCGAAGGGGTCAGGCAGCAGCAAACAGGTCATCAGACATCTCAGTCGTCAGAGCTGAGGTGTCCAAGGAAGGTCCAGGCAATGGCCAGTGGTCACAAGGAGATACTGGGCTTGAGCACTTAGAATTCTCTTTTCAAATATGACTTATTAAACCAATTATCTGCTTCTTTTGTCCTATTCACTCTATTTCTCTAACACACATGCATAGTCACACGCACACGTATGTCGCATAGTCTTACAGATTTACCTGCTGGTTCAAATATGGTCCTTGTCCATTCCTTTAAGTAGTTTTATGGAAACCCAAGATAAGTAAAATACAATTCTCTCTAAACAGATTATCTGTACAATGCTAAACAGTAGTGAGACTACATTCTCCAGCCACACAAAACTGTTACATTATTTTATTACCACCTCCCTCTACCCCAGAAGAGAGTAATTAGGACCCAGACAAGGGAACTAACCTAAGGGGTCTGTGATCCAAAATCTGCATGACAACTCCTCCAGTGCCAGCAAAGATGCTTGAGAGGGTTTTTGTTTGTTTCTTTTATTATTATTATTATTATTTTTTGCTTGCAAGTTTTGTTTTGTTTTGTTTTTTAAATCCAGCTGCCTTCTTTTTTTTTTTTAATTTTTATTTATTTATTTATTTATGGCTCTGTTGGGTCTTCGTTTCTGTGCGAGGGCTTTCTCTAGTTGTGGCGAGCGGGGGCCACTCCTCATCATGGTGCGCGGGCCTCTCACTGTCGCGGCCTCTCTTGTTGCGGAGCACAGGCTCCAGACGCGCAGGCTCAGTAGTTGTGGCTCACGGGCCCAGTTGCTCCGCGGCATGTGGGATCCTCCCAGACCAGGGCCCGAACCCATGTCCCCTGCATTGGCAGGCGGATTCTCAACCACTGCGCCACCAGGGAAGCCCCCTGCTTGCACGTTTTAATTACAGTTCCGCGTGGAGGTCCGACTACAGCTGTTATGCATTTTCAGCAGCATGAACAAACAACCTCATTATTTTATTTACAAATCAACTCCCAATGCACTGAGCATCTAATCCTTGGTCAGCAGCTGTTCTTCTAGCAAAACTTGTCCAGTGCATCTAATGCTTGGTCCACAGGTATCTCAACTACAGCAGGGCTCCAAGGCTAGACCCAATCCTGCCCTGCAAATAAACCCTTTGAAATGCTACGTTTTGAATGTTATAAAACCTCACAATAATGCAGACGCTTCTATGTTGGATCGCCTTCTGGAAGGCGCCAGCCATTTACTTTAAAGAGCTTTCCATTTAAATAAAATACTCGTGACTGATGGTTTTCCGCCTCAGATCCCTGGATCCAGGAAACAGGACGCTGCTTCAGTCTTGTCCTGTCTCTCGTGGTGCCTGAAGGCTTCCTCCCCCTTGTGCTCTTTTAGCTCCCGTCACGACAAAGAACACCGCCTTCCGTGCTGCAGGCACTGCCCTCAACACAGCACCTCATTTAACGCTCGCTAGGTCTCAATGGGGTTAGCGCTGTTTTTACCTCTGACCCCCGACCCTTTCATGAAGAAAGCGAGGTTTAGAAGGGTTCAATAATTTTCTCAGACGCATACAGCTATTAAGTGGATTTAAATCTCAGGAGATCAGATTTAAATCCTGTTGGGCATCTCGGTGATTAACGGCCAGTTTCAGCCAATTAGCACCTTCTGAAGGGCCCAGTGGTGCTGAGCCAACCCTTTCCTCCCCTCCCCCTCCCCTCCCCCTCCCAACTCCCCACCGATGGGATTAACTGTCGCAGGTCTTCACTCCATAGAAACGGAAGGGCTTTCAGACGCGCACAGGAAACAGAGGAAGAGGACCCAGGCACTGCTTTCATTCCCCCTGACTCTGCAGCCAAGGGCTCAGTTCTTCGCGTGCCGTGCTGCACTGGTGGCGAAGACCACGTGCTAGTTTTACAGCTGCCTCGCCAGCTCTCCCCATGTCAGTCTCCCCATAAACAGCCTGAAGACTCCCCTCCCTCAAGCTGGGTCTTTACTTTGTCTTTGCCCCTCACGGACGTAAAGAGGCAGAGAGCTGCACGAAAGGCACCGGCTTGGGAGACAGACGGGTCTGGCGTCACCGTGTGCCCTCATTTCTCTTTGCGGAGGCTTGGGTTTTTTTTTTTCTTTGTTCATAAAATGGGATAATGACAACCACCCCACAGTGCGGTTATTTTGGCAAATCAGGTGTCAACCACTGCCCCCGGCCCCTGCCGGGTCTCCTCTCTCTGGACGGTGTTACGGAACTTTCTCTCAAGCCCCTCTGAGCGGTGCCTTGGAGCCTGCTTCCCCGGGAGGCGTCTCCTGCGCCCACGCCCCAGCTGGCTGGACCCCGCTCACTTTGCGGTGGCTTCCGGCCTGGGAGCCCTGGACCCCTGTCAGGCTGCGGCCCTCCCTCTTCAGGCATCAGGACAGAGTCTGCAAAAGCGTCCTCAAGCAGCACCAGCACCTGGTCTTTCCCATGCCCTGCGCCATCCCTGCCTTCTCTGTCTTAAGGCCTGGCTTTCAAACTCATTGTGCCGCACAGAACCAGTCTAAATTAACGTGAAAAGTGAGCAGTGACGGGGTTCTGCGGGCACCCATCTCCTCCTGAAGCTCTAAACCAGCACAGCGAGGTTTAGAAGGCATGGAAATACTACTGACAATTGTTTCAGAGTTCTGATGGTTCCTCTTCTTACAGCAAACCCCTCCCGACCCTCTCCTCCAACTCCAGCTTTACAACTGTGCCTTTCAGCCCACCAAGGATAAGAAGGCAATCTCAGCCACTTCCTCTCAATGGTTTCTTCCTTTGGCTCCCCAGTGCTTGGAAATAAGTGCTTGGGAGCACTCAGTTAATTCTTGGCCAAGACCTTGGGCCCGGTTACTGTCTGTGAGGAGGGAAGTAGGTGAATTCCATTCTCTGCTTTTTGTGCAGAAACCACTGGCATATGGTACCTGCTCAACAAGTGTAGCAGTTATCACTATTCTACCCAGTGAAACGCTGCCCGCCACCTCCTCGTGCAGAGTCACCATCTAACTACTGCCCACCTGGACTGCCGACACTCTTTACCGGTTTCCTTAGGTGTAAAATTGAGATTACAATTCTATGACCTCACAGAATTACTGCAATAACTACACAGGTAATATATGTAAATCACATTATGCAGGTCCTATTACGGATTGTTTTAAAAAAGCACTTATTGCTCTCAGCCAATAGTTTTAAAAAATGTTTGAAGCAAACTTCACAACAACATAAAATCACGCATTTTAAAGTATACGATTCAGTGGCATTTGGACACTCGCAGTGTTCTGCAGCCACCAGCTCTCCTAGTTCCACAGCGTTCTCATCACTTCAAAACAAAACCCACGCCCGTTCCGCAGTCAACACCCCTCCCCCTCCCCCAGCCCCTGACGGCCAGCAGTCTGCCCTCTGTCTCTAGGGATTTACCTGTTCTAGATATTTCACAGACATGGAATCGTATCAATACAACATGCAGCCTTCTGTGAGCGGCTCTCCTCACTTAATACAATGTTTCTGAGGTTTATCTGCGTTGTAGAATGAATCCATACTTCTTTCTTTTTTGGTTGAATGCTATTCTATAGTATGTATGTAATCCGATTTCTTTACCCATTCTCAGCCGATGGATAATTGGGCTGTTCCCGCCTTCCTGACTATCGCGGCCAGTGTTGCTACGAGCATGCGTGTACGTATATTTGTCTGAGTTCCTGTTTTCAATTCCTTTGGTTATATACCTAGGAGAATAATTGCTGTTCATACGGTAATTCTATGTTTAACCTGTGTGTGTGTATTTTTTACCGAGGTGAAATATACATAAATAAAATGTACCACGTTAGCCATGTTTAAGCCCGCAGCTCAGTGGCATTTAGTACATTCACTCTGCTGTGTAACCGTGACCACCATCCCGCTCGAGAAGCTATTCATCTTCCCAGCTGAAGCTGTGTGCCTATTAAACAATGACTCCCCCGGCCACAGCCCTGGTAGTCGCCTTCCTACTCCCTGTCTCTGTGAATCTTGACTGCTGTAGGTGCCTCATACAACTGGGAGCATAAAAGATCTGTCCTTTGGTGACTGGCTTATTTCACGCAGCATGTCCTCAAGGTTCACCCATGTTGTAGCAAGTGTCAGAATTTCATTCCTTTTTAAGGCTGAATATTCCATCGTACGGATGGACCATATTTTGTATATCCATTCATCAACTGATGAACATTTGGGTTGTTTCCACCTTGTAGCTACTGTGAATAATACTGTTATGAACATGAGTGTACAAATACCTGTGTGAGCCCCTGCTTTCAGTGACTTTGCACATATACACAGAAGTGGAATTGCTGGATCGTATGGTAATTCTATTATTAACTTTCTGAGGATCTTCTATACTGTTTCTCCCACAGTGGCTGTACTAATTTACATTCCAACCAGCAATATATGTGGATTCCAACCTACATCCTCACCAACACTTGTCATTTTTATTATTATTAGGGCCATCCTAACGGGCAGGAAGTGGTACCTCATTGTGCTTTTGAGTTTCATTTTCTGGATGATTAATGATTTTGAGCCTTTAATGTGCTTGTTGGCCATTTGTATATTTTCTTTGGAAAAATGTCTATTCAAGTGCTTTGCCCATTTTTAAAACCAGGTTGTTTGACTTGCTGTTGGGTTGAAGGAGCTTTTTTTAAAATTTATTTATTTCTGGATATTAATCCCTTATCAGGTATATGATTTTCAAATATTTTCTCCCATGCTGTAGGTTTTCTTTTCACTTTCATATTAATTGCCTTTGTTGTACAAGTTTTTAATTTTGATCAAGTCTAATTTACCTATTTTCTTTTATTGCTCATGCTTTTGTGTCACATCTAAGAATCAATTGCCAAATCCAAGGTAATAAATTATTTTTAAAAATTTTTTGGCTGTGTCGGGTCTTCATTGCTGCGCACAGGCTTTCTCTAGTTGCGGCGAGTGGAGGCCACTCTTTGTTGCAGTGCGTGGGCTTCTCATTGCGGTGGCTTCTGTCGCAAAGCACGAGCTCTAGGCATGTGGGCTTTAGTAGTTGCAGCACACAGGCTCAGCAGTTGCAGCGCATGGGCTCTAGGGCACGCAGGCTTCAGTAGTTGTGGCTCGCGGGCTCTAGAGTGCAGGCTCAGTAGTTGTGGCACACAGGCTTAGCTGCTCCGTGGCATGTGGGATCTTCCCGGGCCAGGGATCGAACTTGTGTCCCCTGCACTGGCAGGCGGATTCTTAACCACTGGGCCACCAAGGAAGTCCAAGGTTATGAATATTAATCCCTGCATTTTCTTCTAAGAGTTTTACGGTTTAGCCCTTATATTTAGATCACTGATTCACTTTGGGTAAATTCTTGTATATAGTGGGAGGTAGGGGTCCAAATTCACTCTTTTGCATGTGGATGTCCAGTTGTCCCAGCACCATTTGTTGAAGAGACCATTTTTTCTCCACTGAATGATCTTGGTGCCCTTGTTGAAAATCACTTGGTCATTTCTGGATTCCTAAGCCCATTCTGTTGACCCATATGTCTATCCTTATGCCAATACCACACTGGTTTTCATTACTGTAGCTTTGTAGTAGGTTTTAAAATCATACAATGTGAGTCCTCTAACTCTGTTCTTCTTTTTTAAGGTTACTTTGGCTCTTCAGAGTCCCTTGCAATGCTATTCAAATTTTATTAGGGATTTCATTTGAATTTGTAGATAGCTTTCTCATCTTAACAATACTGAGCCTTTCAATCCATGATATGCAATCTATTTCAATTTATTTAGGTCTTCTTAAATTCCTTTCAGCAATGTTTTGTAGTTTTCAGTGTACAAGTCTGTCACCTCCTTGATTAAATTTATTCCTAAGTTTTGTATTCTTTTTGATGCTATTGTAAATGGAATTTTCTTCTCAAATTCCTTTTTGAATTGCTCATTGGTGGTGTACAGAAATACAACTGGTTTCTGTGTGTTGTCTTGTACCCTGCAACTTTGCTGAATTTGTTTATTATCTGTAGTAGGATTTGTTTGTGTGTGTGTGTGTGTGTGTGTATATTCTTTAGGATTTTATGTATAGGATCATGTAATCTGCAGTAGAAATAGTTTTACTTCTTCCTTTCCAATTTGGATGTCTTTTATTTTGTTTTTTCTTGTCTAATTGCTCTGGCTAGAACTTCTAACACTATGTTGAATAGCAGAGGAGAAAGCAGGCATCCTTGACTTGTTCCTTATCTTAGGGGCAAAGCTTTCAGTCTTTTTAGCTATTTTTTTAAAAAAACTTTATTCTTCCTTTTCTAATTACATACAAGATTCATGAGAGCTTTGACACCAGTTCCACACAGCTTTAATCATCCCTGTACTAGCTTTTTACTTATCAAGGACAAAGGTTTTGATTTTAAAATAGCCTTGTCTTCCTCTTATTCTGGTTTATAAATATTTATCAACAATGTTCATAACTGTCCCATCTCTATTTCCTGAGCCTTGCAGTACATAACATGGCATGCCTCACACAGCTCCTGCTCGTCGCATGTTGCGAACTTGCCCTGACAGAGACCAAAGCAGCAAGTTGGCCCCAGTTCATATTCTAAATAACTAAGTACTGATCAGTGTCACAGTTAAGAGTTCTACCCATGTGAATACTATCTAATTATTTTCCACCCGAATTCTCATTTCTCAGATCCATGACATCTTCCAAACACAGATATTTCAGTGAAAAGTTGACCCATAAATTTAGTCAGTTGTTTCAGTTATCCACGCCTTCCAAATTTTCTTTGACACAAATTGCCGAAATTGCAGTGTTTAGAACACGCTGGGATCTTTTAGTGCCTGGCTCTTATCACAAATGTCTGCCTAAAAACGTACATATGAAGGGCATTCCCAAGCAACAAATTAATGTTACTGTAGCCCTCCCCAGATTTGGTACATCTGTTTTGGATTCCATGATAATTTTTAAATGTTAGGGTAGGCAACATTCTGGTGCAGTGAAATTGCCAGGGGACTCCACACAGCCCTGAATACTGCCAGACAGTCTGAAATAACGTCAGTGAGTTTGGAAAGACCTACTTTTAGAATACAAACGGAGTGAAAGACACTTCATTCACTCTGAGTCAGGTCCAACAAATGAGGCAAAAGATAACCACCAAAGACTATGAGGGCAACACAGCATTAGAGCGTTTATAGCCAATCTACCCCAAGAACTGTCGGTATTACAATGGGAAGCCTTATGTTTATTGCACGCCCACTCTATGCCATGTGGTGTGCTAGGAGCTTTGCATACATTATCACAACTCTGAGAGGTAGATACTGTTAACCCCTTTTTACTAATGAGGAAATGGGCTCAAGATATAATTTGTGTAAGGTCATGATCTGTGTGTGGCAGAACAGGGATTAGGTTTGGTGCCTTATGGCGACGTTTCTCCTCCTTCCCCTACCACAGGGGTCAGCAAACAAGGCCTGAAGGCCAAATCTGGCCCACCATCGCTTTCTGCAATTAAAGTTTTACTGGAACACAGCCAGGCCTACTCATTCAGTCATGGTGTGTGAGACTTCTATGCCATGGGGAAGCTGAGTAGTTGAAACAGGCTAAGTCCACAAAGCCTAAAATGTTTACCACCTGGCCCTTTTCAAAAAAAAAAAAAAAAAAAATTCACAGGCCCTGCCCTGCACGGTGAAACCTACTCTTACTTCTGAGGGTCTCCTCCGTTTACCTCGCCCCCATCCAACAGGAAGCCTAGAAACGTCTGCCACCTGTGCTGAGAGGCTCTCCCAGCCCCAGAGCCGACAGAAACAGGCTCTGTCTCTGCCTTGCACACAACCCGTCTCCAGCTCCTGAGGGCGCTGCCCAGCGACTGCAACCTCGTCACAGCCACCCTCCGAAGACCTGCTGTCAGGGGCACCTGCACTGTGGAATCACCTAGACCAAGGGCAGGCCCACAGCACTAGGCAGTTCTGTCCCATCAGACCTCCCTTTTCACCAAGGTCTCCATGATCAGCAAGTGTGGCCCTCTGCCTCGGATGCCCAGGGCCATTGCTGCATCTGGGTGGACGGTGGACTTGAACAGCGGAGGCCTAAACGTGTGCCTTATTTAAGGGTCACTTGCTCCTTGGCTTTGTTCTGGCAGCAAACTCGCCGCTGGTGTGCAGGACCGTTTATGGGTGAGTTTGGAGACCAGCAGCCTGGAGATTTATGGCACTTAGTAGTTAGAAGAGGAAGCTGTAAAGTGCCTGACAGCGCAGCTCTAAAAATTAAGACTTCTGCTTCCTGAATCCACGGGCTGAAAATCCTTAAATCCTACCGCCTGGCTGAGCTTTCCTCCTCCTGAACCAAGCTTATTCATGCATAATACAGGGAAAAAAGAACAGAATGAGTTTAATGCAATCTTGTCTGAGAACGTTCCTCACTCTTAGTTCCTGAGATGAAGGAGACTATTCCAGTTTCCCAGGAAGTTTATCACGAACCCATCTGAGAGGGAACAGGCTTGCAGGGAAGGTGTCTGGACAGCAGCCCAGCATCTCAACAGGCTGGGGCCATGCTTTGTAAGAGCCTGTTCTCTTCATTCAGCGAGATCTAAGGTCACATTTTGTCCTGGCCATGTACTTGCTGTTAACTTGGGCCACATATAAATTCTCTCCATCTTGGTTTTTCACTCCAGAGAATTTAATAGAGGAACTTTTATAAATCAAAGAGCATTAGGCCAAACCTGCAACAGACACAGTTCCTTTTCTTTCTTCACCTTTGTCCTTCTCTTCCCCTAAACTGGCTTAGCAAAGGGTGAGGCCAAAGGCCTTGAGAAATCTGAAGTAATAAAATATAAACCGGGGATCGCAAAACCCTGAAGAGCAAAAGGACATTTATTTAGAGACACCACTGGCTCTCCAGCTTCATTAATCATTGTCTAACCTGGTTTTCTGAAGCACAGATGACACTGGTGTGGAGGACTGTTATCTTCCAGAGTCAGAGGGAATATTACGTTCTTTGCTGGGTTATTTCTGCTGAGCTGGGCTCCCTCCAGATTTTTTCTGAGTTCAAGGGTGGACGTGTGGAATCAGGTCATCGTCATCTGCACTTTATTTTATTTATTTATGTATTTTTGGCCGCGCCATGCGGGATCTTAGTTCCCTGACCAGGGATGGCACCCGTGCCCCCTGCAGTGGAAGCTCCGAGTCTTAACCACTGGACCGCCAGGGAAGTCCCTCATCTGCACTTTAGACTGAATAAACGGGCTCATTGAAAGCAACCTGACATCTGAATGGAGAGAAAGAGTAAAACAGACAAGCCCAAATGTATGTAATACAAATCGAAATCTTGACTTGTGGTGCTTACCTTGTGGTGCTTTCATTTTGAGTGCACCTGATACTATGGGAATTCCAAACATTTCAAAGAAGTGACTGCCACTCCTCTGAAGCCCACAATCAGTAAGCCCTGGAAACGGTCCAACTTCCCCATCCTGACCCGACACTCACGGCTGCCTCTCTCCGCCCATGGGTTCTGATGCTTCGGAACTGAAGGTGTCCATCTTCAACTTCAGCGGAGATTTCCTTCATCCTTCCAAAAAAACAGAACCAGAAGAATAAACCCTGGAGTTAGAACTCGGGTGTGTCTCCACCAGGTGGCAGTGGTGCCTAATTCACAGGCTCCTGGCTCCTCGGCTAAATCCGACGGTGGGTAGGGCCCCCCACCTGGAGTTTACGCATCGTCGTACAGATGTCACAATGCCTTTATGAGGGAGCTGAGACTCGGGAGTGTAAGCCACGTGTTCAGAGTCACGTGGATCAGGATGCAGACCCCGCCCGTCGCTGCGGAGGCTCGGGCTACCGAGGTCCAGCCTGTCCCCTCCGCGCACGACTCCGGCCCGAACGCCGAGTCCTCACCCGGATCGGATCGCTACACGTGTGGTGCATCTCAAAACTGCCGACTTGTTCTTCCCTCTGCCCGTGGGACCGGGTCTCCCGCCCGCCCTTTCTGTTCAGTAACAGGATGGTCAGCGGACGCCCGGTGACCGCGGGTTTCGGACACAAGAAAGGACCAAGTCGTAGGGGAAAGCTCATGTTATCTGAACAAAGTATTAGTAGTACTATTAGCCCTAGAGACACTAATTCTCCTGGAGTTCGTCGCGTACACAAATTCTAGCAGAAGGCCCCATCCACCAGCTCCTGTTGCCCTGGGCACCGCTGCCCACCCTGGGCTGATCCTAAGAAATAACCCTGTTACTCACTTCTCTGCCCCGGTGCGCCCTACATGTCGGCGGGGAGTGGGGGAGACACAGTTTCTCCGCCGGCTCGCGAGTCCCCCCTGGGCCGGGTCTGCATCCGCCACAACCACTCGGGCCGGTCGGGCCAGGCGGGCTGGTCCCCGCAATGCTTCCAGAACTCGCAGCAGCGAAAGAGCCGCGGGGGCCTGGAGCTAGCCGGCCTCGCAACTCGGCTGGGCCCTCCCCATGCAGCTCGCTAATTGGAGGACATGAACTCTCACGTGATCAATGTCAACCAGTCACTCGGCAGCGTCGGTCAGTCACGTGGCTGCACGTCCACCAGTCACGTGGCCGCCCAGAGCACAGTGGCGGCTGAACGTGGCTCCTGTCTCCAGCTGTTTCGGAGCGGCGAGTCACCTGTTCGCTTTTGTTTCAAAGAATTTTCCCACCAGTTTCTCCCCGGGCAGCCTCGAATGGAGTCGGGGTGAACGGGGTGCTGCTGCCCAGCAGGTTCGAATGAACAAAGGAGCATATCAGTGCCGTATGTTAGAAATAAAGCGTGTTCGTGCGGTAAAGAGGAGTGGCAGACGAACACATGAGAGAAGAGTGATGTGGAGGTCAGCACACCTGCCTGATGCTCAGGTGGAGGAAGAGGATGGGGGAAGGAATGGATCTGGAACTTTTTAAAAATAAAATCCCTTTTGGGCATTCCCCTTTGTACCACGTTTAAGTCGACATTTCACCTTTTTATTAACTCTTTCTTCGAGTACATCCCCCTACCTCCTTCCTGCATTTCAGTGTTCTCAGAGCCATAAATGTCCTCTATTATCCGAAGCCTTTTCTTGGGTTTTCCGTTGCCATCTTACATTGAAAACAATGCCTTAAAAGGGAGCCAGCCGAGATTTCTGTAAGACCAGTTTCATCTCAAATTTCTTGCCCGCAAGGAATAAGGGGATATGGGCCCCCCTTAATAGGCAGAAGCTGACAGTGTGACTTTAGTTTGTCCAGACTGTTCTTTACCGAAAAGCTATACATCCTCCTCCTCAAGCCCTGAACACAGCTATACTGAGACCACGGCGCTTAGTTTGAGGAGGGAAGAGAAAAGAAGACAGCCAGGGTGAATGGCTGTGATGTTATCTAAACATTTCATCTCCGGTCCTTATCAGCTCCAGACCTCCGAGTTCACTGCGCTGCAGAGATTGCTCGATTGCTCTTTAAACGCTTGAGCACAGAAAGCAGGATTTTCTAACAGTGAAGGCCCATCGAAGAGGACCCAAGCAGGGAAGGAAATTTAAATTCCAGTCCACTGGGCAACCTTTTGCAAAGAAGCCCTCTTTCCCAAGGCTGCTCGTTTTCAGGAGCAGCCCAAGCCCGCTGAAATGCGTCTCCCAACTCTTTGCTGGAGGTGCTGGGTCCCTGGCGCGGTTCTCATCCACCGCCCTGGGAGGGCCCTAGCCTTGTGTTCCTAAGGTCACAGAGTTTGGAAAAGATGCAAAACTAAGGTTTGTGTTCTGTTTTGTTGGTATTCTTTTCCTTAGAGTTTCTTCTCTGTATAAATTGGAACAGCCCCAAGTTCCACAAAATCTGGATCTGAGCTTGCTCGAGTTTTACATGATGCATACAGGTCAGTGAATGCACGCCCAAGATAATAAACTGGGGTACAGGAAGAAACCATTATAACTTATTTATCTTTTTCTTTTTGTAATCAGATAAAAAGATAAAACTTTACTAACATTGGTCAGACTGATCCCTTCCCCTCCGCCTCTCTCTCTCTGCTCTGACGGGCATGGACACCCCTGGAGAGAGAGTGAGCACCTAGCGTGAAGGGTGAGGGCAGGACGTGCTCACTGGCTTTTTTATCTCAGCATTTGGCGTATGTATGTAGTTTACATATGAGAAGCATATTCATTCTCACTACTTGCACTCAAAAGACAAGTTGGAGTGAAAACAAAAAGATACGTTTTTAAAGTTACAATAAAGTAGTTTAAAATATTATCGCACCGTGTATGCTTATAGTAAATAAAGCATATCAGTGCAGTAATTGTACACATCTGTGTGGAATCAGTTAACTATTTGAGCAGGTGCTCATTTTTTTAAAAAAATCTGGCAGAGGTGCACTATCAAAAGTTTGGAAATTATAGCTTTAAAGTATTAACAATACCATCTCCACGCAGAAGAAAGAGAACTAGGGCAGAAAAGGGATGCTATCAACTTGTCCGTAGATGTGCCTAAATAAGGAATGTAACTCTGATCCTTAAGTACTTTTGGATTCACCAGCCACTCTTAGAATGCAGAGTTGCCTGGGAGACAATCACAAGCTGAGTCAGCCGTGGACCATTCACACCTTAGTATGAAGGATTCCGCTTACTTCCTTGTCTGCTGGCACCACTGGAAATGGAAGATGGGAAGAATGAAAGAAAAGGAATCAGAAGTTATTGCTTGTAGAGAAAGCCGGCTGTACCAGGGACCTGGTGAGCCCAGCGGCAGGCAGTGGAATCTCACCTCCGCATCTGGCTCGGGCTCTCAGGGCCCCCTGCCTTCCAAGTGAGGCTGCTGGAGTCCAGCCTCCAGAGCTGACTCCACTTCTTCTGAAATAGACAGTTACAGCTTTAAAATATGGTTCAAGTCCTAGCCTTTTGTTACAACAGTGTTGTGTTTATTTAGGTGTGACTTTTTTTGGAATTTTGTAATCTAACTTATAATAACTTTAGCAGTACAGATAAGTGTCATTCATGTTACATCTGGTTGTGTATTCTGCCAGATATTATTTTTAAACATACAATACACTTCTTTTTTTCCTTCTTATTTGAGACCACCTAGATTTTTTTTTCACTAAAATGTGTCATGTCTTCAAGGAGCCCTGGTTCCTTTCATTGGAGACTGGCATTGGAAACCAAGACCTGGGCACTGGGTGTGCTCATTCATTGCTACCAGAATCTCATTATTATTTTAATATGCCTTTCCTTGAGCAGAGAATTCAAAATTGCTCATATATTTGTTGACTCTTTTTTCTTCTTCCTCTATATATTGTTTCTTATGTTTTTTGCGTGTTTTTCTATGAGGATGTTTAATCATTCTTGATTCAAAAGGAATCCTTAAAATTTGATAGACAACTTTAGTACATATTTATCCTATTTGATCATTGGCTTTTAAATTTTACTTATGTATTTTTCTGGCATATTGAAGTTTTTTTTTAATAATTAATTTACTTTTTTATTTATTTATTTTGGCTGCGTTGGGTCTTCGTTGCTGCACGCGGGCTTTCTCTAGCTGCGGTGAGCGGGGGCTACTCTTCGTTGCAGTGCGTGGGCTTCTCATTGCGGTGGCTACTCTTCGTTGCAGTGCGTGGGCTTCTCATTGCGGTGGCTTCTCTTGTTGCGGAGCACGGGCTCTAGGCACGCGGGCGTCAGTAGTTGTGGCACACAGGCTCAGGAGTTGTGGTTCGCGGGCTCTAGAGCGCAGGCTCAGTCGTTGTGGCGCATGGGCTTAGTAGTTCCACGGCATGTGGGATCTTCCCAGACCAGGGCTCGAACCTGTGTCCCCTGCATTGGCAGGCGGATTCTTAACCACTGTGCCACCAGGGAAGTCCCTGGCATATAGAAGTTTAAAGTTTTTAGGGGTTAAATACCTTTACCTTTTACTGTATATTTTTCTTTTACTATTATGCCAAACACAGAGGTATATTCATCTATATATTTACTTCCTTGTCTTATAGCTCTTCCTTTTTTCTTTCCTTTTCATCTCTAAGTATTCTTGGATTTGCTTTGTGAAGTAGTGCTCTAAACTTGTTTGACTTTATTTGCAAAGTATTAACAATTGTGCCACTGATTTAAAATGTTATTTTTATCTTTAATTCTTATAAAAACTCTGGGCTTCTGTTTTGTCCATTAATATGTCTGCCTATTGCTGTGCAGTTCAATGCAGCAGACATTCTTTTTTATATCTTAAAGTACATCTTTTTATATTTTTAATCATAGTAGTGCAGACAGAGGGTTAGGTAAAAGTTTGGGACTTATATGAAAAACAGCAGCCTCTGTTTCACCCTTCCCCCAGCCCATTCTTATCCATCAGAAGAAATATTTTAAATGATTTTAGTGGATTTTTTTCCTGCCAATTTTCTTGGCTGTTCTTATTATTTCTCCAAATAAACTTTAGAATTATTTTGATAAAAAAGTTCCTTTTCAAATTTTATTGAAATTTGTTAAATTAAACTTGAGATCATTTATTTATAATACTGATGCTTTCTTTCCTGAAGTGTCTTCCCATTTATTTAAATCTTCCATGCCCCTTGGTGAATCTATGAAATCCTCCCACATCGTCCAGGTCGTCTTTGATAATTCTTCTTCCAGGTATCCCTGAGTATTGTGTGTGTATATATTATTCAAATAGCAAAGATACACACACCAACATACCTTTGCTATTTTAATAATATGTTTTTCGATGTGTTTTTGATAATTAAGAACACATTTGTTTCTTCTATTCATTTGTTTCATAGCCACTCACCTTAGCTGATATATGGTAAAAACTGATAATAATGCAGTGTTGAGGTTGACTTTGTTTCCAGGCCACCACCTTGTCAGAGCAATACTCAAGTGTCATTGGCACCAACTGCAAAGAAATAAGGCATTGGTATTGGCATCCAAAATATAGAACTTTGGGCAATACTTTATTTTTAATGTATCAAAATCTTAACAGACATGTGATTCCTTCAAAGCACTGTGGTCCAGTAATTCAGTATTTAGGATGCTATATTTATGAGACAACCAGAAATGTGGGCAGAGTTAGGCACGTAGGTTTTCATAAGGGGGTGATGATTTGTATTCACTCCAGCCCAGCTCAGGTCTTGTTCTCGATGCCAGCGGACATGCCCAACGCCAACACAGATGTGTCCACCCACGGGTCTCTCTCTCTCTCTCTCTCTCTCACACACACACACACACACACACACACACCTTCAATTAGCCACCTCTGTTCATCCTTGACTCCAGCCTGAATCTCTCTCCTCCTGGTGCAAGTCTTCCCTAACGCATGTGACTATTTTTCTACCTCCCTGTGATAATTGTTTTATCTTTGGCTTATTCTTTACAGTACAAATCACAGTGGTAATCATGTAATCATCTGTACAGTTTTTGTTTTTTGGTTAATGTTCTATGAACGATACAATCTCGTCTCTGTTACTATGGCACTTTTTTTGTTGTTGTTGTTTTTTGTGGGGGTTTTTTTGGCACTTTCTACACCTAATATGAGCACAGAACAGGTGCTCCTGAACATTCGTTAAATGGAATACAGTGAAATACTGGAAGTCTGGAAGTACCTAAATGCCTAACAATTGGAGCCCAGGAAGGAATGTGTTTCAATCATTAAAAGTTTGTTTTCAAAGAATTTTAAGGGCGAGGGAGATTGCTTCTTTTGATAGCATTAGGTTTGTGTAAATCAAAAGTAATATAAAAGTACAGGAAAATTGCTGGAAAGAAATACACCAAAATGTTCACGGTGGTTATTGCTGGAGTGGAGAACTATACTTTTGTGTGTTTACTTTAAAATGGGCATGAATTAGTTTTATAGTCAGAAAAAAAATAGGTTTTTTTTTTAAGTTGATTTAGAATATTTATGGCTAAGTTACTGGAACAAGTGCTTCTGAGGAATAGGGAAACAAAACTAGGTTTAAAAACAGAGATTTCAATAAAATAACATTTTAAATATTTGTTTAGAGAGAATCTTGATCAGGAGAATGGATAGTAAATGAAATGTGATATTTCTACCCAGTGGACCACATCCAACAGAGAAATGAATGAAAGAAACACATATTCACATGGATAAAACCTGCAGGGAAATGTTGAGGTAACAATATATACCATTTATAAAATAAAGTCAACATATAATATTAATTCTATAAATATTTAAAACACATAAAATATATATACAGATGAACTGCACTGGCTTACGACTTTCCAATAACCTGAACTGTGTCTGCTAGATCCCTCCTGTGTAAAAGCGGCAGAATGCCATCCTCAGAGAGTGGCTCTGCTGTGGGGACACTCCAGAGACAACACAGTGCAGGCCCTTCCCTCTGGAGCATCACACAGAGGAGGGGGCAGGGCTACTCGCAGGGGACCAAGCATCTCCATTCTCTCTGCAAAGCGCTTTCCCATAACAGCCTGTCATTTCCACTAGCGCTGAGTCTAATGTTGTCTCTTATGTTAGAAGAAAATAGTAATTGCTTAAATATAGAGAAAATGCATTTATTTGACAAACATTGGTGCTGGAGAAACAGGAAAGACAGGAGTCTTGACCTAGTGCAGGAGTGAAGCCGGTCACTTAAGCGCCTTACTTGTATGCGGATCCACTGATAATCTTCTCACCTAATTTTAGTCAAAAGGTTCAGCTTCTGCCCCCGTCCCCTCCACCCCATCTTACTCAAGAAATCACTTCTCCTGTCGACATACCTGTGAAGAGACCAAATAGAAGCAAAATTGCTGAAAGGCAGATGGAGCCAGGGGCGAATGACCCTGGTCATCTGCTACCTGGGGGGTCCAGACCCAGATAACTGAGGGGCGGGTGAAGAGCCATCCCCATAGATGGAACTCTGTGCCACGGAACCCTTCCTGCTGAAGGCCCACTTCCCCACCGCATCTCCCTCCTGGAGAGCATTCGGGCACACTCACACCCTGCACACTCCCACGTTCACACACATCCACATTCATACAGTCTCACACTCACCCATGCACACTTGCACACTCAGCCCTCCCGTGCTCTGCCCTGTGAGTCTGGAGCAAATGATAAGACTTGATTTCCATGTCCCATGGCTGAGAACTGACCCACTTAAGCTGTGTTTACAAAGGTTAGTCACTGAGGCAAAGAAACGGTCCAGACGTAGAAAACCTACCATAGGGAACAAGATCCTCCTGCCCCAGATTCCTGACGGCCAGCCTCCACGGAGGGGAGGGGTCCAACTGTAGGTTCTTTCTCCGTTTCACCCTAATGGGGCTGATCGGGATATCCTGGCTGTCTTGAAAACGGATATTGATCACTTTAGAAGGCACCATTAGGCAGTGATTCAACTTGGTGGTTAAAATGGCCAAAATGATTGGCTTGGGCTCCCCCGTGTACAGCTGCATTCCACACTCTGGGTCTGATCTTGCCCTTGGATTTAAAGGTCAAATTAAAACTGGTCATCCAGGAGGCAGCTTAAGTGCCCACATTTATAACGCAAACTCTTGTCGTGTCGCTGCAGAGATCACCAACAGCAAATAAGCATCCTGTAGTTCGGGGGTAAAGCAAGAACTAATATTACTTTAAGAACTAGAATTAAATTGCAAATGCCCGGGACATGATTCCTATTATATGTAAAACCCACGTTATATTTAAACCCATAAACTGGTGTGGCATAAATTTGGATTATTTTAATTTTAATTGTTTTTTAAAAAGTCTCATTTGCAGGTGGCAAAAGATAATCATTGTGAAAGATAACTTGGTCTTCTTGTTTATATTCAAGAACCAACCTCGATTAAAGTGTTCTTTTAAAAGGGCTTGAATAGGAGAATAAATCAGTATTGGTGTCAGTTTGTCTTATTTCAATAATAGTCACTATGGAAACAAATCACTGACCTATTTCTTTTCATACCTCCAAGTAAACAATAGGGTCTCCACTTTTCTGTGTATCCTGTTCCCTTTGGACAGGAGTTGCTGGTACAGAATGTCTCTACAGCACTTTTTAGTGAAACCTATAGTTCTTCCCTCCATGCTTATTTTAGTCGTTACAAACATTCTCAGCCTCATTGTGGATTTCTGCCACGGAAGGCGCCCGGGACACTCAGCTCCATCCTTTAGAATCCTGGGCACTCTTGGCAGATGTTCCCTCACCCTTGCTCAGAGGTGGGGATCCGCTGATGCAGGGATGCAGATGCTGGGCCAGCGTGCACGCACACACGTCACGAGACGCCCGGTGTAATAAGTCAGCAGAGTTCCACTTTAGCGTCTTTTCTTGCCACGCCAATCTGTAATTAAAGACAAATAAGAAGGTCACAGAAGGTCATTTTCCACACTAAGCTGCTGATTCAGGGAAGAACAAACGAAATATTAACATGTGTGTGTTCCCTTCCTTGTCCTCAACCCACATCCTAAATCCATTTTATATTTGGCTGAAGCCAGAAGTTTCTAAATATAGAACTGGCTCTCTCCCCAGCACTCACGAGTCCCCCGCGGGGCTGTCTGTGCAGCCACATGTCATGTTCGCCTGAGCCCCGTTAAACCAGCAAAGGGTGGCGTGTCGGCCCCAGTACCACATCCCACCCCTCATCTCCAAGGACACACTCTTGTTGAAATATCAGAAGGAAGTATACTGTGTTTAACTTTATTGATAGCCTGCTATTTTTATGACCTGTAAATCCCTCCTCTTCACTTGTTTATTGTGTGAGATGGAAAATTACAGAGAGATAATAAAAGGGGGAAAAAGGCACACATACAAAAATAAGTTTAAAAAAAAGACAGAAAAGACACACACCCCAAACAGTGCTCTACACAGCTGCAGCACTCTCCAAGAGAGCAATAAAGAAATAAAGAAGAGATAAATCTCCAACCTTCTGTATAACGTATTATGAATAACGAGAGTAAAGTGGTCATAGTGATGAACTTTTCTTATCTGACATATTTATTTTTTTTAATGGGAAAAGTTCTGACCTAATGTGGTAGTGCTCCAAATGTGCCCCAGGTATCTTGGGAGAACTTTTTGTGATTTCACTACAAACATTACTTTCTTTATGCTCTAACAGAGCCATGATATTAAAACAACCACGTCAAGATGATACCAAAGCAATTGTTCGGAAAGGGGGAAAATCTTCACCTGAAAACGTGGTGGATTGCTTGCAAACATGGCTCCCATTCTCCACATTTTCCTTGTCCTTGCCCTTTGCAATGTGACTCTGCAGCTTCTCCCGTTAAGAGGTTAGAGTCCGTTTCACTGCCCTTCAAATTGGGGCTGGCCCTGTGACTCTCTTTGACCTTCAAGTATGGTAGAAGTGATGATCTGCTAGCTCTGAGCCTAAGCCTCACGAGGTCTTACACACTTTCACTCTCTTAGGGCCACTGCCATGCAAACAAGCCTGGGGTATTGTACTGCATGGTGAGAGCGCAGGAGGAGAACTGAGGCACCCCAGCTGACCCATAGCTGACTGCAGAGATGTGAAGATCGTCCTAGCAGAGCCCAGACTAAATTGCTGACCCATAGAATCATAACTATATACATGGCTCTTGTTTTAAACTACTAAGTTTGGGGCTACTTTGTTACACGGCAATAGCTATCTGGTACACCTTTTCTCTCTCACTTTACCAAATCCTCCATCCCCCAGTAAAGGCTTACTCTTATGCAAAAAGTCCTGGTAAAAGAATCAGGAGACCTAGATCCCAGTCCTGACTCTCAGACATTTAGCTGTATGACCTTGAACAAGTCCCATTACTCTTCTGAGCATCAGTTTCCTTGTCTGTATGACGGCATACAAGATACTTCTAGCTGGAACATCTATATGAAAGAAACTGATAAAGCAGCTTAAATTCTTATACGCATTGGTGCGAATGCCTTTAAGAGGCATGTCTAACAAATCTAGTCACGTTACAAATATGCCACTTGACTCAGCAATCCCACTTCTTTGCCCTTATGCTATGGAAGTAAACACATGAATATACTAGCATTTATGTTCAAGGGTGTCTAGTGCAGGATTATTTGTATGGCAAAAATCAAAAAATAACCTGAACGCCTATCAAGGAAAATGGTTGGACAAACAATGGTATATTCATACATAACGTATTATGCAGCTATTTAAAGAATTCTCTGGAAGAACTTTCATGATGTATTTTCTTAAGTGAGCAAAGTGAGTTTCATGATGTATTTTTTTAAGTGAGCAAAGAAACAAAACAAAACAAAACAAAAAACCCTTGTATGAATATGCAGTTTCTATATAATTGTTTGGCCACCAAGAATGGTTCAGAAGGATACAGACCAGGCTGATGGCCTGGGTTGCAGGCAGCAGTTTATAACAGCAAAAATGTTGAAACAACCTCAGTGTTTACGTTTAAGAGTTTAGTTAATTTAATTATGGCACATTCATATAGAGGCAGACTTTGGAGATACTGTGGGTTCAGTTCTAGACACCCCAATAAACCGAATATCACAACGAAGCAAGTCACGTGAATTTTTTGATTTCCCAGTGCATATAAAACTTATGTTTACATTATACTGTAGTCCATGAAGTGTGCAATAGCATTATGTCTAAAAAACAATGTACATACTTAATTTAAAAAATACTTTATTGCTAAAAAATTCTAACCAGCATCTCAGCCTTTAGTGAATTGTAATCCTTTTGCAATAGTAACATCAAAGGTCAGTCACTAATCCCAGATCACCATAACAAATATAATAATAATGAAAAAGTTTGAAATATTGTGAGAATTACCAAAATGTGACACAGAGACAGGAAGTGAGCCAGTGCAGTTGGACAATGGCGCCAATAGACTTGCTGAAGGCAGGGTTGCCACAAACCTTCAATTTGTTAAAAACATAGTATCTGCAAAGTGCAATCATGCAAAGCACAATAAAACAAGGTCTGCCTGTAGTGAAATAATATTCAGCTGTTAAAAATAATGGTATATAATACATGAAAATAAGTATATATGATATATTAAAAATAATGATATTAATAAATATGAAACAGTATTAAAGGAAATAAAGATGCATCTCACGCATTTAGAAACTCTTCAGGATAGATACACACCAAATATCCACAGGTAATTTTTTAATGATCATGAGCTTATGGGCAGCTTACCCTTATTTTTATGTATCTACATTTTCTCATTTTGCGAAATTAACATGTGTGAAAGGGGAAAGAGATGGCGCAAAGGCAGAGATGTTTAGCAGTTCAAAAGGGTTGAGTAAGACAGACAGAAAGAACCAGAGGGGACTGAATCCTTCATAAACTCAATAACATCTCTGAATAACAGGGAGGCGATAGGATTTTGAATTGGAAACGGAGGCTTGAGATATTTAGTTTAGTGAGCTGGGTGACTGGACATCTGTAATGTCTCTGGCTCATACAAAGTGATGAGAATGCATGAGATAATTAATATTTATAAAGTGCTTTAACATCCTGCAGGAAACGCTGCTCTGTAAGGTACTACTGTCTTTCTCAACTCAGATGGGCCCATGCAACCTCTTTCTGATCCCCGCCTTCAATGATCACCTGCTTTTTTCTGAGTTAGTAACTGTGGTCTTTGGTCTTTTTCCAAAGAAGAAAACCTTGTTGGGAGAAAGATGTTATATTTCTTTTTACTGTAAACTTTGTAAATCAAAACAAGAAACTGTTTTTACCTTCTGAGAGTACATTTGTACTTGGATAGGTGCTTTTCATGAAAATATCAGCCTTGAATAACTCTTTCTCAGCCAAGCGTAAAGGACTCTGGACCTCATAGGGGCTTCTAATTACGATGAAAGATTTAGCACGGATTGAGAGTGAAGGCAGCTTAGATCAGGTGTGCAGAGTGAGGACGGAAAGGAGGCCAAGCTGTTTCGGACAGGCAGCTTCTGCTCTCCTGTGTCAACGGGCCGGCCAGCAAGCAAATCTCCCCAGAGCCTGGAACTCACAAGAATATTAAGTACCTGGACAGGAAACTCCTTGATATTCTGGCTACATCAACTGCGGGACAAGTTATAATGAAAAGGAACATTTCGGAGAGGACCTGGCCCTCTGGTGAAAGGCGCCATTGCCTCTTCCCTTCTGGCCTTGGAATGAATTAAGGGAACCTCCGCTGAAGCTGGAGTCAGAAGAGGCCTGTAGGGGGAGCTCTCACTCCCGCCATCACCATCAGTTACTCCAAATAGGAAGAGACTTAGGCTGGCATCTCGGACAGGAAGGCGCCTCCACTTCCCATCCAGCAGGAGGAAGACGCCGTCGCTCCACTGGACGATGGCCCAGCCAATCAGAGGCCGCGACAGCCCAACCAACGGGAAGCTTCATGCTTTGGACTCCCAGGTTCTCCAATGAACTCTTTGGTCGTCCCACCTCTTCCTAATTCTCTCCTTTTCCCTATAAAAGCAAGTTTCCCTTCTTTGTTCCTTGGATTTGCCTATGGTCTGCTGTAGTTCACATATCCTGAATTGCCATTCCTCTGGCTGTTCCCAAAGAAACTCACTTTAGCTAAGAAAAATAACTGGCTATTATATTATTGAAGTTGACAGGCCTGTTCCTTAGTCTTTGGCAGATTTATAAAGGCTTGTGCGTGAATCACATGCATCCTACAGTCCAACTGAGTGCATTACTATCATTTTATTTTACTCTTGGAAAAGAAAATCATTGTTTCTTCTACTTAGGCCCATCGCAAGTCTTAGCACATTGAAAACATTCCAACTACAGAACTTGTCGTTTCCGGGCATGAAGCCGTTGGGTCAAGTTCGGCGGACACTTGTTTCCTCCCTTAGCCTCTGGACGACTGAGTAGTGACCAGGTCTGTACGTGTCTCTGTGGGTCCCCATTGTTGTATGTATTCATTCCTCAAGAGTCATCGGTGTGTGTGTAATTTCCTCGAAATAAAAGGCAGCCGTCTAAAAGGGCCTTTCTTCCCCCTAATGTTGAAACTTGACCCTCTGTCACGTCACTCTTGCTTATTCAAACTTCAATCCCGGCTCCCTTGTTTTAATGTTTTATACATAGATTTTATCAATGTGAGCGGTAGGGCACCATACAATTGCCATAGGAATGAATCGCTGTTGTGAGAACAAAGCCTCAGAAATCGCTCTTTAAAACTGTACTTAAAAGCAGTTATTGTTTGGGGGATGGTTTGTGGCCAGAATTAGTATTTTTCCCCCCAGAAATTACATTCCAAAAACAATGAAAACAATCCCGGAGTTGAGAAGTGTTGCCTTTATACAACATCAAGCCTGTACTCACAATCCTCCAACTGGGAATGTTCCCTGTTTCTGCGTGTGAAGTATCTGGGTCAGTGGAAAAGTCGGTCCTGGATTTCGTCTGGAGAGGACGTTTGTTATTAGAAGGCGCAGCTTCCCTGCCAGGAGGCGAGCCTGAGAGCTGGCAGGTCTGGAAACTGCCAGCGTTATAACCTGTGAAAAGCAGGTATCGGCTTTAAAAAATCCCCCTTATGAAATAGGCTGTGTGTATTTTGATATTAGCAGTGTGAGTAGAAGTACACTTTTTAAGAAGTCAAACTCTTAGCGCAAATGAGAAAATTACTCTCAACATCATTCACTGGAAACTCTGTGCCCGGCGGCTGTGATTGAATGCAGCTGCCCACGGGGCTGTGGTTGACCCACCCTCTGAGTCAGATCCACGAAGCCCAGGGTCAGGTTAGACGCAAATGACAGAGTCTATTTTGAGGGTCAACTACTGAAAGGAACTTGCTGACCGAATGTTTCAATTTGAGAAACAGAATCCCGTCATTCAGGGCTCAGGAGCCAGGCTGGCAAGACACAGTGTTTCCTGACTATGTGGTTTGTGCAAGGCGTCTCTGGGCCCTTCACCCAGGGACCGTCTCTGCAGGCCCTCCACGTGTTTGTGTGTTGTGTAGACGGTAGTGAGGAAAGAACAGAAAACCCTCAGCTCCTGGAGTCTGGCGACCAGAGGAGGAGGACTGTCTACCAGTGCAGAGTCCCACGCTCGTTGGGATTTGTGCTGGGTGCCGTGAAAGAAAAGGAAAGGATTCTGTGAAAGAGTGTGACGGGTGGGCCTGAGTCCCACAGGGGGAGGGGCACCACGAAGGCCCTCTGTCAGTGGCATGTGAGCTGGCAACCCCTTGGCCCACACGGCTGTGCTCAGTCTGCCCGCCCTTTCTGGTTGGAGGTGACATGTGGCTCGTTTGATGGTTGTCATCAAATGGTTTCCCGTGGAGTAATACCTGCGTGCCAGAGCACCTGCCCAGGAGTAATTCGAGAGTAGGCAGCTAATGATTAAAGACAGAAATGAGAGCTGAGATACCCCATGGGCAGTTTTCACGTGTCACCAGGCCTTGTGGATGGCACTGCTGGCACGGAGAGGAAACTCATCCAGGCTGCGTTTGACTTGCTTGCACAGGAATTCATTTATAAACAGAAGCCCCCACTGCAGGCCACCTGACGTCGAGGAGTCACGTGGGGTTGAGCCCTGCGTAACCGCGGGTGTCCGAGGCACTTCTGAGGGAGCTCGTGCTGGTCTTTAACAGAAACAGAGCTCGGAGTATCCTCTCTCCATCCTTAATTTACTCCAAGCGGTGTTTCCATCAGGCTTCTGATTAGCAGTTGTATTCTAGGTAGTGGCAGCAGGTGGCGCTTCAGGTGAGTGAGCAACTTATCCAGCGTCTGTATCCGGTGCTGGGACACCCAGTGTCTGAGGATCGGGAGCCCGGACTGACCCGTCCCTTCACAAACCTCACATTGGCGTGCTGGTGGGGTAACGCCAGCCTCTACCCTGGAAGCTCCTGCTTGTCAGCCAGTGTTTGAAGAAGATGTGAGAGTAATTTTAACACACCCTTTCAAAATAGTCCGCTTTAAACGTGCATCTTTTTTTTTCACTATAAATGAATCAGCACTTTTGCAGCATCATCGGATCCAGCATGACCTACATGAGAAATACAGGAGTTAGACCCCGAGGTTTAGTTTTGTAACTAAACATGTTCTCCTCACCTTATGTGTGAGCCCCACTGTCTTTTTTTGTTTTGAAGTAGAGTTGATTTACAATGTTGTGTTAATTTCTGCTGTACAGCAAAGTGACTCAGTTAAACATATATATATATATATATATATACATTCTTTTTTATATTCTTTTCCATTATTGAATATTGAATATAGTTCCCTGTGCTATACAGTAGGACCTTGTTGTTTATCCATCCTGTATATAATAGTTTGCATCTACCAACCGCAAACTCCCAATCCTTCCTGCCCTACCCCCCCTTCCCCTTGGCAACCACAGGTCGGTTCTCTATGTCTATAAGTCTGTTTCTGTTTTGTAGATAAGTTCATTTGTGTCATATTTTACATGCCACATATAAGTGATGTCATATGGTATTTGTCTTTCTCTGTCTGACTTACTTCACTTAGTATGATAATCTCTAGCTGCATCCATGTAGCTGCAAATGGCATTATTTCATTCTTTATTATGGCCGTGTAATATTCCATTGTATATAAATACCACATCTTCTTTATCCATTCATCTGTCAATGGATATTTCGGATGTTTCCACGTCTTGGCTATTGTAATCATGAATATAGGGGTGCATGTATCTTTATGAATTGTAGTTTTGTCTGGATATATACCCAGAAGTGGGATTGCTTGAGCCCCACTGTCTTTTGCCACTTCTTCATGGGTGCCCATATTTAATCAAGATTTCTTTTCAGTTGGTATCAATACGTTGCTAGAAGCCCCTCCGGTGACAACACGCATATCAATGAAGTAACAAAGTAATTCCTAGGTTACACATTTCTTTTTCACATTTGCTACTGTGAAGTGTGCTCTTGGTGAGAGGTATTTGGAATCCAGTTCATCTCCTTAGTATAATATGCAGCCGTGTTCATTTCGTCGATTAGGTCTTCGTGAGCAAGGATGCAGATGACGTGCATCTGAGAATCTCCAAGTAGGAACGGGAGGCCCTCACCAGAGGGAGGGGCTGGGGAGTGGCGCTCCCTGGAGAGGGAGGGGGGAAAGCCTTTTCCAGTCGTTTCCATGGTGGGGCCTGATCTCCACATTGGGAGAATTTTGAGGTGGGAGGTTGGGGGTCAGGGAGCTAGGGGCTACTTGTTACGTGTGCACACACACATGCACGGACACACACACCCAGGGAAGGGAACTCGGGGCTCAAGGCTGCCCCCCAGCCCATCAGCACCCGGGTGGACACACCGGCTTGGGGTCCTGACAGTGTCCGCTCGCACAGGCTTGGATTTGGAGCAGGAAGAAAGGAAGCCGATGGGGATGGGAACCTCAGAGCTAGACAGACGCTCCTCGAGATTCACCTGATGTCTAGAGATTTCTACCACCCTCCAGCACCCACTATGCCACAGCCTGCAGCCCTGCAAACTCCCAGACACTGACGCCAGCCCACCGCCCTCTCTCCGAGCGTGCTCCCCGCCGCCCCGCAGGCCTGGCACAAGGTGCCTGTCTGTGTGAGATGGGGGTTTCCAGCCTGCTTCTCACACCCCTCCAGACTCTCCCGTCCATGTCCAGCCCCCGGAGGGGACACGGGGGTGTGTGCAGCATGGGTCCGGGCTGGATGGGCCGGAGCCCCCGCTCCTCCAGTGCTGGCCCCGTGCCACCCGCTGCTGGCCGCAGAGGAGACGTGGACAGCCGGAGGGTCACGTCCAGCTCCGGGGTGGAGGGACACAGGGTGCAGACAGACGCTTCCTCTAGTGAGTTGTCTGTGAAGACCCCAAACTCTTCCCACACATCCGGCTCAGACCGCTGGGAACTCAGAAAGGAGAAACTGGCCTCAGTGACAGCCTATAAAAGAAAGGGCTTCCCTCGGTCCTCCTGCGGGCCCCGACGGCCCTCTGTGTGCCCAGCACCTTCAGCCTGAGAAAAGCGCTGAAGAATCGGGGTCCAGCTGAGTCACTCCTGGTTCCCACCAGCGCCTCCCTCGCTCGCCTGCCAACCCCCGTTCAGGGCAGCGCCCCTCAGAATGCTCTTTCTGGGCATGCCGTTTCCCCGAGAACCCTTTGCGGCAAGTTTGCATCTGGCATCTCTCTAACAATCAGAAAGTCAGGAGCCACATGTCCCTAGAGCTGGGCCCCAGACAAGGATGCATTCTGCCCTTGGAGGAGACCTGCTCTGGGTGAATTGCAAAGGCTGTGGTCCCATGCGGGGACCCCCCACGTCACCTGCTGAACTGCTCTTGCGGTGCCGTTGGTGCTGCTTGCTCTGTGTGTGTGTGTGTGTGTGTGACACCCACCATATTTTCCGGTAATAGCTCTGAGCAGACATGGTTTCAGTGGCCATAAGACAGGAAAGCGGCACAAATAACCACCAGTGATGCACCATAACAGATGAGAGCTAATTAAAAATGACTTACTAAACACCGTGTTTCACTCTCTGGAACTCTTGAATGGGACCACAGACCCCTCCCCGCTTTGCCCTTTCTGGCCACCTGTACAAATCCACACACCGAGGTCCTCCTTTTGCCTTTAAGCCTGAGGTGTTTAGAAAGACGACGGATTGTACAATTTCATCTCAAAGACTTATTCTCGGAAAAATGACTCATATTTATAAAGGGTCTATTCACGTGAGAAAGGAATCACTCCTACCCGCTTGGCCTCCCTTTCCAGCGCGCGCTCACTGGTATTTGGGGGAGGAAGGGGTCAGAGGTTAGTGAGAGAACAGAGAACCTGCTGTCTGCAGCTGCCACGCACACTGGTACCTGCACAAAAAACTGGGTGTTAATGGATTTGCCCGACATTCAGTTTTCAAAAGTATCTTTTCCTGGACTTCTTGGCGTTTTCATGTTTTTAGGACAATGCAATCACAGTTGCAACCCCAAAGTTTGAGTTTATAAGCAACTTTGACACAATCTGTAGCTCATGAAACTTGCATCCCGGCAACACAAAAACTTATCATGCCGAAGATCTGTTGACGTCAATGCCTTTTATAACTTATTTGTTGGCAAAAGGAGAAACATACTCTGCGTTATTGTTTTGCAAGTGTGGGATCTGGGTCAGTATGACCTACAAATTGATAGGTGGCCCTGGAATTACCCGTGTGCTCTGAAGAGGAAGAAACAAAACACACGGTTACTAAGGCCTTGCTTGGTTCCGGGGTCGGGCAGTTTTGCAGGCTCCCAGGAGATGGCATCTGCTTTTTGGACAATAATTTTCAAGATATTCCTGTTTCCCTCTCCCGAGGCACACGGAGGGGGGAGTTTGCAAACCCTGGGGGCAGCTGTGGGAAAGTAGGAAGCTGGAGATGCTCGGGTTAACCCTGGTCTTGTCCTAAAAGCAGGCTGGCCCACCCACCCCAGGGGCAGGAGTAACAGCCAGCCGCACAGCACAAGGTCTGCCCCGAAAACCGTGTGTGATTTTATTTTATTTTTCAGATTTGGTTTATTATTTTTTTAATTTTTATTTTATACTGGAGTATAAGTTGTGTTAGTAGTGTGTGATTTTATTTTATTTTATTTTATTTTTCAGATTTGGTTTATTTTTTTTTAATTTTTATTTTATACTGGAGTATAAGTTGTGTTTGCAGTGTGTGATTTTAAAAAGTGGTCTTACATACGAGTAGGGATCATCATATCCTTTTTCAAGCATTTTGGGGATCACGCAGGCTCTCAAAACAATATTTAACCCTCTCTTGCCACCTCAAAAACAAAACAAAAGCCAGCAGCCCAGATTTCAAAAACAAAGACTAAAAGGTAATGAATGGCTCGGGGTGTCTGGGTGCCTGGCACATCTGGGAGGCACGGCTGGCCTCGAGATCGTGGGAGGGCGGAGGTCATGTTCCTGAGCTCGTGATGGACCAGACAGTCTGCCGAGTTCAAGTTCATTCATGTCAGGTAACCCAGAGGGGCTGGTATCCCGTTTCCTGGGTAAAGAGGCCAAGTCTCACCAAGTCAGTGCCAGCAAGTGTCAGGGAGCAGCCGGGAGCTGGGCATCAACGCCACCGCCTGGGTGCCAGGTGAGGACCCTGCACACAGGGTCCCCAGTTAGGGCCCCGAGACCCATGTTATCCGCGAGTCCCTCTGTGAAGTGCTGGTGAACGTTCTCACCCAGAGGGGCCCGGGGCCTCCAACCTGCTGCTCTGTTTTCTCAGCACCAAGCTTTTGGAAAATTAGCAAAACCATCCGGAGTTGGCAATCTCACTTTCTCCAGTTTTATTTCAAATACAGAAAACAGTCTAATGCTGAATGTCGAAGCTGGCACTGGTTGTAGGTTCCAGGACCATCGCCTGGTCTAACCCCAGAAATCCAGAAGTCTGATTCTCCCTCGGAGTCCTGTGGTCACGCGCCCTCCAGGGAGCTTCACAAGAGCAGGAGGACACACGGTGGTGTCAGGGCGTGGACGGGCCACGGGGTGACCCAGCGGCAGGAGGGTCTCCAACGTGAGGCCGATGGGTGTGGACAGGACAACACGGCTGATGTTCACTTATCTGGAGTGTTGGGACTGCCCTGGCAAAGCACACAGATGTTCTCATTCTCTAAGAAAAGCCTGCCAGTTCCACACACTTCCATTATTTACTCCTGTGAAAATTATTTTTAAAAGTACAACCTCAGAAGGAACGACTACTCTGTAAATCACAGTCGAGTTGACAGAGAACAAGTGCTTTCTCTCGATGTAAGTGATTCAGCAAAATCCCATGACAGGGCTTCCCTGGTGGCGCAGTGGTTGAGAATCTGCCTGCCAATGCAGGGGACACGGGTTCGAGCCCTGGTCTGGGAAGATCCCACGTGCCGCGGAGCAAATGGGCCCGTGAGCCACAACTACTGATCCTGCGCGTCTGGAGCCTGTGCTCCGCAACAAGAGAGGCCGCGACAGTGAGAGGCCCGCGCACCGCGATGAAGAGTGGGCCCCACTTGCCGCAACTAGAGAAAAAGCCCTCGCACAGAAACGAAGACCCAACACAGCCATAAATAAATAATTTTTTAAAAAAGGAATATATATGAAAAAAAAAAAAAATGCCGTGACTGGCACTTATGGCATCAAGAACTAGTAAACCGGGCTTCCCTGGTGGCGCGGTGGTTGGGAATCCGCCTGCCAATGCAGGGGACACGGGTTCGTGCCCTGGTCTGGGAAGATCCCACATGCCGCGGAGCAACTGGGCCCGTGAGCCACAACTACTGAGCCTGCGCGTCTGGAGCCTGTGCTCCGCAACGGGAGAGGCCGCGACAGTGAGAGGCCCGCGCACCGCGATGAAGAGTGACCCCCGCTCGCCGCAACTGGAGAAAGCCCTTGCGTGGAAACGAGGACCCAACACAGCCAAAAATAAATAAATTAATTAATTAATTAAAAAAAAAAAAAAAAAGAACTAGTAAACCGAGGCTTCGTAAAGTTAGTGAGCAGAGCTGCATTCTCCCCCTTTCCTTCTCAGGCCTCCGGGAAACAACGGCCTGGCGAGGACAGAGAGAAGGGGCACGTGGAGGACCCGTGGCGGGCCCTGCTGAGCCGCCGGGCACTGGCTTCACTGGAAACACATCTCGCTGGCTTCGTGGGGTGTTGGGAAGATGCATGTTAAACCCTGGAAGTCTCCTGTGTTTGTGGGAGGAAAGCAGAGATTTGTGCATCCCAGAACTCAAAGGAACTGCAGAGATCATGCCATTTCATCAATCACTCAATCAGTAGTGTTTATGAGACGTGTGGTTTCCAGGGAGTCCACCTTGATGTCGGTCTCCTGCCCTGAATGGAGCAGGGGCGTCTGGGGAAAACTGCAGAGGAAGAGGGTTCGAGTGTCACCAAATGAAGGTGACAGGAGGGGAAGGACCCTCCTGCCTGCCCTGCCCCCTTAGCCCTGGGTGCCCCCTGCAACCTGACAGTCCCGCATCGGGAGAGCATAGTGCCTGCTGCCGGGTCGGAGGGGAGGAGGTGTGGGAGGGGTGTGGGGGGGTGAAGATCCCCCCCAGGTCTCACTAAATAATACGGCCCCCAGGCCCCATGGGTCTAGGGGTTCCCGTTCCTTCAGGGCCCTCGGGCCACCCGCAGGGAGGCTTCTGGCGGGCCCACGGCCTCACCCTCAGACACACCTGGTCAGGTCTGAGCTGCCGGGACAGCAGAGCTTGGGCCAGGAGAGGCGTCTGCACAGGCCCTCAGCCGAGAGCCCTGAAGGGTCCCACCCACAGCAGTACATTCTAGGGCTCTCTGCGGGAAAGCTACACAACTGACCTGTGATGAGAAGTCACCGAAGGTAACCCTCTCCCGCCTCAGGTTCTCAAAGTCGGGAACGTAAATGCGGATCCTGGGAAAGGATAGCAGACGGGAATGGGGGGAGGGCTGGAGCAGAGGCGGACCCCGCGCTGGCATGCTCGGCGGCCCGCAGGGCAGGCGGACACGCGGGAGGGATCCAGTCGGGCCTTCCCGTGGGCGGCCTTGGACAGCAGCTGCAGACGAAGTCTCGTCACAGGACCACAGAGGTTAGAGCAAGAACGTCGGACAGACCACCCTTCTCTCCTTGGCTGGTCAGGAGGAGACTCCAGACTCTGGCTGTCCTCCTCCTCGAACCCAAGGCCGTCCCAGCAGAGAACGGCCTCGTGGCCTCGACAGGGTCCTTGGAGGCTCTCCTTACTCTTCCCTGCTTCTTTAAAAGAGCCGGGATGCATCAGAGAAGAGAAACGGTGAGGCAGCTTAGCGCTGGGCTAAAGGAGTCACGGGCGCGGAGGTAAACGGTGATTCAGACGCCCTTCTCTCCTCTGGGTCTTGATAGCTCATATCCACAAAATGTGTAACCAATAACCCTAATCCTGGAGCCGTGCTGAATCTCTGTCTGGGACTGTAACGTAAGAAGAACACTACTTGTCTGCAGGTAACACGAGTGAGCCACCTTTAAGATCCTGATAAAAAAAAATGTCAGTTGTATTTATCATCAGAACCAAGGCTGTGATGCGGGTTCCCAGCCGCTGATGTTACTGGCCGGCCTGCGGCCTGGACGTGGGGTGTGAAAGGCCCCCTGGGCAGCTCTCGCGGGCAGTCCCAGCCGGGGACCCCTGTGAGATGGAAAAATAAAGCTTGAGGAATGTAGGTCTGCATTTCCTTGCATTTTTGATTTATTGTATATATAATTATAGAGATAGTTATCTTCTTTATGGGAAGTATATTAAAGTAGAAAAAAGTAGAAAAATAGTTAGGCACAATCTCATTACCCAGATATACCCACGGTTTATATTTTGCCATGTCTCCTCTGGGGTCATTATTATTGTTTTTTTAAGCATAATTGAAATCATACAGTATCTATAATTCTGGGAACTTTAAAAAATTTAACATAGCATAAAAATTTCCTCATGCATTAAACAATTTTGTAAACACAAAATGTAAACACAATTTTTAACGGTTGCGTAAAACTGAAAATTTTCTCCCTCTTAAATTACGATTTTAATCATATTAATCTTGGCTCCTGCTCACTGAGCCCTTACTATTTGTAGACACAGTGTTTAGTGCCATCTATAGATTATCGGTTTTTAATTCTCAGATCAATCCTATGGAGTGAATACGATTATTTTCCCAATATTACGGATGAGGAAACCAGAATCCGATAGGGGCTAATGGTCCTAATCAAGGTGCCAGGGCAGGTGACCCAGCTGAGCATATTCACACCTCCATCTGAGTGGCCCCTGTAGCCTGTGTTCCACGCACGCACTCCTGGGGCCCCGTGCCAGCTGAGGGCGCCCAGAACTCGGACTGGGGGCAGGACAGAGAGCTGGGCCTGCTGTCCAGGGTCTCACTGGCCTGCAGGGCACACGGACAGACGCTGACCCCCCGTTTCACTTTGGGGAACTTTCCAATGTGCCTCCTCTTTTATCCAGTAGGGACACTAGGACCTGTTCTGAGCATCACGAGGAATAGAGAGAATTAAAACGAGTGGGTGTCCTTCTCTGCAGGCTGTGCTGGGCGCCGGCAGCTCCTTCCAGGTGGGGAGGAGGGTTTGGAGGGGACAGGAGAGGTGGGTGAGGGCGTGCCCTGACCTGCATCTCAGAGCTGGTGTGGGCAGCAACCGCCTTGCACCGGTGGTTTGCAAACTTTGGTGTCTAAGGACCACCTGGACAACAGGGTATTATTCTACCTTAGAAAGGAAGGAGATTCTGACACAGGCTACAACCTGGATTGATCTTGAGGTCGTTATGCTGCATGAAATAAGCCAGGCAAATACTGTATAATCCACTCATAGGAGGCACCTAGAGTCGTCAGAGGCATAGAGACAGAAAGCAGATGGTGGGGACCAGGGGCTGGGGCAGCGGGGTGACGAGTTAGTGTCTAATGGGTACAGCTTCAGTTTTACAAGATGAAAAAATGCAGGCGATGATGACTTGAATGTGAATGTTGTGTTGTGTGCGTTTTGTCACACACACACACACACACACACACACACACACACACACAAACAAGCACCAGAGCTCTTCTCTATTGAACTGGGCTGTGGAATCACCTTTGAAGAACTGGAAGCACAGCCTTGGTGCTGATTTATCACAGGTGTGCCAAGACCCAGGGTCAAAAAAAAAAGAAAGAAAGAAAAGAATCACCTGGGCAGTGACATGAACCATCTCAGAGGACATGCTTTGCCACCTCTCGTGCGTCTTGCAAAGTCTGGGCTGAGCCCCAGGGTCCCCCTGGAACTGCTGGAGCCGTTCTGGGGCTGCATCGCCCTCTCCTGAACCAGAGCCTCTGGGACCTGCATCCCGGGCTCCCCCGTCACCAATCATGCTCCACCCTCGAGTTTCATTTCCACACTGGATTCCAGAAATTTACGACCACTGAAAACCACCAACCCAAAGGAATGAAGAGAATTCCAGGCAGGCCCCCGTGAGAGATTTGGAGGTGGAGTCCGCAGACCTCTCTCTCTCGGGGGAAGGACGGACTAGAGAGAAGGACCCATGGCGCTCAGCACAGCGGCGAACAATGTGGGCGGGAGGCGGAATGCCAGGAGGGTCTGTTTCTGAGGCTGGAGTTGCTGCAACAGCCCAGGAAGGCGGTGACAGCCTCTTAACCGGGGCTAACTCACTGGCAACCGCACGCAGCAGGGCCAGGTTCCAGGATCAGGAAGCAATTTCCTAGAGACCTCTGAGCAGTCAGATTAAATGTTACAAAGTCCCTGCGGTAAATCTTGTGCCTTTTGCTGATAATAGAGCCCTTGGGCTGTCACTTTACAACCGTCTCACTCTTACAGACAATTCACCCAAGTCTGATTACTTGATTTTCCAGCTCACGGTGTATTAGAAATGAAAAATTCGGAGGAGGAACTGAGGGGACTGCCTGAGACAGGTGAAGACAGCGCCGTGACCCTGACAGCGAAGGAGGGACGAGGCATTACACGGGAGTAAAATAATTAACAGCTTTGTCGTCCAGGTCATTTACTGCAGCAAACAATCTCATGCAACATTATTGGGGATCCAAGAGAAAATCAGAAATGGTGGCCCCAAAATGGAATGAATTTTTCCTTCTCGTTGGAACTATTGTGACAGAGATTAAGGACATTTGCTCCCTGGACGATGTTCCCACTTAGCTGTGCCTTTTTCTGGAAGACAGGCTGAAGGCTACTGACAGAAGAGCAACAGCTTTCAGCCCCTGTTCTGTCACCCATATGTGTTGGGGGGTGGAAATTGCTGCTTCCTCACAGCTGGAGTTTCCTAGGGGCTCCTATAATGAGTACCTCCACCGGATGGCTGAAAACAACAGGAATCTATTCTCTCACAGTTCTGGAGGCCAGAAGTCCAAAATCAAGGTGTCGGCAGGGCCACGTTCCCTCTGAAGGCTCTAGGGGATGGTCCTTCTTGGTGGTTCCCAGCATCCCTTGGCTTGTGGACGCATCACTCCAATCCCTGCCTCTCTCTGTCCAGAATTCCCACCTCTTATAAGGATACCAGACACTGGCCCACCCTACTCCAAATGACCTCCTCTTAACTAATTACATCTGACAAGATCCTATTTTCAAATAAGGTCACATTCGGAAGTTCTGGGAAGGCGTGAATTTGGGGGACCCTATAGGGTCCAGTACACCCATCATTTACCCATTCCTCTTCTTCTCCTTCCTACCAGCTCCCAGGTTTTCCTTTGGAGGAACGCCCGCCTCCACCGTTCTCCTGCTTCTGAGATGTGTTCAGCCAAATAGCACAGCCAGTGAGGGAGGAAACATCCCCCTTGACCTTGGGTCGGACAAGGAATCGCCAGGTGCTGGAGCACCATTTCACAGATAACGTGGAGTCAGCCCGGAGTGGGGTCCCTGCGCTCCCAGACACCCCGTCTGAGCTGTCTCCCAAAGGAACCCCGTGCCTGGAGTGCTGCAGTGCTTGAGGTGGCTAATCCACCCTTCCCTGGTGTAGGGCTCCACTTGGGTCCCCTTTATCGCCCAAAGTGTCGTAGGCCTGCCTTCATGGGCCCGTGGAGGAGAAGTGGGCCCCTCTGTCTTCAAACGTGAGGCAAAAGGAACTTTTCTGCTTTGGGAAAAAGTGATTAAAAAGGCACTTGGTTGTACGACCAAGCCCTCTGTCATTTGCCCGTCACCCAAGGGTCCAGGGCAGTTAACCATGGCACCCAGGGCCTTTGGGGCAATTGAAGACTCCTACCTCTGGACAGAGGATGAAAGCAGTGTCTGTAAAGAATGAATTGGGCTGGGAATACAGGACATGTGAGACCCCTTGACAGGCTCCAGGCCCTGGGAGTCCTGATAGAGCCTCCGAAATGAAAAGAACTCAAGTAAGGTCTGATCTGGGGAGTAGAGGCTGCCCTGAACTGGGCAGATCCCAAGCAAACCGTCAGTGGTTCTTGTGCTACGAATGCGCGCAAGTAATATGACCAATAAATGCTAGTGTTCGTAACAACAAATCATTAGGAGCAATAAGCCTCTAAAAGGTAAGTATCTGTTTATTACTTTCATGAAAAAATGGTAGAAATTTTAAAAAGCGAGGACTTGAGTTATTTGAAAAATTTATTAGAACCTTCTTGAGAACATCAGATAAATTAAAAGTTGCTTAAAAGCATCTCTTTAAGCGTATGCATGTGTCTGCAAGCAAAGAAGAGCCCATTTGTGCTTTTGCAAATGAAGGAGAACAAATGTTAACAGAAATCTTTATTCAATACTTAAATGCCTGTTTAGTTTTTCCAGTTCTCCTACAAAGAAACAAGAACTATATGAAGACTGAAATGCTGCTTATTACTAATACACAAGTTCGCAAGAGTAACTAGATGAAAATTTCTCTAATTATAATTCTTTACTCTTAGGTATGTAGCCAAGAGAAACGAAAACATGTCCCCACAAAGACACGAATGTTCACTGAAGCACTAGTCATAATTGTGAGAAAGTAGAAACAACCCAAATGTCTGTCAAGGGATGAATGGATAAACAAACGGTGGTATATTCATACAAGGGAATATTATCAGGCTAACAAAAGGAATAAAGTGTGACACGTGTTAAAAGATGAACCCGGCTAATGTGAATGCTGAGTGAAAGAAGCCAGTCACAAAAGGCCACAGGTTGCATGGTTCCTTCTATGTGAAGGATCTAGAACAGGCAAATCCATGGAGACAGAACATGCTTTGTTGGGACTGGGTTTGGGGTGAGAGAGTGGGGTGTGCCTGCTGATAGGTCAGGGTTTCTTTCAGGAGGGACAGAATGTTCTAAAAATTAGAGGGTGCTGATGGTTGTGCAACCCTGTGAATGTATTTTTGAAAGCACTGAACTGTCCACTTTCAGTGGGTGAATTCAATGGTGCGCGCATGCCATGATGTATCTCAGTGAAGTTAAGCACCCCAGGTCCTACCTGCAAAGAGCTCAGAATCACTACATTCAAGAATCTTTTCCTTTAAGATATTTCCATGTTTTTTTTTTTTCTGATAATTATCCAAATAACTGGGTCCGGGACTCTGACAATTTAGGATGTTTTTTCTTTTTTTACAAAGTCAGACAGCTTCTGCTAGAGTTAAAATGAAAAAGTATTTCATGTTTCAGTAACAGTCTTCCTGAGATAAGAACCTTAACTGACAGCTCCTTTCACGACCTTCACTTTTCTCTCCTACGTCTCATCCATACCCACAGTTTTAAAAATGCTACTGTACTGACAACTCTTTTTAGAATTCTCCTAAATTAGGAAACACTATTTGTGACACAGTGGGAGTGTGATATTGACATTGGTAAATGGATATTGATGGGTAGGTGGATTCGGTAATTGCGAACATTTTAGATGTCAGGGTAGCAGGATCCCTTGCTTTTAAGCTTCATGAAAGCAAAATTCGCCTTCACTGAGCAATTTGGACACTACGTGTAAAAAGCAGGGGAGGAAAATGTCTATATTATGTTGAAAGTAACATTACCACATGATGACAATTGGGTCTTTGAACTATTTATGGTAAAAAGAACATCTTGTGGCATACAACTCCGAGATGAGCTGCCCAAAAAGACACATTAGAGGAGCCCCAGTTGCAACCACAAAACTGTAGGGCGTGGAAATATAACGCCAGTTTCAAAGCAGTCCTCTCAGATCCATCAGCATCCCCGCTACCACCCCCAGGAGAACAGTGGCTTACCTCACGCGAGCTGGTGCAGAATTAAATGAGCTAGTTTACGCAAGTTGCTTGGGACAGTGTCTGGGATACAAAAAGCACTTAATACGTGTCAACTATCATTATTATTGTTATTATTACTATCATTATTTTTACCTGCTCACCAAATAGCTCTTATAAGCGTCCTGGAACTGAGCCTCCTGACCGTCCCTGGCTTGTCTGGGTTTTGTGTCTACCCTCGAGGTGGTCCCATCCTCGGGTGGGAAGTGAGTTGCCAGCCTTCAGTGCCACCCAAAGCACAAGGAGTGAGAAGGGGGGAGGATGAACCCCCCGAGTGAACTGGGGCCATTATCCGTGGTAGGCAATGACGCCGGGTGGCCTGAAGCAGCCAATGTCCACCCTGGGGGGCCGGACCAGGGGTAGGTAGGCTGGTGAACGCCGGGACGCGTTTCATCCCGGGAGACCAGCGCGTGCTGACTTGTGTTTGACGTGAGAACTCTAACAATGGAACTGCCGCGAGGCGGGCGTGCGCGAGACCGACTGCCAGCTCCTCCCTGAAGTCGTGTATCTGAGCCCGTCCTAGTCGCTGGAGGGACAGCGCTGGGCTGGGAGGGAGTCCTGCTAGTATAGGGGACATTCTGGTGGAAGCACACGGACAATAAACAGGGAAGCACTGGAGTCTTCTACAGAGAGGGAGGGGGCAGGAGGCCTCAGGAAGGGCACATTTGGGCTCAGTCCTGAAGGATGACGTGGATGACGTCCACTGGGGAAGAACTGCAGGGGTGGGATCCTGAGGCAGGAACAGGCGTGCCCGGCTGGAGCCCTAGGACACTAACGGCGTATCTCCAGTGCATCACGGTGAGAACGTAAAATAGGCATCGGCACAAGGATTGAAAGAGAAAACTCAAAAAGTCTCCTATCCTTGTAGGATTATAAATGCTTTTAAACTTTTAAAAGTAAATGTTTACACACCACCATAAATCATATTTAAAAGGAAAAGCTGTTACTACCCAGCAAGCAGCCACCCAGGACCGCACAGCAGGGCTGGACCACGACACGGGG
The DNA here is from genome assembly GCF_009873245.2 of Balaenoptera musculus. Lineage (NCBI taxonomy): Eukaryota > Metazoa > Chordata > Mammalia > Artiodactyla > Balaenopteridae > Balaenoptera > Balaenoptera musculus. The sequence goes on along the minus strand of NC_045798.1, from coordinate 87,842,684 downwards.
CAGGGGAGACGCTGGGCTGGGGCTTCTGGACGAGGGGGCTGCATCTCTAGATAAAGTGGGACAGAATCTGACATGATACGTTGCTTAATAAGAAAAGAGCCACCTTATGAGGATTTGAACCAAGAGGGAACAGCCTGAAGGGCTCGCCCTCGGGAGACCTGGGCTCTGGGTCCCTCAGTGTGGCCCTGGGCAGTGGGGTCTTCATCTGAGTAGCAGGATGACTGACCACTGCTCTCCATCCTCCCGGGACCATCAGGATGAGGAAATGAAACAGAACGTGGAGGTTCTTTGGAGACTGGAGAAGACAACTCAAAACTCACATGGCATTGACAGCATGGACCGAAACTTACCTGAGAGTAGTAAAAACAAAGAAGAGTGCTTTTAAGAATTCATTTTCCCTGAGCAAGCAAATAAACACATTCTCACCATGTTAATCGATCTTAAATCAGCTCTGTTTAAAACCTACAGACTCTCCAAGCATGGGTATATCCTACACATGTTTGCATTTTCCCTGATGATGGCATTAAATTGTAAATTTAAATAGAAATCGAGAATTTGAAGATGGGGGTTCATTTTTGGACGAATCACCCCGATAGTAGATATGGTTTGAATGTAGCCATGAGCAGGATGATGGCTTTCTTTCAGCTTGGATTCCCTGGATATTTTTCAAAAACTTAAGTAGCATATGTTTTCAAAGTTAATAAAAAGATGTTTACATTGCAGTTGAGAGCCTAGCAATAAGAAATTCAGTTCCAGCTCATTGGAAGCTCAGCGAGATGTCCCGGCCCCTTCCCCGGGGGATGGGGTAGGTAGGAAACTGTGGAAACCCCACTTCGGTTCCAGAACCACTCCGAGTAATGGGGAGAGGCCACCGCATCCAAGGGAATTTTGGCAAAACCAGTGGGAAACGATCCTTTGAAGACACAGTGTTTCTGAAGAGGGCGGTCCCTTCCCTGTTCCCACCCAACTCTGCTTTTAGCTTTAACATTTTTGTAATCGGAAGTTCTGATGGTGAACAAAATTTATAAAGATGTTCAAAGGCTAAGGAAGCCGAAAGCTCGAAGTCTTGAGGAGGCAAATATTAATGCCTACCGTGTTCCTAACTAATGTTTCGTTAAAGTTTGGCGAAGAGGGCGGCTGAGAAAACATCAAAGAAGATTGCTTTGTCTGGAGAGGAGAGGGCCAGGGGAGATGACAGCTCCTTTCTAGAACATGAGGAAGTGTTCTTAGGGCAGAAGCTGCCTGTCATTCCCTCCTGGGTCCCGAGGAGAGCAGGGAATTGAGGGGGGAGTTCTGGGCCCCTGGTCCTCAGGCCCCCCTCACCCTGTCTACAGATTCCTTGGTGGCCGGGGGGGCCCACTGGGGGAAAGGAGACCCTGGGCTCCCCTCAGGGCAGCTCCCTGCTGGAGACAGGAGGTGACAGGTGTGCTCCACGGCAGCCTGGACCCAAGAGGTGCCCCAGTGGACACCTTCCTCCTTGTGCACCCCCAGTTTGTGGGCTGCTTCTCCCTCCGGACCCTTCTGTTTCCTCTGTGACACTCTCAGCTCACCCTGCTAATTCAGTCAGCGGAATAGGAACGGGAAACAGTAAAAAGCAGGGAAACGAGAACGTCAAAGATTAGACTCTAGGGAGACCTAAATCTACAGAAAACCCTTTGGACGACCTCACTGGGCTGAACTCCGATTCCCGACACCCTCGTGTTTCCAGCATTTCCGGACACGACTGACTGCATCTGTGTCAGATATTTTTAGTTTATATAGTAGCCTTTCTGTGGTGCTTATCATGTGACAGGCACTGTTCTCAGGGCTTTGCAGATATTCGCTTGTTTTCTGCTCTTAGGATAAAGGTAAGCACCCTTACCAACCCTGCTTTGCAGATGAAGAAATAGGCACAGCCTGGAAAAGTAGCTCACCCAGGCCACGTAGCTGGGAAGTGGGAGAGATGGATGGCAAACCTACCCGCTCTGCTGCTGTTGATGTAAATCGTCATTAAGTCTATCTGCATAAATGCAAGAAAAAACCAAAATGACCCCCGTGCCCGGGTGTAAGTATGCGGCAGTCACGTGCATCCACACGGTAAGCAAGTATGTACTGTGGATTCACCTCAACTGAGCCTAAGTCAAACCCCAGCTCTGTTTGTGGGGATGCTGTATTACCTGCCTTGGTAAATTCATGTTCCTCTAAACCGCACCAACTTTGACTGCTTCAGACAAAGCCGGTTCGGTTAGAGGCGCCACTTCCTCACTTCCTCTTTCCCAATCTTGCAGCTCCCCGTCACCAGGGCTGAGTGGACAGCACCCTTTTCTCGGGTTGGTAAGAAGGCTGGGCTGTTGACTGTGAAGTTGGCTTGAAACCTCGGGTGAGCATCTTACCTTAATCAGGGCCCCTGCTCAGTTAAGCAACATCTGCCCACCTCCCAGCAAGGAGATGAAGAAGTGAAAGCACATTTGTGGTTGGGGAAAAATGAAGGAGCCCACGATTAAACAGACATGCACAATTTCCCAACCTCTTTTGGTCCTGCCAACTTCTTCTACAATAATATCTAATCTCGAGAGCCCTGGGAGAATCTTTTTAATCATATGATTATTTTTGCATGGTACATAATGAAGAAGCAGTAAGTTAAAAAAGCATTTTTTGATTGGTATGTCACTAAAGATTTCATTATAACGTTCATTTTAACACAAATGTTGATCATTTTGATTATACATAAAGATGCATTTCAACTGTCCCTATGGCAACAGTGATATTCTCCATTTAATTTATTTTAAAATAATTACGTGGTAAAAGCATGATTTGTTGACAAATGCATTTTCAAATAAGATATTATATCTTGTTTGGTTTCAGCTCATTACATATCCTAAAATGTAGATGGACATATATCTACATGTCATAATATCAAAAACAGCAAAAAGCACATAGTCTATTTGGAATTCTTGCATTTTGTTATTTAAAAGCCAATTGATATGTGTCTATAATATTTATATTTTTATATGTCCACTATCACATGTACTTAGTTAATATGCTTTTAGATACATGATAGAAAATTATTCTATCTTAAATGGAAAATTTTTATATCATTATTTAATTCTGTGATATAAAAAATAAAATGTTCTTACCATTTAGCAATAGGAAGCCCTGCAAGGGGGTTGGAGTTGGAGTATGATCTTCCTGTCAGGCAGTTTTGGGGTTTATACTGTTGGGGGTTCACTCTGCTTCTTGGATGTGTAGGTGTTTGTCTTTTGCTACACTGGGGAACTTTTCATCCACATTTCTTGGAATGCCTTTCTGGGCCCACTTCTTTCTCCTCCTCCTGGGACTCTGATGACAGGATGTTCGCTCTTTTGTTCTAGGTGCACAGCTCCCTGAGGCTCTGCCCACGTTCTTTTTTCCAGTCTGTTTTCTCTTTTCCTCAGATGGGGAAATTTCTGCTGTCCATCCTCAAGTTCACTGGTTCTTTCCTCTGTCCTCTCCAGTCTGCTTTTGAGCCGGTCCACTGAGGTTTTCATTTCAGTGATTGCATTTTTCAGTTATAAAAATTTCCATTTGGTTCTTCTTTGTGTCTTTTATTTCTTTGCTGAGAGTTTCTACTTTTGTTGTTGTTGTTTGTTTCAAGTGTGTTTGTCATGGTTTGTTGAAGCAGTTTATTTTGAGGGTGCTTTAAAATCCTTGTCAAATAACCAACATCTGGGTCATCTTGGTGTTGGTATCTGCTGAACATCTCTTCTCGCTCCGGCTGAGATTCTCCTGGTGCTTGGTCTGATGAGTAACCTTTTTATTATAACCTGGATATTTGGATTATTCTGTTATGACGACTTCTGCTTCGGAAGGCTTCCTCTGATACCACACTAACAGGGCGAGGGGCGCCATTCTTGCTGCCGGGTCAGGGGACGACCAGTTTCCCTGAGGAAGGGGTGCAAGGGTGGTACCCAGCCTTGCCCTGGGCCTCTCCGACGACCCGGCTGTGCTGGTGTCAGCCTTCTTCCCACTAGACGGTAGTAAACGTTCTGGCCCTAGGTCCCCCCTCAGCCTTTGCTGGGGTCGGGGGCGGGAGTGATGGTCGTGGATTTCTCCATGGAGTTCGGAAGGTGTAGGGCAGTAGTTGAGTCAAAATCCTCTGTCCTGCTAGGTCGCCCCTCTGGCCAGAGACAGCAGACTCTACTTGGGCCCTCTGGTCTGTGCCCACTGGGGCTCCCGGGCTGCTGGTTCCCTGTATCCAGTTCAGGGTCTAGGAGCGCACTCTCGCGCCTGGCAGGTCTGCCTGTTCTCTTCACTTTTCAGAGTCTTTGCATGTTTGTTTCACATCACGTGCAGGGATTCTGGCTGTACTTAGAGGGGGGACAGGGTGATGTGTGTCCATCCCATCCTAGTCCTGAACTGCAAACCCCTGCACTGTCTTATCATATCATTTTCTTTGGCTCTGCCAAAAATTGTTCTTTCCCTGTTTATTCCCATTTTCCAGAGCTCAGCATGTCCTGTCTGAGACCTTCTGCAGCAGAGTGGACCAGATTGAACGTGCGTTTTGCAATCACATTCACGTTTCACTCCGGCTCTGTGACTTCGGTGCTGTGTGATCTGGGTAAACCGCCGGCCTCTTGCGTGCCAACCGCTTCCTCTGTGAATGAGTACGGTGCTCCCTGTCTCGTAAGGTTGGAGCACTCATAGCAACGCACAGTGCATGGAACCGAAGGCTCTCGGAGAGTGGGAGCTGGTATCATCAACACTCTCCCTTACGCTGGCATCAGATTTCACAGTTTAATATCGGATCTGTAAAACACACACACACACACACACACACACACACACACAAAAATATTATCTTCAAAGGACATTATTTGTGATTTGACATCTGCAGTAAAAGCTTCACACACAGGCCCCCTGCACCTGGGGGCCCACTCACCCAGGCACCTACCGGTCTCAGCACAGAAGGCCGGCCGCGGGCAGCGTGGACACGGTGGGATTTTCACAGCAGACGATGGCAGGCGTCGTCTCCATCTAGCACTAACTGCTCTGCGTGTTCCAGAAGCTTCCCTGTGTGACAAGAGCCCCGTGGAAGTGTGACACTGACCGAGGTGAGTGAGTGCCTTCTACATTTCACATCAAGTTTTCTTGTAAAGCGTGGCAAACACAAAGGAGCCACATCTTACCCCGACGGGGTCTCTGCCACGGGCCTCAGAAGATCGCCTGTGGGTGTCCCCCCGTGGCTGCCCTTCCCAGGTTGGAGGACACGCACAGCGGCTCTTAGCTGGCGACCGCGGACAGTGCTGGCCGCGAGCTCGGAGCTGCTGCTGGGCGGCCAGGTTAGCGACTTGGGCACAAGTGGATGCACAGCGTGGCCCGCAGGACACACGGGGGACCTTGTGCTGGACCAGTGGGGAGGGCCTGGCCTCCCTCCCGCTGCTTCTATCATCTGCCTCTGCGTTCTGCCGACCAGCAGCCCGCACGGACCCACGACTCCTTCACCACGAGAGATGTGAGTGCAGAACCGTGCTCGCCTCCGTCCTCAGGTTCAGATCTTTCAGGCTCACTGCTTCCGTGGCACAAAGCCTGGCTCTGGGGCAGCCTGTCCTGCCGCTGAAATTGGAGCTGGCGGATGTCGCCTGTGTAGGAAAACACAAAGGTAATGGTTTGAATGTCTTTCATTTCTGTGTCATTCTCCTACAAAAATGCCTTTTACTTTTCTCTGATACCTGTTGCTTTTTTACGCAGAGGTGAGTAAAAGCAAATATACTATTTGATCTCGCACAGAAAGTCATATTTAATGATACTTCGTTGGATAGGTTGACAGTCCACGTGAACGAGCTTGAGAAACATTAAGGAACAGAAACTTCCACTGTGTTCTTGAGTTTCCGATAACGGTCTTCCTATTGGCAGCTTTTTAGCTGTGTGATCTCAGACGTGTTGCTTTACTTCTCAAAGCCTCAGTGTCCCTGTCTGTAAAATGGAGATAATAAGAGTCCCACCTTCAGGGCGTTACTGTCTGGATCACATGAGTTAGAAGATGGAAGCCCTTAGAACACTGTTTGGCAGAGAACGTGAACCATTTTCCCGCTGTGATTAAGGAGGAGAATAAAGTGTTCCAGGCAATTCTTCTCCAACATTCGCGCCGCAACTTGCCTTCCCCCTCTTGGTTGCTATGGTTGGATTTTGATTTGTAGGGCCCTCTGGATTTGGGTAGAAAACAAATAGCTTCACGTCTGGAAACTGGTGCCCCCCGCGTGGCCCTAAAGCTTCTTGTCCCAAGCTGTCCAGGGTCAGCCTTGCCCGGATTTTGCCCTTTAAATTTCATACCCTATTATATACATGTGGCATTTCTCTTTCTCATTTGGAAAGATTTGCTGAAACTGGTATCGTGTCTAAATACACTATTAGTACTCACTCAAGTGTGTCTCACAATACTCTGGGACAGTTTTTTTACATTAGCAGATTCCCTAGTCACCACAGTGCTCGACCCCCAGGCCCATCTCCCGGGGTCCCTTTGCACCCTGAAGACTTGGAGGGGGGCCTTGGATTTTGCCAATTACATTTGCTCTTCCAGAAACATTTGTTGTTCCTTCCCAGTGTCTTCTGCCCTCCTGGTGGGTGGCCAGCGGATTACTCAATGATTTGTTCCAGTAACTTCCCAGATACTGATTCCAAGATGAACAGTCTATAACTAGGTCCTAGGCCATCCCTTTTAAAAGGTGGCAATACTGTTCTTTTCGAGGAACCTCAGGAGACTTTTTCTGTCCTCTGGAACCTCTCACATGACGGCTCATGCCCCATTGTGACGCCTGCCAATGCCTAAAGTGGCCCAGAGACGCCTAAGGGAACCGATCCTCTGCTGGGTAATGGTCCATTATTCCTCTTCCTCTGCAACCTTTCCTTTCCATCCATCCATCTCTCACGGGGATTGTGCAAGACTGTTCACAGAAGCAGTCTTCAGCAAAAATAATGAACTCAAACATGAAAAATACATATTCTGTTCTTTTGCTTTCCATTTTAGGGGAAGGCGTTTTCCTTTATTTTCCCCTTCATTTAATATATTTGAAAACTGTTGAGATTTCTTATTTCTCCTGTGCTGTGGAATCGTCTAACGCTTGTCACTCTGTAACTACTGTTCACTAAGACCTGTCTTTATGATCTGGTGTGACTGTGACTTTATGAAGAAGCCATTTTAATACCCAGGTTTGCAGTGTTGTTCTTCCAGATAACATGGGGGTACAGTCAGCTCTACAGGTGTCTAAACGCTGGTCCCTCCCGGGCACGGTATGAATTCTTCAGTGTGATGCGCTGGGGGGAGGGGCAGGCCCACTGCTCAGTTCCCGGAGAGGCAAGTCCACGGAGACACCACTGGGAGTCACGTGACGCCTGCCAGGCCAGTGAGTCACACCCCATGCTTCCCCTACCCTCCCCGGCACGTTGGTGACGTGGTCGGGTGGGAGGAAGGTGGGGAGGCGACGAGAGGCCGGGTGAAGGGGCAGAGCGGTCTGGGTCTGACGACAGGTGAAGCCCTCCTGGGAGTTCCCTCCACTTCTGTCCCGGGTGGGACCCCTGTGTCCTCAGTCTCACATCTTCCTCTTTCCTGGCTGCATCTTCTCCAAGAGGAAGCACGTCCTTCATGAGTGTCCTAAAGAGGGTGCAGAGAAGCACAGATTTTAGGTTCTGGCATGCCTAAAAACGTCTTTACTTTACCCTCATATTTTATGGTTTGGTCGGGGATAAAATTATAGGTTGAACATAATTTTCCTCTTGCAATTTCCCTAGTTTTTATTTTCGTCTTTTTGTTTTTATAAAGGGAAATCTCAAATGGCCTGATAACATAAACTGCCAGGGCCCTGACCCAACCGTGTGTCCCAGCCCCACGTGTAGCTGTTTCTTCGGCATTGATCACGGACGACACACTTTTAAATGATACATGCGTACTGGTAACTCTTGGTCCCTCAGCTTTCTCTTACTGTTGTCTTGCTGTTGGTTGGTTGATTTTCACGGCAGCTTGTAAAATTTCTATTTTTGAAAATTCTATAAACATACATTAAAAAGAGCAGTATATACGAGGCCCACAGGTATGCCCATCATGCAGCTTAGACAATGACCGGTTCGTGGACCATCTTGCGTTTCACTCGGGATTTTGAAGGCTTTGTCTTCTCCCTTCCCTGTGCTGAGGAGTCCTATTCATTCTACCGTTTCTGTGTGTGACCTGTGTTTGCTTGCTGTTCCCGTTTCAAAGCCCTTCAGATCTTCTATTTGGTGATGGTATCCCCACATTTCATGATGATGGACCCAAATGTGGACCCCGTATTTTTTTTTACATTTGTACATCCTTCAGTGCTGAGAAATTTCCCTTCACTTTATCCTGTAAACTGTTTATAGAAATTGTATTTTATTTTAGCTCTCACACCTACAAATCCCAAGGCCTTTTATTTATTCCTTGCCCATACATATGTGTGTGGGTGCATGGGTGTCTGTATTCATCTGTTTCTGTTTCATGAATGCAGCCTCTGTTTATCTATCTAATATTAATGTTGATTTTTTTAAAGTTTATTTCTGCTTCCTTCATTTTCATTGACTATTTCCTCTAGCTTAATTTGTTCTATTTTATGTTTTCCCCATCAAATTTCTAGTAATGCTTGACTATCCTCTCATACTGATAACTGAGGTACTAAAACCCAGATTGGTTGAGCTCATGGTGGGGCTTGTGGATGGGTAAGGGTCGCCACACCTGGTTTCTGAAGGTCTGGGAGTACGTGGGGAAGGGGTTCAAAGAGCAAAGGGCCTTTCCCAAAATCTCCTGCGTGGATACCAGTCCCCATGCTGACCTTTGGCGGTGTCTGGGGTCCCACATTCAGAGCACCTACTGTTCACTTTCTCCACTGAATAAACCTTCAGTTTCCTGCGAGACAGAAGCGAGGGATAGTGGTTCTCACCTGCTACTCAGAATGCTGGAGGGGACCCTTCTCAGTGGGTTCCTTGAGATAAACTACCTCTCTTCCATCAATGTCTCCATCTATAGACACTTCCTCAGATCCTCAAAGCCTTTACCAGTTTTCACTCTGTCCTTTAAGTTCCATATACTTGTTGAAATACCTCACCTGCTGCTGTCTTTTCTCCCATCCTCTTTGTTACTGTGAATAAAACTTTTAAAATTCTTTTGCAGCGGGTTGGGTAGAGAGAAGATAAATGCATCTGTTCAATCCACCATGTTAGACAGAACATTTGTTTGTTTCCTAGAGTTCTTTTTATTTTTCTGATTTCACTTTTTTCCTTCTCTTGAAATATCGCATCTGGTTATGCGTGTGACTGATTCCTCCAAACCATCCACCTGCTTTATCTTTAAATCTCCCACTGTCTCTTCCCTGTTAAGGAGCAGTTACAGCCTCTGTGCTGTTCGATTCTTCCAACATTCTGAAAGAGGAAATTCTCTCCAGTGTAGTCCAAAAACCTATTTGGTGGTCTGTGGTCAGCTGAATTGTTTTTCCAGAATGTAATGGAATTAAACGCCCCATCGTAAGTAGATGTAACTGAATGCTTTGGCAAGTTGACCAAAAAAGGTTTCCGCAACCTCTTCTCGGTGTGGATGCCTATAAATAGATTCCATCAAGCCGTGGCCCTCAATCTTAATCTCTTTGGCCTTAGCACTGTCTGGTTCACGCCTCAGGTTTCCTGAGAGATTTTACTCCGTGGATCATGGCGTTTATCCCCACTGATGCGGAGCTTTCCTTCCATGATGGTAGAATGTGAGAATGTGCAGGATTTTCTCCCCAGCAAGGAAAGAACTGAATTTCCCATTAACTTGAAGAAATTTTTATGATCATCAAATTGTTCAGGTCTGGTCTTTTCAGAAAGCTACCAGAGGGGGCTTACCTGGGGGCGCAGTGGTTAAGAATCCGCCTGCCAATGCAGGGGACACGGGTTCCAGCCCTGGTCCGGGAAGATCCCACATGCCGCGGAGCAACGAAGCCTGTGCGCCGCAACTACTGAGCCTTTGCTCTAGAGCCCGTGAGCCACAACTACTGAGCCTGTGTGCCACAACTACTGAGCCTGCACTCTAGAATCCGCAAGCCACAACTGCTGAGCCCGTGCGCCACAACTACTGAGCCTGCACACCTAGAGCCCATTCTCTGCAACAAAAGAAGCCACCGCAGTGAGAAGCCCGCACACCACAACAAAGGGTAGCCCCCACTCGCCGCAACTGGAGAAAGCCCGTGCGCAGCAACAAAGACCCAACGCAGCCAAAAACAAATAAATAAATACAATTTTAAAAAAAGAAAAAGAAAGCTACCAGAGGGAGGAGAAGGGGCGGGCTGGGAGCAAAGAAATGATGACTATTAAAAAATGGTGTCTTTTGTTCAAGTTTCTAAACAAAAAAAAAATTTTCTTTCAGGAAACAGGGAGGACGCTGATAAAACCCAAAACATTTTGAATGTCAGTAGTCGCTCTGCACGTGCTTCTCCTGGACATTGGCACCCCTTCCATCCTCACAGTCTTTTTCTTTCCGTCCTGGCACTAAAAGGGTTAAATACGTACTGGGCCATAATTCAAACTTCCTTCAAGTACTTTAAACTCTCAAAAGCCCATGCAGGGATTATTATCACTTCCTGTTTTAGCCAGGCTCCTCATAATCTTTGGCAACTGTATTTCACTTGCTCTGTTTTCTCTGAGCCAGAAGGGCCCAGCCTCACCCTTTGAGCACCAATAAAGGCCGTGGTAAAGCAAACGACCCAGACCCAGATAACTGCACGGCCAGAACAAAGCGTTCCTGCCTGACACCAATCACAATAAATGGCAGCTACATTTAGGCCAAAAAGCATCCTAGAGGTGCTGAAAGAAAGGTGCAGTAAGATAGAGTAAGACTTTTAATCTTTTGGAATAAAAAAAGTAAATATTACTTCCACTACATACATTTGGAACATGTTTGAAAAAGCAGTTGACCTACGTTTTTAGGCAAATTCGTTGATCTGTGTCATCCTATTATATTTATTTTGTGCTCTATTTGGTCATAACAGTGTTTGAAGATCATTTGCTTAATCTGAAAAGTGAGAACAGAGTGTTTTTCAAACAGGCAAGGGGAGAAGTGAAAAGAAGATGTGAAAAGAGCAGGCTGGTGCACATGCTGGTCTCACCCGTTGACGGGCGACTGGAAGGTTCTCTGCTCTTCCTTGAGCAGAGAGGCTGGAACTAACCCGTGAAGTCAGCAGACTTCTGTTTCTGAGCATTTCCTGACTACGGGAAATACAGCTGAAGTCTGACGTGCTTATCAAACTGCAGTCCCCAAATAATTCAATCACCAACAAATTTCCCCTGTATAGATGTTTCAGTAGCAGTACACAGTCACAGTTTTAGTAAATATTTCACCTTTATGCCCAATGTATAATCAGTTGCTTCTAAAAATATATTGTAAGTGTTCAGGTAAGGGGGAAAGTTTATTTTCCTAAATGGAACGTAAAAGGATCAATTGCATTTAGAAGGAGAAAAATAGCATAGTAAGTGATGTCTTTCTTGGAGCTGTAGGTCTTGCTATCATCTGGGATTTTTTTCTGTATGTATGGGTATAGATCATTATTGAAATAAAAGCAATGGCTTTTTAATATTCAACATTTTTTAGAAACATAGGTATTTAAGTCCTGTTGATGAGGGAATATTTTTTTAAACTGGGTCATTGGAGTTATTTTTTATTTTTTTATTGAAGTAAAGTTGATATACAATATTGTGTTAGTTTCATGTGTATAGCAAAGTGATTCGGTTATACATATACGTATATGTATATATCTATATTCTTTTTTTTCGATTCTTTTCCACTATATTTTATTACAATTTACTTAGTTCCCTGTGCTACACAGTAAATCCTTGTTGTTTATTAATTTTATATATGGTAGTGTGCATCAGTTAATCCCATACTCCCAATTTATCCCTCCCCCCTCTTTGGTAACCATAAGTTTGTTTTCTATGTCTGTGAATCTGTTTCTGTTTTGTAAATAAGTTCATTTGTCCTATTTTTTAGATTCCACATACAAGTGATATCAGGTGTAAGTGTCTTTCTCTTTCTGACTGACTTCACTTAGCACGATCATCTCTAGGTCCATCCACGTTGCTGCAAATGGCATTATTTCATTCTTTTTCATGGCTGAGTAATATTCCCTTGTATATATGTGCCAACGTTCTTTATCCATTCCTCTGTTGATGGACACTTAGGTTGCTTCCATGTCTTGGCTATTGTAAATTAGTGCTGCTATAAACATTGGGATGCGGGTACCTTTTTGAATGAGACCTTTCGTCTTTTCCAGATGTAGCTAAGAGAATATTGAAAACTTTTTCTTCCAGCTTCACTGAGTTATAATAGACACACAGTACAAGTTTAAGGTGTATGAATATTAAACTTATTCCAAATTTCACTCTACATGATCCCACTCATTTTGTATTGAGACTTTTCCGAGCCAGTATGGGAAGGACCCCAGAGCCTTGATTTGAGCAGGAGGCAGAATGGCACAGACTCTCCAGCGAGATGCCAAAGTTCAAACCATGGCCCAACCATCAGTTGGTTGTGTAGACACTCTGTCTCAAAGTTTAGGGTGAAATGGAGATAAACCTGTCCCGCCCCGTGGGGTTGTTGTGTGGATTAAGCGAGTGAACGTGTGCAAGATCACTTAACACAGCAACTGGTTGTTATTCCTACTTAAGGGAAAACCTGGACTTACCCAGATAATTGTGATGGTTGAGGCTTTCCTGGTGGATATGGCCAGACAGCTGAGGCCCCTTTCTGCTTCCAAAAGTAAAGACATTTATGCCATAATTTGGGACATGAGCAAGTATAGTGGTGTCTGCGTTTCTGCTTCATTATCAGACATGAATCATACCATTTGTCCTCAAGTGATTTTGCATGGGTAGTACGGGCAGGGGTCTTGAAAAAGCTAATTTACAGATAGGAAGTGGCTTTGTCTCCTCAAGGAAAGTCCTTGCTAGTTACTGGTGCCATTTTCAGGGCTGAAATTCTTTTCCTTTTAAAGAAGTTTGAGACACCAGATGAAAGACATTGGAAAGTTGTAAAGTAGGGTTGAGTAGATTCCAACATTCTTCACTAACTGGGTGGTTTCAAATAGCTAAGATTCACACCTCCTTGCAGACAACAGCTTGAGAGAGGATGGAGGGAGGGGATGGATTTTGGAAGGAACAGGGTTAGGAAGACACAGTCATCTATGGGAAGAGCCCATGGAAAGGGTGTCCAGCCAGACTGCAAATCTTTCATTTTCCCTTTAGTCAGCTCATATTATACGTGGAAGATAACAGAGAGTTACAAAATGTAATTGAAAAATGACATCAAAAACTAAAAACTGCTGGCAGATTTTGGGAAGGCACAGCCTAATTCAGAGGAGATCAAGGGGGCCAAGGGCTGTGAAGTGGTTGGAAGGGAGCAGAGGCCAATAGGGGGGCTCTTTGGGGAGGTTGTCTCCACTGGGGGATTTTTATAAACCCTCCCCAGCCTCTAGCCAAGGACACTTTTACCTGGTATTCTGTTATTTGCAACTGAAATGCCCTAACTGACATAGGCTTGCAAATCCAAACTATCTCAGATACAAGAATTATTGGAACACGATTGCCAGACAAAATACAGGATAACCAATTATATTTAAATTTCAGGTAAAGAACAAATGATGTTTCAGTATAAGTATGCCCCAAATAGTGCATGGGACATACTTACACTAAAGATTATTTGTTGCCTATTTGAAATTCAAATTTAACTGGGGGTTCCGTATTTTTATTTGCTAAATCTGGCAACCCTGCGTTGGAATGGGAGTGGATGTATATGGTAACTGAAAATTAGCATCATATATGCCTCAACTCCCAAGGAAGGGGTGAAATTAAGGACTTATCATTTAAGAAAAATATATTCTAACAGTCATAATGCCATATTTGTTGCATGTTTAGCAGTGTTAAAAATGGGAGTCTTTTGTTCCAGTTTCTGCCAAGGCCTCTAGATAATAGGTGTCAGCTAGTCCTATACCTACACAGGTGCAGGACCTCTGGGGCACTTTCAAAGGAGGTGGTGAAAGTCAATTTCATGATTCTTGCCCCTCATCAACCTTCTTAGCAGAAGCTACAAATTCACTTTTAAGCCAGGATAAACCGGGGGAAGAGAGACACTGTCATTCTAAATGAAGTTTGGTATTTTACCATATAGGACTGGGCACTGTAATTTGATATAAGACTATTATTACTTTGAGAAGTGACCAGAAGACTGTGTAATTCAAGAGTGGTTGGAAAAGTTATGAGGACCAGCCTGAGATTTCACGCAGGAAAGAGACAGCTGGCAAAGCAGATTAAGAGGCACGTGAGGGACGAGAAGAATATGGTTGTTTCCTGCTTGTGTCTTGAGTGTCCTGCTCTTCCATGCCATGCTGCATGTTCCTGAGATCCCAGCCCTGGTCTGAGGCCCCGACAAATATTAGTGCATTCAGTGCTCTCAACAGCCCAGTGAGGTACACGGGTATATTATCATCATCTCCAGTGTACTGGGAAGGAAACCCAGACACATAGAGGTCGAGTAAGTCACCCAAGATTACACATCTACGGTGAGGCAAGGCCAAGATTTGAACTCATGCATTCTGGCTCCAGGACCACCTCTTGTAACCATTTTTAAGTGATTATTATTAATTAATTACTTAATCACTATTAAGTGATTAAATATTATTGTAACTTCTCATTAAGTGAAGCAAATGCAACCAAATTTACATTAAAGGCTCCATATTTTCTATACCTCAATAATTTTATTATTGTCACCACCCCAACCACCATTGTCATCACCTCATCATCATCTCATCATCATCACCTCATCATCATCACCTCATCATCATCATCATCATCATCACCATCACCATCATCACCATCACCATCATCACCATCATCATCATCATCATCACCTCATCATCATCACCTCATCACCATCACCTCATCATCATCATCTCATCACCATCACCTCATCATCATCATCATCATCACCTCATCATCATCATCACCTCATCATCATCATCACCACCTCATCAACATCATCACCTCATCATCATCATTATGTCACCATCATCACCTCATCATCATCACCTCATCATCATCACCTCATCATCATCACCTCATCATCATCATCATCACCATCACCTCATCACCATCACCTCATCATCATCACCTCATCATCATCACCTCATCATCATCATCACCATCACCTCATCACCATCACCTCATCATCATCACCTCATCATCACCATCATCATCACCATCACCTCATCACCATCACCTCATCATCATCACCTCATCATCATCACCTCATCATCATCATCATCATCACCATCACCTCATCACCATCACCTCATCACCATCACCTCATCATCATCACCTCATCATCACCTCATCATCATCACCATCACCATCACCATCACCATCACCATCATCACCTCATCATCACCATCATCATCACCATCACCATCACCATCATCACCTCTTCATCACCTCATCATCATCATCATCACCATCACCTCATCATCATCACCTCATCATCATCATCATCATCATCACCATCACCTCATCACCATCACCTCACCATCATCACCATCACCCTCATCATCCCCATCACCACCTCATCATCATCATCACCATCATCATCATCATCTCATCTTCATCATCATCATATCATCTCATCATTACCATCATCAATTCATTAATTCCAAATCCCCACCACTCTCTATATACTGTACACCAACATACTTGCACTGTTTTGTATCACAGGAATTGATGATTTTTGAAATAATAGTGCCAAGACTAGCGATTCTCATTTACTGAGTGCATAATATGTACTGTACTGAATGCTTTACTTATTTAATCCTCCCAACAAGCCCTCCAGAGTTAAGAGAATAAACTGTCCACAACCAGTAAGAAAAAGATTTACAACCAGATCTTTCAGATCTGCTGCCTGGCCCTTGACCATCACAGCATCTGGCCTCCCTGACAGGGTTTCCTCTCTCCAAGTACAGAGCTAGACTAATGGACTTAGCCTGGGCAAGAGAAAATTCCTCTGGGACGCCATGGCAATTGCTGACACTCTCTTGCAATCCCACCTTTGTCCTTGATATGTCCACTTATTGGGAGACGATGCTTCAATATTTGTAATTTATAGTGCAAATATCCTTTACCTTGCTCCCTGAAAAATACTTAAATAAAAATGATGATTGCCAGCTAGCACAAACAACAGGAGGGTACCCACCTTTCTAACATTTGGATAGTTAAGGAGGTCTGCAAATTTGGAAAACAATATAGCCATTACCAGGCAGCCGGCGTGCCCCCTCCTGATGCATTGTGGGTCAGAGAGAGCACAGTGTTCTGTAACCATGGAAACAAACTGAGTTTGAGAAGCCTGAGAGCAAGCCTCCAGCATCCAGATTACCCTTCAAAGTTGGCAAAGGGGGAGAAAAGCTCTGAAGTCACTTAATGCATGGGAAACTAGTTCTAAAATATCTAGACCTTAATGAAACCAATTATTCTGGCTGACTCAGGAGACAGGGAGAGCTGTGACCTACAGAAGTGTCTGATAAGTCAGTCCCCAGCCTCTAAGGGAAGCAAGAGCAGCAAGGAAGCCTTCTCCCCTCTCCCGAACTCACGTCACACGTCTTGCGCTCACTCTCTCTTTCCAGAAGGATGTGCCCTTCCGGAACTCCACAGGAAAGAATCCACCCTTCCCAGCAGCTCTGCTCCCACAGCCCTCTCACCATAAGAGAGGACGTCCCCATCAACCTGACTGTCTCTCCCAGCAGACACCTCAGCAAGACAGGTCACACCGAGGGACGTCCCTGGAAAATGCAATCCTTCCTTCTCACGTTGGCACCTTCCTGGGTGTTCCTGGGATTATGACTGAGAGTCATGGTCAAATCCAGTGGATCCTGGGAATCCTTTCTAGCCTCTGTGCCTTAGGGAAGCAGGGCTGGGGTCACATCTACTTGTGTCCATTTGCAAAAACAGCTGTTTTAGCTTCTACAGACTCCCTGAGGCCCAAGGAGCCACGGCCCTCACCCTGCGTTCTTGACTTTGGTCCTGGAGAGAGATGGATGGTGTCCTTACTGCCCTCGCACAGCCCCATCTGCTGCTCTGGTCTTAGCTGCATGTCCACCAAGATAAGAACTTTGGGCCAACACGTAGTTTTGTTTCTTGAGAGCAAAATCTTATTGGGTGATTTGGATTAACTGACTGGGGCTGTGGGGTGCCCAGAATCTCCACATCTCCGTTGGTGCTGAGGACACGTTGGGCATAAGTGGGCAGTAAGCAGAGAGGATGGCAAGGGGGAGCACACCCCCATTCCTCCCGGCCCAGCAGCCGAGCCCCTGCCTCCTCATGGACGGAGGCAGCTAGACCTGACCTTGGCTCTTCCTGAGGACGCCGCCTGAACATCGATTCCATGAGAGTGTAGCTGGGGAAATAGCCCGTAATGCCGCAATTATGGTTCATCTGTTGCTATGGTATTTCTGTGGCCTGTTTGGCTTCATGAATGTCTTGATTATTTTCAATACCCATTTATAGAACACTCTGTTCATCACAATGGATTCTGAAACCATCTTCGCAGGGTACTCTGATAACAGACCCCATTAGTCACGGCACTTCCACCTCACAACGTGCACAGGAAGCGGGTGTTGTCTTAATAACTAAAATCGGGGAAAGTGAAAGAAAAGACCTTATGAGAAATGACATTATCATTCTAATAATGGAAACTCAGCTTCAGTTTAAATTACAGTTGACATAAATTGATGTTTTGATGTCAAAAGATACCATTTGATATCATTGAGGCTTTGACATCTAGTTGGTGGCACAGTTGAGAGGAAATATTATTTGAAGAACAGGTGACTGATTTTAAAGGGAGGCATAATGAGGCCGAAGGAGGAGATCGTCAATAACCCTGGCTCGCAAATCTCTGGTTTCCAAAGAAACTATGTCGAAAACTAACTAATTCACAGTTCAGTCTTTTATGTATTGGAGCCTATATTCGGAGAATGTTTACAACTTAGGAATAATAATGTATAATAATTATGTATGTATAAATAATATTAATACTATAATAGTGTGAGCAATAAAAAAAGAGAAAAAATAATATCCTCCTATGGGTAAATGAATTACTGTGTATTCAGGCAACGGAATTCTGTATCACAGTGGAAATGAATGACTTAGATCTACATACATCAACACCCATGGACAACATACCAAACAAACAGGCAGGAAAAAGCAGAATACCTACAATATTATACCACTTATGGAGACTTCAAAACTATGCAAGACTAAGCAATATATGATTTAAGGGTACATTGCTATGTGCAAAAATTACAAAGGAAATTAAGTGAATAAGGAACACAAAAGTAAGCGAATAAGGAACATAAAATACACACACACACACACACACACACTCACACATATATATATGCATGAATATATCAACTGTGACCTTTAACAATATTGGTCCAGTTCTAATGCTTAAGCTGAATGGTTGGTCTGGGGTGTTTGTAATATTATTCCTTGTATCTTGTGTATACTTTTTAATATCTTCTTTTGTATTTACGAACCATAGTAATGGCCATCAACTTGCTTTTCTTTTTCTACCTACAAACGTTTATTTTCCCCTTGTCCCGGCAGGGCTGTCCCAGCACTTGCTCCTGCCAAGCAGGGATGTCCAGGCCTCCCATCTTCACAGAAGACACTCGCTTGGGTCAGAGGACATGCTCTCTACTGCTCTGTACAACGGGATTAGAAATGATTCCTAACCCCCATGATTACAATCCAGTAATAATAAGTATAACTAAGTGGCTGAATTCACAAATATGTGAGTTTCTGTCTAAAAAAAGCAATTGTGAACCAGGATGATGATGATGATTTCTATATTTTTCAACAGAACGTGTTGGCAAAATCATACAAAATAAAGTAGATGATCTTTACTGACTCTCTTCCTTTATATGATTTTTCTGGAATACAACAAGATCAAATTAGAGAGTATCCTACAATTTCCCTTCCCCTCTGATTTGGAACTGAGGCAGAGGGAGGTAAAGAAACTTATTTAAGGTCATAAAACACTGAGTGTCGCCAGGGGCTCAGTCTAAGCCCCCATCTCCCAGATAAGGGGCCAGCCCACACCATCCCCCCGCCTGTGTTCTCCCCTCTGATACGTTACTATGAGAGGGAGGACCACTTGGAGTCTGGCAACTGTTCTAACACAAAGAGCACTGATCTGGGAGGCAAGAGATCTAGGTTTAAGTGCTAAATCTATAATCCACAATCTCAGCCACCTGCCACAGAAGAACTGTCTCCATTTGTGGGATGGTATGTTTTAATACCCTGGTGAGTGGGCAAAATTCCCAACTGGATTCGACAACAAATACAAAGGTTTATGTGCAAAATCGAATGTGACCCAAGTGTAGCCCAATAAGCAACAGCAGATGCCTGCTTGGCTTTCGTCTCCAAAGGTGTACCTTTTAATACCATGATCTTTCCATCTTGCAATATTATTGGCAGCACCCTATTGGGTGCTAATCCTCCTACAAACACCTTGCAGCTTTGGACTGTCCAGGTGAGAAGGCCTTCAGTAGGTGTCTGGGGCGGCAGTGCCAGAGGGCACACTCTTTACACAAAGAAGAAACCAAGATGGTAGGGGCTAAGGGTGACCCCGAATCTTTAAAAAGAAGGCGCCTAGGAAAACATCTCAAGCCCCATCTTTGCCAACAGTACACTTCTTCTGGTGTGTCCTAGGAAGTAGAATAGCCAGGTCACTTCCAGGAAGCAAGCCTACCTTCTCTCACGATCAGACCCCCTTCTCCTGGTGCTTCCCTCTTGGGGGCTCCCACAGCCCCTAGTGCAAACCCATCTGCTGGTCGGCATTCTGGCTGCAACCAGAACAACTACGTCTGGCTATTTTAAGTACAAGAAATTTATTGGTGGGGTATGAATGCAGAGAGGGTCACAGAACTGACCCAGGACTCAGAAGGCTGCCAGGAACTCCGGATTTCTGGAAGGTCAAGGAGCAGGAAGCAGCAAGGCTCTCTCTCTTTGCATGAAAAGTCTGGCCAACAATACAGTGGCCAACAATACAGTGACTGTGAATGGATTCTAAGTACCACTTCCCGTCAGTGAGTCAATGAGTTCCCGCGTGGGAGCACGCAGCAGGTCCCGCAGCGGGTCAATGCCAAGTTCAGATGCCACAGGGATAAGAACGGGAGTTACTCCCGGTCCAGCTTTGGTGGGGACGGCCATGCACTGCATTCCACTAACACAGCACATCTTGGGGATTCTGCCAGGACACAAGGAGTGACAAATGCCCATTGAACTGACTCCTTCGACTCTTCTGGATTTATACATACACACACGCACACACACACACTTTTCTCCCTGGATGTTCACTTCCAACAACAAACTAGTTCTCTTTAACACACTGCTGCTCTCTTTATCTCAAACAGAAGATACGCTCACTCCTTCACCAACGGGCAACAACCCAAAGCCTCGATGGTCACCCTCTGTGGCCAGCCTCAGCACCAGTGTTCCTCCTTCCCCACGTCCCACTGTGTGCTGTCTTGCTATTCTGAAATCTGCGCACTAAATTATGGCCAGCTACCAACAAACTGTGTATACAACAGTGAGGAGAGGAATGAAAAATGGAAATTAATTAACTCATAAATATCTACATGACACAGCGAGGAAGGGAATACCCATAGAGGCTCCAGCATGATCTCTGCAGCGGCCAGAGCTGATGTTTATGACCCTCTTTCTACCATCGTGTTTGTTTTGCCTTCAGCCAGCATCTCGAATGGCTTGAGGTCCTTATACACGAGGGTTTCCCAAATATGCGTTCTTGAGGAATCTGAGAGTTTGCTGGTCCTGTCTGTAGAGGATTGTATTAGTCTGAGTTTTCCAGAGAAAAAGAACCAATAGGATGTGTGTATATAGAGAAAGAGATGTATTTTGGGGAACTGGCTCACACAGTTGTGGAGGCTAGCAGGTCCACAATCTGCACAATGGACCATCAGTCAGAGACAGGTGATGCCGCAGTTCAGGTCCAAAGGCCTTCAGCTGATACTTCCCTTTTCGGAGGTTTTTTTAAATTCCAGCCGTCCTCATGGATGTGAAGGGGCATCTCATTGTGCTTTTGATATCCATTTCCCTAACCACTAATGATGTGAGCATCTTTCCAGGCGCTTACCGGCTCTCTGTATATCTCCTTTGAAAAAAATATCAGATCCTTTGGTCATATTTTAATTCGGTTCTTTGTCTTTTCGTTATTGAGTTGTAACACTTCTTTATATGTTCTGTATCCTATAACCTTATCAGATGTATGATTTGCAAATATTTTCTCCCATTCTGTGGGTTTATTTTTTCAATTTCTGAGTGTCCTTTGAGGCACAGTTTTTTTTAATTTTGAAGAAGGCCAGTTTATGTATTTTGGAGGTTGCCTCTGCTTGGTGTGTCATATCTCAGAAAGTGTTTCCTAATCTAAGGCCGTGAGGGTCGACACCTATGTCTCCTTTTAAATCTTTTATAGTTTTAGCTCTTTGATCCATTTTGAGTTAATTTTTGTATATGGTGTGAGGTAGGAATCCAAATTCATTCTTTTTCAGGTGTCCCAGCACCATTTGTTAAAATGACTATTCTTTCCTTATTGAATTGTCTTAGTTTCCTTGTTGAAAAATCAATCAGCCATAGATGGCTGGCATTATTTCTGAACTCCCGGGGGCATTCTTTTGATCCTTGTCTTGATTACTGTAGCTTTCTATTAAGTTTTAACATGAAGATTTGTGAGTCCTCCACCTTTATTTTAATTTGTCAGGATGATTTTGGCCGGTTTCGTCCCCTGCACTTCCACATGAACTTGAAGATAAGTTTGAGCTTCTTGGACACACTTGAATGTGTTAAAATGATAGCAGGGGCTCACAGGAGGTTGAAGAACAAGACTTGTAAAACTCACAGGAAGCCAGAGAAAAGGAGCTCGGGCTGCCCTGGACATGATGTGATGGTTTCACCTCACCATCTGTGAACGGACTCCAATTGTTCCTTTGTTGTTGCTTTGCATTCTCCAGTTCCAAAGTCCTGGTGTGGGTGTCCAGCTGGCCAAGTCCAGTTCCCATGTCTGAGCTCTCACTATCTGGGAAAAGGAGAGCAGGCTCACTTTTCCTTTCGACTTTGGTATCAGGAGCTGGGACTTTGCATCAGGTGACAGGTTTTCACTATATTTTTAATAATATTCACTACATCTAAATGGGGATAACTGTTTACTTGTCTGTAAGTTCCCTAAAAGCAAGTATTACACTTTGTCCAACATTTTTATCTGCAGTTCTCTGTAAGAAGCATTTTTCCCTAAGGGATGGTGTCTTTTATTTCGCAAAAAAAAACCCCACACAAAATAAATATGTGTTGAAGCAAAAAGAGAATAACAATCCTATAGCCTAGGAGGCAGGTATAATTATTATCATTCCCATGGTACAAACAAGAAAAGTGAATCTTTAAGAGTAAGTCATTTACTAAAGTTCACATAAAAAGTGAATGGTTGGGCGTAAACTCAGGTTTGCAGACTCCAGCACCCACAGTCCTGGGCACTATTGGACCAGGTCGTGGGCCTGGACACTGGCCTTTAGTTTGTGGATCAGTTTCCTAGAGCTGGTTCACAAACTGGGTGACACCACAAACTGGGTGGTGGCTTAAAAACACCAAAACTTATGCTCTCACAGTCCTGGAGGCCAGAAGTCCAAAATCAAGGTGTGGGCAGAGTTGGTTCCTTCTTGCCCTGAGGGAGAATCTGCTCCAGGCTTCTCTCTGAGCCTGTGGTCATTCTGGCAATCCTTGGGGTCCCTCAGCTTGTGGACCCACTGCCCATGTGGGCCTCCATCATCCCTGGGTCTCTGCGTCTCTTCCTCTCTTCTTATAAGGATACTGGTCATTGGTATAGGGCCCACCCTAATCCAGGATGACCTCATCTTACCCAATGACATCTTTAAAGACCCTATTTCCAAATTAGATCACATTTTGAAGTTCCGGACGGGTGTGAATCTGGGGGGAGACTATCCAACCCAGTTCAGACTCACACAGACTTGAACTAGGGTATTGGCCCCTCCCTAGCTTCACGACCTCAGGATCCTCACCGCCCCCGGCAGCTGTGATGTGTAACGCGGGTGACAGTACATCCCAGTTTGCCCCGGCCAGTCCCTGCTGCCCTGACATCGCTTTTATATTGTCCCCATTTACTCCCCAAAAGTGTTTCCATTTGAACAATAAATGATGCAGTCGCCCCACGCGCAATGTGTGTGAATGTCTAATACACAGGAGGCCCTCAATAAGTAGCAACATCTATTATCAAAAGAAGCAGCATTCAGTAATGGGGCCACAGGTTTTGGGTAAAGGCTTTCTGTCACCTGGGAGGCGAAGGCCGAGCCCACAGTTGACGGCTGTGGCTACAAACCAAAGAGGACCATTCGTGCGTGGAGTGTGGAAAGGAGGATAAATTACACGCTGACTGGAGTTCGCAGAGGCCTCGCCCGTGAGTAGCTGCACCTTCAGCGCTGTGGCTACAGTCAATGGGTGTATCTACGTCGTTGGTTAAAAGGCAGGGCTGAAGCTTGTTCACTGATTTCTCCCCTGGCTTAGCACAGTGAGGCAAATAGCACAGCTTCTAAAGTTTGTTGATTTCCGGAACGAGTTATACAGACATTTCCCAAATCGAGGTTCATTACACTCAAGTGGGGTAATTCCAGCTTTCCAAGATGGACAAGCAGAGCCTAAATAGCTTTTGTTTCTTCTTTGTAAAGCGACCTCATTAAACTCTTCCACTAGTGCTTAAGGCGGGGTCTTGAACTCTGTATCGGCCCCATGTCTGCCCCCGACCCAGACCTACTGAATACAAACATCCAGGGTAGAGCCCAGGCCTCTGATGTTTCAAGACCATCCCTGGCGAGTCTCTGCTCATTAACCCAGGAGACTGCATCCACCCCCCAGAGCACCACAGCGCCCCTGCTGGCAGGGCACCCACCACCCCGCACTGCATGTAGCAGCAGAAAGCAGGCCAAGCCCTGCTCCCACGGTGCTGCCCTGTGGCCCCAGGAGAGGGGCCCTGGAGGCCGCTGGAACTACCCAAGGCGGGGGCCAATGTCCAGCTCAAAAGGAAACTTCCCTCTTGCTCCCAACTCCGCTCCATCATTTTTTCTCTGCATCATTCCCTAGTTCCTGAGGCCACGGGGACATGGCACCCTCTCCAGCGCAGCTTGGCTCCAGGGTTCGTGAGAAGGAGGGGCTCGCCCTTTCCAGATGTCCCCGCCATGCCCGGGGCGGGGATCTCTGCGAGTCCCCCGGTTCTGCAATCCATCCAGTGTTCTTTGTCTGCCCACTGGTCCCCCAGAAAATCATATTAATGGGTCCTACCTGGGAACACAGTGGCCCTGGCCTTACGCAGCCTGAAACTTCTGGAAGCCAGAGCCACACGGGTCATATTTTAGGATCACACTTTGAGACCCACAGTGAGACCGGCCCCAAAGGGATGCAGCCTAAACAGCCTGGGGCAGAGTCTGTCTAAAGGGCCCCAGGGTTTCACCTCCAATCTCCGCCTTGGTTCTATTCAAAGGGTTTTCCTCCAGGATCACACGGATTTCCTTCTTTCTTCTTCTCATCCCATCTCATTTTAATGTGGGCTTCTCTTCACTCTAGATGAAGAAAAGCATTTACAAGGTATGAGAGTCCATCCCTCATGTAGCCTATAGTTTCCATTAAAAAACAATGAAGTTGCATGGACGGACCTAGAGATTGTCATACTGAGTGAGTCAGCGAGACAGAAAGACAAATACATGATATCGCTTATAAGTGGCATCTAAAGATATGGTACAAATGAACTTATTTACAAAACAGAAATAGAGTCACAGATGTAGGAAACAAACTTATGGTTACCAGGGGATGGGGGGGAGGGATAAATTGGGAGATTGGCATTAACAGATACACACTACTATATATAAAATAGATAACTAATAAGAACTTACTGTATAGCACAAGGAGCTCTCCTCAATACTTTGTAATGACCTATATGGAAACAGAATCTAAAAAAGAGTGGATATATGTATACGTATAGCTGATTCACTCTGCTGTACAGCAGAAACTAACACAACACTGTAAAGCAACTATATGCCAATAAAAATTAATTTAAAAAAACAAATAAATAATAAAAATAAATGCTAACAACGACACAAATGAAGTTGCTCTAACCTAGTCCCAATTTCTGTGCCTTAAAGAAATAAAGGATAATGTTTATCCATCAGAGTGGCTTAACTTCACCAAACACCAGATCTTAAATGCCATTCTGAGGCCAAAAAAACCTTCACTCTTTCTTAATACTATGTTTCTATGGGTATATTAGAATACAAAATGAGGAAATTGAATTCTACCACAAACCTGAAGAAAAGTTACATCAAATCCTTGGAGACAATGTGTGATAATAAAGTGTAAAGGTTTTTCAGACCCTGAAAACACTGATAAGCAAAGGATCAGCTCGTTGGTCTTGTTCCAAAGACTTCCAGAACAATAATTGTTAAAAACACAAAGAGCAAAATGTATAAAAGTGCAACAACACAATGTTTCAGGTTTACCCACCGACATGCACATCTGTGGATTACTCCGGAAATCTGGCCCCCAGTTGAATTTATTTCACAGAATAACATAAAATGTTTACAAAGTCCGTCCTACATCTCCCCCAGAGATGTAAGTTTCAAATCACATGGTGCTTTTTTTAAGCACTTGAGGTCAAGCAGGAAGAGATTCCTTTTATGCTGGAAAGGAATTAGGGATTCCGGGCGTATTTTAGCTCATCTTTCATTTTCAAGCACTCCTCAGACGTTAATAAGCATAATCCCCTAATTTGGCGAAGAAACCCAGCCCCCCAATACCAGGCTTTTTCCTGGGCTCTAACAAAGAGAGCAGGTCTGCCCCAAAGCGGGGAGGGTATGCGGACTCCCCAGACCTTTGACCACCCTTTTGCCCCAAGCTCCAGCTTTTCAGTTAGGAAGTTAAAGAGAAGGAAAGAAAAAAAATATTCAAAATTCAATCACAAGAGTGTCTATGCATCATTAAAGACAGACCTTTGTTCTGTCACTTTCCGAACTTTAAATGTGAATTCTTCTTCTCAAGATTACTGCTGGACTTTGTTCTTCTGGAAAAAAAAGAGAACGCTTTAAGCACCCTAAAATGAGGCTTTCACCTGATACTAATTTTCTTCTTAGTTATAAAGGCTATTGTTTGTTTGAACAAAGAGAAATAGGAGCTATTAGCAGCTGTTTACATTATAGGAATGAGGGCACAGAGGGGGGAGGGGAGGAAACCTCCTTCATTAACGAGCAGGGGACGTTGATAACTGCGGAACTGCAGGCCCGAAAAAGGAAAGACAATGCTTATATTTTCCAGTCCTTCCACCCATCCAAGACGCTATATTTACCATCTGTTAAACGCCACTAACACATTTTAGATAGATGTAGGTTTAGCGTGAGATTTCAGATTAAACAAGCAGGTAGAGTCTGATTTTTAAAACAAAAACAACACACCGCCCTAGAACTCTGGGATCAGGCTTGTGTGGAAACACTGCAGGGCCAGGCTGAGCACACAGGGCGGCCGGGGGTCTGTGCCATGTCGGGGTCGCCCCCCGCCCAAGGAATCCTGGCCTTTCAGGAGGGGCCGCAAACCAGGCTCTCGATAAATATTTATAGAACAAATGAGTGAATGAATTTCACTTGAATTAAACATGACTCCTCTGTGCCCAGCATAATTCACTTTCATTTCAGTGATTGGAAGCTTGGCTGAAAAGTGTCCTTCTGAAACCTTAGAGCAGAAGTTTCCTGCACTGCCCAGCTCCCTGGAGAGCCTCCAACCTGGCCAGAGGCAGAATGAAGCCTTAACTCCCAGCCCTTCATCAGAATATTTTTATTAAGGAAAAAAAATCACAAGCGATGATATCCGGTGACTGGCTTCTGCCACGCACCCACCTCGCGTTCCACCTGGTCATGTGCTGGTTTCAAACTCAGGGCACAAGCAACACAAGTCAGAATTGTTTCCTTTTTTTAATCTTTGGGGAAGAACCAGAAATGGAGGAGAGGGAAGAGTAACAAGGGCGGATTAAACAGGAGGCAGGTCCAGGCTTTTAATATGACTGTTGCTAACTCACCAGATGATCAGAGCATTAAATGCAGGCGTAATTTGTCCACGGAGGTCCCTCCATTGTTTCCTGAAGCATCAAGGGGGGTGGGAGTGGGATTCAGCGTTTACATCCACGAATCCTAAAGGCAAGGCTAATGCCCTTTGCCACTAAAGCTGGGGACCTTGCTGTATCTCTCTTGAAAGGAACAAGCTACGTTTTGAAGGACCATTGCCTTCCATGTGGAAATATTTATTTGCTAGCCACTGCAGAGCTGCCAGGAAGGGATAAAGCATCTCCTGCTGGAGTTTCAGAAGCCAGTCTCCAATCGCTGGATTATGCTGTGTTCTCTGCCTCTCCCTCACGACTTCATCAATCTTTTTCTTTTCTTTTTACTATAAGAGACTTTCATTTATTGCTTCTAGAAAGCCAGGTGCATTGCAGTGGATCTCTTCGGCAGAATCCTTGTTTCATCATGGAGCTCCTAAGGTGTGCTGGCCACTGGCAGCGGGATGCAGAGAGGAGGGGCCCCTGGCCCACCTCTTGGGGCCACCTTGAGCTGGGAGGGACTCGGCTTTTCCATGACACACACTGACTTAAGTCCTTCAGAGATTTAAAAATCCCCTCTGTGAGCCCAAACTTTCCCGTTGCTGGCCAGAAAAAGAGAGTTCCCAGGAGTTTCGGTTCCTGATGCTCGAAGCAAACAGCATTTGCACAAAATGGGCGGGGGGGGGGGGCTCTCAGAAGTGCCTGTTTTGCACGGTTTACAAACACGCTCAGGTTGCACTTAGCCCTTGTGCTTGCTTTTAAAAGTGAAATTTTGGCATTTTGCATTTAATCCAGACTAAAGCTCTTTGGTATCAGGACTTAAAAGGTCTTCCAATGGCCAAGACTTTGCAGCTTGGATTAACATCTTTGGAAAGGTTAGATGAGGCCATTTTCTAAAGCCGTTGAGGGCACAAACACAGGACTTTCTGCCCTGCTGAAAAAGCGGGGGGAAACGGGGTTCTCCCGGCCCAGCCTCTCCTCCCGTCTGTCCGCCTCTGGGTCCGCGGGGAGCTGCGGGCGCTGCAAGGCTGCGGGCACTTGCACGAAGCATCCCGGCTGCACTGAGGAAGGCGGGACCACCTCGGTCCGCGTGGCCGCGGCCTCCCAAGAAACCGGAGCCGGATCCGGAGCAGGCCGAGGAGGCGCGGCCCAGACCTGCCAGCAGGGGGCGCCGCGGGCCCCGCCGAGACAAAGGCCCACAGCCCAGAGCCGGGAAATGGGGGCGGCGCCCGGGGCCGAGGTGGGCTGCCGGGGGGGCGGGGCCTGGTGGCCCCCCTCCCAGCGCCGCCCCTCCCCCCCTCGAAGCCGCAGCCCAAATCCGCCCGCGGCCCGGGGGCCTGACCCGGTGCAGCCCGGCGCCCCCCGGGAGGGGACGATGGATGACCTGGTGTCTTTCCTAAGATGGTTCCCGTGGGCTGCGCGGTCGCGGGCATCTGTCCCCGTGTCACCGACGGGCTTCCCCCCGGCGCAGCGCGGCTGCACCGGGGGCCGCGAGGAGGGGACCCCGGGCCCGCGTGGGCACGGCCGCCGAGGCCTGCGTGCTCCCTGGGGTGTCCGGGGGCACAAACCCCAGCGTCCCGACCCGGCGAGCAGGCCGGGCAGGTCCTCCCTCCCCGGCCCTGCCCGCCCCGCCGGCCCCTCCCAGCGGTGACCTCATTCCCAGGCTGGGGAGCGGGGTGAGACCGCCGCCCGGGCCCAGGCATTTGCAGGCACGCGCAGCGCGGGCGGCCTCGGGTTGTCTTTAGAGACACCGTAGTTTTGTGTGGCCCAGGCCACCTTCCCGACACTGGAGCCCAGCGCACTGACAGACTCACTTCGGTGCTGTGTCGCGGGACGCCCACGGCCCTCTCGCACTTCGCACCAGGCGAGAGCAAACCCTGGCCGCCGCGCAGAGACCCTCCCCGCCGTCTGCACACACGTCCCCAGCCCGCGGCCCGCGAGGGCTGAGGCTGCTGCCCGGCTCCAGTGCGGGTCGGGTCCACACGGCTTGACCGGATCTGCTGAGGGAGACCAGGGCCTCGGGGGAAGCTGCGCAAAGCCCTCCGCTCCCGCCGGGTGCTCGGAGGACAAAGAGGGGCCTGTGCGTCAGGCCTCCCTCCAGCCAGTGGGAGACACACCCGGAAGCACCTTCTCCCACGCAGGCCGCACCTGTGCCAGCCGCGATGCTCCCGGCGCTGCGGCCGCGCGGAGTGCCCGGCCCCTTTGTCACGCTGCCCCAAACGCTGGGGAATCTAATCCAAACGTTACTTTTCCCTGGCCGCATAGCCAGGTCTTTCCCAACTTTGAAAGGGTTAGCTGGAAAAAAAAAAAAAAAAAAAAATTCAAAGCCAAGTTTTGGGATTAAATTTCCTGTGTAGCTTCAATCCATTACAACGGAAATCCAGAGGGGAGAAAAGAAATAGGAACAAGCTTCTTCGGTACTTTCCGCCTGTGCCCCAGTGAACCCGAGGCACCCCTCCCCCTCCCCCCCAGCCAGGGAAGATCTGAATACTGTGATTATGACAGACTGCATTGGATACATTTTCTTTTTTAAGATAAAAATTTTATTTCAGAGAGAAGCACAAAGCCGCCACTGTCGTGAACAAGCCAGGGCCTCGAAGGGACTCAAGGACCTTCCAGAGGGGAACAAAAGGCATTGGCTCTTGATTAAGGAAAGTCATTGGTGGCCCAGCCCCTGGGCCTCTCTGTCCCTCCTGCACTCCGGCCCCTGGGCTCTCACTGCGGAGTTCTCCTGGGGGCGACAGCCCTGCTCTTTCCCTCTCAGACCCCTTACTCTTGCTAAAGCACCCCCAGGCCTCAGCCTGCCCCTGCCCCGGGCCGTCATCCCCGTTACCCACCAGGGTCCTTGGCCTCCTTAATCGATAGAAATTGAGAAGAGGCCAGACAAGAAATTCAGGCAAGGCTTTACTGGGGCCCCTCCTGCAGCACGAGGGAGCGACAAAAAGTAACAGGTTCCGTTGCTAGCTCACTCAAGTGGGGCGGAGCTGGCTCCTTGCACGGGTGCGGGGAGGGGTGTGTCCAGGGGTCGGGCTGGAGGGCGGGCTGAGGTGGTCCGCCCACCCCTTTGGCGGTGTTGAGGGCAGGGGGCATGCGCAGGACCCTGCTTTTGCTCCCGGCTCTTCAGAAGTGGCAGTTGAGCTTTTCTGGTCTTTTTGTATCTTGTTGTCCGTAATTTGCCCCAGCTGCCCATGCTCGCAGTTATTTTTAGTCCCTTATAGTCTCTCTGTATTTTGTTGCTGGAGGAGAAGTTTGTCCTGGTGCAAGCATTGCAGCAAAGGGTCCCAGGTCCCAGGTCCCAGCCTGGCTCACCCCTGCAGGACTGGGTTCACCTCCTGGGTTCCCGCGAGATTCTCCCCATCACCCCATTGAGCCCCAGCCTTGACCTTCCTCCATGCTTACTCTGGCCATTGCCAAATTGGGGGGACCCCACTCAAACATTCTGCCCTTTCTCTAGTTCACCCTCAGCTCAAGTCCCAGAGCCATGTAGCCTGCAGGGGAGGGCGTCCTGGACCCTCACGCTTCCAACTGCCCTGAGTCTCTGCGACCAGGGGGTCCTCCATCCTCACAGGTGGGCTCTACCGTCTGACCGTCTAACTGACACCAGTCCTCCCCGATTTTCTCCAGGTTTCTGGAATCTCCAGTCCTGGGCAAAGGAGGCAGAGTTCTCTGACTGCTGGTTCAGGGAGGTGATTAAAGCCTGGCTCAAAATTCCTTCTTTTTTTTACCCTTCTCTCCACCAGTTATCGTCCAGAGATGTCGTTTTTATTTTCAGCCCAGGCCCTCGTTCCTCTTCTTCCTACAAAGTGAGCACCGTCTCCAAGCCTTAAACAAACAAACAAACAAACAAGGACCTTCCCTTTCCCTTCACCACCAACATCTTGAAGGGAACAGTTTCCAACCTGCTTCGGCTCTGATGACTTAGACCCCTAGAATCTGGCTTCTAACTGAATCCTTCCGTCCTTGTACGAAATTGCTGTCTCAGGGAATTCCCTGGCGGTCCAGTGGGTAGGACTCGGTGCTTGCACTGCTGAGGGTTCAACCCCTGGTCAGGGAACTAAGATCTCACAAGACACGTGGCGCAGCCAAAAAAAAAAAAATTGCTGTCTCAAAGATTAGAGTGACCAAATAGCCTATGTTTAGTTTTAATTTGGGTTTAGTGTTCAATGGGCAAGTCACTGTGTCCATCCTTAACCACCCCTGTCACCTGCAGGACACTCATCTGAAAGCAGCCTCCTTGTGGAAGGGGTGGTGTGTCCTGGAAATACCAAGGGCCTCCAAGGGGACAGGACCAGAAGTGGGGTTTAAATCCAGGTATAAAACCAGAAGTGTAGACTCTGGGACACCAAACCTCACAATCCCAGGTACATTAGTTGTCTATTGCTGCATAACAAAATACCCCCAAACTTAGAGGCTTCAAACAATGAAAAACATTTATTGTCTCACACAGTTTCTATGGGTCAGGAACTCAGGACTGGCTGAGATGGTGTTCTGGCTCGGAGCTGCTGCAGAGATTGCATCAAGATGTTGGTTGGGGCCACGGTCATCTGAAGGCCACGTCCAGGACCGTTGACTCACATGGAGCAAGCTGGTCCCCCATGGTGTGAAGTCGGCACGGGGCTGTTCGTTCATCCCCACAACTGGCGGCTGTCTCCCTCCAGAATTAGTGACCACAGAGGTCAAGGCAGAAGCTGCAGTGTCTTCCAATACCACACCAGGCACATCGCAGGACGTCGTTTCTGCATTGCGCTATCAGTTACACAGCGTGGGTGGGATTACCAAGGGCGTGGATACCTAGGGGCAAGGTAGGTCAAGGGCCATTCGGGGGCCCCAGCAGGTGAAATGAGCCTCTGGAAGGCGGAGGGAACACGGCTTTATAGGACTACCTAATTCATAGTTTTCAAACCTTTCTTTATCTCTTTTTTTTAAAGCGGAACGCTTTTATCGAAATCCCTTATATCAGAATCACAGTTTATATACAAATAAAAATCGAGCCTCCCTAGCTCAAGCCATGCAGCCTGCTGGCTTCCCTCCCCAGCTGCCCCTTCTCTTCTCCCCTGCACTCCCCTCCCCACCACCATCAAGTGGTCCTTGAAGCTTCTCCAAAGGACAAAGATTTCAACCCAGAGAGCGTGAGGAAATGGGTCCTGCCTGCACCGCTGGGGCCACTGGATGTTAGGAACAGTTTTTGGAAAGCAATCTGGTGACAGCTATTAAAATTTAAGTACACATGTCCTTTGTCTATCAGTTTTACTTCTAGGAATCCATCCCACACATAAACTTTCATAGGTGCACAGAGATGTAGGTACAAGGCAAAATTGTAGAAGCACTTAAATGCCTGTTTATAGAGGACTACTTACAGAAATGAGTACATCAGGCTATTACGTGCCCATTAAAAAATGAGGGATTTTTGCATGTATTAATGTAGAGACATCTATTATTACATTAGAAAAGCAAGCTGCAGAATACTACTTGCAGTTTGATCCTCTATATGTGCACATATAGACTTCACGGTCAGAAAGAATTTCTGGAAGGTGGTAATGTGGTTTCCCTTTGGGAAGTGAGAGCAAGGAATATGTAGGTCAGTGAAGGGATCAAGAGATCTCTTTTTTTTTTTTCTGCCTCACCGTGTGGCATGCGGGATCTTAGTTCCCTGACTCAGGGATCGAACCTGGGCCCCCTGCAGTGGAAGCGCGGTCGTAATCGCTGTACTGCCAGGGAGTTCCAAGAGATTTCAATTTTAACTTTACACCATTTAATATTTTTTAAATTGCTTCCGACCACCTTATGATGGTTCACTTTCTTCTGGTGAAATACAATTCATATACCATAAAATTCACCATTTCGAAGTGTACAATTCAGCAGTTTTTAGTTCACTCATAAAGGTGTACAGCTATCACCACTAGGACTTCCAGAATAAGATGGACTAATTTTACAATAAACGTTGTCAAAGTAGCATGGGAAAATCTTCGATTGTTCTCTCCTGGTGTCCACGCTCGCTTTGGTGGGCAGGTCACTTAAAAGGACTGCCCCTGGAGGGGCAGTGGCCGTCACATCCCCACTGGGACCTCTCCCCACACTTCAGACTCTTGAAACTCCTTCTGGAGGCCGTCCCACTACCTCATCACACACTTCCATCCACAGGTGCTCACATTGTGTATTTTGTTTGCCGGGCACCTCACTGATTCTGGGTTTCTCTCCACCAGCGGCCGTCGCGCCGTTCATTACCGATGGTCACAGCCAGTGATTTTAACCAACCCCACCACTGACCATCCTCATGTATGTTCCTGGGCATTGCGGATCCTCCTAGGGACCGCGCCACGGGTTTTCTCAGCCCTGAGTGCAGGGAAGCAGGGAACACTGCATAGATCCACAACAGGAGGAGGAGGAGGGATTCACCAGCACAGCCCGGAACCTACCCTCCCTCCATCACTGCTGCGAGAGCGAGTAAGGATGACGCTCTCTCTTCTGCTTCACTCCTCAGGTCCCTCGGATCTTCGTGGCTGTGTCACCTTCCTTCACAAGTTCGGTCCTGAAACCGCTAGTACAGTGTTTGGGAACGCGGGCTGTCAGAAGGCCAGGTTATCCTTGGTCAGACCCTGGCCTTTTCTGTCTTGAGTGAGTCTACCTATGGTGTCTGGGTTCTCCCTGGTGACAGCCGCAAACCCCCCATGCCCGAGCTCTCCATGTCGGGGCTCAATCCCTCCCACCAACCAACATCTTGGGTTTCCCCGAGGGCCTACTGCATTCACGTCTGTGGGTCCCTTCCCCGGGCCCAGCTCCAACGCAAGCCCTGGACCAAGGCTCTGGACCTGTGGCTAAAGGCATTCTCCCCTCATTACCCTTTCACACAGTACATTGAGCCCCTAGTTTGGGAACTATTGGAGCATTAAGCCCCTCCCTGGAATCACCAGATCCCAATCTTATTTCCACATTCCTACACCAAGTATATAAAGGTGCTTGGATTCGTAATCCTGGTGCGTGCAGAGGCTGGCCTGACGTGTCACTAAACAAACCCAGAGAGACAGCGACCACTGCCTAGTGGTGTCTGACGCACAGAGAGACTGCGTGCCGTTTATAAACGCCACGCAGCACGTAATGAAATTGCAGAACCTATGAGGCTCAAGACACTTCAATGGGTTCTGACTCATCTTGGGGCCTGTTTGCAGAATCTTAGCAGAAAATGTACTTGAGGAAACAGAGAAAAAGGAACTCAGAACAAAATAAAATGTCAGTGAAACAAAATGTTTTTGCTGGTTCATCTTCCAGCCAGGAAGACCCCAGCAGGACTAACTGATTTCTTGTACGTTTTTGAGGGCATTTATATAAATTCAAGGGTAGAGATCACTTTAGACAGAAGAGAAACCAGAATATATAATTACTAATGTTTCAGTACTATCAAATTAAGTTCAGATTGTTTTGGTTAGTTTACTTCCTTATCTTCACACAAGGGAAATCAAGGGAAAACTTTCAAGGGAAAATCTGGGCCCCTAGACCTCATCATAGTGGGTTGCCGGTTTTCTAGACCCTCCTTTTTGAGATTGCTTTTGCCCATCACTGCAAATGTAGCTGATACCTTTTCTTTTAACCTAAAATTGTGCAAGCTCTCTCTGCTCCTACACAGAAGAATGCGAGCTGCCTCAGCAACGCTGAATTGTTTGTTATATCTTTTTCTAAATTAAAAACCAAGAAACAGAGTTCAGGTGACTGTAGGAGTGGAAGCCCTCAAAATTACTTTTGTGGGGACTCCCCTGGTGGTCCAGCGGTTAAAACTCTGCACTCCCAATGCAGGGAGCCCAGGTTCGACCCCTGGTCAGGGAACTAGATCCTGCATGCCGCAACTAAAAGATCCCGCATGCCTCAACAAATATCCCGCATGCTGCAACTAAGACCCAGCGCAGCCAAATAAATAAATCAATAAATATTTTTAAAAATAATAAAATAAAAATTCCAAAGACCTTAAAGATATTGCTTTTGCATCCAGAGGGGAGAGACATTGGATCCCCCAGTGGGCTCTGTAGACAGAAACAGGCAAGTGCCGGTCAGCTGTGGTTTTCTTTGGGGAGCAGTGCAGACTCTCTTTTGCAAAGCAGAGACTCCACACACCTGACTCGGGAAGGAGGGCTCTGCAGAGATGCACACACACCCAGTCGCAATCCCTGCTTCCGCGCTCCTGAACTCCCTCCCTTGTATTTATAGGGAATGATATCTTTTTTTTTTAATTAATTAATTTATTTATTTATGGCTGTGTTGGGTCTTCGTTTCTGTGCGAGGGCTTTCTCTAGTTGTGGCAAGCGGGGGCCACTCTTCATCGCGGTGCGCGGGCCTCTCGCTATCGCGGCCTCTCTTGTTGCGGAGCACAGGCTCCAGACACGTAGGCTCAGTAGTTGTGGCTCATGGGCCTAGTTGCTCCGCGGCATGTGGGATCCTCCCAGACCAGGGCTCGAACCCGCGTCCCCTGCGTTGGCAGGCAGACTCTCAACCACTGCGCCACCAGGGAAGCCCGGGTATGATATCTTTTAAAAGCCTGTGGGTGAAACTCACGCTCAGCATTGAACCTGAAATGTGGTCCAGCACTGTGACCCGAGGCAGAATCCCGAACTCCTCGCTCGTGGTCCCTCCTCTTCCCGCTTCCCTGCTTCGTCCCCTTCTGCATCCTCCCGCTTCTTTCGTGTCCTGGGTCTCCCCCCCACCCCCCCGCCTCCTGTTCTGGAACTTACGTCACCATCCACAGCAGCTCCTGCTCCCACAGGCCTCCTGACAGCCCTCCTGGGATGGGGCAGGGGAGCACGTCATCTTCACCAAGAACTGCCCAGCGCCCCCCATGGCCAGGCACATGTGTCCTCTTTCACAAACGGGAAACCGAGGCTTGGCAAGGTACTTGCCCCAATCTCAGCTCAACAGAGGCCGAGTCAAGACTTGAAATCAAATCTGTCTTCCAATTCCGTGCCCTCCACCTTTGCCCTATGACCTCTGGTTGGCTGTGCATTTTCTGGAACAACTGCAGCTACAACGTAGTGAGCAGTCCCTCGGTACCAGGCACGGCCTTTCTGGGGGCACCGTGGTCGCCTTCCCCTGTCCTTTACAGACAAGACGGCGGGCTCGGATGGATGCGCTTGCCTGTGGCGGCCCCGCTGTGAGGGGGAAGGTGGGCTGGTCCTGGATGGCCAGGCTCCAGGCTCTGGACGCCGCTCTGCCTCTCTTTGCCATGAGCGAAATCTCATCGCGTGGAGACCTGGGTACCAGGCCACAGTGGAAAGACCGAGCGTGCAGCCGGGGCTCCGTCACTACCTGCCCTCCTTGAGTCTTGGTTTGTTGGGCAGCAGAAGAGGAGGGTCTCACCTCCCCTGCACGGTCATCGCCCGGTTGCCCCCAGCAGGCTTCTGGGCACTTAGAAGGCGCTCGTGAGCGTTAGGGCTCTTCATCGCGCTCTCTGACAACCACCGTGCTCGCGGACGCTCATCCTTCGGTCCCTACCGCGGTCGCTTTTTCCAGAAGGACTTGAAATGTTTCGCAAGCTCCTAAGGGGGGAGCTAGCAGGGTCGAGGGAGAGCACTGGTTGTAGCAACGTAGAGAACGCCCCTCCCCGGTGCCTTGGCGGCCAAGTGCCACCGTCAAGTTCCCTTTCTGCACCATGTGTTCCCCCCAGCCTGCGCCCACCCGGGTTGCCCATCCTTCTGCGTCCCCAGTGCAATGACCCTGGGCTCGGAGGGGGCCCTCCTGGGAGCAGGTGACGGGCACATCACAGGCGTCGGTGTTAATATTGGGGCAGGGCTGAATGGCACCCTCTTCCTCTCCACGTCCCCACTTCTCTGGCGGATACGTACCTAAGTGTGGAAGAATCTGTTTGTGTTTAGAGCCTGCCTCCTTTGAAAAGGCTTTGGTCAAGCTGTCTGGGCAGTAAGGCTGGGAGGGGAGCTGGGGCGGGGTGCAGCACCCCGGGGGGGCAGGGGGCCTTCCCCGTGCTCCTGGGGGCGCACTTCCTGGGTCTCCCATTATCTTCACGTTTCTCTTCCTCTTCTTTCCTTTTCTCTTTGCTTCACCCAAATTAAATGCCCACGATCATCTACTCTACTCCACATATACCAATATGGACATCTCTCTCATCCCAGATGGAGGAAAGGATTCTGTTTCGGGAGCCTGCCCTTGTCTGGGATAATCAGCACAGCCCGAGACTGGCCAGAACGCGAGAACACTGGCCGCAGGGGCACCGGCCACCAGCCGGAGGGCGCAGCTTCAGACACATTGGCACTGAGCACCAGATGCCTGCATTAGATGTGTCCCCGTGCTGCAAAAATACAAATCCCAACAACAGTAACTCCGTGAGAGTCCCCTCCACCGACCCACACACGGGCATGCGCGTGCGCACACACACATTGCTTTTCTTGCATAATTTACTCTTTCCTCTGACTCACAGCATTTTTCCCGAGTGCGTAACTGAAACCAAACACCTCCCATTACACACCCTGGGAGCACACAACTCCTAAAGAGAGATGCTCGAGTGCTTACATGGTAAAAGTATGTAGTCATTAAAAATAATGTTTTGAAGCCAGAAATTACTTATGCACTGACAGTTTACAAAGGGAGACGTGAACACCTTTTTTTCCCAGTTATTCACAATAATGTCCTACTGTTACCATAGATACAGACCCACCGAGGATGGCAGACTCCTTCTCAGAGATCCGTCCACTCCATCAGCCCCAGGTCAACAGGGGGGCATGTGGAAGGGGGAAAATTCAGGGGCCACAGTCAACCAACCCCTCCAGCTTCCCTGTTTTCAGTGGGTGGCAGCTGGATGTCAGGGGACTTGCAAATGTGGACTCATACGAGGTTGGCAAAAGTGACACACTCAGAGGAATTGACCCCGACTCGAACCAGGGCATGCCCCCCGCCCCCAGGCTCTGCTCAACGGGCAAGCCCTCGCTCGGCCGGCCTTGTGCTCCCCTCCAAAGGCAAAAGCAGCCGTGGTTTTTAAGACTTGAAATAATACACCACCGTGGCTGGAACACTGTACCGACTCTTGTCGTTCTGTATTCAATGTATCGTATTCTCTGGGAAAAAAAGTCATTTCAGAACAAAACAAAACAACAAACACTGGGCAAGTTAAGACCCTCTGGAATTAAATACAAGTGGAATAGCCAAGGCTTCCAGATGATGTGACCAAATGAATAGAAAAGCATTCAGAAGAATAGGGCAAATTCAGAAGTCGGTGGGTCCAGGTGAACATGGACCCCAAGCTCTAATTCTGGGTTTTGCTTCGAGCTGTGAGCTTCGTCACTTAGTTCAAAAACCCAAGAGTTTCGTGTTCTTAATAAATGTATCATGTTGATCACCCATTACAGCTTGCTTCTTATTCTTTTATCTGCTTAATTAAGTCTAGGACTACGTATTTGTGGCGTTCAAATTTGCCCTTTGAAGTGATGAAAAAGTTTTGGAAAAGGGTAGTGCGGATGGTTGCACGACGTTGTGAATGTAATTAATGTTACTGACTGTACACTTAAAAAAGGTAAAATGGGGCTTCCCTGGTGGCGCAGTGGTTGAGAATCTGCCTGCTAATGCAGGGGACACGGGTTCGAGCCCTGGTCTGGGAAGATCCCACATGCCGCGGAGCAACTGGGCCCGTGAGCCACAACTACTGAGCCTGCGCGTCTGGAGCCTGTGCTCCGCAACAAGAGAGGCCGCGACAGTGAGAGGCCCGCGCACCGCGATGAAGAGTGGCCCCCGCTTGCCGCAACTAGAGAAAGCCCTCGCACAGAAACGAAGACCCAACATAGCAATCAATCAGTCAATAAATAAATCTTTAAAAAAAAAAAAAAAGTAAAATGGCACCTTTTATGTTTATATGTCTTGCCACCCTAGAAAAAATATTTTAAGTAGCCACCCAGAGATCGAAAAAAATGTATTTTTTTTTGCTTAACTGAAATTAGAAACAGAGAAGGAAACCTGAATGGTATGGTTGGTTAGCATGTATTTTGTTAGATGCACGTAACAGAGATCACTTTATTTTGCCCAGAACAATTCAAGAATAAAACGAATTGATTTACCTAAACAAACAAACCTAAGTTGCCCTTTGAGTGCCAACGGTTGGAAACAAACAACAGAAGGCAGTTATCTGCCCAGTGGAGTGTGCTTCTCTTTCTGCTGTGTTTGAAGGTCTGTGAGGCTGTGTTGCCCAGTGGCCCTGGGGCAGGGATGCTCAAGGTTTCAGGTGTTTGGCCCCAGTCCCTGGGGGATGACTCCACCTGCCCCATCACCTGGGCAGCTAGTGCCGCTCTCTCTGAAGGATGCCATCCAGGTGACCCACAGCTGCCCTTAATAAAGGCCAGTTGTGTCTGAACCTGGTCAGTATTGCTTCGAAGGGTCCTAAGAAGGCAGGGTTGGGAGGTGGGGTTGTGCAGACACTTTGCTTCCCCCAGAGGGGCTGGAGATCCGATACATGGTCTATATACCTAGACCGGCGTCTCTCTGAGATCTGCGTAGAATATCAGAGATCTATTTTCACTCCTTCCACCAACTCTCTTCCAACAAGAAGCAGAAGAAGAGTTTGCTAAGAGTGCTTAGATGTTTAAACTTACATAATTGAAATATTCTACTAGATACCATGACATTCTCCATAGATCCTGGCAAAGTCTCCATTACTAGTGAAGAAAATGAAGATGAACATCTGAATAGAGGAGAGAGTGTACTGATTATAATTCTCCGCTTCACATTCCTGGGCGTTTACGGAGGCTTTTTCTACGAGTTTATATTAAAGATGCTCCTTGTGAATGTGACTGCTATTTGCGTATGTGGACATTACTGAAAAGGCTAAAATGGGACCAATCCTTCCTTCCATTGAGTGTATGCATGAGGATTTTAAAAAACACAGAATATGCTCGGAGAACAAAATCCACCCGCGTTAACGCCTTGCTGTGGCTGTACACCACCCACTGTGTGCAGCGATGTAACCTGATGGGTGAAAAAGAAATCGACCTTTGGTTTTCAAACGGCAGTTCAACACCGACACTAACCAAGACCAGGAAAGGGTGTTTCATGGTTAATGGCCATTTGTCCTGCTATTAGGAATTGTAAAAAATGGTTAAAATATGGACAGATGGAAGTAGAAGAATGAATGGGTGGACAGATAAATGGATGGATGCCCAAAGACAGCTTGGTAGACGTTGAGCTTTTTAAGGAACGTAACTAATTGTATTTGTAGTTTTTTCAAAACAGGCCATTTCTTCATCTTTTAAACAGTTCACTAGAATTCAATCAGTACTACATAACAATGGTAACAATGGAAAAAATATACATATATACCACGTTGGATCTAGTGGGGAGGCATTCCGACAGCAGTTTCCTGATGTATTTTGTGATTTGGGAGAACTTGCTAAAAAGCAACATTTTAAGAAAGTAGAAATCTTTTCCAAAATCACATCTAAAATCTGCTTTTGTGGTCAACTTTATTTAACTTCCTGATTTAGGGGGGAAATGTAGATTTTAGACCTCCTTAGAAATTATATGTAATAACTGAATATATTTTAACTCTTCAGATGCACTTATAGCAATTTAATATATAAGAAGTTACTTTGAAGACAAAAGTTGTTATGCAAATGATAGAATTAAAACTCTATTAGACACAAATGAATTCCCATGTAGTTAAGCTTTTCGAAGTATTAATGGATCCAGGCTTATTATTTTTGTTAAAATATTGTTTTAGGCTTTATCTTTCCTAATTAAAAGATATATTCTTGTTTATCCACATGCAAAAAAAAAGAGGCATATACTTGACTTTAACATTAAAATTGACACTCTATGTAAGCTATTTTGCACAAATTCCTTACCAAACTAGATTTATCTATCCCAAGATGATAAAACGAAGAAGGTGATTGGGGGTAAGATGTTGTGGTTTATTAGTGCAAGCCTTGGGCTGTGAGAGGGCCTTTCAGAGCACGCATTAGAGTTTCAGTCATAGATCAGAGGAGGAAACAAGATGGGTAATTATGAATTATTTTTAAGTCTGTGAGCCCCTTCAAGACGAGGCTTGTGTCTTTCCTTTATCCCAAATCCCAAGATACAGGATGACCCTTCAAAAACGTTTAAAATATGGATGGATGGATGGATGAACAAAAGGATGTATGGATGGATAGATGGATGGATGGGTGGAGGGATGGATGGGTAAACGGATGGAGGGATGGATGGATGCACCGGGACAGGTTGGAAGAGGAATGAAACCTATCAGACTTGATTGATCAGTGGCAGCTTACAAATGGAAAGGAAATTTACATTGAATATAGAGTTATTCAATGTACTTAACAACAGTTCTCAAAGCATGACCTATACACTACGTATGTAAAAAAAGATTGGGGCATCTGTCAAAATGCAGACTCCTGGGATACTCTTCTAAGTTAGAATTGTACAGCAGGGTCCAGGAATGTGCATTTTCAGAAGCTCTCTATGCATAGCAAAGTTGAAAATCACTCATGAGTAGTGTTACAATATAAAGGAAATAAGACATCTTCTATATTTTTATTATGTTTTTGATTTCTACGCCATAGGGTAACTAAGAGAAACAGAAAAAGGAAGAAGAAGTCTCTCACTAGGGATGACACCACATAAGCATGAACTGAAAACAAACAAAACTCAGACTGGTTACCCAAGAATAGACTGAACAAGGCATTCTGTACCACAGCGTAGGAAATACGTCTCTTAGCCTAAAGACACTCTCTGCAATAATTTGAGGATTATATTAGCAATGTCTGACATTTCCATATGGAGGAAGAGTGAATAATTTTATGAAATGATACTTTCTTTGACAGAAAAAGCATCTTGAACATTTTAATACAATATGAATGGAAATTACTCAGAAATCCCATAGTCTGTTTCCATCAGTAATAGCGAGGGCATGCATGTCAGGAGAACAGAAATGTATTTCAATACAAATGCCTAGGGGCTCAGCACATTTTGTACATTTAAATTTACAAAACGCATAGGTGTACGTTCAATATGAATCACTAGAATTACAGGGTAGCTTATGAATTCTGTGCATTTCAGAAACATATTCCCTGAAGCTGATGACTTTAACACCAGCGTGTATGATTCAAGCTATAGCTTCAACATTTATCCTCAAAACATTCATGGATGCACAGTATATTTTCAGCATCTTCTCTGGGTCATTCTCCATGAGACAAGCATGGTGTCGGGCATGCGTTTATTACACTTCCGTCTGTCCTCATGGTCTTCATGTCCTCTCTTGCTCAGCCTAAACGGCAGTCACGTCCGACCCTGCTGAAACAGTGTGTCAGTGGTGACAATACGGAGGGTCAGATATTTTTTTGTTACGCAATGTTGCAGATCACAAGGCACGTGCACATTTAGAAAATGCGATGCTGCTCCTTAAAGCCTGTTAAGAGATAGACTTCACACTGAACCTTTTCAAAGATTAAAAGACGGGTGCATTGGACGTGGAAAATTTTCAACACGGTACGCCAACACAAATATCCAACGCACAGACAGTGAACGAAATTCCATCTCTCCCAAACGCTCAAACTGTCCTCATATTTTAGATACATGGAAATTTATTTGGCACAATTAACTCTCTGAGTCTATTTCCCAGTTTGTAAAATGGCAATAATCCCTACTTCCAAGGCTGACGGCTATTCACCTGGCCTG
The DNA here is from genome assembly GCF_009873245.2 of Balaenoptera musculus. NCBI lineage: Eukaryota > Metazoa > Chordata > Mammalia > Artiodactyla > Balaenopteridae > Balaenoptera > Balaenoptera musculus. The sequence continues at coordinate 87,799,855 of NC_045798.1, read as the reverse complement.
CGGCTGCCGTGTCCATGCCCACGTCCATCGTCCATATCCATATTATTCTGGTTCGTTGTTACCTGTACAGGTTATTAAATATTTTGAATATCAACATGCCTATCTCAGACACTTGTTTAAATCAAACGAAATCATTGTAACCATTATTTATTGAATAAGACATTGTTCAATAAATTGGAGGACTTATAAATTAAGCCCTTAAATGATATTATCACGTCAGATTAACTCAACTTTAAAGGTGAAGAAGTGGGACCCAGGTGCCCTCACCTCACAAGGGGCAGCGTGGGTTAGAGCCTGAGTTTCTCTCACTCAAGCCCTCCACCGTACCCTTCGCTCACAACCTTGGAGTCCCCACCCATTTCATGGGAGGGCTCAAGCGCTGTCTCCCTCTTTAAATGTCAGTTAGTCTCCTCCACATCAAGACTCCCTCTGGCATCAAAGGTGAGAAAAAGAAAGCCTTTCCAAGCTAGCGCTCATGCCCGGGCTATCGTGAAAACGGTTATTTTCACATTGAGAATGAGTGAAGAGTGTCATGAAGTCAGTGACAAACTACAGACAAAACTAAAAAGGGGTGTCGCCTGTGACTGCGTTTATAGAAGGGGGCACATCTGAGAGCTCTCACCTTGGGATGAGACCTGGGCGTCAGCAAGCTGGACCGTTTCCAGAAGTCAGAGACGAAGATGGAGGAAGATCTGCAAAAGGTGACGAGCACAGCACACGACCTGAAGGTCTGAAGGTAGTCAGCCTGGAAAGGGAAAGGTCTGAGGGGCATCGCGATGGCAAATTCGAGGTCATCCCTCCACATGGGAAGGAAATCTGACTTATTATACAAGCTCTGGCCTGGGGGCTGGGGAAGAAGGATGAGGATACGGATGGAAGTCACGGTGAGGTTGGTTTCAGATTAACGTATGTTCAAATTTTTAAAAAGAAAGACTTTTAAGTTGAAGCTTGTTTCCAGTGGCCTGGAGAGTTCTGTCACTGGACTTGATTAAGTCCAGGCCGGGGAGTACTTGGCGAGGCTGCAGAGCACAGGAAAGCCTTTGATCTATGTTTGGGTTACTTGGGCTCCCGATCTTGAGATCCCAGGAATCTGAACTGTGAGCAAAGAAAGATGCTAATCTTTTCAACTTGATATCTTACGCTCAAGACCTGCTGTCCATTAAAAGTTTCACGTTGGCTCTTGAGTTAAGGGTGGCCATTTGGAAAGACTGATGGCCATCAATCATTTTACAGCGGGGAGAAAAGTAGCTGTGCATTCATCCATTAGATAGTTACCAAGGACCTACTATGTGCCATACGTTGTTCTGGCCGCTCGGATTACATCTGTGAACAGAACAGACAAACATCCTCGATCTTGTGGGTCTTACATCCTAATAGGAGGACGTAGACGATGCTCAGTAGTTGTAGAGAACAAGTAAACTACATTGTGTTAGAAGAGCCGTGAGAAAGGAATGAAGGAGGAACCAGCGCGCGGGGGTGCAGGTGTGGAGAAGGCATGACAGGTAGGGCGGATGGATGGAGAGGACGAGGACTCCGTGGGTCCTCTTGCAGGGAATTCTGTGGATTCAGAACCCCTAGAACTTTCACACTTCCCTTGATTGATGCTAGTCATTGGTCTCAACGCTCTGTCACTAAACTTACTAAGAGTGGCCCAAATAAAGAGCAAAGCTTATCCGGTGGAATTGTTGCTATTGGGTTTTGTTGCTGTTGGGTTTTCTTCCCATGCACTTGCTGTAGGTCAACACGAGTTTCAGTAGACAGCAGGCAAAGAGGAGAAAGAATTCAGGGTAAATCACAGATTGAGAAGCTCACTCTGCACACCGAGCTACTACCCTGCCGTGTCCTGAGAACTCCAGCCCTGGAGGTGAGCCTCATAAGAGGATGAGGGGCCGTGGTCGGTGTGGAACTCTGCTTCCAGCGAACTGGTCCCACACGTTTGGAAGCAATTTGGCCCCATGTGCCCATGCCATAAAAAAAGTTCAGTTCCTTGGGCCTTTTCATCTTAACTTTTAAATATTTGCACAGTTTGCACATTATATATATTTGCACATTATATGAGGTATATCTATTGAATACCTGTAAATATTTCAAACAATGCAAAAGTAAAAAGAGTAGAAAATGAAAGTGAAGCTTTCTCTAATTCCCATAGATTCACAGTTACAAGTTTTTGTATGTCCTCAACAACTCTTTGCGTGTTTAAGTACGTATATATGTTTCTATGGCTAATAGTGTATCACGTGCATGTGTCTAATAGTACATAGAGGTATGTGTGATACTTACACATGTAGTGTCTTATTCAAACGGAAAAGTGTTCGTGTACATTCTGCTCTGTGACTTACAAATATGTTACGGACACTCGTGTGTGTCAGTACAGTATAGCGCCACCTCACCTCTATTTGCAACATTGCATAAAATTTCACTCTATGACAATAGTATAGTTTATTTATCTAACTTCTTTCTGATGGAAATTTAGATTTTTTTCAAAAATTGTACTGTTAAAAAAATTCTGCAAGAGATATTATTAGACATACATGTAATGAGAATAAGACTCTTGTCATGTGTTGAGTGTTTTTAAAAATAAATTCCTGAAAGTGGAATTGCCAAATCAAAGGTGCATATTTAACATTCTGATAGATATTGTTAGTTTTCCTCCCCAAAGTGTAGTGTCACATACACTACATGTTTACATGTTCTTATTTACATGTTCATCAAAAAGTCCTATTATTATTTTAGTCTTTGCCAGTCTGATACGTGAAAATTAATATCCAGTTCTCTTACTTTGTATTTCTTTCATTGTCCTTAAACCTCATTGGTGATTTGAGTGTCTGTTTCTAGGGACTAGTTGTTGGTGTGTTTTGCGTCTCTCTCTCAAGTTGCCTTTTTCTTCTTAATCTTTTGATCTTTACATATTAGAGAGATTAATACTTTATCTGGATAAATTACACATTTTTTTTCCCATTTGTTTTTTATGATATCTTTGGCCAAATTAATTATTTTTTCCTTTATATTTTCTTGGTCTTGCTTCAAACAACAGCAATAAAACCTTCTCCACCCGTCAAATTAAGGTATTCTCCTCTACTTTACATTTTTATTTTCTAATATATATTAACCTATCAATATAAATTCTTGGGACTTCCCTGGTGGCACAGTGGTTAAGAATCTACCTGCCAGTGCAGGGGACACGGGCTCGATCCCTGGTCCAGGAAGATCTCACATGCTGCGGAGCAATTAAGCCCGTGCACCACAAGAGCCCGCGAGCCACAACTACTGAGCCTGCGTGCCACAACTACTGAAGCCCGCACGCCTAGAGCCCTTGCTCGGCAACAAGGAGAAGCCACCGCAATGAGAGGCCCGTGCACCGCAGCGAAGAGTAGCCCCCCCTTGCCTCAACTAGAGAAAGCCCGCGCGCAGCGACGAAGACCCAACGCAGCCAAAAATAAAAAAATAATAATAAAAATAAAAAATATATATATAATTTCTTTTGAGTGTTGTAAGGTAGTAAGCCAACGTTTTCCTCTTCCCCTAAAGATTATCCAGTATCTTTTACTGTTTATTAATCAAGCTTCACTCCTTTGATTTGAAATCTAATTCTTATCATGTAGTTATAAAACCTAAAAATGTGCATGGGCTTATTTCTGTACCATTTATTTTGTTCCCTGAATCATCTGTCTCTCTGTCCGTTGGAGCGGCTCTGTCACAGCTGGCCCCCTGGAGCTGGGCTTCCCAAGGCCTGCATACTTTTTGCTCTCACACTTGTCTTAGCTGCAGGACATTCTCACTTTCAAATTGACTGAGGACTTTCCAACACAAAAATGAGATTTGAATTGAACTTGCAGTTAGAGGTTAATTTGGGGAGAATGGACTTTTCGAAATATTGAATTTTCTCATGTAAGCACAAGCTACAGCTCTTCATTTTTTTCAGGCTTTTATTTTCCAGTGTAATCATTTAGTTTATGGCATATACATTTCTTATTATATTCAATGTCAGCTGTGACATAGTCCTTACCGCTCTTGTGAATCATTATATATAAAAAATACGATAGAATTTTATTTATATGTATGTAAAAAAAGATAATTTTTATATACTTTAGCCACTTTTCTAAACACTTAATATTATACTTTGACTAAATTTTTGGCCTTTCCTAAGTCTACAACCATATAATCTACTCAAAAAGATAATATTAACTTTTAATTTTCAGTATTTTCACATTATTTTTTTCTTGTCATAATAACTGAACCTCCAAAACAGATCAAAATAATACTACTAGGCTCTGTTGTCTGTTTCTCTCTTGAATCTTCAATCACTTTCTAGAAATTTCTTTCTAATTTTAATGAATAAAGGTCTTCATCAGGAATGGCTGTGAAATTTTTGACTGTTATTTTAACATCTATCTAAAGGATCATAACATTTATTTCCTTTAATCTATATATGTAGTGAATTACTATTGCTTTCCAAGAATGAAACCACCTTGGTTATGGGATATTGCTTTTATAAATACATTGCAGATTTGTTTGGCTCATATTTTAAATTAAAATTTTTACATTAATTTTCATAAGAGATATTGATCTGAAGTGTTCTCTCTGTTTTTTTGTTTGTTCATTTTAATCTGTTTGCAGTGTCTTTATATGGTATGTACTTGTAATGAATTGTCCTGCTCTGAGATTATTTAAATAACTGAGGAAATCCCTGTTCCTTGGGTTTATATAATAGAATTTTCCTTTAAAACTACTAGGTAGATCTTTGATAATTTTTTCATTTGGTATGGTTTCAGTAATTTTCCTGTTTATCCTATAGAAATAATAGGAAAATACACACCACAAAGCTGTTCATTGAAGCGTTATTTCTATTAGTGAAAAATTGAAAGCAACCTCAATAACCAACAACAGGGGAATCGCTCTATAAATGACCTGGGTTGTTTGCAAGACGACCATGCAGCTATTGTCAAGCATGTAAACTACATGCTAAAACAGAGGATTCAGGACACAAAGGTGAATGTGTGTTATAATTTTAATCCTGTAAACAAGGCAAGTGTGAAAAAGAAGGGCGCCCATGACATGATCTCTTGGGATTATAGACTGTCTGCTTCCTTTTCATTTTCCAAGATTCCCATAAAACAGTGTAGGGATGTGAGAGTGGACGGCCCAGTTCTTATTCCGGCTGCAGGCTTGTGACCATGGCCAAATCCCACAACCTCTCTGTGCCTCAGGGTTTCCACTTATCAGCTGCAAGGATCAAACATCCTAATACAATCATATAAACACAAAAAAGTCTCTGGCACGTGGCAAATACTATGTTAGGTATTTCCCAGTTTTATTAAAAATATTAAAGGACAAAACAATGTTAATTATTTTCTTCCTCAAACGCATCCCATAAAAACACCTGCTCCAATAATTGCATCTTGAGATTCCTTAACTAAAAGAAGAAGAAAAATGCTAAAAGATAAGATCGAGGTGGGAGATCTGAGCTGATAAGATTTCATTTAAGAAGCAAGATGACCTCTTTTTCAAAGAAAGTATCTTCTTTAAACCAGAAAACATTTGCACAAGAGCCCGGACCCTGAAAAAGTATGGAAGGGAGAAGATGACAGGAGAAAGATTTGTGGCGGCTGAGAAGAGGAAATGGGTCTCCATTTCCTTTAAAAGGCAAGTCTCGGTAGAAATGAGCAAATGGGCTTCCACCATCAGTCAGTCCTCCGTGTCCCCAGAGCTGAAGCTGCACCGTTTCTCCATTCTGCTCCCAAACAGGCTGCATCTTTCCTTTCTGTGTATTTTCACCATCTCGATGGGGAGAAAAAATGCTCCCTTCCTGGAGTAGAGAGCGAATAGTCTGACAATAAGGGCAAACAGTTTTATGGCAATTTGGACCATTAAATCAGGGGACAGAGCTCCCAAGCATTTTCATTTGGCAACAGTCCGGAATGTTCCAGGGGCCACAGAGTCAGATGGGAGGTAAACACAGTCTTTGGCTGTGTTGGTGATTTCTGTGTGGACAAAGCGCAGTATTCCTGGCCCACGGGTCTCCAGCTGCCAGGACTTCTGGACAAACAGAGGTTCTGCGGTGATTGCATCCTGTGGCCCTCACCTGGGGGCAGAAAGCTCTCTCTCTCTGGATGCGCGGGTCTCCTGCACTGGGGACTTGAAGGTGGTTTGTTCTTATCTTGCCTGGGAATTAACACCAACCGGGGCCCAGACGCCACCCTCTGAGCCCCCAGGGCTGCTTCTGTGAGATGCGGGAACTGCTTTGTCTTGTAGCTCATTTCCTGTTTACCTAATGGTTTTGCAGGGGAAAAGGCAAACCTCTGTGAGAAAACCCTAATGATGCCCGTCTTCCTACAGTCTGTCCACCCTCCTTGCAGGTTTCATTAAGTTAATCCTCAAGATAGCTCGGAGAACAAACGGGCCGTTCCTATTTACAGACAAAGAAATGAGCACACATGGAAGAGCTGGATAAAGACGGTGGCCGTCCTCCTGATACAGGACGTGGTAGCAAGGCTGAAAGCAGGATCTTTAACCTCTACCAGCTCTCAGTCCAAGGCACTTTGCAGAACACAGTAGGTGAACCAAACTAAAATTACGAATAAATTCCAGACCACCTGTGGAATTTGGGGGACAGAAAGGATTCACCACGGTGGCTCTGGTCATCAGAGAGGACATGGGCCCTTGGGAGGGTGTGGTCAAAAGGGGCTTGGAAAAGGCTGAAGGTACCAGGAGGTGTGTTCCTTGCATTTGGTAGCCTGGCGGAGAGCGGGGGCAGGTTTCTCCTCTCAGAATAAGTTGCTCTGGTGGCTGGTCTGTGTACGGAGCTTGGATTGATTTAGAGATGAGGCTGATGGCTGAGCAGGCGTAGCTCCGGTAGGAAACAGCCCTCGCAGCTGGGACCCCAGGCCTCATCCAGGTGGAGGCCTGAAGCTGATGGCAAACAAGCCCAGAGCGGGGAGCTGCAGGAAACCGGCCCAGTCGGCACCGAATGAGCCAGCCGCGGGGCCTTGGGGAGCTCACGCCAACCCACGGGGCTGCCCCCTCCCTGGGCCTCTGGGACCTGGTAACATTTCTCTGGGACGCAATTCCCACCTTTGGGAAATGAGGCATCGGAAACCAATTCTCTATAAAATTCCTCACAGTTTTGAGTTCTGAATCAAGGGTGAAAAGCAAACCCCAAGAACGCCAGGCCAGGTTCTCAGGGAGGCGGGTCTTGCATGGAGGCCTCGGGGCTTTCTGTAGAGCAGTGGGGATCCCCGAGATCCAGGCAATGAAAACAGGGTCACTATGTCCAGAAGGCTAGTCCCACGGCCGGGCTTGGGCGGGGGGAACCGAGGCAGGCACAGTGGCCCCCAGAATAGCTGGTAGGGAGCGGCGAAGAGACGACAGGGGCCCGGAAGGAAGAAAGGGGGCGATGCAAAAAACAGCACCAACTGGGCTTGTCTCAAAGGGGCAGGAATCCAAGCGCCTCGCAGCTCCGTGCAGTCGGAGGGTGCTGGCTGCCGCTGAGAGGTTAATGGAGAAGCGGTTTAAAAATAGGCCTGACAGTCGTGATCCCCTGTGATTCTGTTCTTGATGCTTCATGGGGGAAGGTGGAGAAAAGCGACACCGGTTATACGTAGACGCCCAAGGAGCTGCAGAAGTCAGAAGTATCTTCAGCTCGCATTCCCTGAGCTCTTAACCTACGCCACACAGCCTACCAAATGTGGGGTTTTTTCAATTTTTTAAATTGAGATAAAACTGGCATAACACAAAATTAACCATTTTAAAGCAAACAATTCAGTGGCCTTTGGTCCATTCATGACGTTGTGCAGCCGACACACTATCTCCTCCTGGAACTTCTTTGTCACCCCATTAAAAGCACCCTAGGCCGCTAAGCAATCTCCCCCCAAACTCCCCCCACCCCCTGGAGCCTCACATCTACTTTCCGTCTCTATTCTGGATATCAGAGAAATGATCTCATATAGTCTGTTGCCTTTTGTGACTGGCTTCTTTTACTTAGAATGCTTTCAACAAAGCTCATTCATGGTGTAACGCGCCTCAGAACTTTAGTCCTTTTTACGGCCCAATAATATTCCACTGTGTGGCTGCAACACATTTTGTTCATCCATCGTCTGCTGGTGGACGTTTGGGTTGTCGCCCCCTTTCGGCCGTTGAGAAGAATGTCACTGTGAGTATTTAGGTCATGTGTTGGGTATTTCATGTGTATCATTGTTTTCAGAAAGTCTCCAGGCAGCCCCGTCTTCCCGGTGAGGAGGTCAAGTGAACAGGCCACAGGAATCTGACCCCGGACCCCGTGCTCTGAGCCTCCATCCTGCCATCTGATGGGCTTGCCCTCAACGAGCCCGCCGCAGGAGAGGAAGATCCTTGGCCTCAGGATGCGCGGGGCTCCCTGGGGGGTTCTGGAGCTTGCTGCACCCTGACCACTAGAATGGAAATGCCCCGTCGCCCAGCCATCCTGCCCTGGGAAAGGCCCTGCCGTCTGGAGGGAAGTGGGGACCACTGGGCCTTGGGAAAGACCTTCCTGTGGAGACAGATGGGGCAGCCGAATCTCCGAGAAGATTCCACCAGGAGGCCGTGACTGCAACCTGCTCTAAATTAAATTTAAAGACAAGCTTAAAAAGAACGAGGCGGGAAGAAATCAAGGATGTGCTACTGGAGCAATTAGAGTTTGGGGGTCAGCCCATAGAAGCGTGCGCCCTGGAGATGCGCGTGCCCCCTGGGGATGTTATGGAAGCCCCTCCCAGTGCCCAGCTGCACCATGGCCTCGGGGGCTGGGCAGGTCTACCCGGGCGGCAGGAACCAGGGCATTAGGGCCTGAGGGTTTCCCACTGCGTTTTACTGCTCACGATTTCAGCACTTTTCCTGGACCGAATTATTCGAGTCTATTCCTCCTCTAGTAAATGTAAGTTCTGGGGAGACTGCTTGCGGGATCCTGGCTTTGCTGGGCAGCGCTGGAAAAGGAAGGACCGGGTGAGCGTGATGGAGCTTGCCAGAAGCTCGGCTATTTATAAGACTGGTGGTTGTGAGTCTTCCTAAGAAGCTCATCAGACCCCTTTTAATAGCTTTAGAAAGGAATTAATATGCCTCAAGGAGCAAAGGAAAGAGATTTGGAATGGGGCTTGTGTGCTGGTAAACACCTTGCAGGCTCCAATCCTGGGGGCACTGTGTCCTTGCTGAAATTTGCAAACTAAGCCCCACCTAAAGGAAGTTTCTTATTTTACCAGAGCTTGACCTTTCCTTGGCTCCCGTTGGGGGGTGACCGTCCGCGTAACTGTTAGCATTCCTTTTCCTCCCCAACACAGCTCCTTCTGAGGCCGAACCCTCAAGAGAGCACTTCTTACCAGTTTATTATTTGCATTTAAAAATGGCTCTGAGGCCACGATGAAATCATCTCAAATGGCTTTAGCCCACACTGAGCCCTTTTTTCTCTGAACCCTTTAAAGCACGAATAATCTGTGCCACACAGTTTAGCGCGTAATTACTGTTCTCTTACTTTGTTCCCTAATTGTCTCGTGTGAGTGTGTGTGTGTGTGTGTGTGTGTGTGTGTGTGTGGCTTCCCTCCCCCATCTCCCGATCTAAACTATAATATTATATACTCTTCAAGAGAGGAAAACTGTACTTTATAATTTCCCCATACTTTCCTCTTCTTTCCACACTACACCCTAACATGGTGCCAGCTGCATGTTAAGACATAAATTTTGATTATTAGATAGTTGGAAACCAATTTAGTTGCAGGATTTGAAAAAAAAAAAAAAAAAAGCGTGGTGAAATTCAGGGACAGATCATAGAGGATTCTTTGTTTCTTGTATTCAGTGCACGGCTGGAGAGAGGCCGAAGTAGGGAGAAAGCACATGTTTCACAAAACCGGTGATTTTAGGAAAGACACACACCTCCCGGGGTAACAGTTTCAAGCAATTGTTGTTGCTTTCACAGAGTTCACACAGGCAATCAATCACACGCCTTTGGGTCATTTTAAAAGATTTAACTGCATAAAACTTGGAGACAGGGATCATTTTTAGAGAAGAATAAGGAAATCATTTCAAATTCGGTCGCTGGCTCTGTGCACATTTGTTGTCTCAGATTTTCCCCGTGTCCTGGGAGTCAGCGGCCGGCCCGAAGCAGGTGGTGGGAGCCCTGGGTCCTTAATGTCCATAAAGTGGGATTAGGACGGGAAGCCGCAGAGACTCCCAAGCCCCGCTGTCCCTTTTCCCTGGCCAACTCCGTTTCAAACCAGCGTGGCAGCTGAACCCGGGGATGGTCACTCTTACTGCGATGCCTCAGCTGCTTCCGCAGACTCTGTTTTCAAGCCCAAGACTCCTCCTTAGACTTAAGCCTTTTCTGCGCCCGTGAAGGACCCTACAGCTTCCCACCAGCCTGGGGTTTCTAGGGGCAGCTCCTTATCTTGATGGGGAAGGATTTGTGTGTGAGACCGCCCCTGAGGACAAAGAGGGGGCTCTTTGAGTAAATCCAAAGTGTTCCCAGATAGGGTTCTGTTTTGATCCTTATCTGTGTAACCCTATCTCAACGGGGGAGGACTTATTCCCCTAGGTTCCATTAGCACTCAGCGACCATCCAAGCATAAACCCCTTGGCAAGATCAGAACGTGCGGCTGAAACTGTCCAAATCTCCCAGAACTGGTTTGAAAGTTTGGCTGGATTTTAGAATTGGCCAGTTTAATATTTTGACAAGATTTTTACAGATAAAACATTTTGATTAGATTTGGGAGTTTTTTCAGTTTGGGGTTTCAGGGTATTTTGTTTCATTTTTATAGTTTCCTAAAAGCAGCCTGACATTTGGGGGGAAGTGAACTAGTTCTGGGTTGAGAGACTTTTCGTTTTCATTAGTGATGGGGCTATTCATTATTCATGAAGCCTCTACATGCACAAGATGCTTGTGTTGCACATAATTAAAGTAAAAAAAAGGACAATAAAAGCATTTATTTCAGGCTCTAAAATGACAGTCAGTGCTTCATTGCATAATCCTAGTATGTGACCTCAGCAAGTCCTCCAAAATGAGATTATGGGGAGCCAGTTCAAGTTGTTACTGTCACATACAAGCACAATGTGATTATTTTTTTTTCCTTTGGGGACAAACAAACAGGTAGTTGTCTTGTAATGAAGATGCCCTTTAGACCTTTAGTCATGGAGAGTCTGGTTTATGTGATCAAGTTTTTTAAGAGCTGTTTTAGAATTTGTGGTGGTTAATTTTGTGTGTCAACTTGGCTAGGCTGTCACGCCCAGTTTCTTGGCCAAACGGCAGTCTAGATGTTCCCGTGAAGGTGTGTTCTTAGGTGTGATTAACATGAAATCAGTAGTCTGGGTAAAGCCGATCACTCTCCATAGTGGGCCTCATCTAATCAGTTGAAGGGCTTAAGAGCCCAGACAGAGGTCTCCCAAAGAATGAATTCTCAACACTCCAACACAGAAACCCTTCCTGAGTTTGCAGGCTGCTGCCCTGTGGAATTCAGACTCAGGACTGCAATCTCCACTGGGCTCCAGCCTGCACAGATTCCAAAGACTTCAGCCCCGCACCATCTTGTGAGCCGATCCCTTAAATCTGTCTGTGTCTCTGTTTGTATGTTTCTCCGGAGAACGCTGACCAATACAAATATCATATGGTCAGATGCTCTTAAATAAGAGCATTTAGGTTAAAATAAGCAAAGAATCCTTCTCCTTCCCAAGTAGCTTGAGTTTAGTTAAAAGAAAAACACAATATACATCTTCACAGTGGGAAAAGAGAGGTTCATGTCACTCAATACTTGTAAGATTGGCACATGTACAATTTTTTCACGAACAATCTTAAGAAAAACAGTTTGTAAAGTAAAATATTTAGAGAAACTAGAGATAACCAAATGTTATTTTAAACAGCAACAAAAAAACTTATTCAAACCTGTATGTAGATATAGACAGTATAAGTGGTCAGATATTAACAGCTAACTTGCCTGAACAGAACTACTCCCCCAAAAAACCCCAGAACAAAACTATATAGTTCGATGCAGAAAAGAAATATGGTACTTGTTTGCTAAAAGTAAACAAAACTTACAGCTTCATTGAAAACAATTTGTTTTGTGAACAAGTGGCTTTTTTTGATTAGCCTCTGTCCCACGTCATAACGATTTTGTTAGAGAAGGCCAGCTTCAGAGCCCAAGCAGAAGCATTTCAGATTCTCTGCTCAGAAGGATGAACCAGAGCAGATTAACTAATGGCTCAGTGAACCCAAAATAAGTATAATTGACGCTAATGGCCTTCAGGTCCATACATAACCTTTCCCAGGGAGGCCTCTATATGGCAGAACAAGAAAAGCATTTGCCCCAGATTATCTGGGATGCAAATGCCAGCCAGGTAAGTAAACATCCTAGGAGAAGCAGTCGGCCGGCGCTCCCCCTGTGATTGCATAAAATGAAACTTCATTTGCCACATAAATAAAATTCGATCCGTTTCTGAGACTTCTCCAATTAAAAAGTAGAAGTAGAAATTTCAGTATAAGCCGATATAAAAAAAGGAGATAATACTTTATATTTACATGGCTTGTAAACTTTACAAAGCACTTTTCCCCCTTACTTTTTTTTTTCGCCTTTAAAAAAATTTTATTGAAGTATATCTGATTTACGATGTTGTGTTAATTTCTTCTGTACGGCGAAGTGATTCAGTTATACATGTACATACACTCCTTTTTATATTCTCTTCCATTATGGTTTGTCACAAGATATTGAATATAGTTCCCTGTGCTATACAGTAGGATCTTGTTGTTTATCCATTCTCTATATAACAGTTTGCATCTGCTAACCCCAAACTCCCAATCCTTCCCTCCCCTACCCCCCTACCCCTTGGCAACCACAAGTCTGTTCTCAGTATCTGTGAGTTTGTTTTTGTTTCGTCAAAAAGAATGAAATAATGCCATTTGCAGCAACATGGATGGACCTAGAGATGATTATACTACGTGAAGTAAGTCAGACAGAGAAAGACAAATACCATGTGATATCACTTATATGTGGAACCCCTACTTTTTATTATCTTGACCCTTACAATAACCTCAGGTGGTAGGAAAATCGGGCATTTCTATCACCTTTGAAGAGCATAAAAGCGAGATTCAGAGAATGTAAACGAACTTGGGCAGGGGGCTAACAGCCCTTCTCCGCAGAGCCCAAGGTGGGGCTCCCAGTTCCTGACTCCCAATCCAAAGCTGTTTTGTAACATGTAGGGTTACGTTACACAGGGGCAAAATGTGATTCGACAGTGCTTTTATTTCTCTGACTAGAAGGGGGCCTTTGAAATCAGTTGGAAACAGGAAAGGATGAGAAGATACATTGACCCGAATGTCACAGGTGGAGGGGCCCTGAGCACGTATTAGGAAACTCTGCTACTTCAAGGAGGAATCACGAAATATTTCTGTGATATAACAGAGGCGTGTCTGGGGAGTGCTGACTGCACCCCTTGCAAGACCCCAACTTTGCCTCAACCACCAGCCTCCTTGCCTTTGCCAGAGCTGCCCTGAACACGTACCCCTGGGTGCTAAGTGGTGGCCGTGATTCTCCTCCTTAGTGGATGGGTGTTGAGATGGCGCCTTCCTCCCTCTAGGGCTGCTAGGTGTACACGAGGCCCAGTTCTTTCAGGCCCGAGAACTGTCACTGACAGAAAGTGGCCCTGGGTGGCGGTGACTAACAATATGTGTTACCAATAGGAACTGTGAAAAAATATTCATTAGCTTAACTGAAAACTCTCCAAATAGAAATAAAATGTAGAGAAGCACAGTATGTACCTGACGGATGGAAGAGGAAAAGGGAAGCTAGTTCCAGTTTGTTAGAGAAGCACGGCACAGCCACGGGAATGGGAGATGGGTCTGTCTTGCCGATTGTCAGAGAGAGGTCCTGTGATCTCGGCAAAAGATCATTAGCTAAGCAGACAGATTGGAAAGAAATTTGATAACCGTACAAGGTGCAGAGATTCTATGACATGCAAAACAGTAGACTAGCATCATATTAGCCAAAAAAAAGACCCACGCTGCTATAAAATTGCTTTTAGAACAGGTATACATGAAAATATGTAAGTGACAGCCTAGGGAAAAACCCGAACGAACTTTTTGGCCAACCCAATACCTCCTAACTGAGTGATTCTTGTCTTTTTCTGTGACATCAAATCCACCTCTAACTTATATCCATTTATATCCTCCTGCAAGTTCCACTTTCTGGTTTTCCACATCTTCGACTTGAACAAATACACACAAAATTAGGATCTTCTCTAATCTGGGCATCAGAGAATCTCCATCCTTTCTCTGAAGTTGGCATTTCAGCTTCAGAGACAGCGTCTTCCCTCTCGCCTGGAGCCAGACTGGAGATGGAAGCAGAGGTGTGCGTGCCTGAGGCCCGTCACAGGGCAGGGGCAGGGCCCTTGTGGGAGCGTGGAGACATCGAGGCTGAGTCCGTGCGGTGATCTTAAGCAAAGGGAGCTGGACCCTAAATCCTCAGGGCCGCCATATTTGGAGACTTTCGGCAAATAAGAGATACTCCCAATGGCCTCCACTGTTCTGGGAATGAAGCGACATCACACCCGAAGGCAGACAAGCATTCCAGGAAGTTGGGTGACACTTCAGATGTCTTAGAATGAGCTCGGATTGTCCACAGGGTGACATCTAGAGCTGCCCCCTGCCCCCCATGAGTGTACTGGCTTCCTGGAGATGGTCTTTCACATTTACAATATCCCCACACCCCCACCTCAGCGACCATCTCCCGAGAATCTACTAAGGGCCAGTATCTGTAATCCATCAACAGATATTTAGAATTTTGGTACTGATACATCAGTCCATCGTTATCATTGATTGAACACCCACTATGTACTATATCATGGACAGCAATCATCTGCTCTCTCATCTCCCACCCCTTATAACATTTCCCACCACCTTATAAGCAGGAGGTATTGCTTCCACTGGGTAGAGGAGAAGCTGAGATTCTTGAAGAACTAAGTCATGTGCTTCTCACGCCTCGTAAGACACACAGAGACTCAAATCTAAACTCATTCCCTTACTCCACAAATACTTACTGAGAACCTGCTATGATTCTAAGTGTGAGGTTTATTTCATTGGACCAAAGCCTTCCTACGTCTATGCCCTTCTTTGAAGGATGAGGAAACTGAAGGCCAAAAAGTGACATTCCTGATCAGCTAAGCTAGCGACCGGCAGAGACAAGGTCAGGACCCAGGTAACTAATTCCAGATCACTTATCACTGTTTTCCTAATGAGTCTATGTATTTTATTATTTGTCTTATATAAATATGTCTGACTACCTACATATGAGTCTTGTGAGTTGTTTTCAGGCATCCTTAACAAATTCCTTCTAACTTAATAAAGAATCTAAGAACACCTCCAGCTGTTATTATTATTATAATAAGATTATTATATAATAATCTTATATATTATTATATTATTATTATATTATTATTATAATATTATTATAATTATTATTCCAATTATTATTATTGGTTATCAGAAGAGACAAAACTAATTTCCCATTTCCAGGACTCTGTCTTAATGAAGTTTATTTCTGTCCAGAGTTCTATGCATTTCACCAGCAATATGGGGGGATGACATAAAAATATGTGAATAATTTCTGCCTTCAAGTTGGGAGTTAGGAGTGGTCGATTTGGAAAGAATGAAATACATGAATACAGACATACATGAAATGGTTTGAAATTGATTTTCAAGTGGACTCAGTAACTTCTGAGGGGTTCCTGGAATGAAAAGGGAAGGTGGTAGGGGATCAATCAAGCATCCAGGTCCTCAGAACTATTCATTCTACCTTTAAGAAAGTGTGTGACATTTTGGTTTTGAAACCCAGAATGTGGGGAGTTCTCTGGTGGCCCAGTGGTTAGGATTCCGGGCTTTCACTGCCGTGGCCCGGGTTCAGTCCCTGGTCGGGGAACTGAGATCCTGAAAGCTGCGCGGCACGGCCAAAAAAAAAAAAAAAAAAGAAACTCAGGATGTGAACTCATATTTCCATTGACAACCTATGAAGCACCAAATACACAAATTGAATCCTGTAGATGTAAGAGGACAGATAACAGAACGTTGACGATAGTGAGCTGGGAGTAATCATGGAGGGCTCCCTGCAGGAGGCCAGTCTTAGCTCCACCTTCAATGCCATCTCTGAATTGTCCTGTGCTCTCTTGACAGAAAAAGAAGAAATCACACCTAGTCTGAGGGACTGCCTCCTGCCGGTGATCAAAGGCTGCTTCTCTCTTCTGTGGTTTCCACCCTGTCCTCGCAGGTACACCGAGAAGAAAGAGACAGCAAGAAAAACCAAACGCAGGGAGGAGCACAGAGAAAAGAGGGTTTGCCCGAGGAAGAAGATGCAGAAAGTGGCAAAATGCAAGCACTCCTCAGCTCCCGCCCACATCTAAGGAGACCTGCCAGGGGGAGCCCAGGCTGTGTCCCTGAGACGAGGTGCAGAGTGCACTGCACAGGATCAATGTTTAAGGAACTGTGTGTTTCCTTAAACCGCGTGTATCCCAGTTTCTAGGGACACCACCATTGTCCCTACTCTTAGACTTTCTAAAAGTCCACAGCCTCTTCCAAAGGTGGAAATGCCCATGTTTGGCAGCCCGGTAACAAATATGAATGACCAGCTAGCCAATGGATAAATGCAAGGGGGCATCCGTGTGCACGACCGTCACAAGGATAACATGTCTTAGCGTTTTTGCAGAAGAGATACTCAGTGTTAAATGAGACAAATGAAAGGAGTGAAAACTGTCTCCACTGATCTAGTCCGTTGTCTGAACTTTCCAGAGTCCACTGAAGGCTAAAGCCCCCTACCCCACCCCCACCCCCAACCCCGCCATGCGAATGAGGACATTTGTAACTAACCTGAAACGTTACCCGCTGAAGCTCCTGCACTCTGGCCCTGGCCCAGGGCCCTGGCCCTGGGCTCACTGGCCCGCTGGGCTCTGGGATGTAAACAGAGAAGACAGGTAGGACCCCTGTGCCCGGGGTCTCTCTCCGCCGGGCCCACCGTCCACGTGAAGCTCTTGGTGACCACAGAGGACCGCGCCGCCTGGCGGGACTCCCTGCTGCGTTCGCCTGGCCGTGTCCTTTCCGGGTCACAGTTCGCACATGGCCATCCAGCTGCCCTTCAACCCCTGGTCGCCCCCCAGTCCCAGGTGGGACTGTTGTGCTTTGTGAGCATCTGCGGACCATCCCACGGGAGGGGGAGGGGGGTGTGTGCCCGTCAGCGCCCTCACCTGCACCCACCGCCCTGCAGCAGACCCTGGACGGGGTGGCCAGACCAAACGCGTGTGTCCCGAGCCCCGGGCCGGCCACCAGCACCCTGCCCAGCACGGGTCCCGGGGAAGCTCCTGATTCCAAATCCCAGAGTCCAGCCCCCAGGTCCAGCTGGAGGGCCTGCTCTGCACAGTCTTCAGGTGACAGGGGAGACATCCTGACACCTCGAAGTCTCCCCGGGAAGAGGGTGTATTTAGAACATGACTCGGGCAGTTACCCTGTTGGGAGGAAAGTTGAAAGTTTCCACTGAAGCACGACTTTACCAGCAGGAGCCGCTGGGCCGGGGGCTCAGCTCAGCCTCCGCGCGTGGAATCGCGTGGTTGGAAGGACCCACTGGGCATCGTCCGTGCCACGGCTCCTCACGTCTGCTCTGGAAGCAAGACGGAGACCAGATGGGGGCCGCCCTGGGCAGCACAGATGCGGACAAGGGGAGGGCAGGGCTGGTTCTCTCACGGTCCCCGGCCTGGTCCTGCCAACGTGGGAGGGATCTGGAGCGAGATCAATTGACTTGACGTAAACTGCTTTCAGCCTGAGGCCCAGGGAAGCCTCCCTGGATCCAAACAGCGGCAAAGACTCTCCCTCATTCTCCTCCAGTTTTCTGAGAGCTTGTGCATCTGGGGCAGTTCCATAAGGCACCACACATGTCAGGTGTGCGGGAACCTCTGGGGGACGTTCAGGAGGAAGGTCGCTAGAGTGCCCATGCAAAGCTGGGGTGCCATCCTCGCCAACCCCTCAGAAGGGCCAGCCTGAGGTCGGTATCATTTGGGACTTCGCAGTCATAGAAGATATTTCCCTGCTGCTTCACATGGAAGGAGAGTCATAGCAGAGATCCATGGAAACGTTGCCTGTTCTGGGCACGTGACGGATGGTAAATTAAGCACCAGCCGAGTCCTTCATTAGGAGAACAGCAGGCTGAAGTCATTCCCAACCAGCACAGCCAGCTATGCAGTTTGGCTGCAAGAAAGTGGTCAGAAGAAAGTAAGTTAGCTGGGCTCACTTTTGCCCCCAAATGCTTCAGCCTCTTGGCATGTGCTCTGAAGTGTGTATTGATTTCTGTCCTGCTCGGTGGTGATTGCTTAAATGTCTCCAGCTGGGGCCTCGGCAAAATAGAAGGTTAAAAATAGGGAGCAACATGGTGAACGTGGGTCAGACAGAAACAGCTACCCAGGTAGGGAGAGAGGAAAAATGTCTGTCAAGAAGAGAGAAACAATCCACTTACAGCCATAGAGTCTGAGGACGCCCTAGCCATTCAGTTCCTGAAACTTTTCAGTTATGTCTGAAGTTTCTGGAAGGAAAATCTTGGTCCCAATTCTAAACTGCCAGCCTCAGAGCCCGTTCTCCTGCCCCACTTCTTTGAAAACCAGCTCATTCTGATGCAGGCAGAAACCAACTCCTTCTGGTTGTTTATGGTGTTTACACCAATGAAACAAAATGTAATAATATTTGGAGCCTCTGTTCAGTACGTGTGTGTAAAAACAGTTCTGGTCAACCAGAATTCTAGGCTGAGATTCACTGATCAGTGTCACCAACACAAAACCAAAAGAGCTAGGCCTGAATTCATCCACACCCACCTCCCCCAACCCTATACAGAATTTTTCAGTTTCACATGACTTCTGCTGAAAGGCCTGCCCCCGTGGACTTCCTAAATGGTACCGGGGTATTTTGCATGTGTCCCTGGAGGGATTTCATGACTCATCAAGTCTGCTTTACCTCTTTGCTCTCCACTTTCCCTGCCCTCAACCCCCCTGCCCACAGATACGCAAGCTTTTATTCAGAGTAACTGGGTCCCAAAGGTGAACCACTCGTGTGAATGAAGCGTGTTTTCGCCACCCCTTGAGAGCCGCCTGGTGACAATGGTCTCCTGCCCTCTGGGTACGACCTGTCCCCCATCATCTCAGTGGCTTAAGTTTTTACTTTAGGATCTTGATGTTTTCAGAAACTACCTTGTAGTTATTTTAATTTTTGTACTATTTGTAACAAGAGACTGTTACATTGGCTTTCCCCCCCCCCATTTCTTTTTCTTTTTTAAAAAATTTTATTGGAGTATAGTTGATTTACAATGCCATGTTAGCTTCAGGTGTACAGCAAAGTGAGTCAGTTATACATATACATATATTTATTCTTTTTCAGATTCTTTTCCCATACAGGTTATTACAGAATATTGAGTAGAGTTCCCTGTGATATACAGTAGGCCCTTATTAGTTATCTATTTTATATATAGTAGCGTGTGTATGTTAATCCCAAACTTCTAATTTATCCCTCCCTCCCTCCCTCCCTCTCCCCATTTCTTTGATGGAACAACTGAGGAAATGTCAAGAATCTAAGCTGGGATTACAATTCCCAAGCTTTGGGTATCTAGACTCTGCCCTCTTCCTCTCGCCTTCGTGTGTGCAGATTTCCTGATAGAAAGAGCTCATGAAGACAGCCATCTCTCACTGCAGCCTATGGGATCACTCTACATCCGTCCTCAGTGCCATGAGACATCCGTCCCACCTAGACACCAACTATTACCATGGGATACCAAGACCAAAACTTCCCCGGGGTGTCCTGTATTCTCATCCAGATGCCACATGCACTGCTGTCCTTGGAGGGGATTGAGTTCAAGCCAGGAGAGACTGGAGATCGGTGTCATCTGAGGACAGTTGTTCCCAGGAAAGCCTGGCTAAGGAAAATCCACTTAAAAGAGAATGAAGAGCTTCCCTGGTGGCGCAGTGATTAGGAATCCGCCTGCCAATGCAGGGGACACAGGTTCGATCCCTGGTCCAGGAAGATCCCACATGCCTCGGAGCAACTAAGCCCCTGCGCCACAACTACTGAACCTGTGCTCTAGAGCCCACGAGCCACAACTACTGAAGCCCACATGCCTAGAGCCCATGCTCCGCAACAAGAGAAGCCACTGCAATGAGAAGACCGTGCACCGCAACGAAGAGTAGCTGCTGCTCACCGCAACTAGGGAAAGCCCGCACGCAGCAACAAAGACCCAATACAGCCAAAAATAATAAATGAATTAAAGAAAAAGAGAGAGAATGAAAATTTCAGAGTAAATAGTGAAAAGAAGAGCTCAGTGGATTTTTTATTTTGAAAAAAAAAGAAACCAAATTAATTTTAATTTATTCTATACAAAAATTTACGTTATAATTACAATTACTCAATAATCCTTAAACTCCACAACAAATTCTTCTAGCGTTACTGTTTTTCTGGCACAATTTTTCCAATAAGACTGTATGCTCGCAGGATCTTTCAACTTCCAGCACCATCTCACAAAAAGGCATTTTCACAAAGCGATTCCAGGGCTGCCCCATTTTCCCCAGAAGTCTCTTTCATCGCTGGGTGTGTAAACGCAGGTCCTTTCATGCTATCGTGCCGGACGCCGTCACGATGACTTTTTTGTAATTGTGGGTTGTCATGAGAGGCGGGGCCGTGGCCATGGGAACGTCTGGAGCTGCTCTCTGACATCACCTGCATCGACTTGTGGAATCCCAGATTGCCTGTGAGACCCACAGCCTTGTTTGGCATGATCCACACAGACCTGCCACCCCTGCCCTCAGGCAGAAGAGGCACCTGTTCCCCTGGGCGGCGCCCGTGGGGTATAGCCCTGCCCCCGGCCTCAGTGAGGACTAATCTGAAGGGCCATCCCAGCTCCAAATCCCCTACGGTATCAGCAGAGGCCTCGGTTGCAACTGCGTTTCCAGTCAGGTCCTCCGCGCATGACAGGACCCGCCCTGAGGGCTCAGCCCAATGCCTCTGAGCACGCAAAGCTCTTCTTGGCATCATTTCTCTGCGGAAGTGCGTTTATTTCAAATGATACTTGTCACCACCTGTTTTCCTCTCATTGGATCCCCCCGCCGTTCTCTGTCCCAGGCAAAGTTATCCTTGCTCTCAGGATGCTGAGCCCAAAGGGCATAAACTCAGGTGCTGGCTTACTGGCAGGCTGGTGCGTCCTGCAGCCGACCCACACCCGGGACTCATGACTTGTGCTGTGGACTGAATTGTGTCCCCCCAAATTCTTTTATTGAAGCCCTACCCCTCAATGTGATGGAATTTGGAGGTGTGGCCTTTGGGAGGTGATGAGATCATGAGGGTGGGGCCCCGTGGTGAGATTAGTGCCATTATGAGAATAGAAGGAGACCAGAGCTTGCTCTCTCTGCCACGTGAGGACATAGCGAGAAGGTTGCCCTCTGGGAACGAGGAAATGGGCTCTCACCAGACACCCAAACTGCCAGCATCTCATCCTGGATGTCCAGCCTCCAGGATGTGAGAGGCAAATGGCTGTTTTTTAAGCCCCCAGGCTATGGTGCCCTACATGGCAGCCCAGGGTGACTCAGACCACTTTCGTCCTAATGCACAAAGCCAGAGGTGAGGCCTGGACCCAGATGATGATGGTGAGGGGACCACACACAGAATCAGCCCACCAGGCAGATCTGGAAATTCTCCTCATGCCCACCTTGCAAAAGGATTTATTAACGACATCAAGATCTGCTTGCCTTGACATCTTTTCAGAAATCAAGTCATCACAAAACAGGAGCACTGCTCTCGGCTGACAAATTAAAAGTGATTTACGGAGGTGTCCCTCACACTAATTCTCGTTAGAAGTTGCCATTGCCTGCCGCCTGACCTGGCTTAGCCCCACAAAGCCTGCGAGAGAGGAGTGTGGGTGATCCCACGGCTAGAGACCAACCGCTCCGACCTCACTGGGGGAGAAAGATGCAGAAAAGCGAAACAATCAGGAAAGAGCCCGGGAGGAGGTGTGTCACTCAAAATCCCTCTCCTTTTTTGTCCCCCACGAGCCCCATTTGTCCAAACTCCGTATTATAAAATGTTAATCGTCTACTCCTCCAATAAGCTCTGAAGCCAAAACAAACAAACAGGAATCTCTCATGTGTAGATATTAAAGCTCTCTTCAGTTTTCTTATTCAGTAACTTGCCACCAAAATTAAAATGCTGTGTCATTTCAGAAGACCAGAGCAACCCTGGATTTCCCCTGCAGCCCCTGGGACAAAGGGCACCAGCGGAATCCACAGCAGAGACGCAGCCCCGGCAGAGGTGTGGGAGGGCCCTGCTGCTCTCCAGCTGAGAAAGTGCCACCTCCCTTGGACAGAATGTTCCGGAAGGTGGTTAGGATGCAGACATCTACTTTCCATGCCTCCCACTCCCTCCCCTGATTGAAAAAGACAGCCTCGTGCAGGAAAGTACTACTGAAATCTCTCTCGTCTCAGCTGACCCAGACAGAAGAATGTTTCCTCTGGGTGTCAAGTCTATTCTTTTAGACTATATTTTATTCTGTGCTTGTATAAACGTTTACTATTGTATGCATTTATACAAGATGCTCTACTCTGAATCTTCCCAATCCCAGTGCATGGCTTGGAGCCCATAACTAACAGGAAATATACCTACATTGGGAAGCTCATCTCGGTGCATCTGTTGCTACCGTGTGGCTCTGTCCTTGAATTTACAAGCCCTCCCAGAGCTGCCCTCTTGGGGCAGAGTGTGGGCTCTTGGAAGTCTCTGACCTTTTTAAAGCCCGCAGCCCCTCCCCCTCCTTCACTGAGCCGCCCCCAGCATCCTGGCCAGGGGGTGGGCACACCTTTCACCTAAGCCTCTCTCATCTGCCCCGGCAGACGGACCCTCACGAAAAGGCTGCAGACACGTGCACAGTGTAAGGTGTGCACGGGGAACACCTGCGGGGCTCCCAGGATCGGAAGGCAGTTCAGGGATCAGCGATGGGTGCATTCCCGTTCTGCTCGCGGCCCAAGTGGCAAATGACCGGTGTTTCAGAGCCCCTACCGGAGAGCCAGGCTCAGAGCAATTGTCCTCACTGTTATTCTGGGCCGAATTGGGTCCCCACAAAAGATGTTGAAGTCTTCGCCCCACCCCCACCCCCGCCCCGTACCTGTGAAGGGACTGTCTTTGGAATTAGGGTCTTTGTAGAGATTAAGTTAGGATGAGGTCATTAGAGCAGACCTCACCCGGTGTGTCTGTGCCCTTATAGAGAGGGTGCATTTGGACACAGAGACAGACACACACGGGGAGCACATCAGGTGAAGGTAGAGGCAGAGCTCACAGTGATGCGTCTGCAAGCCAAGGAACCCAAAGATCGCCAGAAGCCACCAGCAGCCGGGGCAGAGGCCGGGAGCAGAGTCCCTGCCACAGCCGGAAGGAACCTGGACCTGGACTTCCAGCCTCCAGGGCTGTGAGAGGACGGATCCCTGCCGTGTGAACCACGCAGCCTGAGGCCCTTTGTTACAGCAGCCCCAGCAAGCTCATCCAGAAGGGGGCTCCCTCAGCACGCGGAGAGCCTGTGGGTCACCGGCCCGGGTGGGCGTGCGCTGTCCCCGGTCACCTCCCCTTAGTGGTACCCAGGACCCATCCAACCAGTGGCCACGCAGAGACACAGATTCGCATCGTATAGGCAAGGAGAGGGGTCCTGCCAGAGGGCTCGTCCTGGGGCCTGGGGCCAGCAGGAAAGCCAAAGGGAAGGAGAGTCCCTCCCAAGTGGGCCCAGGGACAGCGAAAGGACGCGGGTCCCTCCCCAGGAGAGACAGCTGGTTAGAGACACACCCGCCCTGCCTGCTGGCCCTTCGTTGGCGGCAGCGAATTTGGCCTCAGGCAGGTTCTCTCTCTTTAGTCCTGGCACGGGTGGGATTTTGTGTCCCGTCAGCTCCAAGCTGTGCCCTGAAGCCCTCGTTGACTAATTTCTCAGGCCAGTGGTCACCTCCGCCACTCCTCAAGTCCCCAAGGAGAATATTCCCCTGTTTCTTCTTTGCTGGTACTTAGAAACCCTCTATGCCTCACACCGCCCTCCCTGTCCTCCCCGAGGCGGGGCCCAGGCACGTGAGTGCACACAGACCCCACACTTGTTGCGAGACCGTTCACACCTGGAGACAGCAGCAGGTTTTTCTTCCTGGCATCTTCACATAGACACGCGTTCTTCAAGGCGCACAGAGAAAGCGGCCCAGGCAGCACTCTTGGACGGCTCCCCGCTGCCTGCTTGGGTGGGTCTGGCACAAATTACAACGATACTTGAGTGTTTTCTTCTAGGTTTTTTTCCCCCCTGGACAGCTTCATTTATACAAATATCAACATCTCACTATCCCTCCCAGCTAACATTGCCCTCTGAATTCGGCAGTGCCCGAGTCCAGTGCACGTCTGTGTGATGTTCCTGGGGCAATACACAAGTCCCTCGCTCAGCCGGGCACTTTTTTCAGGACTTGGGAATGAATCCTTAGAGAGGATCCATTTTAAACCACAAGCCTGAATGCAGAGTGAGAGCCAGTATCTGGAACAGCAGATGATCAGGTCACACTGCAAAACAGAAAATAGGAAACATTAACTTTTTCCTGTGAGAAAAATATTTTTAAATAATGGAACCAATGTGATAGCACACTGACAAAATCTTTACTACTCTGAAAAGCTACGAAGAAGAGCTCAGTCATTGTAGGGTTTATTTCATTTTTTTTCTCTGCCTGAGTTGCACTTTTTCCAATTTTAGAACATCACTACCTTTGCAAAAATGCGTTTTGCTTTACAAGCGTTCTCTCTCACACGTTTGCCTTTTTGTAGGTACTAATGTCACGTTGAGACAAAGGAAAACACCAAGCCATAAATCAGGGTATTAATGGGCAAAGTAAGTCCACGGTGCTGAGGAAGCAGTCGTTCCTTGTCTTCCTCAGGTGCAATCGCAAGATGGGCAAGATTTTACAGTCTTCTGACAGCTCCACCCACCTGAACGCCGCAAGCACATGTGAAATAGTTATCTTCGGATTGCTCTAGCCAAGGAGTAAAAGGATATCTTAACCAGAGCTGTGACATCCCCCAAGGATATATTTCACTGGCCTGGTGGCACTGTGGAAAAGTGGGCTGCGACTTGCAAATGACCTGAGCAGTTCTCCCTTCCGATTGGCCGAGCAGCCTCCCCGCCCACTACCTGAAACTTGAGTTCCCAGCATAAATATCCGCAAGTCACACTCCAGAGAAAGACCATCTCAGAAATGCTGCCTGCACACAAACAATTTCCCCCAAGAAAGGGATCTTGTAGAAAGTACAGGGAGACAAACGGACCACTTGGAACACACACATGTTGAATATGAACGATTTCTTTAATCAAATGATAAAATATTAAATAAACCTTCTTGGGCACAAAAACACTAAAAGTCTGCATATTCTGCAAACATAATGAATCAGCAAGTTGTTTTTTTCAAGCCTTCAATTTTAGTGAAATTGACCTATCATTCAAGCTAAAGCCTATCTTTGGCTTCCTACTGCTGCCAAAGCTTTTGAAAATTTAGAAGGCAACATTCCAGCTCTGGAAAGGCTGATGCCTTCCTGACACCTAACATCAAGGTTTGAGAGCAAGACGAGAAGCCCGTGCACAGGTGCAACTCTGAGTGGCAGAAGATATCAAGATCGCAGACCAGGCACCAGCTGGGCGTCAGACGGCTGGCGGATCTTGTTAGGAGGCTGCACGTGAGTGATCTGATCCATTCCCCACAGGAACCCTGACGAATAATAGGAAAGATGGTGTCCATTTTACAGATGCAGAAATGGAGGCTCAGAAGGGCTAAGTAATTTGCCCAAGATAACAGAGCTAGGAAGCGGCACGGATGGAATTCTAACCAAGCCTCTTTCATTCCAACTATGAACAAGACCATCTTCTTTAAAACATTAAGTAACTACCTATTAATGACAAATTGCTTTTTCATTATTCATGAAATAAACTGCCAGTATTGTTTTCACCGTTGGGAAGGAATTAAGGACCACAGACAAAAATACTTTCTCATTTTATCCTTCCTGAATATTGCACGGCCGGTGACCACATAAATGAAAGGGCTACCCGCCCAGAGTGGGTCACTACTGCTTTGTGACACTGTTTTCCCACATGACGCAGTTTACAGAGTGTCCTGCCATGTGTTTCCACATTGATTGTTGTAAGAATTCTTCCCAGCTGTACACAGCAGGTATGAGTCATTTTTCTCATTTTGCAAATGAGGAAACTTAGGTTCAGACACGTCAAATGATTCACTTAAGATCAGGCAGCAGGAATCTGAGCTTAGATGACCGTACTTGAAACTCCATGATCTCTAAAGAAAGTTCAGCCTTGAGGAGGCGATACCCAAAGTCTTCTCAGTTCTAGCCGTTCTAAAAGTCTATTTGTAAATTCACATTTTCTAAGGATTTTTGGAAAATATTCTGGGGAAAATTCTCATCTGATGCTCTAGTTCCATAGATGAATTATTTTTATACTGTCATTTTCATTTAAAAGGGAAGCATACAATTGATGGATTTAGGGTACGAAGCCCCGGCCATGAGGGCACAGGCCACAGAAAGCAGGTCCCTTCCAGCGGGCAGCATGGTCTCTGAGGTGTTCTGTCCTTCCTGTCGTCCCCGAGTGGGCTCCTCACTTACCCATAACTAAGCTTTTACTGCAAAGACAACTGGGATCCGATCATGACCGGGCAGCAGTGGACGCCAGTGGATTCCTTAAGTCCAGAAGCACCGCTGGTCTTCCCGTGTGCACGCGCAGCCCGAGGCCTCATTGCTCCTGCTGATACCTTACCTGGTGCAGGTGCCTGGGGACTCTGGAGCACACCTGTCCTGTGTCTGGACGGCACCGCCCGCCTCTCCCTGTGGGGTAAGTTCTGAACCACATGCTCCGGACACAGCCCGGTTCGGGGGTGGGAGACGGTGTGTCTGGGTGGCAGGTGGGAACCGGAGTCCAGACAGGATGAGGGGACCCGGGGCGTCCACCAGGAGACCAGCCAGCACACTGTGGGGGGCAGAGCGGGGCGGGGGTGTTGAGTCTGCTCAGGCGGCCGTGATAAACCCCACGGGCTGGGTGACCCGGACGGCAGGCATTCATTTCTCAAGGTTCTGGAGGCTGAAAACCCAATGCCAAGGTGCCAGCTGAAGGGCCCCCCTGCTGGTCCCTCTGCTGCAGACGCCACCTTCTCACCGTGTCCTCATGTGGCCTGTCCTCGGCGCGTGCACGTGGAGTGCCTTCTCCCCTTCTTCTAAGGACACCAGTCTGACCCGATCAGGGTCCCACCCTTCTGACCTCATTAATTACCTTAATTACCTCTTAAAGGCCCCACCTCCAAATACAGTCATACTAGGGATTGCATTGAAGCTGTAGATGAATTTAGGGAGTATTTTCATTTCACTATCAAGTCTTCCAATCCATGGACATAGGGTGTTTTTCTATTTATTCGGTCTTCTTTAACTTTTCTCAACAATGTTTCATAGTTTTCAGCGTACAAGTCTTGTACTTCTGTTGTTAAATTTATCCCTAAGTATTTCTTGTTGATGCTACTGTAAGTGAAATTGTTTTTAAGGACTAAGGAAGTGTGGCCATTAATGAATTAATTACTGAAACAAGGATGCAACCCAGCCCAGCCCACTGGGGGCTGTGCATCTGAGGAGGAAAGTACAGTTACCTCAGCCCGCTGTCAGATACTATGTATATAGATGCACATACCTTCCACTTCAAGTGTGTTTCATAAAGTAAATCCTGAAGATATTTTCTGTGTACATTTCATTCACTGCAGGAGAATGGAATGAATGGGACACCTGCTAAAGCAGGCAGGGAGGGGAAGACACTCGCGGGGGGAGGAGGGGCGGGGCAGAGATCTGAGGGTCTGGGGATAAAGCAAAGGACACACGTTTTGTGCCCTGAGATCATGCATCTTTATGAGGACCTTTAACCCGTGATGGACAGGGTTTGGTTTGCTCTCACACACAGTTTTCTCAAATGTAAGGATGAATCGCCCGTTACAGTAAAAGCGTCAGAAAAGCTACTATTTAATGTCTAAGAAACTCCCAGCCTGCGAGTCCGCCATCCCTAACAAACCTCCGAGGACTGCCCTCATGGTCTCCATCCACCCCCAAGAGGCTTAGTGGCAGTGACAAGCTTCCCAGCTGGCGCCCACTAACACAAACGAATATTTTCACCCTTAGCATACACATGCTGGGTAATTTCTTCCCTATATGTAGCTTTACATAAATTTACAATTTATGCGCCGCTATCTCCCTCTGCCTGATTACAGCATATTAGTGACATTTTTGTTCGCCAGCTATTGAAATCTCAAGTGTGTAATTAATACGGGTGGTAAAGGTTCAAATCCATTTCTATCAGTACCTCTTAGAGGATGAGATGCACCAGACAATGTGTTGCTGATTTCCCAGGTGAATGAGGGGGCCTCACTCTTGGAGTAATGTCATTCCGAAGAGGGCTTGGCACGGAGCAGAGTAAACAGCTCAGGAGATGTTTGGATAGCGGCAAGGAGACGTGTTCTAGCACCGAGCGCAGTTAAGTCTCAGTGAATTCCTGGAGGAGACTGTACGCTCCATTCTTGGAAGCGCCTAAAAGAAAAGATGGTGGAGAAAAAAATAAAATAAAACAAACCCGGGACTTCCCTGGTGGCACAGTGGTTAAGAATCCGCCTGCCAATTCAGGGGACACAGGTTCGAGCCCTGATCCGGGAAGATCCCACATACCGTGGAGCAACTAAGCCCATGAGCCACAACTACTGAGCCCGTGAGCCACAACTACTGACCCCGCGTGCCACAACTACTGAAGCCCTCACGCCTAGAGCCTGTGCTCCGCAACAAGAGAAGCCACCGCAATGAGAAGCCCATGCACCACAACAAAGAGTAGCCCCCGCTCGCCACAACTAGAGAAAGCCCGTGTGCAGCAATGAAGACCCAATGCAGCCAAGAATAAATAAATAAATTTATTTTTAAAAAGTAAAATAAAATAAAATAAAACAAACCCAATGCAGACGGAGCTGAGTTAAGGCAACAAGGGACGGATGGAAGCAGTAAAAATACACTACCACTATTCTTAATAATTTAAAGTCCCTTCCTTCTCGTGCTTTTAATGATAACATCATGTAGAATTTTGCTGAGGTGTGTTTTCTGAGGTTTAGAATTCTGGCCAATCTCTACATGTCAAGATTAATTGCACAGTTTTACGAGGCATACTTGAGACTCAAGGGCAGAGAGACAGAATAAAATAAAATTCTCTACCACCCAATCTCCTGATTTCTGCGGCAGCCTCATAATTACTTCCAGGAAACCTTTCTCCTCCCAGCCTTTCTCCCTGCCCATTGTTAGAAGAAGGTGGTGCCTCAAGGATGACAGCGTGGAAACCCTCATAAAACAAGGCCACCAAAAAAAGGCAAAAGAAAGGAAAGAATCAGATTCACGACTGATTCTGTATTTAGAAAGATGAACAAAACAGAGCAACTCGACACGAGGCCACATTGTCCCTGCCTCTTCACCTGAGGTACATGCGTCTTTCAGCCTCCCTGTTTCTGTCCAGTGAAACACGACGATGACAGGACAGACGCAAGGTGCATATTTACGTACCGCTTGCTTGGTTATTTTCAGCAGGAAGAGCACAGCGTTGGAAGAGAAGCCGGTGAATAAAATAAGGAGGGGCCCCGAATCATTTCCAGCTGAAGCAGGTCTCCGAGTTCCTGGTTCCTGACACATTTTGAAACGAAAGGAGACGTGCCTCTTTCTGGTCCATGCTGTCTGCTTCTTTGGAAGTCTTTATGTTTGAGTCGTGGCAACAGAAAACAGTAAAGACAGTCACTTGTGAAATTTACTTGTTCTCTCTCACCGAGCAGTTCTTTTCCGGGGGGGACCCCTGACCTCACCCCCAACCTCCTTGGGGTGTTTGACTAGGACTCATGGGAGTTTGTGACAGGTCCTTCCTGCTCGGATGTGACAATATATTGTGATGGGGGCACCCCCAGCGCATGGAGAAAGGGGTCGTGACGTTAGGCTGAGTCCTGGGCCTCTGTGAGGGCCTCATGGCTACAGGACGAGACATCTGAGCGGCTCTGTGTCCCCTCCTGGAGGCGGGACAGACTACAAACCACAACGCACTCTGACCCTCACGGGGCCGCAGGACATCCCTCCGTGACCGCAGCACCTCCCAGATCTTCTGAGGAAAAACACAGGCTGCTAGACAGAATAAAGTTAGCAACCCGCAGACGCCCGGTCCCGCAGCGGAAATGGAGCCTGAGATTCTGTACCTTCTGCCCAGACTCGGTGACGAGGGACCTGCATGTCCTACCTGAGGCCTTTCCCAGGGACACGTTTCCCAGGGCGAACCCCTGCTTGCTCCGTGGCTCAGGGTCCAGACTCGCTGGGAAGACGCGCCGTCTCCTGGATGTCCTGGGTTGGACCCTCGGAAGATGGGTTGAGCTGATGGACGGCTAACTGTACCCTGCAGGGTTTCAAGTGGCTCTGGTGTTCAGACAGGGGCTGGGGACACAAAAGCACAAGGGGCCTGCCCTGGGCTGGGGTCTCCGGGATATGTTAGGACTGCACCTGCGGGTCAGATGTTTATACAGCATCTCCAGAGGAAAACGGGCACATGGTCCCTTCTCTTCCAGACCCAGGTCTCTTTTTAACTTAGGGGTCGTCACAAAACCATTTCTTTCTTTCTTAAAATGGTTTCCGCAAGTCAGACTCAACTATTCAAAAACATTGCCTTGATCCTGATCATAACCTTAAATTTTTAAGTAATCGATTCTTAGCATACACACACACACACACTCACGCACACTCACACACAGTCACACACGCACACAGACACACATACACACAGGCACACACACTCACACACACAAACACGTGCACATACACATGCACACGTGCACACGCATGCACACACATGGAGTCTCCAGGGCCCAAAGCTGTTTAAGGTATTTAAACTTGTAGTAACTTCAGCTCGTTCTTGGGGGCAGGTGGAAGCTGGGAGGTGGATCTACTGTCCCCATCTGGCCCACAAGGAAGTGGGGACCCAGGAGAGGAGGCTGGTGGCCCTACATGGTACCATTGACGGGGGGGGGGGGCGGCGGTTTGCAAAGCCATGCTTGTCACATTTTACTGCTTTACAACATTTACTGAGTGTTCTGTGCACCAGGCACTGCCACGCAGTTGATGGATAATTTTTTTTTTCAGTTAAAAAATTTTTTTACTGAGGTATGATTGATGGACATGCGTTATATTAGTTTCAGGCATACAACACGATATTTGTATATATTGTGAAATGATCATCACAATAAGTCTAGTTAACGTCTGTCACCATACATAGTTACAGAATTTTTTTCTTGTGATAAGAGCTTGTAAGATTTATTTTCTTAACAAGTTTAGAATACGCAATACAGTGTTTTTAACTATGGTCACCATGCTGTACATTACATCCCCACGACTTATTTATTTTATAACTAGAAGTTTGTACCTTTTGACCTCTTTCATCCATTTCTTTGAAGAGAGTAAGTGGATAAGCAAATGAACACACCATGATGAATGCCCTTGGCCTTGGGGGAGTGGGTGTCAGGGTCCTTCACCTGATCGAGGTCCAGGTCAGACTTCCTGGAAAAGCTGGGAGAAGTTTGCTGGAGACGCCATTCCCTCTAAGCTCACTCGCTTCTCTCAGGACGTCCTTCCCTTACATTTATTTCAGCCCCCAAATCCTCCTCCAGCCCAGACCCAGCAGCCTGTCAGGCCTGCTTCCAGAACCACAGAGGGAGGGAAGTGAACTGAGAAGCCAGTTCACGCTCAGCTGCTAACGGCGGTCATGATTTCTGAGGTTGCCCACCCCACCCCTGCAGGGCTACATTTCAAAAGTGCCTGCCAGCATAGAATAATCCTTTCATCCAACTGACTGAGTGTTTAATAATGTAATTTCACAAATCAGTGGCAGATGAGCCACTGGATTTGTATATTTCGCAGATGCCTCTGCCTATTCATGAAACAGTCCTGGTTAGAAAACACACACGGTTGCTCATTCACTCAACAAACACGTAATGAGTGTCTCAGTGTCCTGAGGACAGGCTGCAGAGGTAAAAACGTACGACATACCTGTGCAGAAGAGTCCCCCAGTCAGAAGGGTGGAGCGGAGATGTACACCGTTAAAGATGTCAGGTGCCCTCCAGGTTGAAATCGCAGGGCGCCTCAGGAAGCCAGCAAACCACAGGGGTTTTCCCTGCTGAGCACGGACGTACAGGCCTCCCCTCCGAGTTCTGCTCGGCGAACCCGAGCCTGATGCATCTTCGCTTCTGTGATTCCAGCCTCAGGTCTGGGCTGGCTGCCTGTGTCCTCTTGACTTGCCTTGGAGGGTTTCTCCAACTCTGGGTGACGGTGCATTCACCAAGGCCATGGGCTGCATCATCACACAAAGGGCCAGACAACTCTGCGGGAGCCCCACCTTGTGCGAACCTGGTACCTTCCACCCAACCTTTCGCGTCCCGCCCCGAACTGCCAAGGGGACAGCCCCGCACGGTGGTCCTTGCCTGGGGGGCTGGGTGCACCCACAAATGCAGAAATGAGATTGTCCTGTTCAGATTTCAATTCCTCCCAAGGAGGGGGCATCACAGGCCCCTCCGCTGTCCCGCTTACACCTGTTCCCCTGCTACCTGTGGGCAGCACCAGCCTGCTCATTTTAGAGGTGGAGCAAGGTAGGAGGTAGATCGGGGATGTCACGCAAAGAGCCCGGATCATCTTGTCCCTCCTTTATCTGGCGGTGGCGTGGGAGGGAAGGCAGACGCGGGCAGCCCTCCCCCAGAGACCAGGTGGAGACGGGTCCCTGTAAGTCAAGTGTAAAGGAGATGTGTCCCAGGTGTAAAGGGTATCAGTAAATGCTTCATATTTTAACAGCTAGTATTTTCATTTAGGCCTTATTTATGCTACAACAGATTTCTTATCTTGTTATATGCAAATCTGACCCAATACTGGGCTCTGTTCACATAAGCTGCTCCTCGTGCATATTGGATCAGGGACGGAGGCCTATGGACTCGGGTGTGGGGCTGAACTGGAAATCAGGAAATAGGAAGTTCAGTCCTGGGTGCGTGATTAACCTCTTTGAGACTCAATTTCCATATCCTAAAAATGATGTTAGATTAATGATCTCTGAGGTACTTTTCAGCCCCAGAATGCAACGACACGGAGCGTAATTTGACTATTTAAGATTAGCGTAGGCATCCGTAATCATTGCGGCTGTGCTTTTATGACATCATGTTAATCACGGACATATCATTTATTTGGTGCCAATGTTTTTAAAGGAATACAGCCTCCAACTAAAAACATTGTTTGAGAAAAACACTCAGCTACACCCCAGGAAACTGCTGATTTTTGACCATCTTTGACGTCACAAAAGGCAGCTTCATGTGGGTCAACCTAACATTGTCTCTTTTAAAAGGATTCACTTTAAGACGTGATTTCAGATATAATGCGATTTTTAAAAATTCTGTGGAGAGCTACAATGAACACTGAGAAAAGAAAAAGAATGTATCATAAAACATATTCACTCTGACTTTTCACACTTTTCATTTTATACCTGAAAAAAAATGAATAGAATGAAGATTTTTCCTTTCCATAGCCTCTA
Organism: Balaenoptera musculus; assembly: GCF_009873245.2. Lineage (NCBI taxonomy): Eukaryota > Metazoa > Chordata > Mammalia > Artiodactyla > Balaenopteridae > Balaenoptera > Balaenoptera musculus. The sequence continues at coordinate 87,766,208 of NC_045798.1, read as the reverse complement.
CCCATTAAATAATCAGACCACATTGCAGAGTGTTGCATTGTCTGAAGCAGCTCTTATGTGTTGTATTTAACCACCCTTAAGAAGTGGGTGATGGCTCCGTCCCAGGGTTACAAAGAAGAAACTGAGGCACAGGGGAGTTAGGGCGTCTGCCCCGACCCCGGGTGGTGTCTGGGTTCAAACCCGAACCTCAGGACTCCAGAGGCCTCACTCTCGCCCCTCCGCCAGCTGCCCAACAAGTGAATACCAACTGCCATCTATCACACCCAAGCTGGAGGGTTTGAGGTCTCGCGTCCACACGTGAAGGACCCACGTCCAGACAGAGCTGTCGCATGGCAGGTGGATTGCTGTCCTTCTTATGGCCTCTGGTGTCATCTCGGAGCCAACAGAGCTGGTAGAGCGCTGGCTCCGGGCATCACCTCCTGGGAGTCCCTTCCTGGGCACTCTTGGCCAACCTGAAGACCTCACTGCATAAGCCCCAAAAATGCTGCTCCAGGAAGATCCCCCTGGGAATGGAGGCAGGCCTCCCTCTCCAACACAGGGCTTCCCGGAAGTTTCTCACTAACATGGATTCTGTCAAAGGGACAGTAAATTTCCATCAGAGAAAAATATGATAACTTGGCAAAACGCCAACTTTAAGGATCCAGGATCCAGTTGCCCATGTTGATTTGCCACAAAGGGATGTGATAAAGGTAGAAAGGGACTATTAATCTCTGCAACTGTAAAGACAACAGTTACTGAGACCTGGGGACAAAGAAGAATTATAAAGGAGATGAAGCTCCATGAAGGAGATCGATAGAAAACCGCTAAGAGTTTGTGTGATTGGACTGGCGTGGTGAATGTAACATTTATTCAGCAAATTATATTCTGGTGTTCCTTCAGTGCTACGCTTGGTGGGAAATGTCAAGGTGACCTGTTCGTGCGTGGATCCTTGCGTTTGAAGCCTTCTGGGGAAATGAAGTGCAGCTTGACCGAGAAGCAGAGTCCTGGGATACTTAGGTACCAACGAAGCGCTGTGGACCCTTGGGAGTGGGAAACTGACCCTGGACACCGGTTTATACAAGACTTAAAATATTGTCTCTGCATTGAATCGCACGTACCTATTTGATGCATTGCAACATTCATTTGTTTACAGTGGATGGTAAGAACTTTGCCGTGACGTTTACAACGGTTTGGGCATGTTTTGGGCGTGGAGGTGGACAGCAGAAAGAAGGCTCCTTGGGAGAGGCTTAAGGAAGTAGAGGGCATTTGGACTGGCCCTTGGATGCTGAGCCAGATGTGGACGTGTGGCCGTGAGCGCAGGGAGGGGCAGGAAGCCGGGCAGACGGGCCAAGGAATGGCCGCTCCTGCCGGCCAACATGCGGGCCAACCCAGGGCTGGCGGCCGCGGCCGGTGGGAGTCGCCTCCAGGGGCAAAGGTGACCTTTCTCTTGCTCTCGCTGTGGAGAAAGAGATCCTTGGCATCAAATCCTACGCCCTTCCTGTTCTAGCGCTGGACATTGGCCAAGTGACCCTTTCTTCATCTACGAAATGGGGTGATGATCTTACAGTGTGTGGTTATTAACAAGACTAAATAAGATAACCTGTCCCAAGGACCCAGGACAGGGCCCGGCACTGAAGAAGTGGCCAGCATGATGGACCTCATTACCGTCTTCACCAGCTTAACCAGCTTCTTCGCTGTTTTCATCAACATGGCCTTTTGTTGGGAAAGCCCAGAAAGGCATAATGGGCCTCAGTCTCGAGCTCTGAGCGTTGGAAGAATGTGACGTGTGTATTTTGTAGGGTGGTGGGTGATGCGGATTAAACATCGCGTTACTGAGACAATACTGCGAGCGGTGGTGCTGGTGGTAATACGCGCTGGAGAGGCAGGGTAGCAAAAGGACAGCGAAACTATAAAAAAAATTGTTTGGGCTATGTAAAAGAAAAAACCACCTATTAGGTGCTTTCTTTATCTTTATTGCCTGATTTTCAGACAAACTGGTAACAATTATGCATATCAATAAAAAATGTGGGGCTTCCCTGGTGGCGCAGTGGTTGGTAATCTGCCTGCCAATGCAGGGGACATGGGTTCGATCCCTGGTCCGGGAAGATCCCACATGCCACGGAGCAACTAAGCCCGTGTGCCACAACTATTGAGCCTGCGCTCTAGAGCCCGCGAGCCACAACTACTGAGCCCGTGTGCCACAACTACTGAAGTCCACGTGCCTAGAGCCCGTGCTCCGCAACAAGAGAAGCCACTGCATTGAGAAGCCCACGCACCACAACGAAGAGTGGCCACCGCTCACCGCAACTAGAGAAAGCCCACACGCAGCAACGAAGACCCAACGCAGACAAAAATAAATAGATAAAATAAATAAATTTATTTAAAAAAATATGTGCCGGATTAGCTTACTGCTTTTTTAAAAAATTCTAATCAGTTTTTTAAGACTAATTTTTATTTGATTTTCAAAGCCAAGTTCATGTAAGCACATCATTTACAACTTCTGAACTATGTAGTAAGCTCATCTGCTAAGACCCGAGGGCTGGAGGGAAGGAACATGGCTCGAGCCCAGATGGTATCGTTAGTCTTCTTCATGGCAAGAGTAGTATAGGCGTTCATGAAAAAAATTATTATTAAAAATACCATTTTCCAAGCAATACATTCTCAGTCTAAAAAATTCAAATACGGAAGAAATATATTAAGTCATAAGTCTGTTAAGTCCTGTGAGAAATTCCAAGTGCAGAGGTCTATCACCTCCTCTTCACACGTGCACCTGCTCTGGCCTCAGAGGCACCTGGCGGTCACCCTGCACGGCTGTACCTGCAGCCCTTCCCCTGCACCCTCGGATCTCCAAGGGTGACACGCAGACCAGGGGCATCAGCGTCGCTGCGGAACTTGACGGAAAACAAATTCTCAAGCAGCCCCAGATCTGCTGAACCAGCTCTGCCCGCTGGAGGGGGGCGGTGATCACGTTTCCACAAGCCCTGCAGTGACTTAACACGCGTGCGAGGCCGCCAGGGATCCACACTGAGCTAAGTGTGCAAACACAGACGTCAGAACCACGGGATTCTGCAGCCTGGGCTGGGTGTCTTTCCTGACTCTTCATCTTGAACTAGACTTTTGAGGAGGAAAAGAGACAAGTGTTCAGTGAAGAACTCCTTAGGATATGGGGAAAAAATAGGACATTAACTGAATCTAGGATTCATTAAAATTTAAAATTACAAAATTGTCCTGAGATGTTTCTTACATGTAAAAAAAAAAATATATATATATGTATATACATACATACACACACATAAAGGTATACAAATATAAAAGAATAAAGAATGGCCTCTGAGTCTCTACTGCTCAGCTTAAGAATGAGAACACCACCAGTCCAGCCGCCTCAGCTGCACCCTCACCTGCCCCTTCCAGCCCCAAGCCCATAAAGTAATATTTCTCCAAGTTAAGGAGAGATCAGTCTATGGGCAAATCAACTGAAGACTAGGAAACACACAACAGGAAGGAAGCTGTGAAGAGAAACAGGGACACAAAGGGAACTTCTGAAACGTCTGGGGACCAGAGAACTTGGAAGCAGAGGCAGAAGCAGGAGGGTTGCACCTGGCGGGGATGGTCCGCCCTCAATGCAAGGAGGCGGGGAGCCACAGATCCTGGGCCGGGAGGTGCCAACAGGCTGGGATGAGGCCTCGGGAATTTGCTGGCAAGGCCTTTGGGAAGCTGAAGGCATCCCACTGGGATGTGATTCTGACTCAGTTCACCTTGCAGCCGTGCAGCCACGTATCAAATCAAATAAAAATAGCACCTCGACAGCGCCACTGTTGACGAACCTGAGTTCCATCCCGGTTTTTTGCCGTACGTGTTATTTCTGTCTGGCTCTCTCCGATGTGTCTAAAACTCACTCCAAACGCAGAGAAAACAAAGACACTCGTTCAAAAGAAGATTATTTAAACCACATTCTGGGAGAAATTTCATCTGCTTACGTCTATGCCACTTATCACGTGACTCAGAAATGCCCGTTGTCCGGGAGTATCACAGAATCCACTAGGTCTGCGTGCGTCATCTTTTTGAAGATGAGGATGTCTTTTTTTTACAGGATTTTCAAGTAGAACGTTTCCCTCTGCCAGCACAGACTCTGACTTTGCTCTCCCAGCGTTCAGAGTGCAAAGATAAAGAAATGGTAAAAAGTCAAACTGTCTGTTCTTATCAATGTACTGAACACGTCAGATCTATTTATTTTTGGAACCATTTTCTTCACTCCCTATTATTTCTTTTCAACTTCTACATTATTTGCCATATAGTTTTCTAATTCCTAGAAAATAGGTAAGATGAAAGGGGGAAATCGTGGCTGAATTTTGCTCCACAGATGAATAACTTATTTATTTAGTTCACTGTTAATCTGCACTCAGACACACAAATGCATTTGTTTATTTTTAAATGCATTTGTTTTAAATGCTCCTATATGAGGTTGTGCATTATTATAATCATCTGGAGTTTTCAGATATTTGTGTGATATAAAGACAACCCTAAAAGATGGCTATTTCTTGAAGTTGCACAAAAGTTCACACAGAGGCAAAGTGAATATAAACATATTTCATTATTGGCAGGCGAGGGCTGGAGAAGGGAAACTAAACAGATAATATTTCAAATTTTCGCTGGTTGACCGAAGGTTTAAAATAACCCTACTTAGCACATCTGAGGGTTAAATGAAATGATATTACATATGTGTCTATAAATCTAAATAACGCCGTGGATGGCACAGAAGAAGCGCTCAGAAACTTGGCCAGTTATGAATTCTGGCTCTGTATTGGCTAGGGAAGAGAACTCACGGGGTGAGGGGGACAGTGGCCTTGGGGCAGAAGAGGAGAGAGGGGGACGGAGAGGAACCCAGCTGCTGGAGCTTTCCCCTCCCTGCCGGACATCCAATGCGTGCTCAGCTGTCAGCCCTGCCCCTCTCTCCTTGGCCAGGGAAACCAATCCTCTCCGGCCACCCCCCCCCCAACTCCCCCACAGGCCCGCCTTCCTCTCACTGTTGGGACGCTGACCCACTTGCATGAATACCTATGGTCATCAGGATGGGAGCTGCCTGACCACTTTGTCTGGGGAAGCCTCCTGCTCTCCCACACAGCACGACTCTGCCTCTGGACCACTCCTGCTCCCTTGCCTCCTGACAGCATCACCTTCCTCGTGACCAGTGTCTGTGTCCTGATGTCTGTCTCCCGTCCCGGTGGCCGGCTCTGTGAGAGAGGGACAATCTTCTTATTTACTATGCGTCCCTGCCCCTGGAAGTGTTGGTTGACTCGGTAAAGATCACCAAGTCCTTGGTGAGTCCTTGAACTTGGGCTTTGTGTACTGCTGTTGAACGTTATAGAGTAACCATTCTAGACAGGTCTACCTACAGTGCCAGCTAGAATGCCACACTGATTGCATTTCAGCAAGGACTCTTCATAGGTGACCAGTGGTCAAATCAAAACCCATGGCCAAGGTGATGCCACAGTCATTGCTGGAGAAACCTTCCTTTGGGGTGCTTTGCGTGAAATTCTAATGTTGCTTTTGTGTGGATTGACAAAGTCTGGAAATGTTCATTTAGATATTAGTATTGTCCTGGGAGATATTCTGAGTCTTTAGTATTACAGATGAATTCAATCAAATAGTATCCCACGAATTAACTAAGACTAGATCATCACTCTTCATCCCAGTGGAATATCTTAGTGGCTCCAGCCACAATGGTTAGCCATGAAAGATCACACATCTGGATCACTACCATTTGGGATGGGAAGAAACAGACTTGGCAAGCTACTGGGTGTCACACAAACACGTCCAGCTTTCTACATGAATAGCACGTGGTCATAGGGTGGAGAGAAGGGAAGGCTCTGAAAAGGGCTGATCGTGAGCCAGTGGACACGGGGATACAGCCACCTGCCCCACAAGTCAGGTGTGGAGGGATCTGAGGCCACCTTATTTTCACTGTCACAGAGGTTTGTGTTTTGGAGACAAACGTCTTTTTCCAGTTTCAATCCTGCCATTAGCACCACTGAATATAATCCCTAATCCCTAATGGGAAAACAAAGAAGCAATAAACAGGTACAGTGGATCTACCAGCATCATAAAACCCGATTTTTCTTGAGGGCTTCTCTCTCGTGGTTGGCTTACCTCCTTTGCCAGGTTTTAGGCAGCAGGTGACCTCTGGGATCCCCTTTCAACCCCATAAGCCCCCTCTCAGAGGACGATCCACTCCTTAAAGAAAACCAGCAAGCACACACATGCTCTCAGTAATTATGTTTTTATGCCATTTCGGTTTATTTACCTATAAACTGGGCATAAAAATGCGGACTGGGGGTCTTAAACAACAGACATTGATTTCTCACAGTTCTGGAGGTTGGAAGTCCAACACCAAGGTGCTGGCAGGTCCAGCATCTGTTGAGGCCCCTCCTCCTGGCTTGTAGAGGGCCATCTTCTCCTTGTGGCCTCACATGGTGGAGAGCAAAAAGAGAGATCCCCCGGTCTGTTCCTTTCCTTATAAGGGCACTAATCCCATCATGGAGGCTCCACCCTCATGACCTAATCACCTCCCAAAGCCCCCCCAACCTAATACCATTAGGGGTTAAGTTTTCAACATCTGCACCTGAGGGGGATGTAAACATTCAGACCAAAACAAACCTTGACAAATTACAATCAGTGAAAGAAGCCAGATACAAAAGGACACATAGTGCAGGACTCTTCTTGTAGCAGTGGTCCCCAACCTTTTTGGCACCAGGGACTGGTTTCCTGGAAGACAATTTTTCCACAGACTGGGGTGGGGGATGGTTTCAGGATGATTCAAGCGCATTACATTTATTGTGTACTCTATTTCTATTATTATTACATTGTAATATATAATGAAATAATTATACAACTCACCATAATGCAGAATCAGTGGGAGCCCCGAGCTTGTTTTCACTTGCCACGCACTGATAAGGTTTTGATACGAGTCTGCGAGCCACGGATTGATTATGGTCTCTGCAGTCAAACCTCCCTGCTAATGAGAATCTGTATTTGCAGCCGCTCCCCAGCGCCAGCGTCACCGCCTCAGCTCCGCCTCAGATCATCAGGCATTAGATCCTCATAAGGAGAGTGCAACCTAGACCCCTCGCATGCGCAGTTCCCCGCAGCGTTCATCCCCCTTGAGAATCCAATCTCGCCGCTGATCTGACAGGAGGCGGAGCTCAGGCGGTGATGCCAGCGATGGGGAGCGGCTGTAAATACAGATGGAGCTTCCCTCACTCACCCACCGCTCACCTCCTGCTGTGCGGCCCGGTTCCTAACAGGCCACTGACTGGTACTGGTCCGTGGCCCAGGGGTTGGGGACCCCTGTATTGTAGGACAGGTGAATCATAGGGACCAAAACAGATTCGAGGTCACCAGGGGCCGGGGGGTGGGCAGAGTGGGTACAGGGCGTTTTTATGGGGTCAAGAAAAGGTTTTGAAACTAGAGAGCTTGTGTTTGTACATCACTGTGAATACAGCAAATACCACTGAATTCTACATTTTAAAAGGTTAGTTGTACGTTATGTGAATTTCACCTCAATAAAAACATTTTAATTTGTTAAAAAGAAATGCACCAATTTTTTAAAAAATTGAAGCAACTTTTACCCTTTTACTCTTCCCTCTTCTCCACATCATCTCCCTTTTCTATCTGGTTTTGGAGAAATACAGGCGTCCTCGCACTGGGGCCTCCCCGACCCTGCAGCAGGAGGGGCAGGTCTGCGTCCAGGAAGGGGAGGGAGACACAGAAGTGACTTTCCCTCCCTGAGTGCCCCTCAGGCTCTCCCACCAGCCTGGCCTCTGCGACCCTCCCAGGTCTTCATAAAACTGGGGACCCCTTGCATCTGCAAAGCGCTTGGCTCACCCCACTGGGAACCCAAAGACCAGGGCGCTTTTATGGGAGCCACCTTCAAGGGCTTTCTGGACCAGACCAAGCGGGTCAGGTAAGGACCAGCCGCCTTTCAAGTCTTGAAGCACAAATGCTGCCAATTAAATTAAATTATGAAACTGAGAAAAGTGATAAAATAGTGGAAAAGGCAAAATACAAAACAATATTCTATAACAAGAACAATAAGGGAATATGGGAAAAACTAAATGTTAATGTGTTAGTAGGATATAGTTGGATTTCGGACGAATTTTATTTATTGAATTAATGATGAACTTTATGGAATAAATAAAACAGGGATAAATATAACTCATTTCATCGGTATATACATATACTCATTGTATATAGACATAACATATACGTGCATACACACACATAACACACATGGACATGCAGCAAATTACACAACCAGAAATTATGGAGCTCATCTGGTTCCATTGTAAGGAACCCTGACCAGCAGAAGTTATTGAAAGTGCCAAATGGGCACCATGGAAGCAAGGGAGGACCTGCATCTGGAGTTCTGGAATGTTCCCCAGCGGTGGGCCGGCCCCTCCCATCCTCGCAAGGATGCAGGTGCAGAGGGCATGAGGGTGTGGGGTGTGATGCGGAGGGGGTGAAGCTTCAAGACAGTAGGATTTTGCGCCGAGGTGTGGTTTCTGTGGGCACAGGCCACTCCAGCAGTGACAGAATTCTCTGCAGGGTAGAATTTAGTATTGAATTTGGTGGCTGTCATGGAAACCTCTCCTGGCACCTATGTTTTCAAAAAAGTGGGAAACAGACCAAGAATATTTGCCAGATTTCTTGCTGGGTCAGTCCCGTTCTGCTCGCATTCTAGGGCCCAGCAGGACTTGAATCTGAGGGAGGTACCATTCTTCTGTCTCCCCCGCCCCTTCCTCCACCACAGTTGTTCCTGTCTTGAATTATCCCTCACGGCTGGCACTTCTTGAGAAATGTCCCCTGCCGACATCACCCCTCACGGGAGGGGCCCTGACTGCCTCAGATACCTGTGCACCGTAGCGCAGGGCACGTTGAAGGAGACCCCCCGCGCTCTGCCACGGGGGCGCCTCTCTTCCCAAGCTTCAGTCCCTCCTTCATCCATTCCACGGCCCAATTCCTCACAGAGCAGAGAATATCAGGATGGAATCTGAGGGGTAATGGTGCCCTTAGTCACACAGACTCAGATAGAGGCAACCCAATTGTCCCTCAACTGGTGAATGGATCCATAAAATGTGGTTCATCCAGACGATGGAATGTTATTTGGCAGTAAAAATGAATGAAGTACTGACACATGATACAGCATGAATGAACCTTAAATATATGATGTTAGTGAAAGAAGCCAGACACAAAAGACCACATGTATGACTCCATTTATATAAAATGTCCACCACAGGAAATCCATAGGGACTCAAAGTAGATTGGTGGTTTCCAGGGACTGAGGTGATGGGAGAGTGGGGAAGGATTGCTAATGGATCTAAAGGGTGTTTCTTTTGGGAGCAGTGAAAATGTTTAGAAAGTAGATAGAGGTGATGGCTGTACAATACCGTGAACGCACTAAATGTCACTGAATTGTTCCTTTAAAATGGTTCATTTTATGTTATGTGAATTTTACTTCAATTTAAAAAAAAAAAAACCCTTAGATTTAAGGCTCAGAGAGATTTAGGGGTTGGAGGCTAAGGGTTTAGGATTCAAAAGGGATTGATTAAGGGACTTAGAATTCTAAATATATTTCCTGTGTCATTAGGTTACCAGTTGGCCTCTCTGGGCTGCCTTGGAATCCAACGACAGTGAATAAATCACATTGTTCCGAGTTTCAAATAGCTGATTTACAAACAAACTTTCGGAATAAAATCCTTTCCTTTTTCATTGTTGAGGACCATCTGTAATTTAGTCTCTGGAATATAGTCAATCTTTGGCTTTTGTCCTGAACTCATCGATAAAAAGACATCATAGTGGGAATCTTTGGGGAAGTGAAATTCAGTTTAATCCATGTTTTCTATTTGTTAGGTCCTCCAGTAATTGGTAAATGGGGAAGAAGTTTGAAGTTCTTGGTTAAATAGAGGTTTTTGGATTATCTGTGAATTTCAATTATCCATGCTTCACCTGGCCCCCAATTAGCACGAATAATTGAGTTAACTGAATAGAAGTCATTCCCCATCATATCAGTTTAACTAGGGGCTTATTTCTTGTTTCACTAATGGAGACCCCCAAGCACAAAGCCCCTTTCTCTAACCGGCACCCATACCCCCAGCCCACAATTTGTCAAATTAACATTGTTTAACGGGCACAAAGTTAACTGTATAGTTAATAGTATGAAACAAATGTTCTTGATAACAAAACATATGTTGCTAAGAAGTGTAACCAGAAATTTCTCGAGCGCTCTGGGTCATCCTGGCATTTACAGCCAGGAGGTACTCCACAGCGGATCTGAAGCAGAGTTAGAAATCTTAACCAACGTTTTCAACTGATGTGTATTTTCACTTTGCGTTGAGATGGTCATTGTCTTAATTTACCCCCATTTAGAATAAGACAGCTTTTCAAAGTGCCAGTTCGTTTTAGCATGCTGCCCGTTCTCAGACGTGGTGTTTATGTTTATTCACCACAATCCATGGGACTTCCAAGGTTTCAGTTTCTCTCCTTGGACACATTTGTATTTATATTAAACACAATAAATATCTCCCATTCCAACAGCCCCCTTTTGACCTCCTTTGATCTCTGAATCCCAACACCCCTAAACGTGACATATAAATTAGCCCAGCCCCTCCCGCGAGGCGGGGAGCCGAGGGCAGGGTTTCTGGGCCCTCCCTGTCTCTCCAGCATCGTGTTTTTCCATTGCCATGGAGATGCAGTTCTGTGGCTGGAGCACAGCAAGCCCAGAGAAGGGAAAAGTCCCTGCTAGGTAGAATTACTAACTAAACAAATGATCATGGTGCCAGGGTGCCGGGGAGGGGTGCCCAGGTTTTCCTTTCCTCCCCACAATCAGATTACAGGTAAAAGTGCAAACACTGGAGAGAGGAGAGGACGCAGCTGCTCTTTTAAAGGCACAGCAGACACGTTACTCTGCCGAAGACCGCGCAGCTGGTGGTGAAAACGTGGAGGGTTTAAGGCTCCTTTTGTGAAGATATGGCTGTCCTGAAGCCCACGTCGAGGTCTTCCCGGTGCATGAGGAAACAGAGCCCAGCAGTGGGGACTCCAGGAGAAGCCTGCTCGAAAAGACGGTCCATATTGTCCTGTGTGGGTGAATAAAAGCCCTGCTCTCACCAACACCGCAAGCAGGGACTCGCGCGGGCAGTTTCTTTCAAGAATTAACTAATTAATAGATGGTTCTTTACTATGGTTTCTAAAATAAGAAAACTGCCTGTGCAACCATCTGAGGATCAGATAAACAGCCTCCTAGGTTTTGCTTTTCTCAACAGTATTTGTTTCTTTTATTTGCATTTCTTTTTAATGATATATTGGATTTTGGTGGAAGCATCACTGATCAGTCTCTAAGGGACATGAAAAAAAACTGGAAGACATAAATCTCTGATGAGGAAGTAAATGGGCATTTTCATTTAAAGGCATCAGTGATTGTTTTTTTTAGGTTGGCAGTCTGCAAAGATTTTCTAAATGCAAAAAAATCTACGGTAGCATCTAAGGATTAATTATTTATTCTGTTACTTTGGTAAATGTGAACTGACCACAGTCTGACATAGAAACTATGACGGTAGTTGGGAAATTCTCTCTTCCTCATCCAACTTTTGTGACATGTCTCAGTCACTTTTCTTGCAAAATGTAATTGAATTCTGTGTGCATTGTCACTTTTATATCGTGTGTGCACGTTGCTGTGCTCTTACCAACTTTTCATTTCTATTTATTAATTAATTTATTTATGGCTATGTTGGGTCTTCGTTTCTGTGCGAGGGCTTTCTCTAGTTGTGGCAAGCGGGGACCACTCTTCATCGCGGTGCGCGGGCCTCTCACTATCGCGGCCTCTCTTGTTGCGGAGCACAAGCTCCAGACGCGCAGGCTCAGTAGTTGTGGCTCACGGGCCCAGTTGCTCCACGGCATGTGGGATCCTCCCAGACCAGGGCTCGAACCCGTGTCCCCTGCATTAGCAGGCAGACTCCCAACCACTGCGCCACCAGGGAAGCCCCTTCATTTCTATTTGATTTAAGGTGTGCAAACCCTAAGCTGTCTCCAGCGATCTCAAGTCAACAAGACACGGGGGCCGAGGTCCTGGTGTCTTATATCAGGCCATCCAATGCCTTTTAAAAGTGGTATTAATTGGCCTGTTAGTCTTGACAATCACTGAGTATTTTTTGGTATTTATTCAATATAATTCTAGATATTGGATTTTTTTTAAGACAGCAGTTTTTCTCATGCCCAAAGACTGTTTTTTACCCCCATTTTCGACTTTCATTTTAAAGAACTAAAGTGACTTTAACGTCCCTTAGAACTTGTTTCCGGGTAACAGAGATCACAGTAAAAAAACATGCTAAAGTCCACTTACTTTTCCTTTTCTAAATGCAACATAGTTCATTCTTTCACGTAAGTCTTTCCCCTTCGGTATGAAGACGAAGTTTCTCCTGATAAGATCCTCATCCCGATGTCAAACCTGGTTCTTTTAAATGGGCTTTTAAAATACCGACTTCCCCGAAATCATTTCAGGGCTTTTGACAGTGCAAAACTGACATGCTTGGAGATCTATTTATAAAAGAAAGGAAGCCTCAGTAGAAACTTCTCTGCCTGGTCTTGGTGACATATCACAATATTAGTGCAGGTGGTCATCAGTTGGGGATTTTGGGGAGAAGAGAGATGCAGAAAGGGTAGTCAAAATTACTAATATTTGACAAATATTCATCTACACAGTTTAAACACCTGTTTCCTAGCAAACAGGAAAGCCCCATCTCTACTCTTGGTGGGTTTTTTTTTTGGTAAGATATGCATTACAGAAAATAAGAATATAGATTAAGAAAATGGATATGCCATAATCCTTGCCGTTTTCTGTCATTATGGCCCTTATGAAATAATTATTTTCATTACTGTCAACAATGTAATTTTTAAATGATCTCTATAACAGTCATAAGGGTTTCTGATAAGCATTTTATGTACGTATGATGTGGCCTCCTGGATTCGGCCTATCCCACCAGTGTTCCCAGACGTAATATTCTAGGAATTTGCTTGCTTTCAAAACAAGTGGGGGAAAAAAAACCTCCCGAGTACTGACAGGGAGCTCTTACCTGCTGCCGTGCTGAATGCAATTTCCACTTAGCTCAGAAGCAGCTCTGTGAGTGGAAAGGCCTCCGATTCAGCATGAAAGGCCGTGGACCCCGAAACGCTCAAAAGGCTGCCTCTTTTGCGCCCAAACCTCTACTTTCTCCCACTCCCCCCAAACTCCCCTGGCCCATCAGCACACAGAGAACTCTGGCTGAATGTTCACTAAAAGCAGAGTTGTCTTTGTTCAAACACTTCCGAGGGTTTTACTGGTGAAAATCAAGGGTGAGGTCTGAAGGTTCACGTGTGTGTCTCCGGGTTAACAACCTCGTGTCACTTGGTGAAGGCTTCCACGAAAACTTGGCCTCCGCGGCCGAGTATCTCAAGGCCCCGAAAAGAGACTCCGTGAGGTCAGCTTATAAGTGGCTGACCTTTCTCAAAGGCTATTAACAAGAAATGGCTTCGGATTCTTAGAAATCGGTGGTATCCTTTGAAATTGGCATTGTTATCGAAGTAACAAAAGAAATCCCCTGGGAGCCATTTAGAAGCAGTTTGTTATGACCAAAATTCCGGGTAGTTTAATTGTACTTTTCCTGTGAGCCTGTACACTGTGATGTAAAGAATGACCCACACACTGTGCTGGTTGCGAGCGTGGGGTGTGTGCACGATACAGTGTGTGTCTCATGTTGCTGCCGTCCTGCCAGGGCCAGCGGTGTGTGTACCCTGCCTCACGGTGTGCAGTTCAGGGGACCCCCTCGAGTGCTCTTGTCCCAGGACAGAGGTGCCCAATAAACCCATGATACCATTTGAGACAATAAGCAATTAAAAATTAAGCTTTAGGGATCAACTGTGTACATTATAGCAAAGAAATCGGCCAAAGAAGCCTAAAACCCACCAAAAGGAAGGAAGGTGGTGGTTCGAACATAGCAAATCATCTTTTTCAAGTAAAAAAGGGACTTTATTTTGTAGGAGAAATGCAACTGTGAAACTTGTCTTTTGCAATGCAAAGACCTCTTGCAAAAGAAATGTCCCCTCTTGTGGCAGAGACAACAGACACATAGCTCTTTTTAGCCTTAGAGTTTAAAATGCTTTTTCCAGTTACAAAAGTATATGGCAGTTTTTAACCGTATAATTTGGTGTGTATAAGTAGCCTCTTAATAGGTTGTCATGAGTGAAAACTATTATATAATTGTGAAGAGCTACCGACAGAGAATGTTATTAAGCATTTCAAGAAAGCAGGCAACCACGCTGAGGTTTTCAGGAAAGATCATCTTTTCCAGTTTTACTCAGAACAAAGGGAAGATGATCTCTTTTTCCTGCAATGTGGAGGCCATAGATTTCCTCTCTTCTCTCATTTCAGAGGCTGGGGCCCAACAGCGGCGAGGAGGGATTCAGATTTGGGACTTGCAGTTCTTAAAGTTAATCATTAACTTCTCTGAAGTCTTGAGGGCATTTCACTGGAACTACAAATATGCTACTTTTCCAAGTAGCCTTCCTTGTAATTTCCCATTTTACCCGCAAAGTCTAGTTAGAAGCACCGTCCTAATGTGACCCCCGTCGAGTGAGGGAAAGACTCAACCTGCCCTTCTAATTTTGATGGAGAATTTGAGTTAAATAAGATGGGTAAAAGGACCACCGAATACTCTTATACTGAACACTTAATTTGCATGTTAAAAGCTGATCATTAATCCTATATTTTAACTCTGCAAATGTCAGGAGGTATTATTTTCTGACGAGTCTGACAGTTCTAGGGATAAACTAGACTGTTCTGTTGCAAAGCCCATGAATGGATGTAAGAAGAGTTTCTGTATCAGACCTAAAGACCAGTAACTAATACTTGGAGAACAAATTTGTTATCACATTAAGACTAAGGGTAGGAATCCTAGAACAAATTGTAACCAAAGTAGAATCATAACTGGAAGACGGTGTTTATTAAAATCCAATTATAAACGTAATACCTCTACATCTATACTCACCTTCACGTGCTCTAGTGTTGCAGGGTCTGTCTGCAGCTTCATGTTATTGAAGCGAAATAAAGATAAGATTTCAAGTGGCCAAAGGACCATTGATTTGTTTTTTTCAATGTTTGAGAAAACCCAGAAACAGAGATCCAGCTAAGATGCCTGGAACACAGCTAGCCAAACGATGTTTTCAAGTGATTCTAACATGAAATCAATATGACCAGCAACAGCTTACGTAATTCTGAGAAAGCAGCAAATCAAATAAATAAAAAAGCTGTCTTTGGACCAAATTGTAGTTTCTAACAAGGCTACCTACTGTGGGTGACCGGCTTGCTCATTAAGCTTTTAAAGCTGGGCTTCACTAATGCCACTTGAAGCGGGGATGGGCCGCTCCCAAGCCAAATACGGGACAATGCTCTCCTTAAGCTTATTAACTTTACGTTTCGTACAAATGGCTGTTTGAAATGATTTGTTCATAGACGTGCACACGGCTTTCAAAATAACAGTCTTCATACCCTGTAACACAAAAAAAAAAAGGAAAGGAAAAGGGCAGTGGAACCAGTGACAAGGAATTAGGCTGTTGATTTTGTTTTGAAATAGAACATTTGGATCTGTTCCTCAAATCTTAAAATGACTTTTAAAAGATAGTAGGTCCTAAATAAAGCTTGTTGACAAACTAATTATTGGCTGAATGCAAATGGTCGGCCTGAACTCAGGGCAGCAAAATTTAGCCAATTCCCTCCACCTCCAACACTGGATTTTACATTCTTTTAAATCTCAACAGAATTTTCTGATCTTTCTAAGAGACACTTGAAAGGAAACAGGTTATTTGTTTAAGCTTAAGTTACATTCGCTGTGTTAAAGCCAGGGACACACGGTTATCCATCACTGAGTTGGCTGCAGAGATGAAGCACAGGGTGTAATGAAGCTCCAGCATTTTTAGCAGCAGAAAATGGACCCTATCTCCTTACCCCATGGAAGGAGGAGGTGGGAGTGGGAGAGCTCACTCAGAAACTAAGGGAAACGCCTAAAAACTCTCCTTCTAAATCCTCTTCTCAAGTCCAAGTTTCCATCTGGGACAATGCGAAGAGTCGCTTTCATACCTTGTAAATTAAGAGCACCGTTTCCATTTTGTGTGTTAACAAAATCAATCACATCTCGAACCCCGCCAAATGCCATTTCACTACATCTCGTCCAGTTTATCTTCGAAAGACGAGAGTCGAGAATCTCAATTCTGTAGGTGCTTCTAACTTGTACTCTCAACCAAAATTATTTCACACTCCTCCACGTAAGAAAAGGTATAGATTTCTAACATCTGAAATTCAAGATGCCACCGAGGATATTTAAATGGAAAAACAAACAAACGGAAAAAGACTCAGATGGGGGCTATTCTGATTCTGACTCTAAAAGAGGAAGGAGCTTTTCTCAACAATTCTCTCTAAGTTGAGGGTTCCGAGCACCAGAGGAAACGCTCCCACACCAGCGGCCGTTTTTGGCAGGAAAGCCAGCAGTGGTGGGTGGACCAAGTAAGAGGATCTCTCTCCTCCTTGTCCGCCCAGAGATTCTCATCAGCATGAAAACCCAGCAGAGCCGGGGCAGAAACAATGCACAGTGTATTTCGTGTTGCTCATTTATTCCACCTCTTTCTCTCCCTCACCGTTGAAGACAAGATTTTAGTGTTTTTCAAAGAAACACAAAGCAGAAGCTAAATAATTAAAGTCTGCTGTTACAGGCCCAAGCGGCAATTATTAACTAGAGAATATTTATGCAGTACTGTCAAAGCTTCTTTTGAAATATTGAAAATGTTCCCAGAGAAAATGGAGTACTTTTTAGCGTTTTCGAAAAACGAAATATATGTCAGCTTCCCAAACACTAGACACATCTGCTCATCTGAAACTCAATACTGCTGTCGGTGTAAGGTTTTGTATAACTCACTTCCTGTCTTCATACTTACACAACAGGATATTTAAATAACAAAGACAATGAAGAAGCCAGGCAAAACTACGGCACCCCCTGACATCACATGTGCATTTCTTCCTTTCCTAATCCCATCTCTACGCGTTCTGAGTTGCAGAAATAATTAGCACACACAAGGACATCTTTAGACTAGTGATTGCCTATAACTGCACACAGTAATAGGCAAGGAACCAGTGTTTATCTGGGCCTGTTTACGTTGCAAGGGGCTCTTTGCCTCCCAGAGGAAAAGCCACTTGTGGCCCCATTGCTCACGTGCTTCTGAGGTCCACTATGACCCCCAGATCAGTTTTCCCATCATAATGAACAAGCACATGGAGGCACATGTGGGCAGATGTTTCATGTCCCTCCCAAATCCACCAAGACTCTTGCCGTATTTAACAATTTTTAGACCTTCAACCTTACTTTCATTCACTTCTTAAAATACATGACTTTTTTTTTTTGCAAGTCAGTTGGTCTTTAATTAGGAAAACATTGGTTATTTCGACATGTCTTTTTCCTCTTCTCTACCTAAGGTTAAAATACATGACTTTTGTTTCTAGCTCACAGAGATATAATGTCATTTCAAATGTACACACTAAAAATACTTCAGTTAAAGGAAACCTTTTCCATTAAATTAAAGTGCTCTCTGCCTCGTGTAGATCATAGTTTCCTGGTTTGGAAATCTAAACTAAAAGGAATCTTCATTGTTTTATTACTTCCTTCATTGGAACATTACTGAACATATATTAGAAATTATTTTACCACAGCTTTCATCTTGTCATTAGCGCGGATCTATTGTATGTAATCAAGTTTTGCATATGAAAGTGTAGGATTAAGTATCTTGCTGATTCCTGTATTCCCTTTTATTGGGAAAGATGCACTAAGGGCCCCCTCTTTCCCTCAGCGTCTGTGTGAATTAAGTTAGCACAAGCACATACATTATGAGAATCAAAGCTGTATGCCAAGGACTATATTCAATCTGAAAACCAAGAACATATTTAAACAAAGAAAACAATTCTGTATAGAAGAATTCCAACCTTAAAAACTCCCAGGGGTTGTAATATCTCCACTCATCACTGGAAAATTACAAATGTCTTGCATCTGTATTTATAGATTTAACAGACTTGTATTTCAATGAAGTTATCACATTTTAACATATGCAATACAACACTTAAAAGATTTTTTTTTCAAATATAAAATTAAATATGCTTGTGTTATGGAAGAATTGGGAAACATATGAGGGTAAAACACTAATCACCCATCATACAAGACAACCACTGATTCACATTGTGTTACATATTAAGAAAATAAACAAATACAATATGTTTTCATAATTATGTTAATATTTACATATGCCATTTTAAATCTGAATCACAGAATTCTAAAGTGGGAGAATTTATTTAGTTCTGACTTCTCATTTTTCAGATGAGCTAAGGCCCAGAGAAGTTAAGTGACTTGCCAAAGGTCACACAGCTAATCATGGCAAAGTCAGGGCAAGAAGCCATTCCTTCCATCTCTCTCCTTCAGATGCCAAGCTGTCACTCTTCACATTGGCCCTTCTTTAAATGACCAGAAGACCAGGGAAGTAGGGCATACTTGAGCAAAAATAACTTGTAATATAATGTAATACCTAGGAAGATGCCTTGTCTTTCAGGCCATTAAATCCCCTTTTTGTGCATAACAGACCAAGACCATTGGTAATGACCCCGCCATTTTTTAATAGCAGCTTTCTTGAGATATAATTCACATATCACGTACCTCACTTATTTCAACTGTACATTCAGTGGCTTTTGTCATATACACAGCGGTGTGCAGCCATCACCTCAATCTAGGACCCAAACACTCCCATCACCCCACATCCATCAGCAGTCCCTCCCCATTTTCTCCCAAGTCCCCCACCCCTGGAAACCACTCATCTACTGTCTGTCTCTATGGATTTGCCTCTTTTGGACATTTCATGTGAGTGGAATCTTACAATATGTGGCCTTTTGTGCCTGGATTCCTTCTCTCAGCATACTCTTCTCAGAGGATCATCCAGACTGTAGCATGTATGACAACTTCATTCCTTTTTTTATGGCTGAATAGTTTTCCATTGGGTGCTTATACCACATACTGGTTTTTTTGTTTTTTAAATTCTTTTGGCCGCACTGCGCAGTATTCGGTATCTTATTTCCCTGACCAGGGATCAAACTCCTGTCCCCTGCAGTGGGAGCACAGAGTCCTAACCACTGGGCCACCAGGGAATTCCCATATATCACATACTGTTTATCCATTCATCAGGGGGTACGCATTTGGCTGTTTCCACTTTTTGGCTGTTATGAATAATGTCTCTATGAACATCCATGTATAAATTTTTGTGTGGACGTTATGTTTTCATTCCTCTTGAGTATATACCTGGGAGTGGAATGTCTGGGTCACATGGTAACTCTGTGCTTAACCTTTTGAGGGACTGCCTGACTGTCTTCCAAAGCGACTGCCTCATTTTACATTCCCACCAGCATTGTATGTGGATTTCACCACATCCTTACCCACACTCGTCATTATCTATCTTTTGATTCTTGCCATCCTAGTGGGAATGACGTGGTATCTCACTGTGGCTTTGATTTGCATTTCCCTAATGTCTAATGATGTTGAGCCTCTTTTCTTATGTTTATTGGCCATTTGCGTATTTTCTCTGGAGAAATATCTAGTCAGATACTTTGCCCATTTTTAAATTGGGTTATTGGTCTTTGAATTATTGAATTGTCAGCGTTCTTTATATATACCAGATACAGGTCCCTTATCAGTAGGATATAAGATTTGCAAATATTTTCTCCCATTCTGTGAGTGCTTTTCACTTTCTTGATAGTGTCCTTTGTCCCTTTGATTGGGTCTGATTTATTTATCTGCTTTCTTTTTTGCATGTGGTGTCATATCTAAGAGGACTTTGCCCGTATTCAAGTTCATGATGATTTAATATATATTTCCTTCTGAGAGTTTTATAGTTTTAGCACTTACATTTAGGTCTATGATCCATTTTGAGTTAATTTTTGGGTGTGTTCTTTTGAATTAGACCTTTTCATTCTTTTGAATGTGTGTGTCTAATTGTCCTACCACCATTTGTTGAAAAGACCCTGCAATTTTTAATATGAAGCAGGGAAGCATGACTTTTCGATGATTTCAATAAAATGTTTGTGTATGTGTGTGTGTGTGTGTGTGTGTGTGTGTGCGCGCGCGCGCGGGGAGTTTTGTGGTTTTGTTTTTTTGTGTTTGTTTGTTTGTTTGTTTTTTGGCCATGATCCGTGGCTTGCGGAATCTTAGTTCCCTGACCAGGAATTGAACCCGGCCCAGGCAGTGAAAGCTCCAAGTCCTAACCATTGGACCACCAGGGAATTCCCTCCAATAAAATGTTAAAGGAAGAGAATGTAGATCTGAAGTAGGAACAATACTACAGTTGTCACACACTATTTATATCCCTTTAAAAAATCTGGGGTATTGTAAAAACAATGTAAAAAACTTTACACTAACTAACTGGTCTCTTTATTGGTCCTAATCTTAGCTTTTCTGCAGCCTATGACTCTGTGATTCATGAGCTCCCGTAGATAGCCTGACAGAATCCTGGCAGTTTAAGCAGGGTGACCTTAGACTTATTCTCACTTTCCATTTTTGATATCTTTCTTTTCCACATTGTGTCCTTCCAGGAAACGGTCTCATTCTTTCCAGTTCTCAGCCCACAGCCTCAGAAAGGGATAATGGCTCATCAAGATTTGGACGGACACTCGTAGGTATTTTCTTTTTCTTTCTTTCTTTCTTTTTATTTATTTATTTATTTTTGGCTGTGTTCAGTCTTCATTGCTGTCGTTGTGGTGCGTGGGCTTCTCACCGTGGTGGCTTCTCTTGTTGCGGAGCATGGGCTCTAGGAGCACGGGCTTCAGTAGTTGCAGCACGCAGGCTCAGTAGTTGTGGCACACCGGCTTAGTTGCTTCACGGCATGTGGGATCTTCCTGGACCAGGGCTCGAACCAGTGTCCCCTGCACTGGTAGGCGGATTCTTAACCACCATGCCACCAGGGAAGTCCTGTAGGTATTTTCACTTCAGTGAATTACTTGGGGGAAACAAACACGCAGAAGGACTAAATGAGTACTTGGAGCATCATGGTAGATGCTTGAGGGAGAAAACTTGATTAATTCCTCCTGACAGGAAGTGCAGGTCGTTCCTGACCTGAAGGAGAAACATGATTAGCAATTCTTTTTACTGAAAAAAAGGTGGGGTTTTTTGGGATATGCATATATTTTTTAAATGGTCAGGCTAATCTGGAAAGTTTTTACTGTGAACTTTGGTTTTCATTATTATTCTGTCACACTAGAACTGATCATTTCCTCAGTGCTGGTGGGAAGTTAGCAGAAGTAACTCGTTCTCTTGTTTCATTTGAAGACTTTTCCCCAGTAGTCTGGTGGAAGGGATTTTTGCAGGTTGTTAAAAGGTTGTCTATGGGTGTTTATTTCTTTGAAGCCAGGGAAGATTGAACCTAAGTATACTACAATATATTGTGGTACATCCATACAAATGAATTCTGTGTATCTGTCATATTGTTCACATGGAATGATGTCATGATATGTGGTTGAAGTTAAAAAGTAAGTGTAGAACAATGTATGCTGCAAGATCTCTTTTTTGTAAATATATGTATGTATACACATGTATATTTGCCTGTTTGTAGTTAAAGAGGGTTAATCCCAGGCATTGGAGTTTGGATAAAGGAGGGGGTGGGGAGATAATCTTTTTACTGTATACACCTACATATGTTTTAATATTTCATTTAAAATGAGCATGTATTACTTCTGTAATTTAAAAATTAAAAAATTTTAAATAACCCACATAAACCATTTAATCTGGTTCTGGTGCCTTTTTTAAAAAAAAAATCCAACTTTATTTTCAAATTTTTCTGAAATTATTTTGTTTATTTAAGGATGCTACTTATTCTTTAAGTCAATTTTGGTAACTTATATTCCTTAAAAAATTTTAGAAAGTTTGTTTCTTTTGGATTATTAAAGTTATTGATATATACCCATTGATATAATTATTCTTTTAAAATTAAAAAATATTTTCATATCTTTTATTCCTAATGGTTGATTATGTGTATTTTCTTTTTGTCTCTTGATTAGACTTGGCAATGTTTATCTGACTACTGATTTTTTTTTTTTAGTGTTACTGTTCAACTCAATTATTATTATTATTTTTATCTATTTCATTAAGTTGTTTGACTTTTACTGATTTTTTTTCTTCTACTATTTTAGGTGGATTTTATTTCATTTTTTTGTACAACTTTCTGAGTTGAAATCTTACTTCATGTAGTTTATAATAAATGTATTCTTATTTAAGACTTTGATACGTAGCGCTGTCTCTTCTTTTTTTCTCTAAGTAGTAATTTCCAATTGGTTTTTCTCTTTAAAATCTTTAAATTTATATTATATTACTTATATATGGTATTTTAAATTTTTTTTTTTTTTTTTTTTTTAATTTTTTATTTTATTTTATTTATTTATTTTCTATGGCTGTGTTGGGTCTTCGTTTATGTGTGAGGGCCTTCTCCAGTTGTGGCAAGCGGGGGCCACTCCTCATCGCGGTGCGCGGGCCTCCCACTATCGCGGCCTCTCCCGCTGCGAAGCACAGGCTCCAGACGCGCAGGCTCAGTTGTTGTGGCTCACGGGCCCAGTCGCTCCACGGCATGCGGGATCCTCCCAGACCAGGGCTCGAACCCGTGTCCCCTGCATTGGCAGGCAGACTCTCAACCACTGCGCCACCAGGGAAGCCCGGTATTTTAAATTTTTGTTCTATTTTTAATTACTTTTTTTTTCTAGCAGGTGGTTGGCTATTTCTGTATTGTTAATTTCAAGTTGTTTGCATGGTGGATCAGAAGAATGTCTTTATGATTTCTGCACTTTGGAATTTGTCCGTAGTTCCTTGTGGCTTTTTTTTTTTTCTTTATAATGACTATTTCCTAATTATTTGCAGAGAGGGTATAGTCTCTCTTCATTAGCTAGAGTATTCCATATTTTATTAGCTCAACCTTACTGATTGTGTTATTCTCAACTACTTTTGTTTCTTTAACCTGTGATGTCTGTTAGATGTGTGTTGAGTCCCTTAATAAAGTGGATGATTTATCTATTTTCTTGATATTTTTAAGTGCTTGCTTTATATGAAGCTCTTGTGTTAGGTATCTAAATGTCCATGACTTTAATCTTCTTATAACTTTTACCAGTTTGAACTACCCTTTTATTTCTTTTCATCATGAATTCTATTTCATCTGTTGCATCTATTATTACATTTAATTTATTTTTATTAATACTTGCCTGATGTCCGTCCTTTTATACTGAACCTTCTTGTTTTGTTTACGGTTGTCTCTCATGAATAGCATATAACTAGATTTTAAGACCAGTATTAGAGTCTCACTTCTCATTTATTTTCATTCCTAATACATTTTAACTCATTTTACACTGTGAATTTTCGATTTACCATGATTTCTCCACATTTCTGTTAGTTTTTAACAAATTTTCCTCTGTCTCATTTCTTTTCTAGTTGTTACTCATAAATTTTGTACACATATATTGAACCTTTCTTTTTTCCACCCAACACTAACAAAAATCTTACCATGTTTTTTTTTCTTTTTTCTTTTTTGGCTGAGCCGCGTGGCTTGCAGGATCTTAATTCCCGGACCAGGGATTGAACCTGGGCCCCCAGCAGCGAGAGCACCGCGTCCTAACCACTGGACCTCCAGAGAAATCCCACCATGTTTTTTTTCTGTCTCCTGTGGTCTTGAGATTTGGGGGAATTATTATTCCTGATAGTTATTTTTATATTTGTTATAATCAACACTTACTTCAATGCAGCAACGTGGTTTTTTTTTTTTTTCTGATTTCTTCACTCACCCCTGCTTCTTCTGTCCCTTGTCTTCTTTTAAATTTATTTTTTATTTCCGATTTCCTGTAGTCTGCATTTCAGAAGAAGAATACAGGCCCTGAGGTTGGCCAAAACTTGGTGAGGGGAAAACATAAAGTTCCAATTCTACATTTTGAGGGGATTTTCATAAGGGAGGCAGCAGATACAGGATGAGACGTAATGTCTAGAATTAGCATCGAGACAGGCCTTGGGTCTGAAGGACGGGAGGGCAGCTGCTGGGGTAGGTGCCCTGACAACCAAGACATGCAGGGCCTCAGAATAAGCCTTTCGAGAAGAGGTCCAGGAGGTGCTCCTGTTCCCAGCGGGGCAGCCGGCCCGCACAGACCTGGGCTGGTGCTCCCCGCACACACGCCAAGCAGCCCCTGTTTATAGGCTGTGGCCAGTCAAGGGGCCCCACCGGCCGGGAGCCGAGGGTCGTGTCCCAGACGCCTGGTGCCACGTGGTGTTTCCCAGCCTCCAGAATCCGTGCCTTCACTTAGGACACATCGGCATCCCATCCAACACGCTTACCTCTGTCCTGCCGTCCGATGAACCACAGTGATAGAAAGGCCTCTGGCTTGACCCGAAGACCCTTCCGAGTAGGGGCTGAAGCCGGCTGGTCTCACGGCCAGCCTCTCCCCATGGCAGCATCTGCGAGGTTCCCGAATCCGACGGGGGTGCAGTGGTGTCTGACACCCTTGGCCCTTCTCTCTTCCATCACATGGCCTCTTCCACCTCCAGGACAGAAGGGCACCTGCTGGGTACTCCACCGGCCTTTCTTTGTCCTTCTCAACCTCCATCCAGGACCCCCGTCTTCTGCCCAGTGTGGGAGGCCTCGGGATTTTGATCTTCAAGTTCAGTGAGACCTTACCTCTTAACTGACTTCTCAGCCACCAAACCTTCCTCCTCATTGCAGTCAGAACCACCCTTAAAAACAAATCTGGGGGCTTCCCTGGTGGTGCAGTGGTTAGGAATCCGCCTGCCAATGCAGGGGACACAGGTTCGAGCCCTGGGCCGGGAAGATCCCACATGCCGTGGAGCAACTAAGCCCGTGCGCCACAACTACTGAGCCTGTGCGCTCTAGAGCCCGCGAGCCACAACTACTGAGCCCGTGCACCACAACTAGTGAGCCTGCACTCTAGAGTCTGCGAGCCACAACAAGAGAAGCCACCTCAATGAGAAGCCCGCGCACCGCAACGAAGAGTAGCCCCTGCTCGCCGCAACTAGAGAAAGCCCGCGCGCAGCAACGAAGACCCAATGCAGCCAAAAATAAAATAATAAATAAATAAATTTAAAAAACCATATCTGATCGTGTCCTTCTCCTGGTTAAAGTGCTTTGGTGGCCGCCAGGCGCCTTCAGTGAAGTCCGCCTTCCTTTGCTTGGCCCCGGTACGTCCTCGGCCACTCTGGGCTCACAGACCAGGGAGGGGCTCGCAAAGCAAACAGCCAGTTCAAAACCAGATTCAGGCTGCTTTCAACTAAGAGCAACAGAAATCCCTGGCCCAAGGCTGAAACAAAAAGGGACACTCATTTGTTAAAGTCCAGGATAGGGTGTCTGCTCCAAGCCAGGCGGAATCAGAGGCTGCCCACTCCTCCAGGGTGGGAGGTGGCCCCAAGGTACCCCTGCTCCAGGTGACCGCCTTGAGGGACGAGGAGGAGAACTTTTCTCCACCTCTGTGATTCATCTACGAGAAGGCCCTTGGCTAGAAGCCCCTCCACACCCACCCCAGCCAACTCCCCGTCATGGCCCCCGGCCAGCAGTGGCATCACCTGGACATATGGAAACCAAACCCCAGCCGCGGGAGTAGGGCCACTGTGTCGGCTTAGACCAAACCATCTCCCCAGGCAGCATTGCCCGAGCACGGGCTGGACAGCACTCAGGGTAGAGGAAGGGGCTGGAGTGATTGCTGGTGGGGAACCAGCAGAGTCTGCAACAAATATTGGAACCAGCAGGAGGGCGGCGAGGACAGAGCGCCGTGGGAACACGTGCGTGGGTGTCTCCCCGAGAGCGAAGGCTCCCAGGCTCCCTCCTGGTGCAACATCTCTGTCGGAACCCCTGAGCAACTTGCAGCCCGAGAACTGTCCTCACAGCTGGAGACTCAAGGCCGAGCGCGGTTCCTCACCACGAACGTGAATTCAATACATATGAGTTGAGTGAATGACGCCTCTGTCTCTGCTCATCTTCTGTGTTTAATATGTTATTATCATTGTGATAATGTCAAGTGCCGTGACGGAAATCACAGCGGACATTTTAGGCTTTATGACTTGTGTGTGGTTTTACTGATACTGTGTACGTTTAAAGTCAGATGTTCCTTGTATTCCTTTAGCCTCTTCAATTTTGTTTAACGTCATTCATTTTTTTCTTTTTTTTGAAGACTTTTTTTATCATCATATGTGCAGTTGACGTTGGCGGATAGAGTTGAGTCTATCCAGGACTTATCCCAAATTTGCAGCACCTCATTGACTGCTACATTTTGCGAGAAAATCTTGGCTAGAGAAAGAATCACCATTCTTATTAAAATTTCTCAGCGTCCGTATACCAGGGAGTGTAGAAATTATACAGAATAGAACAAGGGCATTGTTCTAACTTCAAATTTCATAACAGGGCAGAGTGACACTCACACAACAAGGAGGAAAGTCCTTCCTGTAGTACGTGGGACAAATGGATTTTAAGAGCTGTACCCTTAGACACATAATTCTTAAAAACATCATATGAACTCAAAATAATTTGGCTTCTAAATGACTGCACCACAAAGGAAACACAACCACTTTGAGTTTTCAAGTTTTAAAGGAGTTAATAATTTTGAGCCATTTCACTTTGCTGTTATGAGCAGAATTAAACTAAACAAAATGTAGCATGTGTAGTTATTATGATTCCATAGGACAAACCCTTTACTTCTATTTCAGAAGGAATATAATGGTCATCTGTTCTGATCACAGCTGGTGTAGGGACACAGAGACTCACAAAAACAACAGTGCCTCGGTCTCTGGAAGATTAGACGTTCCACAATTAATGCACTCTTTTTTTTCACTTGTAAAGAATCATCTATAATTCATAGTTCCTGCCTTCATATCTGTGGCGTTCTCTAGCTGTTAACTTTGAGTCAGAAAATAGGTATCTCCACACACAAAAGAGAGAAGTAGTTGTGTGGCTTTTATGACTCCACCCTAACATGTACAAGACCAATACCTACGAAACTCCCATCACATTTTGGAAATAAGTGTTCTGTGCAGTGTTCATTGAACAAAATTTGTTTTTTACTTGGTTTCTATATTTTTTCTCAGAGCGTGAGACAACCAAACTTTTTACAATCCCTTGTATAGATGTTCAGTATTTATTCCTTGTTTGGTTTGGTTAATCAAGACTAAAATGGTACCGAAATGAGTAAGTAGGGTATTTGCACCATTATCGTCCCTGTAATTTTGCACAGCAAGGGAGGGTGAAGTAAGACTGCATGATGATGTGTGATGGGGGACAGAAAGACATCAGTCAACGGAAATAATATCATTATAGCTTCTTCTAGAGCAGAGTTTAATTTTTGGAATCCTTTTGCGTTGTTGGTGATTGAAAGAAAGTTTCAACAAATTTTCAGTTGGGGGTACATGTGAGCACACCACCGCGTTTAAAAATAAGATTTAAAAAAAAGATGAAATTTCCCTGCTTTGAAAGGGTAAGAGTAGTTTAACAGTTATCTATGTAATACTTCACGAATACAGTTTTGGTTTTTTTTCCCCCTTAGGCTTTTTTGTATTGTTCTAAAGAAATGTTCTTTACTGTGAGAAATATTTGTAAAATCATGTTTTAGTAATGTGTCCTGAAGAACGCAAGCTCTAGGATGGAAGTTTATGATCAGTTTGCCTAAAAGTTACTTCTATGCTTCAGTCTAGGAAGTCCCAATATAAACAACTGGATAACCTCAACTGCAAAAAAAAAAAAGAAAAAAAAGTGGTGTTGGGGAGAGGTTGGAAAGTGGAATATTGTTTTCCAGCCAATAAGTACAGGGTAGTTTACTTGCTAAAAAAAAAAAAAAAAAGACATATAGAAAATCACTTCATTTTTAAGGATTGTTTTATTTTTACCCATACCCTACTTTACTGAGTTATGATAACTCAGAAGCAAACTAGAGAGAGAAAGAGAAAAGCCACCAGCCGCTCCTTCTGTCGGCCCACTTTGCCCGCACGACGGGGAGACCCCAGGTTCAGTGGCAGCCCCTCCTCTTTGAATTTCCTCGCTTTTGTAAATTTGTCAGTCCGTCCATGAACTTTGTTTGAACAGAGTTTGGCACTTAACGGATGATTGTATTGTATTGTAACTCACAGTGTAACACATCTTTTCTGTATTTATTTTAAATAAAGGCTTTCTAGAAGCCAAAGGGCTTAAGCTGTAGGAAATAAAGAAGTAAGTGTGTGTCCAGACCTGCCAATGCTGCATGTTACTCAAATGCCCTGATGTCCACACCCCAGAAGTTTCGGCAAACCCAGGGCAGTCCGGAGGCCTCACTTGTTGCAGGAGGTGAGGGTGGGTTAGCTCGTTTTTGCCCGGGAGAAGCCAAGAGCTGACAAGTTCTGGGTCTGTGGCCCCAGGGAATCCGATCTTTCTATGCCCTGGGAGTGGGCAGGGTGCCTGTCGGGGGAGGAACCTACGTTTCCCATCATACTGGAGAACATCTAGATCAGGTATTGAATGGAAACAGTTCTTAAACATTTGCAGTTTAGGGTGTGAATACCAGATTCGATTAGGCTTGACCACACCAGTGGCATTTTATGATAACAAACAAGAGTTTGAAAATCAGTGAGGAGGGGTTTAGTAGTTGCAAACCATTATCAATACATACAGAATGGATAAACAACAAAGTCCTACTGCATAGCACAGGGAACTATATCCAATATCCTGGGATAAGCCATAATAGAAAAGAATATAAAAAAGAATATGTATATGTATAACTGAGTCACTTTGCTGTACAGCAGAAATTCACACAACTTTGTAAATCAACTATACTTCAACAACAACAAAAATAAAGTGACTTACACAATTGAAAAAAAAGAAAATCAATAAGGAAAAATCAAATGGTTCTAGAAATGATCCCCATTTCAAGAGTACTAATACAATTTGGGATAACATTTCTGATGCCTTCAGTTGTTTTAAAACAACATATTAAATGAACATATAATTTTATAATATTGATTACATCCCTATATGGTAAGGGGTAAACTGCATATTCAGAAAAGAACTTACATTTGTCCACATAAATACACTATTAAAGGGGCTTCCCTGGTGGCGCAGTGGTTGAGAATCTGCCTGTCAATGCAGGGGACACAGGTTCGAGCCCTGGTCTGGGAAGATGCCACATGCCACGGAGCAACTAGGCCCGTGAGCCACAACTACTGAGCCTGCGCGTCTGGAGCCTGTGCTCCGCAACAAGAGAGGCCACAACAGTGAGAGGTCCATGCACCGCGATCAAGAGTGGCCTCCACTCGCCACAACTAGGGAAAGCCCTCGCACAGAAACGAGGACCCAACACAGCCAAAAATAAAAATTAATTAATTAATTAATTAAAAAAAATACACTATTAAAACAATGTCAAGTGATTACACATTTTCACTTTTCTTGTTCCTAATAACTCGAAGTGCAATTCCCATTTTGCAGATAAGGTAATCAATGAAAATTCTTACTAAATTGTAGGTTGATAGTTTCACCTCCAAACTACAGTGAGGAACACTGGATTTTGTTTGTTTGTTTGTTTGGTAAAAATATCGTTGCAAATGCAGTCTGTTACAGACTACAATCGTTTCTTTTTGAGAAATTGTAGGAGAAATTTCACTTAGATACCAGTATCAGGACATAATGTTTTTCGGTGGAAAAATGGACTTCTCATTTTTCAGATAGTGCGAATCTTGTAAAGAATAGTACTTCCCTCTTTGTTTTGGATGCTAGGAAGCTCAGAGGAAAATTCTGCTACCTCTGACAGCATGTGGGATAAACGTGTGCTTATCTTAAGCCTGGTGAGCTGATCTTGACCCTGATGTCATTGTTTTTCTTGTTTTTCCTAACCCAATTCCTCCCACTGCTTACGCTTTCCTTTTGTATTTTATATGTCTTATAAAACCAATTCAAATCCTTTGAGAAACTAAAGATTTTTTCATAGAGGTTATCTATCCACCAGTGAGCACGTTTTCCCACACAAATATGTAGCACACGTCAGGCTTCCAGAAGACAACAGTGCTTCGAGGTGAGTGACGAATGCCGACCGGAGTGACACACATGGTGTGAGTGCAGAGGATGTGATGTAACTTATGCACGTGCAAACACCAATACACAGAGCCAGAACTGGGTACTGGAGCTCATGCCAAGTTCCTAAAGCTATTATGAGGAGACACAGATTTGGTTTTGCCCACCTTAGAATCATCTTTAAAGTAGCCGAGGCCATGTGCTTTGGCTGGTGGATGGGCTGACGTAAGGGTTAGTGACGCATTCCAGGGCCTCTGCCTTCCCACCCCCTCCCTGGCACTTGCCAGCTCTGCCCGCTGGACGGGGCCATGAACGCTGAACTTGAGCATCTGTAAAATGGGACGATAGTGACGCCTACCTCGTGGGATTATTGGGAGGATTAAATGACATAAAATGTAAGCCCTTAGGTAATAAATATTCTTTTTTAAATGAGCGCTTAATCTAGTGCCTGGCTTAGGAGTAGTAAATGTGGAATGAATGAACAAAGGAATGCACAGTTGTGAAAAATTAGGATTTAAAATTTTTTTGACCTTTCGTCATCGTGTGCTTTAAATGATGACTGCTTACTTGAAATATTTTGTAAATTGTTCATTGTATTACATGTTTCAGTGATCTAACGTGACTCCCTCACATTCCCAACTCAGCTTGGTCACCGTGATGCTGAAATGAAGAACAAAAGCTTTTTGGTGACTCAATTAGTACAATTTAGTGACTCAATTGTAGAGATCCAGCCATTTGTCTCTTTCAAAAATTCCATTTTGGCCCCCAGGTTAAATTGCATGCCATGGATTCACTATCTATTGGGGGCACACCAAAACACCTCCATGTACCCTAGAATGGAGCGTCTGCTCATTGCCTGCCAGTGAGGCCCCAGAGACACACATGTGCCCTGGTTCCATCCCCAGAAAGACAGATCCTCTTAACCAAAGGTTTTCCTTGGGGCCAGAAGCCTGGGGTTGCCTTAGTGCCTGGCTGCATTCGTCGTGAACACTTCTCAGGTGCCCGGTAGGTCAACTTCACTGTTCCTTTTTATTGATTTTAATTTTTGATTTTCTGATTTTTAATATGCTTCTTCCACTTTGGGGGGACGTAGTTTGGTTATAAGACATCAATCAGCCATGAAACTACTAACCAGAGAGCAGGTAACTCAAATTCGACGTTAGGTTTGCTGTGTGTAGTTTCAGCTGCACTGGTTTCCATTTGGGAAGAAGATGGGGCGTTTTTTCATATTTCTCCTGAAACTTATAAGGAGGCCAAGACAAGCAAAGACAGCCAGATAAGATCATCATAAGAGAAGATAAATTCTTGAGAATTGTTTTTATTGAGATTGTAGTCACTTTGTTAATCAGTTTATTTGGCAAAGTTCTTGCCTGCCTGTATATATAACTGCTACATCTTTTATAAAGAAGGCAAAATCGTACCTAGTTACATGCTAGAGCATGGATGGACCTTTGGGACATTATGCTCAGTGAAATAAGCCTGACACAAAAAAACAAATATTCTGAGATCCCACTTAGATGAGGTTCCCTCAAGTAGTCGAATTCACGGACACAGAAAGTAGAATGGTGGTAGTCCGGGGCTGCGGGGTGGAGGGGATGCGGAGTTGTTGATGGGAACAGAGCTCCCCTTTTAGAAGATGAAGAGAGTTCTGCAGATGGACAGTGGCGATGGTTGTACAACATTGTGAATGTACTCAACGCCATTGTACCGTACACCTAAAAATAGTTAAAATGGTAAATTTTGTGTTATGTCTCTTTTAGTGCAATAAAAAGTCACTAAAAAAATTGTACCCAATCTTATTTAGCCATAAAAAGGAACGAAATTGTGCAATTTGCAGAGACGTGGATGGACCTGGAGGCTGTCATACAGAGTGAAGTAGGTCAGAAAGAGAAAAACAAATATCGTATCATATCACTCACATGTGGAATCTAGAAAAATGATACAGATGAACTTATTTGCAAAGCAGAAATAGAGACACAGATGTGGAGAACGGACGTATGGACACCGGGGGCTGGGAGGGAGAGGGATGAACTCGGAGATTGGAATTGACATTTATACACTGCTATGTATAAAATAGATAACTAATGAGAACCTACACAGTTCCCTGTGTACAGCACAGGGAACTCCCCTCAGTGTTCTGTGCTGACCTAAATGGGAAGGAAATCCAAAACAGAGGGGATATATGTATACGCAGAGCTGACTCACTTTGCTGTACAGTAAAAATTAACACAACATTGTAAAGCAACTATACTGCAATAAAAATTAATAAAAAAAAATTGTACCCAGCTTTCCTCATCAACAAAATGTCTTGACTCCTTAATTATGACAATGACTCATCCGTATCCTGACCACTTCTTTTCTTATTCTGATTCTAATATCATCAAACCACCTAAAGGCCAAATTCTGCTTTCCTTCAACCTGTCTTCTGTGATGTGTCAAATGAGATCTCACGCGAAGGTTTCTGAGCATTTATTCCCTCCTCGGTTTCATTACAAGTATATCTGCCTACCCACAGTGAAAGAGATGTTGCTGGTTCCCTTATTTTATTTTCAGTTCTCTCAGAAAAGTTTGCATCAACATGCACATGTGATCAGTTATGCATGGGGAAACATAATGAGATTTGGGCGCAGAAAAAGCCATTGGTTTTGCTGTTGTAAGAAGTATGGTGTCAGTAACAACCTATCTGTTAATTAACATACTGTGGGATCGTGTGATAAGAAAAACACTCCCTCCCTTCCGGAACATGGGAGATCTTTCCAAAGAGGAATCCTTCCTGAATTTGTCTTTCCTTAAATGAATTCTGCTCTGCGGTCCACTTCCTTTTATTCTTCAAGCCATTATGAAGCGCATCTGTGGAATTCCGTATCAGCTCTTCTACAGCCAGCTGCTGCCGAGACTTTTACTTAGGTTGACATTAAGAACAGATTTGAGGGCCCTCTACCTGCTGTGAGGTCCTGATGTAGTTATCCCAAACTGCAAATGGTGAGAAAACGTGCCTGCAAATCCCTGGGACTGTTAGTATATTTTCTATGATGCTTTTGCCTCAATTCGGAATCTGCACGAACGCTCTGACCGAAAGTTGTTAAAGATATCTTTGTCATTAACCAAAATCGGCGCACAAGAGTAAAAGAGAACCCGTGCTGCGTTAAGAATAGGAGTAGGGGTCATCATGGAATTTTCCTCTGAGCAGAAAACCAGGACAGATTGTTAAAACGGCTGATTCCCTGGGAAGGTTAGGGTTTCTGCCGTGGGGAAAAATGAGGAAACCATACTCTGTGTCGCGCATATGGGTCCATTTTGCACAGATCTGGAAGAGACGCTTTGCTGATTATTAAACTATTGAAAAATTCAGGTATGGCTTTTAAGGTGTATTCAGACTCGGACACCACGGAGAGGTGAAGAAATCGTCACAGAAGTCTTTGAAACAACACGCAGGTTTCCACCATGACTGACTAAGCCTAAAGCCCAGAAAGACTGACCCAAATTGTCAAATTTACACAAAAGACAGCACCAGAGAAAGCTGCTCAGTGAGAAGCTAGGAGAATCTGGGCATGGATCACATTAGAGGTAATGGGGTGTGTGTGTGTGTGTGTGTGTGTGTGTGTGTGTGTGTGTGTTTACAAGAAACGTATAGTGTCTATTTCACTACTACAGTATTCATCACCTTCCATAAGAATTAAAATTTAAGAAACAACTGAGATAGTTTCCTACACCACGATTAAAAATATTCTGTTGGTTAACTTCAGATTCAAGCAGCCTGGAACCATTTTGTAAAGACTATTTAAAATATAATCACAACTTTGCCTCTCATCAGGGCAGGGGTCACCATATGTTAAATTCCATACTGAATCACTCATGCTGACGGCTGTTTTCCCTTCCTCCGTAATCTAAATACAGCGGATTCTCTGAGTCTCCAGGTTCTACGGAAGGGAAAGATTTTAGGAAAGAACAGCACGTTAGGATTGCGGTAATGTTTTTGAAACCATCAGTGACTGAATAAATAGCCAATTTCCATTTATACGTGAAATTACCACCTACTCCAAACAGTATAAAGGCAGGCAGCAGCTGTACTGCTCTTAAAACAGCCTTTACCTAGGAATACTTGTTGACAATTTAAATCCAATTTATCCCTAATCCATGCTGAAATCTCTAAATTTAAGTTAGTTCAGAGAGCTAAATATTTTATACCTGGACTTAGGTATATGATGTCATTCTCCTTTCTCAGATATAATTTACAAAATCCTAAGAAATTCACACAAAGACTTAACATTAAATATTTACTAATAAGTAGTGCACTTAAAATTTTGAGCATGCATATTTAATAAATATTTTTAGTTTGTCTTAGACTTCACACTATAGTTTAGAGAGTTTCACTTCCAGCTTTCAGACGGACAAGGCCTTTTAGGAGGTTCTTTTTTTTTTTGGTATCTGTCTGCTTTTCACTTTTAACTATTCTTTAATGGAATCTCTTAGGAACCTTTCTGATCTAAATGCCCAATAATCACACACCATTGGCTGACTTATGCACACAAGCCATTCAACACTGTTTCATTAAAATGCCATTTTCCTTAGCTTGAAGGGACAGAGTCCCAAATCCTGAACAAATAATTCATTAGACCATAACAAGGGAAAATAAGTATTTTTTTCTCCATCTATTTCATTAACCAGAATTTTTGTCTGTTATAAAATTATAAATAACCAATGTATATCCAACCATTAATCCATCAGTCTTGCTGACTTCTCTCCACCCAAATATTGTAATTTACCTAAACATTTCAAAATAGGAGGACTTCTTTTGGGCGATTTCAGGGATGTATATTTTGTGCAGAAGCAGTGTCCTTAATCTCTAATGGGGACTTTAAATGTTTCAAGATATTAAACAGTTGAAATTTTGACAATGCTGAATATGTTATAGGAGTAGTATGAGAACTCATATATTTTGTTTTGATACCATTTTTAAAATAGTGTGTTGACAAATGAACAGTAATGTAAACACATTCGGCTCACGAATGGCGCTCTCACCAGTAACAAAACCGCCTCAAGCTGCCATTTTCCAGGATGTAACTCTTGCGGCCTCTCAAGTTACATTCTCAGATTCTGCATGCATTGTAGAGAAACAGGGAAGAAAAGCACACTATTATTGTAGAACCCGCGTGGCCCTGAGTGAAATCACATGTGGGTGATAAGCAGGCTGGAGAAAGAAGGCAAGTCATGAAAATCACAATTTTATGTGGAGGAGTGTGGCAGTTTTGCTCACTGATTGTTGGTCTAACTTGTCAATTTTCCACACATGGAAGTTATTAGTGCAATCCTGTAGTCTTAAATAGACGTAAGAATTTTTACCATGGACTCAAATCCATTCCAAAATACTACAAAAAGTATTAAAGTTTCAATAGGCAAATTTTAATCTCTTTGGGGGTGCATACACATATACGGGATAGTACGTCTCTATATGACATTTATATCCATGTAATCAGTTGCAACGGGGGGATAATTTTATTTGTGCATTTTTACTCTGCATTGTAAAGAATTGTGGGCACTTCAATACTTTTCTGTGAATCGGGCTTAAATTTGATTGTTCAAGAATACATCGCACTTAGGCATTCAGGCTGAAACCAGCAACAATCGTCAACGACCTTTACCATGCCTGCTCTCCGCATTAGTGCAGATCATTAATCATACTTTATGATCAGGGATCCTTCTCGCAAAGGTTCTCAGCCGTCTTGCTCCCTCCCTGTCTCTCTACCCCCCACTCCCTTGCTTCGTGGAAACGCACGCACATGCACACACACGCACAAACATCACACACCCTGCACTCACGTTGCACACATGCAGAATGGCCCACTGGCTGAGAGTCCAGCTTTGCAGGCACAAGTCCCTTCCTGGGCGCGGGTCCGTAGTGGTTTCTGTTGTAAATGCCCTGAGCTGGAGCCGGCCCCCGAGCTGCTGCAGCAGCCGTGAACATTAGCGAACGTTAGGCTCCGAGAGAAATGCCACCGCGGAAGGTAAGGCCTGGACTGTAGCGCGGCCTCCACAGCAGAGCCACGGCCGTATCTTGGATGGAATCCATCTCCACTGCGGATTGTCACGAGGTGAGCAGAACACGGCCAGGAGCCCGGTGGGAGAGGGCAACGTTACTCCGCGCAGGCCACCGCTCCCTGGATCTACGTCACCCCTGGCTCGCGCGTGCGGGGCGGGGGGTGTCTCCCGCTCCCACAGCCTCCCCCCCTCACCTCTCCTCCTTCCCCTCCATCTGCCCCCTCCCACCCCTTCTCCTCGGCAGCCACCCACCCCCCTTAAAGCTTTCTGGAGTCAAATTGGGATTTCCATTCTCAGACTCGACTTAGTGCAACTAACTACGGCCCACGGAGAGTAGTACTTGGGGTGAGAAAGTGGAGTTTGAAAAACAAAAATTAAAGTGGAGCTTTTCAAGGATAAAAATAAAAAACAACAGGCATTTTAAAATTGCCAGACAGCAGAATCCTTGTTCTGAAGTCTTTCCAGTGGGACCCCATCTTGATTCCGGACTTCATCTGCAGATACCCTGTGTCTGAATACCCCCAGCACCTTTATCAGGAAGTTAGGTGAAACGCACACCCTAAGCGGTTTGTAAAGCACGCGCGGCTGGGACCACCGGAAGGATACCCGCCTATAAATCTGGATTCCGGGCGTAGTGCTCAGGTGCCCAAGCCGGCTGAACATGCGTTCCCAGCACGCCTGCACGTATGGGTGCGTGCCTGTGTGTGTATCCGTGTGCGCGCGTAAACAGCTTCCCGTAACTGGATCTGCGGCAGCGCTAGTCCTTGGGAATAAGGGGCGACAACTAGCCGCTGGGATCGGGATTCAGTGCTATTAGGGGAAGAATTATCAGTGTCTGAGTCATCGCGAGCCTCCAGACTTGCCCCGCAGTGTGGCAGAACTTTGTGCTGATGAGACAATAGTGGAGCGTGTGCGTTTCCTACAGGGCAGACCATTCCGGGGCTGGGGGAAGCCTCGGGCCTGCGCCGGGCCGCTGGGGCCCGGTCCCCTCCCCGCGCCGCGCAACCCCCGGAGCCCGGCCGGCGCCGGGGTCCCCGCGGGGCGGGCGCGTCCGGGGCGCGCGCGGGCGGCGCGGGGAGGGGGCCGGGCGCGTGGTGGGCCCCGCGCGCCCTCGCGCGTCCCCCGCGCCCGGGCGCAGCTGGCGCGGTCGGTCTAGTGCAGCGCTCGGCTCCGCGCCTCGGGCGCTCGGCTTCACCTTCAGAGGCGCGGGGCGTGCGCGTCCTCCTCCCCGGGCCGCCCGCCTCCCCGCCAAGGTAGGGGCCGGGGTGGCGGCGCGGCGGGGCCCGCGGGAGGGCGGGGGGCGCTGGGACCAGGCCTCGACGTGTGGGGGACCCGGCGTGCGCCGCGGGGGTCGGGGCTCCGGGAAGGGACTCCAGGGCGCGGGGAGGGCGGTTCGCTTTCCCGCTGGCTAGTTGCTCCGCTCCGCAATTCCGGGAGAGGGAAGATGCAACTTCGGGCGGCCCAGCGAGCGCCCGGGAGGTGGCTTTTACCGCAGTGGAGGGGCGGGGTGGGAGCGCGGAGGAGGCTCCGGCTTTGTACACTTCGTCAAAGGCGACGCGGGAGGAGGGGAGCTCGGATGCGCTCTCCATCCATTAGGAGACAAAGAGCAAATTGCCTTACTTTAAAGTAAAACGCTCCGGCTAATGAAGGTGGGTGATGGGGCCTCGGGGCCCGAGGAGCCGCTTCAGTTATTAAGGGTTTGGTTGATGGGGTCGATGCCAGTGGGCACCGAGCGCTGCTGCCTCGGGGACGTGCTTGCGGGGAGGGGCGTTGTTCCCCCCCCTCCCCTGGCTGCGTGCCCATCAGCTGGGAGCGCATAAGTGACCCTAACATTAAAGAAGTGAGAGCCCGGAAGGGAAGTTAGGGCCGGGGTGGGGTTGGGGACGAGGGTTCTCGCAGTGACTGAGGCGGGGTGGGGAGAGGGGGGTCTGCGTGGCAGGGGCTCCTCGGAGAGGCACCCAGCCTGGCGTGGCTGGGGGCGGAGGAGGTAGTGATCGCGCTGTATACCCGCGTATATACTAGAAAAGAATACTTGGGGTGTGTGTTGGGGAGGGTGCAAAAGCGCCTCCTCTGCCATTTCCAGGGGGAGCTAACCTACTGAAGAGTTACGATCAGTATTTAGATTGAACCGCCTCGTCGAGTTTTAAAGAAACTTTGTATGAATAAGTTTGTTAAAAGACAGCCGAGTTGGGTATTTAAAACAGTGGTTCATGAAGGAAGGTTGGTGTGCGGTGACAATCAGCCCTGGTGGGCTGGGGAGCCGGTGGAGCCTTGCTATTAGGGACCCGAGAGACCGAGCCTTTTACCCGAAAAATGTGGGTCTGTAAGTCAGCCTCGCTTATTATCAGCGTTAATAAGCTCCCCGCAGCAGACCGGGATGTGACCAGGGGCTTCTGGGGTTGTGTGTCTGTGTTTTACTCATTCCGCTGGGCTTACTGATAAAGAATTACTTGGTCTCCGGGTGTGCAAAGATCAACTTGCTCAGCCCTCTTTTAAAATATATTCATTCTGTGCCTTATTTAATCCAGATGCACAAAAAGCCATTTGCTGCTTCATTGTTGGTTTACATTTTTTGAAAAGGCGACTGGTGTAACCTGTGGAATTTGAAATGCAAATAAAAGCCTGTGGGAGTCGAGGCAGAACAAATCAGCGTTTATAAAGTGGAAAAGATTTAATGTCTTTGAGATCATTGCGGAGGAAAAAAACTGGAGAGGGGGAGTGATTTTTCAGGGAGTGAATTGTGACGTCAGGTCTTTTTGGAAAAGATGTTATTTTTAAGGTCTGAAACCCGGGTATCTAAAGTGCTTACAGGAAAAACAGATTACAAGATTAACATCTGTTAACATGATCGTTTATCTCCAGCCAAAAATAGGTCAGTTCTTTCTTAAGGAAACACGAGTGCTGGCGCATGCTTAAATAATAAAATTAAAATAATGAGTTCATAAATTAGGACCAGCGTTTGTTCTAATCTGACCTGTGAAGAACATTTTTTAATTTCGAGATCAATGAAAGGTCAAAGTCCCTTTTGGGTGTTGAGAACAGCTTCACCCTGCGTCCATCCCCTCCCGGATGACCCCCTCCTTTTCGCTGCGCTCTCCCTGTCCTCCCCCACCCCGATTGCTAATTTCCCCTTTCATCCATTGAGGAAGTACAAAATATATTTAAACGGATATTGTCTGACGCCCCCCCTCGTTAACGAAGGCAAACTCTCTCTCGGCGCAGATGGCTAAGTTTCAGACCTCTGCTGTTGTTTTACCAATAAATGAAACGGTAGGGAAGGGGAAAAAAAGGAAACAGCCTTGCGAAGTCTCCCTGCCCCCTGGGTGTGAGTGACGGCTCTCCCGGCCAATCCGCAGCGGCTTTCTCCATCCCGGAGGTAATTTGGGGTGTGAGTGTGTACGCGCGCGCGCGTGCATGCGCCCATGTGTCTGCACACTGTTAAATCCGACCAGCCCCGCGCGTCCTCAGGCTCCTGATTTGCACAGTTGTGAACTGTAGACGTGGACACGCTTTTATCTGAGTCTTTGCAGCTAGGTGGGCACGTGGCAGTCCAAATGGAGACCCTCCCTCCTCCGAGTGTCCCCCCCGTAAAGAATGGGCGTAAGAAGTGCTTTCGGATTCAAGTCGAAACCTGCAGACAGGGAAGAAAAGGAGTGATGCGATTGTGCTTCTCAGAGACTGGGGCATCGAAATGTGTGGTTCCTTCCGTCACGTTCCCACGCGGCAGGCGCGCCCTGCGCTCTTGGGGTCGGAGGGATGGAGTCCACTCGCCGGGCGCTAAGCGTAGCCAGGTCGAGGATTGTTGAAACTGGTGTTAACTGTAAAAGTGAAGGGCAGCATGGACCTTCCAACTTCAAATTTTATTTTCTCACTGGCAGTTGATACTTAGTCCATGGCAAAGGCTAGAATGTGACCTGCTCATGGTCAGTCAGAGTTCTGCTGCCCACCCGACTTATGAATGCGAAGGGCTGGCCGTGGCTCCCGCGCACAATGGGCACATTCACGGGCGGAGCGCGTCACGGGCCGCCACACGTTTCCTACGGGTTTAACCCGGCACCAACTTCCCTAGGAATACTGGTAGTGTTGTGTGTGGACACATGCTACTAGCCATATAGCATCTCTGTTCAGTATTGGAGTGGCTGTGCTGCTTCGCTCTGGGATGGATGGCGATGCTGCAGGGAACGGGTTAAGGACCCACATGTGCCCCCTGCTTCCCCGAGACCCCTGGGAGGCACCCTGCGACCCGGCCTGGTCCACGCACGGTGTGTCCGGCTGCAGAGCCGCGCGGAGGTCTGCCGGAGGGTCCACGGGCGACCCCGGGCGACCTTCGTCCTCTCCCATCAAGATCCTAACTCGGTTACAAGGTGGTGTCCAGAGCCCCGCGCCTCCCGCCCGGGCCATTTCCGCCCCCTAAGTCCGAGTACGACTCGATTCTCTTCCCCCCGCCCCCCAATCTCTGTGAGCTCGCGGATTGAGGAATGGGCAGAAGGGGGAGGCGTCGCTAGATTAAATCATTCCTATTTCTGTTTCTCCCGCTGGTGCGGCGCTGGGCCTGGGGCGCCTGGGGAGGCGAGGGCCAGGCGGGGGCCGGGCGGGGGCGGGGGCATTTACCTGCCCGCCCCGGGGGCGGCGGCCTCTCGCGGCCCGGCTAACTGGGGGAGGGCCGTGGGCGGGGCGGGCGGGGCGGGGAGGTGGGGGAGGGCCCGGCCCGCCCCCCTCCCCCCGGCGCCCGCCCCCCGCCCCCGTCATGTGGAGCGGACGTCACACGCCTACACTGTAACCCAAGAAGTGAAAGAGACGGGGACCCACGGCCCAACTTCGCACCGTAACAAAGGCGGGGGTCCGTGCGGGCAGGAGAGGGTCTGACTGGGGAGGGAACGGGCCGGCGGGAGGGGGCGGGGGATGAGGTTGGGGGTGGGGAGTGCAGGGCCCGGGGCTGCTCTGGGGCGGGAGACTGGGGGGCCCGGCCGGGGGGTGAGGGCCTGGTCTGGGGCGGGGTCTGCGCGGGGCGGGGGAGTGCGGGCCGGGCCGGGCCTGGCCGGGCCGGGGGCCCGGGGGGGGGGCGGGCTGCGCTGGGACCCGGCTGGGGCGGGGGTGTGCGCGGCGGCGCGGACCGCGCTCCGGGGGCCGAGGCGCGGCGGAGGCCAGGTAATTGGTTTCTATTTTAAACTTCACTTTGTCCTGGCGGAGGTGGGGCGGTGGGAGAGGCGTGGCCCCCGGGCGATTACATAAGTGTTCATACCTGACCTGGTGCCGGGCCGCGGGCGGCGCGCGGATTTGGGCGCGAGGGGCTGGTGGGCACCGGGCCCGGGCGTCCCCGTGCGGGGCGGCCGCGCGTGGAGTTGCTGCGTCGTGCGCGTGGGACCTGGTGCGTGTCGGCCGTGGGGAGCCCGCGTGCACTCTGGGCTGCGGCTGGAAGCCCCGGGGTGTCCGTGGCTGGGGGCCGGGCCTGCCGGCGGGGTCCACCGCGTAACAAAGGGCAGGGCTGCGGGACCCTGGGCCGCGCACCGCGCCGACCTAACGGCAGGTCACAAAAGTCTTCATTAAACGTGCAACAGACCGGCATTTCCCCCATGAACCTGCCCGTAGGTCTCCAGTCTTGATTAAAGATGACTTAAACATTGAGGCGCTCCCACCCCGTGGCGGTGTGATAAATACCATTAAAGGTCTGACCGGAGGAGAAGCAAGGGTGGTTATTCCCCCAGCAGGATCTTCGCCAGATTATTTTTCATGCCTTCCTGTTAGTATGATCGGAGTATTTTGGTTTAGGAATGTAA
Organism: Balaenoptera musculus; assembly: GCF_009873245.2. Classification (NCBI taxonomy): domain Eukaryota; kingdom Metazoa; phylum Chordata; class Mammalia; order Artiodactyla; family Balaenopteridae; genus Balaenoptera; species Balaenoptera musculus. The sequence continues at coordinate 87,724,257 of NC_045798.1, read as the reverse complement.
GTGCTACTTTAAGGAACTAGGCATGCATGCTATTTGGTAGGATCTTTCTACTGCCGCGCAAAAAAAGAGAGGTCGTTTTATCATTTGTTTGTTCCTCCTTCATTTTCTCTTGCATTCTTTGATTGTGGCGTCAAAATAGCTGTGTTATTTATATTGACACAGACTGGCCAGAATTAACTATCCCACATGCCACTGCTGCGCAGTTTCCCCGCCTGTGTGCGAAATTGGAGGGTGCGGAGCTGGCCGGCCGTGCCTGGGTCTGAGAGTTCGGGTCCTGGAGAAGGACAGTTTCACGAGAGCAACTCCCACGCTGTCTTGAATGGACCCTGGGAGACCCTGAGCTCTGCGCGAGACTCCAGTATTTTGGTAATGGAATTAGAATTTTGATGTGTTAAGGTACAACTATATTATGTCTGGTATTTGTCTTAGTTCATTAGTAAGGCTTTATTTTGTTAAACTTGCTAATTTGAATAAAATGAAACGTTTAGAGCACATTAACATTCTAAAAAAAATAACAAGCCCAAGGGATGTGCCATAAAGCTAACTGAGAAGAATGCGAATGTCTGTAAAATGAAACAGGACAGCCAAGGAGCATATTTGGTAGGTACAGGATTCAGCAGTGGGAAAAGAGAGAGGAGTTTTGCTTCGTTTCATTTCCGAAAGCTTTTGTTTGTCAGCATAATCTTTCCAAATGGCTTAGTATACTGAAACTTGCTCCATCAAGGACTTTTAACTTTTGGATGTGTAACTGATACTAGTCAGTGATGACTTGAGAATAGTTTTCATCACTAGTCTTAATCCCATTGTTATTTGTAGAGGACCTTTAAAAGTTGACTGACTAATTTAGAGATTAAAGTTTCCTTGGGGCTCTGAAGTCCCACATTTCTAACTTTATGAGACATCTCAGAGACCAACCCAGAGTGAATAGAATGGGAGATGTCTGTGAAAACAGGTCGATGCTGAAATCACCTTGTCTCCACTTCCGTGAATTAAACTTTAACTTCATTTACCTTACTTGCTCCTTCGTGGAGATATTTGAGTCTTAACAGGTGGAGCATTTAATGGGGAGATTAAGTTTAGCAACAATTATGTGAAAAAGAAAAGGAGACTTCTTTAAAGAAGAACTCAAAGTGGGGTAAACTCTAACAGATGGTTTTCAGCGTTACTAAACAGGGAAAAATGATAATGTGACCTAGGAATTTAAGTAGAGTTTAGTCATGGGTAGTTCTTGAAAAACCAGTGCTCAGTTTATTGGGTTGCTGTGGATTTTTATTTATTCATTTTCCAGGATACTTATGGGTCTTATTCATAATTTACCAGAAGGACTCTTATTAAGAATTTTGTGGGAGTGGCTGTAAGTCTGGCTGGAGATTGTGTTTAGAGTTTCAGCTGCATTATACCTTAATGGCATAGAAATAGGAAACTGAAATAGAAGCTGATTCTGTTCGGCGGGAAGGAGCTTGTCCAGACGTGTGTACTTTCCTTTCATAATATATTTGTTTTCAGTGTTCAAGACACTGCACTCTTTTGGTTTTTATTCCATTTTCAACATTGGTTTTACTTATATCATTAAAAGTGATATTTTGCTTATAATGTAGCTAGATTTCCAACTGAATAAAGCAACTCTGTTGTGCAGGAAACAAATAACTTTTTCATTGGTGTTTGATGGCCAAATTTAGCTGGAGACAGCTAACCTTTCTCGGTGATAGGCATAGATTTCAGCTGAAGGCATAGAACTAATGGTAGAAAGCAGAAGAAAGTGAAATGTATTTGATCAGATATCTGCAGTTATAAATATTTGAACATAGAAGTAACATTCCTTCTTCAAAAGCAGACATCTTACATGCTCTAAATGTTTATGCCTTTTAGCACTTGGATGGACTTTTTCTGACACAATCAATTCTTTCAAAAAATGCATCTCTTTGCTGCCCTAACCCCTCCCCCTCACAAGCTCTAGAGGCTGTGGGGAAAGTTCCATTAACTCTCTTCTTACTGAATGCCGTCCAGAGGATACTAGTGGGCCTGTGTGCTGCGTTGCCCTGGCCCCGCTGCCTCTGTCCCCCTCGCTGTACTTACACCGACGGCAGAACTAGCACCCAGCACATGGACCTGCCTTGGCTTGCTTAGCACTGGGCACCTTTGATCTTTTCTTCCGGAATTATTAATGTCTAAACAGGAAGAATTCACTGCATCACTGTCTTTAGCTCCCAGACCCTTATGCTCTTGGTAGGAAACATCATCTCATTTGGATTTGCATTTTTCAAGTGAATAGAGCCGTGTCAGGAGGTGGATTTGTTCGGAAGTCTGATCAGGTGGTGTTTGGAATACATCTCCACGTGTGGTATGGAGATAGGCTAGCAGGATGGAGCTTTGAGAAGGCAGATGTGAATGTGGAGTGTGGCTGTGCATCCCTGGGCTGCCATTCTGTCTGCTCTGGAGTTTGGGTACCAGCAATTTTTCGACTCTTGTTCTGCGCTGGGCTTGGTGCTAACTGGTGGCATGAGTCACACAGGTGACGGTGGCCCTCTTCTCCCTCCTGTCTTCTCCTTGGGGATGTCACCCCCAACCTTTTCCATCTGATGACCAGCAGTATGTTGGCAGCAGCCTGTTAGGGTTTGAATGAGCCTTGGGACCACAAGAGTGACAGCATTTTTTAGATTCAAGCCTTTGCCTCCATTCTCTCTGGACCCAGGAACAAGTGAATTGTGGCCGGGGGTGGGGGGGGGAGGTAGGGAGGTGGGACATTTCTCTTTGATGGAGGAGTGACCTCTGCCCTGAGTGAGCTGAGATCCCGCTCTACCTCTCTCACCAGAGGAGGGAGTGATTTATGGGAGGGCATCCTCTTTATCCTCTGACTCTAGCTATGAATACCTTACAGTTTTCAGAAATATCGGCAAATTGTCACGAGCCCATGTTAAGAAAGGAGTCACATCAAATGTTTATTAAAGAAGAATCTCTTAATACAACAAACCTTATGGGAAAAATAAAGAAAAACTTTCACCATAAATTTAAAATGTCTCATCCAGTTCTTTTAAAAGCACCTTTATTTTAAAATTAATTTTCTTCAGGAGAGGACTATTTGAGGGTTATGACTTAAATAGTCATAGGGAGGATACATATATAGGCACTATAAATGCACTGCTTGTATTTGAAATTTACACTATCTGCTAAGGTATATCAAGTATATTTTAGAGGGACTGGTAAAAATTAGCAGTTGCAACTGTCTGTTTTGTGTATTCTTTATCCCTTGCATCTGGCTACACGTGATTTGAACAGCTGAAGCTTTTCTTTCCAAAGCTAGTGCTGGCTGTCATATTTATGTCCAGAATGAAATGTTTTCCAGTAGCATACATTGGAATCGTAACGAAGTATAATTTTGTGGCTTTCAATATCCCTTAAAAGTAGTTTTCTGAAAAAGAGCTGGCATTTAGTCTTCAGTGCCAATGGTACTGAAAATTACAAAGCAGAAGTAATTAGAAACGCAACTATTTTTAGAACCCAAACATGTAAATATGTGTAAAATGATGAGTAAAACACCACACCGGTGAGTCAAAAAAGTCAATTTACAAAGCAGCTCCACTGGGTTTAGATACGTTTTACTGTATATTTCAAATATGTGTTCATTCGGTAGATTTTCTTTCTTTTTCTTTCTGTTCTGTTGTTGTTGTTGATGATGGTTTGCTGTCAGGAATTTAATCAAGTCATTGCGTTCCAAAAACTGACTTTAAGAGACATGTATTTTATGTGATTGTGAGGTTCAGACACCAACTCAATGGAGTGTTGGAAGTCGGTTGAGATATTAATGTATTTTATTTTCAAGATGAAAGTAAGCTGGTGTTTTATTCCTTCAAAAGCAGGTAGGCTTGTCTCGCACCGTTTCTGGCACCCGGAGGACTGCTGTTGTCAGCTCAGCCCTCGGATGCAGCTGTCTTGTTATTTTCTTGCTCATTTAGGGGATGGGGAGCTAGGCTAACTTGTGGTGTTAGCTTTCAGGACGTAGTTGAAGGGAGACTCTGAAAAACTGAGGTTCTCTGGTAAAACTCTAGTTTTTTTCTTAGGCACTAAGAATTAAAGAAGAAAGCTTTTTTCAGCGTTATTTGTCTCGCTTGAAAAAGCCTCCCCTCTTCACCTCTTCCCATGTGAAAGGAAGGGATATTTGTTTAGGAATTTTTGTCCTTTGTCTCAGAAAAGGGCAACATGTGCCTGTGTTTGCCATATGGCACTGTTTAACCTACGTTACTTGGGCTGACTTGGGCTGCATGAGGTACTGATTCATTTCAGCACTCCAGAATGTTCTTCGAAAGTTAGGGCAGTGAAGGATGCATCCAGAGATGTGCCGAGAGGCTGTCCTGTCTCTAGCAGCTTCTCATTCTGTTGATATTTGAGGGCTGTGAGCAAGTGTCACTTTTTTTTCCTGAAATAATTTTTGTGGGAAAGAGTTTGACATTAAATGTTGGCTGATTGTGTTGATTCAGGAAGACACACAGCCCAAAGTGAGTAGTTAAAACTTCTGCTGGTTGTAAATAGGTTGAAAGTTGGGCTAGTGAGACAGGACTTTTCACTCTTTCGTTCCTGATTATTCTGGTGACTTTAACCTAGAGCTAAAAAAAAATGTGGTGTTTTTTTTTTTTCCCCTTAAAGAATTAGCTGTTTTTTTTTGAATGGATGGATGAACCAATGGACAGATGGGTGATCCTCTTCCATAGTTTAAACTTTTGTGGTGCTGTTCTGGGATTATCTAGATGTTTTCATCTTGTTTTGTTTACACGTGTTATTTTGAATTTTCAGATAGACATGGATTTAATCACAAGGGTAGCTCCTCTGCTAGATGCCACGTCTCAGGAAGCTGTGGACGTGGAGAATCAAGATCTCTGCCTCCATTTTTAAGGTCCCGTATGGCTGTGGAGTTGCCCACCAAAGCTCATGTGTGTCCAGATAGTCTCCTGCTGAATCTGTCTCATTAGTTTTAATCGTACTGTGTTTCCTGTTTTAAGGAGAGAAGTAAACACATTTATACTCATTCATGTGTGTTGCCTGTAAAGCGTATGTGGGCATATGTGGATGGGAAGGTACCTCTCAGAGAATCTGAGCGGTGTGAATGAAGACTGCTTTGGGTGACACATCATTTATATTGACACCGTCAGTGACCTGGGGCGGTTTTTGTGCCATTTGGAGAAAATATGATCATTCACATTGATAATCATAGTCTCACCAGATGGAGATTCATTATACCAGAGCTTTTCATGTCTTTAGCATGACCATTAGCATAACGGTGATAATTTGTTCCTTGGAGTAACACCAAGCGTAATTTAAATTAGTGTTATTGTGATGACCCAGCCAGGTGCTCAAGTGGCTTCCTTAGTTCAGACATGGCTTTTTACTTTTTAAAACAAGAGGCAAGGACGATGACCTCATTTCTAAAACCAACTTGAAAAACACAACTATGAGTAAATAACTGAATTCCTAATGTAAAAATACTTGCCATAGCAACGTAAACTTGGGACAATTCTGCAGAGTCATGGGATTAGTGGTTTAGTGGTAGGATTAAAATTGGCCTCAGTAAATTACCCTGGTGACAGAAAAGCAGAGTCTGTTAAGGGTTTTACAGGAAGATTGGCTTATCAGTTATTTTCTAGGTTGATGAAAGATTATGGGCTGCTTAAAATTTGAACTTTACAAAGGAAGGTTAATTTTTCTAATAGCTACACATTTTAAAGTATCTGTAGGGATTGGTTAAAAAAAAGAGGTTACAGCAGTTAGAATTAGGGATTTTTTGTGCACGTGGGAGTCCATTGGACCATCCGTGTTCATTTAGCTACAAACGTTCAGAGGGCAGTTGAGAGTATGCATTTCAGCCAGCGGTTAAATTAGGTCTTTCCAGTGTCCATGGAAATAGTAGACTATTTTGGAAAGTGCATTAGATCTTTGGGGCCACAGAGGCACCATTTAGACGCTTACTGAGCTGTACCTTCGTGGCCCGAGCAGGTTACGGGGGTGCATTGCTCCAGAGTAGGGTTTTCATGTCTGTCGGGAGTTTTCAGTTGATTCTACAGAATGACCATGAAGGGAAACATTGACTTTCCTGGTTGTTTACCTTTCTTTGTACATTTATGTTACTTCTATTTGGACTTGTTTAAAAAGGCTCATACTGAGGGTTATATGTGTGTTATTTGCAGCTGACTTAGAGATGATTTGGGGGTGAATCTGGACATTTTACAGGTACTGAACTGCAGAAGGACTTAGTGATTCGGCTGAGGCCACAGTGATGGAGTTGAGCTCAAACCCAGGTTTCCTGAGTCGCAGTCTGGTCTCTTCCTGGTACCCCGTGCCGAGCGCACAGAGGAAAGTGAGGTCGCCGTCTGAGTTCACAGTGAGCTTGTCGAGAAGGTGCAGGGCTGATCGAGCTCTGCGAGTGTAGACCTAGCAGAGTGGTGGGTTATTTAGGACAGGAGGGAGAGGGCTCCACTTCCGTTTCACTTTCTGTTGCTTAAATCTGTCTCCAGAGAGAAGAAAAAATGTTGACTAAATTTTTGCAGCTCTCCATGGGGATATCGTGTTAGTGGGAGAACTGGATAAACTGTCCCACTTCAAGGCCACCCAGCATCACCGAGCTCAGACTGGGAGGAAACGGGGAAGCCCTGTTGTCACCCAAGACCTGGCAGCTGTGGGCACCCGTTCCCAGCTCAGCACGGGGCCCGGGTACAGATTTTCTCGGGTATCCCAATGGTTAACACCCTACTGCCATCACTTTTTATAAGAGAGTAAATACAGAAAGCAAATCACCAGCAGGGGATAGAAAGTCCTAGAAGAAAAAAGCCAGCAAAACATCGCAGGGAAAGGGGTCCTCGAGGACCAGCGATGGCTGAGATAGACCCGCAGTCTCTGGTGGGCCTCCTGTCTGAGGCCGCGGCAGAGGTGAAGTGCACGCTGGTGCAGAGCAGGGCACGTGCAGGGCTGGGCTCTCATCGCGATGCAGCGGGTCACTGCCAGGTGGGTTGGGGAGAGCCACAGGGGAGACCAGAGCAGGTGGGCACCTTCCCTTGTGCACATCTTTGGTGCAGGTGGGACGAGATGGCAAGGAAGAGGAAGACAGGTGGGGGAGAGGGGCAAGCCGACCACGGTGAGCCCACGCTTCCCTTTTCCCTGCTGGTGATGGCAGTTCAGACAGGTGGCCACAGCACCCGTGGGCCTGGCTGGCGGGGTCTTGCTCTGCTCCTGGATGCTGTGTAGGGGATCCGTTCCCTCTGCCCGCTCCGGCAAACTGGGAGCTGGGCCAGGGTGCAGTGAATTTGTCTTCATCGTGCGAGAGCCGCTTAGAAAACCCGTCTCCTTTGCGTTCTCCACGTGGGCAAACATAGCCAACATTCTAGGTTTTCTCTTAAGGGGAAAAATCAGTAAACTGAGACCCAGATTTTGCATTTGTTTCCCCTTCTCTGAAGAAGGTAGTACTGAGTACTTTTTCATTATTTATCTGACACTATGCCCTAGGTAGTTTGCTACTTTTCTAGAAATTTCTCAAAATACGTAATGACCCATGTAAACTCAGATTGTAGAGATTTATTTAATCGGTGTATGGACATCATCCTGTATGCCCTTCTGTGAGGATTTTGGCAGGCTTGTTGGAGAATCTGGTGATTGAAATCCTGTTATTCGTCTGTTGGTAGGAAGAGTTTGCTTGTTTATCCCCATTCCATAAAGGGTATGAGGTAACACTTGAGGTCTACGTTAAATATAGAGTAAAACATAAATACAAGTCAAGAACAAGGAAATGAAATAATAGGTCCTGACAAGGGGAAAATAGGATTCCATATCCAGATCATCGTGTTCCGTCCTGTGGGTATATACTTGGACCAAAATTTATAATCTGAGCTTTCTGGTCACTAAAACAAGAGTGAAACAGGGCCATTTATATGTCGAATTGACAATACGGGCAAAACTCACCGGTTCTGTGAAAGAGAAGCCTTTTCTAGCCTGTAACCCTAAAGGAGACTCCTCACGTTGATTTGTATGTTGACCTTTTTCACAGGCCACGTGTTTTCATGTAGACGGTCTTCAATGACGCTCTTAGGGTAGGTCTGCGGTGGCTTTCCAAAGGTGGTTCCTTGGAGCTACCCTGGTACAAGGAGCCGAGGGCATCAGAACACAGTAGTACCCCGCGTTGAGAGCTATTTTTTGAATCACCATGACAGTACGATCCCAGGTATTGAGCATTAACAGTTTCTCGCTATATTAGAAGTTTAATTTTTACTACCAAGGACTTATAGACGTGAATCAAATTGGGTGAATGCCTGAAAAACCAGCCCCCCAAATAAATAGCTCATAAATGCTCTACCAAGGCTCATTTCCTTTCCACAAACATCCATCTCACACCCGCTGTGAGCAAGGCTCCCACGTTCTGTGTGTATTTTGTTTAGTATTCGTAACAGTTAGGAGATAGGAAGTCATTCTAGTCCCCTGCCCCCCACTTCCTTAACCACTGAGACTCTCGCGGTTAAGGAACTTGGGTTATCTGAGCAGACCATCTTCTGGGCAGTCACCTTGAGTTTGACCTTCCTTATGCTCATTGAAGCCTAGAGACTTTGAGTCTTGGTCTGAACCATCTGGAATTGTGTCACTGTGGAGATCACATCGTGGAAGGCCAGTGTTCCTCCTCCCGGCCTCTCCCCCTTTCTAGGTGGCCGGGGTTACTGGTGGATCCCCAGGAGGAGCTGGGAGCCAGTGTCAAGGGTGCCCTGAGCTGGGACTGGCCACCTGAGCGTGTGGGCCCCTGCTCAGCACATGGCCATGTCTGTTGTGAAGGTGAGCGGAGACTTCGAGTAATCAGTCCATCAGGAAAGAGCGTGGTCTGGGGATTTGAAGCAGGGAAGCTCCTGCATCAGCGTCCAGCCGTCCAGCCAGCTAGGGGGGCTTGGCCCACCTCAGCCGCCTCTTTTCCTGGTCGGCTTAGGGAGCCTGCACCAAAGCCCAGAGGGGCCTGAGCTTGGGAAACTGGGGTCTGTATTTGCAAATCTCTAGGGCAGGGGTCGGTAGCCTTTTTCTTCCTCCCTCCCTCCCTCCCTTCCTTCCTTCCTTCCCCTCCCTCCCTCCCTTCCTTTCTTTCTTTCTTTTTTAAAATTTTTATTAGACTATAGTTGATGTACAATGTTGTGTTAGTTTCTGGTATATAGCAAAGTGAATCTATACATCTATAGCAAAGATGCTATACATCTCCACTCTTCTTTTTTTAGCTTCCTTTCCCATATAGGCCACTACAGAGTATTGAGTAGAGTTCCCTGTACTGTACAGCAGGTTCTTATTAGTTATCTATTTTATATATGGTAGTGTGTATATGTCAGTCCCAATCTCCCAATTTATCCCTCCCCACTGGCAGCCTTTTTTTGTAAAGGGCCAGATAATAAATACTTTGGGCTCTGTGGGCCAGAGCTTCTTGTTAGAGCTAATTCACTCTGCCTTGTAGCAGTTATAAAAGCAGCCACAGACAACACATCAGTGAGGAAATAAGCTTTATTTGTGGACACCGAAACTGGAATTTCATGTCATTTCATGTGTCACAAAATACTCATCTCCCTTTGATTTTTTTCCAGCCACTTAAGAATGTAAAAACCATCCTCAGCTCACGAGCCACACAAAAACAGGTGGCGGGCAGGCTGGCTTTGGCCTTGGGGCTGCAATAGGCTGACCAGCACGCTAAGACAGTGCTGCCTGGTAAATAGAATGCTGCTGTCGTTTTCAATTTTCTAGTTACCCCATGGAAAATGGTTAAAGAAGTGGGTAAAATTAATAATGTGTTTCATTTAACCCGGTAGATCCAAAATGTTCCTTGAACACGTAAATGACATGAAAGTTACTGCTGAGTCAGTCTTCGCTCTTTATTCCACACTAAGCCTCGGAAATCTGGCGTGGATCTCACGCTTAGGGCTCAGCCCGATGTGGACTCGCCCCTTTAGCCCCCGTGGAGATGGCACAGCTGTGGGGCTGGAGGTGCTGCCCGGGCGGGCGCCCCTGCCGTCAGCCAGGGCCTGGTGCTGAGGTCGAGGAGGAACCTTCACTCCTCCAGTTCAGCTGTTGGTAGACAAGGACTCTAAGGGGAGATACGATACTTTGGAAATATCTCAGCCGAATCCGAGCAGCTTAATTAAGGGAGAAAAAGTTCTTTTTTACCACTCTCAAGCCAGGAGCTGGGGTCGGGGGGGGGGGGGCGCTGGGCGCTGAAGGGAGGCTGGGGCCTGACGCCGCATCATGTCTGTCCCTCGGCGAGTCCCTGGTAAGTTGGCCCAGCACGCTGGGAACCAGGAGCCTTGCTGTCTCCCTGTTCCCTGCTGCCGAGCCCCGCCTCTGCTGTAGCATCCAGAAACTCAGAAGTGTTAATCCCGGGTTGCAGGTGTGTGGGAAGGAATTGAAGTGTAAGAGGCAGCCTCTGGCTTCCAATCCAACATCCAGTCGTGGTGCCTTTTGGCCAGTTCTGGAGCCGGTATGCCTTTACTTGTTCATCTGTGAAATGGGGTGAGATGCTGGCCTCCCCCAAGGGCCGGTTAAAGGACAATGTGCCTTGTACCCGAAAGAAAGGGAGCTGAAAGCAGACTAAATTACAGATGAAGGTCACTTAACCCGAGAATTTCAGAACACAGAAGGACGGTTCCAGTTTATTCTCTGTCACGTCTAGTGGTAATATGTAAACGTTTAAACTTTACATCCAGCATAAAAAAGCATTTGGTTCTTCCTACATTTTGCACATTAAAAAAAATCACCTGTTTATGTTACAGAGGAGGTGAGAATTATGGTCTAATTCAATTAGATAGATGTACTTTATATTGAGCATATTAAGCCTTAAACCTGTTTTATCCTCATTTGCCACCTTTTTGCTTTGTTAACCTCACAATATAAAAAGCAACTTTATAAAATATAGAAACTGTTAACTTCGCTTGGGGGCTTAAAGTGTATCTGGAGTGAAAACCCTGGGCAGAGTTCATTGATTATTTTGTACATCGTTGTTGTAATGATGGTAGGACACCAACAAAATGCTCTTTGTTGGAGGAACAGAGTATTTTTCTGAGATTGTGCTTTTGCAGGGCCTCCCCCTGCATTCTTCATGGATGAACTCGTGCCGATCTCATTTCTGCTCCCAGGTCCTGGGGATGTGAAATACGGTTGTTGGATGAGAGCTCAGTACACTTTGAGCTCTGTATCAAAGCTCGTGAAAGCGCTGACGTAGGGGGTTTTCACTTAGGAGGGCCGTGTGGATGGAAAGGCAAAACTTCTTTTCCTCAAAATGGATCTGGAACCAGTGTGTTTCATCAGTCTTTTTAAAGTAGGTCATTTCCATGTAATACTATTAATAATAAGAAAAATGAAGATTCTTTCCCCCCAAATGGGTAACAATAATGGTTCAGAAAAGGTGTTTCTCAGAGGGAAGAATAAAGTAAGTAACTCAAAGCAAATGATCTCCTTTAAAGGATGCTTCTTTCAAGGAGATGAGGGTTAAATACAGTGTCATGAATTTTTGTTCCTTCATGTCAGCAGTATTTTTGGCTGTGATTCGTATATTATTCATGTGCTGTTAGGAATTACAGCGAGAGACACAGGTCCTGCCTTGAAGGACTTTACAGTGGGCCATTTTGTGAGTGTTGCAGAGTATGCTTGGGGGTGGATTGGCAGCCAGCTGGAAGGAGATTTATAGGTATAAAATTGCAAGGGAGTCACATTGTGTTGGGATATTTATTACCTGCCACAGGTAGGCACAAAACCCTGCCGTTTTAGGAGACGGCGCAAAGCTCGTCTGTATCCCCATGTGTCTCAAGACTGCTGTTCCGTTTGGTTATTAAGTTTTGTCAACTTTTGAAGGTGAGACCTGGTGAAATTGCTTCCTCATCCTGGGGCTGGTCCTGCCCTTTGCCACGATGCTGTGGTTTACCTGCTATTCCTGCCTGTAAATCCAGGTTCAGGTCAGCAAGTTTATTATTTAGACTGAAGGTCACGTTCCGTATCTTGCCCTATCAGTCACTGAAATGCTTCTTTTGGATAGTTAAATGGTGTTGAGACAGACTAGAATTCTGTTTACTCTCTTGCTTGTGGACTCCTAGTATCAGTGTTCAGGAAACTTATCGGACTTTAAAAAAAAATAAGATCCACTAGCGTTCAGGTAGGATAACAAAGTCCAGATCGACATTGTTCAGCTCTGATAAAAAGCACTGTTTCTCTTTTTCTGTTTCATTGGCCCAACAGAACAGTGCTTTGGAGACGTGTGCAAGTTTAGGCAAAGGGATACTTCCACTCAAAGGAGAAATGAGAACTTCTGGTGTTAGGATCACTGTTCTTTAGTGTGTGGGCCTGACTTTCTTTGCAGAGTTTTCTAAATTCACATGCATCTCAACGAGTTAGATTTCATAAGTTGGCTCTTATCTAGGGAATGATTGAAGGCCCCAGAGCCAGTCACCCCAAATTGGCCGTACATCTGGGGGACTCAAGAGCTTAGGCAGTTTCTACCCAGTCACGTGAAATTTATGGGTATTCATTTGCCTGAGGATCTGCTAGTCAGATGGGCTTCACTATGACAGTAAATGCAAGTGTTCTGATTAAAACATCCCTTTATTAGACAAACCATGGCTGGGTTTGGAGGTTAGTGGAAAACAGACACAGGACTGCAGGCTTACATTGAATCACTCAGGGCAGAATTTCTTTCCTGTTCACTTGAAATTCACTTTAAGATGTCTGAAGTTGGAACTACGAATATGAGCTCTGTCCTATTTTTTTTTAATAAATTTATTTATTTATTTATTTTTGGCTGTGTTGGGTCTTCGTTGCTGCGCGTGGGCTTTCTCTAGCTGCGGCGAGGGGGGGCTACTCTTCCTTGCGGTGCGTGAGCTTCTCATTGCCGTGGCTTCTTTTGTTGCGGAGCACAGGTTCTAGGCACATGGGCTTCAGTAGTTGTGGCTCTTGGGCTCAGTAGTTGTGGCTCGCGGGTTCAGTAGTTGTGGTCCACGGGCTTAGTTGGTCCGCGGCATGTGGGATCTTCCCGGACCAGGGCTCGAACCCGTGTCCCCTGCATTGGCAGGAGGATCGTTAACCACTGCGCCACCAGGGAAGCCCTGTCCTATTTTTAACTGAGAGGAATTGTAGTAGCTGAGCACAAGTGGGGTTCCTTTCCCGTTACCCCTTAACTTTGTTTCTTGTGTAGCATCCCATTTTCTGGAAGGGAGTTGATCTGAATGTCATTATTCCAGGGAATTAATATGAAGCTATATACATTTTAATTATTGAACCAGAATTAAACGTGGACAGCTGGGACCGAGGTCTTACACGGTATTTCTCTTGGTAAGGGGGTAAAGACACACAGTACTTCACTTTGAAGACATAGAGATTTTCAGAAATAAATTATGTAGAAGTTCACAAAATGCTATGAAGACACAGCACTTTTCCGTTAGGGGTGGGTGGTGTGGAATTCACGGCAGATAACACGTTAATTGATTTTCAGCCACATATTTGAGTAATTGAGTTATAGCCAAATACTTAGGATAGCGTTCCACTTGCCTAAATTAAACTCTTTCTTTTCAGATAATTATACAAAATGCAAAGTTCGTAGACTGCAAAGACTCCATCATCTTTGCCGGCAAGATATTTACCATCCAAAGAGGAAATTGCATTTTGAGAAAAAAGAACGTGTGAGAGATTTCACAACATGAATGTAATTTTATTTTATGCAGGCTACAATTTGTTGAATGCCTTCTAGATGCCAGTCGCTTTATTAGGCATTTAAATTCAATAATAGCTTAATGAATATATGTAGATTTTTAATATACATATATAAACTTTAACTTAAAAATTAAAATCTGACCATGTTACGTGAGTTTTCCTGCAACTTTAAAAAAAATTCTTATTTTCCCAAATTAGTCCTTTTTTTAAAAATTTAAAAAAAATTTTTTTTTAAATTATTATTTATTTATTATTTATTTTTGGCTGTGTTGGGTCTTTGTTTCTGTGCGAGGGTCTTCTCTAGTTGCGGCAAGTGGGGGCCACTCTTCATCGCGGTGTGCGGGCCTCTCACTATCGCGGCCTCTCTTGTTGTGGAGCACAGGCTCCAGACGCGCAGGCTCAGTAATTGTGGCTCACGGGCCCAGTTGCTCCGCGGCGTGTGGGATCTTCCCAGACCAGGGCTCGAACCCGTGTCCCCTGCATCGGCAGGCAGATTCTCAACCACTGCGCCACCAGGGAAGCCCAGTGCTTTTTTAAAAAGTGTTTTATTTTGTAATCTTTATTTATTATTTTTGTCCACGCTGCATGGCATGCGGGATCTTAGTGCCCCGACTAGGGATTGAACCTGTGCCCCCTGCAGTGGAAGCACAGCGTCCTAACCACTGGACTGCCAGGAAAGTCCCTGCAACTTATTTTTTTTAACGTAACCTCACAACTTACTCTTTGTGGGATGGGTGGAGTACAGTTGTTTGCACACCCCGTCTGTGGTTTCCAAATGCCCAGTACCCAGTGTGGTCCATTCTGACCCGTCGGAAGGGAATTTGGGGTGAGCATCAACCAGTGGGAGTGGGCCAGCTCCCGCCAGGTGGATGTCCCCCGGGGAAGCTGCGCTGTGTTTGTCCCCGTGGGGGACTTTGTGTTGCTACCCATTTCCTCGTGTGCAGTGAACCTCTGTGATACAGTTTTGTGCACGTGTGAGAATGTTTCTTTGGGGTTAGTTCCCTGAGACGGAATTTTTGGCAGGAAGGGGCATTTTCATTGATGGATATTGACGCATTTCCCAACAGGATATCAAAATGCCATTTTACAGCCCCAGCAGCAGTCAGGGACCTGTGGCTTTCTCTTTGTCAGCACTTGGTGTTATCAGCGTAAGTCTTGGGCAACTTGATAGGGAAAACACCGCATTGTGTTTTAAAAATGTAAAGCCACATTTAGCATTTCTTAACGTTTGTTGACTATTATTTCTCTTGTGAACCACCTGTTCACTTACTTGGTCGGTTTTTCCACTGAGTTATTCATGATTTGTTGCTTTGTAAGAACATTTTGTTTATTAGGACAGTAGCTTTGTGCTTTGTTGTTGCTCACCAAACATTCAAATAGCCTACATCTGAGTTGTTTCTCAAAAGGTGTGTGACTGAAACTGATTTTTTTTTTTTTGCATTTGAGTGGGTGAAGGAGTGTGTAACAGTTCTTTTGATTTCTTACCTGATTATTGTTCTGGTTACTTTTTCTCTTGATTCCTGGATAGATTTTGGACATTTATATTTTACTAGAAAATTAGTAATTTCTTTCAATATTATCACACTTACTAATGTTTTGAAGAACATTGTATTCTTTTAATTTTCCTTCCTTCCTTTGGTGGTCAGTAGACCTGATTTTCCCCAGCCCCTGCCTTTTTTTCTTTTGATTAGGCCAGCTTGTCATTTTTCTCCTTCATTGGGCTTATCAAAGAGCCAGTTATGGCTTGCATTTATCAGTTTTGCTGTTTTATTTCTCTTTTTCTGATTTTCTGATTTTTAAAATTCAAATTTACGGATTTTAATTTTTCTTTGTTACTTTTTGATTTGAATATTTCACTTACATATTTTCTTTACTTTTAAATCCTGCAGCTGGTTATACTTTCAGCTTTCTGTGTGTCCCATAAATTTTGACACAGAGGAGTTTCAGGAGAGTTTTGCAATTGCCCTGTGATCTCCTCCTGCCCCAGGAGTTGTTACAGAGAGTTTAAAATTTTCCAAATGGGTGGACTTTTGTTAGTGTTGTTTTTGCTTTCACTTGTTAATTTTTGGTATCACAGTACTATGTATGGAGCTTGGGAGATCTGTGCTGTTTCTGATTTAAGGAGCTGTTAGAGCCCATCTTTGTGGTCAGCATGCAGCCAGCTTATCTCCTGTTGTCACTTTAGCAAAGTGGCTGGTGTGGGGTTTGATACTTACATACTAGATTCAACTCTACTTTTTAATTTAAGTCTTCTATTGTTTTTGCCTCTTTAATCTGCCAGGTTTAAGAGAGATTTGTTAATTCTCCCAGATCCATTTTCTCTCTTTTGATCTTTCCATGTATTCACTGGGGTGTTTGCTTTGTGTATTTTGTTCTCTGTTATTTGACTTTCAAGGTGTAGGACAATCTTATTCTTTGTGATTTTTTTTTTTTTTCTACCCTTAATCATTATAGTATGACTTTTGTGCAATTGAATGCCTTTTGAACCATGAATTAAACTTTTAGTGATATTTCTATCTTCACTGTTGTTTTTGTTTGCATTTTTCTGGTATATTTTGTCTGTGTGTCCAAATTTTCTGAGTTCCTTCATTTTGGATGTCTTCTCTACGAGGCAAATAGTTGGATTTAGTTTTTAACCCTTTCATTGAGTCTTTTAAATAAGTAGATTCCATTTATATTTTTTGCTGAAACAGATTTCTTAGGTGTTCTTTCCTAATTTTTTAAAAAACTTTTATCTTGTTTTATGCTTTCTTCTTCTTTTCTTTGTTTTCTGTTTATTGGTGTATGAATTATGTTTCCTTTAATCCTTGAAATCAGAAGGTAGATAGAAAGTCCAATGTTTTCAGTTTTACTAGTGGTTATATTTATAACTTTTGCCTAAACGCCTGTTTCTCAATTTATCAACTTCAGTAACAATATAATTTGACTTCCTCTTTGGGAAGGGTGAAGAAATGAGTGCTTCTGTTACCTTCCTCCCTTTCTTTATCTCTTCCCCTCTCCCCACACGGTATTGTAATTCCTTTTTTGGATGTTGTTTTAGTCTACTATTGTTAATTTATTATTTTTACATTGTATATACTGTCTTGCAAGAAATGTAATAATTACACGTTTATAGGTATGTCACAGTTACTTAGACTTGATTCTGTTTACACTTATTTCTTTGCTTATTGGGTTTAGTGATCATTACCAGATTTTTTTCGTTTTTAGTTTTTTGCCTGTGAGTTCTTTGAATCTTCTTTTGTTTGGCTGGATTCCTTTTCCAAGTAGATGGGAAAGGATGGTTCTGGGGAGGACAGGAGAGTCCTTGCTGGAGTTAGTTCCCTGAGCAGGAGAGGGTGCTGGGGAAGGACCGAGCAGTGGGCAATGGGCAGAGCCCAAGAGAGCCTCGAGGTGCTCGTGTGTGTGTGTGCACACGTGTGTGAGCGTGGCAGGTGGCGTCTGAGAGGTTGTTAGGGGCTGTGAGTGATCTTGAGGACGCTGGGCTCTGTGCACTGGGTGGTGGGCATCCTGAGGGCTCTCACCAGTGGTGAGGTGATGAGTTCTGGGTGACCCCTCAGTGGTCTGCAGCAGGGGGCTCGCCGGCGGGGGGACTGAAGACGGAGCTGTTTAGGGAAGACGGCGCAGGGCAGTGCAGAGGGAGGGTGGTGCTTGGGGCCAGACCCGTGGCCGTGAGACTGGAGAAGGGGGACCCGAGACGGGCATTGGAGGGTGCGGTCCTGGAGACGTGGTGACGGATTGGGCCGGTGGGAGATGGAGGGAGGCCCAGTGTAGACGTGGTGAGTGCGGGGCCCGGGCTTCCAGGTCTGGCCCTGGTAGAGGCTGCACCCAGACGGTGTGGTCCAGCTTCCTAAGACTGGCAGTGTCTCCTGCGCTGGGCCAGGATCTCTGTCCAGTTACATCGTGCAATTCTGTGAGGCCATCAAATGTTCGGGAAGAGACCTGACTGCTCCCGCGGGAATGTTTCGACAGCAGTGGCCTGGGCCTTCCGGGTCCCAGAAACACTTGTGTTCCCTGCTCCCCCGACAGAAGTGGGCAGGTGACAAAGCACTCAGTCCACGCACGGGCACAGTAAGGGCCAGAGAAATACGCAGAGGCCACACATCCCGGTACAGAGAAGGGGGATGAGGCCCAGGAAAGCTCCCTGCAAGGGGTTGCTTCTGTCTCATGCCAGGTGTCGGAGGGGATGCAGACCAGCCTTCTCACCTGTCCCACCAGGATGCTGGTGGCAGAGGGTGCCTGCCTTCTGAGTTCAGGAGGTTGAGGGTTTGATGACTGTCATAACCTCTGAACTGAGGATCCATTGTGCATACTTGTAAAATTATTCTTTAAAAGTTCTGAATAGCAATAGTGTTTTTATCTGATTCTAATTTCTTCTGGCCAGCAGGTTGGTGAGGGAGACTGTAGGTCATGTCTTTGATGTGGGTAGAATAAGGCATCTGAAAGTTGTGTTCTAATTAATCAGCTTGCAAGAATACTTTTAAGAAAATTACTTGGGAAGGAGAAAGGAATATAGAAGGAATTTTAAATATCAGGTTTATTGAACTTTATGGAAACATTGTCAAGGGAAGGGTAAGCCGTGCAGTATGTAGGATTTACATAAAATCACAGAGAAGAAGTTCTTAATGTGAATTAGGTCAGAACTTCATTGCTTTTGGCCGAGGATGGTTGTAAAATATTTGTTACCAAAAAATGAAGTGGATTAAAATTCTCAGAATAAACCAGAGAGCACAGAAGAGGATTCGTATGGAATTTCCAGCCCAGGAAGAAGTGGGACATTCCAAAGCTGATTTATAAAAGGGCTCCTTGGATCAGAGCACTACACAGTGTCAGTTAAATGCCGCATCTAAAATAACTTGAACTTGGAATTTCTCAAGCCGTTAGTGCAAAAAAGAGTCACTGTGGGAAGCATATTGTGCCGGATAGAAATATACCCTTTATGGGGTTCTTCTTTCCATATTCGAATTAGAATTGTATTCTGAAAACTTCTGATTTGCTCCAGAGCTAAGTTAAAATTGGGGGGAAAAAAAGGGACTCTTTTCTGTAAGTTTTTGGCCCAGACAACTCAGCAGAGAGCATGAAGTGTAACAGGGAATTTACAAACAGGCTGTTCCAGATTCGGCCCATGAAAATTGGCTGCCTCATCTAGAAAAAAATTTTTTAAGCAGTTGGTGGATTCTAGTGATGACCTCCGACATCTAGAGGTCTAATCCTCATTTGAGATAATACTGTTTCCAGAGCAACGTATTTTAAGTAATTTTAACAATTGATTATTGACCTCTTGAGGCCTGTAAATATTATTCACTTACGTCTTGTCTTATGATCTTTAAGGGAGTACAATATTCAAGCATTTTAAATGATTTTAAGCCTTTAAACTCTACATTGTTTTGGCTTTTTATTGTGGTAAAATATATATAAGGTAACATTTGCCATTGTAACGATTTTTAAATGTACAGTTAGTGCCTACACTGGTTTTTTAATTAGTGAATATTAGTTGAAAGGAACATAAGACAACACCGTGATTTTTCTAGGTACAGTGTGACTTAACCTTTCAGATTCCAGGGCTTGAGAATAAAAGAAGATAAAAATAGAAAGTGAAGTCTCTGTTTAGTCCCAACATTAAAATTATATTTTAAAAAATATTAAAGTTTCTGGTCAGGAGACTAAAGTTACCAAAACCCCTTTTATCTGAAAAGTGAATCTCCTCCCTTGGCCCAACTCAGTAATTTTATTTAATTTCTTTTTACCTTGAAAGAAAGCACTTTTACCCTAAATGCAGTAGTGGAAACTATTACTAGGTTTTTGGTTATTTCAGTGTGGAAGGGAAAATATGTAACCTGAAATCATGAGTACTTTCTTTTAACTGTCCACTCTGTACAATACATACATTCATAGATCTGTACTAAAACTTATTTTTAAAGAGCCCTCTAAATATAAGGGTGTAATGAGTGTAGCTTTCTTAGTAATATAAAAACAGGACAGCAAATCCCTAATAATAATAAGTTTGGGTGTCATTTTGGGCTGGTGACCTCACTGTGCTGCACGGTTTACTAATTTTACATTTTGCAGGGAGAAGGTAAAACCTTTCTCCAGGGCAAGGGAACTTTAGCACAGCCTGACTTGACTACATCAGCTATTTATATTCAGGCAGACGGAGCTAAACCTGTGGAAAGACTATAACTTCATTTAAGGAAAACTATTCAGGAATGAACTTTAAATGCCTCTGAAATCGATATGGGAGGTTGGAGGCTTGGGACCTGGAAGTTTTCTTTCAATGCTGTATTCCTTCTTTGCAGTGCTATACTTTGATGGTTCAGAATCTTTCATGGTTGGGGAAGCATAGAAAATGTGAAGCACTGCTAAATGCAATCTGTACACCCCGGGCCCTTTTTTTGAGGTCTAAACAGGGTATTGAACAGGGGAATGTGGATCGAAGTTTCCATTTATTCCCCCCGAGTGAGAGTTTCTGTCTCATAAATACCTAGTGTGGTGGGCTTTCTTATTAAGCGGACGTGGGCCTGTCCCCAATCACAAACGCTGAAGGACACTGCCAGTCTTAATTTTGCTGTCTCTAATTTCAGATAAATAAACACATTTCTGCGAAAGTGGGAAGCAGAGATCGATGGCCCATTTCTCGACCTTTCTGGTCCACGAGAGCAAGTCTCAGTGTCGTGTTGTCACATATGCACCAGGAGACCTCCTCCAGGTGCCTGTCAGCATGTCTGGAAGTGGCGCTGAGGCTTCTGTGTGCAGATGGGCACGGGCTGGGCTGCGTTCACGGCCATCCAGTTACTCAAGGTGTCCCCTTGTTCTCAAGCTCAAGTCTGGAATAGGCTATGGTGCCTCTTGGGGAGAGGCTGTCCGGCAGGACAGAGGGAGCTAGAGATGACCAGGCAGTGGCCGGAAGCGCTCAGACTGCCCTGCATCTATTCATACTTTTCTGTAGTTGCCTTGAGGGTCTGTGATGCATGTGGTTACCTTATCCAGGGAAATGCATTTCTCTGGTAACAGAAAAATCAGGAATTGAATGTACTTACAGTTTGAACATGTCTGCAGATGCAGGAAGTTACTAAACTTCTGCTTTGAAAACGAGGCTGCCTGTCAGATTGCAAAAGATTTTTGAGGCTCAGACTCTGAATTGATTTGACGTGTCGTGTCTTTCTGAAGGTCACAGTCAGCACCGGGGCCCGGACCTGGCTTCTCATCCCCTGGCCAGCACCCTCTCTGAGCCAGTTGTAACTTGCAGTCCCTGGCGGAGAGGGGTCACTTCTGCCCCCGGTGCTCAGAGGGGTGCGCCTGGGCAGAGAGACTGGTGGGAGATGTCTGCTTTCACCTAAGCTGTCTGTTCTCTGAGGCGAGAGAAGCGGGACCAGCGGTCCTTACATTCCTCCCGGCCCCAGGTTCCAGGTGATGCTCCCCGAGACCCAAGGTTGCTTCTCATGGACGCTACATCCCGGACCCCAAGGCCTCACGTCTGAGCCTCCGGCAGGCCCTGAACTGGCCTGTGTTTTAGCTTCTCCTTGGAAATCTAGTCCTCGGCCCCTGCCCCGCCTGCCCCATTCGCGTGTCGCTGCAGGGTCCACGGGCTGGGGTCTGCAGGTTCCCTGGTCCTCTTCCCGTGGCCACAGCACATGGTAGCTTCCTGTGTCCTTGAGAGTCTGACTTCAGGTCATCCTGGCAGTGAGGGCCTTCATCACCTTTGCCTTCTTTGTCCACTTGCCCCCTGTTCCCCGCCATGGTCCCCTCCCCTGGGGCCTGCTTCCCTGCCAGGGCCGCCTCGCCAACTCCGTTCCCCAGATTTGGGGTGCGCACCCCGAAGGTCCCCTGCGCCCTCTGGCTCTGCCGCAGCGTCTCCTTCTGTGCGTCTGCTGGAGCCCCTCCTCCATCCCTGGTGCCTCGGGCTTGATTTCCCTGGAACCAACCACATGCACGGCCCCGCCTCCGCCCTCCCCGTGGGCTGAGCATGCAGGGCCGAGTTGACCCACCGGGCGGGGTTCTCCTTCGGGTCCTCCTCACGCAGCCCGGGGCTTGTAGGGTGAAGCCCGTGTGAGGAGGAGGGTCCGCGTGTGGACAGTGGCCGTCGTGCAGGAGGCTGGGCGGTCTGGGCCGGGCGGGGGCCAACTGGGCGTGGAGGTGACGGGAGGTGGAGGAGGCCCTGGAGCCGCAGGGGAGGGGTGTCCCCCGGGTGATGTCACCGCCCCTGACTCAGCCGAGGGGCATCAGGGCCCCGGCGGGTGGCGGCAGCCACACAGACGAGGCCTGTGCCCGTCTTTCAGCAGGACCCTAACAGCAATTAGTGTAATCAGTGTCACACATCAAGAATATGGAAGGAGCTTGAATTAATATTCGCTCCCAAGGGACCTCGGCAATTTCCAGCAAGGCTTAGACGAGTCACAGGGGACAGGGAGAGTCCGAGGAGCAGCGGTTGGAAGCCCGGGTCAGTTTTGAATCCAAAAAGCCTCTGTGCTTCTAAAGCTTGAACCCAGGGTGCAGTGAGCACGGGAGAGTATGGGCAGAACCGGGTCTCTGCAGTCCTCCCCGCTGCCCAGGCTTGGCATGTGCCTCCAGCTGCAGAAGCGTCTCCCTGCCTGGTCCTCCGTGGGCCTTCGCCCTCCCACCCACGTCTGTCTTCTCTGTTTCATCTTCTCTGTTCTGCTGTCTTTATTTCCAAGGTGTCCTCTTTTTTTTTTTTTTTAATTTATTTATTATTTATTTATTATTTATTTTTGGCTGTGTTGGGTCTTCACTTCTGTGCGAGGGCTTTCTCTAGTTGTGGCGAGCGGGGGCCACTCTTCATCGCGATGCACGGGCCTCTCACTATCGTGGCCTCTCTTGTTGCGGAGCACAGGCTCCAGACGCGCAGGCTCAGTAGCTGTGGCTCTCGGGCCCAGTTGCTCCGTGGCATGTGGGATCCTCCCAGACCAGGGCTCGAACCCGTATCCCCTGCATTGGCAGGCAGATTCTCAACCACTGCGCCACCAGGGAAGCCCAAGGTGTCCTCTTAAATATCCAAGTCTGGAGCACCACCCTCTGCTTCTCCCCAGTCAGAGCGAGACCCCCAGCTTCCCTGCCCGCCCAGCCCTTGCCTGGCCACCTCGGTGCTGTGTGACGTTAGCAATGTGCTTGCCTTCTCTGTGCCCTACTTGCCTTATTTGTAAAGTGGAGAGAATGACCATAATTACTTTACAGGGGAGATGGAATATGTGTTGAGCTAATGCCTGGCACCTGGCAAGCCCTCAAAACATGTTAGCTGTTGTGGCCTGTCCACTGAGTGGCAACCTCCGTGGGGTGGTGTTCAGGTGCCTGCAGGGAGATCTCAGAAAGAAGCCACAAGGGCCCTCATGTTGCTCCATGGAGGCGGGTCCATCGTGTGGTTGGCTGGACCACACCAGGGGTGCTCGCATCTTCCTTTGTTTGGAGGGACCTGTGTCTTCCGCCTCTCACATGCTGGCCTTCTCTCTACTCTCTCTGTAATTTTGTTTCAGTTATTTATTGTTTTGCAGATAGACAACATTTCATTGAAATGAGACAGCCTTTGTAAAAGCATATGCTCTCTGATAAAATGTTTTATTTTGATTTTAATGGGTGATTAAATGGTTTTCTGCACAGCATGCAAGGCAGTGTAATTTTATTTTAAATTTTGGACTAATTCTAGATTTGCAGAAAGTTGCAACAGTAGTTCAGAGCGTCCCATCTCCCCTTCACCCAGCTTCCCCTGATGCAACACCTTAGACAACATCAGTGCCGTTGTCAGGCCTGCAGGAACTGCAGTGGCGTGTTGCTAAGGGCTGACTTCCGGGCCCTGTTGGGATCCACAGTTCCGTGAATGTCCGCCTTCTGCCCCAGCCGGGTTCCCCGCCGCATCTGGTGGTTACTTTTCTCCAGTTGTGATGGCTCCTTGGTCCTCCTTCGCTTCTCCTGGCCTTGGCACTTTCCAGGAGGACCAGTGCAGTGTCTCGTAGTTTGTGCCTCTGATTGGGTTTCTCTGATCTCCTCCTCCCCGTTAGACCTGGGCTGAGGGTTTTGGGAGGAAGACCACAGTGGGGGGAGGCTTTAACATCACATCACGTCAGGGGTCAGTCTTTTAAAAATTGACTAATGCTTCACGGTCTTTCCAGCTCTGCTTTCTTTGTCTTTTTTTTTTTTTTAAAAGAAGATCAAGAGTCTTTTTTTTTTTTTTTAATTTTATTTATTTATTTATTTATGGCTGTGTTGGGTCTTCGTTTCTGTGCGAGGGCTTTCTCTAGTTGGGGCGAGCAGGGGCCACTCTTCATCGCGGTGCGCGGGCCTCTCACTATCGCGGCCTCTCTTGTTGCGGAGCACAGGCTCCAGACGCGCAGGCTCAGTAGTTGTGGCTCACGGGCCTAGTTGCTCCGCGGCATGTGGGATCTTCCCAGACCAGGGCTCGAACCCGTGTCCCCTGCATTGGCAGGCAGATTCTCAACCACTGCGCCACCAGGGAAGCCCCCCTTTGTCTTTTACTGCTTAATGAATCTACAGATAAGGGTACAAAGCACCTGTCGTCAAGGCACTGGCCCTGAGATTCTCCCCTCTGACTGTTCAGCCGAATCTGGAACTTTCCTCCCAGGTGCCATGGGGCATCACAGTCTCAGAGCCGTCCTCGATGTGGACTGGTTCCCTTGGCCCAAGGGAAACGGTAAATAGAGTTTTTAAACGGCCTCTTTCTTCTTTGAGTTTCCTTGACTAATGAATCACAGCCAAAGAGTAAAATCTTTTATGTTTCCTCTCCCTGTTCACCTGCTGTGTCCAGGAACAGGGAGTTACCTCTGAACACACGTGACTCTGAGATATTCAGTCAAGGAAAAACCGTCAGAAAAAAGTTCATGCTTAGTTTTAAAAACTCAAACGTTGGAGACAAGTCATCCAGCTGGTGTGAGATGATGAAGAGCCTTTGGGCACCTAGAGAGCCTGGTCCTGGCAGGGGGACTCCTGGTCCTGGTGGGGGCCAGGGCCTCTGCGAGGGCCCCTGATGCTGAGGCGGCAGTGAATTCACCACCGAATGTCGTTCTTACACCCAGTGCGGCTTCTCTGCGCGCTGATGCTGCTTGGATGATATCATCCTTTCTCCCTGGCCCTGCTGCACCGTCCTGAGGGGCCCAAGATACATCTCAGGTCTTAAAAGATATGTCCACTAAGTAATTTCTTTAAAAGGGGGGAAACGAAAGGAAACGTCTCAACCTCTTCACGAGTGAAATGACCAGGCCTGGGGTGCAGGAGAGGCCTTGCAGGTACCCTGCTGCGGGGCTCTGCACTCCTGGACCCCGGGGACCCTGGTGCCTCCCAGCAGCCCTTCCTGGACGCCAGCTGCTAGCTCGTGGGATGTAGTCTGAGTTCCCGCTCCTGAGCCTGGAGATGCCAACACGTCACGTGATCATGTAAAGAAAGGGAAATTACCAGGAGCTCTTATTTCCGGGGATCCTCGCCTGCCTTTTCCCATTTATAAAATAGTATGTTTAATTTATGATTAAGAAGATCGTCTTGCACGCACTGCCTGTGGCTCATGCAGCAGAAATACTTCATTTTAGACTTTAAAAGATGTGTGCAAGTGCTGTTTTTAAAGCTCGCTGTCAGCTATCTACGGAAGCCCTTTTGAACGCGGTGAGGACGGTAGCATGCCCCAGTCAGACCCCCGATCCGATGCTCTGCTTCGTCAACGCAGACGAGCAGGGCAGGATGAGGTATGGAGATGCCCTGAGATCCAAGGTCCAGGACGAGCCGCCACCCGGGTGCCGTGTTTCTGGTGGGGCTCGACCTGCAGGGAAGCACAGCGTCGCCCAGGAAAGCACGTCAGCGGGTCTTCGTTGGTGATGTGTGACAGCCCGCATCGGCGGACAGTCAAGGTTATGAAACGAAAGGCCCTGTGCATTTGCAGCAGTTTATTTCCTTCTTAAAGAAAACCAATAGCAAACTTTTCTTAAAAAGATAATTATTGATACTGTAATACCAACCTTTGACCATTTCAGACTCTGAGAGGCCGGGAGAGTCCTGTCTCTTCCCCAGAGCACCAGCGTCAGATGAGGGGGCTTATTACTTCATTGAACACGTTCAGGGCAAGTCAAATTTGGTTCCATTAGAATTCCTTCCTATTTAATCCGTCGGACTTCCGTTTCGCAGACCCGGGATTGAGGGCAGGCTAAGCACCACGTTGTTACTTTGACCTTGGTGTGGGACTGCTTTTCCTGGCTTAGCTGGAAACGTGTTAAAAGGCGTTTGATGGTAAATAGAAGAATCACTGAGCACGGACACCTGATTGTGCAGACCTCTCACCACCTCCTTTTTATTAGGACCGAAGGATCATAGAGTGAATTTGAGCAAAACTCTTCAAGACTTTTTCCCTGAGAGGCAGCTGTGTAAGCAGATCTGCAGAGCGTGTGAGGACTTTCACTTTTATTATCTGGGAAACCGTTGCTGAAGGACATTAGTTTGCATAGGAGTAAGATTTTTTTTTTTTTCCCCCCACATTTGCACAGCTTGCTGCTCCTGGGAAGGTATTTTTGGGCAGAGCGCTTCCGAGATGCAGAGAGCTGACCTTTCCCTGCTGGGAGGAGCCATCTCCGTGCAGAAAGCAATAATGCGATCATTTATAAACTTTGGGATGTTCCTGCTTCCATCTTTGGTTTTTATGGCTGGTCTTTAACGAGAGGGGCTGTAGGTCTTTCTCTGCACCCTGTGTGCCCCGACATGCGTGGCCTCATGCCTTTGTGGCTTCGGTGTTTCCACCTAAACAGACATTCTAGACGCTTAAGTATGTTGGGCCTGCAGTTCCTGATAAGGAGATGTACGGTGGTGACACTCTTTTTCTTCTTTCTCCAGTAATCGTGTGGATTGTCCTTTGATTAAAGTCATGAAATGGTTTGATTTGAATTTGTACGAAGGAGTCTCTGGGTTTGAAGAACGGAAAGCTCAGGTGACATTCCTCCCCCAGGAGGATCCCACGCGGTGCCTGGCGTGGCGATGGGCAGGCATGGTCTCGTGACTCCGTGCTCTGGCGTGGCCACGGCAGGCTCACCGGCGAAGCCTGGATGGCCCTGCTGGGACAAGAACGCTCAGAGAAATAAGTTTAGAAGCCCGAAGGAAAATACTAAATGTGATTTTAATATGAAAGATATTACGATGCAAAATAGGGTGGAAAGGGAGAGCTCATACGTTTTCTTTCTGGATTTGGGGAAAATCACTGGATTTTCAGTGTCAGAGAAGGAGAGAGCAGACGCGGGATTTGCGCGTGGAGCCCTTGGGGGCGGGGCGGGAAGAGGTGCCTTCTGGCGTCTGCGTGCCTGGGGTGAGGGTGTGGGCCCGGAGCTGGGAGCCGGTGAGAGCACGTGAGCTCCTGAGAAAACTGTGGACCCTTGTAACTCAACACGACGCAGATGCTCTTTTTGAAAGTTTCTTTCGGCGTGGCTTTTCCGTAAGTGCTTGTGACATCAGGCATCAGAGCTACAAGGGGTAATTCGCTAAATGATCTATGATTATGAAGCATCTGGAGCAAACGGTCCTGCACACGTGGAGAAGTGCAGTGTGCACACGTACTGGGTGAAACTGACCCACCATCAGTGGGTATCCTTTCTAACAAATAGCTGTGCTGAACGTCGGGACTTGAAGGTGAGTGAGAGGTTTACCTCCTCAGAAGAAAAATGAGATTTCCTGTTTGTTTCCTAGTGAAGCCGTGTTTTCAGAACGTGACATGGGAAGGAATTATCCTGATTGATTGCAGGACGGGATGAGCGTCTTCTTGTGAAAGGAGCCTCCTTGTGTTAAAACAAAACAGAACACGTCGATTATTCCTTCTGCACATCACGCCTTGAAGAGAGCATGGTCTTACTCTCGGTTCTAATTTTGAAGGGTCTCCTGTCACTTGCTTAGCTTATTTAGTATAGTTTCCCTTGAGAGACTTAAGAACTAGTTTGAGAAAACTCCCATTAACCGAGAAAGCAGTTAGGGTTTGCTTCTCTAAAATGCAGGCAGGTTCAGTTTAAGGAGAAAAAGCTTAAGTGTTTACAAATCCTGCAGCTCCTTACTGAGAACTTTCCAAGGAGGAAGTTCTAACATGCAAGGAACTTATGCAGAATTTTTCTTTGCCCCGCCCACCCCATGGTGTAATATGCACTGACCTCTGAATTCTTAAAAATAAGCATCTTTTGTTGCGTGTGTGGCGTCTTCCTGGCAGGTCTCCGTAACCTTCCCGTGAGCCCTGCCGGCTTAATTCAGTGGAAGGACAAGTCTGAGGCCCGAGTGTGGTGGCTTACCTCCCCGTGGCCTGTGCAGCCCCTGTAACTGGGCACCCTTAGTGCAGCAAACCCGTTTTGGAAAAAAAATAAAAGACAAAACTCATAGTAAATGTAAAACAAACTGAAAGCAGTTTTATGGTTTACATCTGTACGAATCACTTGCTCATATGATTTTTTTTAAATAAATTTATTTTATTTATTTTTGGCTGTGTTGGGTCTTGTTGCACATGGGCTTCTCATTGCGGTGTCTGCCCCGTTGCGGAGCACGGGCTCTAGGCATGTGGGCTCAGTAGTTGTGGCTTGTGGGCTCCAGAGCACAGGCTCAGTAGTTGTGGCACACGGGCTCAGCTGCTCTGCGGCATGTGGGATCTTCCAGGACCAGGGATCAAACCCATGTCCCCTGCATTGGCAGGCGGACTCCCAACCACTGCACCACCAGGGAAGTCCCTGCTCATATGATTTTAAGTGTAGAGCTGAGAAGCCAGCAGTACTGTAGACTCAGAAGTCACAGCCCAGGACTTCCCTGGTGGCGCAGTGGTTAAGAATCCGCCTGCCAATGCAGGGCACACGGGCTTGAGCCCTGGTCCAGGAAGATCCCACATGCCGCGGAGCAACTAAGCCCGTGCGCCACAACTACTGAGCCTGCGCTCTAGAGCCCGTGAGCCACAACTACTGAAGCCCGTGCTCTAGAGCCCTCGAGCCGCAACTACTGAGCCCTTGAGCTTAGAGCCTGTGCTCTGTAACAAGAGAAGCCACCACAATGAGAAGCCCACGCACCGCAACGAAGAGTAGCTCACGCACCGCAACGAAGAGTAGCCCCCGCTCACTGCAACTAGAGAAAAGTCCACGCAGCGGCAACGAAGACCCAACACAGCCAAAAAAACAAATAAATACAAATTAAACAAAAAAAAAGAAGTCACAGCGCGTATCCACCCCCCAGTGAATCAGTGAGTGGAGACTGCATGGGGGTGTGTAACTAGGGTATAACTGGTCCATGGTTCTGAGGGTCCCAGTGAAGATGCTTGCACATCCCGGGGCACCCCTGGCTGACGTCACGATGTGCCTGTGTGTGTCTGAGGGTCTCGAGGCCCTGGGCTGGTCCCTCGTTCAGGGGAGCGGTGGTGCCTGGGGCGGCAGCTGAGGAACCTGGCAGTTTACGTGACTCGCCCCCGGACATCTAATCATCCTTCGATTTTGCCGCTGACCAGCTTGCACTCGGTTATTTATGGGTAGAAAGAGGCTCGAGCTTTGGGCCTGTAGTTGAACGAGACCCCAAATGTGTTTTGCTCCTCTTGCCTACGAGTCCCACGCAATGGTCCAGACCCGGCTTTGGAGCGCGGTCCCTGAAATGGTAGAGCTGCTCATCGCGGGTCCAGAAGGGCGGAAGGGTTTTGCTAGATGGAGGCTGGCGAGGCTGGCTCAGAGAGGGAGTTAAGGGAGCGGTGCTGTCCGCTGTGAGCCCGCTGCGGAGGGGAGGGGAGCCAGAACATCTTCCTCCAGGAACGAGGGCCTGTGACGGAGTCTCAGGTCACTGGGACCTGCGTCCTCCTTGAGTGAGGCGGGGGCAGACTGCAGTGACCCGCGTGCCCGGTGTCTGGTCGGGAGACGGGAGGTCAAGGCGGCCTCTGATCATCAGCTGTATTTATCAAGTAACATAACAGAAGCTCATTCAGACGATTGAGCTGGAAACGCATACTTCAGAGCAATTGCATTTTGTTTCGTTTCATGTGAATCCTGTGGGCAGGCCACGCATGTCCCGCTGTTTTCTCGCCCAGGTCTGTGCTCACGGGACACCTGTGTGTAGTCACGTGGCCCTGTTGTGCGACAGACTTGCGTTGACCTGTGTCCTGGGTAAATGACACGACGTTTATGGGTAACTGTCTCTTTCACCAAATAGGTGTTGGCAGGGTTTGTGTCAGTGAACTCTAAGGCCTGAGTAATTGTCCCTAACCTGGATGTCACAGCCCCTGAGAACACGAGAGCCGCCGCCCTGGCTTTTGGGTCACCTGCCTTCACCCCGCCACCTGTGCCCATGCGGCCCCTCACCTTGTCTGTTGCCGCGACGTCTGCAGGGCTGCTCACGGCACCTGGTGGAACGGGGCGAGAAGGGCTTCCGGGCTTGGATGTGTAGCAGCGCGTGGAGGTGGGGGAGTGAAGGGAGGGAGGGGGCGCCCCCAGCACCCTCCAGTATGGCCCTGGTTCCGGGCCGAAACCAGGCGGATGATCCAGCTGTGGTCGCCGAAGCGGGGTCCTGGTCTCCGGGTTCCCGGAAAAGGTGCTCACTGCTCCCTCTCCACTCACCGCAGGCCCGCCCGGCGCTCGTAAAGCACGGCGCTTCCCAAGTGATCCAGGCTGGGCTGCCGGCGGAGAAATTCGATTTCAAGTTCGATATCTTTTCTCTCCAGGGACGGAGGGGGCAGGAGCTAGGAGCTTTGGAATTCAGAAATGTGCCTGGTTGTATTTTATATTTACTGTTTCCAAAAGCTGTTTCTGGGTGAGATGCTGTGGCTTAGAAAAAGCCCGTGCTCTGCTCTTGCAAGATCATTTAGGATCACTTCAGGTGCAGAATTTTCTTAACCTTAGTAGCTGAATCACACAATAATGTTATCATGGGGACTGAAAGTGGAATTTTGCTTGTTTATTCTTTTATCCTTGCAAGGAAAGTATAGATGGTCTTTTATCTTCAGAACTTAGAACTTGCAGTGATGTGTCATTAACTGTGCTT
Source organism: Balaenoptera musculus (assembly GCF_009873245.2). NCBI lineage: Eukaryota > Metazoa > Chordata > Mammalia > Artiodactyla > Balaenopteridae > Balaenoptera > Balaenoptera musculus. The sequence goes on along the minus strand of NC_045798.1, from coordinate 87,693,600 downwards.
GAAAATATATTTTTAGACAAGCAAGGCAGAATAAATCCGACAGCCATGTGATATCATGTTCTTGTCAAGAATTGCTCTTGGTAAACATTCTCTGATAGATCACTCTCCTGAAGAGGCTGAACTACCCAGCTGCTTTCAAAGGCGCTGCTTGGGTTAGTGATAAACCAGGTCATGTTACAGTAGGTATTGCTAGTCAGGAATCTGGAAAATTTAAACTGATTATGGTGTATGTGCTTTATCTAGTAAAGCATTTGGGGAAGAATTTGTCCTTTTATAATTTTGATCCTCTTACAGTATTGATTAGTGTTGGTACAATGGCAAACAAAGTCTTAAATAACTTCTTGCATGATATACCTTTCTGCTGTCCTACCAAAATGGATTCAATTCAATCAATTCCTGTATTCTTACAGGAAATGTTTGGTAAGCTGTTGCTTAGAATTTATTAAAATTGATTCTTGAAGTATTTATCTGCTGTGTGCTCTTCATGAAGGGATTTTTGGGGGCTGAGTTCTCTGCTAAACAGAACTACCTTGGAGGGTAATGTTTAACAGAATGGTTTATGGTTTACTGCACATAATTATCTCCTTCTGTATTCTTGGACACAATTCTTTCTTTTACTTGGTGGTGGGGACTTCAAGGTGCTTTCACAAAAAGCACAGAAGAAAGAGATACTATTTAATAGGTGTTAATTGCGATCTGTTTTCTTATACTGGGAGAGAAATGTTGGTTTTAGGTAAGAGGCTGGAAAACAGGTCGGTGTATGCATGTTGCAGGTGAATATTGCCCTTTGCTGTTGATTTACATGAAATAAAATACAGCTTATTTCTAGAAACAGATTTCAGTTAAAATATATTTACAGTCAGCTAATACACATTTCAAGGAAGTGTTCCATAGGAAATGCAATGCAATGTTTCTGCCCATGACTATTTTGTTTTCACTGCTGGTAATTTCTAAACAACAAAAAAAATTAAAAACAATTAAAATTGGACACCGAATTGGTGGCAGTTTCTACACGTTTGAGGTTAGGCTGAGTAAAAACCTATAAGCCACTTTTAAATGGGATTTTTCCCTGCTGTTTATCTAAGGCCTTCTGGTGTTCTGTGTTTGTTTTAAAAAAAGAAATTGATGAGTCTTCATTTTCTCTGGTGTTCCCCGAGTTTTCAGTGTTTCTGAATTAGTGGAAACGTTGGGTTTCATCATCTTGGTGCAGGATGGAAAAAGAGTGAAAGTAAAAAAAACTTGTGCTTTTTGTGGTTCCCGTACTGAATAGCAAGTGATTTTCTTCTATTTTTGTAAAGCCCCTCGGTGACGACAGATTTCATGGAGCCGCCCAGTTTGGGGGAGATGCAGTTCTGAGCTTCTGGAAATGCGGCTCTTAATGGAAATGTTGACAAGATCATTAACTACGCGGGCAGTGCTGGCCCCTCCAGGAAGCTGGATTTACTGCCAGATCTCAGCTCTTTGTGGTGGACCCGGGGCCTCCAGCAGGACACCTATCTGCAGAAAATGACAGAGCAAGCCCCTGCTCCTGTGACTTTTCTTTTTTTCCGGCTTTGTGAAGTTTCCTTTTGTAAGGACAAATAGATTGATAAGGCCACTACTTAATATGAGACTTAGGAACTAGTAAATAACAAGTATCAGTAATGTATTCATTTTGGAGAGCAGGAGAAAACGCAAGTAAAGGATGCTTCTTTTCTTTTGAGATTAACAAAATCCATTGCCTTTATTTCCACGTGGATGCCTCTTTATTAAGTCTCCATAACCATTTTGGATTTTCCAGGATATGGAAACGCACGCTCCCCTGTTTATTCTTGGCCTTTTCTGAATGTGATCAAGAATTGTATTTGTGTATTCATCTGCTTTTGTTGTTCCCCTGTAAGGTAGGATTTTACTACGAATTTTTGTATTTTAGTAAGGACGTGTGGGTAGCTTATATATTAATGTTAATTTATATTTTCTTTAGCAAGTATCTCTGTATACTGTCTTTACTGTGAGGAAATGTTCTTCTCTCTGGAGCTAAAGATGGCCTCTCTCTCTGCACAACCAGGAATTTACTGGGCTTTTGACAAATCGTGGTAAACAACTTCATCAAAGATAACCTACTTGTGGAATAATGGTTAGGTCCTCTCTGCATTTCTGCTGTAAATGGAGCAATGATTCCAAAGCTGTGGTCTGAGGTACAGAATGGAAGAGAGTCTTGCTTTTAAATGATCGCGGAGTTTGCGCAATAAACCCTTATTATGGACAATTAGTTACATTTGGGGACTCGTGTTGGCACTCGCGTTGATTTATTTGGGGGTGTTAAATAATTTAAAGGAAACCTTTGTTTTGGAAGACGGACTTTTGTCACCACTGTGTCCATGCTTTGTTCACATCACCTGTGTCCTGAACAAAGCGTTTTTGAGGTTTACCTTTAAAACGAGTGCTTCTGGCAGAAAAGTCCGAGCACGGTGTCCTCTGGCTGCTTGGAAACAGGTCTGCTGGGTCCACTTGAGCGTCCCCCGTACTCTGGGACAGCGGGTTTGTGTCCTTCTGCCCAAGTGAGGGAGGTGGGGTGGACTCGCCCGTGAATGTTGGCGTTCTGGTCGCTCGCTTTCCTTTCTCCTTGTGAGATGAAACGGGGTCTGCTCTATAATGGATTATTGATTGGCTCTGCCATCAGCGCCCTGGCTCTCCAGGCAGTGAATGCACCACTTCATGGGGCGGCTCGGACCCCGTCTGGGGACTATAAGCCTGGGATTGTTAATCTGGGGCAGATTGGTGAGTGGGGAGAGGAACTCCTCATTGTTGTTATGGAATTTCTCCCCATTTGTTCACAGAATGGGCTTTTTGTCTCCGCAGTAGATAAGCTTGTGCAGGATGTTAATGGTGTATTTTAATTCGTGGCTCATAAGACCACAGTGTCACTGGGAAGGCCCATTGCATTGTCTGCTGGAGGACAAACGGGCAGTATGTGAAACTGACGGCAGCACCCACGGGCCCTGCAGCCTCACTGCCTCACGGCCGCCCTCAGGAGGCCACTTTTTAAATTTTATGACCTGCCTTCTGGGGCCAGAATATCCTGTAAATATCTTGAGCCTTCTATCTGCCCTGAACTGTTTTCTTTGTAAGGGCATCTTCCCCACAGCACCGATTCCCCACATTTCCTGAATTCTCCTGTCTCCCCCGCCCCCGGGACAGTGGCCCCGCTGTGGGCTCAGCCCCCATCCCTCTGACTCCCGGAAGCCCCCCTCTGCCCCGGTGACCAAGGGAGAGAGAAGGAGAGAGACCACAGCGCGTCAGGGAAGCCAGACTATCTCTTAGTATCATGATGTGGTTAATTAATGAACTAGAATTGAAGAGACATATTTGACAAACAGCACGCGCATCAGGCTTTGCTTCTGTCGACAGAAGGGCAGCAGACCCAGTGTGGGAAACGCCCCTTCCAGCTTTCCTGCAGCCCCTCGTGCCCCCCTGAGGTCTGCAGTCTGGTTTGGGTCCCTTTAAAGAAACTTGCACAGTTGTTTTGTTATGCAGATTACTCTAAATATTAGAGGTTATTAAAAAAAAAAAAATCAGCCTTCTGATTCCTTTTCCAGGATATGACTTCGACAGAACTGACTTCGATGGTTTTGAGGAAATCAGTACAAAACCGTTTGGCTTTTGCTTTGTGTTGGTTTACTTCACAGAGCAGAAAATGGCAAGATTTCCTGTAGAGTCAGAGCCATGCTTACTGTGTAAAAATACAGGATGTTCTACCTTTTCCCCCTGACAACGCCACATTTAGTTGGTCAGAAAATGATTGTTTAAACTGGGGAAGATAAACCCCGGCAGCCTTACTGGATTTTTGCCCTGGGACGCGATGGGAGGATCTTCCCGAGCGCCCATGTCTTCATGGCTGCTTCATTTTGGCTGCGATGGCTGACTTTGCACCGTCTGCACCAAGGCTGGGCCCCGTGGAGCTTTGGGGAGATCCCTTGAATGTCTCCGGGGGCAAGCCTCTGAAACACCAGCAAGCAACCTCTCAAAATACTGCTTTCCTGTGGACAGTTTCATATTATTCAGATGATTTTTCTTTCTTTGACTTTCAAATACTAGAATTTAACAAAAGGTAATTTTCCCAAAGTGCATTCCTTAGAGACTTTTGAGCTTCCTGGGGGCCTGGAGAGGGGAGGGGAGGGAGGGCTGGGGGAGGGCCCATCGGCTGCCCCAGGCAGCTCTGCTTCCTTTGTGCTACTACTTACTGGAGTTGCAAGTGGGAGTTGTTTTTTAACTTCTTTTGTGAAAAACATCCAAAACCCATAAAAATGGAAAGAGTAACTAATGAACATCTATACACCCACCATCTAGCCCTAGCAGTTGTTAACATTATGATATATCTGCCTTCTCCTCTCTTTTGTAAACCATCTCTAAAATACTTCATTACATATCTCCAAAAACTAAGAAAGTTCTCCTGTGTTACAGACCTAACGAAAGTAATAGTAATTCTCAAATATGGTCTAATATCCAGTCTATATTAAAGTTGACTTTGTATGGAGTCTGGAGCTGGGACAGGTTTGAACTTGTGTGCTGTGGATGGTGATAGCTGTTCGTGGAATACTTTGTAATTGTATTAAATAACCTCTGTGGTGAACCTGCCAGGGCCCAGTGAATACATACAGGTTACTATTTAGCCATTTCTAACATAGTTTCCTAAACTATTATTTCCTCCTTTTGAATTTATTAAACCAAACAGTGTCACTGCCAGTGACTAGGTATCTTTGGGTACGGCACTGACATCTCATTCATTTATTTAGCAATTATTAATTTATAATAATACCTACCATATATTGGCCATTTGCTGTGTGCTCAACATTGCACCTTGCATGCATTACTTTAAATCTCACAAAAATACTGTAATAATAGTTCCCATTGCCATCGTTTACATTTTAGAAATGCAGAAATGGACTGGGGAACTGAGAGGTTGAGACACTTGCTCCCGGTCACACAGCTGATCCCAGGGAGTGGCAGAACTGAGTTTGGATCTCGGGTAGCCTGACCTCGGAGCTCACGGTCCGGACCACCTCTCATGGTGCCGTGAGGCCCGCTCCCTGCTTGGCCCTGCGCTGGTGTCAGGACTCAGTGGTACTTGGTGGGTCTGCCTTCACAGAGTAGGTTGCCTCACACCCGAGTGACCAGTTAAAGAAGCGGTAATAGAAGCACGTCCAGGCATGAGCTGGGATAGGGCCAAGGCTGGGGAGTGGGGACTGTGTGCCTGACCCGATCACAGGGCGAAGGGGTCAGGAAGGGTCTCTTAGAAAGACCACACCTGAGAAGGTGGACGGCGGGTGGGACCCGCACACCTGAGGGTTCCGAGGTGGGAGTGAACGGACATCCAGCTGGGGTGTGGGGCAGGTGCACAGCCATTGGCTGGGGGCCCAGGGACCCCAGCAGTATGGGGGTTCAGGGCCTTAGAAGCCCCCTTGGGGGAGTTCGGGCCTCATCTTCAGGGTGTGAAAAGCCTGTGAAGGGTTGAAGAGGTCGCCCAGCTCTGCATTTGGGAAGATGATCTTGGTTTGCGATGAAGGGGAGCGTGTGGATTCAAGTGTGAATTGGAGGTCCAGCCAACAGGATGATGGGGTTACTCCTGGGTCTGGGTGAGAGGGCTGGGGGTTGCTCTAAAGGCTAGTTGGGCTCACAGCCACCTGAGTTTCCCTGGGGAGACCCGGCCACCCTCGGCCAGGGCAGGTCATCACTTCCCTCCCTGCTCTGCTGCTGTTCTCTGTGTGGTTACGTGTTTCTTTCTGACGTCTGGGTCCCTCGAAGCCAAGCCTGTTGCTTAGTTATCCGAGCCCTTAGGCCCCATAAGTGGCCTGGTGCCCAGTAGCTCTCAGGGATTGTGATGAAACCCTCATGAACTCGCCCCACGACCGTGCCGTGGGGCTTCCACCGTGGGAGCTGTCACGGGAGGGCGTGTGGGACGATGACGGACTGTGGTCCCACATGGGTTCTTACAGATCTGACAGCTTCATCACAGGGCTTTTCCTTCTGGTGTGTGTCCTGGATCCCAGCCCTGCAGGGCTTGTTCTGATGAAGGGAGTTACTGTCGGCAGGTGGAGTTAACCGGGTCCTTGGAGCTGTTTCACAAGGTCACCAGGGATGCTGCAGGAAGTGACTTTCCTGCCTTCTGTTAGGTCCAAGACTCAGTTCCCAGGGTCCTCACTTACAGAAGTGAGTTATTCGTTAAAACCTTTACCCACAGATTAAATGTATCCCAAATCCAGTGAGTGTAAGCAGTCTTGAGAAAGTCAACTTATTTCATTTGTGCCGTGCAGGCATGAAAAGAAAGAATCGAAAAGAAAGAATCTCTCTAAGGTATGGCAGTGCCCTTACATACATGCATTTAGACCTGGTGCTTTATTTATTTATGCCCTCACATGATGATGTCTTAAAGTTTAGCTACATATTTTATTTTCAAAACGTTTATATTTTGCCCTCTCTTAAACCCCTCCCCCATCTCCATGATAATGCATTTTATGAATGCAGATTTATATTTTCTGTAATAAACATTTTACTTTTTCCTGTTGTTATAATTGTTATCATAAAATTATATAGGCAATATATATATAAATATGTAATATGAAATTACCTAAATTTTTCAAAAAGAAACTTATTTCCAAAATTATGGAAGGCCTTTTAAAAAGTTTCAGACTGTTTGTCACATCCCTATGAGACACACACACACACAGAGAGATGCATTGGAAATCTATTTTAAAACCCTAATCAGCAAGCCATTTTTATGCCTAAACAATTAAATTACAGGCTTGTCTGGTAAGTTCCCAATTACAGCCTTGGAAAAAGTTTGTAATATAATAACAACAAAACTGCGGTTCATTATGGGCAAAATATGATTCAAATGGGGCTGTGCTTTATGTGTGTATGTACATGGGTCATACGCCAGCTGAAACACACATGTGTGGATTTTCTCTCCCCTCTACCTCCTAATATTTGTGTTGCCAGAAGACTTTCTTTAATCGCTCTGGTCTGAGTAAAAAGCTAGCATTTACCTACACGTTTTGTAAGGCTAGGTATCTTTAGGTTAATGTGTTTCAGGAAAAGTTGGAACACCAAGTCGCACTCGGTGTGCGTTTGCCTGTGAGAATAAAATAGGGGCAGCTCGGTACCGGAATGTATTTGGCTGAAACCAGGTAGTGTGACACTTTATCATGGGGCGGTGTTTGGATGAGAACCTCTCACCACCAGAGACCCCAATCAATGTTGACAAACCATCTGAGACCCTCCTGGCTCACAGAGGCTGGTGGGCTTTTTTTTTTTTTAAAGGATAGCAGATCCAGTTAGTGCTATGGGTTATGGGGCTAATAAGGTTCCCCTACGTCTTCTAACTGGGGCAGCTGCCCCGCTGCATTTTCACATTGGAAGTTCTGAGGACCCCATTCTTGTTCTTTTGGGGAAAAGCATTTTTGCCTGCAGCTGAAAAGAATGATCACGAAGATCTGTTGATTTGGCCACTGACTAAGGAAGCCAGTTGTGGGGAATTCCTTTTGACTGTTTTCTTTAAAGGTTTGCAAGAAACTTGTGGGTCGACTGTGGGCTTCAGGAAGGGGGCCACTTAGTGGCCTCTTTCAAGTGGAGCCAGTTTTGTTGATGTTATGATTTCCTTAAGATAATGGTATTTTGAGCTTAAGTGGTCATTACCCTTATGGTATGTTTCCAGTTTTCTATTTTCCCCTCCAAATATTTTAAGTTCTTAAAAAGACATCCCCTGTCATTCTCACAGGGATTGACAGCAGGGCTCAGGGTTGAAAGATGGGGGTGGGCAGAGAAGTGGAAAACGAGAGAAAGAAGAGCTGGTAGTGCTGATTCATGGGCACCCTGAAGGCCCTTGCTTGAGAATTTTCCTGTAAATTGCAGGGCTCTGCTGCCTTTGTGAGCTTTTTTTTTTTTTTTTTTTTTTTCCTTTGCGAGCTTTTAAGCAAGTTTTGCAGGAAGCCCGAATAAGAAATGAAAAGTATATTCTCTAGTGTTTGGGTTTCTTGAGGGGAAGTGTCTAGGCTTTGGCTGGGGGTTTGGGGGTGTTGGGGAATCAGAAATTTTACACATCAAGGCCGTAATGAGGAAATGGGATGTGGGTTTCTCTGGTAGCAAAGATTAGATGGCAGCGCTAAGCCTTTTTAAATGTGCAGAAGAGACTGAGGTCCCCCATGAGAAGAAGGGGGGGGCTGTGCTCACGTCTGATCCTCTTTGCACTGTGCTCTGGGCTCGCCCAGCCGGGATGCTACCTGATAGTAGAAGCGAGGCCCCGATGGGCAGGTGTTCTATTGTCTGTGGACTGTTCGCTCTGCACTGTGACGGGGGGTCTGAGTGGCACTCGGAGGAGGTGCCTTGCAAGGGGCTTCGGTGTCACACGGCTTCCTCATGTCCCTTCCTGACTGCTGGCACCTGACAGGTGAGGGCACGCCTGGGTGTGAAGGACACCTCCTGAAATTCACACGCTGGCAAACGGGGGACGCGACTCCCGGGCTGGGCTCTGCGCCACACCTGGACGGCACGGAGGTGGGGTCTCTGTGGGGATCCCCAGCGCAGCTTCTTGGCTTCGAGGGCCTTTAACTTTCTACGGCCCCCGGCAGTGCCCGAGATGGCAGGGAGAGTAGCAGAGAAGGAAGGAAAACTCACACAGCGTGTTTTTGGTGATTTGAACAGCTCTTCTCACTTGACAATTTCATTTTATTTCCAGGTGCATTTGTAGGTTGCCTTTTATGAACCTTAGCTAGCTGAGCATTCATGCTCCGTGAATCTTGTCTTCGTGGCGGGGTTTCGGATGTTTAATTCCCGTGAACTGGAGAAGTTCTGACATTTAACATCCTTTATGAACCAACTTAGTGGTCCAGTGAAGTCTGTCAGAATACTTCAGAGACACCAATTTCTGGTGTTTTAGTTGTTTTTTCCTCTGTAAATTTATTCTAGACGGTTCTTTAAACTCGGAAGGTTTTTGTACCCAGATTAGGTCACTAAGTTAAATGTAAATAGTATGTTTCATTTATATTTTTATATATTATATCAAATTCAACATTTGGGGGGACTGAAATAAGCCCTGGGATGGCAGCGGTTGCATGCAAATCATTTGTCTTATAAAATCATCGTGAATAATATGCAGCCGTCTAAGACCAAAACAGCTCAAAAAAACAAATTAGCTTAAATTGTCATGAAGAAGTGTTCTTATTCACCTCATTTGTTTATCCAGGTTTAGGGGAGATTTTGTTTATTTTATTGGGAGTTTCCTGTCTCACCTCTCTCTCCCTCTCTCCTGGGGTGTGGGAGTGTCTCTGTACCCATTGGCGTAAAGAGTTAGGAATATCTGTGAGCAGCTGTGCTTCCTGCTGCTTTCCAGAGGTTGTTGCTCAGACTGAGCTGGTTTCATTAGGTGCCTGGGAAACTTGCTAGCATGAGGCTTTCTCGAAAGAAGTTTGAGAATACATCATCTAAATGAGATTTCTGCCTCTGGCGTGGGTCTCTGGGAGGAGGCATTTGGAGAACAGGAGGTGTGTTGTTTTTTCAGAAGGCGTCTGTCCCTTGTGGTGAGTGGAGGAATAGAGTGTCATCTATTGGAACCCCTGGGGATGTTTGGGTGACACCCTCCCGCCCCCTGCCTTCCACCATCAGCATCCTTCTCTGAGTCGGCTCCGAGGAAAACATGGCAGGTCGGACCACCCAGAGCAAACAAGGCTTTGCTGCCTGGCCTCGTCTCTGAACAAACGATGTGCATTGTACACTGTCTGCTTGACAACCAGAAACACATGGCTTCTTCACATCTTGTTGCTTTTCAAACATGAGTTCTTAGTGTGCATGAGATTGAAACTTTGTAAAAAATGTGGCTTCCTTTCTACATGTTATAGCTTTTTTAAAAAAGAAAATGTGTCCATCTGGGCGCCTCTCTGTGCAAGTCTGGAGCCCCCGGTAGGGAGACCCTCAGAATCATTAACTTAGTTACTTCTGTTGAGAGATAAGAAGGATAAACAGACTGGGCCGCAGGGGCCTGTGTGTGCGGCCGTTCTCCCCACTGCCCCACCCCTGCTTGCTTTTTTAAAAAAAAATTTTTCATTGTAGTTGAATTACAGTGTTGTGTTAATCACTGCTGTACAGCAAAGTGACTCAGTTATACATATATATATATACCCATCAAAATACCCTCCAGAAAGACACTTTAGCTCTCACATCCCTTCTGGTCAGCTGACTGTTTTCTTTATTCTCCTTATCATGAGTCAGATGGGAATTCCTGAGATAGCCGCTTGTCAGTGTGTACTGTCTTGGGCCTGTTTGGCAGTTTACAGGCATCTGGGCTGGCTTCCCTGCAGCCCAGATCGTTGCCCGACGCGTGCCAGGCACAGCGCTGGGCATCCCCGTCCACTTGCCTTTCGCCGGTGCACCGGTGAGGGAGACGCCCAGGCGTCTGGAGGAGCAGCCCGGAGCTGCCCCGGCCCCTCATTCTCCAGGGGGTGGACGAGCATGAGAGCGACAGTGACTACACAGTGTGACCCCTGCTCCTGCTGGGCTCAGACCCCGCCTCCCACGTGAGGACCTGCCGGGGTCGGGAGGGTGTCTGCACTGGGGTAGGACTCCGCCCCGCGGCCAGTGCAGGAGAGAAGGGACAGGACCAGGTCGGGAGGGGCAGTGTGAGGCTGGCCGAGGACTCTGGGCTTTATCTAAGAGGCAGCGAAGACCGAACGTCGCGGTGGAAACGGCCTGGTGGTCACACACCCCTGGGAGTGGTGTCCGTCGGGGCAGCTGGCGTGGGCCGCCAGGTGCTAGAGCAGCAGATTCAGGCCCAGGTCTGGAAGGACCTCAGGGTTCTGCCCCTGTCCTTCGCGGCCTTTCTTTCACTAAATCATCTGTTTCACCGAGACACAAAGATACATTTGTAAAGCGCCTTTTCCGGCTGTGAACGCCCTCTCGCGGCTCACGTGTCCTGCACGTGCCCCCGCGTTTTGCCGTCCTCCGCCTGGCCTGTGTCTTTGTCCTTCATTCTCAGACGCGCTCCTGTCCCTCGCACTCCCACGGACTCCCTCACCACAGTCTTTCCTTAAAGATTGGATATCTGATAAAAAATTATTCTGGTGCGCAGTCATTTACAATGATTTATTTTAACGATTTAGCACACAATTATTATCAGTCATTAATTGTTTAATTACTGATTTTTTAAAGGGAAGCAGCTGTTTGTACGTCTGTTTAAACTTTCATGGATGCTTCCTTTCTTTCATTTGGACGGGATTGGCTTTCTGAAGGAGCGTGCAGATCGCTGTCCGCGGATGTACGGCCCCTGTTTTATGCGGGGAAACCTGGCTCCTAAGATCTCCGTGTCTTTTCTGTTCCAGGTCTTTGCTGCCCTCTGCCATGTTCTCCAGGTAAGACCATGCCCCTCCGCGGGGCAGGCGCACTTCTGCAGCCGGCAAGCGGGAGGCTCGCCTGAACATGGAGAGATAAGACGCAGGCCCGCGTGACCGAGCGCCGTGCCCGCCCCGGCCGGGCGAGCCCTCGTCGTCGAGATGGACCGCCCCCGAGAGGCCGAGATGGAGCTGAGAAGGGGCCCCAGCCCACCCAGGGCCGGCAGGAGCCCCGAGGCGGACGGGGATAAGGCGCTGAGCCACAGCTGCTGCATCTGCGGCAAGAGCTTCCCCTTCCAGAGCTCTTTGTCCCAGCACATGCGCAAGCATACGGGCGAGAAGCCCTACAAGTGTCCCTATTGCGACCACCGGGCTTCCCAGAAGGGCAACTTGAAGATCCACATCCGCGGCCACCGCACGGGGACTCTGATCCAGGGCCACGAGCCCGAGGCGGGCGAGACGCGCGTGTCCGAGGGCCTGGACGGCTGCGCCAGCCCCACGAAGAGCACCTCGGCCTGCAACAAGATCCTGAACGGCGCCACCCAGGTGGACAGCGGCAAGATCCTGCTGAGGAGCAGCAAGAAGGAGGCGGAGGGGGCGGCGTGCGCGGCGGAGGAGGCCAAGGCGGCGGCGGCGGCGGCGGCGGGGCAGTGCTCCTTCTGCAAGAGCAAGTTCGAGCGCAGGAAGGACCTGGAGCAGCACGTGCACCAGGCGCACAAGCCCTTCAAGTGCCGGCTGTGCAGCTACGTGACGCTGCGGGAGGAGTCCCTGCTCAGCCACATCGAGAAGGACCACATCACGGCCCAGGGGCCCCGCGGCGGCGACACCTTCGCAGAGAACGGCAAGCCTGAGCTGCCCCCCGGCGAGTTCCCCTGCGAGGTGTGCGGCCAGGCCTTCAGCCAGACCTGGTTCCTGAAGGCGCACATGAAGAAGCACAGGGGCTCCTTCGACCATGGCTGCCACATCTGCGGCCGGAGATTCAAGGAGCCGTGGTTCCTGAAAAACCACATGAAGGCGCACGGCCCGAAGGCGGGGAGCAAGAACAAGCCCCGGAGCGAGCTGGACCCCATCGCCACCATCAACAACGTGGTGCAGGAGGAGGTGATCGTGGCCGGCCTGAGCCTCTACGAAGTCTGCACCAAGTGCGGGAACCTGTTTACGAACCTGGACAGCTTGAACGCGCACAACGCCATCCACCGCCGGGTGGAGGCCGGCCGGCCGCGGGCCCCCGTCGGGGAGGGCCCGGCGCCCGGCCCCGCCGACTCTCAGCAGCTCTTCCTTCAGTGCCTGAACCTGCGCCCGGTGGCCGGCGCGCCCGCCCGCGGGCAGGCCGGGCGGCGCGTGGCCGAGCTGGACCCGGTCAACAGCTACCAGGCCTGGCAGCTGGCCACGCGGGGCCGGGCCCCGGCACCTCAAGTACGCGGCGTGGGACGAGGCGCTGGCTGGGGACGTGGCCTTCGACAAGGAGCGGCGCGAGTTCATCCTGGTGAGCCAGGAGAAGCGCAAGCGCGAGCCCGAGCCTGGCGCGCAGGGGCCCCCGCGCAAGAGGGCGGGCGCGCCCGGGGACCCCGCGTCCGGGCCCCCGGACCCCCGGCCGGCCCCGCGCCCCAGCCGCCGCGCCGCCGCCCCCGCCCCACGGCAAGTCGTCCGAGTGCTTCGAGTGCGGCAAGATCTTTCGCACGTACCACCAGATGGTGCTGCACTCGCGGGTGCACCGCCCCGCGCCGCTCTACCGTGACCGCGGACGGCCCCGGGGACCGCGCGCCCCGCGCCCGCTGCGGCTCGCTCGCGAGGCGACTCTTCCTCGTCAGCCCAGTATGCCCCGCTCCTTCCTGCGCCTGCGCCGCTCGCGACTCCCGGCCTCCGGCTGGCCGACGAGGCCGCCTACGAGAGCGAGAGGAGGGCGCGGCCCACCCTGCAACCAGGTGAGCGCGTGCGCCGGGTGGTCAGGCTCGGGTACGGTGGGCTCGGGAGGTCCGGTCCCGGTAGCCCTGTGCCTGGGTCGCCTTTGCCCAGGTATCCCACGTCCAGCTGGCTTGGGCACAGGTAGCCCTGTGTCTGGGTCGCCCCATAGCTAGGTGGCCGAGGTCTAGGAAGCCCTTGCTCAGGTAGCTCACGCTCAGGTGGTCCAGGCTCAGGGAGCTCTGTGCCCGATGGCCCTGAGCCAGGGAAGTCCAGGCCCAGTAGACCGCCGCCCGGTGGCCCAGGCCAGGTAGTCCTGGTTCACCCATCAGCTATGACCAGGTAGTTGAGGCTCAGGTAGCCCTGTCCCCGGGTGACCCAGGTCTAGCTAACCCTTGCCCAGGATCTCATGGGCAGGGAATCTGGGCTCAATTAGCCCTGTCCCCAGGTGACCCGGCTCCCTGGTTTCCCAGGCCCACATAGTCTTGGTGCTTAGGCAGCTTCCTACTTAGGTGGTGCTACAGCTAGATAATCCTGCGCTTGGTGCCTTATCCCCGGCGTCCCAGGCTCTGGTAGACTGGTACTCAGGTGGTATGCGCCCAGTGTGTGCTTGGAGCCCCCAGCTCCACTTGAGGCTCCTGCTTGCTGACCGCCCATAGCGTTTGCATAAATTCGCACCTTTGGCTATGGAGGTGATGGTCTCTCTGAGGCATCAGACATTTCTGAGCAAAGAACAGGTGACGGAGCCCCTCCAAGATGTGCCCTTCTCTTCTCGCCGTCAGCTGGGGCACACATGCTTTCCTCTGCCCCTCTCCTTGCACCAGACAGCTGAGTGAAAGAGGAACTAGGGATTGTGTGCAGTTATAATTAATCTCCTTAGATTCAAGTAACCCTGTGGGTTTAGAGATGGCTAATTGGAACCAGATTACTTTCCAAACTGCAGCTATGTAAATATTTAAAGATGCTTGGCCAACTTTATTTTCATCATTTTCCTATTTTTTTTAAATAAATTTTTAAACATTTTGTTATTTTCTTCATAATTTTTTGTTTTGGGTAATTCTTTTAAGTGTAAGGTGATGTTTCAGTTACAAACTTGTAACTTTCCCCGCATAGCCAGGGATGTTTTTCTCTTCTCCCTGAAAATTGGTTAATGGATGTTGCCTTTACTGAAAGGTCAGAGGCGATAGAGATGCAAGTGCTTCAGTTGGGCTTTTTATATTCTGTAGTGAGGAAAACTGTCCCTGTGCATGTCTTAGAAAAACCCACAAACGTATGTCACCTTTCCCTTATTGAAGATTTAGCCAGTTCTCCTGAACAGAGTTTAATTATTACAGGTCTGTACAACGTATTGTGTGAGCCTCTGATACACTCAAGTATATGTGGAGTCAGTAAAAGTGTAGAAAAAAGTTGTTTCTCTGATTCTATAAGGGCAATCAATCTATGCTGAATCTGCACATGTGTGTATGTAGGTAAATGAAAATAAAACGTTTTTTAAAATAATTAATTTATTTAATTTATTTATTTTTGGCTACGTAGGGTCTTCGTTGCTGCTCACGGGCTTTCCCTAGTTGTGGCTCGCGGGCTCTAGAGCGCAGGCTCAGTAGTTGTGGCCCACGGGCTTAGTTGCTCTGCGGCGTGTGGATCTTCCTGGATCAGGGCTTGAATCTGTGTCCCCTGCATTGGCAGGTGGATTCTTAACCACTGCGCCACCAGGGAAGCCCCCCCCCCCCTTTTTTTTTTAAATTTATTTATTTATTTTTGGCTGCGTTGGGTCTTCGTTGCTGCTCACGGGCTTTCTCTAGTTGCGGAGAGCGGGGGCTCGTATCTTGCATTTCGTTTCTTAGTCATTAACCTGTGGGAAGGAACAGTATAATATACTGTTGTCTGAAAATGCAGTGCTAGTTCTGTGACCTTTTTTGGGTTCTTCTAGCAGCTTGTCGTGTAAGACGTGGGGAACCCAACTGTGAGCCCCTGGGTGGCATTTTTGAAGATTAATTTTTGTTTTTCCTTTTAAAAAATGTTGACAACTATAGATTTTACTGGCCACGTTCCAATAGTACTATGGTTACTTTTTGGAGCAAATGGGATGAAATATTAAAGCTGGCAATAATTGTTTTCCTACTTTGAGGACAAATATTTTTAATATTTGGAAAAGCTGTCCTTACCCCCATCTATTATGATGGCAGTTAAATGATTAGTAATAAGCTAATTCAGTAGTGCTTTTAATGTCAAGATGTGGGAAAGATCAAATTACATTCACTGTAAGTTGGAATTTACTCGTTTTGTTCCTTCTCAGGTTCATTAAATTCTAGAGATTATCATTTACTTTTTTATGAGATTATATCTCTTTTCTCTGTATTAATCAACTTTTTGAGAAACGTGATACCTCAGGTGATTCCATAACAAGATTATATATGGTGTGGGTGTAACAAGTTGACAACAGAATACGGTAGCTTACTGAGAGACTAGAAAAAGAAATTTATGGCATGACAGTGGCATAACATGTTGAAGAACATTGTAGGTCTGCTCGGGTCACTGTAGCCCCAAAGGACAGTAGCTTTCCTCCTAAAAACACAAACTTTATATCATGGCAGGCCTTTAATGCTCTAGCTGGCATTAAATCGCTGCTTCATGGATGCCCCTTAAGGAGAGAGATGTGTTATATGGACTTAATACTCACAAAGCAGTCTCATTAGCAGGGATTGGCAAGGCCTTGGAAGCAGCCACTTTGGAAGAGCAAATGGGTATGTTGAATCCTCTGTTTTGATCTGCAGTGAGCCTTTCTCTTGTTAAAAAATGCATTCAGCTTTGGAAAACACTTGCCTTTCTTGTCACTAAAAGATGACTTAGATCTTTAAACACTGACATGACTCTAAATTCTCAGAATCTTGATGGGATGACTGGTTAAAATGATTAGAGGAAACATGTAGAAATTGAGGGACAGAAGATCATACTAGTTCTCAGAAGAGTGAATCCGGCTACTTGTAGTAGCAAAGTTGACATTAGAGTTCAGACCTTTGTGCCCCTTCCAGTAAGTCCCCATATTGTGCCATGATTTTCCCCACAGATTTTTGGACATCCAGGGGTGGATTTGAATGCTGCTCCTGGATCTAGAGACAATTTGCATTATCAGATTAATTGAAAGAAACTTGCTTTTTTTCATGAAATATTCTTTGTCGAGTGTTGCGTCTACTCCTTTGGAAAGCTCTGATTGTCACATTACCTTTATTTCCACATAAGACCGGCTCCCAGCAGCCCTCATTACAGTCTTAAAATAGTCTTAAGAGCAAAGTTGTGAATAAAATTCAATAACTTAAAATGTGTTACTGAGCTAGATTTAAATCTTCATTGAGAAAGTGATGTGGTACTGATAGAAAGTACCCTTTTGGAGTTCACAAAAATTAATCCTTTTAATTAGGGAAGAGGAGCTCTGAAAGGGCATATAGTTGAAATTTAGAAAAATTAACATTTTCAAACACAAAGCAGAGTCATGGTGTTCAGAATTTATTACTGAGGACAGGTCAACAGGCCAAAGTGGAATTCTGCTTGGAAAGCGTTAGGATGACTTAGGAGTGGTAGAAGCGTGCTGGCTGTGTCTCAAAGGACTCTCTTCATGAAGTCCCTGTACTATAAGATGTGGTGCCCTTGGGAGAAGCCTTGCCTGGTGCTGGGGGCCTTGCCTTGATGCAGAACCCATTCCTACTGTTTATCTGCATACTGTTTTGGCTAAAAGTTAGGTGACTACCCCAGGTATTTTTTTAAGTGAAGTATAATTGCTTTACAATATTATATTAGTTTTAGGTGTACAAGATAGTGATTCAGTGTTTTTATAGATTATACTTCATTTAAAGTTGTTACAGAATAATGGCTCTGTTTCCCTGTGTTGTACAGTATATCCTCGGTTTTGACTGTTTTTTGTTATTCTCACTTCTGTTGCATCAAGCGTATAGTCTGTTGGGCCCACCCTCTCTCTATATCTTTGGATACTGATTGTAACTTAATTGATAGTAAAACCCCAAGTTTTGAAATTGCAAATATGAAATTGCAAATATTTGATTGTTTTTGACTGACAAACACTATGGCTCAACCTAATAGAATAAAAAGCTCTTAGAGCAAGTGCCATAGTGTTACATGTAGTTGGGAGAAGTAAGGAGAGGGTTTTCAGAATTAAAAAATACAGTCAAGGGAAGAAAAGATAATTAGAAGGAAGACATGGATTTATTTCAGAAAGCCTCCACTTTCTCGTATCTCTCCGCTTGCTGCCACCAGGCCAAACTCTCGGGTGTTAGAGCTCATCTTCTTTATGTCGTCATTGCAAGAAGAGCCAGAGTGTTTTGATTATAAAATGTTGGTTGAGCACGTGCTTTGAGACTGACTGACTGTCCACGTTTGTGCGCGGCGGGTCAGGCGGGTCAGCCTGTGGTCGTGCAGCTCTCCAAAAGGTTAACCAGCCAATCATCTTCTTCTTCTTCTTTTTTTCTTTTTTGATAGACCATGGACAGTCATCAGAACAGCTTAGGGAGGAAATGTCGTTACACGTCGTCCCATTGAAGCAGGATTTAGGGGGAATCAAGGGACAAAGGTCAGAGTGTGGAGTGTGAGGTGGGCCTGGGGGTGGTGTTTGCAGTGGCGGCCGGGCCTGCTGGGACGGGAGGCTTTTATTGTTACCTATTCTTAGCGTTTACTTTGCGCTAGAGCAGAGGGAGCTCCCAGGGGACGCATTCTCCCCATCGTCCTTCTGGTGCAGGGCGTGCATGTTCCGAGCAGGGGAGCTGGGACCTGTTTGCAGCCCCGCCCGGTTCCCATCTCCGATGCTCAGTGATCGGGAAGGACTTTGTTTTTTTTTTTAAACAATGATCAGACATTGAGGATTCCTTTTTTAATTAATTAATTTATTTATTTTTGGCTGTGTTGGGTCTTCGTTTCTGTGCGAGGGCTTTCTCTAGTTGCGGCGAGCGGGGGCCACTCTTCATCGTGGTGCGCGGGCCTCTCACTGTCACGGCCTCTCTTGTTGCGGAGCACAGGCTCCAGACATGCAGGCTCAGTAGCTGTGGCTCACGGGCCCAGCTGCTCCGCAGCATGTGGGATCTTCCCAGACCAGGGCTCGAACCCGTGTCCCCTGCATTAGCAGGCAGATTCTCAACCACTGCGCCACCAGGGAAGCCCGGGAAGGACTTTTGTCTTAACGCAGGGCTTCATCTGTGCCTCCCCCCGCCTCCCCCGCCCAAGAGGCTAAAAATGACACCACAAAGAACAAGGGGTAGGAGACCAAGGAGGAGAGAACATGAATAAAGTGAGAGGATGGGAGATAGAATGCGTGTAACCGGGGGAAAGCGGCAGGCACATCTGGGAACAACCCTGTACAATTACAAACCCTGTGATCCTGAGCGGCGTCAGTGCTACGTGGTACCGGGGCCCCCCATTAAATAGGGGCCTGTGGAATTGGTACAAGTGAAATCAGGAGGTCAGCTCTCCTCGGACACTGTTCAGTCCAGCTCGCCGGGCCCAGTTTCCTCATCACACAGGCATCTTGAGCGATACCTAATAAATGTCCGTACGCAGGCTGGTCGGCCACTCTGGAAGTGCCCCGGCCGTGGTGATGCTGGCGCAGGTGCCAGGCCACAGAGCTTGGGATGCTCTCTGCCATGTGCCAGTGAGCGGCCGGAGCACGGCACCGGGGTGGGGACCGGTGACAAGGAGAATCCGGACGGCAGAGATGGAGATCAAGGAAGAGCTGGTTGATTCCAGATTACAGAAGAGGGACCGTAAAATGCAGACAGATGCCTTTCAGCCAGATGTGAGGGTGACACCACCCTTCGTGTTTTCTGCTGTCCTGAACATCGAGGAATTTACTTAGTTGGGAATAAAGTGAGACTTGAAAACCCTCCTATTAAATTCTTATTCAGTAGGAAAGTGCAGTGAAGTTCTTTATGAAAAATATCCAGATGCACTTGACAGCCGACTGCAGAATGCCCTGTGGTTTAGTCAGCTTCTTAGCAACAAGAAGCATCTCTGTCAGCATGCGCACGGAGACGATGGTAATTATTCACTGGCCCTGTGGTCCCCTGATATGCCTCTGAATTATCCCAGGAAGATTGCATTATGATGAGAATAGTGCCTTAGAAGTGTGCTTATTGTATTCTGATTCTTCAGACACTGGTCATCTGTGCATGGCGTGCATGCTCATATTTGCTGGAACGCAACGCTGCATCCCCGGCCTTCCAGAATGAATTTATTATGCTGTGAAACGCGTTAGACTCTGGAGATTATATTCTGGATTTTCTTCCTGCCACTGAGACACACACGTGGGATGCACGGTCCTCAGCGTCGTTAAGCCGACACCATGCAGACCCTTTTGTTTGTTAGCAAAGTTCAAACATTTGATTCCATTGTCTTTCTGTCTCCATCTCTCTCTTTCACACGAGATAGAATCATAGAATTTTAGAGCTGGGAAGAAGCTGAGGGATGTTGGTCTGCCCCCCCATTTTAACAGAGAGGAAGCCAAGGCATAGGGGGAATCATTGTAATTTTCCCAGAGCCGCCAGGGGTGTCTGTTGCCCGAGGACAGCGTGGGTGGTGGAAGGCACGTGAGCGGGGTCGCCGAGGTTGTGGTTCTCCTTTCGCACGAAGTAGCTGTGTGTCCTCAGTCCTCAACCCCTGGGTGTCTGGCTTCCTGGGTGGCACCATGGGGGCTGGGATCGCCACCAGCGGGGTTGTTGCCACCGTGTCCCTGTTTGGTGCCCGGCATGGCCTGCACATCCTGTCCACACGGCTCTTGTTGGTACAAGAGTTAGAACAAGAATCGGGGTCCGCAGGGTCCGTCTCCCAGCCTAGGAGAGGGTGTGTGTCCTGGCTTGTCACTTGAGGGGCAGAAGCATGTGGTCCCAGGATGGCTCAGGCCGCGTCCAGGGCTCCAGATCCCCAGTCTCCACTCCCACCCACCCTGGAGGCGACGGAGATGGAGGTAGCCCTGCCGAGCTCTGTGGAAGCCCGTGCTTGGCGGCGTGGGGTGCCGGCTTCACTCTGTCACTAGGAGGCTGCCTGCCCGTGGTAAACGTCGAGTGGGCGTTGTCTGAAGGCAAAATTAACGATGTTCCTGGATTCCAGGAAAAATGCCTGCACTGTGTTTACAGAGTCTTGTTTGATGTGACTGCTTTTCAGTCTTTTCCGTCTCTGCTTCACATGCTAAATCCTGTTATTTCTGTCCTGTTGCCCTGCTGGACTTAGTTTTCCCCAGTCTGCGGTATGGATGACGCTGGCTACGATTTTCGGCTCTTTCCCTGTGGTTCACGTGTCATGAAGAGGAGCTTGGTCTTCTCCAGTTCAGACAGGAGCTTGTGACTTCTCATGTGAAGCATGAGACCCCTCTTGGTAGATGTGACCCATCAGTAGTGAGTAGAAACAACTGAATTTGGGTCTTTCACCCCAGTCCCCTGAGATGTGGCCTCACATGTGAAGAGGTGGATTGAACTGATTTTGCTTCTGAACCATCAGTTGCTGATCAGTGGGGTGGGGGTGGGGGGGCGTGTCCCGGTCAGCTCTGCAGGAGAATGACCCTGGGCTTTGGAAGTGAGGTTCACACCTGCTGAGCCGGGTGTCACCCCCGAGACGGCGCCTTGTCCCAGCTGTTTTAGGCGCGTCATTCCAGCCAGCACTGACGCCCCGGCCTGTGTTTGTGCTCAGAAGCGTGGTCATAATGTTTGTCTGGGCCTGTGATGGGGCACACCTGACAGCACCCCTTCTTCGTACCGTTGGTTGAAAGTGCTCAGGTGGCTGAGCTGCTCAGCCCTTTGATGCTGTCACTGCAAGCCGAGGAGTTCCCGCTCGTGACGCTGGCTTCCTGGGACCACAGCCGTGGCCCTGACCTGCCTCCCCGTCTCCCCCGCTGCACCTTCTCTGCGCCCTGAATGCCCTGCCCAGAGCTCCCCACTTACCCTCTGGGGGGCCCGAGCATCCTGTTTCCCCAGCGAGCACACTGGAGGCTGGAAGTCCCTCCCGCCCGGACTCTCACTTCCAACCCTGACCCGCCGTGTTCCTGGAATTTCTGCGTCTCTGCAGTTTCGTGGCGTCGGCCTCGTGCCCCACACGGTGGGCACATCCTTCTCCTGGAACTGTGCTCTCGGCGGGCAGGGCCCAGTTGTTCGTCCTGGCGCCCCGCGGTGATCTTGACCGCGCAGTGGCCGGCAGCCCCGCCGGGAGGGGTCGGTCAGGTCCATCCTCCGTCCGCGGCGAACTCCCGGGAGAGGTGTGGGGTGTTCCTGGGAGGGACTGTGCCCTGGAGCAGCGGGGATGTTCACCCAGTTGTCTAGTCGCCTCGCGTCTGTAGCAGTAGCGACGACTAGTAATAGTAGCCATGGCTCAACCAACAGTGTTTAACATGAACTTCTTGTGATCCTGCAAAGTTTTGAAGTTGAAAGAGCGGCTTCAACGTGAAATGATATCGTGGGCTTGTTGGATGGGCTGGAGTTAGTTAGGTTTGGGGTGATTTTTGGTGAGTTTGGTATTCTGCGAGGAGCCTTTCTCACGACTTCTGAAACTGCGTGGTTCCTGTCGGTGCCGTGATTGGGGTCTGCGTCCCGGGCTCTTTGTGAACCTTTATCACTGGAGGAGCTGAAGGGGCTCCGCGTTTCCAGCGCTGGATGGCCGCGTGCACGGCAGCTGGTGTGCGTGCGGTCAGCTCTGACCTCGCTCACGGTCATGGCTGGCTTCCCAGGATGTGGTGACTCAGGTCCCCGAGCGTTTCCCAGCTCACTGCCAGGGTCCCCGTGCCTGGCGGCCGTAGAAGGATCGGGAGCGGGGCCTGGGGCTCTGGACGCCTCGCCCACCTGACCGCCCTGGGGCTCAGGGTCCACGTGCCACACGTGTGCTTGGGCTGATCCCTGACCCGGGCTGGGGCTGTGACCGGAGGGTAAGCCTGGTGCACAGTCGGTGACGGACACAGCTTTGGCGCTCGAGGGCCCAAGACCGAGGCAGAGTGAGAAGCTGCGGGACTGTCTAGGGATTGTGTGGGGCGCTGGGACTTGGAGCCCTTGGGGGAATCCTCGGTGTGCAGATGCTGAGAAGCTGCACAGACCCTGTGCCCTCGCCCCCGGCCCTGCTGAGAAAAGTATCCCTTTCCTGCTCCTGCCTTGGCCCAGCCCACTGGGAGTCTGAAGTTCACAGTCAGTGCCCGTGAGCTCGGAAGCAGACCCACCCAGAGCTCAGGCGGCCCCTCCTTTCAGGATACACTGTCCTTCCCGTGGCACGTTCTGGCTCAGCCAGCTCTGTACCGTGGGTGCCATTCAATTTGTATCATCCTTGGTCTGCATGTTCGTTGTGGGTACAGTGAGTCAGTTAGTTAGTTGAGATTCTCTTTTCTCAAGCATTTAGGTTTTATTCGATAAGTGTTTTTGTTGTGTACATGTCTCTGGCACAAGTTCTTAATTTTTCATTTGTAAGTTTAAGTTTTTTTTTTTTTTTTTTTAAGTTCTTAATTTCCTGTGTGCCTGACCTAATCTCAGGCTGGTTTTTCATGAAACCTTTGTAGGCTGCTGATATGATCCAGTATTTGCATACACGGTTTGTCTAAGCCTTTGCGTATTAAAACAGATTGTGGTTTCAGATCTATATTTTACTGGAATTGAAAAAGCTAGGGATAGTCTTCTCTGGATTAAAGATTAGAAGGTCACACCTTCATTACTGGAATTTTACCGGTATCTGTGTGTGCGGTCAGTGAAGTCGTATCCACTTAAAGGATGCCTTGTCTTCTGTTTTATTTACAAAGGCAGCCACTGATTTGAGAGAAGTTTTTTCACAGATTAGTAAGACATTTGGACTGACTGCTGGCTGCCAAATATGTTCCCCTAACAATGTGCCGGATCTGAGTGTTACTCATGTTCTTTTTGAGAACTCCAGAATAATTACTTTCAGCACTGGGACTAAACTGTGTTCCAGCTTTACTATGACTACTCTTTTCATTTAATAACCTGATTGGTTACTGAAATATATCATTTAAAGTGATAACCCACTGGTACCCTCTGATGACGGGTTGGTCATCCTATAGAAAATGCCGCGTGTGCCTAAACCTAATATCTGAAACCTGCTGGGGAATGGCAGCTTCCTCCAAAATCATGAAGTCAGGTTGTTCCTGCAGACAATAATCCAGTGATTGAAGAGTTCATCAATGGACTGGCTCGTTGGAGAACATCATTTTTGATGTTGGAATGATGGTCAGGTTCCCAGTCTGACTCCTAGGTACTGTAATTGCTTTGATTTAAAACTTGTCTATGATGTTCTTGGCTTTTAAAAATTGATTT
The DNA here is from genome assembly GCF_009873245.2 of Balaenoptera musculus. NCBI lineage: Eukaryota > Metazoa > Chordata > Mammalia > Artiodactyla > Balaenopteridae > Balaenoptera > Balaenoptera musculus. The sequence continues at coordinate 87,670,046 of NC_045798.1, read as the reverse complement.
CTGCAGAATTCATGAGATATGATTTATACAGATTGTTCCAGTATTGGACTTGAAATGCATAGTAATGGGGTGGAATGAACATTTTCATCTTTAAGAAATATGATTTGGGGCTGTTTTTTCAGAAATGATGAAATTTGGTAGGGCAGGGCCATGAGGTTGAAAACAAGCATTAAACCCTTAAACGCCGTTTTTCTTGTAAAGCTCCTTGGCTGACAGAGGAGTGTCAGGACTGGCCTCACAGTGCAGTTAAAATGTGTCACCTGGAGGTGACTTACAGAGTTCCTGAATTTCAGGTGTGAAGAAAGGGATTGCAAAGTCCTGACTTGGGAAATTTTGGAAACTCTGAACACGAGGTTCTGGACAGGTTGTGTGTTAACACCAAGGAGAGAAAAGAGTCTCTGCAGTTTCCATGGTGACCACCTACTCACAACTCAGAAACAAATTCTTGATATTGTTTTGAAACCCCAGTTACAAAAGAGCATCGTGCTTGAAAGTTAGCTGGGAAGAGATGAAATCGCTTACACAGAGCTGCCTGGTGAGCTGGATAGCACTGGGCAGACGTGATTCTTGGATCCCTTTTTAAATGTCCACATTTCTTTTCCGTTCTGGGTCCGAATTTCTTGGGTTTTTCCTTCTTGTGTTGAAGATCTTTTCCTCTGAGTTTAAAGGTCTGGTGTATGGGGGGTGTAGTAGAAGTTCGTAGAAGTTGTCGGAGCAGTGCCACATCTGGAAGCCTCCCAGAGCAGGTGCACAGGGCAGGTGAGGGGCTGGTCTTTGCTCCCCGCCATCTGTTGGTCCACCGTCAGCCATGCCCACCCAGCTGGCCGCTGGTCAGCTTCATCCTGTTCAGGCCCTTCGCTCCTCCCCCTCGCTCCTCTTCCTACCAGACGGGCAAAGCGGAGTAAGGAAGTGGGAGGAAACAGGACGTCAGCTCACACGCAGTGCTCGGCGTGCACAACCAGGCTTGATGGAGCGGAGCAGGGGGCCCACGTGGCAGTCTGTCCGGTCTCAGAGGACCCTGTGCTTGTTGTCTTGTCTGTGTCCCAAGGCCAGAGACAGAATCCCAGACTGTGACCAGTGTGCCCGGAACAGATCGCCGTGACCCTGCCCTTGTCATTCCCCACAGGCCTCCTTCTGGGAACCTCCACTGCCATCCCCCCCCCCGCCCGCCCCCAACCCTGTCCCTCTGCCCTGCAGGGGGAGTGTCACTTCGCAGCTCCCTCGGATGCCCTTGGTGGGGGGAGGCCTTCCAGGGCAAGGTTAGGGTCCCCCAGACCTGGTCTTCTTGCCTGAGGACTGTTCCTGCCGCTACCCCAGCTCTCCTGCCCCCCGGTGAGGAGGGGAGCGGCCAAGGCTGCCTTTGTCCAGCCCCGTGCCCAGGCTGACGACTGACTCTTCTCTGCTTCTTTCCTCCAGAGCCTGTGTCCCCGGCCCCCGTGGGTCATGGGGGCAGTGATGGAGGTGGACGAGCAAGGGCTAACATTTCACGGGCCGGGTCCCGGCTGGCACGTGCAACTGATGTTAGAATTCTGTTCATTCTTTGCAAAACGGACAAGTCTTTCGTGAATACGTGGTGAACAATCCACATTCCGCGGCCGTGCTTCCCCACCCCAGCCACTCAGGAGATGTTTATTTTGTACCCTCAGGTCTTTAAAGAATGTTTACATATGCAGTGTATACACGTGCGCAAATTTTTTTCTTGTTTTGATACTTAATAAGATCATTTTATTTGTTTTGTTGCGCGATTAGCAAACAGCATGTCTTGGGAATCGGCCACATCCATGGAGTGTCTCCTGACCTGCGTCAAACGGAACGTGATCGTAATTTATTTGCCTTTGGATGGACGTGGAAGTTTTTTCCCAGTTTTCATTACAAGTAGAGCCTGCAGTAAATGTGCTGAGAACACTTAGGAGAATTTCATGATCGATTTCTTTAATGAAGGTGCTGGTTTGAGGGGTTTGCACATTTCATATTTCAGAAGATTTTGCCAGATAGGTTGTAATATCCTCACATCCACCAACAGTTTATGAGTTGGGTCCACTGTCCCAGACCTTCAACAATTCTGGGTGTTATAAATGTACTACAGTTGCTGCCCCAAAGGAAAAGTGTTATATATACGTTTATTGCTTTCATCTCTGTTTTCATAGTTTCTGTGAGAATAAGCATGTTTTCATGTTTGTTGGTCATTTGTATTTCTTGTGTGATTTACCTGTTTATGCACTTTGCCCATTTTTATAATGTGTTTGTCCTTTTCTTATTATGTTATAGGAGCGCTTCATATATTGTGGATATGAATCTTTGCCTTAAGTCCTGTCTCCTAGTTTAATAAAAGACTTTTTTATGAAGTCTTTTATTGCAGAAGTTCTAAAAAGTCAGAATTGGCAGTCTTTTTCCTTTATGGTTCTTCAGTTGTACACACCACTTAGAAAGGCACCCCCTACCCTACTGTTAAAATATTTTCATTGAATAAAGCTAGTTTGCCTGATTACATTTACCTTATTACACATTGTGCTCACCACGTGGGACTTGTAATGTGTTCTGTGAGACGTTTTCACATTTTTTCCATATTGCTCTCCAGTTTTTCCAACATAATTTGTTCTATCATCAGTCTTTCCTCCGCTGGCTTGAAATATCCTTATTACACACAAATGTCCATGTGCTAGCTTCTTCACCCAGCATCTGAAGGCTTGGTAAACCATCCTAACGCAGTGGGTGGGGTGTGGGTGTTGGTGGGGAATCTGAGGTTTAGAGGTTCAAGGACGCTTTCTCCAGATTGTACCAGTTATAAGTTTTGAAGCCAAGTGACTCCAAAGGTCAAGAGCTTGTTCTGTTATGCTGCTTGCATTGGCTGGGCAGAGGCAGGTAGGGGGGATCGAGGAGGAGCTGGTGGGGGACTACCTTGCACCTGCTAGAGTCGTGCCTGTTCTCTCCTTGGCTCTTGGACAGTCCTGATCTTCCCCTTCCCAGCCGTGCTCTGCCCCAAAGCCCAGCCCAGCAGCAGGGCCTCGGGCCGGGGACCGGGGGTGGGATGTCTTGGCAGCCTGCCCAGAGAAGGTGCAGGAATGAGGGGCTGCAGGTAGGCCCTCACTTGCACGGGAGGGACCTTTGGAGTCACTGAGGCTCCGAGAGGCCCCATCACAGGAGAGACTAGTCATTAGTTAAGTGCCTGCCCTGTGGTTTGGGTCCTTTGAAGGTAATACTGGCTTCTCCTCTGTTTTCCATGAATACATTCAGCTCTTCTCAGTAAACGAACGATACTGCCTCTAGATGAAAGCGTCTAGATGAAAAGTAATTTTCTTCGTGATACATAACGTTGGTGTTTACATCAGCGTTCACACATTGTTTTTGGACCGTGCGTCTAATTCACACAGTGTTTCCTTTGAAGTCATTCATGTAAATAATGTATTTGTTTAGTTGAGAACACGTTAGAGGTTTAGTAAATAAAAAATACAGGGTGCCTGTTAAATTTCAGATGAACATCGAATACTTTTTTTTTTTTTTTAGTATAGGCACATCCCATGAAATGTTTGAGACATATGCTAAAAGTTACTTGTCCTCGGTGTGAAATTCAGATTACCTGGCTAGCCTGTGTGTTACCTGGTGCCTGTCTCTGGGTGAATCTTCTGGCAGGTGGTTATTTCAGGGCACCCGGGAAACATCTGGTCTTGTTTCCTGGCCTGCTCGTTGGCCGACTAAGGCCTGTTTAGCAGCTCTGTTTACTACTAGATGGAGATGCTGGGACCTCAGGCTGTGAATGTTCGAAGGATAATTAGCTGAGGAAGAAAAGGGGAGGGCCTTCTGGTAGAGATACCTCTCTTTCTATTGTTTACACGTGTTAATACTTTAAACACGTGCATTAGCTCTGTTGAGGGTCAGAACAATGCTGGTGGAAAAAGAGATTCAAGAGAAAACAACAATTGCCTTTAGTCTGTTTGGGTGATGAAAAAAAAGTCTTAGCATTTTCTAACACAGAAAACGTTCAGCAAAGCACCTGGAGCCAGAACGACGTGACACATTTGAGTGCACCCCACAGCACGAGGGAACCGTGATGCTGAAAGCTACTGAAACCCGTCCTAGAGAATAATACTGCAGGGGTTGCTTCTCTGTGCAGATGTCAGTCATCAGAACGGAAAGTTCCATTCTGTTTGGAATTTGGTAGCTTATGGGCTGAAGCTTGCTGTTGTCTCTCGGGTCAGTGCTGTTCCGTGGTGGCGTGTCACTCTTCCGTGGTGGGTGTAGTATTGGGGTCACGGCTCTGCCCTGACTTTGTGGGACCCTTGCAGATGCCCCAAAGAATCTGCTGAGTCAAGGTGTAAAAATAGAAGACTCCAGCCTTAACTGCTGAAACTTAGCTCACACACACGGGCCTATCTCCTTAATTCAAAATAAAACGAGACCCAAGGCTCCTTTAGATCCTACTCTAGACCTGGGCTGCCCAGATGTAGAGATGTGTCTTGTAATCTCAGTGGTCTGTGATCTGTAGCCTGTGATTTTCACAGATAATAGTCATGACCGACGACTGACTACCCCTCCCCCAGAGCAGCGTAAGGAACTCGGTTCTAGTCCTGAAGTGGTTTATTTACTGGATGTATTTCTTCTGATTCTGAATTGAGTTTGCTTGTGTGTGATCTACCCTTATTTAGTTTTGGTTAAGAAAATATTCCATAAACGTGTGAAACAAAATCTGGTAAATCACCACTGCCTTGGGAGTCCTTTGTCCCTGGTTTGAACTGTTGAAGGATTACTGACTTACCAGTTGTAGATTCCACGATGCACCTGGAAACGTCCCCAAAGCAGTGGGCTCCTCCCACCCCTCTGACGTCACAGGGTATACAGAGGGCTCTCGAGTTCATTTTAAAAGATTGGTCTGTAATTGAAATGGAAGGTTCTGGAGTCTGGTGTCACCTTGAGATGAGGCCTTCCTGAGTCAGCGGAAGGTCCTGACTCCACCTGAATGCGGTTCAGAGGTGAGCGTTATCTCCTGCCAACAGATGTCTCGTCCTGTCTTGTCGCTGACCTGGTGTTTGAGGCAAGGTCCTTTCGGGTCACATCAGGGGAGCATTTGTGGGAACGTGCGGGAAGGACTGAGCTGCATCTCTCTCCCTGAGGGACTTCAGAACTGCAGAGTGCGATCCCTGTAACTCCTCCTTTTCCAGCCCGTAAAAGGCCTTGTGGGTGTTTTCCTTCTGGGGCTTCTTCCCTTGGAAAGACCGCACGTGAACCCTGGTGTGGAGACCTGTTTTCGCTGACCTTTTCGGGAGGGCTGCCTGCTGCTGGGCAGACTCTGGCATCTCTGAGCGTATCCCAGTCTAAGCCTTGAGATGTGCTCAGCACAGGGTTTCCATGCCGACGCCAGTCTGCAAGATGATGCCACATTTGGTTGCAGGACCGCATATGATTTTGAGAGGACCGCTTGTGCTCTTTCATTAGGTAAAACTCAACCAGCCAATTACAAACATGAATTATCTTTGCGTATCTTCAAGATCTGTGCAGAGGAGAATTATGTTAGATGGTTTTATTTTTCCAGTTGGACGTATTTTATAATCTGAGATTTCCTTCTCGCCTTTACTGCCTGTAATTTAAACTCTTTAGCTTGTCCTTTTCTTGGCAGAATTGGAAACACACCTCTCCTCTCCCTAAGGTCACCCTGCTTGTCCTCCTCACCCTCCTCGCTGTGGTCTGTGCGCACAGGTGTGTCTGGTCCACGACTCCTTTCCGTGTAGTCGCTGTCTGGGTGTCTCCTGTCCTCACCTCGCCATAAACATGGAGACACTTCTCCTGTAGTCTTAGAACTGCCTCGTACTTAGTTCTTTCAATTCGAGACCATACTTGTTTCGACTGTTGCATTGACCTGCACTTCTGATTCCTCGGTTTCCAGAAAGTTAGTCCCCAGTCTCAGGGTCTCAGGGACAGCCCTGCTTGTGCCTGGGTCCACAGCCGGGCCCTGAGGGCTGAGCCGGGGGAGGGCGTGTGCTTCACCCTTGACTCCTGAAGGGGAGGATGCTGAGACCTGCCACCTGGAGCCGCAGCCCTTTGGGGGTCGGGATGGCATTGTCCCCTGGCTTCTCTCCACGAAGTGTCCGCCCCGGCCTCACTTAGGCCGTATCCTCCACACCCGCAGCTAGCAGCAGTGACTTACTGGGTTCTGATCAACGCCACCAAAGGCCAGGTTGGCATGATTAGCATGTATAATAACTCGGCTGAGTTTGGCTGGGATTTACTTTATTTTATTTTTTTTAATTTTAAAATTCTGTGGTTTATGAATTTTTCTCTTACGAAGAAAAAAAAGGTATTCAATGATCAGTTTGATAGGGTTAATCCATAGGAGGTCAGGATATTGGCAGTCTTGTCACAAATGCCCAAAGAAATGCATATCCTTGCTTCCCTATGGCTGATGGCTTTTTTTTCTCTTGAAAGAGCATGTTCTTCATGCATTTTTGTTTTTTTTATTAATTTTTATTGGAGTATAGCTGCTTTACAATGTTGTGTTAGTTTCTGCTGTGTAGCCAAGTGAATCAGCTATACATATACATATATCCCCTCTTTTTTGGATTTCCTTCCTATTTAGGTCACCACAGAGCACTGAGTGGAGTTTCCTGTGCTGTACAACAGGTTCTCATTAGTTACCTATTTTATACATAGCAGTGTATATATGTCAGTTTGGTTGGGATTTACTTTAAATTGCTCAAGTAGCCGTACTTTTACTTAAAATAGCAATAATAATCATTGATTGTCTGGTGCATCAATCAATTAAGAGTAAAAAAAAAAAAAAACCCCTGCCTTAAAATGGCCAAAGTTATACAGATTGATCCATGCATGAGACAGGAAGACCCATGGTGGCTTGGGTGCCAGATCTGCCTGGTGACGTAAGATCTATGGAAATGTCTTCAAAAACTCCTTTTTCTCTTGAAAATACATATTCTGTGGCACAATGTATATACTTTTTTACTGTAAGTAAGACCAAAGAACTGTGAAGTGTTGCCAAAATATAGGCATTCCTCTGTGTAGTTCAGAGTAGTTCTTATATAGTAACTCCATCGTGGGCTTGGGAAAGTTTCATCGGATTTATTTTAGGATGATGTGCACGCATCGGTCCTGCTCGGGTGTTTTGAAGACACCGGCTGTTTGCAGAGTAGGGAACTCCAGTGCCCCGGGTGTCCTGCAAGCCAGGCCTTGCCTTGAGCTGTCTAGCAGGTTTCTGTGAGGGCAGAGGGAGGGACGAGGTGGCAGCTTTGCCAGAACAGACCTCACCAGGGGCTCGGGCTGGATTCTGTTCAGCTCGGAGACGGGGTGGAGCCCGAGGGCTCAGGACGTGCCCCGGACGTGTGACCTGTCCCTTAAATCAGGAAGCCTTGACCTGGGACCTGCCAGGTTTGTGTCCATCACCCCACTTCCTGCTCCTGTGCAGCCGGCACGTGGGCCAGGCCATCCGCCCGGGCGGCCAGGAAAGCAGCAGCAGCCGGGCCAGAGCTGTGTTCTTCGGGGGAGTTTGACCCCTCGTTTGTCTCAGGGCTTATGGCACCCTGAATGTCACCTCAAGCTATGTCTCCGTCCCCCTTTCCGACGTGCCTCAGCGTAAACTCAGGGTGACTCCTAAGCTGTCACAGCTTTTGAACATTTCTGAGTCAGTGGTCTCCCTTGACGGTGGGGAATACACGTGAGAATAGTGTTTCAGTGACTTTGGGCGTGTTTCACTTGACCTTCAGAATTCAGAGGTCTCCTGCCTCTTTGTTCTCTTCTGTTTATCCTTTTTCTTGTGGGGGGCAGGGAATCACCAAAATTTTTTGGGTCTGTTATTAGGGTCTTCAAAAGATCGCCATAGTCTGTGGAAGTTCAGTAACTAACCTTCAGTGACTGTCGGGTCAAGTACCTGTTTGGGGGAGAGTCTAGGAATTTAACTGCCCAACATAAAATTTTTTGAGAAAAAAATGCAATTTTATTTTTGAACAACGGGTCTATATGTACTTTGTTTTTTAGAATATAACACTTTCAGGGGGTGTACCCCCCCAGCATTTTAAGGCGGCATAAAGGCATGTGAAGCATAAACTTTTATAGCTACAGGAATTGCTTTTGTGCCCAAGTTCTTTTGATCATTTCTCAGATTTAGAAATTGTTTTCTTTAGGTATCTGCTGTTTTCCATAAAATAATGTAACCCTTGCCCCTGCCTCCGCCTTCCCCACATGTAAATAGTTCCCCAAATAGTGTATATGCCCTTAAAATGAGAAATCTACATGACCGTAGCTTCAGCTGGTTGGGTTTTCTCCCACGTCTAGTATTTTAGCGATTCTGGCAGTTTGACAGGTTACTTTTCTGGGACTCGGATATGTGGTAAGGTGCCCTGTACCGAGATGACGGGGTGGGATGGTGGTAGGAGGGGGGCCGTAGGTAAGAGGTGCTTTGAAGGACTTCACAGCTTCAGACAGTTGAGCAGTTGTGGTTGGAGATGAGATGCGCAGCTTCCTTAAATCTCAAGCCGAGCAGAGATCTTAAGGAAATGAGAGCAGCAATAAGCGACTCCTAAGAATGAAAAACTACAGAAACGCAGGTATTAGACAAATACTAAACAAAAAGCATCCTCGCCCCTGGAGCTGTTGGCGGCGTCAGAGCCACCGCGGTACCTGGCTGCCATCGGGCTGACCTGGCCGGGGTTGTTGTCTCTGCCAGGCTTGGGCACCGGGAGGCTGGGCTGTTGGTCCACGGGGCCTCGCACAGCCCCGACTCCTTGGCTTTTGGGCATAAACGAATGTAAAAAGATGATGGTTATGAGATGATTCGTCTTTTTAGTACGTATATTCTGATGAACATTCCTGGATTGTTATGTTACGTACAGTGTAATCACTGTAGAAAATGCAGATAAGGAAAAAGGAAAAAAAAGTGACATCCTTACTCAGAGGCAGCGATGGTTGAGTTTTTGGTTCAGCTGTGCCTTCCTGTGTGTCTCCTTTGGCTACACTCTTTATGCACGAACACATTTATATCTTACCTGAGTGCGTATACACATACACTTGCACACATCTGACAAATAATAGTTCTGTTAACCCATTTTTAAAAACTTGATATATTATTAGCTTTTGTGTACAGTTCAATGTACAATTCTGGACAGTTGGTGCCCGCGGGGTCTCGGAAGCTGGAGATGTAACTCATTCCTGGCATTCGGAGACTGAGGGGACAGCCTGTGACTTAACGGGTCTTCTCCCAGCTGACGGGCTCTATTTGTGAGACTGCGTGAGATACACAGGAGCCCTGTCGAAACGGGGTTCCAGCCCCTCCTGGACACCGGCTCTCCACAGACTTTTTGTGTCTCTTTTCTTACCTGGGAAACGAGGCCTCGGGTCCCATCCAGATCCCCTCTCCGCAGCCCCTGCTTCTTCTGTGTGGCATTCCTGTAGTTGCCTCAAGCAGAAAGACATTTGTATCTTCACTTAGTAGCAAACTGGGTCTGTCATTATTTGTTCAGCTTTTGACGCACAACTAAATTCTTTATATTTTTAAAGCGATGGTTCCTTTTTCTCTTGCTTAGCACTATATTACAGGTTTTCAAAAGAAAATAGAGATTAATTACATTTTGAATGATACTTTTGCTAAAGCGTTTTTGTTTTCACCTTAACTCTCACATGTAAGGCTACTCCAAGAAACACAGTCTTCTTTTTCCTTTTTTTTTTTTCACATATGAGGCCAGTTTATTTCAGGCGGGGATCTGAGTGAGTTACTGTTGATGAAGGATGCCCTTCTCAGCGGTGAAACCGTGTACTGGGGACCCCAAAATCATTGGGAAAGAGAAGTTCTAAAAGACTGTATTTTACTGACACACTTATTTTATTGATACCAACAGACTGCTTATAATTTACTTTTAAAAATTCACAGTTGTATTTGACCCCTAAGTGGAGAAACTTGCAACTTGAAAACTAGCAAAGTTGTAGGATTTCACATTTAATAGGTGAGCACCGTTTAGTCCTTTGAGTGTTTAAATAGCATTTCTCTTTAGAGATGTAAATATTGACCTAGGAACTTCTGAAACGTATGCAGAAACTTAGTGACAGCAGTAATTCCATAAAAGGAACTATGCATTTCTTTCTTTTTTAGGAATAATAAAATCTCCTATGCAGTATTTTCTCTCATTGAAAGCTACCAAGTTAATGTAATTAATTACATCAAAAAAAGGGATTAAAAAATTCCTTCAAGTTTTATTACTGCTTGGCTTTTAAATAGCAGAAAAGTGTCAGATGTGAATTCTGAGATAACAGGTTTTTATTGAGGATTACTTAATGGGATAGGTTAAAGTCGTAAAAAATTGTCCTTGGATTATGCACTTATTTAAATATTTAACAAAGCGTGAGTTAGAGAACTCGATGCACTGCTTGCGGATATCCTCGGTAAAGACAAAAACTCATGAAATGTTTTCAAATTGGGTGAAGGCAGAAAAGTTTTCAGATTTTGAACGTTCAGGATTCCTGGAGTTGTCCTGATGGCTTTGGTTTCCACGTTTTCATGAGTTAATAAAATGCGGAAAGAGCTGAGAGGATCGTGAAGTAAAACCTTTAAGGCTGAAACTGTGCTCCCAGCTCTCTGCCCTTGCCGGGGACGGGGACAGTCTGTTCTTTGAAGTCAGGAATCAGGGGCCAGATGAACCACTGGGTAAGTTGTTACAGAGTGGAAGCATTCAGAGTTCAAAGGCATCTCGCGGAGACCCTTTGCCAAGTTTCATTTCAAAACTTTACAGCAACCATCAAATGGTCGCAAGCTGCGAAGCATTGTGAAAATCTGTTTATTTCTCAGTATCCCAGGCCGTCCTGACCCTGTGTTCTCCAGGTTCTTTATGGAGGTCTTTGGGGCTGTGTTGGCCACGCATGGGAATGGCCGGATGGACGTCCCTGCCTGCATCCTTCTTTCTTTCCTCTTTGCTTGCTGATGAACGGCAGCCGAAACTGGAGATTAATTTGGAGGAGGGAGAGTGGAGAAATGGAGTACATGTTTTTTTATCTAGACTCAACTTGGGAAGGAGGCAGTATTTAAGATGGAGGGAAACGTGTATCTTCAGAAATACTTTTTGCCAAAGATGAAGTCTTTCCCCAAGTTTTCCTTCCTATGACTCTTAAGCCTTGGTCTCCACTACTGTGGAGGTTCGGTGTGTAGTTACTTCCCATCAAAGATGGCTCTACATTGACTGTTCAAAGATATTTCAGATGAAGTCTCAGGGTAAGTAGTTTAGGAACTGTTGCCTTCTGTTTCTTAAGGCCTATAGAGAATATAAATCATAATTTCCTAATCTGATATTTGGGCTTGGGTTACATCTTATGATTTGAAATGAGATTATATATTTGACTAAAGACCAAAATGCCCCAAACAGTAAGTTTGGAAAACTTGCAGATCTTGGCTTTGGTCACTGATGGGCAAATTCAGGGCCGTTGACATGGTCTGAAGCATGTGCCACCTTCCCAGACCGACTGTCCAGGTGCCCACAGAGCTGGGCTCGGGGGGCTTCCCAGCTCCGCCTGAAAGAGAGAAGGCCGTGCGTCTTCTGCGATGTGTGTGACACACAGGGGACCTCTCTCCCTGTGGAGCTGGCCTCCTCCAGAGGGACTGAAGTGTGTTCCAACTATGAAGCTTTCATCCCTTTTATAAAATGTCTTAGTGCCCTGCGGTTTCCATCCTTAAAGTTTTGTCTGTCTTTTCTGTGGGCCTGGCCTTCCCTCTCCGTGAGATGCAGTGATTCAGCACGAGGTATGGGAAGTCAGTCTCTCCTTCACAGTATCCGTATGTCTAGTACGGAGGGATGATTGCTGGCGCAGCTCACGCTGTTCGTGGAAGTTAGCAAGGAATTCCCAGGTGTTGGAGAAGGTTGCTAACGGCACATTTACCCCTTTGCAAACCGAGCTCCTTGCTGGGTGGAACCGAAACGGCTGCGAAGACCTTACCTTTTACAGTCGGGCTGATACTGACTCTCCCAGCAGCGCTTTGTTGAGGGGCTGGAGTGAGAAGCTCCGAAACCAGCCCTGTCTGCAGGATGCGCTCACGCGGTGCGTGTATGGGGTGTGCAATGTGTGCATTTGTGAGTGTGACTGGTGTGTGTCTGTGTGTGAGTGTTTGTGTGCGTGTACATCTGTGTGTGTGTACGTGTATCGCTTCTTTTGAGAAAAGGATTCAAGGCCGGACTCGCTGTGTGTTCAGCGTCAAATGTTTAGTGGGAACAGGAATGGCACATGCACGTTTATATCATCCTTCTCATGACCCGCCATTAAAAAAAGTTAAGACCGTTGTTTAGGAACAAAACTGGAATTTACTGACTTATTTTACCTTTCACATAATTAAATGATTCTAAGCCAGTTTGGCAAGATGAAGAGCGCTTTAACAAGCTTTGGTGCTAATGAATTAGGTAAACCCAGTCTAAGAAAACCTAAGGAAAGGTAACTTTGACGGACAGTTCTGAATAGATCGGAATATAGGTTGGGACTCAAACACTGAGCTTTAAAAAAGTCACCAGACCCAGGAAGGCTGTTGGGTGCCCACCTTGCGCCATCCCCTGCTAGGGTACCTGCCTCTGATCAGCTGACTCTTAAAACCTCACATTAAACTTGAGGGGTGCAGACTTTTAAAAAACTCCCTGAATGAAGAAGATCATAGCTGGTATGCCAACTTTACCTAAGATTATTTTTTTCAATGAAATCTTACTTAAGTACATGCTAGTGTGCTATTCATGAAAAAAAAAAGGGAAATGCCTCGTTTCAGAAGAAATAGGGTTTTTTCCCCACAGCGAGATTGTGAGCAATAAGTAATGCCAAAAGCCAAGCAGTCATAAATGATGTAGTTTATTTAAGTACTTAGGAATGTATGTGTGTATATGTCCATGGAAGTCTTTCAGATTCTATTAGAAGTACAGTTTTAAGTGAATTTGTTCCGAGTAAGGGCAGAGGATAATGTGGTTTTTTGGTGGTATCAGTTTCTCTAAAAAACCTTTTTGTTCAAATATTTAATTTTTTTAAAAATAAAAGTTAAGTAAAATTCCTTAAGCTACTTGGTAGTTATATAAGCTGTTTAAATAGTGTATCAATTTGAGAAAACATTTGACAAAACCTTTTAAATGAACAGATGTTCACTAATTTTGCATACATAAATGTTGTGTTGGAACATTTTCGTTCATGGGATTTCATGAAGATTTTTAAATCGTTCACTAATATTACATCACTCTTTAAAGACCCGTTTCAGTTTTAGTTTTATCCAGTTACACTTAACCCATGCCAGAAGTGGGTTAGATTAAGAAAACATTTTCTATCTTAGCATAAAATCAGTTTCTGTGGGGTGACACCATGGGAGGGGCAGGGGGTGGGCGTCTGGGGGCCTGATTATTTGAGAGAGTAAAATCAGATCGTGGTCGTATGATAGAATAAACAACGTAGGAATGCCTCAAAAATAGTAGAAAATAAGAGGAAAAAGCTAGGCAATTAGAAATTCCAGTATTGTACAATTTAATTTTTTTTAGAAATTTGCAGTTTATCTTATTCATACAATTCTCTTTTTTTTCAAAATTTGGCTAGAGAATATTTTCTTTAGAATATCAAAATCATGCTATAATCCATATCAAGCATGTAGCATTTTCTTTCTTTTTTTTTAACATCTTTATTGGAGTATAATTGCTTTACAATGGTGTGTTAGTTTCTGCTGTATAACAAAGTGAATCAGCTATACATATACATATATCCCCATATCCCCTCCCTCTTGCGTCTCCCTCCCACCCTTCCTATCCCACCCCTCTAGGTGGTCACAAAGCACCGAGCTGATTTCCCTGTGCTATGTGGTTGCTTCCCACTAGCTATCTGTTTTACATTTGGTAGTGTATATATATGTCCATGCCACTCTCTCACTTTGTCCCAGCTTACCCCTCCCCCTTTATTCATACAATTCTAAAAAATGGGCTTAGTTGGTTGATTCCTATGTGGTCGCATAGAAAACATGGGTCCTTTTATTTCTTTAGTCCTGGTATCTGTCTTTCGATTGATTTATTCATTCAACAAACGTTTATTGGCTGTGGGGCTGCAAGGAATTAAAGACCAATAACATCGGATGCTTATTGTTAAGGAGTTTAATGGTCTTGCAGAGAAGGATATTTAGTATATTTCTGTTCAGCATGTTCAGAATTTAGGGATATGTCAGTATTCACAGATTTTACACACAGACACACACATGCGTGTGCGTCCACACATAAATACACAATGTATGTTATGTACATCTGGTATGTGTATATGTATATATAATTTTAAAGTCCTGTACTGGTAAGATTTAGGTACTAAATTCCACTTCAGGTGCTCCAGAGACAACTTTACATTTTTTTGGCCAGGTTTGGGTGCTTGGGGTTGGGGGAGGGCGGAGAACGGAGCCAACTTCAGAGACAGAAAAGCTTTCCTTCTGAGTCTGAACCTGCCTTGTTTGTGGTCATTTACACAGCACGTCATGTTTCCAAACCACCGCACTTGGCTTCTGCCTTCGGTTCTTCACGGACGAAGACTGGGTTTCCAGATTCTTTCTTCCCAGACGTGGAATCTGGTGTCAGAGGAGGGACTCTGCAAGGAGGGGTACACGGCGGGGGCCACCGGGCTTGACCCGGGCTTGACCGCTGGTGTCATTGGTGGGATGGCACTCCGGGCTGGAGACGCGTGGGGATAAGGAGGGGTGGACTCGGGGTTTTTAAGACACCATGAGAAAGAAGACTGAGAAAGAAACCCAGGTTCCTGGAATACGAGTGAACTGAGTGTGCCTTAGGCCTCCACACTTGCCTGCAACTATGTTCAGAAGACTTTGAGGTGGAAGGGTCGAGAGTGACCAAGGCGCCACTGGTCACCTCTGTCATTGCGGCCGCATCTTGGCAGTGGGCTGGCCTCTCGCCTTCTCCTCAAGGGCCGTGCCCTCCCTGTTGTTGGCCGGCCCTCCTCTTTCATCCCCTTATTAAATCCCTCATACAGCAGCTCTGGCAACGGGAGTTTAAAAACCATGGCCCCTTTCTCGCCCGGGCTGACCCTATGGGTCACCAGGTCAGATTGCGGAGTCCAGTTCTCCTGAAGATCGAGGCGGGGTTGCCAGGCCACACACGTGCCGTGGACGGTGGGGTGACAGTCCAGAAGTGCAGGCGGTGGCTGGGCACGGTGGCGCTCCTCCTGTCCCGTTGGGGTGTCCCTCGAGGCCCCTCCCCCTCCCCCCATGTCTTCCGCCCACCACATGGAGCTAGAGTTCTCTGCCCTGCAGGCACTGGGAGCTGTGAGGACTTTGGCTCCCTTTTCCCGCTCTCAGGAATGGGGCCCCATCAGGGGACAGTGAACCTCGGTGTCATTCACTCTGAAAACGATTGGTGACACCGCTGCAACGGTGCCCATCCGCCACTCCACCTGGCACCTCTGGGCTACAGTGTGTTTTGTTGTCTCCAACCCGCTTGGGTTTGACTTCTTGGGTCTCAGACACTTTCATCTTACGGGATTTTTCAGGTTCTTTTAAGGTTAAGATGACCTACCTGCTTTGCTATATGTTCATTATCTAAGTATCTGATCATAAAAAGTGATACGTAACATACTGTTAAAAACATTTTATGCTGGAGGTGGCACAGGTGTGCAGATGGGTTTCCACTTTGCCTGAGCGCAGACGACACCTGGATATTACAGGAGGGCCACCGCCTCGCATCCTCGGAGCCGACAGGAGATTCAGAGCTCTGGAGCTGTCTTCTCCTTTTATGGACGGAAGGTTAACACTGGGTTTCAGGCCTCCCGAGTCCAGAGCGGCCTTTTCTTTGTGGCTAAGGTACAATTTTAGAACTTGCTGAGTTTGGTGCTTTTGGTTTTTGTATTTTGTCATTACTTTTGGAGCTCCTAACGCTTCTAATTTCCATCATGTCCGGGGGTTAGCAGTGGGTGACGCGTGTTCAACAGTGATGATTTTGCCTCATCTCCTTACTTTTGCTGCCGGTCTCCTAATGTCGGGGAGCATGGTCTTGTTTCTAAACTCTGATATCATGATCCTAAATGAAGAGTTGAATTGAGAATGAGTCTTTCGATTAAGGAATATTTAGTTTAAGCTATGTCCCACTTGCTTAACTCTTTGGAAGTTTTCTTGCCTGAACTAAGTGGTGTTTGATGCAAGTCTGTTGTATTCCGATTTGGGGGGAGATTTGTCTAGAATCAGGCAGCAAAGAGGCCCTGGCCGCGGCCGGTGTGCTGGGGGATGTCTATCTTGGGCGTATTAGGAAGGTGGATGAGCTTGAGATTTTATCCTGAGGGCGCGTGACCCCCAAGGCTGCTTGGTCCCATATGCTGATCCCCCAGCCACGTCAGGCTGCCGTGCAGGACGGGAAGACGGATCGGGCCTTTGCATCATTGGAGAAGTTCTGTCGGACGGTGCTGGCCTGAGGGATTTCACGTGCTTCTCAGTTGTCTCAGGGCACGGCCTCTAAAATCCAGACACTGTCTTGGAATTGCAGCTGCTCTTATTTCTTGTTTGAGCCCTGAAAGTTTTTTCTCCTTTTAGGATCCCAGGTTTGCGTCATTGGAGGTGAGATGAGCACGCTGGAACAGTGTAGTCCCTAGAGGGTTGGGTGGATGGATGTTTGCTCTTTGACGTACTTAAATGGATACAACCTGAACTTGTAATCACCTCACCTCCTCTGGGAGGTGTTTGCTGGTTGGGTGTGAGCTGCATGCCTTGAGACATGGTGAATTGGGGGAGATGAAGCCTGTGGAAGAATCTGAGTTGAGGATTTCTCCTCCTCCTCTGTCCTGACTCACAAACTGCTGCCTACAGGTGGATGATGGTACCTTTGACTCCAGAAATTAATTTGCAAGAGAAAAGTTTCCCTTGTGTCAAAATGACTTGAAGTTTTCAGAGTCATAGGTTCCTCCCTCCCCCAACAAAGCAAGGCAGTTTTACCTGTCAGGGCTCAGTGCGGGACACAGAAACCGCCCCAGGTATTTCAAGCAGGAAGCCATCCTGTACAGGGAGTCACAGGATCCTTGGGTGGGCTGAGGGGCTGGTCTAGGCTGGGCCTCCTGCAATGGCTCCCAGACATTTCCAGATTGTCTCTGCTGGAAGAAAGATGCCCCCCCCCGCCGGGGGGGCCAAGCCTGGCTCCAGATCCGCCCGGGCCTCTCATTTGGGGACCTGGAACATCAAACGCAGCTGCAGGGCCGTGTGGCTCTTGGAGACTGGCCATTGGGAGTGTCATATTGGGTGTAATTCACTCTGGTGTGAATGGTACTGTTCCTACCAGAAAAATAATTTCTCCTCAGAGGGTATTCAAGTGCCTGCCTTTTTTCTTCCCCCTCAAAATACTGTTAACTTCAAAATCATCTTCTTAGAGTTTTTTTCTTTTTAATTTCAGTTGGCAAACGAGTTGTGCCAGTGGTAGCATTTACTGTAGTCTTTTGAGGGCAAGGTTAAGAAATAGAATTGTATTAATTTTGATAATGAAATTTTTGTCATTAAATTTGGTAATGAAAATTTGGTCATCGGAGTTCTACTCTAGTGTCCTTGATCTACAAAAAATAGAATTTTTATACAGTACATACCCATGCAGAGGAAACTGGGTGAACTGCCCCATTAAGGAAAGTTTCAACCTAATTGTCCTGAAATCTTTTCTCTCGGTACGCTCCTCTTCAGGCTGTGTATTTGTTTGTATTTGCTTAAATTGGAAGTAGACATATGTATATGTATCTCTACTCATTTGCTGTATATTCCTCTGAAATTATAACTTTTATGAATTAAAAAAAAAATTTTTTAATGGTCACTATAATTTACGTTTGTCAACTTATTGTGAAAAGATATAACTACATAATATGGGAAATTGTAAAACACAGGGTCAGTGGCCAAAAAAATTCTCATTTAATGTGTCATGATTTTTTTTAATTTTTATTGTTTTACTGAAGTATAGTTGATTTACAGTGTTTCAGGCGTACAGCAAATTGATTGTCGTGTGTGTGTGTGTGGATATAGATATAGATATATATGTACATCTTCTTCTTCAGATTCTTTTCCATTATAGGTCATTACAAGATACTGAATAGAGTTCCCTGTACTGTACAGTAGGACCTTGTTGTTTATCTGTTTTATGTATAGTAGTGTGTGTATGTTAATCTCAAATTCCAAATTGGGATTCTAATTGAATTTTAGTATTTCACAGCGCTCTCTTTTCTGAAGGTTAGACAGATAAGGATGCCTGTCTCTGTTCATGCATTTTGCCTTGGCTTGTGAATGGGTGGCTGGGACTTGTTTAGCGGAGCTACTCTCAATGCTTTGGGTCCCAGTGTTCATGGTGACCTTATTTCCAGGTGTTAAGGAGATAGGTTATTGAATGCTGATGGTGAATCTTTCATAGGAAAACTTGCCCGCCGAGGCAGCCCCTTACAGGGCTACCCAGGACAGCCCTGTAGAGGTTGTTTTATAGCAATTAGAGAACAGAGACAGTCAGCCTGGAAACACGCACAGCTGTCAGCTTTGAATCCTCTTCTCGGACTTCCCTTGTCCCCTGCCCGGCTGCCTTGGTCCCTCTGGGTTTTGGGGGATAACGTTGATGCAGCCTCGTGACCAGTGCCCTGCGGGCTTCCTCATGGTGACAGCGGCCGTCTGCACCTCCCATCTTGAGGCGTTTTCCCCTTTCCGGGTTCTTTGACGCCACCCTTTAAATCTCGAGGTGAGCTGAGTCACCCTCAGTCCTGGGTCCTCCCAGTTCCCCGGGGGCGGGTCGCACAGGACTGAGGGTCCCAGGAAGCGGCTGGGAGTCAGAGTGGCTCCCGGTCACCAGCTCACAGCTCTGCCGGGAGCCGCCACCCGCTTCGGACAGCAGTGTGTGGTTAGGGACGCACGTCTCCTGACGATGACAGCAAGGTCATCGTGACGTGTGATCCGAAACGGAGCGTATTTTCCCCTCCTACCAGTTTTGTCCCCCAGGACCCAGACCGCTCCTCACCCCCCGGAACATGAGGTCTCGTCTCAGTTCTGGTGACACTCCTCCGTCCTCGTCACCCCGTGAATTCGTGGGAAAGGCGGCCAGGCCAATGTGGCACCAACGCCGAGGACGGGAGAGCGCGCTGACCGCCCGCAGGTCGGGGATGTTCCGGTAGAAACGGGGGTAGGAGGAGGGCGGGGTGGGGACAGCTGGGGGCCAGAGGGCCTGACCTGCAGAGGCACGTGGGAGCGCGGGAGCGAGCGCCGCAGAGCCCGGGGCGGAGGCTCCGTGCGTGTGTGCAGGGGGCACGGTCGGGGCTTTGGGGGGTGGCAGCGCCTGTTTCTTGACCTGGGTGCGGTTACGAGAGCGATCGCCTTAGAGTAACTTATTGAACCGTGAACTGGTTTTGTGTATTTTCGGAATCTCTGATTTATTTTACCATAAAGAGGCTAAACGAGTTCGGGGGGATGGAGGTGTTTCCTGGGATGGCACAGTAGACTGGTGGCTCAGCTGGTGTCCGCTGCCCTGTGAGGGGACGGCCGTCGGGGGCTCGTGTCCTGTTGATTCGGGGCGCAGCTCCGAGTTCACACCTGCGCACCCTTGCTTGGAACCAAGAGAGCCTGGGTTCCAACAGGTGGGTCTCACTGCCGGGGGGACCCTCCCAGGCTTGGATGTCCAAGGCTGCCCAGGTAGGGGCCAGGTCGGGGCAGGGAGGCGGCCGGGCTGCAGTCTCACCTGCACACTTAGAGCTCCGCGTCTCTGACTCTGAGAAAGAGACACCCTGTCTGTTTCAGGATCGTCCGTGGATTCGGGTGGGACCCGCCGCTGATGGTGAAAAAGAGGGTGTTCCTGACACCTGGGCATCTGTACATCTCTTGGGTCAACAAAAAAGTTTCAGCAGAAGCCCAGAAATCCTCACCCATGCCGACAGGTCAGCAAAACCGTGAAGGGTTAGCCTGGAAAGGGAAGGCCTTGGTGAGACGTGAAAGCTGCTTTCACAGGCTTTGCTGTTTGTTTTAAGAAGAAGAATTAGATTAACAGTAAGGCCTCAGGTGCAGAAGCAGGCAGGCGGTACCCAGTGGCGAAGGAGTCCGGTGTCCACGGGCAGGGATGCTTCCTGACGATGACCGAGATCGGGACGTGGCGGCCGGGGATGTGGGCCCCGAAGGAGAGGCCGGCTTAGAGGTCCCAGAGGTCGTGCTGCCCCCGAGGACGCTGCTGTTGCGTGGCCTGCTCCGCCGATGTCAGCACGCCTCTCCTGTGGATGTTCCGTGGCAGGGCGTGGCGTGGCGCTGTGCCGGCTGGCTGGCGTGGAAGCCGGTCATCCTGATGGACCCCTGGCGGTCAGCAGACCCCTGGCCTGGTGCAGTACCAGGCTCGCCGCGTGCCCGCCGCCCCAGGGGACTGCAGGTGGGATTCCAAGCCACGGGGAACGGCCTTTCGACCCCAGGGACACGACAGGCCTTTTCCTCTGTGAACCCAGCAATGAGGCTCTGCAGTGAAAGCGACACGTGTTTCTCGTGTGCTGTGTGGGTGAGTCACAGACTCACAGACCGATACGTAAAAATACGGAAGGATTTATGACTGGGGTTGTCCGTAATGGGTGGACGCTTCATTGTGGTTTTTAAATTAACCGTGAGCAGAGCCACTCTGAGGACACAACAGCCTTGAGCGTCCGGAAGGCAAAGGGCACGAGAGGCTGTCCTCGTCACCCCCCCACGACGTCACCTGCCCGTCCGGCGTCGTCCCGCCCCTCCTCATCTCCAGACCCATCCGTGTCGTACCTCTGAGCCGTTCCTGGGTTTCCTGCCCTGCAGACAGGGCTGCAGCGGCTCCACGTGCGGGCGGGGTCGAGTCTGAGCCGGGACCGGGGCCCCTCAGCCCCTGTGTGTGACGCTGACCGCATCGCTTCGTGTCCTGGGCGCTGGGGGCGCGTCGCAGCCTCTGGGCTGTTGATCGGTTGGAAGTTGTGTGAGCGTCCGAGGGGGTCCAGCGTGAGGGGCTGCGTGGGGCTGCTTTTGATCGTGGTGCCTTTGCAGACCCTGCCCCTGGGGGTGACTGTGTCCCC
Organism: Balaenoptera musculus; assembly: GCF_009873245.2. Classification (NCBI taxonomy): domain Eukaryota; kingdom Metazoa; phylum Chordata; class Mammalia; order Artiodactyla; family Balaenopteridae; genus Balaenoptera; species Balaenoptera musculus. Next base: position 87,649,061 of record NC_045798.1, on the reverse strand, counting down.
TGTTGCCTGATGGGTTGCGCCATTGCTCTGGCGCCGGGAAGCCGTTTCACCAGGCGCTTCCAAGGAAAGTTCATATCCGCTGACCCTGTGCCCGCCTGAGCTGTGGCTTTGGAAGGTTTGGGAGGAGCCAAGGGGCAGGTGTGTACCGCAGAGTTCGCTGCCGGGGACCATGAGGGTGGATGCACCGTCTCCTATGGCTTAACAGGTTCTGTGGCCTCCTGGGGACCACGGTGCACATGCATGTACCCAGGGGCACACACATGCATGTGCACATGCACACGGGGGTGATCACGGGGTCACCGGGGCTTGCGGGGGTAGTAGGGACGGTGACCGAGGGTCCCCTGGAGTGGCAGTGAGGCCGTATGTGGAGCATCCCCCGTGCCCAGCTGGCAGCGAGGCAGAAGAAGCGGTTGGCCTCCGCGGTCCCTGCTTTGCTCGCGGCGTTTGCTGAGCTGTGTTGCCGTCTAGCTCAGGCCCAGAAGTCGGTCCGTGTCTGTTGGGTGCTTTGCAGAAGCTGCTGGGCAGGAGTGGAAGGCCGAGGTCCTCGCCCTGGCCACCTGCCCCCGCAGAGCGGAAATGGGGCGATTTCGGCCCCAGGGCTGGTGCCCCGGGTGCGTCCAGGGAACTCGTGGCACACAGGCCGAGCGGTAGCCTTGACTGGTACGCAGAGACCCGAGGTGACCCGTGTGGATGTGTCGCCACGGAGCTGTGGTTCTGAAGACACAGCGACCAGGGCGGGTGGCTGTGTAATTTTTTCCCAGAGTCTAAAGATAATAGCCATTTCGTGTTTTGCAGTTACGTGTCTTAGGTTTGGTGAATGTGTTTTCTAGAAATCGAGAAGTTGATCGGAGTCTGAGTGGAAGAGAGAAGCGGGGACCCTGGGTTCCTGCGTGTGTGGCTTGTGGTGGTGCTGAGCTTGGCCACTTGAAGGCTTTCAGGGTATGCATTGATGCGCTCAGCTTTTAAAAATAGCCCCAACGCGCACACACACATTTTCTCCTTTTAAAGAATGGTGTATTCATTGGGTTTTGAATTCTGGACTTTGTAATTGTCTGGCTGTGGGAAAGGGAGCGAGTTCTCAGGACTCGGGGTCACGTGGGCAATTATCTGGTTGGATACTAGCTGCCCCCGGCGGTCCTCCAGCCCAGACGCGCTGCCGTTCCCTTGTGGGAAACCGCATGTGCGTGTGAGCCTGTGTGTGCACTGCGTTACATGCCTGTGGCTGGGCGTGCATCTGCGCACACGTGACTGTGAGTGTGCGTGGCCACGTGACTGCCTGCACGTGCGTCCCCTTTGTGCCTGTGAGGAGGGAAGGATCAGGACGGAAGGACACAGACAGGAGAGGGTGCCGGCTGGGCCTGGTGATTCCCAGTGTAGCCCCGGGATGACTCGACAGCTCTGCCGATAAATCACGTTCATGAACACGCTGCATCTTTGCTTTATTGTGGCTTCAGCTCCGCCGCCAGGATCAGTACATCTTTTCAGTCCCGTGTAAAACTGTAAGCTGCCGGCATCTGGAGAGACGTGGAGGCTATAGATTAAGGGGGCCGGAACCCCAGCAGCCTGGTGAGGGTGTTTCTTAGGTCAGAGAGAAGAGAGAGCGTCAGTGGCTACCGTTTTTAAAAAGTGGGTTTAGGTCACAGAATCTAGACGTTCAGACCAGTGGTGACTTTTCAGATCATTTCCCATCGTACGTCCTGCTGTTGTCCAGGCCAAACTCAGTGTTCCGGGGAGGATCCGGGTCCCTGTCCCCAAGGGGCCTCGGGAGGTGGGTGCGGAGGGAGAACGCAGGCCACAGGCATGGTAGGGCGGGCAGAGCAGAGGACGTGGGGGAACCTTCCGGACCCTGGCGCGTGGCCGGGCCGCTGCCTTCGTCACCGCGAGTCTGCTTGTTCGCTGGCGGTTAGATTAGCGGCAGCCCTCTCGCTGGGGGGCGCTCTCGTGAGGGCCACGTGTGTGCTCAGCTCACGACTGAGTCCAGCGAGAAGCATCGCAGTCACGCCTGGGTTTTATACGAAGAGCGAACAAGTTAATTAGTATTGACCGAGATGGCACCTTTAGCGAGTGGAAGACACGGGGCTGAGACGTGACTTGTGTCCTCAGAGTATGTCCTCCGAGAGCCGTCCCCACCCCCTGGGGTGGCCACCGCCCCCTCCCACGCGTGCACACACGCACAGGCACACGTGCACACACGCACGTGCACACATCACTGTCAAGGAGCTGCCCACACTCAGCCGGTGCACAGAGAGTGCTGAGCACGCCTGAGTGCAGCAGGGCCTGTCGTGGGCTAAGTGACACTGGTGACCAGTGTGTTTGCTGATTCCCCCCCCCCCTCCCCCCCATATCTCTCCACGCGGGTGGGCGAGTTACTTCGGGCCGGGCGGGCGGGATCCCACAGCTGCAGGTCCCCTTAGACGGCCTTGGATGGGATGCCAAGCCCGTGGAAGCAGAGGGACCGGGTGGAGGGCCTTCCCTTTTGAGCTCAGCTGATAGAATTTGACGGAAAACCCTCTACTTAGCTGTGAACATTTTTAATTCATAGATTCACAGCTCCCACTTAGCCAACGAGCTCCTGGAAAACAGTCACAGAAATACGATATTGCAACTGCTTCTCAAAATAGAAATATGACTAAAGGATTGAGAAAATAAACGTTAGTAATTGGGGCTTTCCTGCGATTTTTCTGTGCGGCATTGCTCCATCGGGGGTTTTGTAATTCTTTGTCTAGACTTTTAAAAAACTGGATAAATTGAAGGTGAGCTATCAGGAGAAAAACCAAAGATACGCAAGAAAGAGGAATACAGCTATTTCCTCTTTATTAAAAAAAAAAGGGAGAAAGTGAAAGCCAAAGAACGAAGTTCATGGAGAAGAAATGTACGTATGCTTTGTTTTTGCATTTTAATGGAAAACAGTATAACTACAACCCCTTGTACAGCAGGCCTGGGCAGCTTGCCGAAGAGTCCAGAAACCGTTTAGTGATGTGATTTGGGGATATTTGCTTAAATTATCAAGTAAAATATAAAATAATTCCTGCCCCTAAGTGTCTCTGGGGGAGTGCAACATCTGAGATACGATATTTATAAAATAGTTTGAACTCTTTATGTGAGCGATACAGAAAATCTCTGTATTTTATACTCACTTATACATTTATAACCATAAAAGGCCAGAGAATCCGCTTCTGGTGGGGATGAGATGACGAGGCAAACAAGCTGGTGCTGCTTAGTTCACATTCTCCGCGGTTCCTTCCCAGACTCGCGGCTTCCTAGTTCACAGTTAACTCCGTGTGAGGTCAGGACCATCCTTGTTACACATCAGCTGGCGCCATAGGGGGAGGGGTGCTGGACCAGGCGAGATGGGATGCTTATTGTATACGGTCAGCTTCGTGAAATAGTAAAGGTTTAACTTCGCGGGCGTGTAGATGCCAAGTGCTCAGAAATCGTGTCCCCAGAACGTTTTGCCCACCCGCAATCTGAAGGCACCTATGACAGTGCCCCACGAATGAAAAGAAGTTTGGTTTTCATGTAGACAGAGTTCTGTGTGGAAGGAGGACATCAGGCCATGTCGTGCCTGTCTTGGGCCGGTTCCGCTTTGAAGCACCCCGGTTTCTGTGTGTTTCTGTCCAAAAATTGGACCTTGGTAGGTGTTGCCTGTAATCTGACCCTCACGGTCTAATGGCATATAGATCATTTCACCTGAGTTAGCCAGATCATCCAAGTATATCACTAGTTTACAGCTCTCCACATTTTAACCTCTGAAAATGTTGGGGAACAGACATAAAAATGTAAGACGCTTCAAGAGCTTTTGATGAACTACTCTTACCCATTTCAGATACATTCGGTACTTGCGAAGCCCTTTCAGAAGAAATATGCACAACTGTACTGCTGCATACGTAAAACAAGTTGTCTGTGTACCTCTTTGGCAGACACGTACCTGTTGTTCAAAAGTCATGCCTCCTCGGTCCGTTTCTGAAACCCGGGACGCCACGCGGAGCGCGGGCGCCGGCAGCGGGGGTCTCGCGTTGGGAGCGGGCGCCATCTAGTGGTGAGGTCCGCACACGGCGCCGGAAGCCGCGGCTCCAGGGCCAGCCCGGCCAGCAGTGTGCCCCAGAGTGGCCTTTGTTCTGCAGGTCAGCACGTGCTTGGTTTTACATCTGAAAGATTGTCCTGATAAAGAGTCCCAGTTTCTTTAAAAAGGGTCATTATAATTTGTTTGTAAATACACAGAACTCGGGTTTTGTATCTCGGGATAATTAAGCAGCAGACAAACTTTTCAACCATGTGAACGCTAGTCTGTGTCTGTTGTAGTTGTTTTTATGTTGGAGATTTACAGGGTGACTTCTCTGCCGAAGTCTTGCTCGGGGCTTGGTCTCTTAAAACGCAGCTTGTGGAAGAAGAAACGAAGGCGGTTTAAGGGACGTGCGTTCTTTGTGGGGGTTTAGCAGTTGGTGTACCAGTCCTGCCCGTTAGGAAGCAGCAGGGCTGGAGGATGACGGACGCAAAAAAAGCATCATGTGCTAAGCTTCCCCGGGCTGTTCCTTACTGCACCTTCTTAATGGCATTTTAAAATCTAGAAGCCATACAGATACCTTCTTTCTACAATTACTTCGGCTTCAACATACTTCTTTATAACATTCGATTTACTTTCTCTTTGCCTTTGTAAAGTGGAAATGTTCATTACTCTTCAGAGTGTGGTTTGTAAAGTTTTGTTTAATGGTTTCTTTTCATTTTTACATTTGTTTGAATTTTGTCACGTGGACGAGCTTATACTTCCTGTTAGGATTTGGGGGGTGAAGGAGGGTGTATAAAATGGACAGTAGCCATGAAAATAGACTTGAATTCTATTCACTTCAGCATGGATTCGATTTAAAAACACACACAAATGACCCGAGTGACACATTTTTATGGTTGCGTCAGTGAGGAAGCAGTTAAGTTCTAGATTTCTAGAATGTGATTATGTTTTATGGCAGGACGGACTTCCCTCTAGTTACTGGAAGCTTGGGTGGAAACGCGAGGTATTTGATTAACCTTTAAAATGTTGGTTTTGTACTCTCTGAATAGGAATGTTCTTGAAAACATTATTTCCCAGATTTCAGGCTTTAAGTGTCCTTGTGGAACGGTGGTTACACTGTTTAGTCAGAAGGCCTGTATTTAATCTGTAACTGTTTTTCTTCAGAAATCAAAATCCGGCTTCCAAAGTGCTAAGATATTTACATATTTTTCCATTAATGCAAATAAATTACAGTTTTGTGAGTTATTTATGTGAATAGATTAATTACATAAAATGAAAACTTCTGTACTGTATTCAGACAGACAGAAAAACAAGCAGGAACAATTTAGGGAATAAAATATTGGTTCATTTACAAAAATTTTAAAACACGATTATTCAGTTGTCACTCATTGTTCTAGTTCTGTCTGGTTTCCTTACTGAGACTTTATTGTTATTATTATTATTATTAATTATTATAGTTCACATTATATGTATAATGAGTGAGAGAGCTTTGAAACACTTCTTCTAAAGAGACTTTCTGACCATAGAGCTGAATAGTCCTTGATGGATACTGGGCCATTAGAAGCAGTTTCTGTATTATTCTCTATGGAAACAAAGCCTGTCCTTTTACAAAGGGTGAAGTGGGGCAGAGCTGGGACTTTCACTTTGGTGCTGGTGTTGTTCCTGGGCCTGGAAGCCCTGGTGATTTCCTTGTTTGCTGTAACCCCTCCTTAAAGCAGCCTCGCAAGTAGGTCACTTGGTCACGTGCTTTTCTGGATGCCCCTCTGTATACGACCAATAATAAGCGTGTCTTTGCCCCTTGGTTATTTTCCTTTATTTTCCCAGAAGGAGAGAACTTCCAGATTGAACCAGCCCGGGGCAGTGTTTTTCAGCATTTCCTTTGCTTCACTTGCACAGAAAGCTTATTAAGCCGTTTGTTAATCGAAAAGCCCCATCGATATTGCAGCTAAAACATTTTCTTAAGTCATTTCTACATTGTATCCAAGACATCCTACGATAATCCTCTTCATCACATTTCATTGAGATTCAGTGTTTCTGAGATTCTTTTAGCTGAAATATCTTTCCGGGGACTCTTTCCACCTCCAGACACCTATGCAGTTTTCTCTTTGTTAATTTCCTGCGTTTTAATTGTCTCAGTTAACTCTCAAGTTTCAGCTAAATCTGGATGCATAATGGCTCTCATTTCTCTCAAAACATCATACCTTTTATTCTGCCCTGTATCTATTTTTGTTAACAGCTTTCCCTTTTCTTTAATTTTTAAATTTTTAAAATTTTTTGTTTTTGGCTGCATTGGGTCTTCGTTGCTGCTCGTGAGCTTTCTCTAGTTGGCGGCGAACGTGGGCTACTCTTCGTTGCGGTGTGCGGGCTTCTTATTGTGGTGGCTTCTCTTGTTGTGGAGCACAGGCTCTAGGCGTGCAGGCTTCAGTAGTTGTGGCTCATGGGCTCAGTAGTTGCGGCTCACGGGCTCTAGAGCGCAGGCTCAGTAGTTGTGGTGCATGGGCTTAGTTGCTCCGCGGCATGTGCGATCTTCCCGGACCAGGGCTCGAACCCGTGTCCCCTGCATTGGCAGGTGGATTCTTAACCACTGCGCCACTAGGGAAGGGCCCCAGCTGTCCCTTTTTAAGGCAGGGTAAAAGAAATTAGAAAAGAAGGGTCTTCTGAGAAACATTATTTAAAAACGGATGTTCTTGGTGTCACAGGAAGTTTTCAGTAACTGGTAATATGTGTTATAAAAGTTACTAGGAACTCACAAATATTAAAAATAACCTCTGAAATCTCAAAATTGCTTTTAATCGGGGAGTTCTTAATTGTGAGAATTCTTCAGGCTTACAGTACTTGGGATATTGTATCTTTGGGGAGAGGGTTATTGTTTGTCCCATATAAGGCTCAAATCACAAGAATAATTTGGGTTTAGGCTATTTTCTATCTCGAGAACCTACTCAACCCCGCTCCCCCTTCATACACTTGTGTGTGGAATTAGTTTGGTGGATCTTTCTTTTCAACGAAGAGGAACGGCTAGGAAGGGGCATGAAGGCAATCTCAAGGTCACAGCCACTGGGGTTGGGAGAACCAAGTACCTGAATACGCAGACTGCTCTCAGCCTTGAGCGCCAGCTGCCCTTTGCGGTCATCACTACAGATGTTACATCTGGGTTTTAACTCAGGGATGGGGCTGCTGATGGAATCTCATACTCAGGTTGTTCCCAGATCACCTCCTGGGGCAGGAGGAGGGGCCGCAGGAGAGAGCATCTCTTCCTGTTTCCTCTGCAGCTTGCACACTTCCTGGGGCCACGCGCTGGTCCTGTGGCCGGGTGGCATGAGGCGCTGGGGGCGGGGAGGCCGTGGCTCTGAAACCTCTGGGCTCTGGGAGGCGGCCAGGCGGCCCTCTCCAGCCTGACCAGGGTCGATCAGTACTTTGCGAACTGCTTTCTCTGGCTGCCATTTTGAGTTTTCCTGCGTGACCATGTGCTTGTGCATCCTATTTTGGAGAGAGAGTTCGTCTTCTAGAATTGCAGGACCTGAAGTCATTTGGGGTCCAATATGAAAAGTTCTAGAAACTTGCTGCACACGTGAGGCTCAGTACTTCACCTTACGAGCACCCAGCCCAAATACGGGTAAGTTTTTGGAAAAGTCAAGTTAGGTTTCCCCCATAGCCTCTGATTCTCCCCCAGCAGTTACCGGACAGGGTCACCTCCATCCCTGCGGACCCTCCCCAGCCGTGGACGCAGCGGGTGGGCGAGGGCCGGACGGCCAGGGTAGGGATCGGGCTCCACCAGCCACAGCGAGGCCCTCTGGAAGCTGCTCTCTGCCCCAGTTTCCGTACCTGCAGCGCGGGGGGGAGCAGCATTACCTCCTGGATGTGTTGAGAGAGGTGATAGCGGATGTAGACGGCTCCGCTGGGGTTCCGGCTCCTGGGGAAGGGGGAGTCTTCCTCCCAGTCCCGCACTGGGCGCTCCCGGCTGGACGGCAGCTCACCGGCGGGAACCAGGACGCCTCCTTCCCCTTAAGGGCGACAGCGAATGTCTGTGTGGTTCCTGCTGCGAGCCAGGCCCTCGCTGCCTGGGGACCCCATCAGGGCCACGCCACCCCTAGACGAGGCTGGGCGATGCTGGCCGGATGGTGTGGTCAGCCATGACCGGGGTACCGCTGCCGGCGTCTGGCACCACATCCCGCTCGCCTAGGGGAACCAGGCCGGCGGGCGCCGGGGACCAAGTCTGGCCACCAGCAGTTGACCCTCCCTGGTGATGTAGAGCCGCGTCTCGGCAGGCGGGACTGGTGATCCACATTCCTGTTGCTTCCTCTCGATCCCGTTATAGACGTTAGTAACTGATAACACCCTCTGAGATTTGCTTAGGCTCCTATCAGAATGAGTCACCTGAGTTCACAGCGTAACTAACTGGGGTGAGAAGCTGGGGAGACTGGTCAGGAATCAGTTGACGGCGGGCACAAGTCAGCCTATAAAGCTCCTCCCTCCATACCCAGGACACAGCTCCCTGCAGTGACCGTAGGTTTACTGAAGGGTCCGTGGGGACACTCATGCCAGGGGAAGGCCCACCGTAAGGTAAAGTCATGCAGGGTTCTGTGCTGCGTTAGTTTCTGTTTTGTTTTTTGTTTCTGTTTTGAGAGTTTCTGTTTTGTTTTTTGTTTTAACCAAGGGTGGGAAGCGAAGAAATTATAATAAACATAAAAAGAGAGGCAAAGAGCCACAGTCATATGCTAAGTGGACAGACTAAACCAAGGTGACCTGATGAGGTGATATATGATAACCGAGGATTTAGAAATGAGGCTCTTCTTGTAAAAGCGCCTTCAGTCCCCAAAGTTGAAACCGCTCCCTGTGGCCCATCCCAGGTTTCCGTGTGATGGCTGCACACGCGCTCCCAGAGGGAAGTGCGAAGTTGCTGCTTTTGAAGTTACACATGAAGCAATGACAGAGCGTTTTCTCAAAAAAGAAGTGTATTTCCCCCTTACATCACTCAGACATACCTGTGCAGATTCCACCACATCTGAGTCCACTGAATTGGAAGAAAAGCTGTGAGGCCGTTGAGGCACCTGTGAAGCCGGCGATTCATTTCTGGTGGTCGTTGGTGCCTTCTGCATAATCCTCCCAGCCCTGGAGTTGAAGGGAGAGAGAGACAGCCTGTGGACCCCGGAAGGCCGGCTCCCCCCCCCCCCCCGCCTGCTGGGAGCTGACCTCTGGCCCCGTGGCAGCTCTTTGTCTGTCTCGGCCTCTCCTGAAATCCGGTTCTCCGTGACTCCCAGTTATTTGTCCTCTGTCGACCCCGGCGTGCCTTGATCGTGGCCACAGTTAGAATCACCCAAACGTTCTTTCAAAAAACGTGCAGACCCTTCTTCCCCAAAGGCTGGTTTTTGGTCTCGGCACTGGCCTTGGGTCTTTCTTCCAGCGATGGTTCACGTCCTTTGCAGATGATGCCAGCGGGCAGCCAGAATGCTGCTGTGGATGAACTAGCCCTCCCTCCCTCCCTTCAGGACCCAGGGACTGAATGTCAAAGTTTGTGGTGGCCCAGCCAGCAGCCCTCTGTTCTAGGTGGCGCGGTCCAAGTTCCTGCAGTCGTTCTCCACATTACTTGGTTTCCGGAGACCTCCCTCCGTGAGCCTGTCCTGGATATGCTTTTGGCTCTTCCTAGTATGGGGCTCAGAGCCGAGACTGGGCTCCTCCAGTGAGCACTGTCGGTGCCCTCGCCTCCCTGGCTGTGGCTGTGGCTTTACCTTGATACATCAATAAAACCCTGGGCCATGGAGACTCACACTGAGCTTGTGGTCCCCTAGGAACCTGGACTCTTTTTCACAGCACAGCCCTTAAGCCAGACCTTTCACTTCCTGCACTTTGTTTCTTCTTGTTAGTTTTGAGCCTTTGTTCCATCCTGTTGAAAACTTTGGAATCTCTGTCTTTTTTTTTTTTTTTTGGTGATGGTGGGGCTGTGGGAGGACCGAGGCTGTAGTGTCCTTAGGAGACCTTCCTCCCTGTGGATTCTGGGCGGCGGGGTCGGGTCAGCTCCCAGTCTACCTTGTTGTCCGGCCACATTTCATCTTGTGCCCAAGACCGTCAGGAGGCATCAGGTCCATGTGTCCTTCTGTCCCCTAATGACCAGTGTGGTAAGCCTCTCAAAAGAGGGAATCATGGGCTTTTACGGTGCTCTTGCTTTTTACCCCCTAAACCAGAGATAAAATATTTTGAAACGGTACCTGTTGTATAAACCAGAATCCCAAGGCCCACAGAATGGATCTAATCTGCTTTCTCAGCTGGGCAGTTGAAAAGTGTGTTTTGATCTGCGTTAACATTGCTACAAACTGCTTCCTTTGCTACTCAGTGCAATTTAAGACCCATGCACAGAGGTGAGGAGCTAAGGAAGGCGTTTCGGAACCCTCACGCAGGTGTGCTGGCCCACCGTGAGGTGCGGGGATCCTCGGAGCCGTGTCTCTGAATTCCGTTACTGTGATGGAGGGCCTGCTGTGATTTTTCACTTGGTGTTTTGGTCAGAGGTACTGGAGAGTCTCGTGATGTTTGAAATCCTTTGTGGGAGAACATAACCTTTGGGGGCTCTGACAGATGTGCTCTGAACACCTGCAGATGTGTCAGGTACAGCGGCCCTGTTGTTTCAACTAATAGGCTTTGACGTGTGTTCTCATAAATCCATATGCCTTTAATGCAGGGAAAACTAGGTCCCCCAAGCCGCCGTCCTGACTCTCTTTGAAAGTGTAAAAGTGAATTTGACAGACTGAGCCTCAGCCTGAATTAAACAAAGGCCAAGACGGTCCCCTGCATTTAATTCCAGGTTAAATGCCCTTTTTATCATCAGAGCTTTCCAGGGCCGCCCGGTTTGCTTTCTGAGTAACGCTAGGTACCCACATGACAGGCAGGTATATCTAACTTTATTTAAATGTTAGCTTTTCAGAGCCTATAGGATCAGAAAATGTATTCCTCTTTTGTCTTGTTTCCTGACCAATTCTGCCGATCACTACATACTGGTAACACTTCTTATGTGGACGTAATCCTTTAAAGTTGCTTGTAAGTGGCTCTCTACCTACTAATTGAAAATGAATATTTGTTCATTCAGGTGTTCACTGAATATTTGTTCACTGTGTTCCTTCAGGTCTCTGGTAAATGCCTTCTGTGAAGGACACTTTCCTGCTTTCCTGAAGATCCCTTTGGAATACACTTTTTTTTCTTTCTTTTTTCACCAATTTCATGTGATTACTGTCTTAACTCCAAAAATATACTTAGAAAAATTTTATTTTATTTTTTGTTTTTTATTGAAGTCTAGTTGATTTACAATGTCATGTTAGTTTCAGGTGTACAGCACAGTGATTGTTATGTGTGTGTGTGTGTGTGTGTGTATATGTATTTTCAGATTCTTTTCCCTTATAGGTTATTACAAAATATTGAGTATAGTAAAATACTAACTTTAGAAATATAGTAAAACATTGAGTATAGAAAAATTTTAAAGAACATTCTATGTAAACAGATACCTACATTCCATGAGAATGTTAAAATCTCTAAAAAATTCTTATTTAAAAACCCACAGTATTGGGCTTTCTCATAAAAGAAAACCTAAGATTTTAGTCCATCCCCGCCATGACACCTGTAATGAGAAAAAACACCTCCGAGCTCGTACTGATGGAAAGAATCCACGCTCTGTAGTTCGGAAAGGTTTAAGACATCCAGAAACGTTTGTGCACCTTCTAACTGAAACAAACCCAAGGTCGTCAGTGCAGACTTCAAGTGGGTTTTTTGTTAAATCGTGTCGAATCCACTTGCAGTGCAGTCCGGTCGGGGAGAAGCTTTGCAGCCTCGGTGCCCAAGCTCAGGGAGCCTGGCTGCTCTTGGGGTGATGTCGCCGGCACTCACCCGGGAGGGTGCGAGGCCGCCCCGTGGCAGGGAACCCGTGCCCGGCCAGCTCTCCTGTAGAAGGCTCCAGGCAGACCCCCCAGGAGTGGCAGTGGGCGTCCCACCCAGGGAGCACCGTTTCTCCCGGGCATTCCCCCCTGGGAGGCGCGGGGACGAAGAGTGTGACTCACCCCCTTCCCTCTCATGCCTCCATGGGAAACTGTTGGTGTCCAGGTTTTGGAGCTGAATGTTGGACTTTACTAGGCAGTCACGGGGGCCCATCCTGAATCGGCCCGTAGTTTCTGAGGCAGCTGCAGGATCCCTGGGGGGAAAGCACACTTTTCCAGCCCTGCCTCTCTGTGACCACGGGCTGAGGGGTTCTTTGAAAGTCACGGAAAGCTTTAGTTGTATGTCACTAGATAGGCAGCTATGTTATTTTCCCCTGTAGTCTACTGAGTCATCTGATTGGAAAAGAAGCCTCACCCCAAATAGCGCCATTTTGCCCTCAGGTTTGATCCGCTCTTAACAGAGCTTACTGATCCAGGTCCTGGATCGCACTGTTCCTGAGACCCACACGCTTCCCTCCACATGTGCACGTGGCGGTTTGGGTGTGCTTCTCTGTCTTCTGTTCTGAAGAGAAATGGTAACGTCACGTTTTCCATTTCGATCCTCCAGGGACAAAGCCACACCGCTGCTGCTTTCCTGAAGAAGTAGCCTCCGCTGCGCTCTCCAATGGAGACCAAAGTCACACACTTGGAAATAACCCATCGGGAAGAGCTGCCAGGGAGCCCGGCGCGGGGATCGCAGCTTCTGTGTCCGTACTTGAAAGCAGTAGCAGAGACACTTCCAAGAGAGCAGAGCAGCCTAGGTTTTCTGTGGACTTAAAGATGCCAGCATTTCACCCCAAGCAAGAAGGCCCCGGCTCCAGGGATGCTGCAGACCTCCCTTCACGTCCCCCTCAGACTGCGGATCTGCAGCTCCCCTCTGAGAGCCAGGCCACCCACCCGCAAGAGAAGCTGTCCGATTTGCACAACACGGAGCATTCCGGGGGAGGGAAAAGGGCGCCGGCCCCCGACCTGATCCCGCTGGACCTGAGTGAGCGGTCAACTCGGGCTGACCCCAGCCACAAGGAGCTGGCCTCCTCCCTGCAAGCTGCTCTGGCCGTCCACCCGTGTCCTTACTGCAGCCATAAGACCTACTACCCCGAGGTGCTTTGGATGCACAAGCGCATCTGGCACAGGGTCAGCTGCCACTCCGTGGCCCCCCAGTGGATTCAGCCCAACGGTTACAAAAGCATCAGAAACAACTTGGTTTTCCTCACCCGGAGCGGACGCACGGGCCCCCCGCCTGCCCTCGGGGGCAAAGAGTGCCAGCCGCTGCCCATCTCCCGGTTCACCCGCACTCAGGTGCCGGGCGGGGCGCCGGGCCCCAAAGGGAGCCCCTCGCCCCTGGGGATGCCCACGAAAGCCGCCGGCTTGCCCAGGAGCAAGGAGAGCCACCCCTGCGGGCCCTGCGCGCTCTGGGCGGCCGGCCCCGACGGGCATCGGCAGACCAAGCCCGGCCCCGGCCCCGGCCCTGAGCAGCCCGGGGCTCCGCCGCCCCCGTCCAAGCCCAAGCAGGAGGCCAGCCCCAGAGCCGGGCCCGCGGCGGGTAGCGGGGGCTTCAGCAGAAGTGCCACACCGACGCCCACCGTCATCGCCCGGGCGGCTCCCCAGCCCCCGGCCAACAGCAGGCAGGGGGACAAGTATGGCCTCCCCCCAGCGGGGGCCGGCCTCGGTCCCCCAAATAAGCACAGTGCCCTGGACCCGCCCAAAGCCAAATTCAGCCCTCAGCCTCAGGGTCAGCCGCATGGGAAAGGAGACGGGGGCCCCCCTCTACCTCCCCGAGAGCCCCCCGCCAAGGTCGGCTCCAGAGGGACTGCGGCTTCGCAGGCCCAGCCCGTCCTGCACACCGTCAAGCAAGAGCCTGCGTCCGAGGGCCCTGAGAAACGCCTGGACGTCCTCAATATCTTCAAGACGTACATTCCAAAGGACTTTGCTTCTCTCTACCAGAGCTGGGGCGGCAACGGCCCTGCGCTCGAGCACAGAGGTAAGGGCTGCGGGCCCTCTCCCCGCCCGCCCTGGGGGCCCTGGGACCTCACGGGGGCGCCCCTCCTTAGCAGGGCACAGCGTGCCCACTGGCTGTGTCTGAGCCCCGACGCAGCGCCCTGGCTGCTGTGCCCGGCCTCCTGGTGACGTCCCCGGCACACCCGGTCACGTCCCCTCCACGCTGACAGGCTGCCTCCGTGGCACTTCTCCACTTGCTCATTTTATCTTATTTTTCTTCTTATTATTTTTGTGGCTGCACCCCGCAGCTTGGGGGGGTCTTAGTCCCCCGACCAGGGGTCAAACCCAGGCCCTCTGCAGTGCAAGTGCCGAGTCCTAACCACTGGACTGCCAGGGAAGTCCCTCCGTTTGGTTATTTTAAACAAGAATCAGTAGATGTTCATCGTCTCATGCTTCTCCAAAGACAAGATGTGCATTTGAAGTGGTTACTTAAGTTTTATCTTTACACGTATATAATTTTAAAAGCGCGCATCAGTACTGCAGCATTCGTTAGCAGAGCCTTTGCAGAATGTGAATGTCCCTTACCAGGTTTGGGGAATTGACTCATGTTTAAAATTCTGGAAAAATTTATACCTCAGATCATTATCTTCCTTTCCTCCCAGTACCTCGGTATTAATACCTAATAGGAATAATAATTAGGAATTGTCAACAAATCTCCACAGGCTCTGTTGAATGCCTGCATGGGATGTGATGCCCTCTTCTTGATTATAAATTGAAGGTAGCTCTCAGTTAATATCCAGAACACTGGGAAATCTAAGTATTTCCATTAAAAAAATAAATAGACAAAAATCCCTATGGGGCTCTGGCTCTCAAGTTACCTTACCTGGGTGGTCCTAACCCTTCTTTGGATACAACTGTACATCAAGCATCTGTAATTTATTAAAGTAGGGTACCATTTCAGATGAATTGTGAGATCCAGTCCCTCAAATTCCAGGAGCTCAGAAGCACCTTTGGGGGACAGAGTTCAGATTGGGGGAGTCCCGTGCACAGAGGCACCCGATCCGCTGTGTGGGGTGCCTGGTGGCAGGCGGGTGTGCGTCTCTCAGTTCCTGGTCTCCTCCTGTGACTTGGAACCTGCCCAGCTCCGTCGCTGGTGCCACGTTGGTGTGACGAGGAGGCCTTTGGTCCATGTTGACCCTTAGAGAAAAACGAAGGTGTTTTTCGACTAGCAGAAAACTCAGGCGTTCCACAGGCTTAGAGATTTTGCCAGCGGGATCCTTACCCCAGGTGTTTCTGGGGCTGTGGCTCAGAGACAGAGCTTCTCGAGAATTTCTAGAATGAAGCGGAGGCCTGGCTGCTCGGAGGTGGTGGAGGCTTTCATAAGATGCGGTGCACAGGGCGTGTCCTGGTTAAGACTCTCCTCCCCTCCCCTGTGCTTCAGGTGCTCTGGGCGCACGGCCCTTGGTAGGTGAGGAAAGGCTGCTACCGTGTGGCTTAGCGTTTCCACCTTTTTGGAGGTTGTTAAGGTTAGGGAGCTTTCCCTGTTCTCAGCAGTGTTCCCCAGTCGTGCAGATTATTTGCTCTGAGATGGAATAAACGTATATTGGTTGGCCTTTTGGATCTCATGCCAACCTCAGTTCTCTAGATGTAGGTTTTCGTGGACCCTAAAACAGAGAGAGCACTTGGATATAGATGATGGTGAGTTTCGTGGGCGCCGTGCTCCTGGTCACCTTCTCCAGCGCTTCCCGGAGTCTACACCCACCTGCAGAGTGAGTGGAGTCCGCACCAGTGTTTGGATGACTTCCACTTACTAAACCAGACTTGAACTTCATTTGTTACAACCCACGGCCTGCCCGATCACAGCTGTGAACCTGACAGTTCGCACCTAGTAAGCGGCCCACATGCCCACTTCCTAAAGGCTCTCTGTGCCGCGTGTGGACCTGCCTTGTTGTTGCTTTTTTTCCCAAAAAAGTAGAAGTGAGTTTTAAGTTAAGGTTTAGAGAATATCAGATGACAGACAGACTTTGAAGTACAGGTAGCCTGAAATGTTTTCCATTTCCTTAAGATTTTTTAAATAAATGGTTCTAAGGCTCCCCCCTCCCCTTAAACAGAGGTTAGATATTTATCTTTTAAATGTGAAAAATGCTAAATCGTCCTCAAAGCGTGTGTGCTGTTCTTGGATGATTTACTCTTCTCATGTCAGGTGTAAGTCTGCAGATTTATGGTGCTTTCCCTCACCCTGGTTTGGGTTTCTTAGGGGAAGTGCTTAAAATTTTTTGGCCTTGATGTGTGAGTTCATAGGTGCGGTTTGAGAACCGAAGCTCTTGGGTTTAGGGAAGAACTGAGGTCAGCTGTGTAAATCCTGGTCGGCCTGCCTCAGTTTACCTTGAATGCCCCGCCAGGAGGGACTTGCTCCCCCCCGACGGCCCCTTCTCTCCCTCATGGACTCGGTTTGGCTCCTGGTCTGGACTTGGGGGTGGTTCAGAGCAAGCCCAGAACTCTTCTCATCCCCGGCCCATCGCGTCTTCAAACCCTGTCCTTTGCCTCTCCTGCATCCCTTTCCTGGTCCAGCGGCGGACGGGTATCAGTCCCTGCTTGGCCTATGGGGGGCCGTCGCTGGTTCCTTTCTCCTTTGAGTGTTTGTTTATGATGCTTTGAAAGTGACGTAGCTGCAGGGAAACCCAGCAGGTGTGGTGAGGTCTGTTTGAGAGGTGAACAGAGAAGTGGTGTTTCCTGTTATGGAGACTCTATGTTTACTATTGCAGCCTAGGAACGATGTGCAGCCCCCTCCCAAAAATTACATTCCCGACATGTTACTGAATTTGCAGTAACTAAACTCTCAAGGTTTTGGTTTCTGCTCCGTGCTGAGCACCCCTTTTTTTTCTCGAGTACCTATGTGGTTGACTTTGGCATCAGGAGTCTAGAGTCTAGAATCTGAGCGAATTCATCTCCATTCCAAATAATCTCTGCGACTGTCCTGTTCCACGAGTCTGTCAGCACTTTGGGGGCTCACGCTGTCCTCTGATGCAGTCTTGCTGTGTTTCCCCGAGGGGTGTCGTCTGCGAGTGAAGATCTCAGCCTCCCCACGCGGGCCGTGGGTGACACGTATCGCGGTAGGAAGGCAGAAACGTGCAGGAGGGAATCTTGTAAAAGAAGAGGCACTCACCTGTTGTGGACACGAGATCCTTGTGGTGCTGGAGGTGTGACCCTGTGAGTCTCAAGGGAGGTATTGTCTTGAGACAGAGGAGGTGCTCTCGGGCGACGTCTCTGAGACATCAAGGTTTTATGAGGTTAAGAGAGAGAATTCTCAGAGAGCTTTTCCACACTTGTGTTTTGACCGAATGATGTTTGTGTAGAAATGAATAGTCTGGAAACTCTGCCAAAAGAGAAAAGATGTTACTTGGAAACGATCATCGTCACTTCCCTTAGGGGCTTGAAACCTAATCCTTAAGGATAAAAAAAAAGCTACATTTCCTGTGATCATTCTGCTGTGTAGATCCCAGGGCTGGAAACAGGTATGAATGTAACGTGAGTGGTTTGTTGATAGAACAGTCATAAAATAGTAAACTATCTGTGTTTCCAGAATTTGTGTCCAGCCTGTAGTAGGAGATGATATGGATTTTAGAATTAAAAAAATCGGAAATAAAAGAACAGGGTAATTCTGGATAGGATAACATATAAGGTTTTTCTTGTTGGGACTTTAAAAAAATCTTGTATGCCCAAGACATATTAATAGGATGATGACAGAAGATTTGTACTTCCTTTGTGTGAATCTCAGTAGAATCTTCGCAGGATCCTTCAGTTTCCTTCCTCCCCTGGCAGGGGTGGGGAGGACCTCTTGCAGCATAATGAAGTTGAATGAGTGTTGACAGGGCTTTGGAGGAGAGTCTGCAGGTGCCCCCGAAGACCCGCCAGGCCTCTTCCTTTCCTTTCTGAGCCCACTTTCTATACACAACTTTACTTTTGAGGTCAGAGTGTCAGAGCTGCTTGCTCACCAGGTAGCCTTCAATTCAAATGAAGTTTGTAACCTTTCTCACTAGCTCAGAATTTTGGAGTAGCTTGGGCATGATATTATTGACCGTAAAGGGCAAGGGTCTTTTCTTTAAAACGTAGGGAGAAAATGATATGATAGAATGCATGGGAAGATAGTGTGTGTGTGTCTGTGTGCACGTGTGTGTGTGTGTGCGCATGTGCGCTGACGCATACTGAATTCAAGGAAGTCAGAATGGGTGAGTGGGTACAAGGGCTGTGCCTTTGCTGCTGCTAGTTTGGATGGGAATTACTTAGGAAAACAAAGTATGATAATGGCTTAGTTTTGCATGTTGTGACCATTAGATGCAGAGACCACATGGGGGAGTCGTCGTCATCGGTGGGTGTCCTGGAGGCATCCTTAAGGACCTGCATCTAGATGCAGCCCCATTATTCTTGGGACAATCCAGGCAACCACAGCTGCTGTCAGAGAGGGTCTTCTTAGGAGCCCAGCTGGATGGTGCTCACAGTGAAAAGGAGGGAGGAACAGAAGCGAGGATAAAGTTGAGATTTTCCTGGACCAGAATCAGAGGAGGGAGGGGACCGCCCTGAACGGCTGAGTATATTAGCTGTTGATAGAAGCCGTCTTCATGATGGCTGCCTGTGATCGGAAGAAGTGGGGTGTCCGGCGCACTCAGGAGCCCCGGCCCCCGTCTTGGGCCCATTGGTCAGTCATCCAGCGATGCCCTCCTCAGCTTTTCCTTCCCCCGACACGGCCTGGTCAGAACTCCAGGAAAGAGGAGGCGGGTGGTCTCAGCCCATGAGCCCACGGCTCCTGGGGTCGTGTGGCCGGGTGACACTTTCCATGTTTTACCGGGAACCTGACACGCTGATATTTTACTAATGACAGGGCACGAGTGGGTTAAAATGTGTCTTATCATTCTCCTCGCATCCCTGAAGGAGGTGCTGAGGAAGCTGAGAACTTTGTGGGCAAATGCTTCTCTTTCTCGGGGACTCACATTCATGACTTGTCCAACGAGAAATCCACCAAGATCTGCCCTGCAATTCGTGCATTTCTTTGGCTGTTATCTCCATAAACGTTACCTGTAATGTAGAAACAATTTTATATTATTTTTATGTGTTGTGGCTTCTGAATTAGGACAAGAGAATGATTTGGTTTCAGCTGTTTTGGCTAAGACCCTTGGCCATCCTTTCACTCGCCTTTTACATTCAAATGTCAGACTTTAGGTGTGTGAATACTCAGCTCAGGGAACATTGTTTAAAAAGATTTGTTGTGATAGGCATACCTTTTTCTAGTTAGTATTTTTGATTTTTGTTTTCCCACTGAGTTGAGCTACCACTGAGCCTGATGGGAAGATCAGGCTAGGGAAGTCATTTCAGAGCTACTGTTACATGAAAAATTAGGCTTTTCTTCAGAGAGATGCCCTCATCCAGAAAAGGCAGACAGACAAGTACGCGTCTTCTGCGTCCCTTCTCTAGCAAAAGCCGGACATCTTTTAGGGTCAGGAGGGAACAGGAGGTCGGTGCTCTTAAGACCGGCCTCCTTCCTAGGTGTCCCGTCTGTGCTCTGCCCGGGATGTGCAGGACACACAGGTAAGGGGCCGGCGGGGGGGGGAAGGCGGGGATGGCGCAGCTCCCGGGCGTGTGGCCCAGCATCGCCTTGGGGACAGGGCCCAGCCCTGCTTCCTGGTCCCTCACTTGGTCTGACCACATCACTCAGTCGGCCGGATACGGGCCACCAGCTGCCCGGGTCCCACACACCTGAGGGCGCGTCGTGGGAGGGGAATTTAATCCTCTCTACTCTGTGCTCCCTCGTGGTCCTGCGCGTGCTGGCTGTCCGGGGGCCTGTGCCATCAGGACACAGCAGAGGGACTGACGATGTTTTCCTCTCGCCCCCTTCCTCCCTCCCCCACCCCTGCACCGCCGCCCAGGGACGCTCCGGACGCCGGCCCACCAGGGAGACTTCGTCTGCGTGGAGTGTGGAAAGTGCTTCCACCAGCCCAGCCACCTCCGGGCCCACACGCGGGCTCACACAGGTACCTGCCCGGGGGGCCCCGGGGGGGGCAGTCTCTGTTTCCCGCAGTCGGTGACGTATTTAGCTTTCTCCCGGGTGAGGTGAGGGGGGTCAGGCCTTCTCTCCTGGGATTACACTCTAGGCTGTCCCATCCGGCACCTGCACCTGCAATGATATTTTCTTTGCATCCAAGCGCCGTGTGGTTTAATCTGAGATAAGCCTGTTTTGCAAATGCTCCACTTTAATTAGAGTGGACTCCTCAGAAGTGCACGGGGTAATGAGTTATGCTGCCACCAGGACGCACTGAAACCCAAGTCCCCCATCGGCATGACATCCGGCTGCCTGCTTTCCTCATTGGCACCAGCTGGCCTCTGTGGACCGGTGGGTGCTGAGTGGCAGAATTCCTCGGCCTGTTTGTCAAGAGCTTGCCTGAGATGGACTCAGGGGGACGCAGTGTGTGTGTGGTGGGAACACCACACAGCCAGGGCGAGGCGGGGCCGGGGGTGCTTCATCCCAAGCGTGAAGGATGCGTCCGTACCCGGGTCGGGTCTGATGCAAAGTGACAGGGGCCAAACGGTAAGTGACGCAGAAGGAGGGGCCCTCTGCACGCGCCTGGCTAATTAATGTTGTCACTGATGGGTCTCTTTGGCGAGGAAGCCTGAATTAAAAAGGGCACCGGCCCCAGGCAGCGTTTTCAGTCTCTTACAGTAAGTGTTATGGTAAACTGGTATTTTCCGGCCACAGGCTGGGCGCTGGGTCTTTTTTTTTTTTGTGCAAGTGCTTAATCTGTGAGGGGCGCGTGTCACGGGGCGTCGGGAAACTAGTGTCCTCCTGCTAACGTACACCTTGTTCTCACAGTGCTGTTTGAGTCTAACGGCCTCCGAGGTGCTGAAGCCCACGCCACCTCCGCAGACGCCCCCAAACAAGTAGGTCTCCCGACTCACGGGTGTGTGGGTTTTCACGTGGTAGCTGGGAAGAGGGGTGTCACGATGGTCATCACAAGGGTACCACGTGGTGTTTTACCAGCTGTGTACGTAGCTTTGCGTTGCTGCAGATCAGAGCCCAGGGCTGTGGGACAGTCTGTGGGGTGCCTGATAATCACTGAAGGCGGCTCAGGCCGTGAACAACACGGTCGGGGTCGATGCAGCTGCGTTGGGTCTCGTCGCGGGTGACGGAATTGGTAGAGACCGGTGGTGACGGAAAACACCAGAAAGTCATACTTTTCCACTCAAGATGTTTTGCTTGGAGGTTAGCTTGAGAACAAGTTAGGCTTTGTCTCTTGTCTTCAGAACCGTATTTTTAAAAATTTTTATTGGAGTAGAGTTGATTTACATTGTTGTGTTAGTTTCAGGTATACAGCAGAGTGTATCAGTTATACATATATCCACTCTTTGTTTAGATTCTTTTCCCATATAGGCCATTACAGAGTTTTGAGTGGAGTTCCCTGTGCTATGCAGTAGGTTCTCATTAGTTGTCTATTTTATATATAGTAGTGTGTGTTTGTCAATCCCAATCTCCCAATTTGTCCCTCCCCTTGGTAACCATAAGTTGGTTCTCTGCATCTGTGACTCTATTACCGCTTTGCAAATAAGTTCATCTCTACCATTTTTCTAGATGCCACATATAAGCGATATTATACGATTAATATTTATCTTTCTCTGTCTGACTTACTTCACTCTGTATGACACTCTCTAGGTCCATCCATGTCGCCGCACATGGCATTATTTCAGAACCGTATTTTTGAATCACTCCATAAGAAGCGTTCTGCTGAGTTTGGTGTCTCAGGGCCTCCTCTTTGTCCTGATTTGATTCTCTGTCTAACGCACACCACCGGCTCGGCCGTAATGCGTAAGATACCCGTGTGCGTGTACATAGAACGTGGGTCACCGTAGATGTGTGGCCTTAGTGCGTTCGATCCACAAAAGGTGGCCAGCTCCTGGGCACGAGTGACTGTGGGATTCGGTCTGTAGCTCTGAAGTAAGGGGGTGTACGCCGTCCTAAGAGGTCTGTCCCGTCATCCTGGGCTAAGAGCATGTGGTTTCAGAGCTCTTCTTCCTTTCTGCCCCTGACAGGATGTCACACCCGTCCTCGTTCTCCCACAAGCATTTTCTCCATAACCTTCTTGCTTTCTGATTGGTTGCCGTAGGAGGTTCTGTAACTGCAGCCTCTCCCCCTTGTAAATGAAGAGGGGTTTCCTTGCTGCCAGAATAAACATCCAGGATCCGGTCCAGGTGGTCAGATCCAGTTAGCACACCTTGCCTGGACACGTGTGGGGTTCACGGTCGTTGACAATGATGATGGTGACATAGATGTCAGAAGAACCTCCAGAAATTCCAGTCCGTTTCTCTAGAAGAGAATAGTGAGCGATAAAAACACTGCCCAGAGCCTGCTGCTAATTAATGGTCGAGCTGGCCTTACGATGGACGGTACCTGATCAGAGGCTTTGGTTTTGTTTTTTATCGAATTTTCAGAATCCCTGTTTCTTGTTAAAAGCCTTTTCTTCATATATCATGGACAGAATGCCTTGCCCTTTGTTGTAGTTTTTTAGTAAGTGACTTCTCTCTTAATAAAACCCATAGTTTTAGAATGAAAGCTGTTAACTTCACGATGCTGTGATAATTGATGAAAAAAATAACATCTCACTGAACGCAGAATATAAAAGATTTCTGGACACATGTGACCTCAGCTCGAATTACGCAGCACTCGCCTTTTAAACAGAAGTAAAACCCCCTTTCGACACGGCACGCTGTGCTGTGTCTGTGGGTTGCAGTAGCAGCGGGGTCGTGCCGTAATTGGAGAATTACACACTGACAGTACAGGTGAAGTCAGTCCAGAGCGTTCCTGCAGCCACAGCGACCCATTCAATCCACCTAAGACGCGGCTTTTCCAGAAGAGTGTTTGACGGGGCCGGGGAGCACCAGGCAGGTCTCTGAATAACATGGTGAGATTCTTCAGGAACACACATCCGTTTATCTGGTGCACATGGATTCTACCTGAGCCTCTTTGAAAGGCTTCTGGTACAGGGAGAAATAGATCAACAAAGCAAATCACTAAGACTGTATTTTAAATCAGTTCTATGTTACTTATAGTTATGCTGGGAATTCATCACAGCTGTTACCCATTCTTGGTGATGAAAGAGAAAAGATGGGGGCTTCCCTGGTGGCGCAGTGGTTGAGAATCTGCCTGCCAATGCAGGGGACACGGGTTCGAGCCCTGGTCTGGGAGGGTCCCACGTGCCGCAGAGCAACTAGGCCCGTGAGCCACAGCTACTGAGCCTGCGCGTCTGGAGCCTGTGCTCCGCAACAGGAGAGGCCGCGATAGTGAGAGGCCCGCGCACCGCGATGAAGAGTGGCCCCCGCTCGCCGCAACTAGAGAAAGCCCTCGCTCAGAAACGAAGACCCAACACAGCCAAAATAAATAAATAAACAAATAGCGTTCCCTTTAGAAAAAAAAAAAAAGAGAGAAAAGATGTATCTATATTTTTGTCTTTGTCTCTGTAAACCCAAGTTCTGCAATTTTGTACTTACTACCAGCCAACCTCTCAGTTTCACGTGTACAGTGACTCAATACTGTGGTCTTAGGAACTGCTGACTCCAGTTGCAAGGCCTCCGTGGGTCAGCTGTCCTGCTTTTCAGTCTCCTGACCGTGGTTGTCAGGCCCGTGACACCAAAACTGAGCTGGATTTATACACCTCTCGTGCTGGCATATTCGAGATACGGCTTCTGGAAGTACTTTTTGTCCTCTGTTACATTAAAAGTAGCTTTTGTTGATTAATCACTGAACATTTTGGTTCTTGAAGGAAATTCTGTTTTCTTTAACGTACTTTGGAATTTAAGAATTCTCATAGAGATGTGTCTGCCAGGATAAGTGAAAAACATAGCAGTAGTAGGTATCGGCTTATATCTCACTGTTCTTTCTTATTTTGGAGTTCTCATTGTTTACAAAAATCACAACTGCTGTCTTAGATTTAGAATACGATATAGATTCATAGGACAGTTCTGTGGTTATTTATGTCTAGAATGGGACTCATTATACTTACCAGCCATGTTCTTTTTCATGTGTAGTGTGCTTTACAAACATTAACTAATTAATATTTAAATCATTCTTTTCCCGTGGGGTTTAGAAGCTGTGGATCCAGGGGAGTTTTTAAAATCGCACAACACTGTATTCACGCATAAATTATTTGATGTAACACTAACAGTTGATGGACTTCTATAGATTTACATAATAGATGTTAGATTATCTAACTGAAACAGTATTTGGGACTTCAGTTTTGCAATAATCATTTATTCACTCATTAACAGTATTTATTGCGCACCTCCTGCGTGCCAGGCTCTGTCACGTTGGTGGAGATAACGAGGATGTTGGGAGACAAGGTAAATAATTTTCCTGCTTTCATGGTTCCTGAGGTCCAGTGGGTGGTTTAGAGAAGAACACAGGGCAGAGAGGTGCAGCGCTGTGATAGGGTGAGGGTCCTGGAACCAGGCTTGTGGCGTTGAGAAGACTGTGCCAGGGTGCGGGTAGCCGGCAGATGCCCCCGCCAATACCCCCCGACCCCAACCCCGGAGGTGGAAGAGATGTCTCGTTGGAGGAATCGTATGGGGGGAGAGCTGGGCGGGTGGCCAGGCGCTCAGGACATGAGCCTGGTGGGGGGAGACACACCGCCGTTGGGTACCAGCGCTGAGACGTGGGAATTCCATCCTGAGGGCAGTGCGGACCCTGAGCCGGGGATGACGTCACCAGTGTTGTGTCTGTAGGAGAGTCGGGTTGGTCTGGGTGGGGGATGGATTGCGGAGGTTCCGGACAGTCAGCTGCGCCCCGCTCTGGAGGTGCTTGGGGTCATCCCAGCGAGACCCAGAGGCGGCCCAAGCTGGGGTGGGGCTGCGGAGAGCAGATGGGTGTGGGGATGTTTGGCAGCAGGAAGAACTTGGGGGTTGGGTGCAGGATGGGAGGGAGGGGAAGGGATGGAGTGGACCCGGGTGCTGGCCTCAGGCTCCAGCTCCCGGGAGGAGCCGTTCCTGGAGCCTGGAATGTGGCAGGAGGAGCCGGACAAAACCAGTTCCAGCTGACCTTCAAGTCAAGTTTGTGATGCCTCTTGGCAGGCGAATGTGTGGGTTTGAAGTGGGTTTGATCCTGGTGGAGAACATACAAATATTTAATAGCGCTCAACGCCGAAGATCAGCCAGGATAAGCCAGTTCTACTCCCAGGGACTCGTAACCTGAATTATTAAGATGTTGGGTTATTGAGTAGGAGGCTTTCACCTAGACCTCAGCTCAGGCAGGTGAACTTCACCTGAGTTTCCTCATTTGTAAAATGATGACAACGGCAACACGTACTTCTGCGCTTGCGGAGAAGATGAACGAGGACGCTGGACTGAGCCTGGCGGAGACCAGACGTCCAGCACGTTTGCTGTTGTCAGTTACTCTAACCGAGAGGGAACAGTTGTCCTGAACAGCTGGGGAGACTCGGGTGCCGTGTATGTGTACGGTGCACGTGCGTGTAAACAGGTGGACGCACGTGCTGATGCCTGTGTGGACGTGCCCGTCGTGGCCCGTCGTGCTCGGTCGTCACGTGTGGATGTGCCCGTCGTGGCCCGTCGTGCTCGGTCGTCACGCGTGGATGTGCCCGTCGTGGCCCGTCGTGCTCGGTCGTCACGCGTGGATGTGCCCGTCGTGGCCCGTCGTGCTCGGTCGTCACGTGTGGATGTGCCCGTCGTGGCCCGTCGTGCTCGGTCGTCACGGCCACTCCCTCTCCTCAGCATCTCCCTGCTTTGTCAGAACCTGGTCGTGTGCTTGTAAACACCCTGGTTTTGTCTTGTTTTGTTTTACAGTCTAGTTGTCAGTTGTGCCTTGAAGGGAGGATAGGAGAGCTCTTAGCTTGAGAAAAGTGTTGTCAACATAAATGGTAGTTCCCTAGTTTGCTGCCTTGTGTTCAGACGACATCACCCTGGTGGGCAGATGCCATGTCTGTACCCACAGCCATATGGCACCTGCCCTTACTTTACTGTATTAATATCTGAATTTTCTATGTGGGATAATCCTAATGTCATAATGTACATACGTTGCAGTGGATTTAATTCAGTTAATTTAGTTACTTGAGGAGGAATAAAAGAGTTTCCTGTTTTGTTTTTGTGTTTACAGGGTCATACGTGCAGTTTGTTTATTTTTTGTTTTCCATTATGGTTTATTACAGGATATTGACTGTAGTTCCCTGTGCTGTACATTAGGACCTTGTTGTTTATCCATTCTATATATACTAGTTTGCATCTGCTAATCCCAAACTCCCAATCCATCCCTCCCCCAGAGAGTTTCGTTTTGATGTGTTTTTGGTCGTGGTCTCTTTTCTGCACGCACACTGGCGAAGCCCCTTCTGTGTTACATACAGGCTTGCCCTTGAACTCAGAGATCTGGGAGCAGTTTCTTTATCAGCACATTCCTCTGATGGGTGGGGTGGAAAGGATTACTGACTTGTTGGAAG
This sequence comes from Balaenoptera musculus, assembly GCF_009873245.2. Taxonomy (NCBI): domain Eukaryota; kingdom Metazoa; phylum Chordata; class Mammalia; order Artiodactyla; family Balaenopteridae; genus Balaenoptera; species Balaenoptera musculus. The sequence goes on along the minus strand of NC_045798.1, from coordinate 87,622,683 downwards.
TTAAAGGTCTGGATTAGGTGATAGTAGGGTATCAGATAGTTTGTTCCTGGGCACGGTATCTATTCTCTAGGCATCCCGTTCCTTTGCATTTATTGTAAAAGGGTTTTTGAGCCCTGGCAGCGAGGAGCCCTCGTCATTAGTGGAGCTTCCCGAGCTGTGGGGATGAATCTTCCAGCCCTCGGCAATAAAGGCACTTGCTGCTGGTGCTTGTTGTATTAGGAAGATAATTCTGATCATAAGAGAAGCTAATATTCCAAGCAAAACTCTACATAAGAGGAGGAATTCATGTATATCATCATTTTCAAGATGCTTTGCCATAGATTTAACACAACTGAACATTTAATTTCTAGTAGTCATCAAAATTCATCATTAGAAAGAACATTTTTTGAAAATAGTATGCTTTTTAAAATATTGGTATCACTGTGCTGTGGATGTTAGAGAAAAAAGTGGGGGGTTTCTTTAATGTTGTGGAGAAACTGTATTTTTCCAATTGTATTGTTCGTTAAATGTTAGAAATTAAATAATGGTCTTTCTAAAACCAAGAAAAATTAATCCTCTCTCCCTCCATTCCCCTGGTTTTGGGATTTAAAAGACCAGACCGTCTTTTGCTGAAATATGAAATCTGGTGTTATGATTTGTTTGGATTCCTTGCCAAAAATTTATAGACTATGATTAATAGTTTATTTCTTATTATTCTAAATGTTATTTTACAATAGTTAAGCTGGAGAAATAATTCCATTAATCAAAATAAAGGGAAATGAGATGAAAAATGGCAACCTAATTTGTCTCATTTTTAGCTATGGAGATTAGAAGGCAAACGATGGAGAAATAAATCCCATAGGCTGGTATATTTGAATCTGTGTACGATCTGTTTTCAAGTATCACTTTTAGATTCTCAGTATCACAGATCGCATTTCAAAATTCAGCTGGTTTGTCTCAGTAATTTTCTTACTCATGTAAACCAAATGTCTTGAAACACAGTATCCATTTTCCCACTCAGTATAACATAACGTGAAAAGTCGTGACTATAACTAGTGATTTATCCAAAATGACCTGTAATAACGCGAGTCCCAGCTAACTGTTGGCTTGTTGGGCAAGGTCCTTGTCAGTAAGATGTTCCCTGTACATCGTTAAACATTTAGCATCACCATGCGTGTCTAATGCAGGCCTTGGTCCACGGAGGCCGAGAGACTCGTGTGTGTCCCAGGGGATACAGGCTTTTTTGTGTGTGTAGGTCACTTACTCCCACGCATGAGCACATATGCATTCCTTTACCTTATGTGACAAAAGGGGAAGAAAAAGTAGGCCTCATCAAGTTCCAGAAGTCAGTATTCATCCCTGGGAACACTGAAACGCCTTAAAGAAAGACAATATTTATTTCTGAATAAATATTGTTCAGTTTTACTGGAGAGTCCACAATTCACACAGCTGCAATAAAGAAAAGCCAAATTTTCTAAAAGCGTGTTTCTCGTCTTCTGATGACTCTTTCTTTGTGGGAGAATAAAAGCAACTTGTTTGTGCTCAGATATCATGTGTCCACTTAATGTAAGTATTTCTGTGACTCCTTTCTTCCATGGCTGCATTTTCCCCTGGGCCTGATTTCTCAGATGAATTTCAGTCATTTCTTAAAAACCCTATATATAAGACTGCTGTATTGAGGAATAAGGTGTTGGTCCCAACGAGTCGGAAGTGAAAACAACTCTCTTAAAAGTGAGATGCTGTTTGAACACATCCCCTCATTTATAAAGAGAAACTTGGCATCTGTGCCTCTAGATTTGTGGACTGAATTAAACAACCTGGTTATTCGGGTTAGCCAGGTTTTGGAGTCCCTGTAAAATAAATAGCTTTAAAACTTTCTGAGCCTGCAGTGTAAAACTTCAGTCCTTTACGGACAGAGGGCCATCTTCATGCTTCTTCTCTAACCAGCCTTTTTCCTTCTTCCAATACAAGTCTGTGTATTCTGGTCCAAAGGAAGGGAAATCCAAGGAGATGCCTGGATTGTGTATACAGAACGTAGACACACACAACACACGTGTTCATACACATTCTTTGCCCATTTATGGAATCCCCAGCAAGTCTGTTTGCTACATACTTCCTCAAAACGTTCAAGGCCAGCCACCTAACAGCTAACAATAACTCCTGTTTTTCTGTCCGTATATACAAAGGCCATTTTCCGTCCTCGAATGTATCTGGAACCAGTTCCAAATGAGCCCTGTCGATGATGGATCTCCCCACGGCGTGATGTCGCTGTGCAAAAATGCAAAACATCCTTCTCAGTTTACGGCAGGAAATTCACCGTCTACTTAAGGAAGTTTTATCACCTCTCTCATTCCGTTACTGTTTCCTACATTTCAAATAAACTACTGTCGGGACCACTGTGCCCGCTCCCCCAGCCCCCCATAAAATTTTGTTGAGTATCTTTCTGACTTCCGCTAGATGTCGACTGGTAGGTGTCGTGAATGCAGAGCTAGTTTTACGTAGGAGTTTTCTGAAACCGTTAACTAAAGAGAGGGACTTAATTCATTATGTCAACCAGACCGCCCCCAACACACACTTACTTCTAGGGTTCCTGCAGGCATAGCTGGAAACCAGTTGGAATTTCACACGAGTGCTGCATTTTATGTGTGCATGTTAATTTCAAGCTGTTGGTTTTACTTCATCGAGACTTTAGCTGAAGGTTAATGCGGTTAAGTAAGATTAATCTTGCCCTGTTGTGTCCTCAGATTGTAAACTCCATTGTTCAAACAGTGATGCTTCACGTGTCGTGAGAGAGCCTTCTCTGAAAACTTCGGCTCTCCTTTATTCTCATTTTCATCTTGCAGTTCCCTTGACTTTAGAATACCCCTTCTATTTTTCCAACGTGGTGATTATTTACGGAAATGGGTGGAAGCTTCCTCAGGTGCTCACAGACCTATGGGAGTGCTGTGCTTCTGGTTCGTATGGCCCCCAGATTCAACCCTGTTCTGGCACTGCCATTCACGTGTGAACCCCGCTTTGTATTACTCACGGTGCATTGTTGTTTTGAATCCTCCTCCGGTCCCATCTGGCCGTCTTTTTAACCTTTCCTCCGGAGCTGGTTCAGGCACTATGATTTGCTGTTCTTGCACGCGGAACAGAGACGCCTAATGATCCTCTGTAGATCGTTGGGGGTGATTTTCTCAAGCTGCCTTGGAAGGCAGGAAGGCACATTGCAAACATATCCTGCTCATGTGCAGTGAGTTAAAGCTGAAGCCAGGGGTCTCTGCCGACCTGACTCAGTGGCTCTGTGAAGGTTGCTGTTTGTGCTTTGGGCGTTGCTAAGAAAATTAATAGGAAAAATGCACTTGGAAACCAAAGGCGGAAATGAGCTTTTCTCTTGTCTCTTTTTTCCCCAGGGGAGAGACCATTCTAATGCAGATACTGTCCAAACAGTGCCTCTCAGAAAGGGAACCTAGAGACAAGCTTTCACCATCCCCAGTGCCCCGGGACAGCGTCCGCAGTTCCCTTGTGGATGTCCCGACCGTGACCCTGACCGCCCCGTGGAAGAACTCCCGACCGGACACCTCAGATCCTGCAGCCGCTGGGCGGGGCGGAAGCTGAAGGGAGGGCTTCTCCTTGTTACACGTTAAACATCAACGAAGATGCTCGACTTAGAATTACATGTAGATATTCTATATGCATATACGTGCTCACCGACCATAGTCGTATTTTCTTATAATAAACGGTGGAGGTGGGAGGCACGGTAGGAGCACAAAGCATCGATATCGTTCAAGACAGGTTTGAGACACTGGAAGAAAGATGCTCGTGTGTGTCGGACAGAGTGAAGCAGCCAAGCACTGTAACAGAAGCCGCCGCCAATGCTCAGAGGCCTGTTGGAGGTGACGTCAGGACAGACAGCGGAGGGGTCCAGGTTGACGGAGTTCTGACGCTCTGGCCTCTCCTTGTCTTAGTGGGTATTTAAAATAGTGAATAAAAGAGGAAGGATGGGCGTTGAGGTGCTGTGGAAACAGGCTCAATGGGGGGCGGGCGGGTGACGAGGTCCTCCTTCCTCAGTGGTCCCATCGCATCCCCTTGGGGGCCCTCTGCGTTTCCCAGGTGTGTCCCTCTCTCCCATCTGTGCTCAGTGAATCCGGCAGAGGAAACACATCCGTGGGAAGGCTTTTATTGTGCTTCGGAAAGGAGAGCTAGTTGAACACTAAGAAAAGCAGGCTTCTTTGTTTATTCTCAGGACCTTTTGGTAACAGGGCTACATTCTGCAAACTGCTTACAACGGAAGACTGCCCGTCTTAACGAATCATCCGGCCGCTGAACCCCCCTCGATTTGGACCCTTTTAGTCATAGCGGGAGGATCCCCGAGCCCGTGGGGGGCCCAGGTCGCCGGGGTCCTGGTGCTCTGGGGCCTCCTGTGCCCCCCTCCCTCCCTGCCTTCCCGTCCGTCTGTCCCAGCAAGTAGGCGTCTTTCCTTCTTGGGCCGGGGGGGCCTCCATGGGACGAGTCCCTTCATTCCCGGAGCGTGGAGGCCCCCCGGCCCGTGGGTTGGGCAGCTTTATATACCTCTTCCTCGGTCGCGCAGATGCCAGTTTCAGCGGTGGGGAGTTAAGGGCCGTAACAAAGGGTCTTAAACCTTGCAGTGTACGCAGTTAAAATTGTATTCCACAGATATAAATATTTTCTTTTCCTATTACCATGACACCGTGTGTGATGGTAATGTTTCTGAGAGTTTCAGATTTTTGCACATAATGATTTTATGCATTATCAAAAGTTACTGCTGCCTTGAATGAAAATGTTCTGTGAAATTTTTTGCAAAAGCTTTACTAGGTTTTTTTTAATTGTGAAATTTTGTAAAGGCAGGAAATGGATTAAAACGAGCATGCTAAATATATTTTTCAAAAAAGCAATAATTTTACATGTACAGAAATTATCCTAATCTTTAATACTGGTGAGAGCGACAGTTTACTTAATACAGTAATGGATTAGTGCAGTTTTTGTAGAAAATGGGCTTCTGATACAAAGACTTGTTTAAACACACACACACACACACCGTAAAGTGTGGTTTTCCTGTTCTAATGATTTGTTGAATTATATTATTATTATTATTATTGTTATTGTTGTTGTTGTTCTTAGTTAATGTTTGGTTCTGGATTCTACTTGTTACTGAATTTAAATTACTTGACGGTTCAGGTTACTTTGCAACATTTGCAAACAATGCAATGTAACTGGCTAGCTTATATCTATAAATATATATATACATGTATATACACACACATATAGCTGCATATATGTGTGTGTATATATATATAACTTTTTTACTTATTTTTTCCTGATATTCTTACACCGAATATGTACCAGAATGATCTGTCGTGTTGGTGTCATTAGGAATGTCCTTGCAGATACGATTCAGTGACTGTCCTCCAAAGTTAGTTTGAGCAAAGTTTCAGAGATACATTCCTCTGTTCACCCTAGAAATCAGCATGCCTTTCTGTTGACTTACGTTTGATCATTTCCGTAGTCTCCTCACAGTGATCGTTTCTGCATTTTCTGGCTTTTATTTTCTTGGCTGACAGTGAAGGGTGACAGTTCAGGAACGCACAGGGGCTCGTGATTCGGTCTGTTTCTCTGTGTTTTCGTTATCCAGAGGAATTCTGTACCCAAAGCGACAAGGAGGAGTCATGTACGTTCTTACCGTTTCAGTGGCGGCCTTCAGAGCCGCAGGTGTCATCCCGGGAGACCCCTTTGCAGGGGGCGTGGTGGAGAGGGGCGCGTCCCGGGGTCCTGTTGGCCGGACACGCAGCCCGAGCCAGTTGGAATACTTGTTTCTGCCCGGAGCACAGAAATAAGGTTTTCCCTTAATTCAGCAGACGGGGGTCGGGGCGAGGGGGGCGTCCAAGAACACCACCCTCCAAGGCAAGCCGTCCGGGGGCCCGACTGTACTTCCTTTCTTCCACTGAGCACAGTATTGTATTGGTTTGTTCATGTGTTTGTGTCAGTTTGACCATAGTATTTAATACGATTTGTGTTTTTCTTATTTATTTAGCCAATGTGTTTTGATTCACTTTTTTTCGATTGATAATTTCCGCATGGTCTCTCCTGTAAGTCACCCTCTGACTGTTACAGACTTTCTACTACCTCTACCAATCTGCTGTTTCCTTGTTTCTTAACAGGATTTGACAGTGTTGGCGTCAATGTAACTTAGACAATAAAGGGTTTGGTTGTCTACACTGCAGCTTCTCCGTGTGTCTCCCGGCCCCTGCTCGCACACTCCTGCTGCTGCTCTCAACCCCCCTCCTCCCCTCCTCACCCTCGTCCTCATTGTTGTAACACAGATAACGAGCTTAGAGACTCTTTCAGGTTATTCACTCATATTCCTTAATTTGAAGAATGAACATTTAAATTCTCTGAAAAATTCAGCTGTTCAAGCATCTTCTCTGGGCATTCGTCAGCCGTTCTGTCACTTTTCTCCCCTGGTTCCTGGAAGGCCTTGGGGCCATCTCAGATGGATGCGTTTCACCTCGGTCATGGCACAGTACAGATTTTCAAACCAAGTGGATTTTGCCTTTTTGGTTTTGAAAAGTATTCAGTGCTTTAAGAGATGCCTCCCAATATTTACTTATTTATTTTTTAAACCCAAGAAAGACACTAGTTTCTTGAAGGTGCTCCAGGAAATGGCCCCGGGGATGACATATATATGCCACTTTGGTGAACTTAGGGAGCATTGGTTTTGCCCAGGATGTCGGGAACCATGTTCAGATCTGGCCACTCTGTCACAGGTTGTACAGTGGCAGGCAAACAGTACACGGGGGCACGTGCACACGCAGGGTCATCATTCGGCAGGCCTCTGGGATGTGGCCTTGGACACAGCAGGTCGCAGGTGACACCTCCCTGCTGTCTCCCAGGCACCTGGCTCAGGTAGCTGCACCTTCTTTCCACCAGGAGAGAGAGTGTAGCCCACAGGGTCACAGAAGGTGACTGGCAGTTCTCGGTCTGTGCCTGGAACGCAGCGCACCTCCTGGGTTTTCACGGCCAGATTCTCTTTACCAACATGCCGTCTTGAAAACAGGCAAATCACCCCCTGGGGGGTGTGATCGATGCACAAAAAAACAGCTGCGTTTGTACAACTTTACTTTTCCACTTTCAGAATGTCTCCGTGTCTGAAGTAGCGTATGCTGTTTCACTGCTTTTAACTCGGGTGTGTTCTAATCGCAGGACATTTTATACACTGAGCAAAAAGAAAGAGAATAAAAAAATCACAGGCCAGGACTTCAAGTGATGGTTTAGGTGCCCCGTAGTGTGTCTGTGTGGAGTGACTGAGGGAAAATGTTCATTCTTCAACTTTGCTAATTATGCTTTGAGGCAGTAAAATGCAAAAGACCATAGAGTTTGTATTTCTTTTTTAAAATACAATTTATAACATTATATTTTGTACTCTTTATATTAGAATTTGTAACTAGATTGATGTATTTAACTCTATTTCTGAAAAAATAATTCAATGTTTCAGTTGTGTGATAAAAAATATTTAGAGAAAACATATTCATTCTATTGGAAACTGAAATCAATAAAAACATGTTGGAGTTCTTGAGATTTGTAAGACCTTTTTCCCCTATTTCAGGAGGTGGCTTAAATCCTTTGACAGCCCATCTGGATCTGTGGTTTGAAAATTTTTGTTGGCTGAACACAAACGCAAGTGTTAGTGCTCTGTATTTGTATAAGCAGAAGAGTTTTTTGGATGAGTCACAAGATAGTTCATCTAAAAAAAAGATGCCAAGGTGGCCACGGTATTTTTTTCAAGTCTTTTGTGGACTCCAGGACACGCACACTTTTTTTCTTTTTTAAAGGTAACTCTGTATTTCTCATTTTCCCCGGGCACCTCTCATTTCCCGATGCCAAATACACACACTGTTCTGAGACTTGCAGTAGATTTACTGCTTAGATGGCAGAAACAGGACTTGGGGGCCTCAGATGCACTAACAGAATTTTAATGTAAAAAGATAACACGTGCTTCGAGGTTAAAAAGATCTGTGTCCCAGTTGGCAGGAAAAGGAAGGGGTGGGGTAAGGACCTGAACGTGGCTTTCACGTTGTGTCGGTGCAGAAAATAGAGCATCCAGGCCTGGGTCACTGGTGGCCCCTTCATGCCCCTCCATTCTTGGATGCAAACGCCGATTTGAGGAGTTTGTGGAAGGCCTCGTGAGTTTCGTAAACTGCAGAACCAACCTGGCACGGGGGAGGTTTATGACTCCGTTTATCTAGAACCTCTCTCTTCCCGGGTGGCTGATTCTAAATGAGGAAGGAGCAGCACCAGCCTGGTAGCACTCTTGGTGTGCGACACAACCAAAACAAGCCCAGGTCTCTTGTGTGTGTCACCAGGTGTGGGGAATTCCCTCCAGGGAACACAGGCGTGGGATGTTCGTGGAGTCAAACCCCAGACAGACACTTCCCCCGGTTCTGGGGTGTCCTACGGTGACCGTGCTCCTTCCTTCAGGAAATGCGGGCTGTCCTTTCTCTCTGTCCGTCCGCTGGTCACCAAAGAGCGGTGAGGATGTCCTGCCGCGTGCCCGTGCGATGTCATCTTTGGCGGTGGGACTTAGGTGGCAGACGGCGCCTGAACGTTCGCTGTGGCGTCATCTACCCCTTGCCCTGCTGGAGGCAATCTGACCGAGCTGCGCACACAAAACAAATGACTCCGCTTGTGATGGCACCTCTCTTTCCCCCTCGCTGTCTTGCTGTTTGAAAACAACAGCGGCGCATTCCTGATCTGTGCTACTCGTGTTCTCAGTCGTACCTTTTAAAAAGGCGACGTGTTCTTCGAGAGATCGGCAAGGTTATTGAAACAAAATGTGAAATGCCCCGGTCTTTGCCCCTGTGACGAGTTCTTGGAATGTCTGACTTCCTTTCTGCCAACTGATGCACCAGCCCTGGCAGGCTTCAAGGTCAGGGAAGTCCTGCAGGAATCTGGAGGTACGTGATGGTCACACCCCCCTCTCCGGTCAGTTTCCTTTATGGGAAGAGGAAAGATGCAGTGAAGTGAAGATTGCACTGAGAATGTTTCCTTCCTTCCTTCCTTCCTTCCTCTCTCTCTCTCTTTCCCTTCCTTCCCCCCTCCTCACTCCCTCCCTTCCTTCCTTCCTTTTTTCCTTCCTCTTTCTTTCATTCTCCCTCTCTCTTTCTATTTTCAACTAAAGAAGACATAATGGAGAGACCCATTCCAAGCCCCCTCTCCTAACGGGATGTCAGATGTGTGCACGTGCCAAGCTAAGAGCAGGGCATCAGAGTGAACCCTTAGCTTTGCTGCCAACAGTTGCAATCTTGTAAGGGCAAGAGGAAGCTGGCCTTTTATCGTCCTGGGATTTGTCAACAGAAGAGTAGCATTCAGGTCACAAGGAGGATCATTCCCACTTGACTTTGTGCTCCACGAGTCTCCTTGTGTCGTGTCGTGTTCTGTTCAGTTTTGGGCATGACATCTAGAGAGTGGTTAAGACAAACTGGAAACATTTCCAGGACGGGGTAACAGAAACCAAAAGAGGGGGTTTCTTTCAGAGAAGACAGGTGTCACACGAGACAGGTGAGCAGTTACGAGGTGATTGGAGGTCTGCCCTGAGAAATAGCAAGTCAGAACTTGAGGATGTTTTGCATTGCAGACGTGGGACTAGTGGGCGGAAGGTACCGGCTGACTTTGGCTTAACAGACAGGATGACCTGGGGGTCAGGCCATTCAGCAGTAGGACACAAGAGTCCCTGACCCTGGAGAGGTCAAACAGAAGCTCGACGTTCACGCGTGAGGGGATCAGTATCAGGGCCCCTGCGCGGAGAGGGCACTTGGAACCAGATGAACACGCAAGTCTCATCAAAATACTTAAAGCTTCTCTGAAATTGTGCAGAAACTTTGACATTATACGTTCATTCAGCAAATTCTGGGCGCCTGCCGTGGCTAAGTACAGGCAGGCCAGGACACCAGGATAGAAAGAGGAACAAAATAGCACATGCCCTTGGCACTCTCACAGTCGGGGAGGAAGGCAGACGTCAGCACGAGTTCTGAGCCAGAGGGCTACAAGCTCTGGGGGTGTAGATGGAAGAGGGATGGGGTCCACCTGGGGAGAGAGGTCAAGGAGCTCGGAAAATCAACCAGATGCCCACGTGTCCCCAGGACCGGGTGGCACCCGCCTGAAATTTTGGAAACAGTTTTATAAAATGCTTGGGGTAATGACTTGGAATTAAAACAGAATCTGCATCTGGCATCAAACCTTGGTTGACTTGGATCATCTGCAAGAAGATCTTGATATGAGAGAGAAAAGTGACATGTGAGTTTCCGTGAGGAAGAGCCTAAGGAAACGTATTCTGCGAAATGCCCCTCGGTACATTTAGAACATATTTTGAATTGTCACATCTGACAGAGGAAAGGGGTGGAGATCATTGTCAATTATCCCTTGATGACATTAACTCAAAGTGAGGCTTCAGGCAAAGATCCACAACATGTATCAGTGGGGAAGTTGCTGTGACAAAACCCAGCATCAGCACAATAGCCTGCCTTTGTGTAGATTTCGTGCATCTGTCCTGAGTTCCTGTGTGTGTCTGTCGTCGTTCAAGGACTGGAGACAAGCCAGGGGTGGACAATCCAGGGGTCAAGGGGAAGCTTGAACGTGAGACAGAGAAGGTGAGACCTTTTAGGTAAGAAAGACAAAGGCCAGGAAGGACATGGGTCAGACCGTGTTGCACAGTGAATTGTCTTAGTCTAGGTCTAGGTGGTACACCTTTCAGTCTTGAGGTACATTCAGGACAATAGCAACAACTATAGCTAATGTTTTAAAGGACCGTGTGCTAGGGACTCAGGTAGAGTTTTCATCTATTTTAACTCATTTAAGCCTCACAGCACTCTTCAAAGCAGGCATTATTAGCTCCATTTTATAAGCAAAGAAAATAGAAGGTCAGAGAAGGAGCTACAGCCTAGTCAAGGTGACACAGCCAGTAACTTGCGGCCACACCATCAGAGCCCAGTTGTGTTGGGCTTGCGAGCCCCCTGCTCTGTTCTGCCCTGATACCCTGCATGCAGCCTAGTAACGATCTTCACGGGACGTGCTACCGCTTTCCGAAGCACTGACACCCGTCATCCCGTGGGTCCCCGCAGCCATCCGCCAGGTAAGGAGTGTACATACCATGGCCCGTCAAGAGATGGGCAGAGGACCATCACTGGATCAGAACAAGACAATTTGGATTTCTGAGTTCATATTTCAGAGTTTCATGTCGAAGTTTCTCTCGGCTGACCTTCTGTAAGTTAAGAACTAACGTACATAGAGATAAAAACACTGACTGCGATTTCTGAGTGTGAGTTCCAGGAGTGTCCTATAGTGCACCATTAGCCAGTCTTGCCCAGACTCAGTCTTTCCTTCTCTCTTGGTTCTTCCCTTCATGCTCCAGACATCTGCTTTCCCAAAACTAAGTTATCAAGGCCCTTATAGTCGTGTATTGTGATTACTTTTTCCTTCTCTTCTACATTTATTCTAACTTTTTCTTGATGGAAAATTACACACACACTCTCACTCATGTTCATCATCCAGATTCCAACAATGACAACATTTTGCCAAGATTTGTTGGTATCTTTTACTTTGTTGTCGTGGTTGTTTTGACTTGGAATCATCTAAGTAATTCCCAGACGTCATGACATTTCAACTGTAAATATGTCACTGTGCATCTCCGAGGGATGTATTTTTAAAAACCACAATAACAGGAATGTTGCATTCCTTATATTCCTTGAGCCTTCCGTGGAGTTTCTTCTCAAACCTCGCTCGGTTTTCCATCACCCGGTGTCTGGGTCTTGGTCCCAAAGTCTCAGTCTCAGGAGTGACGTGGTGGATGCTTGCTGGGTACGCTCTGCTTGGGGGCTGGACGGGGGCCGGATGTGGGGCAGGGGGGCAGGGGGCTGGGTGGTGGGCAGGGGCCGGATAGGGGGCAGGGGGGCGGGGGGCTGGGTGGTGGGCGGGGGCCGGATATGGGGCAGGGGGGCGGGGGGCTGGGTGGTGGACGGGGGCCGGATATGGGGCAGGGGGGCGGGGGGCTGGGTGGTGGACGGGGGCCGGATATGGGGCAGGGGGGCGGGGGGCTGGGTGGTGGACGGGGGCCGGATATGGGGCAGGGGGGCAGGGGGCTGGGTGGTGGACGGGGGCCGGATGTGGGGCAGGGGGGCAGGGGGGCGGGGGGTTGGGTGGTAGACAGGGCTGGTTATGGGGTGGGGGTGGGGGGGCCTTGGCTCACGCCCTGGGATGGTTTGAGTGCCCGTCCGGCGTGGAAGGTGGGCTGAGGTGCCCCGCAGGTACCACCACACCTGGGAGCGATTAGGCTGTGCACTGAGAGTGTGGGAGGGTGTGGGCATGGGGGAGGCGGGGAGGGGGGGCTGCCACTTCCGAACCCCCAGGGCTTCTTGGCTAGTTTCCCCAAGAATAAGATTGGCGCCCATCCCGTGGCTGTCTGTGTAGCCTGCGGTCAGGTGATGCCTGGGATTTATTAAAACGCCTGCTGGCGGGTCATCACGGACAGCGATTCTCGGTGCCTGTTTATGACGCTGTGTTTGGCCCCCGATGTGGCCTGACTCGCCCCGTGCCGGGGAGGCCACGGCTCACACAGTGGCAGGCCCACCCCCATCTCCTCAATCCCGTGTCTTTTCAGCTTTCTCGAAGCCTTGTTAGGGTTCCACATAACCAAGGCGCAGGCTAACGTACTAATGAATCATGTAACGTTTCATCTGGGATCAGCACCCTTCAGTTTGAGGTGAACCCTACAGAACATAACAAACCACTATTCAAGGAGATATTTGAAAAGTTCACACCTGTCATGAATGTACATTAAGGTTTTAGTTAGGGATCTGCCTAGGAAACTTGAAGGTTGTAAAACCCCCAGAGACCACGTCTTCCAAAATTCTTGTTTATACGAAGGAAGCTGGGGTCCAGAGGGGTCACGTGACTCCCCCGCACCCACAGGTACCTGGAGTTTGCAGTCTTACCGCATTTTTGTAATCTTATATACTGAGTGTGTGGCGTTCGGGCATCTCTGTGATTCCTCACCCGTGCTTTCTTCACCTTTCCCTCATTCTCATCCTTCCTTCTTCTCAATTCACTTGAATGTTCCCTCACTGTCTGTAGGTTCCCCAAGGAAACTCGGAACGCAGTGTTGCTGTACTTTTCAGTCAAAACTCCGTACGGATCTGATCCCCCCAAAGTCGGGAGAAAAGCAGATCGTCCCGCTGGAGCATCAAACACAACCACGAATATTCGCACAGTCTCACCTGTGGGACCGCTGGAAGCTTAATGTGCATTTATCTGGGGCTCCTTTTCCTTTGCATCATTTACTCTGCTGGGGTTTCAACGTGTTACCCACCCTACTCCGCAGTAACGTGCAAGATTTGGCTCCACAGTGGAATTCTCAGGGCTCCTCCTACAGACGGGAGGATGGAGGTGAGGGGAACCCCGCCGTCCCCCTGGTACCCATAGGCCTTCATCCCTGTTCAGCTCCCTCACTGCTTCTCCCAAGCTTGTCGTCCTGAAGTTGCCCGCTCTCACCACTAGATGGCAGATGGGGGCCACACTAGAATGTAAAGGAACCCCCATTTCAAACTCCTTTTATTCATCACTTTTGTCAGCAAACAAGGATTGAGCACCTACTGCATGCCAGACAGTGGGCTTACTGCCTGGTGAGGGCACTGCCAAGATGAAGACATATGAAGGCGCTGGGGGCGCGCTGGCCTTGGCCGTCGGCGGCGATGGCATTCCTTCCGCTGTCCCCGAAGTGAGCACCTGCTGGACTCCCGCTGGGATCCAGGCACCTGGGATGCGGGGGGTGCATCGGACGCCGAGCGCTCGTCTCTCAAGGGCGTTTACATTCTCCTGGGGGTACACTCAGTGGTCAAAAGGACACATGCACAGCTTTCGGAAGGAGATGAGTGCGGTAAACAGAGAAAGGCCGGGAGTCGTGAAGAGGACTGCCGGTGGCCGGCAGGGCCTCTGCGGACGTGTTCCCTCCTCCAGAAGGACAAATGTCACATCCAGGCCGAGGGCGAGAAGGACAAAGGGCTGGAGGGGAAACCACGTGGTGTGCGCAGCCAAGGAGGCCGGCGAGGCCGGCGCAGCCGCGGGAGGCAGGGCTGCAGGAGCTCAGGCCGGCGGGGGCGGAGCCAGAGGCGCGACGGGGGCGGAGCCGCGGGGACCCTGGAGGGAGGGGGTCGCTGTGGGCAGGCGTGACCTCCCTCCTGTTTGTCGAAGGCCACTCGCTTTGCTGTTGGCGGAGTGGACGATCGTGCCTGCGGGAAGCCTTTGGGTCGTGGAAATGAAGGACCCTGTCCTCGGGCTCGGAGCAGGTCGCGCGAGGACTGGGGTCCCGGGTCCCGAGCGTGGAGGAAGGACAGACAGGCTGTAGGGCGGACACACCCCAGGCTCCCGGGACGTCCTGCTTCCCGGGCTCCGACCAGCGCTGTGCCGGGCCTGAGGCCTCCACGGGGGCCTGGGTCTCGGGGCATGTGCACGGCGCTCTTCACCCACACGGCGGGGCCGGGACCTCGCGTCCCTAGAGGTTCGGGAACAGGGCAGGGCAGCTAGCCCCGCGGGGTGCGCCGGGCGCAGCAGAGGAGCGCTGGGCTGCGGAGCGGGGGCAGTCAGCGTCTACACAACGTCTCCGGCCCAGAGCCCGGGGGACGCTCCAGAGAGCCAGCCGAGGAGGGAAGGGGGACCAGGCTGGCAGCTCTGCCCGGAGGGCCCTGGCAAGGGCCCACGGTTCAACATTGTCACGGGATGAGGGGAAAGAGGCCGCCCGCCCCGCAGGGAGAACGGCCGGGCGGTGTGGCTGTGTGAGCGGAAGGAAGGACCGGACGGAGCCCCGCGTGGGGAGACAGGAGATGGGCCGAGGCTGGCGGGGGCGGGGAGGAGGGCGAGGGCTTGGGATGCCACGTTCTTCCGGGGCAAGGGGTGCAGGAGGTGTGACTGCAGAGGACGCAGACTCTTTTATTCGGGGAATAAAATTGTCCATCTTTTTGTAGTATAAACGGAGTACTGAACGCATCCGTCCGCTCAGGCTGTCGTCACAGAGCACCACAGACTGGGCAGCTTAGACAACAGAAGTACATTGTCTCACAGTCTGGGGGCTGGATGTCCAAGAGCAGGGCGTCCGCAGGACGGATTTCTCGGGAGGCCTCTCTCCTTGGCTTGTGGACAGCTGTCTCCTCGCTGTGTTCCCGCACGGCAGAGAGAGAGAGGTCTTGGGGTCTCCTTTAGTTTTTAGAAGGGCACAAGTCCTGTTGGACCTCCCTCAGTCATGCCCCTAAGGCCCCATCTCCAGACATAGTCTGGAGGTTAGGCATCACCAGTGGATGTTGGGGGATGCAATGCACTCCATAACAGTGAACATCTCCCGGAGAGGAGCCCAGGGAGAGAGGGCGGGCGGGCGGGGGAGACGCAGGAGGAGAAGGGGATGGCCATTTGGACACAGCGTCCGGGGACAAGGCGAGGGGAGACGGAGAAAGCCGCCCCATCATGCCTGGGGTCAGCCCTCTGAGGACCCGCTCTGCCAAAGGCGGGACCGAGCGGGTCTAGGTGGTGAGCTCTGCCCTCAGGCCTTCGGGTCCCGGGGATGAGAATAAAGGCCCAGCGGGGCTTGGGGGTGGGGTTAGGCAACTGGGCCCTCTGCGCGGAGCTCCGATGTGGCCTTGGTGGGTCGGTGGCGCACTTGTCTCAGGGCTCCGGGGCTCGTGAGTGAGTGAATTGTCTTAAAGGTGGGAAGATGGTGCTGATTGTGGAGAAGGTGGGTGGGGAAGAAGCGCGGACACCCAGGGGGTCTTTGAGGCCACACCAGGCCAGGCCCAGCGTGGGTCACACAGTAACTCCCCCCACCCCACGCCGGCCCCATCCGTGCAGCTCCTGCTGACCACCGGGATCCAGGTGTGCAGACCTGGCGAGGGGAGCGTAAATCCCGGAATTTGGCAAAGATGAAGCGAGAAGCATGGCTCCTGGTCCAAGGCCACATCCCAGGACACGAGCTGGGGGCCCAGGCAGGACACAGTCGCCTCCTTGGAACCGGCCCATTCGTCCGCCATGAATGACTCCAAACGACCCTGGCATTTCCTACTTTACTAAAAATACTGGGAAGATTCTGGAAAACAGTGCTTGGCGAGTGAAATGTAGGTGAGTAGACTTGTAAGGTCTTTCTAGATTTGCAGATTTAAGCATTTTTCTAGATCAAACTTGTCAGTGAGTCCACCTATAAATACCGTTAGTTTCACTAATGCTGGAAATACTTCTGGTTTGGGGAAAGACTCATATCTAATTTTTTTGGGTCAACATTTGGAAATATCGCTAAAGCCCAATTACACACTATGCTTTTCCACATTCTGGTGAACAAATATGCAGCGTTATCTGCATCCCAGGGAGTGGGCTACACGTTGTGGTGGATAAATATTGTCCTTGACAAAACCTTTGTGCTTCTTGGAGGCTCTTTCCCTAGGTCTTTGCTTGACTTGTTCCCTCACTTCATGCCACCCCTTCTCAGAGCAGCCTCCCCTCCCACGCTGTCTTATCTAAATGGAACCATCCTCCTTATTCTCTATGCACTTCTCTGCTCTGTTTTTCTTCATAGTACTTGTCACTATGTGTCGTATATGTGTATATACATATGTTTGTTGTTGTTTATTTGTCTCACACACTGGAGTGTCTTGATCTTTCAGGGATCTGCAGATTTATTAGACTAGGTTGTTCTTCTTTCTCTCTCTCTAAATTATTCTTCTGAATGACCATCTTTTCTAGAGGCAGGGATTCCGTCCAGGACAAGAGTGAGGTTCTGAGGACGTCATCATCACCATCACCATTCTGATCACCACCATCCTCACCGTTACCATTATCCTCATATGTAAATGACAGTGTCCTGGAATAAAATAAAATAGCTGGAAACACAGACCTAAGATTTAGGGAGTAAGATTGAAAATAAAAATTTGTATGCAATTAGTCACTCTTGGCAAAAACCGGGAAAATATGTGTTCTCTTTAAAGAAAAAATAAAAATGAAAAAGAGATCAAAGTATTGCTAGGTGATGATGTTTCTGGAGGAATGAAGGTGGAGGAACTGTAGCCGTTAAGGGTCAGACATAGAGCTGCCGGGACAGGGAGCATTCCGTGCCTGAGTGAGATCAAGGCAAACACGGATCATGAAGAGGCTGCCGTGCTTTGGAAGAAGCCCACCTTTGTGGATGGGGAGGGTGGGCTTTCTGGGGAGTGTGGAGACAGAGTTCAGAGTGCAGGGCGCACCTTTCACGGCGCCAGACATGGCGGAACTTCTGCCACCCAAATGCCTTTGCTCCTCAGAAGACGTACAAGTCTGGCCCTTGGCTGGGCACCTGCTGGGTTTGTAATGAACCAAATTAAGGAGCCTCTTTTGACATGTTTGCTTGGAGAACTAGAACTTAAACTTGCACTATTAAGAGAAAACATTTAGAAGCCACGTAAATCAGTTATGTAACTATTAAATGGAGGAAAGTGGTCATTGGAGATTCTCAGACCATTTCTTTTTTCATCGTATCACTTCAGGAAGCCACGAGGAAGCATCTGTTATAATGTAAGACTTAAGGGGAGAAAAAGAGTGAACTTACTGCAGGAACTACTGTGATGAACTTACAGTGTCACTGGAATACTTTCTCATTAAAATGATTTTCAAGGCAAATAGATAAGTGACTATGATATAAAATGTCTGGCATCAATAAAGCTGTTCATTATTTTCAGATAAATGCTAGATTATGTAACCATGAGCCGATACATTGTAAAACGTTTCTCAAGGGCAGGGACATGTTTATGTGTCTGATACCTTACACTGTGACTGGCACTTTGATGAAAGATGGGAGGGAAAAGAGAGGGGTTCAAAAGAATTTGTGGGGTTAAAAAGAAGTGTTTCCAAGATATTTGAAATTCCTTTGAATGTCCTGTACTGGATCAATTCCACCTGAAGACGTGAAAAGAAGTTGCAGATGAGAGCACTGTTGGTGACCTTAGAGGGATTGTGAAAATTGAGCAAGTGCCAAGAAAGAGACAAATGTCACTCTAGTTTTTTAAAATAATAAGATGGTAGATTCACACAGTCCATACCGGTTTGCTTGAGCAGTCTTGTGGAAGACGGCGTTAAGGAGATGGTCTGAGAGCACCTGGAAGAGGAAGCAATTCACCAAGAACTGTGTCACTGGTCCCTCCACATCATCCCCTCCCGGCCCAGGGCTGACATGTCATTGTATTCTGGAAATGTCTATTGAATAAATACAAATTATTGAAACAATCATGCTGAGTCTAACCACATTTCCTCCTTTGAAAGCTTTAAAAACATTAGTAAATGAACAAATGAAGAGAGAAATCATATAACTGGACTGCAGCAAGGGATTTGACCAGCTCTTCTTGCAGAAAAGTGAAAAATATGACCCGGACATATGTACAAATGAAAAGACCTCTTCATGAGTTATTTACTTGTTCACTCAAAAGATATTTAATGAACCCCTATGCAAATACATTTATAATGACAAATTGATGTTTTTTAAAATTTATTTATTTATTTATTTTTGGCCGCATTGGGTCTTTGCTGCTGCACGTGGGCTTTCTCTAGTTGCAGCCACTCTGGGGGCTACTCTTCATTGTGGTGCACGGGCTTCTCATTGCGGTGGCTTCTCTTGTTGCGGAGCACGGGCTCTAGGCGTGAGGGCTTCAGTAGTTGTGGTGCGTGGGCTCAGTAGTGGCGTGCGGGCTCAGCAGTTGTGGTGCACGGGCTTAGTTGCTCCACAGCATGTGGGATCTTCCCGGACCAGGGCTCGAACCCGTGTCCCCTGCGTTGGCAGGCGGATTCTTAACCACTGCGCCACCAGGGCAGCCCCCAAATTGATATTTTTAAAATGCGGGACCTGATCCAGATTTGGAGGAGGGGTCAGGGAACTCTCAGCTGAAAGGCTGTGGAGGCTGAATCCTGAAGGACGAGCAGGGAGGCGCCAGGGAAGGCGGGGGAAGAGCTTGCAAAGGGAGAAGTGTGGCTTAGTAGGGAAACGAAAGGGCGCAGATGTGGGAAGAGTCAGGATGTGTAGCGGCCAGAAAGGCAGGACCTGTTGCTGTGCCAGGGCCAGGACTTCTGGTCCTGATTTTAAATGAAAACCTGAGACACGGATGGCTCTCAAAAGCAGATGATGACGTGATCTGAACTGTGTTTCTGAAGGCTCGTCATGGCTGTTGGGTGAGGAGTGGACTGAAAGGGGCGGGGAGAGGAAGATGTTGTGACCCAGGGTGGAGGTGGGGAAGGCCAACACCAATGTGTACCGGGGGGCAGAAGTGGCAGCATCTCGTGATGCTTTGGATGGGAGGGGACCGGATGAGGGAGTGAAGCTGCTCCCAGATTTCCTGGAGGAGAAGCCCGCGGGGCCCTTTTCTGAGCGGGGGAGCCAGTGAAGAAGGAGCAGGTGCCTGGAGGGAGAGCAAGGGTCAGGCTTGAGCCACGCATAGTGGAGCTGAGTGGACGTCATCATTTGTGTGGGGCTGCCTCGGGCTCCAAGCTCTTCCGTATCCACCTGAACAACTCCCACGAAGACGGAGAAGACGCGGAAGTCGAATGTGCAGGGGACAAATGCTGAAGGGGGTGAGAAAGGACCCCCATGGCCCACAGTGTGGGGACGAAACACCTTGCTCCCGGCCCTTTGCTGACTCATCCCAAGGGAGACTCCCAAACAGAATCTTCGCGGACTGCAGGCTCCCCTCCGCATCCCGTAAACATCACCTTACTGCTCTGATGTGGAGAGGGAAAGAAGGAAAAGCACGTGAAGGACAAAAAGCTTTGATCTCTTTTACTCATCACACCAAAGCTCCTCCCCCAGGGGAGGAGGACCCACTGCATTGGCCAAATGACCCAGGTACCTGTCGACACCCCTTCCTAAAGCGGGCAGGGGAGGCGGAGCTCGCAGAGGACGCGAATTAATTAAGGCAACCGTTCCACTAAGAAAGCTTCTGGAACTCTCCGTCTTCTAATGTCATGGCCTTTGTGCGTTCCTGTGGACACGCCGAAGCAGAGTGAACAGCATCGGACACTCAATGGCTCTGTCCTGTGCTCTCACACTGAGGGTTGGGGCCTTTGGGAGGGAAGTCAGTGCAATATTTTCGTCTCTGTTTCATAGCTTGGAAACCTGGAGCACGGAAGGGGGTGCTCTGTGGTATAGCCCCTTGTGATGAGCTGGAGCTGGAACTGGCCGGTCCCCAGGTTCTCTCCTTCAGGCTCGGCTCTTTCTTCTTTACCGCGCGTCTGCTTTAAACCTCAGGTGTGCCGTTTTCCCTGGGGTTCTAGGATGAACTGGTGGTCTCTGCTGGGTTCCCTAGGGATTTACGAGCAAACGAGACTGGGTAAAGAGGGTGCCACGTTGTCTGCCCACCTCACCCAGAAACGGACACATTATGCGCTTGTATTGTTTAACCTTTGTGTCCCTCTCCTTGTATAAATGTTCTCCCGGGGCGTCCTTCACCTACAGAGCTGGAAACAGCACAGCCTGGAAAGCGAGGTTGACTAAAAGCTTGGATGACGTTTGGGATTCTTCGGAGAGCGTGTGTCCCTGTGAGACACTCACCTGGACACAGTCTCAAATAACCAAAAAGCAAGAGTGGAGGTGAAGAGCCAGTTATAGCCCTTCTGTGCTTTGCATTAAAATGACGCATGCCCCTCACGTGTCGTTGTAAGTTGCTTGGTCCTTTTCCCTATGTGCAAGTGATTTTGTGCCACGTTTGCAGCAGGAAATCTCTCTAGCCATAGGCTCAGGGCGAAGCTGGGCTGATTCTTTCAGGGATGTGGTGTGTGTCCTTGGCTGACGCCCAGGAACACACGCTCAGATGGTGCAGAGCAGCACGACGAAGCCCCGTCACGTGGGGTCTGAGGGGAGAACTCTGGCTCATCTGTAAGAGGTGGTGCTTGCTCTCAGGGGCGCTGACCCAGGAAGCAAATCTATGTCATTGTTACAGTCATTCACATCCTGTCTCTTTTGGAAAATGACCCTTTTATAGGTTCGTCTTGGCAGCAACACCAAAACCATGCAAATTATTTGAAAAAAAAAAACAAAAACGTGG
The DNA here is from genome assembly GCF_009873245.2 of Balaenoptera musculus. Lineage (NCBI taxonomy): Eukaryota > Metazoa > Chordata > Mammalia > Artiodactyla > Balaenopteridae > Balaenoptera > Balaenoptera musculus. The sequence goes on along the minus strand of NC_045798.1, from coordinate 87,601,618 downwards.
GCATTTCCAGTAATCTGGTCTGGAGAAAGCCGTAGAAGATCCAGCCAGCTTGCGATGAGCTTGACTTCACCGTAGAAATGAGGTTAACGAAAGAAATGCTTTTCACCCAGGAGATGCCATGGGAATGGCCTCGATATTGACGAGGAGTGGAAGTGATTGCGAGGCTGCAGTGTTCTCTGTGGGGGGGCTGTGGTCCTGGGCCCGGGTGGTCTGAACTTCGGCTCTCCCTCACCTGTGCCTCCAGGCTCCCCAGGAGAGGGGCATCTTTTCCATCCGAAGCGGCCACCATCTCCAAGCACCTGCCCACCACCGCGCGCGGTGTGTCCCTTGCTGTCCCTCGGTGGATAACGCTGCTGGCATCGCTTATCCAAACATCTCCCTCGTCCTGCCAGCGACGGTCTTCTTATAGATCTGTGTGTGTGTCTGCTTTCGCATCACACATCCATGTTTATTTTAAAGACACGTCACCTGTCTAATGAATCACTACTGTCCGGGCAGCCTTGCCTGATTCTGGATTTACTGACACTATTCTTTTAAATGAATTAGTGGGAAAAAAAAGTCAACGGGTAGAGTATTATGTGTGCTGTGTCTCTAGCTAATGATGGACTATTAAACTTGGAATGTGCTTCGGAAAGCCAGGCATCTTCTGCTGTCACCCGGGGCTGGTTTTGCAGGCTTTGTTTCTATTACGTTCAGAAACAGAGAAAGAGGCCACGACTAGTGCTTGGTCTCACACTTTAGAAACAAATGGATGGGGCTGATCATAGATGGAAGGAAGGAAGCCTGTCTGTCTGTAGCAACAGCAGCTGCATTTCTGTATCACCCTGCCTCCTCTGCTGTGTGCTTGTGGGCTTTTTCTTTTTCTTTTATTTTCTTTCTTTCTTTTTTAAGTATGTACTATGGCTGGCTATTTCTTCCTTTTCACTTTACTTTTTAAAAAATTCCAAATAGTTCCCCTTTAATATTAGACTAGGGCTTCCCTGGTGGCATAGTGGTTAAGAATCCGCCTGCCAACACAGGGGACACGGGTTCGAACCCTGGTCTGGGAAGATCCCACATGCCACGGAGCAACTAAGCCCGTGCGCCACAACTACTGAGTCTGCGAGCCACAAGTACTGAGGCCACATGCCACAACTACTGAGCCCGCATGCCACAACTACTGAACCCGCATGCCACAACTACTGAAGCCTGTGCGCCTAGAGGCCCTGCTCCACAACAAGAGAAGCCACCGCAATGAGAAGCCCACACACCACAACAAAGAGTATCCCCTGCTTGCCACAACTAGAGAAAGCCTGCACACAGCAATGAAGACCCAACACAGCCAAAAAATAAATAAATAAAATAAATCTATAAAAAAAAATTAGACTAAACACGTTAATTTTTTAAAAAATTAGAAAAGACTGGTTCTCAAAAAGAAAAAGCAACTATCTGAAATCCCACAGTGAAGAGATAACCACCGCTATTAGCATTTTGGTCACTATGTCTCCAAAGAGTTTTTGTATATGATACGATAGCTAATAGAATAGGATAGAGTATCCTATGTTCTCCAAAATGAGATTATATTTTACATGTGTTCTATAACCTGTTTATTTAATCTATCATGTGAACATCTTCCATGCTAATAAATTTTTGTCTACAATATCCTTTTTAGTGGTTGCAAAGCCAACTGTTTTGTGGATGTATTATTTACTTAACCAGTTTTGTTTTGATGGGCCTATAGATTATTTTCTATTTTTGAAAAAAGTTAATATACGGAAAGCTCTGATAAGCATCCTTGGCTCACCCATCTCTGGGCACTGTTCCAGTCTTTCTTGTACCCTGATCTGAAAAAGCAATTGAAACATTTTGTCAAAGACCATCCAGCCAGGCTCTATCGGTTCTCCTCTGCTCTGGCTCCTTTGCCCCCCAACCTAAACATTTTCATTCATTTTGTTTTAAAGCAGGCCCCTTTCTTCTAAATTTTATTTTTATTGACTACCTCGTTCTTGTCTATTTGCCATTCTCGTTTAGGGCCAATTCTCTCATCTCTGGTTAAAAACAAGAAGGTAGAGATTCGGATGCTAAACCAGTCTCTGTCTTTCAGGGACCAGGGAGGGACCCACTCCTGTAACCTGAGAAGTATCTCCTTTCCCTTCTCTGTGCCACCCCAGGGCCTTGACACCTCTCCTGGGCCTCTGCACAGAGTCCCCTGCGGTCTCAGCGGTGAGTTGCGTCTAGGCCTGTGGGGTGGGCCCCTGGGTCCCTGAATGATAAAGGAGGGTGTTATCCTGACTGCCCTCGTGCTCACCTTTCATCTGTGCTCAGTTAATTTTTCACTCAATTCCTGAACGTTTCCACTGTTTTTCTCCAGGTAGTAAATGCAGATGGGGAGGTAGACATTTGCCTCTACCCTGTAATTTGTTTAGCTCTTTGTGCAATAGATTTCATTTAAAAAAACAAGAGGTTTATTTGTTTTGACAAGTCCACGTGCCACCCTCGTGCTGTGCCATAACATGTCATAATATAAAATGGTCCCTGCAATTAGCTCGGTGGTGCTATGACTTAGAAAATGGCTGCTTGATAATTCTGGACAATTTGAAACTCAACCAAAGCGCTCTCTACAAACACCCTCGTTTATGAGACGGATGCTTCTTGGGTTTCAATGGGGGGGAGGGCAAGAGAAGCCCCCATCTCCATCTCTCACAAGCAGCGGTGGGTAGAGAACCCCCAGAAGAGTTTAGGCAAAAAGTCCACAGAAACAGCAGTTGGGTCAAACAAGGAAGCACCCCTCCCGTCAGGGCCTCTGACGCCATCATCCATCTGTCACGAGTCAGGGGATGGATTCTGCTACACGGAACATCAATGGAAGACAACTTTGACTCTCTACATCCACCATCTTTTGGTCCAGGCTTGGAATCAGATCTAAAATATACACTCACTGGTATTTCTAGTAATTTCTTCCCGAAGAGTAATTATTTTTCATATTTCTCGACATTTCTGGTGCCATTCTAGCTTTGGTTGGAATCTGGTTTTTTTTTAATTAAAAAACTTTAAAGTTATGGGATAAAGATACAGCCAACAGTAAGCCTCCTTCTCTTTTTTTCCCACATTTCTCCAGGTGTTCTGGAGGGTGTGTGTGATGGTGTACTTTGCAGACATAAATCACACACAGCATTACAATAGCATCATGAACTCTACATTTACTTTAAAACACCACCGAAACATCTGACTGAGACAATTAGGAGGCTGGTTTTACGTCTTTGTGATGGTTAAGTAAAAATAGAGACCATGTTATTGTCTGTGTTTGGTAAAATGTCTTGCTCATTTAACATGCTTTATAAATAATAACATTAATAATAGTGCAGCTGAATCACTAAATGTCTTCTCAATTTTTTTTTCTCTCGCCAAGTTCGAAGCCAGCCTTTCATTCTCTCCTCTTCCCACTCACCCTGGCTTTTCATGGCAGTTTGATGAGTTATTTTCATCTAAAATATATTGTTGTGTTCTTCATATACGCGTCTTATTTATATCTGCCTCTTAAGGATGATTTTATTATTTGCACTTTGGAGATTCAGAGCTATTAATATCACCACTCTGGGGCTCAGAGAGGTTAATTAACTTATCAAATGTCGCCCCATGAAAAGTGGCAGAACCAGGATTGGAACTTGCATCTGTCTAGTTCCAAAGACTGACTGTTTTCTTCGCTCTGGAGCTTTGCTGCTTTCATGCTCTGGGGACCTCAGACTCAACAACTTAAAGATAGCTGGGGTCTTGTCCAGTGCTACAGAGCACCTGGGGGTCACAGGGAGCATTTTGCACAATGTGCATGCTGCTTTCTTGCAACTCAAAGTCATTGTTAATAAATGCAGCCGCCATACACCTTGTCCACTTTGCCGTCCACTTTGCCAGCATGTTCTGTGAGCTCGTGTCACAGGCCACACAGCCAGCATTGCGCGGTTACGGGTGTCGGTCGCCTGCACGTGATGGAAAGGTGGCCCCGTTCATTATTAAGAGGCTGATCACACCTGGACAAGACAGATGTGGTTTCTGGCTCTGGAAGCCCAGCACCCAGACAGACATGCGGGCTGCACTGACACACACGTTGTGATACGTGAGTGGACGGGAGGGCAGGTGTCCTGAGGGTCAGCTGAGCTCTCTGGGAGGGCTTCCCAAGAAGGGATCCCTGGTTCCCGGGCCGAGACTTGAGAGGTGAGGGAGACTGGAAAGGGATTGAATCAGGGGTTTCAGCTCTTCCCACCCAGGTCCACAGCCTGAAGAAACCACAGGGCCCACCTTGTAAAACCTACACTCCAGCGAGATGAGTCTGAGCCCCAGATGAAGCCAGTGCACAAATGCAAATTTGTTTGCTCTTATGATTACTAAATTCAGCCATTTGAAAGCTTTAAATAGTTAAATTTTGAGTAGACCTGTATAACGAAGAAGCTAGTCTAATTGTTTTAGTCTTTAGAAAACATCGATATAAGTTTTCAGGCAAAGTTCTGGCTTCTATCTTTTTTTCTTTGTGTGGTAGGTTGATTGGGTTTCTTTAATAAAGAACACTGTAAGTAAACTTTTCTTCAAATTCAAATATGTCTTGATACTTTGGTCAAAACTCTGGGGTTAATCCAGGATCCTTGAGCTGGACCCATGTTGACTGTCTTTTTCCCATATAGGTAAAGGGAAAAGTTCTATACTAACAAGATTTTAGAAGGAAAAACACATACATACAGCCTTCCAGATAATTTTCAAACAAAACTGCTCTACAAACATTTTGCTGCCCTGGGTCAAATTCCCATCCCTGGACCACACTCTGTTGAATACCCTTCCTTCCCATCCTGACGAATGTCCATCCTTAAGCCCCCTTTTCTGATGATCAGCCTAAAAGGAAAAAGACGCTGGTCTTGAAAGATTATATGGACAACTTTGACCGACATTGTGCCTCATAAAAGCCAAATATGACAGGAAAAAAAGAGACCAGGTTGTTACATCACCACCTTTTAATTCCAATGCCGGATCTTCGTGAGGCCCTGGGCTTGGGTCCTGGAGGCTGCTTGGATTTCTTTTAAGTTCTAATCAGGGGAGTCAGGGAACTTGAATTATTGAAGTAATAAATCATACTAGAAATCTGTCTTTTGGACTGGAAATGAGGTTTAACATGTGCATCTCCTGACAGGAATTTTTCCACATAGACTGGACCTTGGATTCACTCCTATTTTGTGCTTTACTATCAGAACAGAGGGAAATTTTTAGACATTGCAGGGCCTGCTTTTATCATACATGTTCTGAGTGAACGATAATGATGAGACATTGCTGGGCCTTGTTTTCCTCTCAAATGGGCTGAGAAGACGTAAGGTGAGCCAAGCAGACCTATGGTGGGTATTCTTATTTTTTGACATATCTCTACTGGATCATTTTTTTTTTTTTACTAGGATTGCCACTATGACCACAGATATTTAAATTATGAAGCTAGCAGAAAGGTAACCACATATATCTCTATCTATAAAATTTACATCTAAATCTCTATCTATGCCTTTACCTGTATGGGATTTGTATCTAAATCCAAATCATATTGTATTTAGATCTGTATTAATATTCAGAATATATGTGTTTGAGAGTAAAAGAAAGCCGGGAGGAGACAGTCATAAGGTGTTTGGGATGTAATTGTGTTTTTAGCATTTGAAAGTGAAGGTCGGAGCTTCCCTGCTGGCTCAGTGGTTAAGAATCCGCCTGCCAATGCAAGGGACATGGACTTGATCCCTGGTCCAGGAAGATCCCACATGCCGCAGAGCAACTAAGCCCGTGCACCACAACTATTGAGCCTGTGCTCTAGAGCCCGCGAGCCGCAACTACTGAGACCACGTGCCACACCTACTGAAGTCCACGCGCCTAGAGCCCGTGCTCTGCAACAAGAGAAGCCACTGCAGTGAGAAGCCCGCGCACCGCAACGAAGAGTAGCCCCTGCTCGCCGCAACTAGAGAAAGCCCGTGCACAGCAACGAAGACCCAATGCAGCCAAAAATAAATAAATGAATGAATGAATGAATGAATGAATAAATAAATAAATAAATGTATGTTTTAAAAAAGGAAAGTGAAGGGAAATTTTCGCTTTTCACTTTTCCTGTTTTCAGAAAATGATGGATGTGAATTCAGGGGTGACCCAACGCCTCTGCACCAACAGTGGTTTGTGGAGAGTCACTGACAGGTGAGCTGGTGTGGAGAAACCTTAGCGATTCTCTGTGTCCTCACCTGGACACAGCCCTGCTCCCTCCTGAGGTGAAGGCGAACAGGACTTCTCAGTGCCTTTATCCAGGTAACCAACTGCCCTACACTGAGAAGACAGCTGGGTTCACTTCTTAGATCACACCCCGTCACACCCTCAGGCTTGTGACAAATCTTAAGCTCGTGTGAGAACTGATGAGTAGGAAAACCTGGCTTTATTTTCTGCTTTTTCTCCTGGCATCCTCACCTTCTTAATTTCCTCTTCCTCCCTTTTTTCTCAAAAAGAAAAAGGAAGCAAAAAGATCGACTGCCACTTGCCTAGTCCAGGATCATCGAGGAGAGTAAAGCCTTTGGGATGAGACCCTGAGCTCCTGCCCCAAGGGGAGCGGTGAGTCAGGAGTCTGTGTATTGAGAAAGGGAGGTGAGGAAGAGAGATGTGCCTTATTCCACAAAGGAGTAGTAGCGCCACATCCCTTAAAACAGTGTGGAGATGAGTGCAAATATATCTGAAATGTCGGCTCTACCCAGCACATGGAAAGGCTAAGAGAGTGGGTATCAACGGCATAAAAAGAACGCTGCTGCTGGTCTCAGTGTCCACCGCCAGACCCCCCTGTGTGGTCCGTGTTTGGTCGGAAGGGCTAGAATTTCCCGAAATCTCAGTGGGGAGCACAAAGCCTGATTCCTCCCCTTTTCTCATCTCACCTCTGTGGCTCTCACCTGATCAGGTCTTACACTTACCTGCCGTGTGCAGTATGTGAAATCTTTGCCCCCAAAGAAAACTGCTCCTCTGTTGTAGGTATCTACAGAAGTATGATCTGCCTTTCACTGTAATTTCAGAGGTTTAAGCAGCATTGCTTTAAGAGACTCTTCTAGAAGTTCAGCATCCCAGGGTCTGCAATGTCATCTGGCAGCCTTTCTTAAACTGGCCATATACACCCTGCTGTTTATGACTCTTGAGAATGCATTCCAAGATAGGAATGAGATCAGGGTGGGGGACTGCTGCCTGAGAATAAAACTGAAGACACAGCCACGATACCAGCAACAAATGATTTTAAATTATTTATGGGGATAAAATACCATTCGTGGCCTTTATCCGATGCCACGGAAACGACATGATTCAGATCCCGAAGATGGGCCAGGGTAACACTTGAGCAAAGAAGAGAATCAAGGATGAATCGTCTTTTTTCACTCAGCTGAAGGCAGAACTTCCTCTTATTTTTATTGTAGTTTTTTTGTATTTAATATACAAGAATTTGACAAAGTACTACAGTATAATCATCTAATAATATCCATTTTACCCCATAAAATTATTATATCCAGTCTTAAAATGTTAAATATGTCACTATTACAAGTGAGTAACATAAAACTCAGTTTATAATATTAAAGCTCGTAACGTGACACAATGTTATCAATCACATTCCCTGGTAATATTACACGTTCCCCATTTTTCTTTAATTTTGCATTTTTAGTGTAACAAATTGAGATTAAAGTAGCAGCTCTTGTTCATAATCTCTTGGCAGTGAGTGGCAGAGAAGTTACAAGTAGAGTGATGACAAAGCAAATCACACAAATCCCTAATATTTAATAATGTTTCAAATAGATTACTGAGATTTAAGATCCTGAGCGGTAATCAGCCCTGGATCAGTGTGGAGGGTACAGTAATTACAGGGCCGTTGCATTAGACCACTTTTGAATAAATCCAGGCCATTAGAGAAAGGCTTGAATTAAATTGTGTAGCTTGGAAGAAATTGAGATATTCCTCTTGGAAGGTTTCAGTTTTCTCTCTGTTTTTTTATGAACTCCCTGAATATTTTACTTTAAAGACTGAGTAGCCTGACAAACATGGAGTTATTTTTTAAATAAGCAGGTTAATACAGCTTAACACAGAGGACTGCCTCTCTGTATCTTCCCCTGGAACATTCAAAAGGCAAAAATATTTTCCCGTGAGTGTTTAAAAATGTGCCAGTGTACTCACTCGTTATGTTTCTTAAGACAACAGAGCTGTAAAAACTTGCCTTTTAAAATTTTCCTAATAAACAGGGGGACATCTTTTAAAAGTCGTTGAGATTGGTTCTGAATTGAGGACTTTTAGATAATTATGTTTTTAAAAACGTACAGTTAGCCGGAATTTCTCTTGGCCATCATACACACATCAGTTACTTTGTGATTAGTTACGTAGCATCATCTAGGTCACCTCGTCAGACTTTTCCACCCAAGTCGTAAACCCAGCTGTATCAGCCTTTGCGTTGTGTGCTCCAAGCAACATTTAACCTCTCAAGAAAGAGGTGCTTCCGTGGAAGGTTTGGGTAAATTTACCGTAGGTGCAATAGCATTTGACCCGATTAGTCACTTGGCAAAATGGGCGTGAGCTTTCCAAACAAAAAAAGGACTCCCTGTGTGCTGTTACTTTCACGTTGAATGTTCTCCTCTGAACACATCTTGAATGTATCCATTTCACCTAAAGTGTGTCTCTGAGAATTTTACGGCCAAGAAATGGAGACGCCGGCTACCGTGCTATGAGAAGGCCCCGTGAGTTCTCCTCCATTATTACCAAGAGACTTTGCTGTTGCCAAGGAGAAGCCTCAAGCATCCACAGCACATTCAGAATTGGTTGCATACGGCTACACAGTGATATTTACCAGGGAGCTTTGTTGTCACACCTGTAAATGACCACGGCCAAGACAAAGTCTTTGCCTGCCTTTCCAGAGAGGGTTACCAGCCATGAGCCCCAAAGGACACAAGTAGGTTTTACACGGTTTTTGAGTGCTGGGTACGAGCCACATGGTTAGAAATGGAGACATGACCATCGTTCACATAATATGAGTACTTTCTGTGTCTATAAAGAAAATGCTGCAGAAGGGGTTAATTTTCCTTTGGAAATGGGAGAATTGAGGACGTCACGGGATGGGGGGGTGTGACACTGGGAGTTTGCAAAACCGTGAAGGAGGGAGGCGGGGAAGGGGGGTGACCCTGGCAAGGTATTAGGGATTCAGGTATAGAGCAGTTTCTATAATTTATCCCATGACTCAGCTACTGTGTTGCAAACAGTGGTGACATGTGATGGGAAGCCCTTCCTGTGCATAAGCTCATTAACCCTCACAACAATTTCATAAAGCACGTCCTATGATGCCTGTCATCTTGATGAGGAAACCGTGCCTTTGGAACCAGAGCTGATCTCCTGAGTCTTGAGTTAGTGGTGTGGCCGGAAATCCCCCCCAGGGCTGTCTGACCCCAGAGAGGAGTCTAGAGTGGAACCTATTCACTGAGACAATCTATAAAGTGCAATTTTAAAATATATTATTTAGGCCTCTTCTATGTGGTGTTAAAGCAATGGTTCATGCAACTGAAGATTTAGTTGTGTAAAGGATTAGTTAAACTGGATTGACCTCATAGAAAGGAAGAAAGTGTAAAGGAAGAAATAAAGTTGGTGAGGAAGAGAAACTACATATACATATATTTAAATGATTGAAATCCATATGTATGTATGTATATTCCAGTTTCCTGTTGCTGCTGGAACAAAGTACCACAAAGTTGATGGTTTAAAACAACACAAATTTTATCTTACAGTCCTGGAGGTCAGAATCTGAGATGGGTCTCACAGGCTATGGTCAAGGTGCTGGCAGAGCTGTACTCCTTCCAAAGGTTCTGGGGAAGAACCTGTGTCTTTGCCTTCCCAACTCCCAGAGGCCCCTGCATCCTTGGATGGCGGCCCCTTCCTCCGTCTCAAAGCCAGCGGCCTATCACCTTCCAGCTGCTCTTCGCAGCTGCTTCCGACTTCGCATCTCTGACCCTCCCGCCTCCTTCTTTCCCTTATAAGGACCCTTGTGATGACACTGGTCCCTCCAGGACAACCTTGGATCATCTTCCCCCTCAAGACCCTTAACTTCATCACATCTGCAAAGTCCATTTTGCCAGGTAAGGTGACATAGTCAAAGGTTCCAGGATGAGGATGTGGTCATCTCTGGGGGGGGGGGGGGGGTTGTTCTGCCTGGTACAATACCTACAAAAATAATATATAAATACCACCGTGTACATAAATATCATTATGTGCATATCTTTATATGCTTATTAACATATTTCACACACATAACACACTGACACCTGTTGATTATCTATTATTTTTCTGCCCTTAACATTTTCAACTATTTTTTTTTGATAGAGTGTTGTCAAGGCCTTGTGTTTTTATGAGGACACAGCTGGTAAGAAAAATAAGGGATTGAAAAGCCTGCTCTCCACCATCGCGGGCAAGTCACGCTGTCCTCAGGCCTTGCCTTGCTCGATGGTAAAGTGAGGGCATTGGGTTTCTTATAACTCTGAATTTCTAAATCTGTGCTGCGCTTCGATTCATGATCGAATCACAAACCACTTACCACTTTGAAGGGTTTGCAGTAGTGACCCTTGTTCAGAGTGTAGGTATAAAAGCTGATATTTCCCGAGTCTGCTTTTGTCACTCCTGGATTTGGTCTCTGAGTGTAACTTCTTGCCGTGTGGTCTGTCACCATCTCAAATCTCTCACCCTTTACCTCCGGGCCCCTCGTACACGCCAGGGTACCATTGCCCAGCCCCCAGTAAGACCAGAAGGTGTTCTGATGGTGCGGCCTCCTCCCTATGTTCCGGCCCGTGTGTTTTGTCACCGATAACCTCCATTTATAAGACGCTTGCCTGGCCTTAGGCGAGCTGTGTGAGACCCCAGAGGAAAGCCAAGTAAACTGGTGGCAACGGGAGTCTACAGTCTGCTCCAGATAACTAGTCCAGTCAAGTAGTCCCCAGCAGAGCTGCTGCCTGGGCTAAAATTCAAGCTGGGTATGAAAGTTACATTCATGACTCTCACTGTGCATTTTATGGGCTCTTGGAGTATAAAGCGGAGTGATTTTGTGAGTTCTCAAAGGTCTGTTCCATACCTTCTCTGCACAAAGGGCCGGGAAAGAGGGACAGAAAAGGATTCAGAAAACTGACTCTTCCTATATAATCGTTTTGAACTTCAGCGCCTTGGTGATTTTCTCGCCGGGTAGGAGTGTTTTCTAGAGAAGGGGGAAGAACATAAATGTTGAGGAACAGGGTGTATTTGGGTAGAAGAGTGTAATTGCGTGTTGTCACTGCGGTTACCCTGGTCGAGCAAACAGCCGAGCACACGTGAACCCAGAGGGAGGCTGCCCTTTGCTGGGTGTTTACCGCAGTCACCACGTAGAGAAAAGAATGTGTATTTGCACTTAATTTTAAAAATCGACCTGACGCACGTCTGTGGCAGGGTGGTTCTTGCGCAGGCATTTTCCCCGCGGACTCGGGGCCTGGTCTTGGATGGGAATACTTTGAAGGGGAGACCAAGTGTTGGTCGAAAACCGAAGTCTGTGCACACGGGCTTTCCTTCAGTGCACACGGCCAAGAGACACACCGGCCAAGCACTCCATCAGTGTAATGGATTAAGTGTCGTGTGCAGCTTTGTTTTCTGAAGCAAAAGCATTTGTATCTGTTTCCGAAACTGTCAGGGATCAGTCAAACGAATATTCCCTTGAAGAAGAGAAATACACGTTTCTAAAGCTCAACCAAACTTAGCCCTCTCTGCCGTAAGGAGCAAAGTCAAGGCAAAGCTGTGCTACAGCGTGGAGTGTTTTTGAGAGTTGCTCCGACCTGGAGTCCTAACTGCTGTGCGAAATAAATAAGTCCTCCTCCCCTTTTACATCAGCACCCAGGCACCATCATCAAATCCATGGGCCGCACAGGAAGCCCCACTTTTCATCCGAAGGCCAGGCGACCGAGAATTCAAGGCACCGGGTGGGTGAAGGAGCCGGGGTGATGGGTTCCAGGCTTCCCGCCTTTGCTGTCGAAAGCAGAGGGATGTGGTCACACCAGGCAGAAGATGCTGTCAAGACGCTGAGCACAGGCCGTCCACAGACCCGGAGAGGACGGCCTCGTCCCAGGTTCTTCGAGGAGCTCACAGCGACGGCACAGCACTCCTCAGCCTGCCCCTTCCTTCGCGTCCAGAATCTTCCAAACCGCCTGGCTTGGAGCTCTGCGCACATCTGCTTCTTCCCCTTTTCCTCTGCAAGCTCCCCACTCATGTGGCCTTTAATGACCGAGATGGAGGTAAAATCCTTCTACAGAAATGACGAGTGTTTGTTTTCTTTTAAATAAAATGTTAGGATTCACTGTTATGAATAAGGAAGCAAAGTAACCCAACTCTCTGCCCACGTGCACACACAGTGAGCTGTTGGGACTTGGAACCTATGTTAAAATGCTCGTGGATGCCTATGAGAGTCGTGTTCGTACCCTCGAAAGAGAGGACAGAGCGCAGTGCTGAAGTCCATTGGACGTGACTGTTTTAACAGAATGATGCTAGTACTTGTGGACTTCCGGGTGTTCTCCTTTCCTCTCAGATACTATGTTCACAGCCCGTTGATTCTGGGGAGGCTTGAGTTGTTCCCAGAGGTTTACAGAATGCTCAGCTGCCGCCGACATGAGCTGAGGTCTGAGGGCGGTGATGAGAACGGCCCCGTTTGCGGGATCTAGGTCTGCTCTTTTGGTCAGGTATTTATTCTTCTCCTTTGCATGAACGCTTTTGACTTTGGCAGACTCTGTGACTCCCCATAGCAATAAAAGTGTGCCTCGGAGTGGATAATCCCAAACTGTGAATAATTCTCAAGCCATTTACGTCTGTTTTGGGAAGGCATGTTTGTACCTCCATTGTAATAAGAGCCAAGAAGACTACACAACCCATAACAAAGCTGGATACGGCCAGTCTGTTTCTGAAAGTGGCGAGAATCAGCTTTTTCACTGTATTTTGTCATTCGGACACAATTTATTGCCCCCTTCATGCTCGGTTGGGGGAGGGACATTAAACTCTTTTGGATCAGATATTTTCAGAACAAGGGGCTCTTCAATGAGGCGGTCACCTCCTTGTGTCCTGTCCATCACAACTGAGATACAAGGCATGAAACCAATGAAGGGAGAGGAAATACACACCTGTAATGACCTCGTGGTCAAAAGCAACGGCCTGGGGTCAGACCCAAGTTCAAATCTCTTTCTTGCCATCACCAACCTAGCCGTGATTTTAGACAAGTTAATTTCCCTCTCTGAATCTCAGGGTCCCCAGCTGAGAATAAAATTCCCAGCTCTATAGAGGTTATAACAGTGAGTCTTAAGTAATACGGTGGAAATAACTTAGGTAGCACCAATATCGGCATAGAGTAAGGGCTTAATAAATGATCATTTTACTTTGCAAACCAGCTTCCTGTCTGCAACAAATATGCAGGAGTCAAAATGAAAAAGTCTGAATGCTTCTTATGCTAAAGTGAAGATTCCTTGCTGAGAAAATGTGTATTATTTCAACCATACTTGTTTCTCTAACCAAGCTAAAAAATTAACATATTTTTTCTAGAAGCTAGGGAGAAAGCATTACTTTTTAAAAATATATTTTCTAACTAATAAAATGCAAAGATGATATTCTTTGATTTTATGGATTGAAGTATAATATGATATCATTTACTGTCTCAGGTGTTTTGAAAACATAGCCCTATTAGATACATATAGTTTGTTTACAAGGTTCTGGGTGGACAATCAGAAAGATGGAAAAAGGTTTTGAGAAAAGAGAGGAATAGGGTTGGAAAATGGGAATAAGAAGGAATATTAGGTGAAAGAATAGAAGCAGGTTATGAGTAAAGATCTGAAGAGGAAGTAGGGGAAGGATGTCAGCCCTCCTGTGTCTGGAAGGAGTGTTGTAAATGTCCACAGGACGCACCCACTTCTGGTCTTCTCAACTCTGTCCTGCTTCTTACCCCTGTGTGTCTACCAGCCCTGTCATTTTTATGGGTGGGAGACAGATTCCCACTTTCATCATCCAGGGCAGACTGGACAGCTTCAAAACATAAAATTTAAAAATACCCTTGTTTCTCTATTGAACCAAACATATTTTAAACGATGCTCAAAAGCTTCAGGTGGGAATTAAGATACGTGAGAGAGAAAACCCTTCTTGAAATGTGAAGTTCCACTAGGCATCCACACGTGCGAATGTCCCGGGAGAGAGACCATTTTGGGAAGAAGATAACAATAACATATCTGTCTTTTCAAAACCACAGTGCAGCTCGAGCAGCAGATTAAGGGAGATTTCTAAACTCTGTTTCTGACGAAGTCCAGGAGATTCCTCCGTTTCACTGGTAGAGGAATTCGATGAGAAGGCAGCAGTCTGTTCCTTGGGAGACCTCTGCCGTACCTTATGGTCACCTTTTCTAGGTTAAATTTTATTTAAAAAAAAAATGGCTCAGCCAGGTAACCTGGAGTGGATAGATCTGTTGGGCCACTGTTTCAATACTGGAGTATGGCAGGCTTCAAGGGTCTACGCACCAGCAACCAGCCAGCCGAAGACTCAGCGCAGCTCTCTCAGCTGGTGGAACAATGTGATTTGGCAAATTAAAAAAAAAAAAAAAAGCATACATTGATCATGCCACATAAACAGGAGATGCTCCGTTATTATCGAACACCCCAGAGTCCTGACTGGTGATCTCTTCCTATACAATGACGCAATAATTCAACGAGGTTCTTAAAACTTCCAGTAAATTTCCACCGGTTCAAATCCTATTGAGGCCATTAAATCAAGGCTGATTTGGACATAAATATTTCTCTTATACGGTAACATATAAATGGGATCAGATGGTCAAGGTAGTTCGGGTAAGTGGCAACTATTAATTTTATTGAAAAGACCTCCCTGGGTTGATGTTACTGGTTTGAAAGACTTGCCCATCTTTAAGGGGTTAACCGGCGTCCCATTAATGGAAACACCATCACGAGACAAAGTCATATGGTTTAATGCACCCTGCTTTGAATTCAGAGTTCATGCAGAGTCTAGACTAAAGGCCAAACGAATTTACAGCACTTCATGCATTTCTATGGAGGAACACTTTTACTGAAGGATATGTAAATATTGCACTAATCAGAGGTTCTGGAATTCCAAATGCCATAAAAGGTTATGACCCAAAGCTCTGTTAATATCTGAGTGAAGGCGTAGACTACATCCTTTTGAATGACAGCTAACACGGGGTGTTTTGCATGAAAAATAACCTCTAATAAATGACCTCTGCATTTTTCTTTTCAAACCTGTGACAGTAATGAACGGGAAAGAAGGAGCCTCCTACTCGGGCAGTGGTATTTACACCTAAACACAGGGAAGTCTTGCATGAGTCTTGGCTTCCATTCCGGAAGATGGTGGAGCACAGAACTGATCGCAGAGGGCAATTTATTCTCTTTCATTTGGGGGGCTTCCCAAGGAGCTCCAAGGAAAAGAGAAAGAAGTACAAACATGTGCGAAGGTGTTAAAACAAGTGTTTCATTTCCTAAAGAATCCGTTCCGTTGGAGGGTAGGGATGCCGTCTTGGAATGCTGATAAAACCTTTCTTGCTCTGAGAGCCCGTGACCTTTACCCTGTCAGATCTGTGTCTCTTGCAGAGGATAAGGGTGTTTCAGCAGCTTAGAATTGCCTTGGGGCTGCTTTCACATGCACAGAAAGTTCTGTTATTTTCCCAGATTTCAGCTGGATCCCAAAAGTAATATCTCTCCTTAAGTGATGGAGAGCTCCTCCTCTTCCCCAATGGGACAGGGTTTTTCTGTATTTTATCTTTTAAATCTGGTCAAAGATCCATTCTATTTGCCTTTTTTTTTTTTTGCTCAAAACATTTGACCAGTGCTTTGTCAGGCCTCCCCAGACGTGAAGCTGTGTCAGGCCCACGGCCGTGATTATGTTAGGAGGTTTCAGAGGAAACATCTCGTGGTGTTTGGCCAAAATTTTTCTTTCCAAAATTGAAATCAGGCTACTACCAGTTAGATCTCTTTGGAGGCTGCGATTTGTCTGTGCACTTCTCATATCCACAAAGCTGCTTCTCTGAGCTACCCTTGGGAAAATGTTACCCCCTGAAGTTCAATGGTCTTCTTTTAGGTATTTACAAAAACACCACATCTGGTTTCCCTGCCTCGAACCTCCCCTCTAGGCACAGGGTCTGTGACTCTGTCTATTTGGGGTGGCAGTGCTGTGGGCTTTGGGTAGTGACCCCGGGCCTTTGGATTTGGATTTAAAACCTGACCTGAGATCTGGGGTGTATGGGAAGAAGCAACCTCACAGTTGGATTCTCTAGGCTGTACCTCTGAAATCAAGGCACTCGCTGAGCAGTCTGACTTTTAATGGAGAAACCCCTCCTGGCCTTTTAGGGCAGAATCATTCCTTCCGGGCCTCGGAGTGTGAAGAACGGCTGACCTTGAAGCCGAATCTGACTTCTGTTCCCTGACACTGAATTAAATCTCGGAGACAGAGTTTTGGGTGAAGTAGAAAAGAATAGCTTTATTGCTTTGCCAGGCAAAGGGGACCACAGCTGGCTCATGCCCACAAAGCTGTGTGTCCTGACCTGGAGGAGGTGGTGGGGTTTCATAGTCATGGTTCGAAGAGGACGTGGTCAGCTCGTGGACGTTCTCCTGACTGGTTGGTAGTGAGGTAAGTGGGAGTCAGCATCATCAACCTCCTGGTTCCAGCTGGTCTGGGGTCTACGTGCTTGTGGGCAGCAAAGAGTTAACCTCTCCCACCTGGCGGGGGTTTCAGTAGCTGAAAAACAGCTTGAAGATATTGTTCTGTGTATCCCTTGAGGGGCGACCAGGACCCTCCCCAAGGCTGCGCTATTGTTTCCTGACTGCTCCTCCCTGATCGCTACATCCCCTCCCTTCCCTAATTAGCAACTCTTTGAACCTGCCCATTGGAGCTCAGGGAAGGTCTTGGAGGCTGAATGAAGCCTATTTCCTATAATCAAGAAACAGGGTACACAGAAAGGCTTTTGTGACCAGGAGCCCCACGGGGCCCTGCTTGGTTTCAACCTGCAACCCACATGGAATCACCTTCTTACCCTAAAGAGAACTCTTCCATGTACACTACAGGACCAATGAAATATAGGTGAGGAGAGAGAGGGAAGGCATTTCCTTTGGTCAGATTAGGAGTGAATCACACAAGTCTCTTTATGTTGTTCCTTCCGTTTTTCAAGGACAGGACTCCTCTGTTAGACATTTCGATGAAAACAGCCACGTTGGCCTCAATCCTCCACAACCCAGGTCCTTAGGGAGAAGCGAAGGTTTAGTCTACTGTGTAGTCTCCGTGCTCCTTGTGCAGACCTGTGTTTAGATTCAGTAAGCATTTATAGCGTGACTCGAGCCTGGCTGGCACCAGACCAGGCACCTTGAAGCAGGCGAGGAATGAACCTCTTGCCCCCAATAAAGCTAGATTCTTGATCCTTTGGGTGGAGAAAAATAGCCATCACCAAAATCATGCTAAGAAAAGGTTTACACCTTGATTTACCCTTAGTCTTTCATAGTGAATGAATCTTTGTGTTTTATTTGTTCCATTTTGTAAACTTGAATTTATTGGTGGAAAATAATGATACATACATAATATTCCACACTTACATATGTGCAGCTGCACGATATTTCAATCTGAGACTGTGTCTTGAGAAAATAAATTACATTCAAGTTCTACCTCTGCACATGCAGACCATTTCTGTGGACCCTACACAGTACAATGCTCATCCCAGCCTGAGGTTTTATCATCTGGGGTTTTTGCTTTGGAATAATGCAAGAAAACTTTACCATTAGCTTGAACAGAACTTCACTTTGATAGCAAATGTGCTGCAAAATCTGTATAATACAATCTCAGGGCAAATAATTTGGGATTATGTGCATGGATCTTCCTAAGTGTTTGAAGAATCCATGAATTGAGCAAATATATGGGCTTGGTAAATTCTTTTTGCATAAGAAATTTAGACTATTCTGTCCAAATAATCCATTTATCCTCCTGTGCTCACATTTGTTTCAATGTTCCTTCTGTTCCTCCTTAATTCAAACATTCATATAGTTTATTTTCTTATAACTAGAGAAGTAACTGGAGACAATAGATGTTTCAGATTTGTATCTTCCCTTCAATTCTTTCTTCATTATAATTGTGTCTACTTATTGTGGTGCTAGAAGATCTCAATCATGTGAACAAAATGCTGAATGGGTCAACTGGAAAGAAGCTTCATCTTGGTTGTTACAGTTTTTCTCCTAAAGTTATCCTCCAGAACCAGAGCAAATTATAATTTTATTCAGAGATGCAAAAGGTCCTCCCTACACATATGCACTTGTAGTCAAATTTTGAATCTGGGTGACAAAATAACCTCTGATTGAGAATTACTATCTTAGATCAAGGAAAAATGACATTTCTGACATGGCCCAGGTGAGGAATTGTTTTTAGCTCGGATGATGGAATAAAGAAGACAGCTGAGCAGAGACCAGTAGAACTACAGTAGACCCATCATAACATATAACATGGACAGCAATAAACCACTGTTGCTGTAAGCAGCTGCAATCTTTGGGATCATTTGTTATGAGGAATGACCAAGTAAGAGCTGACTGATACACGTAGTCAGCACAGGCCTGAGGCACATGCTCTTCCATGAGTCAGAGAATAGAATCAACTCTATGGAATTATGTGGTTAAGAATGGAGAGATAGGGGCAGGACTTCTGGAAGGACAGACTGAAGACCTCCTTAGATTTGTTTGTAGCAGACAGAATAATGGCTCCCCAAAGATGGTCATGTCCTAATTCCTGGAATCTGTGAATATGTTACTTTACATGGCAAAAGGGGTTTTGCAGATATGATCAAGTCAAGGATCTTGAGTTGAGGGATGATCCTGATTCTCTGGGGAGGGGGACAGTATAATCACAAGTCATGTAAGTGTGAAAGAGGGAGACAGGGGAGTCAGAATCTGAGAAAGAGATGTGACGGTGGAAGCAGACGTTGCAGAGGTGTGATTGGTGGCTGTGAACATGGAAGTGGCCACCATCCAAGGAATGTGTGTAGCTTCTAGAAGCTAGAAAATTCTAGAAAACAGATTTTCCCTCTAGAGCCTGCAGAATGAATTCAACCTTACTAACATCTTGATTTTAGTCCTGAAAGACTCCTTTCAGACTTTTGGTCTTCAGAACTAAGATCATATATTTGCGTGGTTTTAAGCCACCTCATTTGTGCTAATTTGCAGCAATGGGAAAGTAATATGCCACTCCTCTACAAAAGCAAAAAAAAAAAAAAAAAAAAAAAAAAGTGGGGGGGCATGCAAAATGGTCAAAATCAACTTCTTCAGAACTCCAGAAATTAACCAAGGGCTTGCAACAATCTGAGAGGCATGTATTAAAGAAAAACGACTGAGACTCAGTTAGAATGATGGGGTTTGTGGTAGAACATGTCCTCCTCCTGTAAATCTCCTGAGTCCCATAGTAGCCTTGAACACCAGAAGCCATGCAACCATGGTTGCTGTGGAAACCAGCAGCCTGGTAGCTATCAAAGGAGACCAAGCAGGTTTGGAATTCATTGCCACTACTCACCTGCCCCACAGCTCCCTGGAAAAGCCCCGTGAACACATTGTTACCATTTGACTTGACTCAGAGCTCACCCTGCAGGAAAAGCTCTGTCCCCAGGGCATTTGTTGAAAAAACAATGAGCTGTAACTGTTTAATGACATAGTTGCCTAAGGCTGTGATACCATTTGGCGGAAGGAAGATCCTTGGTATGAAATGTCCATGGGGGCTTTGGAAAGCTGTTATATTCTTGGTAAACTACAAGGTCACACACATGTGCAGGGCTGTGTGCACCACCAGGGAAGACCTGAGAGCCACCCAGCCTTTGACCTCTGAATGACCCTGAGTTCATATGCAAGCAGTAAGTGAAGGCTAAGACAAGCCCCTCCAGACAAGCCCCTCCACAGCCTGAGCCTTGAAATCATGCCCCAACCTGTGCAGAGCTCCTTGTCAAACGGTGGAACCTTACGGTTTAAGGCACCTAAAGAAACCTTACCAATTATTAACTGACTACTAAGCTAACTGAACAGACACTCCATTGGCCACACACTAAAAGGGATACAGATTTTAAAGAATTAGCCCAGGAATCACTATGCAAACAAAGAAAAGCAAAACAACAAAAACTGTGTGTGTGTGCATTCTAATTTTTACAGTTGTTATATAACATTATGTAAAATATCCACTTTTTTTTTAAGATTTATTTCTCATTTATTTATTTTATTTTATTTATTTTTGGCTGTGTCGGGTCTTAGTGGCGGGGTGCGGGATCTTTGTTGAGGCATGTGGGCTCTTTGTTTCAGCGCGTGGGCTTCTCTCTAGTTGTGATGCACAGGCTCCAGGGTGCATGGGCTCTGTAGTTGTGGCGCATGGGTTCCACAGTGCGTGGGCTCTGTAGTTTCCAGCATGCAGGCTCTCTAGTTGAGGCGCTCGAGCTCAGAAGTTGTGGTGCGTGGGCTTAGTTGCCCCGCAGCATGTGGGATCTTAGTACCCTGACCAGGGATCAAACCCACGTCCCCTGTATTGTAAGGTGGATTCTTTACCATTGGATCACCAGGGAAGTCCCAAAATATCCACTTTCAACGAAATGTCAGAAGACATGCAAAGATACAGGAAAGTGTGGCCCATATAAAGGAAAAAAAAAAATGGTTCTTGAAGGGTCCCAGATATTGGACTTACTAGGCAAAGATTTTAAATTAGCTATTACAAGTAAGTTCAAAGAACTAAAGGTAATCATGTCTAAAGATTGAAGGAAAGTATGATTAAAGAATTAAAGAAAGTGTATTTGTCTCATTATTAACTTGAAAGTTATTTATATGTTCTGGAGACAAGTACCTCATCAGACATTTGTTTTTAAGTCTTTTCTTCTAGCCTATATGTTTTCTTAATGGTGATTTTTTTTTTATAGTTTCACTTTTTTTATTGGAGTATAATTGCTTTACAATGTTGTGTTAGTTTGTGCTGTACAAGGAAGTGAATCAGCTATATGTATACCTATATCCCCTCCCTCTTGGACCTCCCTCCACCCCTTGATGAGCAGAAGTTTTCAGTTTTGCTGAAGGCTAATTTATCTTGTTTCTCCTCTATAGTTATCACTTTCTAGTGTCCTAGGTACATGCTGCTTCTCAAATTAATTTTTGTGTATTGTGTAAGGCATAAGGTTGAGGGTCCTTATTTTTTTTAACAATTTTTTTTTCCAATTTTTGCAGAACCATTAAAAAAAGACTTTTCTTTTCCCCATTTAATTATTCGAATGTCCTTTTCAAAACTATTTGATTACAGAAGTGTGGGTCTCTTTCGGGAATCTATATATTTTTAAAGAAACCCTTTTTCCTCTCTTATGCCAACACTATACCCTCTTGATTACTGTAGCTTTATAATAATATTTGAAGTCAGGTAGTGTGAGAATCAGGTTTGTTCCTTTTTTTTTTTCAAGATTTTTATTTTTATAACTGTTTGGGTTCTTTGCATTTCTGTATACATTTTAGGAGCAGTTTGTGAATTTCTATTGAAAAACATGGTGAGATTATGATTTGGAATGAACTAAATCTATACATGAATTTGTGGAAAATTGATCTCTTAACGATTCGGAGGATTCTAACTCATGAACATTGCATATCTCTACTTTTTACATATTTCTGGATTTAATTTGCTCAATTGTATTAATAATTTTTGTGTCCATGTGAGATATTAATCTATAATTTTCTTTTCTCATGTCTTTAAAAGTTTTGTTATGATAATTATCTTGGCCTCATAAAATGCTTTGGGAAATGATCTATCCTGTATTTCTGAAAGAGCTTATATAAAATCGGTTTAAATTTTTTTGTAAATATTTGATAGAATGGACTGGTGAAAAAATGTGGGCTTGAGATTTTCTTTATAAGAAGTTTTGATAATTTGAGGTAATAGAATATATACATATATATATGTGTATGCCTCCGATTCCTGGCAAGAGGTCCTAAAACCCTTGTAATTTCCTAAGTGATAAGACCACTAGGAGAATCTTTTATCCTAATATTTGGCCTTTGATCCTGGTTTCTGACACCAAGTTCCTAAATCCTTAGACTAATCTGGGTGATAACAGTGTCTTTGGTTCTAAGGGGGTGAGTCTTGGTGGGCTCCTGGATGGGGGTCGGTCACCAGAAAGACCAATCCGAGATTAGAAGCTTGGAATTTTCAGCCCAGCCCCCCTTTCTCCACAGAGGGGAGAGTGGCTGGAAATGAATCCATGATTGATCGTGCCCACGTGATGAAGCCCACATAAAACCCCCCAAAGTGTGGGATTTGATTAGATTCCAAGAGGGTGAACACGTGGAGGTGGCGAGAGGGTGGCTAGCCCCGGAAGGGAGCAGAAGCTCCGCCCCTTTCCACTTAGCGTCCCTCTGTGTTTCTTCCTTCTGGATGCTCATCCACATCCTTCATCACAGCCTTTTATGAAAAACTGGTAAAAAGCAAGTAAACTGTTTCCAGAGTTCTGTGAGCCACTCTAGCAAATTAATTATACTTTTTATTATCATTCAGTTCAAAATATTTTCTAATTTCCTTCATATTGAGTCTCATTGTTATTTGAAAATGTATTGACATGTGTCACCTGCTGTATTAGTCAAGGTTCTCCAGAGAAACAGGATATTTATATATATATATATATATATATATATATATCTCACATCATGGCTTATAAATGATTTTGGTGAGTCCAAAAATCTGATGGGCGGGGTCGGCAGGCTGGAGAGTGGGGAGGTAACAGGAAAGAGCTAAATCGGACTCCATGTTCGGTCTGTGTCTTTGACTTTAACCTTTGCTTTTCGTTGCTTTTGTTATATAATCATACATAATGGCCTGCCTCAGGGAACCCTGCCCCTCTGCCTGAATATTAAACCAAAGTGCCTTTGTACCTCCCGACCCTGTCCTCCTGGGGATGGATGCAGGAAAGAAGAAATTAACACATCCCCTCCCCAAGACTGGCCATTCCAGGGGACATTTGCAAAACTTATGACCTTTTTACTTTACTTCTTCATCTCCTCCCCATCTCTGTGCTATAAAAGAAACCAGCATCCAAACCCCAATAAGATGGTTTTTCAGAGACGCTAGTCTACCATCTTCTTGGTCTGCCAGCTTTCCGAATAAAGTCGTATTCCTGGCCTCAACACCTCGTCTCTGATTCATTGGCCTGTCGTGCGGCTAGCAGAGCGAGCTTGGACTCGGTAACAAAGAGAGAGCTGTGATTTGAGTCCACAGGCTGTGTGCTCTAGAACCAGGAGGAACTGACGTTGCAGATGAAGTCTGAAGACCATCTGCTAGAGGACTCTCCCGTGCTCGGGAGTGGTCAACCTGTTCTATTCAGGTCTTCAACTGACGGATGAGGCATATACGTGATGGAGGGCACTTTGCTTTACTCAAAGTCCACCAATTTAAATGTAAATCTCAACCAAAAATATCCTCACAGAAACATCCAGAATAAGGTTTGACCAAATATCTGGGCACCATGGCCCAGACAAGTTGACACATAAAATTAGCCATCACACTTGCTTTCCAAAATCAGAGCTTTGCAGTTACTTTACTGACTTTCAATTTAACCACATTGTGGTAACAGAACATGCTCTATGAGATTTTGATCCCTTTAAATGTGCTGAGACGTGTTTTACAGCCCCGCATATGGTGTATCCTGATGAACTATACATGTACAGTTCAAAGAGTGTGCAGTTTATAGTTACTGTGTGGTTGACCATGTTATCTAATTGTGCAATAAATTACTAAGAAAGTGGTGATAAAATCCCCAACTATGATTGTACTTGCATCTATTTTTCCATTTAGTTCTGCCAGTTTTTGCTTCAGGTATTTTGGAGCTCTTTTATTCAGTGTGTGCATATTTATGGTCATTTTGTCTTCCTGATAAATTGATCCTTTTATCGTTATGAAAAGGTATTTTATCCTGATAATACTCCTTGTCTCAAAGTCTATTTTTTTTCTGATATCAATATAGCCATTGCAACTGATTTTGATAATAATATATATTCCATCCTCTTACTTTCAGCTTGTATGTTTATATTTCGTTTTATATTTATGGATATCTCTAGTAGACAGAACAGAGTTGGGTCTTATTTATTTATTTTTTAATCCAGTCTCAGAATCTCTGCCTTTTACTTGGAGTGTTAATCCATTTACATCCAGTGTAATTACTAATATTATGTGGTTTAGGTTTGCTCGTTTGTTTTTGGTTTTCTGAGGCTTTTTTTTCTCTTTATTCCTCCATTTCTGTCTTATTTTGGGTTATATAACTCTTCAGCTGGCTTTTTGACTATAGCACTTTGCATCATTTATTAGTGGTTGTTCTAGAGACTACAATGCATCTTTAATAACATTCTGCTTAGAGTTAATATTATACTATTTTACATAATAAGTAAGAAATGTACAATAGCATAGTTTTCTACACTACACTATTGTTACATATTGTAACTTTGTGCCATAGTTATTATATATTACGACTACATATGTCATTATCCCTATAATACTTGCTATAATATTTGCTTTAAATAGTCACATGTCTCAAATGAATTTAAAAATAAAATTATAACTTTTTATAGTATCATATATCATTTCTAGTGCAATTTTTTCCTTCTGGTGTCATTTATCTTCAGCCTGAAAATTTATTTGGCATTTCCTGTTATGCAGGTATACAGAACAAGAATAAATGCCTTTAAGTTCATTTTTGAAAACTATTTTTGCTTCATAAGCAATTCTTCTACATTGTTTTATACTGAATTAAAATTTCTGGGGAATGTGCCCAGGCATTGTGTTTTTCAGTACCTTAAGTGATTCTAACATACAGCCAGTTTGGGAATCAAAACAAAGAAATATGAAATTAAACCTGAAGGAGGCTTAGTGCCAGGTCACTTGGTTTTTCTGGTCTTGAACAAACATTCACTTTGAGTGATTATAGAAAATAAGATCACACACACACACACACACACACACTTTCTGTAGGAAAGGTCGAGGTAACTAAGTAGAAGTCTCATATAAGAAAAAATGTTAAAATTTTCAGATTCAGATAGAGTAATCCACACTATTATCAATGTGTGGTCCTCCCTGGGGCATAGCTAACTGGTACATTTGCCTGTCAATCAAAGGGCATCATGCCACCCAGGTCCTGGGTTAGGCAGAGAGATAATGACAAGTTATGTGACCTTGAGCAAGTTCTCAGCCCCAGTTTCCCTGTAAAATGGGATCAAAACCGACTAATTTATAAGGTTATTGTGAGAACTAAAGATGGCAAGTAAAGCACGTAGGATATAAGAGACCTCGGAAATGATATATTTTTGCTCTGTACAAAGACTAGGAAGTGAATTAACTTTTCTTCTGTATCTTGACCCCAGATAGAACAGATGTTTTTCTGTAAATAACCTCTCACAGGTGCAATTATTTACACATCTGGCTCTGCTATTTGAAGGATGTGTACACAAACAGTTATTTGTAGGGAAAGGAAATCTACCCTTCATTTCTACAACCCCAGTTTCCTAAGTTTCCTCTCTTAGAGGCTAAGAAAATAGTTTTCACTCTACCTACTTCAAAGATACTTGATCATGGGCTAATGGCATGAAGACTCTTTATGAATGACAGCTGGGTCAATTGTTTTGAGAGTAACCTAAGATAATTTATTTTGTGAGCTGGCTGGGATCATTGCAAAGTTTTCCCATAATAATAAAAGATCTTGAGAAATGAAACAAATAAACAAGTATATGAAAACTATTAGTTAAAGAAGGAGACACAGGAAAATAATTGTGGAAATATTGAGTGTTAGTAAGATTGGGAAATGATAGAACACCCCTCTCTGAGGAGCTTTTGAAAACACTGTACCTTCTTGTACATCTGGGACAGTTGGTCTAGTAGTTGTAGTTTAGCCGTCTTTGGAAAGAGGGATAGGAGAGACCAGATGCATAGCCTGACCAGTTCTGGGAGCATTGAACTCATTTCATTTAATGTGGCTTCAAACTGAAGCCCCAAAGAGGCAGCAGATCCAAGAGGGGAATGCTGAGCTCCAAGCCAGGCGTCCTCAGCTCCTGCAGCCCCCTCACCTCCTCTGCCCCTTTCTCCAATCTCCGGAGAATGCTGTGCTAACAGTGGCTCTTGATAATGAGCCTAAGAAGCCCTTCCGCTCTTTCCAGTGACCCCCAGGCTTCAGGGAGGGGCCTGGAGTGGGCACGTGAGCCAATTCCTGCACAGAAGAGCAAGCTGATGTGGCGCCTGTTTCCCGGTTTACACCAGCCTGGGAGTCAAACTATGGGCGCAGCAGTGAACAGTGGGCTCCGTGCTCGCCTCCACCCGAGGCGCCCAGGCTTCTTCCGGTGGCCCTGGGAGTCAAACTATGGGCACAGCAGTAAAACAGTGGGCTCCGTGCTCGCCTCCACCCGAGGCGCCCAGGCTTCTTCCGGTGGCCCTGGGAGTCTGGGGGGGGGGCGGTGGTGGTGGGCTCTGCTCTGGGGTCTCCACTCCTGGCCGCGCAGTGGTTTTGGTATCAGGCCGATGCAAGTTCACCCACATTTTTGCGTGTGTTAGCACTTCGTTTTTTATTGTGGGATAATATTGTATGGATGGACCATTCATCTGTAGATGGACACTTGTGCTATTTCAGTTTGGCTGTTTTGCATAGAGCTGCTATGAACCTGTGCCAACTTGAATTTTTTGTCCCTATTTTCAGTTCTTTTAAAAGACACAGAAGTTTCTTTAAACCAGTATTTTTAAAGAGTTTTGATTAGTTGTCAACATTAAAAATTATCTGTAAGTCTCTTTCTACATTTTCTTAAAATATTTCCTGGTTTTGGCCAGACTCCGGAGGGGATGTGTTCATTTCTTCTTTCCTGCAGCCATTCACAGGTGGGCCTGGTCAGGATGTTTCCTGTGAGCTAAACAAAGGTATTTTAGCTTAAGGCACAGGCATGGGAGGCAGGGTTCCTGGAGATGGGCCATTATGTATACTTTAAGCCATAGGCAACACTCCTTTAGTGATTAACTTGTAGCTAAAGCAATAGAATACAAAGGTTACAGCAAAGGAAATGATCCAGTGTGGAGTCAGGTTTGCTCTTACCTGTTACACATGGATGTTCAGAGTAGCTTTATTTGTAATAATCCCAAACTGGGACCATCCCAGGTGTCCGTCAGTGGCTAAAGAGTTATGCAAGCTGTGGTCCACCCACACAATGCGACATTATTCAGGAATAAAATGGGATTTTGTTGATGCAACTACCTGCATGAATCTCCAGAGAATTATGTTGAGTCAGACAAGGTAATCCCAAAAGTTACGTACTGTTTGATTTCATTTACATGAATTCTTTTTTTAAATTGAAGTATAGTTACAATGTTGTGTTAATTTCTGCTGTATAGCAAGGTGATTTAGTTATACATACATGTACATTTTTAAATCTTCTTTTCCCTTATGGTTTATCTCAGGATATTGAATGTAGTTCCCTGTGCTATACAGTAGGACCTTGTTGTTTATCCATTCTAGAATAATCGTTTGCATCTGTAATCGTGTGCATCATTTACATAAATTCTTGATGTGATAAAATCAGAGAAATGGAGAGCAGATTAGGGTTTGCCAGGAGTAAAAGAGCGGGTGGGGCTGCAGAAACCTGGTTGTAGATAAAAGGGCCACGACATGGGGGGATGTGGGGACGGACTCGTCCTGTGTCTTGACTGAATCCATGCCAGTATCCTGGTTGAGCTTATTGTACCATCATTTTGTAAGATGTTACCATTGGGGGAAACTGGGTAAAGGGTACGTGGGATCTCTGTAGTATTTCTTACAACTGCATGCAAATTAACAATTATCTCACAATAACAAGCTTAATTAAAAACAACAACAACAGAAGTATGGGTATACAAATTTGTATGATTAGCAATAGAAGGTCCGAGGTTCCTTCTACTTCTGACACACAGAGCTTCTAGCACAGGGAAAGCGGTCTCTCTTCTGCCCAGAGTTCGTTGGCCATTTGGGGACCAACCTTTCTTGTTGCTGATGGACATTTTTGAAACCCAGTCATGGCTGCAGGCACTCAAATGAACACTTATCCCCGATAGGAAATATGGGGCAATGGTTGTGAAGAGACCTCTGTGTTTCTCTAAACTGTTGAGACAATTCACGGGCTTCCCTTCCTCCACAGAACCTGATCTGACCCTCGCAATGGAAGCACGGGGTAGGAACGCACAGCCATCATGGAGCGATTCTAAAGAGACTCGCTCACCTCTAGCCCACCTATGTAAGGCCACGTATAAAAGGCAGTGGGGGAAATTCTAAGCTGTCTCAACAGACGGACCCCAGTGAGGTCAACACATCTATGCAACAAAGTGTGTGACCAGGGAGACTGAGTTCTTCAAGGCTCTAAATATGATTCTGTCACAAGATCAAGAACCTTCCATAGACTTTTGCTTAGTTACTGTTACAACGAGCTGATTACAGGAAATTAAAGGTAATTGGCACATCTATATGACGTAAGGATTCAGCACAATTTAGCTGGTGATGGTTTTGGAAATACAGTATTAACCAGAAATTTAAAAACCCTCAGCTTTTAACAATATTATTTCATTTTATGGAACAACATGGATTTGTTTATGGCCCTTGACCATCCATTGATTTATTTCACAAACATTTATTTGATACTTATTCTCACCCACTATTATCAGGCAAGGCCTTGTATTTTTGCATCTACTTTCATGGAAGCCTTTAATTTTTGGCAAACAGTCATCCCAATATATTGAAACAAGAAAAAAGGGAAAGAAGGTCTCAAAAACATATTCTTTCTCTTCTGTTCATGCTTTCATGATATTTGGCACTAATAGAAATGACCTTTAGGTTCTGCACGAGTAAACATTACAGAATAAAGGGGAAAGATTCCTCAGCTCAGAGCCGGGTTCCCTACACGGAGGGTTTAGATATCTTTGCATTTTTATTTCAATAACTTGCCTCTGATGAGTCCATGTTTACTGTGCCAATAGTTTCATTTTCAAATAAGGTATCTCGTACATGGCAAATCTCAGAAAAGTCTCGTTATTTTCCTGATTATTTTCATTACTTTCACTGTTGCTTTTCTGCTGACATGGAATCAGTTAAATTGTTCTCAAGTCTAGCTTAGACTGAGATGTTTGTGCTGAAAAATATATGCACTGAAAAAGGAATGCTTGCTATGAACCCTTTTGCCCACAATTATATCCTCTTCTTTTTTATGTAAAAGTTTATATTCTGTGCAACAATTTTCTTAGATTTTAATGTTTCATTAATTGAATCCACTCTCCAAAATTTTCATCTACGAATTTTGCTCCTTCTTGGACCAGACTTACTGAAGGTGAAGTGCCATTTTCTCTCCCCCTCCCACAGAACTCGTCATGTAGAGAGGATGCTAATGAGACATGACTGGGGAAGGGTGCACAGGTGTATTATACGGGCTCAGATTGGCAACCCTCTGATACACACAACACAGGCACACACACGCACGCACACACACACACACACACACACACACACACACAGAGCCAGGCTTGATCAAAGACTTCCATTTGGTTGAACTTGGCAATGATTTTGAAATGTTGACAACTGTCAAATTAAGATCACCCAAGCCATTTCACAGGCTCAAATTTGGATGCAGGTCTCAGAACAGAAGGAGAGAGCTACTGGCTACTGCCCAAGTGACTTTATCATTTATCATTGGGTTAGCGATGCTTTATGAAATGGAGCCACACCGAGATGGGGAGTGGAGGGGGTCAGCATCCAACTCTAGAAATCATTTCTTTTCACGTTCACCTTGATTTGAAGGAAGAAAATAGATTTGCCTTTTATCTAAAATGTGCGCTCCCCTTTCTTTCCCCACCAGCCTGGGAGAAGCATCATGTCTTTCAGTGGGCAGGGCAGGGTGGGGAGATGGGGCGAGGCGGGGTTAGTTCTCCAGGTCTCTGAAGTGCTGCATTTCCATATTCGGTCATGGTGATGTATTCTGTTGCTACACATCCCGCTGATGCCCACTTTGCACTGTCCGTCCTAGGTGAAATCTTCATGTGTCTCTTGTCTTCCTCTTGATTTTAAGCCTGTTAAGAGCCATGACTGTGTCCTCTCTATCTTGGTCAGTATTTTTGCACCCAGCACAGCATCTGCCCAGAGCAGGGACTGAATAAGTGATACCAACACATGGAGAAGAACAGATGATTTGGGTGCATGAGAATGAAACGTGATTTTTCTTAAGTGGCCATCTTGACTGGAACTGTAGCAGGACAGAGAAATTCAAATTATTTACTGAAAACGGTTTCTTTGTAACATTAGATTAGTTATCTATCAGCAGATGACTCAGCTGACATTTGAACTGAATCCTTTTAGTTAGAAAAATGAATATTCTGTTTCCAGGAGGGATTCTGGTCAGTGCAGTTATCCCAGACTTCAAGTTGAAGGCCTGGGAACCCCTCTGCACACACAGTAGATGCCGGGAGGGGGCTATCTGGGAAGAAACCAGGCCACGTGCTGCTCAAAGCCCTTCATTCCAGCAAGAGGTTCCAGGTTATCAGTAAATTCATATCCAGGGAGTCGTAGAAATTAAACCCCCAACTAACTTCAGGGTCTGTTGTAAATATGCAAAGCCACTCAGGTCAAAGCTGTAAAGCTCGTCTGACAATACTCCTGATATGCTCCTGCAAACCTCCCAGGCCTCTGAGTTTATGGAAAAAAAAAAAGCAGCAATACCATTTTGGACTGCTTGTGTGTCAAGACCACAGGATGTCAGCTGTGCAAATCGAATGGTAAATTAAACAATAGTTATGAAAACGCCTGGCATGGTAAAACTGGTACAGTCAAGATGAAGTGCTGAAATAATCATCTTTGGAAATAATGAACTCCAATGCGGTGTGTTTGGTAGATCAGATGTAAAAGAGAGTATGTACTCGAAGTGAAGCGGATTCATTTGTATTCAGTATCTTAGTGGGCTTGGAACGTGAGATGCGGTTTCTTTAAAAGAAACACATTATTATACCATTTGCTTTAATTAAATAATGCTTTGTTTTTCTGAGTGTCAATAACTCAAAAATTATCCGGAGCCAGAACTCACTGCTTTAAAAAAAAAATCTCAAAATCATTTTAATAAAATGTGAGTAATGAGTGTACAACTATGATTGAACAGCAAACAAATCATCCCCCCATTTCTAGGGCTTTTGGTGGGAGAGGGGCTGGCAGACCCGGGGATGGTGAGGCTCGGCCAGTGGGAAAGCGGGAAAGTTCCAGTGGGTGCAGGAGGGGGCCCTGGCGGCTGCCCCCCAAGCCCAGCTGCCCCCTCGCCCCTGAGTAATGACACGAAGGCGTCAGGAGCGCTGTCGCCGGCTCCGGCCACAAGGTGTCGCTACACCGCTCGGTGTCCACCGGCGTCACCGCGTGTCCTGCTCCCGGGATCAGCGGTGCCTTTAATTTCTGGGTACAAGGCTCGGCTCTCCGGCATCTTTATTGGAGGTGAGGCACAGGGTGCAGGCGGAGGGCGGGAGAACTCTTCCTGTCTACATCCATGTAAATCGCAGCATCATTTAGGAATTCCGCGGTATGGTACCCTGGAAACGCAGCAGGGGCTGTAACGACGGGCAGTATGAATAGGTGTCAGCAAATAGCGACCTGCACCAAAACGGAGCAAATACACACACCGATCCTGAACTACACGGGTTTGAACAGCACCAGTCCCTTTACAGGAGGATTTGTGTTCAATAAATACAGCACCTGTCTTTTCATTTTACAGATCTTTCCATTAAGTACGCGTGGGGAGAAATCGTGTTCGATTAGAGATCACGCTATGTTGGGATCAAAAGAACTGGGGTTTGAGTCCTGGTTCTGTCCGGTCTGTTTTGGCTTCCTGTGCTCGGGTGAGTCATTTATCATCAATTCCTTTGTTTCAGAGGCAGAGCTGGCAGGACCGGGCAGGGAAGGGAGGGGGTCTGCATCCCCACCGTTATTCAAGGGTCAACTGTACACGTGTGTGGAGAGGCTTTTGGTCCTAAGAGTAGGATTCGACAACTTCTATTACATTTTGGTGAATAAGGTCTATGCAAGTGTGTCTTCCCTGGTGACCTTCAAATGTTAGGGGTGTTTAGGTGGTCAGAGGGTTAGCAAGGGCTGGACGTTTTGTCCCATCAGAGGGTGGCAAATTAGGTGTCAGCATTGCACGTGTACTGGATCTCAATGCAAACATAACCAACACAACGGGGCTCCGAGTCATGCTTCTAAGTGCCAGAACCTTCCCTCCTTTAGACATGCCGCCCAGGCCGGGGCCCCGTGTCTTTGCCCTTCTTCCTGGGGCCTCTCTTCCTCCTTCTCCTCCCCACCCAGCAGGGGAGTCTGGCTCCGGGAATAACAGACATTTTATTCATCTCACCCAAGGAGGACAATTGTTCAAGCCCAGTTTTCCTGGGAAGTGCCCAAGGGCGATTTTGCGGCCCCAGAACTGTGCAGTTCATGGGGACTTGAGTGTGAGACTTGTGGTCCCGGCAGGTGGCCTCCTGGTCTCAGCACAGGGGGCCCCACCCTTGTGATGGAGGCCTTGGCCGCCAGAGACCCGTCTCCTGGTTATTTCCTTCTCTCGGCTGTAAATCACGCTCCCCAGAGCGGCAGGATCTTCTTTCACACTTACAACCAAGCCCGTCTTTTAAACCGATCACCTTGACAGGATAGATAAACTTTTGAGAAAAATGGCTGCAGGCTTATCTGTCTGTCTCCCCAGGGAAGGGGGCCGTAGGGGCTCACACAGTTATATGGCAGGAGGGTAGGACACCAGACAGGGTGTCAGGGTGCAGAATGGTGTCCTTCCAAACGGGGAGCGGTGAGGGAGGTGCTATTAAAATTGTGTACATCGAAAATAATATAACAAAATTACAGAACAACATATATTTTGTGGGTTAAATCTTTAAGCAGTGTATTCTTACTCTGACCAAACTATCAGGGGTTCAAAATCAGTTTCTGCGTAGTTACGTTTTTTCTTTTCTGAAGGTTTGCATGCATTCTGAAGAGACAGTTGTTCAGTGGTGCACCTGGCGCCACATTGCCTCTTAGGAGTGGTTCAGCCCTGATTGGAAGTGGATTGGGGTTCGTTCTGCATGACAGTTATCCAATTTTTTAACACCCTATTGGATATTTTTAGGCCTAATGTACATGTACTTTGATGGAGGAACCCTGACTAGTGAGTATACAGTAAGAGCACAATAAAATACTGAACATACCATCCAGGCAGACCTCGTTTTATTGTGCTCTGCTGTACTGCATTTCACAGGTATTGTGATTTTTTTTTCCAAATTGAAGGTTTGTGGCCGCCCCGCATTCTATCAGCACCATTTTTTTCAGCAACATTTGCTCATTTCATGCCTCTGTGTCACATTTTAGTAATTCTCGTGATATTTTAAACTTTTTCATTATTATTATACTCGTCATGGTGATCTCTGACCAGTGATATTTGCTGTTACTACTATGATTCATTGAAGGCTCAGATGATGGTTAGCATTTTTTAGCAGTAAAGTATTTTTAAATTAAAGTATGCCCTTTTTCTTTAGACATAATGCTATTTCACATTTTAATAGACATTATAAACGTAACTTTTATTTGCACTAGGAACCCCCAAAACTTGTGTGACTGGCTTTATTGTGATACTTGCTTTATTGCATGGTCTGGAACTGAACCCACGACATCTCTGAGGTCTGTCTGTAATAGCACACGGGATTTTTCTTGGCCTCTATGGATTTGGGTGATCAAATACCCCGCGAGTATCTGTCAAGGTCATGGTGGGCCTTGTCTTGTCAGGACGGCCATCCTCACCACGGGCAGCAAGACCCTCGGGCCACTGCTGAGTCGTTCTGTGATTCATTGCTTCACAGAGCTACAGAGTACAGCTGTGGCCTGGAGGTTTCCCCGAAGTATGTACAGTGCAACCAGAAGTGTTAGTGTCCCAGAAGAAGGTGATGCATTGCCACATGGGCCCCTCTTCAGGGCCACCCTTTTCCCAAGGGCAGCGTGATAAAGCCCGTAAGGACTCTAGGTTCTCACGATGGACGGGGACCTCAGTCTTGTATGTTATGTAAATAGTGATGTCCCTCCAAGTCATTCACAACCTTGCACAGCAGGGCCCCAAACTTCCTTTCTATCCCTGTTTCCTGATGGTCCTTCTTGGGGGTTGAATTGTACCTGCCAAAAAGATTTGTTGAAGTTCTGATTCCCTATGAACGTGACCTTGTTTGGAAATAGGGTCTTTGCAGACGTAATCCGGTTGAGGCCATAACTGAGTAGGGTGGGCCCTAATGCTTCTAAGAAAAAGACAGTTTGGGCAGAGACACGCAGAGGGAGGGTGGCCATGGAAGGCAGAGGCAGAGGCTGGAGTGATACTGACACCTCGGAGTGGTACCCTGAAGGCGGCCTCAAACCACCAGGTGCTGAAGAAGCAAGGAAGGATCTTCCACCCGGGCCTTTGGAGGGAGCAGGCCCACACCTTGATTTTGGACTTCTGGTCTCCAGAAGGATGAGACAATAAGTTTCTGCTCTTTTAAGTCACCTGGCTTTTGGTAGTTTGTTCCAGCAGCTCCAGCAAAGGAATACACCCCATTATACATACATTACGCTCTCATGAAACCCAGGTCCATCAGGTTCCCTGGCCGGGCTCCACACTGCCCCCCCCCAGGCAACCTTCCTCTGCCTCTTCTTTCTGCCCCATCACCTCCCCTCCTGCCAAAATCCCATTCATCATTTGAGCTCTATCTCAAAATCCTCCTCTGTGAAGCCTTCTCTGATCTTACATATGCTGAAGAATTCCTCTCCTCTAAATTCCCGCAGGACACTGAACTTTCCTCATAGCGTTTGTGTTCTGCATTCGATTATATTTCTCTCTTCCCTGTATCTTATCTCTATGAGATTAAAAGGTCTTTGAGGGCAGAATATGTACATTTTCTATTTTGCGTTCCCTAAAGCATGTCACACGCATGCAGGAGGGCATCAAAATATTGATAAATTGAAATAGTTTAATTCTAGATTGACAAGCTATTTGGAAATGACTAATGCCGGAGATTCTTTCAATACTCGTTAAGTTTGATCTGTCTGGTTAGTCCTCCCTTCTACGTGGCTAGTTCCATGCAGCGTTAGGAATGGACCATCTGTCATAGCGCTGGGATATGGCAGATGTCCAGTGAATATTTGTTGAGTGTTTGGATGCATTTATGCTAATATGACTAAGAGATAATTCTCACCCTGGAAAAGCTTCTAGTCTAGTAGGGAACAAGTAACCAGTATTTCAACCGAGTCTGGAACACATAGTGATAGACTTTGCACGGTTTCTCCATAGCAGAGAAACTCCTAGCTCAGCTCTGCAGAATGTTAGAAAATCCCTGAGGGGCTGGTGCACGAGCTGAATCATGAGTGACAGGAAAGACTTGGGTGGGTGAAGAAATGAGGGGCGTCAGGGAGGCGTGGAAGGAAGGGACATGCTCTGGACATGTGCGCGGCATTTTCCAGTTTACCTTCTAACCCAAAGCAACCTTTTCTAGTTCCTTGTGTATTTATTCAAGTTGATTAATCAATTTATCAGGCCCTGGACATGGTCAGATTTTAAAAGAAGGGGTGTTCAGGGCAAAAGCCACAGATGAGTGTGCAAACAAGACATGATGACCTCGGAAATGGGTTGAGTTGATGGATTTGGAACAACTATGAGCGGTTCTGAGGGCAGATGATAAACTTTGATCATTTTGCTAAATACTCACACATAGAAAATGTACGTCAAATTCATAGGACATTGAAAGAAATGATTTCAAAATCCTGTTCATGTTGACCGCTGTATACGAGCTACACAGAATATTCTTCAGACCAAAAGTGTGAACCTGAGTGAAGTCTCCTGGCCACAAGCAAAATTATGATGAAAACGATGATAGCGATGATGGTGGTCACGACACCATTGGTACCTACAAGCGTCATGAATGACATGAACGGGCCTTGAACTGCTTAAACTGTTCTAAGACCTGTACTTGTATTATTTCATTTAATTCACATATAGCTTAGGTGAGCTGTATTTTCATATCAGCTTAATTTGATTTTAATGTAATTTAATCTAAATTAATTTAATTAACTAAATTAAGCTTTAATTAATTTAATTTTTATTAAAAAGTTAAATTTCAACATTTTAA
Source organism: Balaenoptera musculus (assembly GCF_009873245.2). NCBI lineage: Eukaryota > Metazoa > Chordata > Mammalia > Artiodactyla > Balaenopteridae > Balaenoptera > Balaenoptera musculus. The sequence continues at coordinate 87,565,408 of NC_045798.1, read as the reverse complement.
TTTAATTCACATGCAGCTTTAGGTAGGTAGTATTCGTGTCCCCATTTCATAGATGAGGAATCAGGGATTCTGAATGCCTTGCCCATGACCACGACGCAGCTCGTGCGTGCCGGGGCAGCTGTGGGTTTCCTGCTCCCTACGGGCAAAGCTCCACGTCCTCAGGGTCGTGACAGCAGGATGAGTGTTGGGCTCTGGGGGCTGATAGACCTGGCTTTGAACTCTGGCTCTTTTCTGGATGTGCAGTTTTGGGTGATTTGCTGAAGAGTCTGCACCTTAATTTCATCCTTTGTGAGAGCAGCTAGCACTGCCCCCCTCATCCACTTGCCACCAGGATGAAATGGGGTGAAATCTATTAGATGCTCTGACTGTTTTTCAAAAGTAACATCTTAGGACGTTACTTGTTTGAACTCTTGTTCAAGTCTAAGAATTGTTGATACAACTGAACCTATCTACAAAACAGAAACAGACCCACAGACAGAGAGAACAGACTTCCTTGCCGAGGGGGGAGAGTGGGGGAGGGACAGATTGGGAGTTTGGGATTAGCAGATAGAAGCTTTCATATATAGAATGGATAAACAACAAGGTCCTACTGTACAACACAGGGAACTATACTCAATATCCTGTGAGAAACCAGAATGGAAAAGAATATGAAAAAGAATATATATGTGTATAACTGAATCACTTTGCTGTACAGTAGAAATTAACATAGTAAATCAACTATACTTCAATAAAATTTAGAAAAAGATATAAAAGGACATAAGAATCACTGATGGAAGAATGTAGTAAAAGGAACGTAGAATTTGGACACAACACATTCAAGTCCTTGGTTCCCCGTAGCTGGTGGACCTCGGGCAACGTAGTTAGCTCTCTGTGGCTTGTGCTGAAAATATTGACCACGCTGGGCTGCCTGGAGTTGCTCAGGCAGGTGGCGGCCTGCCTTCCAGCAGAGCTCAAAGAGGCGCTAACCAGAATAGCCACCGGTTGTCACTTTGTGTTTACACCACACCTTTGAGGTAAGTGGGGAAGATGCTAGAATTCCCATCACAGTCGACAACAGAAGCTCAGAGGAACGCACCCATTTCCCCCACTCTCCTACCAGGTCAGGGTGTGTACCCTTCAGCTGTGCCGGGTGGCTTTCTGAGTTTATTTCCTCAGTGGGCCCTTATTTTCCTCCATTAGTGCACCCCAGGTCTTAGATGTGTGTGTGGCCAGAGGTCCACGGGGAGCCCAGGGCAGGGCTGCCCGCTGGATCTGGACTTTCTCATCATCCAAGGCACCCCTTCATGATTCTTTTATTTTGCTTCCAACTGGCACCATCGGCTCCCAGTTTTAATTGTATGGGCCACATTGTTTGCAGTTTATTGTATGGGATTATTTCTTCCTGGTTCATGAGGGTTGTTTGGACCTCTATCTAGAATGTTCTTTGCTTTGTTTTGGGGGCAGGGACTATGCCCTATATTTCCATGGGTCTCTGTGGTTAACCCCCTTTGACCCATAGTTGTAGGTGCTTAGTAAACCCTTTTCCGTGAAGTCAGGGAGCTCATACTGAACCTCTGATCTTGCCCAGTGTGTTGGGCCTTCTCCAGGTGGGTGGAGGTTTCATGAGGAATTGATGCAGGTTGACGGGCAAGGACCTGATGGAAGATGGTTCATGACAGAACCACTTTCCCCAAGGTCATAATCAAGATTGTCTTACTGGGCGGCGACATAATCAGTAACATTTGAAGAACTCAGATCCAAGGGCGTCCTAATCCTCCACGTCACTTTTAGGAGTGATACTAGTCATGCAAATGAGTGTCACTTGCATCATTTTATGAAGAAGAAACTCACTGGGAAGCTCCAAAGTTCTCTGTGAGCTGCGAGGCCATCTGAACTGGCCCAAACCCTTCTCATGAATTATTCTCTCTGGCCACGGAATTACTCTTACTTGAATTTTTCCAGCTGGAACATTCATAGTACAAACTAAAATTTCCTTTCTGGGTTCACTTTTGTTTGTCTCTTTACAGGTAAAAAATAAAGAATAAAAGTGTTGCACCAACATGGATGGATCTAGAGATGATCATACCAAGTGAAGTCAGTCAGACAGAGAAAGACAAATATCATATGATATCACTTACATGTGGAATCTAAAAAATGATACAAATGAACTTATTTGCAAGACAGAAACAGACTCACAGACATAGAAAGCAAACTTACCATTACCAAAGGGGAAAGGGGGGTGGGGAGGGATAAATTGGGAATATGGGATTAGCAGATACAAACTACTACATATAAACTAGATAAACGAGGTCCTACTGTATAACACAGGGAACTATATTTAATATCTTGTAAAAAACTGTAATGGAAAATAATCTGAAAAAGGATATATGTATGTATATATATATTTATGTGTATATATCAATATCTATATCTATCCATCTATCCCCGAATCACTTTGCTGTACACCTAAAACTAACATAACACTGTAAATCAACTATACTCCAATAAAAAGATAAAGAATAAACGTGTGATATAGGGTTTCCCTGGTGGCGCAGTGGTTGAGAATCTGCCTGCCAATGCAGGGGACACGGGTTCGAGCCCTGGTCTGGGAGGATCCCACATGCCGCGGAGCAACTAGGCCCGTGAGCCACAACTACTGAGCCTGCGCATCTGGAGCTTGTGCTCCGCAACAAGAGAGGCCGCGACAGTGAGAGGTCCGCGCACCGCGATGAAAAGTGGCCCCCGCTTGCTGCAACTAGAGAAAACCCTCGCACAGAAATGAAGACCCAACACAGCCAAAAATAAATAAATAAAATAAAGAAAGAAGCTTTCATTTAAAAAAAAAAAAAAGTGGGTATGGAGGGCTTCCCTGGTGGCGCAGTGGTTAAGAATCCACCTGCCAATGCAGGGGACACGGGTTCGTGCCCTGGCCCGGGAAGACCCCATATGCCGCGGAGCAACTAAGCCCATGTGCATAACTACTGAGCCTGTACTCTAGAGCCCGCGAGCCACCACTACTGAAGCCCGCGCGCCTAGAGCCCGTGCTCCGCAGCAAGTGAAGCCACCACAATGAGAAGCCCACGCACTGCAACCAAGAGTAGCCCCCGCTCGCTGCAACTAGAGAAAGCCCGTGTGCAGCGACGAAGACCCAACACAGCCAAAACAAAACAAAACAAAACAAAGTGGGTATGGAAACCCTAATCATGAGATCCGACCTCCCCTCTTCCCCCTACTCCTTGGCCCCCTCCTCCCTCCCTTCCTCCCTTTTTTTGCCTTCTTTCTTTTTGTGCCTGTTTTATCGGATGGAGATGAAATAGACAATCCCCGGAAATTCACAAGGCTCTGATTTCCCGACCCCCTTGTGAGGAGCCTAGTGGCCAGTGTCCTCACTGCTGGGGTGGAGGGCTGGCGTGCCCTCTGGCTCTAATTCCCCGGCACCAGGGCCGGTTCCCTCCATGGCACTGACAGGTCCATTAGCCCCGTGAGCGGGGCTGCCCGCAGCCTGGGGTGCCGGCCTGCTCCCCATGTGCTGTGCGCCTGGGCGGTGGCACTACCCGCGTTGGCCCGCCTCCAGCTGGTCCCATGGGATCTCGCAGGATTTTTGTCTTAAATGCAAGCAGGAGGCAGGACAATAAGCTTTTTTTTCTGGGAAAACTCCCTCCCTCCCCCCAACCCCCCACTACAGAGCCATCATCCTTTCAGTGTCCTAATGGTGCTTCAGACAAAGATCAAAGTCTCCCAGATAAGTGTTCTTTTACACAATGTTCCTGACACTCCATTTTGTAAACAGTTTTTTTTTTGGGGGGGTAATAGAACATGTAAACATGCCGAGTGAGATGGATGGGCTGTCACTTTTCTCTCTCATCTTCTCCTCTTCAACTGCAGTAACCAAGGACGCAGGGCTTCCCTGACTTGGCCAAACTCAGCCTTTCCCTTGCACACGCAGAAAAAATGTGCGCGGAAAAATGGAGACCTAATGTCCCGTGAGGCCACCTCAAAGTTGCATTTCCTTCGGCATTTGATGGCGTTCTGGCTTTTCTCTCTTTACGTCATTTGTGAAACCTGCTTCTGCTCGGCTCCCCTCCCAACAAACAAGACAGCGACTGACGTCCCAGTCACCGGAATTGCGCCGCAAAAGTGACACATAACAAAAACACAAAGCAAATGGAAGTTGAAGTCTTTGCCGGTTTCTGTTATAGTTTCTCCCCAAATCTGGGATAATCAGCAGCACAGATATAAAACTGCAGAGCACTGTTGAACACTGTGAGGACAGATCTTTCAGATCTTTTTTTTTTTCCTTTTTTCGGTAATTGCAAACAGATTTTGATTATGCTGGCGACTCAGGTTTTTGCTACTTTGCGTTTGTGCCTGCCGAGCTTGTGCACATGAAAGTCACTGTGTGCTAGTTGGGGGAACAGCAGCTGTCTACACCGTCACCACCTGAGGGCATGTTTTCGGGGGTTTTATGGTTTTCTTTTAATCTGTAAAACAGCCGGCACCTTCCTCGCTCGGTGGAGGTGAAGTGGCTGTTGGGGGCTCGTCTGGGGCGTGAGGACCCCTGTTGGTTTCCACCTTTGTTCCAGAGGGGCCTCATCTGGAGCCGGGGACGCGCGGTGTGTGTGGCTGTGCTGGAATCAAAAGGCTTTCTGGAAGGTGATGGCGGTGCCTGCTCCCCAGGGCCTCCGGGGGCCCTGCGTGTTCTGGTCCCGGCCTGCCTGGAGGCCTGGGAACTTCACTCTCTAGATCCTGGGCCAGGACGTTTGCTCCCCAGAATTGGAAGGCTGAGGAGGGGGCTCCCTGTGGGGAAAGGGAGGGGAGATGGGGGCTTAGAGAGCCCCGGTTGATTCACAGGGCCCAGGCCAGCCCCCTCCGGTCCTCCCCGCGTGTCCTCCTCTGCCCTGATGACGTCACCTCTCTGCCCCCGGGAGCTGTAAGGTGGGATGTGGCAGCTGGAGGGCCCGGAGTCGGGGGTCAGCCTCCCCACCCCCTAGTTATTGCTCCATTGGCATTTTTCACTGGTTTCCTTGAGTCTCCTTTGTCCATTCTTGGTCACCGAGAAACGGGAAGGCTTATTTTTAGCCAGGTGCTTGCAACTTTCCTAACTCTCAGCCCAAATCTCCCACGTTTACCGAAGAGAGGAGGCCCTGACCTGTTTGTTGGGTCTGCACGGCCTTCGTGAGGTGCTCCGTACAATTCAGTGCGAATTCCAAAGTCCCAAAGTGTGCTATGTCCCTGGCCTTGTTTTTTATGAGTGTCATTAAGGCCCAGCTGGGGCGCCTGGAGGCCCCCTGACCCGCCAGTACAGACTTGTAAGTGTTTCTGAGTCCTCACTGCTTCCACCAGATCCCCGCCCTCCATCTGGGCAAGATGGGAGCCTTTCACTCTGTGTTAAAGGCCTGGTTCCGCTCTTTTGCATGAAAATTTTTCATTAAAAAAAAAAAAAAATCCAAAGAGCCAAATTGCTGAGTGAGCAAAGGATGGGGCGGCCTCTCGGCGCTGGGACTCCCTGCAGACCTGCTCGGGGCCGGAGTGGCCCAAGAAAAATGCGTCGATGGTCTCAGCCCGGTCCCTAATGAATGGTAGTAGATCACATCACCAAAACTAGACACGCATAATTTGGCACCAATGACAGCTGCCTCCCCACCGAAGCGCGGTGCTTTCATGTCCGGACTAATGTGAAGCCTGGAAGTATATCTGGCCATGAGCTGGAAGGAGGGAGCCGGTGGGAGGAGGGGGCAGGTGCTGGCGTGGTGTCCATGGAGGCCGGGCGTGGGGAGCTCCAGCCACTGGCGGGCGTCCCACCCCTGCACCCCAAGGGCACCGCGGGCCAGCAGGCCCCTCCCCGTAGCACTGGCGGCCACGGGGACAAACAACCATAAATCAGGGCCATCCTGATGAAATCAAGCATGGATGGCAAGTAAGTTATTAGCCGCCTGTGAAACTAATTGTGATACTGATACACTCATTTTTGCAATGTCTTTCAAACACCAGTTGTGATGGGAAACAGCTGTTAGATCCAGGGGAAAAAAATAAAAGGAAAGAAAGAAAAGACGAGAGCTTCCAATACGAAATCATAATAATGTCTGTCTTCTCTGTTCCCTTGCACAAAGGCTCTTGGATTCCCTATTCTCCTCGAGACAATGACTCCTGGCAGGGGGTCAGCCAGGATGAGCACAGGATTGCAAGGAAAGTTCATCTACTGAGGGGAAGGAGACAGAAGGAGAAAAAAGGACCCCTCCTCCTAATGTGGGGGGCTGGGGACGGGAATGGCACGTTGAAAATAGGTTAGAGATTCAGGCTAAAAGCAGGAGAGGTCACAGGGAATTTGAGCAGAGACGTTATAAATCGTACTGTTTGTCTGCTGGCTTCATTCAGAAGCGCATGGTGTAAGGAGAAGGGATTGGAATCTTCATTTAAGGAAAGCCGTAAGGTAGATAATTAACCTGTTTGGAAGGTTTGAGATGAACTGTGGAGGAAAGGTCTGCCGCCAAAGTCAGTGACTTCTGTCCCGGCCAGAGGACTGGCTTCGGGGGGAGTATCTGCCTTCTCCCACAACCTCCCCTTCCCTTTTCTGCCTGTTTCCACCCTTCTCTCTTCCTTAGAGTCAGGGCCTACTGTTAATACCTTGAGAAAAGAGAGGAACTCAGAACCAGAGTAATATTCCCTCTCCCAGCCCTTCCTGGGCCCCTGTTTGTTCTCCGGAAATGTTTACGGACAACATCGTAGAAGACTTTTTTTTCAGTTTGTAAGGCCTGTGTCATCACACAATGGGTCATAAATGATGCCCCCTGTTGTGGAGAAACAGGAAGTCAACCTCGCTCGGGTGCTTGCTTACAGGCAACTTCCTGGGTGCCTGGGGGAGGGGCCACACCCAAGACCCTCACCTCCACGGAGAGCTGGGGTCGAGTATCTCCACTTCTGGAGCCCTTAAAAATTCCATCGGCCTCAGAAAGTGTCGAGACCCTTTGTCTTGCGCAGGGCAGGCTTTTTGACGGGTCTCCCCGGGAGCCCTTTTTATCTCAGCAAGGCAATACAGGAACTTAAAATACGGATGCCTGAGACATGGACTAGCCCCTCATGGCTCTGGCCGTGAACAGGGTCCCTCATCCGCTCCCACTTGCCAAGTAAGGGCCCAGCCCTGGGAGACCAGTTCGTTGTTGCATTCTGCTCTTGACCTTGGGGTCAAGGTTGACAGACCTCTAGGGTTTCCTGGGTCCCAGCAGCAGCAGGTATGGGTGTGTTGGGCAACGCGTGGCTGGCTCTGCTTCCCTCTCTCCCTTTGCTTCAGCTGGCCTCGACAAAATGCACAGAGAATTCCAGAAACGGGGCTGGTTTCCTTGCTGTCTGACCAGCGACGTGCGCTCCTGGGGCCCTGAGTGTCTGTCTGAGCCGCGCGGAGGCCCCCACCCCACTGAGACGACTCCTCCCCCTTTCCCCCATCCCAGGAGAGACCAGCTTCGTCTCAAACAGGCAGAACAGGGCCATGCAGAAGACCCTTGCTTGTTTCTCTCCGCTCTGGACACGGTGGACGCGCCGCATGCTTGGACACCCTTCACACACTTACAGATACCGAGACGAGAAAAATCAAGATTCTTATTCTAAGATCCCAAGTGTTTCCCCTCTTTTAAAATTCCTTTTGAACAAGAAGTCTCTGCTGTCCACATCCATCATTCACAAGACACCTTCTGAACATAAACCTGAAAAGGCAGGCCTGAGAGAGGAGGGCAGTGCCCGCCTTGGCTTCCGGCGCGCAAGTGTGGAGCGGGGGTCCCGGGGCGCCCTCCTCGTTCGAGGTGTTAAGGGATCCTCTCCCTCGTGGGGGGGGGGGGTGGCGGAGTTGGCAGCGACCGAGTGGCAGTGCGCACGCGGGCCCGTTTCTATGCGGCCCGAATCACAGGTTCTTGGTGAGAAACATCACCGCGGGCCCTTTCCTCTCCTGCACGGGGCGGGGGGTCTCCTCCAGTGCTCTTCTCCAGCCAAGTTCCAGCTTCTATCAATCTCAACCTTTGGGCCTGAAATACAGTGACTAATAAAACTGAGAGGAGAAAGTCGGATCTGACCCGAAGTGCTCTGAAAAGATGCTGCCTCTCTGGTTTCTGAAGACGTGCTTCGTGTCTGACGTTAAAGCGAAGGTGCGTTTTGGACGGCCGTCTTCACAACCAGAGACCGGGAATGCGCCCCGCCGTTCCCGGAGCAGCGACGGGCGTCAACTTTTTATTACATGCATGTTGCCCCTGTAATTAGTGCAGTGTTAGAAATATGATTTATTGATTGTGCCAGCACGTTTGCACAGAGGGAGGGTGTGCCCTGCAGGAAACACCCCAGGCACAGAAACCCTTGGAAGTGTGTGTGATGTGACTGCCTTTAGGATGTCTTGCTTTACTTCTGGTCTGTAACTCTTTTATTCAGCTGTCGGGGAAGGAACCCAAATCCTAACTTTGCCAAACAAACACCCCAGTGCTTGTTGGGGACCAAGAGTGCCAGTTTCCTTGTGTGCGAGCCAGACTCGAATTCAAACAAAAAACAGGGGAAGAAAGGGGATCTGAAAAAATGTTAATTCTCCTGCAATTACGTTTTATTTCAAATAATTAATTTCTGGTTTCCACCCTCTTCTTTCGAAGTGACAGAGCAGTGGAATTTTACTTTCTGTTGGTAAACAGGTGAGTAAATATTTACCCTTGTGAGCTCGGAGAGCCGTGTTTATACGGGGGTGGGCGCCCTGCTGGCAGCTGAGCTGAGAACCTTGTCCTGCTGGGTCATCCGTGACCTCAGCCCTGCTGCGGCCAGGCTGGCCAGACCTGCAAAACCAGAGGGTATTTTCTCTCCCAGGGCGATGTTTACCCAGGGATTCCCTTGGCAAGACGTAGGATCACCATCACATGAGGTCACCACGCTGGTGTGTGTGTGCAAATTTTTTTTTATAAAAAAGGCAGCAACTTGGCACGCCGTATTACAAAAATAGTCCTGTTAAAAAGAAAACACTGCGTTGGGAAGTAGAACTTCCTATTCAAATCAGGGCAAGAGGTGAAGGGATCACAGGGCAGAAGGAGGCGTGTGTGTGTGTGTGTGTGTGTGTGTGTGTGTGTGTGTGTGTGTGTCCTGAATAAGTGAATCGGAGACGCAGTAGGGCTGGCCGTCCTCTGTGCAGGGTCTCGGGATGGTTTTGGAGGGTTAATGCATTCACGCAGAAGCTGATCTGTCTCAGCTGGTCCCTGCCAGGCCGCAGCCCCGCGTTAACCCTCTCCTGCCCAAGCTGCCGGCTGGACAGGCCCCAGTGGACGCCAGGAAGCGCTGGGATTCCCTCACGAGGGCCACAGTGGTACAGCTCCAGCTTCTTTGTGGTGGTTGCCGCCCTGTGTCGCTGCTCATGTGATGGGGCTGCCTCCCCATCTTAGCCCTTGGGGACCTCCAGGGGTAGAGCCAGCTCCCAGGACGAGTCCAAACGGATATCCTCCCAGAGGAAGCTGGGTGGCCATCAGGGACTCACCGTGGCTGTGCCTGGGCTCCGGGAAGAGCTTCTCATGCTTTCTCCACAGCCGCAGGGACAGGGGCTTTGCGCTTTCTTCTTGGGCACGTACGCGATGCAACGCAGTGCTTAGCACATATTTGCAACATGAAAGTAAATGGGATGTTCCCAAGAGGATCCCACCAGAGATGCCTCATGAATCTGCGGGTCTTGACGCTCTGCCCGTTCCTCTGACTCAAGATCCAGCCCACCCAGGTCACTCTCTCTGTCCTCCTTTTGTCACCTTACCGTTGAACTTCAGGATTTTAAGCTATCAGTGATAACAGTGACAGGTGGAAACAACACAGTGTAAAAACGTGCATGTTCACTCTTTCTTAGGGCAAAGAATAAAGTTTCCCAGCACTTAATTTCACCTTTCTATTCTTTTTTCTCTTCTATAATGCGAAGGAATATTGGTCTCTTTAGCAAATCTGTTTGCTGATCATATGTTTTGAAACCGTCATTCCATAAACATTGTCTACCTTCAAAAACGTCCCAACCCATTTGCTTCAGGCCAGAAGGGAAGGATGTATATCTAAAGACGTCAAGCCTCAATCTCCTGGGGGTAGTATCAGCCGGTACAGTTGTTCATAGCTTGATTTCTAGAATATTTCCTATCTCTGAAGATGGGGAATCCATGCTGATTTGCATATTTCTGGCAATTTCGGTGAAGAGGAATAACACACAGCTTAATCCTCACCTCAAAGGCGCTGGTCTGCACTCTGAGGGCATGAGGATAGCTTAGTTCAGGCCTGTCAGCGGCCCAGGAGCGCAGCAAGGCCCTACCCTGCAGTATCTCATTTTATTTTTCCTGAAGGTACAAATAGCTAAGAGCTTTTCCTGGCAAAATATTCCTGTGTGCATTTTTCTTTAATGTAAGAGGAGGACAGGCAGGTGGAGAAACACAAAATAAGCGTGGAGACAATAAAATGAAGATCTCATGTGGGTTCCAAAAAGCTCCAAGTAGAGAAATCTCACTGTCTTTGCCAAGCTCCCAACGCAGCTGGCAAATGCATGCAGCCTTTGAGATGTTTTTTCACGCAAAGCAAAAATTGTCTTCCGTGTTTTCCGTGCCTTCTTTCCTTTTCTTTTTTAAATTTTGAAATCAAATGACCACTTATCCACATTTCGAATTTCCAACCTCTTTATAAATGCAGGGAAATAAAATTCTGGAGGCAGAGAAAGATGCAGTAGAAATACCCAGTTTTACACTGTGGCTTGTTGGATATGAGCAAGGGTAATTTACCTACGGCTTCAATTTCCGAGGCGTCTTTAGCACATGCGTTTGGTACACGTACTTGGCAGCTGGACTGACAGACCAGGCCCTGATGGCTCCAAAGGGTCAATAAAACACACGCCCTGAAGGATTTACACAACAGACAGTAATGGCTTCTTTGGAACTGTTATGGTCTATTGGGTCAATAATAATCCACTTTTTAAAGAGTGCTAAAATTTGAATTTACACAGCCGACTGTAATGTCTCCTGATCTATCAGGTAAATTATATGAATTCTTTGAATTTATACACATGCCACAGAGCATGGGTACCTATCAGAATGTACTATTGTGTAAAACAGACATTCCGTGTAGACCCCTGTGCAGCATGTTTTTTAAAAAGTAAATTTATTTATTTATTTTTATTTTTGGCTGCGTTAGGTCTTTCTGTTGCTGTGCGTGGGTTTTCTCTACTTGCGGCGAGCGGGGGCTACTCTTTCTTGCAGTGCGCGGGCTTCTCACTGCGGTGGCTTCTCTTGTTGCGGAGCACGGGCTCTAGGTGTGCGGGCCTCAGTAGTTGTGGCTCGCAAGCTCTAGAGCACAGGCTCAGTAGTTGTGGCACATGGGCTTAGTTGCTCCGCGGCATGTGGAATCTTCCCGGACCAGGGCTCGAACCCAGGTCCCCCGCATTGGCAGGCGGATTCTTAACCACTGCGCCACCAGGGAAGTCCCCAGCTTCTTTTTTAATTGCTGATAAAAATGATACACTGCCACTTGGGAAATGGAAAGAATTTGTTAACATTCAGAAGTTTGATGCCACGATGTATGTTTCACCTTTGACTACATTTCAATAACTACTCTGGATTACTTGCATCAACATAAAGTCTCTTTTCCCTAAAATGAAGTTATTTTCAATCCAAACTACACTTAGTAAAATACCTCGATTGTGCAATTTTGTGGTAGGTTGATGCATAATATTTAATTTACATGGGATGTTTACAGGTGAACATCTGTTGTCTGTGTTTATAATGTCTATATGAAAATAGACATTCCTGAATATCCACCTCTTTAGCTGCACTTAACAAAAATGCCTGCTTCTTTCCAGCAGATGGGGGCAAACAGCAAGAAGCTCAAAAAGAAACAACGTAAAATATATTTTTTCTCCCAGCAAGCCCTGACATTTCAGGGAAAACAAAATAGCTACAAAAGAGGGAAATTAAATGAATAGTTTCCAACAGGAATGGCGGTGTGACATAGTTTTACCTAATAAAGAATCCAGAGCAAATATATTGCAGAGCCCTTCCTTGCTAGAAACCTTCTTCTCTCTTGGCTGTCTTTCTGTTTCAGTTGGAAATTTTTTTCTGGAAGAGGAGCCTGGTGAATTATTTAATAAATAAAATCCATTAAGAAAACCATGTTGAAAGATATCTTCTCAAATTTCCTTCAGATAAGTGCAGCAATAAATGTACCACCAGCAGCTGGCACATATATGTAAGCGTGCAGGAGCACGCTTGCCCACACCTGACACACAGTAGAAAACTCTAGACGCACCCTTATCTTGTTTTATTCACTGCAGATGTGTATATTCTAGTCCTTTGGCTAAAACAGCCATTTCTCTGATTCTTTTGTGAGTGTTTGTGTGTATGTTCCTGCCTGAGCATTAAAAAAAAATAAGAATTTTAAGCACAGACTAACTAGAAAATTTCCTGCCTGAAAATTTGGCTTTCCTTGAGGTAGGGAGATTTCTTTCAAAGACCACTCTCTGCTCCATTTAGGATAGATTAACATGTATCGTCCATAATGGACAAACATCATGGCTGAAGAGTATATATGTACAAGGTTAGAATGTTCTACAGTGGATACATGTATATGTATAACTGAACCACTTCGCTGTACAGCAGAAATTAACACAACATTGTAAATCAACTACTCTCCAATATAAAATGAAAATTAAATTTTAAAAAAAGAATGTTCTATCTGGAAGGATTTAGATGTTTTGGGGTCTGGTGTATGATAGCATAATACAGTAAGTTACAGGTCTCACCTTTCTTAGCAAGGAGCTGAGAGCTGGATGACGACCTAGGAATGCCCTGGTCCCTACCCCGCCCCCGGCCCTTTCCGAGCTGTCTGTTTCCTGGAATATCTATAATCTACAGTATTGACTAGGGTATCAGGAGGGAAGGATCTCCATCAGTCTATCTTGAATTGTCATCCAACACAAGATTAAATGCTGCCAGCCTCCTTCTTGGGATTTTTCAGTCTTCACATCACAAAGTTTTCAATCAAATTTCAGCAGTGTGCATTTAGCTTACAGAACCCCGAGCACTTATCTTCCCAAAGCAGGGAATTTAGAGCTTGTTTACCTCATATGGTTCCAAGATATCCCCCTGCAAATCTGTTCACGTCTAGGGTGTGAAATGGTTTCCAAAGCTGGCCTCTCTCTGTCCCTCTCTCTCTCTCTCACGTTCCTTACACAGCTAGCCTCTTGGCTGGACAATGACCAACCAGCAAAGGGTCTGAATAATGAACAAATGCCAGTTATCAGAGGACTTATCCCGGGGCAGCGACCTTGCATTGTCAGCCTTCAAGATGAAAGAGCTGAAACTGTGGACAGAATTGTTCTACGCAGCTCCTCATTCATGGTCTTCAGGAGGCCCTGATCGCCCCCCGGCTTTGGGCTCACGAAGCAGCCAGAACAGAGGGGGATGGCAGCTGTGCCCCTTTCTGGTCTCACCGTCAGATACCTGTGAGGAAGCCGTGGCTGGGAGGGCGCCAAAGAAACCAACGACACCTCCACTTATAAAGAATTCGGCTCAAACAAACTGACACCAAGCCGATATTTATCTGTCACTGGACCGATTTGATGCTTGGAATTTCCAATGAATAGACTGATGAGATTTGGGATAAACAGCAGCCTCAGAGGAGGAACGTGTATTCTCTCCGGAACGCCAGGAAGGAAGTGGTCCCCAGCTGAGCCAGATGGGAACCCCCGAGACACGCGTCCTGCTATATCCAGGGGGGATAACAGGGTGAGGACCGGCCACAATTCATCTCACTTTTATTGTTTTGTTCATTAGATACTGACGATGAAACCCAGCCCTTGCCCTGGATGGAGTGCTGGGTTTGCACATGGCCCGGGGTGGGGGGCACCTCGTGAGGGAGGAAGACCTGAGGCTCCCGAATGAAGCCACTTAGAAACGCTCTGGGAGCATTCGCGTTTGAAGTTGTTCTGTTTTCAGTTTTCTCACTTCGTCATTCTCTACACGTGTGTTTCTCATTTGATGTTTTACGAGCACGCATGCGGAGAAGCTCACGTCGCTGAAAAGCCAAACGTCATCCCCTGCCAACTCTTTGGAATTTAAAAGCCTAGATTATCGCTCAGACACATGAAAATGGAAACCCCAGTCGAGGCGAGAAGCCTAACGGCCATCGCTCTGCAGGGGAATTGGAACTCCGGTGAGGTTTCATCTGTTGTCTGTGGCCTGTTGTTCATCTACTGCTGCTCTAATGCCTCGGAAACTGGCTCCGTTACTTCTACTGGGGTTAGGATCCTGCCTAGATGTCACGGCCCACTCGAAGCATGTGGTGGGGTGGGTGGAGATGAGGCTGGAGCTTTGACTCTCTGGTGGGCTGACTTCTGGGGAAACTGACCCTCTGGCTTCTAACAAAAGGGGATCAAGCCTGAAAAGAGGCCTGGCTGATGGTTGCAGCTGAGAGGAGCTTGCCGTGTAGGGCATTTTGCTTTGTTGGGTGCTTGTCAGGGACCCCATTTTCCCTCCTGTGGCATCAGAACCTAGAGCAGGTGGAGCCTGAGACTGGGGGAGTCCCACCCACACCGGGGCCCTGGGAGGACTGGGCCAGACTGGGATATTTATGGACAAGGTGACACCTGACGTCACCTGGAAAATCAGCTACGCATCAACCTTCTCATCACTCGTCCAGGAAAATGCAGGTTATACGGGTCTGTGGGTGCTTCCTGACACCCCCAACCCATTGCCCACACAAATAACCTCCCTGGAATTAGGTAGAATGGTCCATGATCTCTGTGGCTTAAACACTTTGTTTTCAATGTCCACAGTTAAAAAAGTGTAGCACCTAAAGAAAAAAAAAATCATCCTTCCTTCAGCCCTTTACTATTTATGGCAAACTTTGAGAAGGCTAAACCATGTACAATCACCACAGAAATATCACTTATTCTATCAAGTTTACACCCATTAGAACTACCAGAGGTATGACGAATTAACAGCTCAGTAGAGCAAATAGCCCTGAAAGGGGTTAGAAGCAAAATGAAGTAAAATTCCCTGTGTGTATTCTCCTTGTGAGTTCTCCTTAAACTCCAGAAAATGCCACTAATTGGGCTTGGAGAAGAAACTAAGGTTGGAATGATCTTTGGAGAATGAATTCACCTCCTGCTCCTGGATTCTATGTGGAATTTCTTATATTTAAACTGCAGATGCACCCATAGGAACTTGTTTTCAAAATAGGTAAATATCTTAAAATATTTTAATTGCTTAAACACGATCACACCACTAGCAAAGGGTGGTGGTAAATGGAGCTCTGTGCGTCACATTGCATCACTAAACAAGATGCAGAAATCAATATTTGTTGAATTTATTTAGATACATATTGATTTCTTACTTTTTTTTTGCCTGCATAATATATAGCTTGGGAGATCATTCAGAAGCGGGGAAGGTGATGTTTAGTTTTGGAAGGCTGCTGTAAAATTTAACAAGGTTTTCCACGTGCTGACCACTGGAGATTTGAAAATCATAACATATGATTCCTGCCGTGGAGGATTTTACAGGCAAAATTTTGGGAGTGAAGAGGATGGGAAATTGACATGAATACAGAAATCAATAAACTGAATTAAGTGTAATAGTTAATGTGTTTGGTGAAAATGGATGCATGAAAGGTTAATAATTATTAGTTTCATTTGGAAGACTCAGTAGAAAAAAAGGGGTTTGGCTAAGTTCTTGTAGGATGAGTAGAAGTATTCGAGGTGGATGAGGAGACAGTGGAAAGTAATGAGGCATTTTAGGCAGAGAAACGCTACTTTCAACTACGTTAAAATTGCGTTTTTGCGCTGGCAAACTAAGGAACTACCTCTGCCATATTACACTGAGGAAAACAATTTCCATTATGTTTGCTTTACATTTTTCTTTATCGGTAAACTGTAGACGTTTCCTGGCCGATACACACAGGGGGCACTACAGTTTGAGACTTCACTTAAAAAGTCTTTCCACACCATCCAATTCTGTAGCAACATTATTTGACACACAAAAAAATTATCCAGCGTGGGCCTTTCTAAACATTCAATTAACTACACATAGCCCACACGTGGATGATTTAGGTTAGCTATTTCTTGGATCACAAAATGACACTGATTAAAAAAATAAAGCAAAAACTCAAGGATTTAGAAATTCATTTTAGAAACGATTAGAAATAGCAGTATGCAGAGCGCTGCATGCACTAAAAACGGTGTTCCCACAATGTTCTTTGTGGTATGATGGTTTGGAAGTCAAAAGACTGAAATTTTATCCTTCCTCACCCGCCACCATTAATTAGATTTGGGGTCTTCAACACTACATACACCATCTCTTCGCGTCAGTTTTCTGCCTGTAAATTTAAGCCAGTAATAAACAAATCATGCTGGAGTTTTTGTGCTATGCACGGTAGGAGGTGTGTGAAAGCATTTCAAAAACAAGGAATATTATCATTAGATTAATGACAACAACAATAATTATTCTAATATGAAATTTCAGGAACGGCAATTGAGAAGTATTTCTTACTTTTAAAATGCTGAAACATGGGAACATTTCTTTTCTATGAAAGTCCTCGATTTGATTTATTTTATACATTTAGCCATTTGCCCAGGTGTGAATCCAGCTATGCATGGTACATGTTGTACATAGATTGTAAAATCAAATAGGTGTATTTCAAGCTTTTAAATTTGCAGGGTGTTCCATCTTGAATTTATCTCTCCAAAGAGGCAAATGAGGGCTAGATATTTAGATACAAAAAATAACCCACTTTTTTCAGAATGCTTGGTGGTGTCACAAAGCTAATTCCCTACTCAGCTGATTGGGATGCAGTGATTTCCTGAGAATGTCAGAGCAGGTGTATGGAAAAGACATTAAGGTGTCAAAATGAGGTGAAACGATGTTGATTTATCAGAGGGAAGTCCCTGTCTCTGCCAGGACGGAAGGGATCCCTGGACTCAGCCCTGGTGAGCCTTGGCACTCAGATGCCCAGAGGCCGCCAGTGGAAGCCCCAGCTCGCCCGTCGACGTGACAACCCGCAGGGAACAAGATTTATCTCCCTCTTTCTGCCAGGGAGCTGAACATAAAGAAGGTAGCAGTGTTTGAGGGATTACAGTGTTGTAGGAAAGACCCTGGTCCTCCTGTCCCTCGTGCTCAGGATAACACAAAACACAAGAAACACCCAAGCAGGGAGAAAGCAGGGCGGGTGGGGGGAACCCCTGCCTAGCAGCCAAGATGGGTTAGGGTTTAAAAGTTTGAGGCTCCTGCCTCTTGGTAAATCGATGCGTTTTTCTGGTGTGAAATATTCTTGAATGTTAAAATGTGTTCACACCTGAATGACATCTGGGAGTCTTGAGTCGGCAGAACCAAGGTGAGCATTAATTCCAGTTTGGATGTTATTTTGGCCTCAGTGAAACACTCCAGTAAAACTAACATTTGAACAGGACCCAGAATCCAGGAAGGAGTCAAGGATATCAAAGGAAAATAGTAATTCTAAGTGCTTTGAAATCTACACAATTTGTTTGAAAAAAAGTTTTTTTTTTTTTTTTTCCTACCAGTAGATTTTTTTTCACAGGCCCTGTTCCCACTTCATGATTTAATACGGCTTGTCCGGAGTGGGCCGGCAGTCTTAAAGAACGTCAAGTCTTCACTTTCCATTCAAGAAATAAGACCCTCCAAGGACCTTCTAAATATTTCTGTTTTCCATCAGATGAGAGTTACCATACACTGTCATGGGACAATGATCCGATTGGGTTAGGAGGCCTTGGCTTTAGGAACTGGTTTAGGGTTTCACAGGGACTGATGGTGTGACCTTAAGAAGGCACAGCTCCGACCTTGGCTTTTTCATCTCTAGATCTGGGGTAGACTAGGGTGTAGGTCTAGACGACCCCCAGGGATGCATCCCATAGTATTTCTCCGTTTTCTGGCACCTTTTATAAGGTCAGGCATCCACTTGGTAACATTTAAGTGAATGGATATATAATTAGTGAATCTGTCAGAGGCAACAGAGCCAGATTATTAATGCAAAAAAGGTCATTAATGCAAAAAAAGGAATTTGTGGAGTTGGCTTGTGGTCGTCAGGATAGTTGCAAAACGCACCTCTCCAACTCCTCTTTTGGGCTTCTGTCTTGGGAGAGATGGTTACAAAGTGACTCCCTGGCTTTCGCTTTTCAGGCACTATTGGAGGGGCTGCAGGGGCTGCACAGGTAGGGCCCCCTAGCATTAATCTTTCTGTCCAGCACTGTGGGTATCTTATTTCCCTATTTACATTTACAGCATATTTTTTGCAGGGGAGAGATATTTCTCATTCATGTGTTGAGAGATATTTATTCTAGCAGCCTGCTGTATCTCATCCCTTTCTTCCAATTCAAGTTTTTAAATGTCCTCCCAGGAAATTTGGATCCAATGGGTCTCCTTCCTATTGGTCTTATCCTCTCCTTCTTCCCCTGCAGGTGGAGAGAGCTGATGTGGTGGAGAAATGCATTTCCATATATTTAAGTGCAATATTAACTCATGTCAGATATAACAAGTAGCAGTGCAATGAAATGAACTCAGGAACAGCAAAGCCATTAAGAAAATGTACCATTAGGAAGAGGGCTAGTGTTTCCTGTGGAAGAGATTCACCAGGTATGCACTTGTACACGTTCAAGGAAATGATTTAGAAGTTTATAGCCCTTATAATTACGTTCATTTTAAGAAGCAGAGACTTTTGGAGCCAGAAACATTTTCTTAATTCACTTTATTGGTAAAGAGGTCTAGTTTTTTTTCATTTCGATGTGATGGAATCTCAATTCATATGTAACATGTGGACCTATGTGTATCTGTGTGAAGAGAAAACCTTGTGAGGCAACCGTCAGTCTGATATAATGTCAGTTCTGTTGTAGTCATTTTTCTTCTTTTTTTGTTTTCAGAATGTATGAAAGCTAAAGCTTGAGGTTTTGTTCAAAACTGTAAAAGCACATATCAAATATTTCCTTATTTCTTTTCATAACATCATAGGGGAGGGCGTTATATCTTTTTTTCCTGCCATTTAACATAAGTAGAAATTGTCAGTCTGAAATTGACAGGGATTTGTTACCATCAACAATGAATTGCTCACATCTGGATCCCCCACCAACATAGGCAGTGCCTGTCAGGTGTCACAACAGTAGGAAACCTTATTAAACTCCAGTGAAAAATACAATAATTTGGAGTTCAGTGGGTAAGGTGGGAAAGGCATCAGGCGTGCGGTGAGAAGTCCGCCCTCCAGCCTAGAGCTCTGCCCCTCGTGCTGGAGTGCCCTGGGGGTCCGGGCACAGGGACCTCGGTGTTGGTCCACAAGGTATGATTTATCCTCCCGCACCCGCTGCTTAATTTGGGGTTTCCTCCTGGGCTTTAGGACCATGTGGTTATGGGCCACTGTGTGAGAATCTCCTTGGCAGGAAGAAAGAAACTGGAACATAGGATCGAGTGACTCACTTGGCCAGCAAGGCAGGCTCGATGGTTGGCTTTTATTTCAACTCTGAAATGCACTGTTTCAGGCTGTCACTGAGGTGAGGGTTCCAGTGTGAACATCTGTCCATCAGCACCTACTTTGGGCCACAGCTCTGAGCACCTGTACTGGGGTATGGAGTTTCTTAAAAGGCATTTCCCTTTCTCATTACATAGCAAACCAATCAATCCCCAAGTGAAATGTTAATTCAAGATGTAATAATTTCCATAACAAAAACTAACAGGAGGCTGAGACAGAACGTATCAGAGCGGGCTTACTTACTCAGGGTGTGTGAGCTGAGACCCAAAAGAGGAGTTGGAACTAGCCACATGGAGACTGGGAGGTGGGGAAAACATTCCAGGGCAAGGAGGGAAGATGCCCAAAGGGCCATCAGTAGGACAGAGCTGGACGCTTTTAGGGAAAGCCAGTGGGTGAGGAGGAGATGCCTGTATGGAGAAGTTGGGGAGACACATGTAGTGCGTAGAATTGTGCCCCCTCTAAAAGATATGCTCAAGTCAACCCCTGGTACCTATGAATGTGGCCTTTATCTAGAAGTAGGATCTTTGCACATGTCATCAAACTAAGATGAGGTCCCACTGGAGTCGGGGGGATCTAATCCAGTGACTGGTGTCCTTAAAAGAAGGAAACCTGAACACAGACAGGAGACACAGGGAAAAGGCCATGTGATGGCAGAGGCAGAGACTGGAGTGACACAGCTGCAAGCCGAGGAAAGCCAAGGCTGCTGGGAACCCCCAGAAGCTGGAAGAGGCAAGAGGATTCTCCCCTAGAGCCTTCGGAGGGAGCATGGCTCTGCCCGCCCTTTTACTTTGAACTTCTAACAACCAGGACCGTGAGAGAATACGTTTCTGCTGTTTCAGGCCACCTTGTTTGTCATTTTTTTTTGTCATGGCAGCCACAGGAGAAGAACACAGTGGGTGAGAGGAAGGCTGGGGAACTTGAGGAAGGAAGCACAAAGAAGAATCATCGAAGGACTTTGAACAAGAAGTGATTCGATCCCATTGACGAGTTTGTGTTTTAAAAGAGGTAACTTTCACAGCTGGGTAGAGAATGGATTGAGGTAGGTGGCAGGGTTTATTAGCGTTTAAGGACTTGTGCAGTTTTTGTTGAGGTGGAAGGAATGGAGATGGAGAGAAGAGGGCACATGTGAGAAATATTTGGGGGACGCAGCCCTGTTTTTCTTGAGTAATTTGGTGGAAGGCTTTTAATGAGTGGGAGGATTTCAGGTGCTACAGGGTAAGTTTAGGGGGAAAACCAAGACTTACTAGTTATAGGAGTTCTTTTCGTAGATACCATGGGATTTCTACATAGAAAATCTGTAAATAGGGATAATTTATTTTTTCTTTTTCAGCCTGCATGCCTGTTATTTTCTTTTCTTGACTTCCTGAGCTGGCCAGAACTCCAGCACAGGGTTGAACAGTAGTGGGGAGAGCAGACGTCCTTGCTTTACTCCCAATCTTAGGGGAGAATGCATTCAATATTTCATCACTAAATATGATGTTTGTACTTTTTAAGGAATTGGTCATTTCATGAGTTGTCAAATTTATGTTGTAGCGATGTTTGTGGTATTCCCTTATTATTTTTACGTCTGCAGGGTCTACAGTGAAAGGCCCTGTTCCATTAATAATATTAGTAATGTAATAGGAATAGTTTGTCATTTTTTGTTGATCTTTTCAAAGAACTACCTCTTTGTTTTATTGAGTTTCTCTATTGTTTTTCTTAATCTCATTAATTTTTGATCTTGTCTTTATTATTTCCTTCCTTCTGCTTGATCTGGGTTATTTTGCTCTTTGGTTTTCTGGATTCTTGACATGGCCCCTTAGTTTATGAGTTTTAGAATTTTTCTCTTCTCTAATGTAAGCATTTAGTGCTATACATTTACTGTATTGTACTGCTTTAGCTGCATCTCACCAATTTTGATATATTTCCATCTTCATTTAGTTCTATGTATTTAAAGTTTTCCCTTGAGACTTTATTTTTGACCTATAGATTATTTAGAAGTTTTTTGATTAGTTTCCAAATGTTTGGAGTCTTTCTTGTTATTGTTCTGTTATTGATTTCTAATTTGATTCTAGTTTATAGTTTGAGTGTGATTGGAAAACATATGCCTTAAGATTTAAATTCTTTTAAATTCGGCAAGATTTCTTTTATGGCTCAGGATATGCTCCATCTTGGTAAGAATGTGTATTTTGTTGTTGTTGGGTGGAGTGTTCTAGAAATATAAATTAGATCCTATTGGTTGATGATGTTGCAAAGTTCATCTATATTCTTGCTGATTTTCTCTCTAGTTTTTCTATCAACTTTTGAGAGTGGACTAGTGAAGTCTCCAATTATAATCTTGAATTTGTCTATGCCTGCTTTCAATTTTATTAGTTTTTGCTTCACATATTTTGCAGCTCTGTTATTTGGTACATACACATTTAGGATTGTTATCTTTTTTTGGTTGGTCAGTACTTTATCATTATATAATGTTCCTGAAGGCTACTTTGTGTGGTGTTAATAGACACTCCTGCTTTCTTTTGATCAAGTTTTGCAGGGCATATCTTTTATCATTCTTTTACTTTCAACCTGCCTATATTCTTAGAGTTGATGTGAATTTGTTGTTGATATCATGTAGTTGAGTCATGTATTTTAATCCATCTTGGAAATCTCAGTCTTAGTTGGGATACTTAGACCATTTGCATCTAATATAATCCTTGGTGTGTTAGGTTGCAAGTCTATCACTTTACTTTTTTTTTTAAACATCTTTACTGGAGTATAATTGCTTTACAATTATGTGTGTGTTATTTCTGCTTTATAACAAAGTGAATCAGCTCTACATACACATATATCCCCATATCTCCTCCCTCTTGCGTCTTCCTCCCACCCTCCCTACCCCACCCCTCTAGGTGGTCACAAAGCACCAAGCCGATCTCCTTTATGTGAAAATATTTGGTTTCTCCTTCATTCCTGGATATAGAATTATGGGTTGACAGTTCTGTTCTTTCAGAACTTGAAAAACATCACGGCAGTTCTTCTGGCCTCCAGGGTTTCTTATCAGAAATCTGCTTTCATTTTAATTGTTTTTCTCCTTTAGGTGAGATGTCATTTCACTCTTGCTGCTTCAAGATATTTTTTTTTTCTTTAAGTTTCAGGATTTGACTATGATGTATCTAGTCAAGGATTTCTTTGGGTTTATCTTGTCTGGGGTTTTCTCTGCTTCATGATTCTGTAGGTTTATGCCTTTGTCTAAATTTGGGATATTTTCAGTCATTAACCTTTGAATAGTTTTTCAATCTTAACTTCTCTCCTTCTCAGGCTTTGCGAAGAATGTCAGATATTTTGTCACAGCCAAAAGGCTCTGTTTGTTGTTGCTGATTTTTTTTTTTCAATCTACTTCTCTCTATTGTTTAGATTGGATAATTTCTAATGTTCTATCTTCAACTGCACTGACTCTTTCCTCTGTCCCCTCCATTCTTCGGTTGACCCTATCTATTCAGTTTTTAATTTCAGTTACTATGTTTGTTTTAGTCCTAAAATTTTCACTTGGTTCTTTTTTATATGTTCTATTGCTTTGCTGAGACTTTCTATTCTTATCTTTTTCAAGCATGTTTGTAACTTCTCATTGAAGTATTTTTACGACGACTGCTTTAAAATCCTTGCTAGATACTTCTAGCATCTTTATCATCTCAATGTTGCTGTCTATTGATTGTATTTTCTCATTGAAGTTGAGATTTTTTCTGTTTCTTTCTATGATGAATGATTATTGATTGAGACGTGGGCATGTTTTGTATGATGTTATGAGTCTCCGGATCATATTCAAGCCTTCTATTTGGCAAGCCTCATCTAATGCTGCTCTGGCAGAGTAACAGAGGTAGGGATGCCATTTGTTATACCAGCTTGGGTGGAAGTCTCTGCCCCCGACTCAGTCTCTGTTGATATAGGAAGACAGGGAGGTGGGGGCCCCTCATCACTGCAGAATGGAGTGGGGAGCTCAGACACCCCACTTGGCCTCTGCTGGTACCAAGGGGCAGGGTGCCTTGTCACTCTCCCTACATGGCCTTCACTGACGTCATGGCATGGTGACCTTGTTTATACTGTTCACCTCTGATACACCCTGGTGGGGAGGGGTGGCTGGGGTGAGCTGGAAGTCTAGGCCTCACCACAGGGCCTTTGACAACACTGCAGGGGAGGCTGGGATGCCTTGTGATAGCCTAGTGATGGTGGGAATCTACACTCCCCATTTGCTGGCAGTGGTGAGGGTGAGTACAGTTATTTACTGAGGTGTTTGGCTGCAGTAGAATGAGTTTTGTTAAAAGTGTTCACTTTTACTAAACTGCCCCTTTGTCTAGTGAGAACAGGCTTCTTTTGGTCCCTTTTTTCGTCTGTGCTTATGGGTATTTCTGGGTTCCTGGCTTCTCTAGTCTAATACTCAGTTTAGTATATTCAAGACAGACACACACACAAAATTAAAAAATGATACCACTGTGTGTTTCTTTGGGTTCCCAGGTCCCGCTGGTCTGCTTTCTCCTCTCTAACTTTTAGAGTCTTCTTATGTTTGTTCTAGGGATAATGTGCAGGGATTTTAGGTGTCGTTAGCAGGAGGAACAGTAAAAATTATGTCTACTCCATCTTTCTGGAAATGTAAGTGTCTAGAGTAATTTTTAAAAGGGTTGAACATGTTATTACATTATATGTTCCTTGTGTCATGTTTCCAGATCAACAGAATCCCGTCCTTGTAAGCAGCTTAGAAGGTGATTTCGTCCCTCCCTCCCTTCCTTCCTTCCTTCCTTCCTTCCTTCCCTCCCTCCCTTCTTCCCTTGTTTTCTTCTGTCCTCCGTCCCTTCCTTACTTCTTCCCCATTGTCCCTCAGTTTCCTTAATTCCTCCTGCTTCTTTTGTTTTTCTGTTTTTCAAAAAGAATTTAATAACAGGTAATAACAGCAGATACTAATAAAATTGTTTAAAATTTTTTTTCGGAGTTAAAATGTTTGCGTTTTCCTAAATCCT
This sequence comes from Balaenoptera musculus, assembly GCF_009873245.2. Taxonomy (NCBI): domain Eukaryota; kingdom Metazoa; phylum Chordata; class Mammalia; order Artiodactyla; family Balaenopteridae; genus Balaenoptera; species Balaenoptera musculus. Next base: position 87,540,974 of record NC_045798.1, on the reverse strand, counting down.
GTGAAAAGTTCGTATCCCAGTGATTTCATCTGGTTTGGAAGAATCTGGATCTACCCTATACTTTCTTAGCGTGAGGCTGAAGAGCCTTAAATAAAAAAAGAGAGACAAGTTTTGATGAAATGATCACTTTCTAAATCAAGAAACCTTTTGCTGTTGTTTTTGAGGATGATTGATTGCTTTTGACTCTATTTTTGTGTTGACAATCCCAGCAGCTTTCATGTTCAGCATTTGCTTTTGTCATCACCTCATTCACATCACCCTTCAGTAAAGCAGAGATAACCCACCTCTGTCTCATGTCTTCCTTCCTACGAGAAATGAGCTACTTTTAGATGTAGAATTCATACTTGTTTTGTCCCAGGGATAAGATTAGCTGAATGCAATAGGAGGTGACTGTAGTACTGAGTTTATTGCTGGTAACAATAAGTAAGATCAGACAAGTAGGATTTTAATAAGGTGCCCTCCGATTTCTCTCCTTTCACCCAGATTTATGGCCCATCTTTTCATTCCTTGAATTTTCCAGTCACTTCATAATTACTTTCTTGGGTTTTAATTCAGGCTTACATCAGTACTGGGAATTCTCTGCTGGTCCAGTCATTAGGGCTTGGTGCTTTCATTGTGGGAGCCTGGGTTCAATCCCTGGTCGGAGAACTAAGATCCTGCAAGCCATGTGGTGTGGCAAAAAGAAACAAAAACAAAACCAAAAAACTGTACTTCAATTAAAAAATAAATAAATAAAGGGGAAAAAGGGCAAAAAAAATTTATTAAAAGAAAAAGCTTACATCATTATATTCTCTCTGCCAAAATTCTGTACACTATTGACAGTGTTTTAACAAACAGGGGAGGAGTCCATATTAGTTTTGGACATAATTCCTTCCTCACTTCAGTCATATCCCGTCATGACCATGGACTGGGGACAGATTGTCCTCTGCCCGTGTGAGAGGCATTCCTACAGACATGGTTGAAGCCACGGACTGAAGGACCACCCCGTAGGGACTACTGTACATTGTGAACCTGATTCAGACTAGGAGTGGAAACTTATCACCCACATCCCAATTTAAGGGAAAAAAATATAGACATAGTGCACCAATAACACCGTAAAAAAGGATAAAGAACTCCATGTAAGTCCTTGTCCTCAGGGAAACTGCACTCTGTTGAAAACAGAACCCCAGCACACACGTGGGATCACTTGGTGTCTTAAAATAAAATGTTCTCGCTCAGAATTTCCATAGCAGTCATTTACGGGTTCATCTACCCACCAGGTCGCAACATCACAGATGGTAGAAGTGAGAAGACCAAGAGTTCCTGGTCCAGCAATGTGTGTCTAAAGAAGGAAAGACATCTTCCATATCAGGTTGCTTTCATAGGAAGCCATGAGATGCCTGATTCTTCATAAATCCAAAAAAGGAGATGAAATTTCAACCAGGTCATCTGTCAGGCAGAAGGTTTTGATTCCTACCGACGGGGCTTCAGGTGTTCAAGGTGAAGGAGTTATCCTCAGGGGCCTGGGCCGTCCTCGGCCTTGGACACAATAGATTGTGAAGTAGCTGGAGGAGAGAGAGCTTCTGGAGGGCGAGGGGGACGCCTCGGGGATGTGTCCTCGGCCACCTGTGCCCCTCACGTGGAGGCGGCTCCAGAGGGAGAGTGGTTCTCCTGGAAGATGCCAGCCATCAAACGAGGAGAGCCCTCGAAAGGCAGAAGCAACGCGTCTCCTGGAAACAGCAAGGCCTCCAGGAAACAGCCAGTGAGCCCGTCCCCTTCTGTTTGGCGTTGGTGCCACTGACGAGGTGTCTGAAGTCACCGATTGTGCAGACTAACGGAGTGGGAACCCGGCCAGCGCCCGAGCCGAGAATCCAGGCAAGGTATCAGGAAAAGGCTTTGCTTTTCCTCCTCCTCCCCCCCACACCCCCGCCCTTTCCTTCTTTTTCTTCCTCTTTAAATTCAGGAATATTTTATTTAAAATGAAATCCCCTGTAAAGTCGTGCATGGCCTTTTATTTAAAGACGTAGCATCTCTGAGAATAAAGGAAGGAAGAGAGGAAATTAAAAAAGGGATGAGGGGGGATATCTGGCAGCTTGGCCTCTCACCAAGTGACCCTTTGATGGACCACATGGGACTCAGAACGCTGTGCGCTGACCAGGGAAGCCAGCGATTTGTGGCTCCTTGTTTGGGCTTTTGATAAGTATCTCTGTAAAGTGGTGAGAGGAAAAACAACCCCGGCCCTACTATCGTTGCAGAATTCCTGTAAATTATTTTAAGATGAGAGAGGCCACCAGGACTAGAGAGAAATAACCCCCAGATTCAGGATATTTATGTGTGTTTCATTTAAAAAATCTGGGCCACGATGTCCCAATGATCATTAAGCAACCTGTCTGGGTGTCCTTCGAAAGCCAGAGGGTTTGTCCCCTGGGGAGGATGAAAGAGTTATTCACAAGGCGGGATCGAGTGCCATTGGGCCACGTCCCATGCATGAAACATGAGGAGGCCTGGAACCCGTGGGATCACCGGTTTATTAGGAAGTTCTGTTGGAAAGTCTCTGGGAAGAACATAAGGGGGTAGTCTTTCCATCTCCTTTACCCAAAGCCAAAGTGTGATAGTGGTAAAAAGTGCTGCTTCATTTAGTCAGGTGACAGGCATTGGCTGAAATCTGGTGTCACAAAGGAAGGAGATCTTCCTGTTAATTTAAGGCAGTGGTTCCCAACAGGTGGCCCATTTTGCCCCTCGGAGGACATTTGGCAAGCGCTGTGGACACTTTTGGTTGTCACCACTAGGAGGCGCTACTCTATTTGGTGGGTCGAAGCCCGGGATGCTGATTAACCCCCTACAACGCACAGGACAGCCCTCACACAAGGAATCATCCAGCTCAATGTGTCAAGAGGGCCGAGACTGAGGAATCCTGACTGAGGGGCTCCTTTGCAAGCCATTGATCTCACTGTCAAGGACTTAATCTTCCAGGACCACTGAGAACATTCTGTCTTCAGAATATCTATGTTGGCTCTTCTGAAAGGTCCTTGGTTAGCTCTGCTGGGTAAGGAGATCTCACATGGGTTGTGTTTTGTTTTTGTTTTTGTTGTTTTTACTTTTGTTATGGCCAAAGGCTTTCCCCCAGAAAGCTACAGCAAAACTTTGTACTGTTTTCCCCAACAGGGCTTCAGAAAATCCATCACCATAGTGGAAAAGCAGAGTCCTCTTTTTATCCCAAGTTCAATGGGTTATTACTACAACGGACCACCTATTGTGACAGTATATTGTTGCTGGGATGATCATTTCTTTCCGTTTTAAAGCACTAAGGCTTCCAACTTCCTAAGATCACTATAGAGTAAAGACATGATCATCTGGAAAGATCTGCCAGAAAATCGACCAAAAGGAAGACCCTGAGAAAGGGGGCTTTCTCCTGGGATAATCTGGTGCTTACCTGTGGGCTCTGACATGTATTGTCTGAAAGGTGTTTACGCCATGGATGTCCCAGGAGGTAAACGGCTCCTTCTTTTTTTTGCAGCAGGTTTTACAAAGGATTTCTGGCTGCTTATGGAAAATATTAGTGTCAGGTGTTTTTCTTTAAGCTGTTTCTGCTAAAGCAGAATTGAGGTCAAGAGAAGCAGAAGCTGCCTGTTCTTATTCAACTTTTATGGACAAAGAACTTTGGGGTCCAGACGTGTCAATCTTCCCACAAGTCTCTACTCAGTAGAAGATCTGGGTGGATGATTCACGTGTTTCTGTGTGTTTGATCTTCTCAGGTAAGTAGAACCAGCCTGCTGGCTGGCTGCTATGGTGTGCTTCTTCCTGGCAGTGGTGTCTTCTGAGACTGATGTAATTCTTTTAATTTAATTTAATTAATTTATTTGGTTGCACCGGGTCTTAGTTGTGGCAGGTGGGCTCCTTCGTTGTGGCATGCGAACTCTTAGTTGCGGCATGTGGGATCTACTTCCCTGACCACGGATCGAACCGGGACCCCTGCATTGGGAGCGTGGAGTCCTGACCACTGCGCCACCAGGGAAGTCCCTGTAATTCTTTTAAGACTGATGTTTCCCTGAGGACACACTGAGCACCGAGTGTTTGAGTCGCATTAAACTCCAGGAATGACCACCACCCTCGCACCCTGGTCTCTTTCTCTCCCTCCTTTTTTCTTTCAAGCACATTATATGTTGAGATGGGTCGCTACTGACAGATGATACAGAATTCACTGGTTAGAGAAAGGAAACCATGAATAGCATGCAGAATTTAAAGAAGGCCCCCAAACCTGAAGTTCCCCCAAGTCTCCAGGCTTTATTCCCCCCATAAGTGGATCAAGCAGCCAAGGGGACCCTCTGCTCACAGAACAGCCCCCAGGAAGTGGGTGTGTCAGTGACCATTTTACCTTCTCTGAAGTCAATTTCTTGGTTTTCAGCTCACAGCTCACCTGAGGTGCCCATTTCTGGGCACAGCGGGACACTTGACATTCCCTTGAGAGTTTCCAGTATGTGTAACTCCAGCTGTGCAGCAATGGATGGAGCGTCGTGGAAGGTACTTCGGTGCTTACAGAGCAGTCCGGCCCGGGGCGCCCTCCAGGATCTGGTTAGAGGGATTACATCACAAGTTAGATAGCAGCCGGGTACCAGAATAGTCTTTGAAGAGTGTGCACGATTGCCTGTCAAGTGAAAGGAAGATGCAACTGATGCTCTTGGTTCCTGAGAAGCAGAGATTACCATTGATGACAGTTGTCGTGGGAGACTTCCCGGAAGTGGTGGAGGTGGTCTGGTGTTTGAAGGAAGTAATAGTGAGATAATAATAATAATAACAATAATAAAGCTATCATTTGCTGAGATCCTACTATGACCCAGGCACTGTTCTAAATGCTTGATATGAATAGTTTTCTTTAAGTCTGGTCAATTTTCAAGGTGGTGCTGTTATGATACCCATTCTGTAGATGAGGAAACTGAGGCAGGGGCACATTCAGATGGGAAATTTGCATGAGCAGAGGCATGGCAGGGGGACTTACAGCTTTGCAATGGCAACGGGTCTTAGAGAACACCCATGGAGGATCTGCCACTTGCCTCAAGCCATGCGGTGTCCTGGGGGAGCCACCTGGAGACTCTCGTTAGCCTCCCCAGTGTTTGCTCTGTGACCCTGGGGGAGAGAGGGAGATGAGAGTCTCCAGGTGCTAGTCAACTAGCACGTTGACTAGTCCGGTTGGAGCAGAGCATTCATAAAGGGACATGAGAGGTCTCTTGGCCTAAAATCTTGATTTACTTATGGCAGGCAATCACGAGTGGTGAGATCAGGCAGTGATTCGAGGAGAGTGACCTCGGAGTTGAAAGCAGAGCGGACTGGATGCAGAGGGGGCTGGAGGGAGGCAGGTGAGTTGTTACTGGATCCAGGTTTGAGATGATTAGTCGGGAGGCGCTGGGAGTAGAAGGAGGGGGTAGGATGCGTGAACAGGCAAGAAGACCGGCACTGACGGGCTGTGACCAGAAGGAAACAAATCTTCACTTCCTACCAATTCAATGTGGACGATGACTATTGTAAGAGGAAATGATCAGGCAGTGATGACTTGAAGGATACTAATGAGCATGGAAAGAAAAGTACGACAACCAACAAAATCAATCCACGTGTCTGACTTCGTGATTTACCCAAATAATTTTCTGAAGAAAGCACCGGTGAGGACCAGCACCTCCAAGCTGGTTTTTGGTTGTGATTCTCCTGGAAATTTTCATCCTCTCTTCCGTCTCCCCAGTGCTCTTGGGACACCTCGTGTGCCATTTCCAAAGGGGAAGCAGGAGGTTTTCAGTACGTGGATTAAGAGATCACATTTGCTTAGAACTCTCAATCCCTACCTCGGAGGTGGCCGGCCATCCATCACCCCGAGAAGCACATCCTGAAGAAGACGCTGCTTCCCAGCTGGAAGGGAACAGTGGGTTTGTAAGAGAGAAAGAGCTGCCCTTTCCCGCTCCAAGAATTCTTGGCTTAGGAAGGAGATCTTCCGGAAGCTATCCCTCCCCAGAGATCTCTCCATGACATTGTTTAATGTCCAGTTAAGTCCTAGAGGTAACTATTAATAAAACCATTGCGAAGGGAAAATGAACGCTGAAGAGGATTAAAACAGGGCTCCGAGGGGAGCTGGTGTTTGGATGCAGGTGTGACCCCTGCTCTCCGTGTCTGCACTTCTTGCTCTAGGCACCAGACCACAAAATACACAGAAAGCAAGTAAGTGGATGTGGGTCTGGCGGTTCAAGTATGAGGAACGGGACGTTCTGGTCTGAGAGCATTGGCCTTGTCAGCTAAGGGACACTTGAATTTGTGGATTGTTCTGCCCAGAAATGAAACTGAAACTCACTGGTCACGATGAGTTGCCTCCAGCAGGTTCGATGCTGTTGACTGTTACTTGTAGGAGGTACAACTCTTGGTTCCCAAAATCTTGGCCAAGAAATAGAAAAGTCTTTAGTTGTTAGTAACCGATTAAGTTTCCAAGTCAACTGCCCTTTCTCTGGTAGCGGCAGAAACTTAGTAAGAGTCACTTGGCCCCTTGAACCCACCCCACCGTCCTTCACAGCATCGCCCAGATGTTGAGGAAAGCCTGTGGTCCTCTCCGTCCTCTGTCTGGAGCCACCCGCCCGCTTGGGAGCAGCTGTGCTGGCCGTGGTCCCATCTGGGGCTCCCCTTGATGGTCTCTCTCTGCTGTGACTCCCATGGCACTTTAGAGCACAGGAATCTTTCTTCCTTGTTTTTGCCACGTACCAGAGGACAGGAATCTCTGTGGGGCACCATGGACCTGCTGACCCGGACTTGCTTTGCATACGCTCTCTCTGGAGTCTTGTCCTGACGACCTACCTTAGGTGTCTGGAAACTCTGCATCTTACAAACTTCTTTCAGGCTTTACAGCCTCCCAGGAACCTACCTGCAACTGTACTCTCATCTTTTCTTGTCCATCTTTCTTCTCTTTCCCTACAAGCTAGTAAAATTTTATCCAGTCTAAGGGTGTGCTGCAGTGGACGACTGGGGAGAGACGCCTACCTCCCACCTCTTTTCCAAATCTTCTGTGTGTCTTGGCTTGCTTATTTGTTCCTCTGAGGGACTACATTTTCGGAGCAAGTGAGCCAGAAGACATTCACAGATTCTTTTCTACTTCCTTTGTGGAATTCTTCCCCTGAGGCAATAAACACAGAACAGCATAGGTGCTTGAATAGGGTAAACACAAAGGAAAGCAATGAATTACCAGAAAAAATAAATAGCAAAATATTTCAAATAATAGTATCCTGCCATTGCAAAATATGAAATTTGGGCACATGATGTACGAGTGAGTGGAAGATGTATGAAGGTTTTTTGGCAACTTGAAAAGTCAAGATCTTTAAACTTTTGTCAGCAGGAAAGTGATGCATTGTGCTGCTTGGCTTGATCCTAAAAGAAATGGTTTTAGAAAGTGTACCAAATGCAAATTTGTTTTAACCTGGACCTGGAATATAGTCCCAAAGCAATACCAATAGGAAGGTCCAGATTTTACTTTATGTTTTTACTAAAATGTTTGGTTATCTGAAATCTTTAGGCTTAGTTGTGTATCTGTCTCGCTCTGGGTCTGCACTAATTTGCAAATGTGGAAGGAGAGCTGAATGTTTGGTCAGGATTGTAAATAGGGTTAATTACATACATGTATTTTTAAGGGACTTTGTCATTTTCACAGAGAGGAAAACAAACCCTAGGTTTGCATCACTATAATAACTGATTCTTTAGGAACCACAGCTCTTTTTGAGAACCTTAGGTGTAAACCCATCAAAACCAAGCCAGATTTGGCAAAATCCTAAGGTGCGTTTGCGTTCCTTTTTGGATTCCCTTTCTGCCAACCTCCTGCAGCTTTCTATATCCACTCAGACTTTTTTTTTTTTAATTTAATTTATTTTAAAATTAAAAAAAATGTTTGGCTGCGTTGGGTCTTCATTGCTACGCGCGGGCTTTCTCTAGTTGCGGCGAGCGGGGACTACTCTTCGTTGCGGTGTGCAGGCTTCTCATTGTGGTGGCTTCTCTTGTTGTGGAATTCGGGCTCTAGGTGTGAGGGTTTCAGTAGTTGTGGCATGTGGGCTCAGTAGTTGTGGCTCACAGGCTATAGAGTGCAGGCTCAGTAGTTGTGGCGCACAGGCTTAGTTGCTCTGAGGCATGTGGGATCTTCCTGGACCAGGGCTCGAACCCGTGTGCCCTGCATTGGCAGGCGGATTCTTAACCACTGCACCACCAGGGAAGTCCTATTCAGTGTCTTTTATGTTAAGTGTCTGCTTCGTAAATTAAGTGTAGAACTTTACAATTGGAAAAATATTTGTCTTTCTTGACAACTCTAATATCCTTAGAATATAGCAGGTTTCACTTTTTGCCTTGACTGCCAGGAAGCTCAGAGCCAAGTTCAGAACTCAGTTAGGGTAAATATCAAACCCCTGGCTGCTTGTATAATTATTTACTCACTTTACATTTTTTAAACTTAACTTTTACATTTTTACCTGACTTCCATCTTAAATACTTTTTTTCAAAAATTTTCACGAGTATATATATATATATATATATATTTCAGTTGTAAGCTCCCTGAGAATATTTTTGGAAGTAGGCAAACTATGCATAATAAGGACACATTAGCATTATTTCAGAATTATCCATGAAGATAAGCTTGTGTTCTTGTGATTCTTGTCACTTATCAAAACAAATGTGTGTACAGTTTGGGTGGGAAGCTTCGTTCAGAAGTTTAACAAGCTCCAGAAACTAGGGGTCACCAGATTGTAGGATGTGAGGCCGTCTTTGTTCAAGAAACAGATGCACTTCCTCATCAACCTTTTACCACCCTCTCCCCTGAGCGGGGCGCTGACACACGCCTGCTGATGTGGGTACCACACTCGGGCTGTCTGGCTGAGCCTAAGCTATACCAAGTATGCACTAACACTAGGTCTCCGTTTCCTCGTAGGCAAACCTTTTCCTTTAGTTGCAATTGTTCTATCTTGAAACATTTTGCCCTAGGAGTCTTTGACAGCCCTGTGGAGCTCCCTGGTATGCTGGGTGGTAGTACAGGTATTTTGAGAGTGTTTGTGGCCCAGTCCCTGGGGCAAGGAAGGGGCTCAGCACGTATGCAAATCTTGCTGCAAGAGGTCTGATGACTTACTCACTTCCTGCCCAGGTTGTAACATTGGCTTCCAATCAGGTTTATTGGTTATTATTTCCCAAACTTTTCTGGTGAATAGAATGGTCTGGGTGCCCGTGCCCACTGCAGAGCCCTGCGCCTCATCCCAGGGCAACAACAGAATCTCCAGGGCAGGCACCTGAGGGTCTGGGTGCTTACCAGAGGCCCTGGAATCCTTGTCACCAGGAAGTTTGAGAAACCCGAGGCAAGCTTCAGCTTCCAGGACTTGACCCGCGTCCCTGGATTCCCAGGCAGGGTGGGGAGAGCCCGGGCCCTTCTCTAACGGCCTCTGCCTTTGAAATTGCCAAGCTGGGGTTCAGATGTTCTGGCTGAGGGCCCAGAACTTATGGAGCTCCACTTAGGATGTGAGGATGTGGGTCCTCCAGACCTGGTACAGCCGCAGATGTCGGCTCAGCTTGATTGGCAGGAAAAGATGGGCGACTCTCTGTCTCAGAAGGCATTTTCTGAGTCACTCGGCCACGATCATAGGCTCAGAACAGGCGATGGCTTCTTAAAGGGCAAATGGGGACCATGAGATTGGGCTGCTCTGGAACCATTGTTCAGCCCATCAGTGTAACAGAATTTTACCTGAAGACCAGGTAACATACTCCCAGGATGGCTCTCGTAGTGGTGACGTTGCTCTGGGCTGACGGGTGCTGGGTCTACACTGCAGAGACTTCGGACCACAGGCTGGGTGTTCGCGAATCGCAAAAAGGCATAATGAACCCTTCTTTGGGCCATGCTGTCGTTTGCCTGCGGTCTGGCAGGTCTTCCTGCTCACTCGATGTTTGTCCATTTGTAAAACGCCCACCTGCCTCCCAGGGTAATGGAGAGGAGTCATTCACAGAATGATTTTAAAGCACTTTTCAAGGAGAGCCTGCTGTAGAATTGCTTCATAATAGTGAAGTTTTCACTTGAGTGGGTATTGAAAACAAAGGATTGACCTTCCCGGAAAGGAAACCGCTCCTAATTTAGGACAAATAGAAACAAATACATTGTTCGTTTGTAGCTGTCAGGTCACTTGCTTGCAGGGGGCCAAGCCCGGGGCCATGAAACAGACGCTGATTCATCTCGCCCACTGTTCAAATTTGAACAAGTTTGGAGAAATCCCTTCCAGGTCTCCTGAGGCCAGGGCTCTCCACTCTGAACCGTGGCCTTGGCTTAAAAAGGACACAGTTGTGAGGACTCCGTAGTTAGCCCTGGGATCACAAGCTCTTCAGTTAGTTGCTGTATTTCCATCCTAGAACCCGCAGCCACAGGGTGATTATGGGATTTTCCCACACATTGGATAGATGTACTTAAATGCCACAGGAAAGCCAATATTTTCTGTGTTGGAATGAATCTCTACGCTCTTCTTTGGAGAGAGAGGAGGCCCAGTCATTCCTTACTTTTAAGTATCATTGCCTAGTCAGGGCCTCTTAATAACTCTATAAACTGTGCAGGTATTATCACTTCCATTTTACAGATGATAAAACTGAGGCCGGAATGTCAAATAACTAGATAGATGACCTAGAATTATAGACATGGGAGCATAACGTAAGCCTGATCTGAGCCCAAGTGCTGTTTCTCTGCAAATTATGCTGCCTTAAGAAACTGATTTCTTTAGGTATTTGGCCAAGTGTTTTTCTAGTCAACAAATTAAATTTAGTCCCCAAGAGTGGGACTATGGGGAGGAACAAGTGGTCTTGCCGGGCGTTTTGGGTTTAAATCTTACATTGGAAAGAATATGCTTTCTTATTTGTCAGTGTCAACGTGATAAATAAAAGCACCCTATCGGCAATGAACATCAGTAAGTAACTGGCATTGACATTTTATAATTATGAAAATTTAAAAATGTTCATGTGGTAATAGTGGCACTGATAATATTGATGTGTCATGGTCTGAAAGCACTCACTTTAATGTTTATGTGTCCTCAATACATAATAATAAATTAAGTAGGCAAGCATTGAGTCCCCGGCATTTTTCTCATTTATATGATTAGTAAACCAGTACTCCATTACATGGATAAAATACTAGTTCAGAATTACCATATTGCAGAGTTTTCTCTGTAATCACTTGTGAAGACCTCTTGAGTAAATTTTTAGTCTTTATTTCTGGATGACTTCCTTTTTTCATAAAATGGCAACATACCTCTTGTATACTGCACCCAAAAAAGTCTACTTAACCCTTAGATTTTTTAAAAGAAGATTTGCAAATAGATTGCTCATCTGTTACAATTAACCATGTTAATGGTCCACCCCTATTACATTTGTCCTGGATGGTTGAGGAAAGTATCAACTTAACCAACACATCTTCACCAGGAACCTTTCTGTCTCTGCCGGAATCAAGAATGTATTTCTTAGTTCACACATGGCGTCCCCGGACTGTTAACACAGGTTTGCTGAAGAGGGATTCCATGGAGTGTCATCTTGTATTTTTTCAGTGATTATTTTCTTCAGACTACAGACTGCAATACTGCTTCTCCTTTTGGGGGTAGCAGGCATCCCGGCTCTTGGGGTGCCTATAGTGAAGCAGGTTTCTGAATGGGGTCGATGAGTTTCATCTGTGGCCAGAGTTAAATTAGACGCAGGCTCTCCCCACTAAACAGAGCCTGGGCCATATACAAGTCAAATCTGCTATTTCTCCTTGGGCAATGATTTATTTCCCTCTTAAATTGGCTGGACCAGTTAGTTTTTTATTTTTATTAAGTCACACTATTCTTAAATGAAACTATTGATTTAAAGTCAGCTTAGTGAGGATTTAATTTGTTTTCAGGGGATTAGAGCAGGTGGAATGGGATAATTTTACAATAAAGTGGAACAGAAGCGTTCCTTCACAGTAGCCGCCCCTTTCTTTCCTTGCCAGGCTGCACAGACGTTACAAATTTTCAAGTAAATTGTGGAAATACATTCATAAATCAGTCCTAATTCCTTGGCCTGCTTAAGAGTGATTCAAAGGAGCGTTTTCCCATGACCTTGTCCCATTGTCCTTCTAGCGATCGTCCAAACGTTGGTGCTAAAACACAGGTGTGTGCACACACACACACACACACACAGACACACACTTCTCCTTAGGGTCAATGTATCATTTTATTTCACCATCCTTCCTCGCTTTGTGTTGCATCGCCCTTTTTCATGCAATGTTTTCTTTCTGTTGCACGTGGAGGGTGTGGAGGGAGACTGGCAAGGGGGACACCTGTCTGGTCCTGTTGTGTTGATCCCCCCGTCTTCCTGCCCTCCAGGCCCCACACCCCTCTGCCCTGTTGCATCAGCCTGGCCTCGCTTCCCCAGGAGGGTGAGTTCAGAGGGCAGGGAAGCCACTGGGGAGGGGCACACGAGCCCCTCTCATGATGGCCTGAAAAACCAACTGAGCGACGCTCTCCAAACCAGCTAGGAAAGGTTTTCTGCTGTTTGTTTTAAGAAGTACAGCCTTGTCATTGCCAGTCTGTTACCTCTGAACTTGGCTGTCGCTGTCTATTTCGAGAGGAGTCTTTTCTTTCTATTGAAATCAAATAGACTCAGAACTGTTTTCAGATTAATGGCCCTTGGTCTAGAAATTGAGAAACCATTTTGGTCAATCATTCTGAACATTTCCAGTTCTCCCCGATCCCCTTCCACTAGAGGAGCTGGGGCTGAGTCTTGCTGAGCGTGAGATGACCGAGTCCATCTGATGAATCCTCCACAGCCACTCAGGCTGGTCCAGCCTGGCCCTGCACGTGAGCCCACCTGGCTCGCGGCAACCTCCATCCCCTTTCCTGTACCAGAGGCTTGAATCCTGAGGAGCTGGTTTCATGCCACTCACAGTGGATCAGGGAGTCCGGTGGGCTTTTCTCTGGAACCACAGGTGTCCACTGAGAAGCGCACATCTGTCCGAGGAATGGGGTCAGGGGTCCCCCACTGAACAGCCTTCAGTGTTGGGATGAAAGGACAATAGGGGTTTAGATCGTAGGCCAGAGACATCAGGGGTTTCTTGGGTTTGCCCTCTGTGGCATCTGCTGGAGATGCAGAGAGCAGATGAGTTCCTGAGTCACGAGGCAGAGGAGAGGCCAGAGACGTGGTTATGCCCAGGCCTGGAGAACACACAGCAGATACACGTCGCTCAGTCCTTGGTGAGAAGGCTGGCTGGGAGAAACTGGAGAAAATACCACAGGCCCGGAGCCCAGTGGGCGCTGTGGCTTGAGAAACCGGAGCTGAGCTAGGATTTGTGTGGGTGCTGAAAAGGCAGAATCGCTAATGGATTCAATGAAAAACTCCATTTATCTTCTGAGTGGTCAGAGGAAAGTGTCTACTTACAGGTGTCATGAAAAGCATAAAGATACGGAAGGGAAATGCTACAAGCAACGGCATGGGAACAATGGCAGGAATGGAAACAGAGATCTGAAGCCAAAAGGCCAAGAACTTTCAAACCAACACAGTTCTAGAAAATTCCAGCAATACAGGTGGTGATCAAGCCAGTGAGGGCAGGGGAAGCCCAAGAAATAGAAGATGCCAAAGACAACATCTCACACTGAGACAGGGATCTGCCCGTCTGTGTTTCAAAGATGATTTCGACATGTTAATTAAGAAGAATCTTACAACCTGCCCCCTCCAAAGTGAAAAAAAAAGAGCAGTTAAACAAATAAAAAGAGATATTTGTTCTATATATTAAGGAGTTGTATATGCACATAAGCTAATTGTTCATTAAATGTCTATTAGTCATTCACAGAGCTTAAAATTTCTTTATAATCAATTGCTTTTTTTTCAGAGTCCATTAAGGCAGGGGTCCCCAACCCCTGGGCCACAGACCGATAGCGGTCCGGTCCGTGGCCTGTTAGGAACCGGGCCGCACAGCAGGAGGTGAGTGGTGGACAAACCAGTGAAGCTTCATCTGTATTTACAGCCGCTCCGCATCGCTCGCATTACCACCTGAGCTCCACTTCCTGTCAGCATTATGGTGAGTTGTATAATTATTTCATTATATATTACAATGCAATAATAATAGAAATAAAGTGCACAATAAATGTAATGCGCTTGAATCGTCCCGAAACCACACACCTCCCCGACCCCGGGTCCGTGGAGAAATTGTGTTCCATGAAACCTGTCCCTGGTGCCAAAAAGATTGGGGACCGATGCATTAAGGAACCTTCGGAACTGAAAAAGCAGAAAAACCAAGTTGCCTACAGTCGTTTTACTGTTAAATTCACCAAATTCCAAACACTTAATAATTAGGTAAGGATTAGCCTCATCAGCCTATGAATCTTAGGCCCTAAACCACCAGTTACCCTACTGGAGCCCAATCAGGCCACATTCCTCATGTGGGTCTTTGAATTTCACAAGTTCATTAAAAAGAATGGAAGATGTTGTATTGAGGTGTTCTCGTGATCAATTTTGTTTGTTTGTTTGAGGAGGATCCCCTAACTGGTGAATGAGTCTTTCTAAGTAATTTGCATCCGAAAAATCTCTCAACAAGAATGAGTCATAACATACAAATTGATAAACTGGACTCTATCAAAGTTAAAAACATCTTCAGAAGACACTGTTAGAAAAAAGAAGACAAGGCACACGCTAGAAGAGAATATCCTTAACACACGTATCTGATAAAGTGTTGGGATCTAGACTAGATAAAAGCTTCTCAAGGCTTAATAACATGACAAGCTTCTCAAGGCTCAATAATATGAGAAACATCTCAATAAAACACATGGGCAGGAGATTTGAAAAAGCCTTCATCGCATAAGATATACAGATGGCAAATTAGCACATGAAAAGATGTTCAACATCATCAGTCACTAGAGAAATACAAATCAAAACCATGATGAGATACTAGTGCACACCCACTACAATGGCTACAAAAGCACATCAGGTGCTGTCAAGGATGCAGAGTAACTCCGAGTCTCATACATTGCTGGGGGGGATACAAAGCGGTATGGCTACTTTGGAAAACAATTTAACAGATTCTTCCGAAAGGAGATATCCACTATATATTACCCACCATCTGACGCCCAGGTTTTTATCTAGGAGAAATGAAAATGTACATTCATAGAAAAGCCTGCCTGTGTTGAGTTTGAGGGGACAAAATACTCTGGAGCTGCAGATGTGTAGGGCTAAGACGAAGGTGTGCTGCTTTATTCATAATTGACAAAATCTAGAAACAATCCAAACATCCGTCAACTGGTAAATAAACAGACCGTGGGATACCTGAGCGATACTACTCAAAGGTAAAAAAAAAAATCGAGCTACTGATTCACATGACACATGGAAGGCTCCCAGTGGATCATTCGGAGTGAAAGAGGCCAGACTCAAAGTGTACATACTCTGATTCCGTTTATATGAAACTTTGGAAAAGGCAGGACCATGGAGACGTGAAGTGAGGCAGTGGTTGCTAGGGATTGGGGTGGTGGTGGTCGAAGTCATCAGGGCGGGGGAAGACTGGCTACAGAGGGCATTAAGGGTGATGGACATGCTCTATACTTTGACTCTGGTGGGAGGTCCATGACTGCATGTGTCTATCACACTTGATAATGGTGAAATGATACCTCAATAAATCTGACTTGAAACCAGACACACAAGGAAATAATGGGACCTTTTAATTGACCTTAGGAATTTTATTAGCGCCACGATTTTTGTGTGTTTAAGAAATGGGCTCATTTTCCAGACAAAACTCTAATTCGAAAAGATACATGCACCCTTATGTTCATAGCAGCACTAGTCACAACAGCCAAGACATAGAAACAACCTAAATGTCCATCGGCAGATGAATGGATAAAGAAGATGTGTTATATAAATGCAGTGGAAGACTATTCAGCCATAAAAAAGAATGCAATAATGCCATTTGTAGCAACATGGATGGACTTAGAGATTATCGTACTAAAGTGAAGGAAGTCAGACAGAGAGAGACAAAATACCATATGATATCACTTACATGTGGAATCTAAAATATGACACCAATGAACTTACCTACGAAACAGAAACAGACTCATAGACATAGAGAACAGACTTGTGGTTGCCAAGGGGGAGGAGGGTGGAGGGAGGGAGTGGGAATTTGGGGTCAGCAAATGCAAACTAGTGTATACAGAATGGATAAGCAACAAGGTCCTAATGTATAGCATATGGAATTATATTCAATATCCTGTGATAAACCATAATGGAAAAGAATATAAAAAGGAGTGTATGTACCTGTATGACTGAATCACTTTGCTGTACAGCAGACATTAATGCAACATTGTAAATCTACCGTATTTCAATTAAAAAAAAAGAAATGGGCTGATTTTATAAGTTTATGCAATTTCTCCCGAAATACATCTCTGTCAGCAGTATGTTTCCTATTACCAACAAAACAATAGTCAACTCACCACGTGACTTCCGTTATCCAGTTCTCACTGCTGTAAATCTCAAGGGATATTTTCACCATTCGTTTGCAAATTGAAAGAATGACGTAAATGAAATAGCTTTGACAAGACAGAAGCCTTACATAACTGGGGATTTTATAAAACTTAGATTCTGTAAGGCCAGAAGCATTACAATTTTAAGGTTTATTGGCTTTTTTCCCCTTCTCACTAAGTTTTTGAGATTTAACACAACTTTATTCTGTTATTATTTCTGGAATTTGCTTTTATCTAGATAAACTACTTAAAAATTTTTTAAAAGAGAGAACCTGTGTATAGCATTCTGCAGTTCACAGAGCGTTTTATATACATGGTCTATTGGATTTTCTCCAGCCCCTCCTATGGTAGGCCCAGCATCTTCCTATTCTAATTTTAAAGCAGAGGAAACAGGAGTTAAGACTTCTCCCAGTTCACAAGAGGCTGGGCAGACCCTCGAACCCGGGTCCTTTCATACCAAACCCCACATGCTTGCCCCTTATTCTCTCTAGTCAAAGTTTGCGTTGTATTATTGCCCAAGCTCTCAGGGGAATAAAGAATGATCCTTATCCCAGATGACTTTGTGCAGAAATTACAATTCAGAGGAGTCTTCCTCTGAGGTAGGCAAATTGAAGATCTGTCCCATTTGAACGTACAGGTTAACTGAAGTTTCTACGTCTGAGTGCAGGTATAATGAAGGGTTGGTAATTAAACGAGTGAACAAAAGTAAAACCTGTGAGCGTCTGGTTCCTGGGGAGGTCATCACACCACGAAGTGTTCATTGTTGTCATCGTGTGGAGCGCCAAACGCTGTGACCGTCATCAGGAGAGGAAGAAAGAAATCAAATCACCCAAGGCACTTTGTCCAGCTCTCTCAACAGAAGAGCTTTATAATACAGAGTGGCTATTATACCCCTTTCAGTTTCACTGCATTGCTTTTATAAATAGGATGTGCTTCTCTATAAA
This sequence comes from Balaenoptera musculus, assembly GCF_009873245.2. NCBI lineage: Eukaryota > Metazoa > Chordata > Mammalia > Artiodactyla > Balaenopteridae > Balaenoptera > Balaenoptera musculus. The sequence continues at coordinate 87,523,570 of NC_045798.1, read as the reverse complement.
TAGCATAAAGGCAATATACCGTAGAGGCCTTTGTGAAGTCGGGCTTAGAGAGAGCGGCAGGGAGCGCGACAGCGTCCCTCCCGCTGTCTGGGCGTCATCTTAGCCGCAGGCACCTGTTCAGAGACACCTGGGCCAGCCACCGTGGCTGTCCCCAGGCCAGGAAATAAATGGAAACTCGAAAAACCCAATGCAGATGAGTGATCAGAACGATTGCCTAGCCCATATTCGGGTCACTAGATTTCCTACGTCTTCCAGGCTCACTTTTTATCTGGTCTACGGCCTCTCCCTTTCCCTCTGTCCCCTCCACCCCCTACCTTCTCTGTCTGAAGATTAAGCCACAAAAGAAGTTTTCTGTAAACCAAAGTAGGAAGTACAATCGGCCTGCTCCCTGGCTGATGTACCCATGTGTAACTGTAGGATTTAATGTTGCTCTGCATTAATCAAACAACAATAAGAGCCATAAAAACCACACTAAGAAGCATTTTAACTTAAGACCCCATGCTAAACACCCGGGGACTCAGCTCACTGGCTTCTCCGATGCCCCTGGAACAGGAATTAGATAGCAGGAGAAAGAAAGAAAAATCGAGTCGCTTTTTTCTTTGCATAGGAAGGGAGAAAACATATCATAAATTAAGGGTAGTGGGAGTGAAATCAAGGCCAGAGGTAAACGTCGTGTAATTGTGTGAGCAGCTCTCCTCCTGGGCCCTGCCAGCTGCCGCTGCCACTGCTTCTTCCTGTGTTCAGATGAAAGCCATGATGGTAGACACGTGCAGACACACAAAAGGACCTATTTGGACTGGCGTGTCAGCTCATCTTTATCAAATGTTGCACAGGTATATTTTGTTGCCATGCTTCATTACCCCAGAATGGCATGCCTGAAATGTTTGTCTCTTCTATAAACCCAATCGCTATCCCAGGCAGGCACATTTGACAGGGCAATAGACGGGTGTTTCTTTCACAGGCATGGGTTTGTAAAGGCTGGACAATTAGGGAGGGTAGGGGGAGAAAGAGAGAGAAGGGGGGAGAGGAAGAGAGGGAGAGATGGAGGAAGGTAGAGAGAGGGAGAGAGAAAGAGAGAGAGAGGAAGAGATTTGTTAAAAAAATTAAGGTGTGTGTCGTGTGTGCGTTTTCAAAGTCTTTAATAAATAAAGGGAACCTAAAGAGCTGCATAAGGAACCTGGATTGTATTTTTGAAAAGATCATTGCCCTGTGATCGGGAAACATCTTACTCAGCCAGCCAGGTGATAGATGGAAAAATATCAAGCTTTAAAAATAATTTCTGTGAAACAAAAGGAGATAGGGCAAGTGTCAGGAAAGAGTACTGTCATGGTAAATAAGACGGTCATCACGAGGAGTGAAATTTGGTTTCTGTTACACGTAAGACGCTTGCATCAAAATCCACCTCTTATCTTCCGGTGGCCTCCTGGAAAATCAATATTTTAATCCTGTGTGATATAGATTAAGTTCTTGGGAATTAGAATCGGGTAGGCCTATATTTTATTTTCCCCCCTTAGAGCAACAATGATAATGACTTTTGCAAATCAGAGAAGGAAGCATGAAGATTTGGGGACTCGGAGGTCCATCCGATTTCTGGCCTTTTCTCTGGGGGTGCTGTCCCCATCGTGTCCTGCAAGCTGGCCCGTAGCTTCCAGGGAAGTAAGTCACCCGTGGCCGCGCTGCGAGGAGCTACGTCCTGGGCACAGGGAGCTGTTTTCCATCTGAGTTGATATTAACACAGCATTCTTGGCAGAACTATTATTAACCATGACCTTCACTTGTTACCTAGAAAAGAAGGGAAAACAATAATCGATGGGCAATTTCAACATGGGGGTTCCCAGAAACAACAAAATGAACTATGTATTTTTTTTTTGGTGGTGGTTTTGTCAACCTCAGGGACGTCAGCTGATGCCTAGATGGAAATTTGCCGAACGCTTCTCATATCTGAGGCGGAGAGGAGAGTAAATTCCGTAACACCTGATCTCATCACCGAGCCGGATGAGTTTGGAATTCAGGATCCTAAGGCTGCAGAGGGCGGAACGGTGCACGGCGTGTACGAAAGAGCACCCGGGGGGAGTTGGAGGTGGCTCCGCAGTCAGACACACGGATGTAGATGCCGCCGAACGAGGTCTGTTCGCCCTCCGTGGCTTAAACAGAAACTGTAAAGAGTCTCACGTCAGTTAAGCTTAGATCAGATTTTGTCGTGAAAGGAGCTTCGAAAATATTTTCGGTTTTCCAGTCTTTCGGGATTTTGTAATTGCAGATCAGGGACCGCACATCTGCACTCTTTTTAATACGAAAGCCCACTCTGCCGTCACTAAGGAGATGCGGCCTCACACGGAAGTGCTGCACCCGGCCAGGCCCTTCAGAGGCCGGCAGGTGGCGTTGTCCCCGCAGCACCTGCGCAATCACGTGACCTCCGTCAGCGGCTAGGACGCTAGCGGAAGGTGGAGCTTGGCTGCCAGCTGGGGACACCCCGAAGGACGGTGCTCCGTGGTCCCTGCATCCACTGGCCGTCAGCTGCTTCTCTCGCTACTTAAAGTTAAAGGCCTCCAGCTGCCCCGGGGCGGGGAAACCTGCCTTTGGCCGGCCCTGGCATGGGGTGCTTCAGTGCCAGCTTCTCTCTCTTCCTGGTCTCGAAGGCCCGTCCGCCTCTTGCGTGCAAGTGACCACCACCCCGAGGTCCCTTAGGCACCCAGGGTGCGTGTCACACTGGCCGTCGACTGTTACGACTCCTGCCCCTACAGTGAGGTTTCCACGTGGACCTCCATTTCCTCTGTGAGCCAGGCAGCCCCTCGAGCTCTGGCTGTGTTGCCTCTCGTTTGCACGGCCTCAGAAAGGTCACTCCATCACTCCTGGCCTCGATCTTATCGTCCATAAGCTCCCTTTGAGCTTTAGTGGCCTTTGGTTACTTTTCCAACCTGGAAAAAAAAAAGGTATGTTATTATTTTCTTTTTTCAAGAATTGAGAAAGGCCAAATCTCTGTGTGTGTTTGTGTGTGTGTGTGTGTGTGTGTAACTCCCCTACAGTGGGAGAGTAACACATTTTTGTAACTTATGAGCCGATCTGGATGGTATCCCAAGTTTAAACTGGGCTTCCCGTTAAAACTTTGTAACAGAGTCTATTTATGGCCCATCAAAGAAACACACACACCACCCAGAACCTGGGATTGTACAGGCCATGAAGGCTGAATCACAACGAATGTGTGACAGCCTCCTTTGGGGAACATAATTAAATATAGTTTCACAACAAAATTTTCTCTAGAAGAATTTTCTTTGTGGGCAGCGTTTCAAGGTTTCCTTAGACTAAATTAATTAAATGTTGTACGCTAGAGGCTGACACAGAAAGAAAAAGTGCAGGTATTTAGTAGAGATTTGTGGTGGTAGATTCCGACGCTCAGAAAACGAAAGTTTTGTGGTTGTTTGCAAGTTATCTGTATTTACAAGAAACAAAGTGAAAAACGAATTTGAGGTCTTGGAATATTTCTGTCCAGGAGACGCCTTCACTGAGGGCAGCGGTGCGGGGGATGCGTGGGAATCTTGATCCGGCTCTCGCAGCCCTGGCTGGGGTGTGGGGAGCTCACCTCTCAGTGGCCCCATCCACTGACCTCTCCCGGTCCGTGAAGCGAGATGCCTTCTTTCGGCTTCTGACGGCACCCTTCCCCTCCCAGGGCTGTTTGGTCCTGCCCTGACCCCAACTCACCACTTCTTCCTTCCCTCCCCAGTGACTTGGCCCTGTGAACTCGGAGGGGAAACAAGGGAGGAAATAGAGGGCCTGTTATTTCATCAAAGCAGAAAAAAGCAACACTTTGGAGGTGAGTGATGGATATTGTTATGAGTGAGGTGTAGCTCCCGGCAGGTGAGCCCTGTGTTAATGAGGCGCCGCCTCCCGCTTCCTGACAGATGACTGTCATCGTTCAAACGTGCGTCAGCGTGACTGATGGCTGGGTCACCCTGCCCCGCAGTCGCAGTCGGAGGCGCTGTCTTCCTTCTTCTGCTGATGTCTCTGATCTGCTGACCCCAGGATGACCCAGCAGAGGTGGAGCTGAAATTAACATGTCATTTTCTCTAGTTAAATTAAAAAAAGGGGAAGTGGGGGCAGAAAGGAGGGAGAGAAACTTCAAAACAGAGCAAGTATGTAGCTCAACACAGAGATGTCGGTCCTGCAGAAAGTCCCAGCGGTGTTTGAGGCTAATAGCGTTGCTAATAAAGATTGAAAACATATGTTAATGCTCACGTATGTCATGTCAGTTTAGCCCAGATAAAAAAGATACCCCGCGTCTTCTCTGAGTGCGGAAAAGAAGATGGTACAGCAGCTCTTGAGCAGCTGTGCGCCCGTGACAGCTGGGGTCCCCGTTGTGCGCTGGGGTCCCCATTGGAGCTACCCTCGACCTTCCTTCGATGTTATCAAGAGCCTATCTTGCCATTGTTCTGCCGTTACCAAAATCTGTTTTAAAAAGTGTTTTCAGATCGCTGCTCAGTGTGGTGAGGACGGTTTTCTTGGCAGCTCAGGAGCGGATGTTGTGTGTTTTCACTTCGTGCGCCAGGAGGCTCAGAGATTTGGAAAGAGAAAAAAAAAGTGTTTTCACGTTCACATTACATTCGAAATGTAGCCAGTCAGAGACTATTGGAGCTGGAAGTTCAAATAATTTCATTTTGCTTTTGGGATTATCACCCTACTTCATGAGAAACCGTGTGAGGTTGTCTGACTTACGCAGCTAGTTAATAACAAGTTAGTAGCAAAGCTGGATGAAACCAAATTCTTCTAACGCTTCCTCCTTGATTTTCTTTTGGAAAATAGACTCGAAATGGTCTTTCCCCCCCCCTTCCCAATTAGTCATTTTTTTCCTCAAACTTTCACACAAATGATAACTGTTTTTTTAAAATTTTGACATATACCGTTACTGGGCAGCTAGTTTGACATAGTAATAAGTGGCTGATTTGCGTACTTCAAAAGTAAGGAGAATGCTGTGATTTCATTATGTCTTTAGACATTTTGAACATTTTTATATGACCTTTATAAGGTCTTGACTTGGGAATCTATCTAAAATTGTTAAGGGTTATCTGACCATTACCTGTTCCATCTCAGGATTAGTAGCTGAACATGACACTTGATTTTAGTAGGTAAGAAGGGGGCAGACACATCCATCAGAAAAACCTCCCCATCTTACCATCCTCCAGGCACATGGCAAGATAAACACTCAGAAATGGATCCATAGGCTACAAACTATTAAGAAGAAGAGATGAAGCAATGTTACTATGTTGTGAATAAACTTATTTCCCCCACGTGTAAGAGAAAGATGATGGCAGATTTTAGTAGGCGTATCATCGTAATATTACATCACTGATCTCTCTCTCTAAAGTGGTTCATGCATGGGGTGTTACGTAATTTTGGGGACTGAGCAATTTATCAGATCATGTCCCTTTGCAGGTGAGAACTTCTCAAAATGAGCATCACAGCGTTCAAGTTGTTTAGCTCTGATTTGCGATGGGACCCTTAGATCTTGCCTTACAGTTATTTTGGATTTTCGGAGACAGTTCTGAATACAAGCAATTTAAAATTTATCCACTAAAGCGATTCACTAACCGTATAATGAAATGATGAATATTTATATAAATTAGTTCATAACTCAGAAGAAGTCCATCGTTAGACTTAGTATTCCAAGATTTGGTTCAGAAATGGTCACGATGATTCTATAATAATTTGACAAACTGTATCATCCTCAGCAGGGAATTTGTCAGGATTCCCCTTGTGTCCGAGAATCACTTATGGTTGGGACTTCAAGGAGATCAAGTGGGTTCTCATTTGCATTGATTTCAGGAAGCACTGAATAAATACGTATTGAGAATCTACTGTGTCCTGGGCACATTCCAGCCACATCTAGGTTTAGGTAGGCAGAAAATCTCCCTGATGTAAACAAAGATGGGCATATGCCAGTTAAATCCGGTTGCCTGCATTTCTGTGTGTTACAGCTGATGGGTGGCAGGATGTGGTCAAAACTGCCCGGGTCTGGAAAAGCTACCCGTGGGGCCTTCCTTTCCTGGTCTGTAGGCAGCCCATCTACAATATCAGGCAGTGGCATTGATAATCGTCAGAGCCTCGGACCACAGTTTATAATTCTGTTCTGTCCAACACGCATCATTCTGCCCTACATTCAAAGACTACAAGGAGAAATCTGTAATTAATGAGCCACTGAAGGATTTTTTTCTTTCCTTTTTGGATTAGAAATACAATCAAAGGTCTGAACACTCAAATTAGTAGCGGATGTTGGGAGTGGTAACGGTACTCGTGAGTGCGTAATCGATTTGCGTTTGGGCTGGAAGCTGACTTTTTTTTCATTTCTGGGACAAGCCACTTAATCACATTTGGGTTAAAAAGCAGCGACCAGTGAGGAGAGGACGGGGGCTGGGTGACAATGGGAATCAGGCTATCGTCCTGACGGCCCAGCCTTGCTGGTTCAGGCTGATTCTCGACGTACAGGCTCAGAGGAGGAACCTCCAGATAGGAGAGAATGAATCTGTCAGATCCATTTTTCTTCTTTTTCTTGAGAGTGAATTTATTTTTCATGTTTTGAAAGGAGTTTGTGACCATGTTGCCACAAAATCCTTTTTCTCCTGGAATCACATTTCCATTTTCGTTTCTAACAAAGCACGTATTTGGGTCTCAATATCTCATTGGTTCATCTCTCTCTGTCCTAACAGTCCTTTGCATTTCACACTTTATGCCAAAGAAAGAAATGTTGTGAACGCAGCTCACAATGGTGATGGATTACAACGTGAGGTATCGTGGCCGGCGAGTTGGCCAGATTACCCGAGCCTGCCATCCTGCTGACTTGGGTCTGAATTATGGAGAAGATGAATTTTGGAATCTTTTCTGCTGCTAGGACAATGAATAAGCTTTGTTAGTAGACGGTAGAAACGTTGGGGGACACAGGGATTGTGTAGCCTCAGATATACAGCAAAATGGGGTCTGGCTAGACTTTGGCCGACATCCAAGAGCCCAGAAGTACAAAACACAGAAGGGAAGATGGAGAAGGCCCCGGGATCCGTCCTGCAGACTCTGAAGCCCCCCTCCTATCTTCTCCTTCCCTGTCTGGACCGCTGACCTCTGGCCGAGGGAAGGTCAAGGTCTGGCTGGGAAGTACACATGGTCACTTCAGGTCAACTTCCAGTGACTCCTGGCAACTTTTTTTCCTCCCCAGTTCCTTTACTCACCTTGTAACTTTAAAACCTTGTCAATCCATTAAGGATCACCTTCCCTGGACCAGATCTTTCCAGCACATAACTGATTAGAGAGAATAGTTTGATGCCCTGACGTGTGCACCCCAGTCTGCTCACCTCGGAGCATCTGAGGTCCCCTGACCTCTCACGGTGACCTCCCTTCCCTCTGGTCTGTGCTCCGGTCTTCCCGCCATCCCCTGGGGGCTCCTGCTCCAGCAGTAATGTCTCCTACTCTTCTTTCTGTGGTTTTCGATTTCTCATCCTCCATCGGCTCTGTCCTCTCAGCATGTACGTTCCTCAGATTGTTCTCCTCCTGTCAAACCCTCCCTTAGCGCCTTGTCTCTGCCCCATTTCTCTGGTCTTTACAGCCACCGAGACCCCCAACTCACTGCCTATCCGTCCCCAGCCCCCCACCCCACAAGGCAGGGATGGTGACTTTGTCCTGACCAGCCCCTGTATTCGTTACCCACTAGACCTCTGCAGGTTTGCTGCGCTTGACCAGCTTGGCTTCCTTGTGAGCCGTATCCTGGATTTTTCCTACTCCCTGTCTGTTTCTTCTCACTCATTAGACCTTTTCCCCCACCTCTGTTTTTCATATGTTGCTGTTCTACATGGCTTTACCTTTTCCTCCCTCCCTCCCCCTCCCCCCTCCCTCCCTCGGACCTCTCTTTCCACCCCCTCTTTCTTTCTCTATTCCCCAGAAGTTTCTTTGCAGTCAGCCTTATTAAGGCTGAAGCCTCCTAAATCTAAACCTCTAACCCTGAATGCTCATCTGAAACCCAGAACTACATCCCCTAGTTGCCTGTAGGACATTCCCTTCTGGACCAACTTACTCCTTCTTTGCTTGACTCATTGGTCTAAGCAGTGTTTGCTGAAGGTCTCTGTGCCAGGTGCTGGGCCAGGCCCTGGAAAAACAATAGTGAAAAGTTCAGTCTCTGCCCGCAGGCAGTGTGTTGTTTAGCGGCTGGATTCCGACAAGAAAGCAAGAATTTCTAGTATATTCTCACGTGGCTGTGATGGTGGTGATGACCGTATGTCATGGCAGCGGTTTACGATGTGGAGGGAGAGCTGCGCTGAGTCTTCTAACACATGAGGGTCCGTTTGCTTAGGTCTTCTATGACTTTCATCTGTGTTTTAAAATTTTCAATATACGGATCCTGAATATGTTTTGTTAAGTATATAAGTAAGAATTTCATTTTCTTTGGAGTGATTGCAAATAATACTATTTTAAATTTTGATTTCCTTAGTTCATGGTTAATATATCGAAATGGAATTGCCTTTTGTGTGTTAATCTTGTTTCTGCAAACTTGCTGAACTCACCTTCTAGTTCTGAGAGTTTTCTTGCAGATTCTTTGGGATTTTATCTGCAAATAAGGATAGTGTGATTTCCTCCTTTCCAATCTATTTTATTTTTATTTATTGTTTTCTTGCCTTATTGCAGTTCCTGGAACTTCCAGGAAGATGCTGAATAAGAGAGAATGGATATTCTTGCCTTGTTCCTGATCTTAGGAGAATAACACTGAGTGTTTCATCATTAAGTATAGTGTTAGATGTAGGTTTTTTGGAGAAGTTCTTTATTAAGTTGAGGAAGTATCCTTGTATTCTTAGTTTTCTGACAGTTTTTTAAAAAATTATGAATGGATTCCATACGGACAGAGAACATACTCTGCATTATTTCAATTTTTAAAGGTTTGTTTTATGGTCCAGAATATCAACATATGGTCTTTTTTTCTTGGTAATAATGTCCCTTTTTTGTCTCTAGTAATTTTCTTTGCTCTGAAGTCTACTTTATCTGATATTGATATTGCTACTCCAGCTTTTTGTGAATAAACGTTTGCATGATATATCATTTTCCATCCTTTTACTTTCAGTCTATCTATGTGTTTGAATTTGAAATGAATTTCTTTTAAGCAGCATATAGTGGGTCCTGTTCTTTTCATGTATTGCATCAGTCTCTGCTTTTTACTCTATGTATTTACACCATTTACACCTAAAGTGGTTATTGATATGATGAGACTTAGGTCTGCCGTTTTATTGTTTGTTTTCTGTATGTTTCCTTTGCTTTTTGTTTCTCCACTCCTATTTTCTTGCCTTCCTGTGGGTTACTTGAACATGTTTTAGGATTTCGCCTTGATTTGTTTATTGTATTTTGGAGTGTATCTCTTTGTGTAGTTTTCTTGGTGTTTGCTCTGGTGTTACAGTTACACATGTGACTTATCATGGTCTACTGGTAGCAACATTTTACCACTTTGAGTGAAGTGTGTACACCTCGCTTCCACTTAGGTCCCTTTACCTGCTCTACACTTAAATATGACTTTATTGAGTGTGTTATCTCTTTCTTTCAACCATCATATATTATTTAGAAAATTCACAAGGAAAAGGATAATTGATTACATACTCTCATACTTCTACTCTTTCCTTTGCTCTTTTTTCTTTTCTAATGCCACAAAATTTCTTCATTTTTTCATTTTCTTTACATTCGAAGGACTAATTTTAAGCATGCTTTAAGAGCTGGTCTGCTAGTCAGAAATTCTTTTCTTTTTTCCTTTCATCTAAGAGTGTTTTTATTTCTCCATCATCCCTGAAGGATAGCTTTACTGGTTGACAATTCTCCTCTTTCAGCACTTGAAAACTGTTTTGCCACTTCCTTCTGCCCTCCGTGATTTCTACTGAGGGATCTGTTGTCACTTGAATTCATGTTCCCCTAAAGGTAATGTATCATTTTTCTCTAAATGCCTTCAAGAGTTTTTCTGTCTTTAGTTTTCAGCAGTTTAATTATGATATGACTTACCATAAATTTCTTGGGGGTTATTGTATTTGAGTTTTATTCAATTTGCTGAATCTATAGGTTTAAGGTGTTCACCAAATTTGAGAAGTTTTCATCCATTATTCCCTCAGATACTCTTTAGCTCCACAGTTTTTCTCCTTACCTTCTGAGAGGATCTGATATGAATGTTTGGTCTTTTGTTGTTGACCGCATGTCTCTGAGCCTTGGTTCATTTTTTTGGTAGCTCTCTGTTGTTCAGTCTGGGTACGTTTTATTGATCTGTCCTTCTGTTCCTCGATTCCATCTTCTGTCTTCTCCATTACACTGTTGGACACTCTACTATTTAAAAAATTTCTAATATTGTATTTTTCAGTTCTATTATTTCCGTTTGGTTCTTTTTTATGACCTCTATTTCTTTGCTGGTATTTCTCTGCTTTTTCATTTGTTTCAAGATGTAGCATAATTGTTTGCTGAAGCATTTTTATGATGGATGCTTTAAAATTCTCGTCAAATAATTCTAACATCTGATTCATCTTAGTGTTAACATCAGTTGATGGACTTTTCTCATTCAGCTTGTGATTTTCTGATTCTTGGTATTATGGGAGATTTTTAAAATTGTATCCTGGACATTTTGAGTATTATGTTAGGAGTCTCTGGGACCTTTTAAGTATTTTATTTTAGAAGGCAGTCACTCTGTTTAAGTTTTGCCTGTAGATCCTAGTCTAGCTTTATAGGCTGTGGTTCCAAAAATAATCAAAATTTTCAGACCGTTTGTGGTGCCATTTTGGTCTGCTTGGCTTATCTTGTGCTGCTGGTGTTCAGATTGGTTTCTATTGGTGCTGCCTGGGAGGGTACCAGGAGATTCCCCAGGCTGGGCCACCTGGTGTATCGAGGTAGGGGAGGAGAGTCTCTGACCTGCAGGGATAAAGAGGTTTCCTATACCTGGGCACTTTATGATGGAAGTCCCCTTACTCATGCTGCCCCGTGCCTCTTGGGGGAGAGGGGTTTGAGGTGAATGAGAGCACATGTCATAAAAAAATGAGATAAGGAAATGAACAAAGACAACGTGGTCATGATGGAGAATGTGGGTTGGAAGCCAGATGGATGAGCAAAAACCAAGAGACAAAGAGAGAGGAAGTTAGGTGAACTGCCAGGGTTCCATTAACTAGGATGGTCAGTGCCGATAGTACATGGTTGGGAGTCAGATGTAAAATGGTCAGTCCAGCACTGGGCATATTAAATTTAAGGATCTTTAGAACATATTTTTGAATCTCTTGAAGTTAAGAACTCTAAGTTGCTACCTCAGGTTTGGGGAGACAAAGGCAGTGTTGGTGTAGACGTAGCGTCAGGGGTAGAGAGGTTGAGGACTCAAGACTGAATTTGGAGCCATTCATGTTGTGGGTAAAACAAAGCAGAAGAGACACATGAACCAAACAACAGCATAAAATCATCAACAACACACATGTTTGACTGTGGTTGCCCTACTGAGTTAGGGGAGTGAATGTTATTGGAATACAGGAAAATGTAAAACATTCAGGTTTGTTCACGATTACATGTAATTATGTACTTCATGTAAAATATTCAGATATGGTCAGGATTACATGTAATTTTTGTGTAAGTAAATATGTGGTAGATTATTTTGAACAATGCCAGGGTTTTGTATTGTCTCTTGTACAAGCTTTATGACAACAACCACACATTCTAACCATGAACGTGGAATACATGAGGCTGCACAGATCTCTTTTAGGTTTGACCTCCTTGCACTGAGCTTATAGCCAATCCTTTCCAGAGCATAGTTCATTTTAGTGAACCCTGTTCTGACATTGGTACCCATCATAACATTGGTAATCATAACATGAATTCTCCTGGAAGTTCCTTTGAATTAAATTAAGTCACATACAATTTGAATATTGAAAGAAAGTAATGACTTTCTTTAAAAAACATAAATATTGCCACTAAATATAATGACCTAAGGCCTCAAAATTAAAATTCTGTTAATATCAGTAAAGGTAAAGGTGAAATACAAGACGTTTCTGGAGAGAAATGTACTGATACAAAATGATAGTCCTAAAAATCTTCATATATCTCGTTCCCATAATAATACTTCTAAGAGCTTATTCTGAGGCATGATTCAGAGATTATTTTAGAAAAAATTACTGGTAACTTACTTGATCGATGGGAAACTCTGTCCATAGGTTTCTGTGGAGAAGATCTTGAATTCAGTAGAAATGCTGTGCTCCTCATGAGTCTGTCTGAGTCTCTCTCACGATCTTACTGAACACAGGAGGACCAGAGACACAGGAGGAATGGAGGTGTAGGAGGACCAGAGGGCAGGTTGTCAAGGCACGTGGTCTTGACACGGGGGTGGCGGAGTTGTGTTGGGAAGTTCACAGCACCTCACACTGGGGAGCCCCTCAATCCCTCCTCCTTTCTCTTTCCCTCTCATCCTTTCCCCTCTCCATTCCTCCTTTTAATGGTTTAAAATGAGGAGTGGAGAGGGGTAGAATAAACATTTAACAACACGTCTTGATTTTGAGAAGGATGCAGATGTGAACCAGTGGTCATAAATTAATGAGGCCCTATCTTAAGAGCTCTGGATACAATACTGGGCATAGTTTTACACTTCTGGGGATTTGCATTAAGGAGTGTTTAATCCTGGTGAAGCCACTGTCTTAACAACACAAAAAGTCCCTTAGACTCACTTGGCTGAATGTTTCAGGAACTAAGGATTTGCCAGGTCTAGTGAGCACACACCCGGGGAAATGTGCAAGCTATTATAATTTTCCTGAGATGAGAAGGATCCCACAGCTTTGCCAAGTTATCTGCTTTAAGACACAACAACCATCTAGAAGGTTGAGTTCTGCAGAGAACATGCAAAGCGCTGACATGGGCACAGGGAAGCTGCATCTGAAAAAGGTAGCGAAGTGGTTATGCTATTTGGGGATGACGGGTAGGTAAAGCATTCGGGCTGAGCCCAGCTGCTGAAGGAGGGCTCTCTCTGTCTCTGTCTCTCTCTCCATTTTTTTCCTTGAAAGTAAGTAGGCTGCTGAATCCATTCAGTTGTGTCAAATTATTTTTTAAGTAAAAAGCTGCCGCATCTGAATTCAACTCAAAAAAGCCTGGCAATTCAGGGGGACGGCAGGAAATCCTGCGTGAGCCTCGGCCTCTGCTCAGGGCACCGTGCCAGGAAGAACAGCTCCTGAGAGCCGGGATAGAACACTTCTTGGGTTTTGTAACCTTGCCTCTGATCTTGGCTGCTTTAGGAAATTGTACTTTAAACCCCTTGGGGCAAGATGGTGGGAGATTGCTAGGCTGACTACATTGAAGGCGGGGTAGAACTCTCAGTACTCAGACGTAGAAGCTATTTTGACTTGAATTCCGGCAATTTCAAAGAGATTGTCAAGGCGGACCCGCCAAGGAAGGTACTTGCACGAATGTGACTCACTGGGACACAGAGCGTCAAGGAGGAAGCTTTGTCCCTCTACAGGGTAGTAAGTCTCTCTCGTAGGACCCGAAGTGCTCCCTCTCCTCGACACATTCGTAAAGCAACAGCACGTCTTTTCTGAGGGTAGTCACAATAACACGGTCACAACTTTGAAATACACAGAACGTACGACAGAGCAATGAAAGTCATCATACCCCAGCTTGTTAATGGAAAAGCGGTATTTCACTATTTTTTTCCTTCTCTGATGGTGAGCTCATTTTTTTCGTAAGTTGACTAGATGTTCGTTTTGCGTGTATGTGTGAGAATTGTCTGTGAACATCGTTCTCTATTGCGTTTTGTATTCATCTTTTTGTTATTAGTCTGTAACAGTTTTAAATATTAAGAATATTCTCTCGGTTGGCCACGCGTGTTGCCTTTGTGTGTGCACACACATACAGAGATACTTCTTTCTTCCCTAAAGGGGTTATCTTATTTTCAGACTTACTTAAAGAATGGGAGCATTAGTTTGAAAGAGCTGGGTCCGTACAGAGGAGCACATTATGTTTGGGTTGTTGACCATCACGGGTGTGGATCTACAGGGATCCGTGAAGTGCTGGAGAGACAGAGCCACATTCTGGGTCTCGGGTAACCGCCTTTCCTGTCTCTCCAGGATGTCGGGGATTCCTTATCCACGGGCGGCTGTTAAGGCTTTCCGAAGCTTACTGTTTTTATTGTTATCTTGACTGTGGATCCCTGGTCTACACTCTCCATTTGACCCCATTCAGATGCACGTTAGTCCCAACTGTTCTTTGGAAATAGAACAAGTGGGTTTTGGCATCAGACAGGCTTGGGTGCCAATGGTCTTGTCACTTAGCGAGGGATATTCGCCTGACTCCTCAAGGTCACAAGAGTGATGAAAAATGCTGATCTCACAGGACTGATGTCAGGATATCTATATGTATACAATTAGGTGTGCATACATACACACAGTACACATACATACACACATTCACATACACACAGATTCTCGTATATACACATACATATAAACGCACACATACACAATATATACACGCATATATCACACATATACATACACACATATATATACACACAGATATACACATAGACTTACATGAGTATACACACATACACACACATACACATGATACATATATACATACATGCACACATACATACATGTACATCTAGACATACATCACACGTATACACAAAAATACACACACATATATATCCATACACACTTATGCACATATAAACTTATACATAAATACATAGATACACACACATACACACACATATGAGAGAGAGGACACCTACACACAGTAGGTCTGCAAGTGGAGAAGCTTAGCACAGCATCATGCACTCCGAGAGGGCAACTGAACAGCATCCTGATTACATATGATACAAAATCTAATTCTCATTTCCTGTTCTTTCACTTATAACAACAGCACTGTGGGCTGTAGAGACAGGATTCAAAGAACAGACAGGACAGGCCGCATGGCAGTGCTCTGAGCCGCACTTCATAGCAGGTGGTGTCAGCAATGCTGGCGAAGTGCCGTAGATCAGGGCACTGCTCAGTTTACAACCATTTCAGGAGGGCGACCAGATGCTGTGAATGAAGCACGTTTTAGAAGAGGGAAGAGGGAAGCGCAGAACTGCCTGCTGGGCTGTTAACTCTTTCCCAGTCTCCATGTGTTTGTGATACGAAGTCTGAAACTACATGGGAGCTAACAGTGGGGTTCATAATATCCATACTAGTGCTTCGGGACCTGTAGAGAGACACAACTTCCACATACATTTTAAGCCTAGAAAATACCTTTAAAATCCTTTCAGATGGGAGTTAAAGCGCTTTCTGTTTCCTCAGGTCGAGTGTTGGGGGCGTACTTTAACAAGTTTTAGTGCCCGCCCCTCACCACTGACCAGCAACTTGGACTCTGCCCTGAGCACCTGCTTGGCCCTCTGCCCGTCCCCGGCTCTAGCATCCTTCTTCCCGTTCTAGAAGGAGTTCAGAGGAGACTAGGGCCTTGGCTGAGGGCCTCGGTGTCATGTCTAGGCTCAAGGTGGATTCTGCTCTTATCTTGAACACATAGTTTAGTATTTGGGCGTTTGGCTTGGTCCGGGGGTCATATACCTGCATGGAGGCATGTGTGAACCTGTGCGGCCCCTTCCAGCCCGACACCTTCGTACAGCCCCTCTGTTGGAAACCTTCCCCCACCCCTACCTTGCTTCTATGTGAACTTGCCCTTCTCAGTGACCCAGGGGATTCCAGGCACCGGCTCTGAATCTGGGCCCCTCGGGATGGTCCCTTCCAGCTGGCAAGCTGTCTGCTGGGAAAGGCCAGGTCTCTCTCTGCCAGTGACCATGTGGTGTGAAGAGCTGTGACAGGGAGTGAGGTCTGTGCACTTCCAGGCCCAGGTTTTCCATCCCACAAAACGACTTTCCGCACCAAGAGATGTTAGAAATCCATGGATCACTGCTTATTAAGAATTCTCATGCTGCTCTTGTATCTAACCCACCAGGAGCCGATGTCCAGCCTGTGTTGAACCGTCTCCTTGGTCCTGCTCAGCTCACATGCATATCCTCCCCCGAGATCATAGCCCTTTTCTCTCAGCCCTATTAACACGTCATCTGTAGACAATTTATATTTTCAATCTGTTTTCACTTCAGAGTCCTTCTCAAAATCTGTTTTCACTTCAGTTTCTTCCTCAGTTTCAATACCTTCATCCTTTCCTACGGAACCTCCTGTATCTCTCCCAGATGACCGGCCACAGAGAAATGGTACCTGCCTCTGACCCACCTTGAATCCCACCACACTCCATCCCCCATTATACACCAACATGAAAAGGTAGTTCTTTAGATGAGGAACCTCACAATGACGCAGTCAGCTCACAAATGAGCTTGGGAGAGGGGACCAGGGGATCGTTAATAGCAGGACCCAAGGATGGAACTGGGGCTAGACTTGGAGAAGAAGTGACCAGAGGATAAAGCACAGAGGGTATCCATTTGTTGGACACTGAGGAGCATCTGCCTTAGCATGAGCTATGCGTTTTGAAGGTGATCCAATAACTCCCGGGCTGATTCCTTTACGGAGCATCACGTGGTGGCTACAGCACAGGTTCTAGAGACTGACGTCCTGGTCCAAGACCCAGTGCTGCCAGGCAGAACCTGCATCCCTGGGTACATTAAGCCCTTTTGCTTCAGTTTACGCATCTGTAAAATGGGGATAAGAGCAGCTATCTTATAAGATTTGGGGAAGAATACATGAATTCATCCATGAAAAGTACTTAGAACAATTCCTGGCATCCTGTAGTGTTCGATAAACACTAATACAATTATTAGCAGTGGTAATAATTGTTATTCTATTGTGAAGCAAGTCCCATAGAATAGTTGAGGTGAGAATGAATGGGAATGTAATGGGCTGGTGGCAGGTATGGCCCTTCCCAGCTTTACACGTACCAGACTATGAAATACTTTATTACATTCGTGCTATTTTACTCACCAGTGAGTTTATGATTGTGAGTGTATCTCTGCCCGGATTAACACAGACTGAAGGAAAAGCAGTCCTTGGCTTTCAGAAATGTCCAGTTTTATGTCAGCAATTTCAGAAACACTTTACCCAGTTGACTGAGCTCACATGGCCTCTTTCTATATGCATGACAGGATAAGAGGGAAAATATTAAATTATTTTCCCCCATTTTTTTCTTTTTTTTTTTTTTGCTTCTTTTCCCCTCAGTAATCTGATAAGTTGATGTGTGGGATGAAAGTATGTTCTCTGCGTCTGGATTTCCCATTGTTCGTCTGCTGCCTCCCCCTTATCTGCACTGGTTCCTCTACAGAACTAATGACTTGAGCTACTACAGACACCCCTTCGTTTGTCTGTTTGGCCGAGACATAGCTTTGCAAGGGTTTCTAATACTGACCCCAAGACCACAGAGGAATAGTTTCATAAAACTGTGCTCTTAATTCTTTGCCTTGAACGTAAAGGCTACCTGTCAACTCAGTCCAGATGTATGATTGATTTATTTAAAGCCTCTAGAATGCAGGGCTCATAAAGGAGAGTGGCTGTGAAGTACTTACAACATTGCCTAGGAAGTCGCACTCCGGCCAGTGTGGGAGCAGAATCTGTTCCTTACTGAATCCTCACTGGGAGCAGCTCAGACAATGGGTGCATTTACTGAGCCCTGCTCTATGCCAAACGCTTACATTCATGATCTCATGGCAGTCTTAGTGCAGCCGGGGGAGATGATATTATTTTCTGTTCTACAGTCGAGAAAAGAGAGGTTCAAAAGAAGTGAAATGGCTTTCCCCAAATCAAAGAGCAAATAAGTGGCAGAACTGGGATGGGTGGCCTATTCCATCATTAGTCGATAATTCGGTAATCGTTATTGAAGGAAAAACACATGATAGAACAGGCTTGGCTCTGTGTGATTTAGAGCCTGGGCTCTTAATCATTCATTTTAGTTTGTTATATACTACAGGGACTTGGAAGTGAGGGCCAATGGGTTTCCTCAAACGAAATCTGGGTAAATACACAGTGAATTCCAAAATATTGGGTTGGCCAAAAAGTTCAATCGGGTTTTTCCATACATATGAACCTGAACGAACTTTTTGGCCAACCCAATAATTATTGTATTTTGAATAGTTTACACAGACCTCTTGCAATTACAGAAAGTAGCCAATTTCAGGCAATAGGGATAAGTTATTGAGCATTTGTAACTTCTCTGGATTACACTTACTTCTCCTGTTTGCCAAAACGGTGGTGTTGTGTCATTTCCATTGAAGGTTATCAAATATGATGTTTGGTATTAATTTATGGTCATCGGCCGACTAAAGATACATTTTGCTTTTTTCTTGGTTAAAATTTCTCTAGAATTCATTCCTTACCTGGAAATAAAACAGGAGGATGTGCTTTTCAGCTGCTCATGTTACCAGACAGTTCTGTGGGGACTTTGCTGTGACAAGCCTTCCAGAGTTGAGGGTGGCCTGAAGTCTTGGAAGGGGTGCTGGAGTTTGTGGGGAGTGGGAAGCTGCTGGGACACAATACCTGCAGGAGCCATTGGTGGTAGGAGAAAGGTGGGTGTGATTTCCAAAACGACAAGTCAGAGAACAGATCACACCATCTCCAGGGGCTGAAAAGCAAGAGAGCTAGTAGCAGTTTCTCGCCTTTGGAAAATGTATCTTATCTTCTGCCAGGGCCCTTCCTGTAATTATTCATTCTTTTCTGACATGCAGATTGGATATTTGGGACCAGTTCCTAGAGATGCCCTTGAAAGTGAGAAACTCTCAAGTGCACCAATGGATATTTGTGCCTTGGTCTCATTTATCTTTTTATTTATTTGTTTAAATTAAAAAAAAATTGAAGCATAGTTGATTTACAATGTTGTGTGAATTTCTGCTGTACAGCAAAGTGATTCAGTTATACATACATATACATTTTTTGTGTGTGACAAGGAACTAATATTTATTAAGCCCTTAATGTATGCTAAATACCAACATTATACTTTAAATTTTTAAAATTTTATTATGGTAAGAACACTTAACGTGAGATCTAACCTTTTAAATTTTGAAGCAATTTTTAAGTCGGCCGTACTTTTTTTTTTTTAATATTCTTTTCCATTATGGTTTATCATAGGATACTGAATATAGTTCCCTGTGCTGTACAGTAGGACCTTGTTTTTTATCCATTCCATATACAATAGCTTACATCTGCTATCCCCAAGCTCCCACTCCATCCCCCCCAAACCCCCTCCCCCTTGGCAACCACAAGTCTGAGCTCCATGTCTGGGTCTCACTTATCTTGATATTTAAACTCATATGGATTCTGCCTTTGGGTTGCTTATTATTAGACAAAGTGGCTGGTTATTTTAGGGGGGGCATGCAACTCTGCAGATTAAAAATTCTGATTGACACAAGGCCAGGGAGAGGAGATAGACCCCGTGGCCAAGAGCCCTGAAAGAACATAGATTTTTGTGGGAAATGTTTGCTTCATTGACTACGATGAGGACAGCTGTTCACTTCAATAAGTGGTCAGATCTGCTATATTTAAATTTTTACTTCTGTAGTTGATTAGTTGCCTTCCTTAGAAAACCCTACACAAATCCCTACATAACGACATTTATTTCTATTGGAAAAGGAGTTGGCATTTCAAGCCCCAGACAACAAAATGGTTTATTCTGTAGGAATTTCAATTAAAAATACTTTTTTTTTCCATAGTGTAAAGCTGCAAGATATAAATATCACTGAATATTTAGAATAGATTCCAAGTAAAATCATCACACGAAATGAGCACGCTTATTTTTCCTAACTCTTCGTAACAAATGTCTTTTCAGCTCTTACCCTAACTCTCATTCTAACTCCTAACTCAAGACCTAAGGCTTTTCCTCACTCTCATTAACCCAGTGTTTTTCATGGCTTCTCTTCACTTTTTAACAAGGCACCAGCCACTCCAGGAGAGCTCCGTGTGGGATTGCAGCCTCTTTATCCTCTGCTGGGCACTAGATAGGGGTCTTTCATAATCCATAAAGGTCTGCAATAATGCAAATTGTGTTCTCTAATTATCAGATCAGTTATACCTAACTTGCGTGATGGCAGCTCATGCTATAAGAGCAAGGACTATATTCAAAGGCGTGAGCCTGACACTTGAGCATTTTTAACATTCCTAACATTTTAAACTTCACCCCCAGAAACCTAATAAGTTTGAACTGTTGTCTTTTGTTGCAGCTGTAAATCTAGGGAAATCATATGACCTTACACAGAAAATGAAATGCCCATTTACAACAGGAATGTAAACTTTAAATCACTTTAGTCTCTTCCTGGTAGAATTTAAGGCAGCCTATTCAGAGCACCCTTACCAAACCATATGGGTGGATGCTTCTGGAGATCTTTATTACACACATATCCATCCCTGGGGAGAAGGGACTGTTGACAACCAGCTTTAATTTATTTTTTAGGCATTGTTTGTTTCCGTAAGCAGTAGAAGCCTCTTTCTCCTTTCTCTTTACTCTTCCCGATTGACTTTTTCTTAACATCCTGATTTCAGGAACTTTTCTATTTTCTTCCAGAAATGGGCGTTGAGAACGCAACAGTTGCAACGTCTTTAGAGAAGAGCACCTGCAATCCTTCAGGCTTTCTTTATTATTCTCACTATTTATTATACCAAAATGTTTCAACTGAATATTAAGCCATGGAGATGATGTGAAAGAATCCTTTTCGTACTCTATCATTAATACATTTTTTACATTAAAGCGTACAAAACTATTAGGGCACCTGACGAAGCTATTTGAAAGGAGAATGTTTGAGTCTCTTGGGAAAAGATGATACATTATTTAAAACAATAATCTCCAGACTTCTTTAAAAATTCAGCGCCAATTCAGTGCAATGAAGATTTATTGAGTGCCTCCTTGGTAGATGCAGGGAGGATGCCAAAAAAGGGAAAAAGGTGTGAAAGAGTATGCACCCTCAGGGAACGTGTTGGTGGGATATAAAACGCATGGACAACAGGGTAAGGGGGGCCTTTCAGCTGCCGTTTTAATGCCGAGTGTCAGCATCTGACATGGGTCGTCCTCGTTTAAGCCTCGCAATCCTGTGTTGAAGCTACGAGCATTAATCCCATCTTACAGATGGAAAATTGAATCCTGGGTGAAATGCCCGGTGCAAGACCACAGAGCTAGTAAACAGTGGTGCTGTCCCCGCGCGTCTGAAGGGAACCCAGGCTGTGGGAACGGTGGTGGAGGTCCATGGCTGCGTGAGCTCCGGCTGATCGATGCTGTAAACCAGGTTCTAAACCAGGTGTGGTTCTCCGCAGCCGGAAGCGTGGAGGGGAAGGGCCGCACAGTCATCTTATTAGACCCTAATTTCTCCACCTCTGTCTGTTCACCAAAGCTAATAAGTAGTGTTTATTCATTGCTTTATTAGGAATCAGTCTTATGTGTTGCTTGTTGGCTGAGTGAAGTTACTGGAGCAGCGAAGGCTTGACATTCACAGCTCTTGTTCTTGACTCAGAGTGAAGTTGGCCTCCTCACTTGGCTGGTTTTAAAAGGGAGGGGTTCGCAGGGAAGGATGATGGAAACAGCAGCCGTGTTGCTCTCGTATGAGTTTTCCTCGACATCCATTATGTCCATTACGGCCCTTGGTAACCTTTTCAGGAAGCCATGTTTTTAAGTAACAAGGTTATAGGGCACAGAGAAGAGGGAACAGGCCACACACTTCTGATTGTTTTGCCACACTGAGTGCGTGTGCCTTTAAATGTGGCTTAATCCAATTTACCTTTCTCTTATTATCCTTTTGTCAGTGAAATCTGTGTGGCTTGCATCTTCAATGGGCAGATGCACGTGCCAGTAACTGTGGGCTCACAGCTGGGACAGGACAACAAAACTGTTGAAGAAAGTGAGTGTGGAGTTGCCATCATCAGTTTATCCAAGATGTTTGGACGCCTCCGTCCAGTTCAAGCAAAATGAGAGACCTGCAGACACTAGTGCTCAAATGTGGCGGCACGCTGGAGTCACCTGGAGGGCTTTAAAAAATGCAGAGGCCGCTCCCTGACTCAGACGCTCTGTTTTCGTGAGTCTTCTCAGACGATTCTAATGTGCAGCGGAGGTTGAGAATCCCAGGGTCCTGGCTTTAAGAAGCTTATCATTTTAATGCCCTTTATTTGAAAACTATCCAGTTTTATTTTTTGAAAACAGAAATGGTCATTTTAAGATAAATTTATTTATTTAATTTATTTATTATTTTTGGCTGAGTTGGATCTTCGTTGCTGCGCACGGGCTTTCTCTAGTTGCGGCGAGCAGGGGCTACTCTTTGTTGTGGTGCATGGGCTTCTCATTGCCGTGGCTTCTCTTGTTGTGGATCATGGGCTCTAGGCGTGGGGGCTTCAGTCGTTGTGGCACGTGGGCTCAGTAGTGTGGCTCGCGGGCTCTAGAGCGCAGGCTCAGTAGTTGTGGCTCGTGGGCTCTAGAGTGCAGGCTCAGTAGTTGTGGCACATGGGCTCAGTAGTTGTGGCTCCTGGGCTCTAGAGCGTAGGCTCATTAGCTGTGGCGCACGGGCTTAGTTGCTCTGCGGCATGTGGGATCTTCCCGGACCAGGGCTCGAACCCATGTCCCTTGCATTGGCAGGCGGATTCTTCACCACTGTGCCACCAGGGAAGCCCAGAAATGGTTATTTTTTAATGTAGATTATTTCCATTCATATAAATAGCTCAGTAGATATCTGTAGGAGTGTTTATGCCATTGGTTTTAGGGCACTTGGGTAGATAAAACTTGGCAGAAGTAAACGAAACCAAGTTACATAAACATTTAAAAGTCCTTTCCATGTAATGCATGCATGCACAACGTAGAAACACTTACTGTACGAAGTCTTAACAGCTTTGTTCTTCGCCTGGCTACCCGGGAGGTTGTGTCCTGCCCGTGCTCCCCGCCCGAGGCGGTGCTGGGCCTGGGCTCCGTGTGTGAACGGGCTAGGGCATCCGTTCACCTGCGCACAGGCACCCCTGCTGCAAGAGGCCGGATGCGGCCCACGCGTCCCGGCACCCTCTCGCGAGGTGCAGTGGCTCTGTGCTGGGTCACCTCAGCTGAGCGAGATTGATGTTCCCAGCGTTCCCTTTGGTGCCTGGTTCCAGGTGAGTGGGGACCACAGGAGGCACTCGTGGTCCCCAGTGTTTGGGGGTGGAAGGGCGGCAGCCGCCGGTGCGACCAGCTGGCCCATCGCGCTCCGGCGGCAGCAACCGGGCCCGCGGTTCCTCAACCCCGAGGGGCTCCCCCTGTATCTCCTCCGACTGCTCGACCGCTGGGAGCTCGGCCTGCTTGTTCTCTCCTGGGACTCTGGGCCCGGCAGCAGCTCGCACGATGGCCCGAGCTCTTGGCCCTCCTACACATCCCTTGTTTTATAGGCATCCCCGTGGTCTGACTCTTTGATGGACGGGCCCCTGCCTACCTCCTGCGTTTGCCTGCAGGTCACCCGTGGGAAGGGTGGGCTGCCCTTCCGTGATGTCCCGCAGTGGCCTGTGCAGACATCGGCGCCCCGTCGGTCTCCGTGGGCTCTACCTCCCCGCGACCCAGGCAGGGATGGTTTGTTGTTGCTGGTCTTTGGGTGTTTGTGCTTGTTGACAGTGTGTGTTTTTCTTTTTCTTTCTTTCTTTTTTTTTTAGGGAAGGGGGTCCTTTTATCTCCAGTCTACGTAGAAGGTGACAGCTAATGAATGTTCATTAAATGGATGAAGGTATGTTTATTTTTTAAGACTCAAGATTTGCTGTGATGGATTCTCACATTACGATAGTTCATTGTTTCAAATGGGAGTTTGCCCTGAGGTGCTTTATCTGCGCTCCACGGAAACACGTGGGGTGAGGGCTCTGGACTGCTTAATTGTCCTGTGAGTTCACCCGCTTGATGGTGGGCAGCGTCTTGAAGCAGGGTCTGCATCTTTTACCTGTGTGCTTTCCATCTGTGTGTTCCTTCTTCCTGTTTCTGGGCCATATTCGGCCCTTGACCAGGCTTTGCTGAATAAATTGCTATTTGTACTTGTCACCAAAGTCACAGGGCAGAGAGGAGCGAGGGAGGCCCCTGGGACGGTCGCTCAGCTCCGTAGCACTTTGGGGTGAGCTGGCATTTTAACCCGCTCTCTGATGTCCGTTGGCTCCTGAGGTCCGAGCTGCCATCCTCCCCCGACCTCAAAAATGACCTCCCTTTCCACTCCCCACGTAAACGGGATGAAGGAAATCAAATAAATACCCTCCAAGATTCCTCTCCTGCAACTGCTGACGCTTTCTTTGAAGCAGACACACAGACCGAGGCCAACTAGCTGGACAGATTTCGATCATTTTCTTTCCTCTTCTCAGGGTTACACCTCTGTTCAGTCGTGTCTGTTCTGTTTTAAAAGATGTTTAGTATGTGGGCCCTTGAGGGGAGCTCTTTGAAGTGGAAGCACCATATAAATCTAAGAAAAGAAAGAGAAAATGCAACTCCCATCCCCGTGCACCCCCAGCCGCTCCCCCGTCGTGAAAGAAGCCAAATCCGCGGTGGTTTCCCCTTTGATGGCGCTCCAGACACAGCCTCCCCCCTCTGGTCTCGCTGTGAACCCCATTAATTCAGCCGGTGCAAATGTACGTTGGAAAGATAGGAGCTCTTCTTCCAGTGAAGATGCTGTGTTTTAGGGAGTTGTACCTTTTTTAGAGGCAGATTTACAGAAACAGAGGTAATAGAGGCAGCCCAGGTGCAGTCGGACGTATGGGTAAGGGATGGAGGTAAAGACTGTGACTTGAAAAACTCCTCAGGTACCCGCCAGCAGAGAGCTCATGTACCATATAGTATACGTGTGCGTGCAGGTGAGTGCTGCGTGCAGACTCTCACCTGTGCACAGGTGAGCCAGGGGAGGGCCTGGCGAGGGCGTAGCTCGAATTGTCCTGCCCTGGAGCTTGTGTTTGGCTGTGAGGCTGTTGAATATGGAGCTCACTGACGTCCATCCCCAGCACACCTGGACACCAGCACACCTGGAAACCCAGCACATATGGACACCAGCACACTTGGACATGAAAAGGGTTTACAATTCTTCTTGGACCATGAGTAAATATATATAAATATAAATATATATATATATATGCACACACACACATACATAAGTATTTATGAGTAAATGTCATGTATATAATATTTATAAATACAGATCTTCCTCAACTTACAATGGGGTTACATCCCAATAAATCCCCCATAAGTTGAAAATGTCATAAATCAAACGTGCACTTAATGTACCTAACCTTCCAAACATCACAGCTTAGCCCAGTCTACTTTAAATGTGCTCAGAACACTTATTAGCCTACTGTTGGGCAAAATCATCTAACGCAAAGCCTGTTTTATAATGAAGCATTGACTCTCTCATGTCATTTATTGAATACTGTGCTGAAAGTCAAAAACAGAACGCGGGCTTCCCTGGTGGCGCAGTGGTTGGGAGTCTGCCTGCCGGTGCAGGGGACACGGGTTCGAGCCCTGGTCTGGGAGGATCCCACATGCCGCGGAGCGACAAAGCCCGTGTGCCACAATTACTGAGCCTGCGCGTCTGGAGCCTGTGCTCCGCAGCAGGAGAGGCCGCGATGGTGGGGGGCCTGTGCACCGCGATGAAGAGTGGCCCCCGCTTGCCGCAACTGGAGAGAGCCCTGGCACAGGGGCGAGGACCCAGCACAGCCATAAATAAATAAATAAACAAATAAATAATTAAAAAAAAAAACAATTATAAAAACAGAACGGTGGTGTGGGCACAGAACAGCGGTCAGTGTGCTGGCTGTTCATCCTCGTGGTCGCGGGGCCGCCGGGGAGCTGTCACTCACTGCCCTGCTCAGCGTCACGAGAGGGGATCTGACCACAGAGCACGAGCCCAGGAAAAGATCCAAAGTCAAAGTTACAAGTATGGTTTCTACTGAATGAGTGTTGCGTTCACACCATCGTAAAGTCAAAACATCATAAGTTGAACCATCCTAAGTAGGGGACTGTATATATATATGTATTTGTATTATATATTTATTAAATATATATTTATACCACTTAGATATTGTATAAATATATATATTTATAATATGTTGTGAAGAGAGAAGATAGTAAAAAAATCCATGAAAAGGAAGTGGGTAGCATTATTTAATTTTTAAAGTAAGCATGGACATTTAGCTAGTTGGACCCATGAGGATTCTTCTGCAGGAAACCATACAGTCATGATTCACGGTAAATTAACTCCTTTTCCTTAGAGGCACGCAGTGTGGGTTTAACAGTTTGTCCTGACGCCCCGAGTAATTAGATGCTGAGATCAGGGGCCCATTCCTCACCCAGTTCCTAAACTTGCAGAGGCTTTCCCAGGATTTGGTAACTCCTATTGGGTAAATCACTCCTGTTCATCTTTATTCCATAGTGGAGCTTTGACACTTTGTTTTCAAGGCTTCTCTGTCAAAATGCATCTGGTTTCAGATAAAAATACTGCACTTCCTTGGCTTACTCGGTGATTCTGCCCTTATGGAGGGGTTCTTCATTCGCGAGAGAACATTTGCCACCCTACATCAGTGGCATGGTCCTATCTCAGTGCCTAGTGTGTGAATAGGGCCTCTGCCCTAGTCCCAAGACCCCGAACCTGGAGATGGTGCGTGGCCAGCATCCCAACATGGCATGCTGGCTGCTAGACCACCAAGGACAGGTCTGGTCCTGTGAGGACACGAACCCAGCAGATACAGAGATGCTAGTTGAAGGAGACAATGCTACTGCCATGTAATGAAGTAAGTTTCTTATAAGGGAGAGCATTGGTATCCTATGGGGCCCATATGCACATATGGGGTGAGATTCTAAACACCTGGTAGTCAGCCTGGTAGAGACTGGACGGTAGGCGTCTTGAATGACTTGTAAACTGCTGGTGTGGTCCCACGGGGCTTAAGGTTCAAATATCCCCCATCATGATGCACCACTGGGATATCAACAGTCCTGCAAAGGTGCTTTAGAATACAAAAGAGGAAACAAAGTTTATTTATGGTTTGCATGAAGCATTTAATAGAAACTCCATTTTGTTCAAAAAATAAAAATGTCCAAATCAAATTGCTTAAAAATGTAAACCCACTTTCTATTTTAACAAACAATAGATGTTCTTTAGATAAGCTTAAGAGAACACAGAGTTATAAAAATTTACCTTCCCTATTTTAATCCTTACGACACAGAGTAGGGCAACAGATCACTTGAACTCACTCAGCATTCACTGAGGTACAGAGCAGCAAGAAAACTGCATCATTCAGAATGTAATTTTTAAATGGGGGAAAATCTGTAGAGCTGGATTTCTTTTGAATTATTCTAGTTTTCTTATAACATTTAAGCCAAGCCCAATATGATTCTACACTCGTAGGTAAAACTAATCAGGAGATGATTTATTAGGTTTTTAAAATATTTGTAGGTTGTCTTGACATTTAGTTAATATTGCTTGCTAGCCAGGGAGACTGCAGATGTTGAGACTTTTTAAGGAGGTTTCGTAGGAGGCCTTTCCTCCAAAAGGCATAATTACTTATCTCTATTTTCCTTTAAGGAAAATTCAACCTCCCTCCTGTACTTTAAGATTCCAGGAGCAGATCTCAATGTTGTGCTTTGGGTGTGATGTGACCTTTGTAATAAAAGCACCCCTGAGTTGTGAGGTTAAAAGTGGTCCTTAGTCAATGTCCTGTGTGCAGGAGATACTTTTTTTTGGTGTGTCCTATGCAACTTTCTCTATTCTTGGAAAAAAAGGCAGATAGCCAAAGAAGAATGATGAGTGATTTTCACGCAAAGAACAATACATCAAGAGTATCTAAATTCATTTAACAATTACAAGGAATATTCTTGGCCACGTCAATTTAAGATATGCTGGCAAGCGGGAAATGATTTCCAGTTTCTCTATGTCATTTCTGATATTTCTTCAGTAGCTAGGAAAAAAAAGAGAGAGAGAATTTTGGATTTCTGTTAAATTGACCCATAATAATTTTTTTATGGCTTTTTGTGTTTGAATAGTTGGCAAGGGTCGTATAAAGATCAGGAACTTTAACTCAAGAAATGTCCTGTCTTCTCTAGGGAAGTAAATAAGTAGCGAAGGAAAGGATAAAAAATGAATAATCAAATTCCAATAGTCAATACAGGGCAAAATGTTGTCTAATGATTAATTAAATATGATGAGAAATTGCCATTTATGATAAAACCATTTTGTGGTAGAAAATTTGCTTTTACTGAAGCAGATGATCTGCTATAGGATGAGAATAGCAGCTGTGGTTGGTATTTGCATTTGGGTGTAGAATGAACAGAGGTCCTTTATTGGCATGAATTTTCTCCTTCATGACAATTTCCTTGTGAAGGAGAAAAAGAGCCCCTCTGATTCTGGACTCTAAATATCGGTGGTTTAATTTTGAAATCTCATGCTCTGATGGTTAATATGATTATCATCGTGGATGAGTTTGTTTGGGCTGCCGTAACAAAGTACAACCAACTGGGGAGCTCAAACAACAAATATTTATTTTCTCACAGTCCTGGAGGCTAGAAGGCGGAGGTTGAGGTGCTGGCAGGGTTGGTTTCTCCTGATTCTCTCTCCCTGGCTTGCAGACAGCCGGCTTCTCCCTGGGTCCTCAGGTGGTCTTCGCTCTGTATGTATGTCTGTCCTAATCCCCCCTTATTATAAGGCGACCAGTTATATTGGATTAGGGCCCACCCTCGTGACCTTATTTTAACTTAATTACCTCTTTGAAGAGCCTATTTCCAAATAAGGTCATATTCTGAGGTCCTGGGGGTTAGAACTTCAACATATGTGTTTTGGGGGGGACAAAATTCAGCCCATAAGACATCGCAAACCATCAGAAAGTAAGACCTGTAGTAGAACTCCAGTGTCGTGGACGATTTTATTTCCTGCTGTTCCCCTCCACAGTACTAAAAAGGAATTGGATGTTTGTATCCCAAACCTATTAAAAATGTTCCATTCCCTAGGAAAAAGGGTATGAATTCCGGTGTTCATTTTCAATAAGAGAAAGAGAGTCAGGGCGGTTTCCTTGTCTGAGAGGAGAGGAGAAGCACAAGGTCAGTGCAGGATGGAGTGTGTGCGCGCTGGCTTCCTTGCTTGTTTGTTCATGTGTTTGTTTCTCAAGCACTGGCTGCCTGCCTGCTCCAAGCCAGGCACCGTGCTGAAGGCAAGGGACACAGCACAAGACAAGACCCGCTCTCCGTCCAGTGGGCTGATGACTAAGATGCAAGATGTTAACAGGTAAAGAATGAAGGGTATTCGCTCGTTCGGCGAGGATCCGTTACCCACCGACTGTGTGTCAAGCCTCTGGCTGGTGCTTGCGATGTATCCATGAATGAAAAGGATAAAGACTCCTGTGGCACAAGGGCACCTTGATTCTAGGGAAGGGACACAATTGGTGGATAGTAGATGCAAGAATTAAGTATACGGGGTGTGTCAGAAAGTGTTAAGCCTTTGGAGGAAAGAGGTAGAGCAGGGTGAGGTGTGCTGGATGGCGGACCCGGCATTGCTAATGGGGTGGGCACGGAGGTCTCTGAGTCATAAAGGAAGGAAGAGAGGAAGGCGGTGCCCATGTGAACACCGGGCTGGGGACAGAGAAGGGCTGGGGAGGGCATCCCAGGCAGCAGGAACAGCCAGTGCCAAGGCGCTAAGGGCGTGTAGCTGGTGTGTTCAAAGACCCTGAAGAGCCCCGTGTGGAGGGGGCTCAGGCAGTGAGGCGAGCACAACGGAAGAGGGGCCAGAGGACATCGTGAGTCCATATCACGTAGGGTCTTGTTGGCCATGGAAGGGTTTTGGTGTTTTTCCTGAGTCAGATCAGAGCAGAGCAGAGGTAAGGTGTGACTTAAGTATTTAATGTCCCTTTACCTACTATGCTGTGTTCAGATTCGCAGGGGGGCAAGGGAGCAAGAGAGAGACCAGGGAGAAGGCAACTGCATTAATGCAGGAGAGAAGTTGTTGCTGGTGAATTTAAGGTTCTTTCTTCGTCGCGAAAGAATTGCGAGATGAAGTGATACGTAAGAATCTGATTTATTTAGAGAGAAACATGCCCCACAGACAGAGTGCGGGCCACCTCGGAAGGCAAGAGGCAAGGGGCCTCGAAGTATGGGGTGGTTAATTTTTATGGGCTGGGTAATGTCATAGGCTAATGAGTGGGAGGATTATTCCAACTATTTTGGGGAAGGGGTGGGGATTTCTAGGAATTGGGCCACCGCCCCCTTTTTGGCCTTTTATGGTTGGCCTCAGAACTGTCATGGCGCTGGTGGGTGCATCATTTAGATGCTGATGTATCACAATGAGTGTATAATGAGGCTCAGTGTCTACTGGAAGTTGAATCTTCTGCCATCTTGGACCCAGTTGGTTCTCACTAGTTTTCGTCATGTGCTATGACTACGTCATTCTTTTAAAGGTTGTTCCCTGCCCCCTTCCCTCCTGTTTCAAAGTGATGGCTGGGGTGTCCTGGGTGTTGCTTGTGGAGTTCGTCAGAAGTGGCTGGAGAGCCTTTGAAGACAGAGTGAACCGGATTTGCTGATGTATTGGGGGAAGGGTGGGAAAAAGAGGAGTCCAAGATGAGGCCCCAGATTTCCCGAGCAACTCCAATAATTGAATTTCTTTCAACTTTGATAGGAGGGGTCTGTGTGGATAATCGATCAGATGGTCAGATGCTATGGCGAGTAGGTAATGGGGTAAATCAGTCTAAAATTAAGGGGAGAGGTCAGGCTAGAGATATAGATTTGGGAGTCGTGGGCGTTTCAATGGCATTTCAAGCTGTGAGATGAGGACCGATGGCCCAGGGTGTAGTGTGGACGTGAGGGGACCAAGCTCAGGGATCCAGCGAATTTCAATATTAGGAATTCCAGGAGACAAGGGGGAATCGGCCGAGGAGCCAGCAGAGGAGGGCCGACGAGAAGAGGGAAATCCAGCAGCTTTGGGAAGCAGATGCCGAGTGGAGAAGGCCAACTAATGAGGATTGAGAGGCCGGGCCGCCCACCCCTGCTCACCGGTCAGGAGGCATGAGGGCTGAGTCAGACCATGGGCTTCCTCAGGCTGCAGTGGTCCTCGCAGCCCTTTTGCTGGTTGGTGAGACACAAGCTTGATTGGAGCGATGGAAAGAGAGGATGGGAGAAGAAGAAGTGGAGATGGCACGTAGAGGCGATGCCGTCAATGCTCAGGTTAGAAACCCGCCTCCGCCCTGCCCCGGTGAATGCCCGCTGCTAAAGGGGGCCTTTGGTCCCAGCCCTCAAGGACAGGTCGCGGGATCCTAGGTAGGCAGACAGGGAGAAAGGGGCGTGCTGCGTGGGGCAGACAGCCTACGTGGGGACCTGGGCTGTCTGTTTCGGGCGGTGGGGGGAGGGTGGGAGCCGGGGAGGAATATTGAGCATTGCGTCCTCTGCAGAGGACCTTGACGTTTGTGCCTCAGTGTCTTTTCTGCCCCTGGAGCCCTCACCGCACAGAGCTCCGACGTCGACTCCCACATTTCCCCTCTTGGAATTTTCTAGAGGATGGATGCATCATTGCCATTAAATTAAGGAGGTGAAGAGCTCACTGCTGAGGCCGCTGGGACCCGAGCTGCACAGGGCTTTGGAATTGCTCGCCGACATCCTGAACTTAGTTCCCAGAGGCAAAGGAACGGGGTGAAAGTACAGGCTGGTGAATCACCTGCCTCCCTGGGGTGCATGCGGGGTGCTGCGTGTGCCACTGTGGCCCCAACACAACCAGGACGTGGAAGACACGGACAGTTAGGGGAGGTCGGATCAGAGAGCAAACCTCACGCTGAAGGCCGTTTCACAGAATCATCCCCCATGGGGCTGTCACAGATGTCAAGGAGAGGGTCCCCTCCAGGGGAGGAAGCATTAGGAAAAAAACCTCACTGGAAACAGTGTCAACAGCCTGACAGGTGCGTGCCAGGCTAACTACAGGACAGGCTCTGTCACGGAGATGCCTTGTTCTCGGTGACAAAGCCCTTGATTGTGATTGCCTGCAGAAGGGCCCCGAGGTAGGGCCAGGCACATCCAAGGGGTTTCTTCAGTGTTACGGCCCCTCCTCAGACGGAGCCCTTGCTTTGTGCTTGTCTCCCATGGAGCGGGCTCGCGCGCCAATTTTTAGATTCTCAAATTCCCTGTGAAAGAAGTTATTTTTGTCAGGTAAGGAATTGTCAGCTGGCCTTGAAGTCAGACCCACCATTGTCAGTCGCCTTGACCTGCCCTTGCCAGGAAATGCTACAAAAAGTCACAATTGGAGAATGACAAGAGATTCTAGCTCCGAAGCCTGCTTGTCTTAGAAGAAAGCCGTTTGGTCGTGATTTTCAATTAAAAAGTTTTATTGGATATACTTTGCCCTCCTTCTCCTAGTTGAAAACTTCACCGTTTGGGTAAAACTCAAAGTAAGTGGGACTATGAAACCTGCCTCGCCCTGAAAGGAAAATAATCTGCAATTTGTATAACTTTCTGGAGCTTAGAATTTCATGTTCTGTTAGGTAGGGTCAGTGATCTTGGAAACTACTATTTAGCCCTAAGACTTAAATAGCAACTTGTATTTTCTTTGAGGCTCTTAGTTAGAGTTTAGAAAACACTTTGGCTGGAATTGTTTCTATGTTACAGAAGGAGCTGGTATTTCCAGACCTGGGGGATTGTTTGTGGTTGATTAAGAAATTGCTTAGATGCCTGGGCTAATCTGTGTGATGTCTACCATGGATGCAAACTTTTTTAAGTCTCTGTAAGCTCTGGTCCTGATGCTGCGACCCCAGCGTGTGGCCCATATCTGGAGTGGTGGCCTCCTCTGGCCCGTGCTCCCGGACAGCTTATCCTGGGAGCGGGGATCATAAAACCAGGGGTGATGGCAGGTCGCCCCTGCTCTGTGATCAGCGGTCAAAACACTAGGCTGACCTTCTCCCGTGATGTACCTCACAGGTGTCTTTGGGCTGAGCTGCGGGCCTGTTAGCTGGTTCCCTTGTGCCGGGCTTGGCGGTGTGCTGGCTTTCTTTCTCTGGATGCCTCCTCTTCCATCCCGCTCCCCAGATCTCTCAGTTGGCTCCCCTGCTCGCAGTTCTGCTGTTCGCCTTCCCCTCTGTGAAAGCACAAAGCTGAGGCCGTCTTGCTCCCCAGGCCTTTGCTCCCTGGTTGCCTGTTCCTCTGTAGGGCTGTCTTCTCATCAGCCTGTCTTTGCACTGGCTGACTCACAGCACCGCGGCCTCGTTCTCCGGATCTCAAACCCCCATCAGCTCCCCTCCTTCCTTGGCCCCTTTGACTGCGGACCAGCACCTGGTGTGACGTTCCCGACCAGAGCTACATCTGACAGCGCCATCCGGAGACGCATTTCTGATGTCCAGGGCAGCACACGCCGCTGTCTACAATGGCCAGATGAGTAATGCCCCAGGGACCCTGACCAGATATGGCAGGAGTGGGCATGATCAGCCTAAAGGAGGCCGTCTCTGCTGCCCCCAAGTTTCCCCCTGAGCAAGAATGAGGGTCCAACTCGCCAGAAAAAATTTAACACATAGATGATAGTGACCGTTGTGTTCTAGGCACTGTTCAACGTACTTCATGTATATTAACTCATTTAATGCTCATAGCAACTCTGTTAGGTATGCATTTTTAGAATCTTCATGCTGTTCATAAGGTAAACACAGAGAAGCTAAGGAGATCACCTGAAATTGCACAGCAAGGACAGGATAACACTGGGATTTGAACCCAGGCGGTCTGGCTCCAGAGCATGTGTTTCTAAGCCTTACCCTCCTCCAGGCTTTTAAAGGGAAGTCAGGTATGAATATTCATGAGAAACTGACCACATTTTGGAAATCATCTAAAAATCCAAATTCAAATATGAAACAAAGCACTGAGGACCATGTGGAGTCCGGGAGCCCCAGGTGGCCACCTTGGTCCTACCATTAGAATCCCTTTACAGGAGATGCATCACCAGTGCCAGTTTTAGCATCGCATGTGCCTTGTGGACCCTGGGCTCACCTGTACTCCCAGCTGGTCTCCCGGGAGGCTCCCCTACCTCTACTCAGTAAAACAAGAGCTTGGAGAAGCCCGAGGTCCTAGTGAGCTTGAGTGCCCTGGGAAGAGAAGACTTCTTGGAGGGACGGGATTGGAGAGGCTTGTCTAACTTGAGATGAAAAGGGTGTTTCTGCCAGGGGTGACTGAGTCAGAGAAGGGGCCGGGGGTGCATCAGTGCCTACAGTCCATCGGGTACCTCTGCAGGTGTTTTACCTGTGGAATCTCGTGTCAGTGCTCTCAACAACACAAGGAGGGATGCACATTTTGCGGATAGATTCTTTGAATCTTAGTTTCCTTAAGGAATATGTGCAAGGCCCCGTAGTGGAATAAAGAACAAAGTCAAGATTCGTACACTGGGGACTTCCCTGGTGGCACAGTGGATAAGACTCCACGCTCCCAATGCAGGGGGCCCGGGTTCGATCCCTGGTCAGGGAACTAGATCCCGCATGCATGCCGCAACTGAGAAGCCCGCCTGCCGCAACTAAGACCCAGCGCAACCAAATAAATCAATAAAA
The DNA here is from genome assembly GCF_009873245.2 of Balaenoptera musculus. Lineage (NCBI taxonomy): Eukaryota > Metazoa > Chordata > Mammalia > Artiodactyla > Balaenopteridae > Balaenoptera > Balaenoptera musculus. The sequence goes on along the minus strand of NC_045798.1, from coordinate 87,489,143 downwards.
ATAAATAAATATTAAAAAAAAAAAAGATCTGTACACTGGGGATGAGGGTGATGGAGGACATTCACTTTACAGAAAGGCGCCTGATCTGATGGTTGAGGGATGCTGAGGAAAAGGCTGGTCGGAGTTGGAAGCGACTCCCGGAGGACGCTAAAGCCAGGTGGAGGGGTTTGGGTGTGAAATTATAGGCGAGGGGAACCACCGTGCATTTTTGAGGAGACAGACCTGAGACTTAGGTTTAAGGAAGACTGATGTTGTGCCGACAGTATGAACACGATGGGGAAGGGGAAGGGCTGAGGTTTTGGAGATTCAGTGAGGAGGAAATTACCGTAATGTGGACAGTGGGACTTTGGGGACGTGGGATGGGGATGGAAAGGGAGAAGGCCATGGGAAGGATAGACCCAGGTGGTCTGCATCGGTGGGTGAGCTGGCGTCCCGCAAGGAGAGCAGGTGGAGGGAGGGGAGGGAGGTGGGTGTGGACGTGTGCTCCCTCTTTGGGACTTACAGCCAAACTGAGTGTAGGTCTGATCTTTCTTGAAATTAGAGTTGTTACTGTAGAAGGTGGATCCACCCAAGAGACTGTACATTTAGTGCACGTACGTATTTAGCATAATTGTTAAGGCTGACAGAAAATATGGGATGAAGGTGGTTTTTACAGTGCTGAGTAGACAGTTCTCTTCGACTATGTGATTCACGGAGATGGAGCTGAATGTAGTTGCTTGTCTACGGTGTTGTAGTTTCTTTCCTTCTGGGCTTGCAGCGTCCCAAGGTGAGCAGAGCTGAGTGACCTCCTGGGGGACCCCTGTGTTCTTTGGGGCGGGGCTGGGCGAGGCGCTGGGTCAGGCATTGGTGGCATTTGTGACGGTGAGGATGAGGTATAACCAGAGTCACCTGCAGATTCAAGAGAAAGACATGTTGAGAAGGGGAAGGGCTGAGACCTTGACGGGAAATTACCGAGACTGATGGCCCAGGACAGTCCTGCGGGGTTTCTCAGGGTCCCCCTTGGAGTACGTGAGCCCCATTCTTCCCGGCTACCGATCGACCTGAGATGTGACCTGCTTACTACTCTGTGGCCTGGCTCTCACGTGGCGTCTGGTGGCCTAGAATGGAAAACTGTACATCCTGGCAGCAGTGGTGCTTCCGAAAGGGTTCCATCTCCCCAGCATCTTGGGTTTGCCTGATGAGGCCATGGCTTCTGACTTTGCCAGTGTTTTATTACTGACTAAATGCTTTCCCAGATAGGATTTCCTCTCCTGTCTTTGTGCTCAGGACCTGGGCCTGGAGTCAAGTTTGGAGCCTGGGGCGATGGGGATTTGTCCCAGTGACTGGAGCTGGTTCCTTTCAGAGTGACACGTGACCCACCTTCAAAAGGAAGGAGAGAATTAAACCTGTGAACCCCGGTGAGCTTAGGAGTGGATGACAATAGTTGGAAACGTAAAGTGGTGATTTATGACTGTGATCTCGAAAGGAGGTGTGGTTTATAAGTTCTTGCTGTCCTAAGCCTTACTGACTGCCACCAAAAATACCCTTGGGTGACGAGGAGGTGTGAAGTCCAGCCGCCTCTCTCTCACCCCTCGTCGCTCTGCACAGGCAGACACGCACGTTTAACCTGGAAAAGGGCCACACTGACCCCACGCACCTGCTGCAACCGCAGGCTTCCTCCACATGCTCTCCTGACCAGGACGGGCTGGCAGGCTCCTTGGGCTGGGCTGTTTCTCAAGCAGCTTGTGGGTTAAGACAGTGGGCGCGGCTAGTTATTCAAGCTCTTTAAGATGCTAAGAAGAGAGAAGCTGACAAATTCCCCTGCCTCCTTCCCGTCCGCCTCGGCCAGGCCAGAGGCTCCCGCACTGAACACAGCAGGGCTCTGGAGCGTTCTCTTCCTTTCCGTGTGTGTGTGTGAGTGTGTGTGTGTGTGTATCTATTTCAGAAAGCCGGCCTTACATTTGCTTTGCACACAGGCACACACGTTTGCACACACATGAATGTAACTGAATGAACTTGGTCGATGTGAATTGCTCTTTGGTGCCCATCAGAGGGAAGGGGCTGGAAAGCTTGCAGAGGTAAAGCACATCTGGCTTGAATGTAAAATAGTTTTGCTGGAAAAACGAAACAAATGAAACAAAACGTAATGAGTTTCTACCTAAGCATTTTCAGAGCCCTTTCTTTCCGGAGCCGCTAAGCCCTGGGTCTTCGAAGGAAATCACAAGATGATCCTTTGGTGCAGCCAAGCCCTGCCCCTTAACGACAGGCATCACGTCTGCACAGGACCATAAATCAAACCGAGAGGCTGTTTTAAATAGGCTGCAGATGCTGAGGACATTGCTGGCCAAGTGGCACTTTGCAAGGGAAGGAACCCGAGAAATGTCCCTGGAACCACCGGGGCGCCAGCCAGCCCCCGGGGAGGGAGGGGCCGAGCCGGCCTGCAGGTGGTCCACGGGCACCCACGGCCCACCTCCGCTTCCCGGGGGGGCGCAGACTGCAGACACACAGCCTCCTGGAGATGGGAAATGCTCTTTCGTGACGGCCTCTAATGGTTTAATTAGCATTTCACCGATACGATTTCCCCTCGCCCTGTGGGGCTCCAGGCCAGTGTTTACAAGGTGTGTCACGTCCTTTCCACCCCTCACCCACCCCTCCCACGCCGGCCCTGCAGCCCCACCGCCTTTCCCGCTTTTCAGGTTCTGGCCAAATAAGCCTGAGGACTCTTTGGAGGCGAACTTACCCTGTGAAGCCTGCAATTACTGTCCCTGATTTCACTGTGAAAACTTTACCATGGCCGCACTGAAAAATCTCCCTTTACCCTCCCACTCCTTCTAAGAGAACGGAAAAATCCATCAAATTAACACATCAATGAGTTGATTGTAATCTCCAGGGCTCAGTGTGGCACTTTCTAGCGGCCCAGACAGGAGCCCAGCATGATTTATCAATGCAAACCTAATAGCATCAATATGAATCTAACTAAAAATCAATATTTCATTACCAAATTGTTAGCGAGAATGAAGAAAAATGGCCGGAGTCAGAGCATTCTCTAGGGTAGGAGCATCTGGAGTTCAATGTGACAAGATGAGTGATGCCTGACTCGGGGCCCGGGGAAGGACACTGGGAGGACAGGCCCCGCGGACGCCCAGGGCGCAGGGGAGAGCGGCCACTGCTGCCGCCACGCTTTCTTCCTTTCCTTTTAGTCTCTTCTTAGAAGGTAGAAAAGAGTGTGAGAAGGGGAAACAAGGAAGGCAAGACCTTTAGCTCTGTTGGCAACACGACCTCACACGAAGGGGCTGGGGTGGGTCAGGGTGGCCCAGGTCTCCCGCGTCTTGCTCAGAGGGGTCTGGACCCCCCCGCGCTGCTCTTGTCCCTGGTCCCCCGGGCCCAGAGTTAGGGCTCCTCTTTCTCAATACTCAGCGGCTGCAGGGCACTTGGTTTCTGCTGCACAGTTTTACCAAAAACATGGGACAGTCAATGGTACTCGTGTAAATAGTTCTCGAAGGTTTGTGTTTCTCCCAGGATGGCAACTGGTGATTGGAGGAGAAACGGGAACTCCCCTTCCTGGGGTGACAGGTGCACCTGGGGAGGTGACGGGGCTCCCACCTGGTCAGAACACGTTTCTGGTGATGCTTATGGGCCATTTATTGTCCCAGCTGCTCCAGCTCTGTTATCACTCAAAGACCCAAGGTCGTGTCTGGGAGAGGCCAATTATCCAATGCAGAGAAGAAAAGAACATTAAAAAATGTTTAAATGAGTAAAAACCTGACTCAGGATTGCACTGTAGGTGCCCGATGTTTAGAACAGTACCTTAAATAGGAAGGTTTTTGGTCCCCTCCGACACCTGTCCCTCCTCAAAGCCGTACCTCCATCACCGATGGTGGATTTCGAGCTGGGGGAGCATCACTGGGTCCTTCCCCAGCGTCTGAGGAGGAGGGCCTGCAGAGGCCTTGGCTTGGACCACAGGTCTGTTTCTGCCTGACTCAGAGGCTGATGCCATGCTTTCTGGTCTTACCTTGTCTGCACCTCACCCCGATTCGGCTTCACTAGGACTGTCACCCACTCTGGACAGGGGAGAAGATAAAAGGACATGATCTGTACGTTATTCTGGACAAGACCAGGCGTTCACAGACAGCTTGGCACACGCTTGGTTTTAATACAAAGGTTCAAATAATACAAGTCCGTATAAAACAGTGATTGAAAACTCGGGAGCTAGAGTAAACATCGAGGCTGTGCCCTTGCCTGCCGTGTGACCGCAGGCACAGTTTCACAAACATCGGCAAACCTCGGTTTCTCCACTTGTAGTAACGATTGTACCTAGTTGCAGGCTCACTCGAGGGTGAAAGTAGACGTGCACGCACAGGATTTAGCTCACTAAGTGTTGCCAACGCTCCACGTTACATTGACATTGTTGTTCATTTTCTCCAGCCAGGATGATACGATACAAAACCCACCAAAGACATATTTGCCTAATTCGTTAAATCTCTGTGTCTTCTGTGGCAGGCTTCACCCGTCTCATTCTTGACGTGCTGATATTTGGACCATCAGTCTTGGATGGTGATGCTTTCTACACCGTCGGAGGGTTTCGCGTAGCTGTGCAGAGTGTAATCGCATACGGTGTGATCATGGCTCTGCTGCCTGACGTTGCAGTGGGTTAGAGCAAGTCAGATTCCCGGGGGGTTTGACAGACTCGTTAGAGCTTCATTCCTCTTCAGAAGCCCCCACGAAATGGCTCTCCTAGGGTGCTGTGACGTCTGGCCCCCGCCCTTGGCTGCCTGCACCTGACGTGCACTTGGCACTTGGTCTGACACCACCCGGCTGATGTTTCCTGCTGGCCTGTGTACCACGCTCTCCAGCCCCTTGGGCCGTTGATGCTGATTCTTTTGTAATAGTATTTCAGTCTGACAAATACTGAAATCAAGGAAAGCCCTGGAAGAACTGTGGCCCCCGAGAGGTGGGCGTGAGGATCCCCGTGGAGGGGCTCAGAGGCGGACTTTTTCAGTGTGCGCCTTAGACAACTGTTCAGGGTGCATGGCAGTCTCTGCGTGGCTCCTCTGGGGGTGGTCACGGTGTCCTGTGGCCCTCCATCCTGGCTGTGGGCTCTCCCTTGTGTCCAGGTGTTTGTCCATCTACCTCTTCATCTGACCCCCGCACTGACACTGTGAGAAGGGAAACACCTTTGCCTCCTGGCTGATTATTCCCGCAAAGTTCTGAGGGGAGCCTTAGCATTTCCTACGGCAGTTTATTCTTTTTTTTTTTTTTAAGTTGGGGTGACACTTTCTGCTACTTTTTAAAAAAAATAAATTTATTTATTTATTTTTGGCTGCATTGGGTCTTCGTTGCTGCGCACAGGCTTTCTCTAGTTGCAGCGAGCGGGGGCTACTCTTTGTTGCAGTGGGTGGGCTTCTCATGGCAGTGGCTTCTCTTGTTGCAGAGCATGGGCTGGAGGCGCATGGGCTTCAGTAGTTGTGGCTCGCGGGCTCACGGGCTCTAGAGCACAGGCTCAGTAGTTGTGGCGCACGGGCTTAGTTGCTCCTCAGCAAGTGGGATCTTCCTGGACCAGGGCTCAAACCCGTGGCCCCTGCATTAGCAGGCAGATTGTTAACCACTGCACCACCAGGGAAGCCCCAGCAGTTTATTCTTTTACTGAGCTTTTTGATTCTCTTCCGTCACAACATGCTTCAGACCACAGCTGCCAAAGCCCTGCTATCCATGCACTGACTGGTCCCGGTGGTCACCCAGGCACCCCTGGCCACCGCCAGCACCACCAGGGCCCTCTTCCTTCCTCCTTCATCTTCTCCCACTCACCCAGGAAGAGTGGTGCTGCCTTATTCCCCTTTCGTAAGATTACAGGTCCTATTCGTGCTGTGTGAGGGTACTGGGATGAAAGAGCTTTAAATAATCCACCTGGAGCTCAAGTATTGTTAGAGGTGAGTCAGTTACAGTCTAGATGGGAGGTTGGAACCCAGACATGGCGCTCTTTTCCTGATGGTCCCCGGGAGACTGTAGGCTTTGCTGCCACCTTCAGCAGTGAGCACATTTCCCGGCTGTTACACATTTACAGAACAGGAGCTCGAGCCACAAACCAGGAGGAACCAGAGCACTTACCGTTTTGTGTTTCTCTTGTCTTATGTCTTATAAAATGCGTCATTTCCTTTCTCCTTCCCACGTCTACAGATGGGAGGGTGACGGTGGCCACACTCAGGGCAGAGGTCCCGAAACTCCAGGAGAGAACTTGTCAATCCTGGCATCGCCCCTTCAGGAGTGACATTGGAAGGATCAGTGTTCTCTCTGAGTTGGGGATGGACCTGACCCTCAAGTGGCTGTTCAGGACAAATGAGAAGTCATCCTTGCAGAAAAGCCGTGAGGAATAAACTCCCGAATCTTCATTCGTGTTGCTGATCAAGCTTGTGGGCTACGTTGACTTATTAGGAGAAGCCGCCTTGCCATGTTTTACTTCCTGTCTGTTCTGCATTCTTATTTAATGCCCCCCAAATTTCCAACCTTGCCTTCTCGGTGACCCTCGGTCTCCATGGAAGATATCTGTCGGAAGCTGATGGAAGCAGCGTCTGAATTCCAGCTCCTTCCCATCCCATGGGTCTCCTTTCATCATCTTCTCTCCTAACAAAAATATTGCCCTGACAATTCTCTTTTCATTCAACGATTTGCCGTCTCCCTCGCCAGCTTCACGCCATTATCACCTTTCTATTCTCGGTGGAGATAGAAAATCCTTAGTCTTCTTTCTGGATCCTTGCTTCCTACCCTTTGATCCATGAATTGGGGTTTAATCCTCTGATCTCGTCTTGGCATCCACTGCCCTGGAGGACACTCTTCCTTAAGACACTATCTCGCGGATGTTAGGCTCCAATCGCCAGCGCTGGGGTGGAAACGCCTTCTCCTTGGGCCCAGGAGACCAGTGGTTTGGGCTCTACATCTTTACTCTAAATCTAAAAATGAGTCCTGGCTTGACATGTTTAAAGACACTTTAAAAGCGATTCCCCCCACCCGCCTTCCCAAATTAGCGACTTTGTGCTTCTTGCTTATTTTACCACCAGCAGTATTGTTTCCACACTGAACAGATGTCGTTGGGCCTTGGAAGCAAAGCATCGATGTGCAGTTGTCCCGAAATGGTTCTCTGCCAAGGACTTTTCAGGCATTTCTGCTGAATTTTCAGACCTTCCTTCCTGGCAGGTTTCAAGGCCAAAGTTTTCTTCTCATCCCTGTCATCAGAATTTCATGACTTGCTCTTGGTTTCTGCCCCTTTTCCACACCCCCAAACAATAGGCATTTTGCCCCACTGATGGCAGCAAGAATAACCTTTTAAAATTGCTTCTCTTTTATTCTCCTTCTCTTCCCTTTCCTTTTCTTTCTCCTTCCTTTTTGCATTTTTAAATTCTCATATTGTTTCTCTTTATCATAACCTTCATATTTTTGTTATCCTTCACTCAGCCAGTTAGATGTGGTATTATAAGTGCTCATAAGAAGAAAATGTGCAAGTTATACGATACTTGCCGTCATTACATAACTCAGATCTTCTTACACAATCTCCCTTTAATTTTCAATCTTGCTGATTCCCTCGTCCATGCTGGTCTGTATCGCTTCATCTGGAAAGTATTATTACCATCACCATGGTTGACCTCCAAGGGCCCCAGAAACACCATATCTTCTAATATTAACTCACAAAGAAGTAAGAAAAAAACATGTTACTGTGTTGGCTGGTGCTTACTCTAAAGGGTTCCGATGCTTAGACCCACTTCCTCTTAATCTGTGCTATTGTTCTTTTCTTTCTTGCGTCTGTGATGCATAATATTGTGTTACTTTACCCAGTATTAAAGAAATAATAAAAACGATTGCTTTTCTGGGGTAACTCTGCTCTACAGGTGGGCTCTGTCCCACCCCGGCTGATGGGGTAGCTGAACCCAGTGTGGGCCCAAGGTCACCTCAGGCAGCGCCTGTGATGTATCTTCCGGACCTCGAGCCTTTGTCTCCGCCACACCTGTGAGACTTGGGAGATGGCCCCAAAGCCCCTTCAGACAGCTTCCTGGGACCCTCAGGAGGGAAGTCCCACCTCTCCATTGCAACTCTAGGTCATTATGAAGTAATGAAACATTCCAGCTCCCTGCCCTTCAATTTGAAACCCGAGATCTCCAGCAAAAACTTATCTCAAAAATGATGCCTGAGAACTTTATTGCAGGACTAACAAAATGATTGCTCCAAAGGACTTTTTAAAAATATTATTATTCTTATAAAATCAACTTGTAATGCTAGGAGCTCCATAAATTTTATTTGCTTCTCTGCACAGCTGGTAGGTAAAACAGACACCTTCTAATTCTATAGCTATCGTGAGCGGTAAAAAGGGATTTTTTCCCCACAGATTTACTCTTTACCACGGAACACTTTTTTGAGAAATTTTCCATTTCCATTTCACTGTAGAAACTGTCTCACACGAGGTCTAGTGAACAACTTTATTTGTGGAACGTGACAGCACTCTTGTATGACATTACTTCATGCTTTGGGGATTTTCGTTTAATAGAATTCAGGGTTTTTTCCCCCTTACTCGACTTTATATTTAAAAGTTCTTCTACAAGTTTGGTAAAGAAAGCAGAAGACCTGAGAAGGATTGGTCCATGGCATTGCTGATGAAGGAGAAGTTTCCAGAAAATGCCTACATGGCTACATTGTCATCCAATGGGGGCAGAAAGAATGACAGGAGGCTTTGTGTTTCTGTAGTCCTTCCCTGTGTCGTCTTCACTGTGCCTTGTCTGTCTTCTTCTCGGTCATGAGAACATCCCTGTAAATATTAGAGGTTAAAGAAATCACACTGACAAAGAGGAACAGTTCAAAGACCACCTGCTGCAGAGGTGTGGGGAGGGAGCAGGCTTCTTCTCCTGCAGAGCAGGTGAGGCAGGACCACAGGAGGAAAGGGAGCCTGGGCCCCCGAGCTCTGTAAACTGTGCACGTGTTCCACTGGGCGGGGAATCAGTTTCATTGGGTCAGGAGCGTCTGGAATGATTCCTAGCTTGAGATGCCACCTAAGTTGCCCCCCTCCCCACACTGACACATGAGAACTGGGGGTGGCTGTGGCACGGGGAGCTGCTCCAAGGATGCTGATGGGCCCACTGGGGGTCTTGGTGCTGCTATAAGGCAGCGTAGTGGTCTGGACCCTAAAGGTTAGATAAGGATGGAAACCAGGACTGTCTCCAAGCCCGATTTTGTCATTTTTGAAATCTCATACTGGTACCCAAAGCCATGCAGCTAGTTAGGAAGACATGTGAGGACATTGGTTTCTCCACGTCTCGCTGCAGAGAAACTTAGAGGGAATGTCCCTTTGGAGAAGCTCTTCTACACCTGGGTGCCCTCCTACCATCCTGTGAACTTGCGTGCCCATGCGTTTCTTTTCTCAGATAACAAATTCATAATCTTACTTTGTGGTTGAGTGCAAGTAAAAATCGAGCAAACAAAACACAACCAAACACAACCCTATAAACAGGTGAGTGGCTGACTTACATATTCCATCCAAGGATCGAGGAACTAGTGCGGGTGCACACAGATTCTTGAGATCCTGGTTGCCAGGACACCGTGGAATGGCTTTCAGATGTGGGAATAAAATTTTTAAATGCCATTAAAAGTACCCTAGGGATTTTTGACATCAAGGAAATCATCCCAACTTCCTAGATGAAGTGTGTTTAAATTGATACATATGTGTTAGGCTCTGGGTTCTGGTCTAGAATTTGCAAGTGACCTCGGCTATGCCTATAAAAGTTTACACCATGAACGTCATCGTGAGCCCTTCAAAGTTCTAAGATTTCAGCATCTCACCCTCTGATGAGTTTCAGGTTTTAAGAGTGAAATTGGCTTTTGCAAAGGCAATAGAAAACATGGTGCTTTCTTCATGGTCCATTATAGATTCTGTGGCTAATGATCAATGTTCCACCTTAATTTTAAAATAACACTTTAAGGCAAAGTTACCACCGGGACATTGCCCAGAGTTTTATTTTTATAAATGAACTTATTTACAAAACAGAAATAGAGTCACAGATGTAGAAAACAAACTTATGGTTAGCAGGGCGGGGGAGGGATAAATTGGGAGATTGGGACTGACATATACACACTGCTATATATAAAACAGATAAACAACAAGGACCTACTGCATAGCACAGGGAACTGTACTCAATACTCTGTAATGGCCTATATGGGAAAAGAATCTAAAAAAGAATAGATACAGGTATATGTATAACTGATTCACTTTGCTGTACATCTGAAACTAACACAGCCTTGTAAATCAACTATACGCCAATAAAATTATTAAAAAAAAAAAAGACAACAAAGAAGGGTCTTCAGCACAAATGCAAGACACGCAAATTCTGAAATTCAAAATCGTCCACTTAATTTTTTCCTTTTGTTTGACTCTCTGCTTCAAACATTCAGGAGACATGGTCTAATTTAGGAAGATTGATTTCCAAGAGAAATCATGTGCTTTCCGTTTACATTTCTCAGTTGTTTTCAAAATTGCAAAAGAAGAAAGTAAACACCTCCTGGCTGGTCTTAATAAGATTACCAAGCTTCACCGGGTATCTGTTTTTATGATCCTGTCTACTCGCTTTGGCAACCTGAATCAGGAGCTGAGCCTTGGCACGGGAACGTCCCCTGTGCTTGGGCTCCTTCTACCCTGCCTTGAATATTAGCTGTAAGACCTCTAAATGGATTCATCTAAGGGGAGAAAAAGTTAGCTGAAGCCATAAAGATAATTAATCTTTGTTTGAAATGATATTTTCCTTTCTGCTGCCATTTGTCATGCGGAAGCATTAAAAAGCCCCTTCACTGCAGTGAAAGCCAAAGCGATGCTGTTTGAAACTGCCTGAGAATCCCCCTCCCCTTCTCTACCCCTAAACCCCCTTCTCCCAACATCTATGAATTTGTTCCCATTTCAAAGGCCATCACCCAGAGCTTCCTTATATCTGATTGAAATCCACTTCTGTCCAAGATGAATCCCAAAGACAAGACAAGGGCATCAGACAGCCGCGCCACTGAGCAGAGAGACTAACATCCAGGCCTTTTTGGATGTGGCTATTGTCCCTTTCCAATTGTGATGATGACAATTTCCTTATAATCAATGAGGCTGTGATGGTGAGGGTTGTATTTCCTCCCCTGTCCCCTGGCGAGCTTTCTTTTATTTTTCATTCTTGTATTCTGATGAGTTCTTTATATCGACTGAGGGCTTGGGCTTAATTAGATATTTAAATGATTTTGAGCAATGCTGTTTCTTTAACTCCTAACTGCGACAAACACATATGAAACATACTGTTGGCGGCATTTAATCAACAGCAGTCAATTTATCATTTTCACAGTTTTAGTGAGCGGTTATGAATCACTAAAATCACAGGTATTGTAGACGCAGCGTTGTGGCACTATCATTAACAAATACACCGCACACAGAGGGATGACTTGGTAATTGAGTGGGACTAATAAGAATACATCATTTAGCTGTGTGTGACAAACTGTGCCTCCAAACACAAGCATGGAAAATTCACGTTTTGCTTAATAAATAAATTACACAGCCGATGTATTATACATAATTTGTGTCCTCGTGGATTTGAGTGATATATAATGCATGGTCCAAGTCATTTATATATTAAGACTAACTATATATATTGTAGAAGGGGAATTTTAAACTCCAGGGTTGGGCCTGCCTAGGTAACTGCCGTAACCACTGGGTTTGACTGGGCAGTAAATGAGGTGTGTTTGGGGATTAGAAACCTGGAATGCGGCACCCGTGCTTACAAGCTTTGGTTCTGTCTACAGCAGAGGAAAGGCGACCTGAAACTTGGGCAGCGAGATTAGAGAGGCAGCTTCCGAGATGAGAGAAGTAAAAATATCCGTAAGAATATTTGCGGTTTAAAAAATCTTAAAGTTCATTATATCAAACACATTTGGGGGGATGTACATTGCAAACACTTACAATGTACTTTCAGGGAGATTGCCTGGGGGAGGGGCTTGTAAGGTGTGGATGTCCAGAGGGAAGAGGGCGAAGACAGTGACCCGAGGGCTGACCGTTCTCCTGGTTTGCATGATTTAGGAGCGAGCATTTGACTGTAATTGTAGGGTGGACCTGTCCTGGTGTTCATACTCAGCGTGCCTGGTGCAGCGGGAGGATGTTTGAAGTTCAGAGTTTTTTTTGGCGTGACCTCAGTATTTGGCAGGAGGGACCGTGCACACCTCTCTAATGCTGATTATCTTTAGATCATTATTTACGAACTTAACCACAAACGCATGCCATGCTGAAGAAGGAGCCATGGGCTCTGATATAAATTTCAGTTCCTTTTCACTAAGGAACTGGACCCCCCCCCCGCCAAATAAATGAGTATAGAATCCATAAATGTGTAAAATTAGACAACAAACAGGATCCACCAAAACCCCCTCAGAAACCTTCATGGGAGATTGGAAAGGTTTGTTGAAGGCTCTTTCTCTTCTGGTTCAGCCTGAGTCCGTTTCCAAACCTCATTTACCGCTGCCCCCGTTCTGCCCCTCTTACCAGACCTGTCCTGGGTCTCCTGCCCTGATAGTGAAATATTCTTCCGTTGGAGCCTGGTTACTAGTTTTGCATTGCTCCACGTTCACCCAAAGATCACTCTGGGTTTCCGCTCTAGCGATTGGTTTCTGTGGAGCTTGTATCCTTCCCTACAGCAGAGTACTGTCCACAGCCTCGATTATTGCTCTGTTTGCCTGTCCCTCTTTCTTACTGAAGACCTTCACCCTGCACAGATGCTTGCTGTCAAGATGGGTGGCATGGGCATTATATTCTACCCCCGTATGTAGGAAGAGTTGCTTTCTGCTGGGAGTTTAAGTGCGGATCAAGCCCCACAGAATCCGTGAGGCTCCCTGAGTGAAACCATTCTGCCCTGTGTTGGCCACGGTGGCCCAGGGTCCGCTTCAGCCGTCTCAAAGAGCAACGCCGTATGGACGCCACCCACCTCTCTGCCCGCCCCACCCTGGGCAGAATAATCCCTTGAAAAGCTGCCTCCATTTCCTCCCCCTCCAAGTCTCCCTTGAATCCATCTGGAGATCTGTTCCCTCGGCTCCACTGAAACTGTTCTGGCATCACTCCCTCTTGGTTCTCTTTCTGCTTCGCTCCTGACTTCTCTCTGCTGGATGCTCCTTGTTTTCCTGACTCCTGGATGTAGGACGTCTGCGTAGAAACTATCTTGTTTAGGTTAACATTCCATTCCATTGCTGTAAACATCATTTATGGTGATCTCTTCCACGCTACTATCTCTGTTCCAGAGTTGTATACCCAAAAGCCCACTTGACCTCTCTATTTGAATGACTAATTTGCACTTAAAATTGAATATGTCCAAAACTGAACTCTTGATCTCCCTCAAACAATCGGCTTTCGTCCCATTTTTATCCATCATAGTAGGTAGCAACTCCATTTTTCTAGTTTCTTAGGACATAAACCTTGAAATTATCCTAACTAACTCCTTTCTTTCTCTCATACCCCACATCCAAATCTATGGGAAATCCTTCTGACTCAGTTTCAAGTACACCTTTAAAATCTAGTCTCTTCTCAGAGGTGGAGCTTTCAAAATGGCGGCATGAGGACTTCCATAAATCCCCTCCTCCATGAAAGTAAAGACAATACTGGTAAAATTTTCAACAGCATCCTTTTTCAGAACTCTAGAAATTAGTGGAAGGCTTACAACAGCCTGAAGAGCATTTATTCAAGAAAAACTACTGACCTTTGGTAGGAACAGCTGGGTTGTGGTGTTTTAACTTGGCCCCCAAGCACTCCCTCTCTTCAGTTCACAGTAGCCTTGAAAACCAGCATCCTTCCCATCAGAGCATCCATGAAAAACTGTAGCTGGAGGGAGCAGAGTAGGTTTGAGCTCCTCAGAATGGTCCGACCACAAAGCATTTGTCACTAATCCATCCGTCTCAGAGGTCCCCGGAAAAGCCCCACTCACAAGGCGTTGTCCTATTGACCCGACTCCGAACTCCATGGGAGAAATCCTCTCTCCAGGGCATTTGTCAGAAATAATTAGCTGCAAATTTTTTAACATCATACCTGCCTAAAGTTACAATACCGGTTGGGGAAAACAAAAATTTAAACAAAATTTAAAAGAAATATCTGGGGAATGAGATGTCCATAGCGGGTTTTGGAAAGCTCTGGCATGTTCCTGGGGGTTTAGGAAGCCATATATGTGTGGGCTGTGCACACACTAGGGAAAGACCTGAAGAGGTCCCCAGTGACCCACCCCTGGTTGACTTTGATGCTGCAGAAGCAGGCAGTGGAGGCTAAGGAAGACTTGTAAATGGCCTGAGCATTGAAGGTGTTCCCGACACACACAGGATACTAAATGGCTCCTGGAAGACTCACTGGCTCAGGCATTTCAGGAAATCTCTGACCAATTTTTATCTTACTACTGAGCTAACCAAGCCGAGACTTCAGTAGTCATCCATGTCAGGAAATTCAGATATTATAGTTAAACAAACAAACAGCTGTACCAACAAGCCCTGGGGAGGGGACACAATCAGATTTCTGGAGTTGCTGCATTCTATTATCTAACATGTCTAGTCTTCACCAAAATTTGATGAGACACAGGGAAACAGAAAAGCATGGCTCGTACACAGGGAAAAAAAAAAAGCAACCATAGAAAAGTGCCCCGAGGGGGCCCAGATGTTGGACTTATTAGACAAAGACTTTAAATCAGAATTACAAATACACTGAAAGAATGAAAATCAAATCACTTCTCATAATCTGCTGCTGCTACCCAAGTGCATCGTTTGACCTGGGCTATTGCACTAGCTTCCTGACTAGCTGCTCCCTGTAGCCTGTCCCGTGCAGCAACTCAGAGATCCTTTAAAAACTAAGTCGTGTCTATCATTCCTTCCTGTTGCTTGTCCCCACTCATGTTAATAATCCAAGGCTCTCATCACAGCTCAAGGAGCCCTAGTGATACGTTCCCAGAGGCTCCTCCTATCTCACTCCCGTGACTCTGCTCCTTCCTTCCTGTTTCTTGGGCACACGGGCCTCCTGTTCTTCCTGGCGACAAATCTGCTTCTGCCCCAGGGCCTGGCTCTTCCCTCTGTCTGAGATCACATCACCAGATGGTCTTGCTGGTAGTTCTTGCTCTTGCTTCAGGTCTCAGATCAATCATCACCTTTTCCGACATGACTGCCGTGAATATCCTTTACAAAATAGCACGCTTGGCACTACCAAATTTAGTCAATAGTTCATCATTTCTTTCACTCCTTCTCTTTTACATATCCAGATGCCAGTTACATGCCTGGTTCATAGTGGTATTCAAGAAATATTTGTAAATTAAAGACAGAAAAATACTCCCCAAATTAAGAAACAAAACAAGTTATATTTGTGAATGAGTGAATATAGCTTAGAATTGTTTAATTATACAATTATACAATTTTATTAAGTGTGTAGTTTTATTAGGAATGTTGATTATGGAGACCTTGTAGTCACCACCTTGCCCTCATTAGTGCTCGGTGCCAGAAAATGATAAAATGTCTCTCCTTTGACACTTTTGAAACCTTCAAATCAAAGATACAATATTATATTTTCAGAGTAGGATAGGCTAAGGTGCCTGGCATTTACACAATGGCAGTTCTTTGATTCTAGTTAATTGCTTAGAATATCAGTTCTACATATACAGATTTGTCTCCTCTGGCACTTGAGATTCATGGTCTCCCAGATTTGATTTAGGTAACTTGAGATTTTCAAAAGACATGTCCTACATGAATTAAGCAGAGGAGCACCAGATGTCTAGCATGGTTGGGGCCCAGGACGTCAGTGGTGGTCGGACCACCTTGTCTGTGCCTGGAGTATAAGCTACAGGAGTCCGGGGGGTGTGCACAACCGTGGAGCTGTAGGCGGAAGTCCCCACTGATGCTGCAGACTTCAGATATTAGAAAGAAAGTAGGAGTTGAGAAAGATGGTAGCAAACATTTCCCTTTCTGCTGCTTTTGATAGAGGTGGGTTATATGGTGGAAAATGGATGGAATTGAGGGAGGACTTAAGTTTTCAATGAACATCCATTCAACAAAGTCTACGGAGCAAACACTACATGCATTCCTGGCACTGTGCTACGGACTGGACACACAGCATGAGGTCCCTGCCATCCTGGAGCCTGTAGCCTGGTAGAGGGTGGAGATACCAACCAAGTCACTGTCGAGATAAATGTATGACCATAATTCTGAAAAAGTATGAAAAGAAGAACTACAGAGGACTAAGAAAGTGTAACAGGGATATCATGTTTGTCTGCGTGGAGAGGTAAGTAAGGCCAGTAGTTATCCTGAGACTTAAGGATGTAGAAATTGATCAGATGAGGAACGGGGCAGGCGTCTCCATCAGAGGCAAGAGTGGAGACAAAGACTTCCTGGTCGGATCAGAAATGGGAAGAAGGTGACTGGGGTTGTAGCTTCATGAAGGGAGGGTAATGAGGATGGGGAGGAAGGCCCGCAACATTTGGAGCCTTGAAACTGTGCTAAGAATCTTGAATTTTATTGTTAGAGCAACACAACGCTGCCAAGTGATTCAAACAGGAAATCGACACAGTCCAATCTGTGGTTCCCACTATCACACATCTGGTCTGCAGAAATCAGATGGGGTAGAGTCAAGGGTGGATGTGGGATCCCTGGGCAGCGGCAGGAGGACCTGCTGGGAGGAATTGCCCAAGGCTTGCTGGTCACAGTGGCCATGGCAACGGAGAGGCACCAGTTCTAAAACATGTATCTAAAATACACTTTAGGGTAGAAAGGATAGAACTTGCATATGGATTTGATGTGAGTGTGAGAGTGTACTAGGGTCCTGCCATATGAAAATGCCACAGACTGGTACCATGAACTTTCTAAAAACAACAGAGGGCTTCCCTGATGGCGTCGTGGTTAAGAATCCACCTGCCAATGCAGGGGACACGGGTTCGAGCCCTGGTCCGGGAAGATCCCACGTGCTGCGGAGCAACTAAGCCCGTGCGCCACAACTACTGAGCCTGCGCTCTAGAGCCCATGAGCCACGACTGCTGAAGCCTGCGCACCACAACTACTGAAGCCCATGCGCCTGGAGCCTGTGCTCTGCAACAAGAGAAGCCACTGCAATAAGAAGCCTGCGCTCCACAACGAAGAGTAGCCCCCGCTTGTTGCAACTAGAGAAAGCCCGCGTGCAGCAGCGAAGACCCAACACAGCCAAAAATATAATAAATAAAAAAAAAAAAACCCAACAGAAATTGAATCCCATTATTCAGGAGGTTGGAAGTCCAAAACCAGTGTTGGATCCTTGTGCCAGCTCTAGGGGAGGACTCTTCCTTATCTGTCTCCTGGCTTCTCGTGGCTCCTGGTGTCGCTTGGTTTGTGGCAGCATCACTCCAGCCTCTGCCTTCATCTCCCCACGGCCTCCTACCAGGTGTTTCCTCTTCTTATAAGGACATGAGTCACTGGATACAGGGCTCATCCTAATCCAGTGGGACCTCATCTCCATCCTGAACAAACCACATCTGGAAAAACCCTGTTTCCAAATAAAACCGCATTCTGAGGTTCTGGGTGGATGTGAATTTGGGGGGACACTATTCAACCCACTACAGAGGGTGAGGGAACCTTCCAGGATGACTTCGGGGCCTTTGTGCAGATGGTGGGGTTGTGATGCATGGAACCAAGGTCCTGGAGCAGACCTGGGGTGAGAGTTGAAGAGACTGTGTCAGTCTGGTTAGTCAGGGACACGGGGCGGCTTCGAGATGGAGTGTCGAGTGTGCCGTGGGATCTGCAGATCTGAGAGGTTTGGGCTGAAGACAGAATTTTGGCAGAGGTGCTGTAGAGATGACGCTTACATCCACAGGAGTGGGTGAGTTTCCTTGGGGGAGAGAAAGAACAGCATAGTCTTAGGATTTCCAGAATCTTTAAGAACATTTTCTTCTTCAAGGAGAATAATGACAGGGCCTGGTATTTCCCTGTACTTTCCTGAATGCCATGAAGTCAGTACAGTTTCTTAAGGTTTTTTTCTCTCTCAACTTCCCTGGGATTCTGAGAGGCTACAGGACCCCTGATTCTGCCACTAGCCACCTGGTGTGTCAGAAATAAAAGCCTGTTGTGGGTTAGGTTAGGACGGGTGGTATGTCTGTCCCAGGCTTGGTCCTGTACAGCTCTGGGCTGGGTCAGAGCTCTCTGGACTGTGGGAGGCTGTTTGTCCAGGGAGCGTGGCTTCACTCGTGCACAGGAATTTAAGTTGGAAAGCGTCCAGTCAAGGGACACAGGAAAGCAGAATAGTGCAGACCCATCAGACCCTGAAACAGGGTGGCGCCGACCTCCTTGGATGTGGGAAGCCTCCCACGAAGAACCATGCCTCACCTCTCCTCCTTGCCTGTGGACCAACGGCCCGTGGGCACCAATAGTTACCTCAGTGTGTCACTGTCAAAATAAAAATAAAAAAGCATCAGTAAAGCTGTTCAGCAGGAAATTGCCCTCGACACAGTCTAGGCGGATTCCTTATGACTCAGTCACTAACCCTAAACGCCCAGGTAGGACTTTCAGATCCTCGTTGTTTTTTTCCCCTGTCGTCTCTGACCTTTTGCTGAGCTCATGCGAACAAGACTGCAAGTTAAAGAGCAAACACAACGACAGCTGGGCTCCGGGGGCCCCTGAGATAACTTTAATAATTTACACTGACCTGGGGGCCTGCGTGGGGAATAATCCTCCGCTTAGATGACCCGATGACTCTTAACTCATGTTTGAGTCTGTATTCAGTCAGTGGGAAAGTGTTACTGGCCCTCGGTCGCACCAGGCTGGGGACACTTACCTCTTTCACATCCAATAACCAGAGACAACGATTCTATTCTTTATGGTATTTTTACCTGAAGTGATAACGTATACATCTTTAGTTATGATTTCCTAATCTTTTGTTTTTTAAACTGGCACCTTCTCATAGCCTTAGGAATAGCCTTAAGTTTTATAATAAAAATTGTCTTTTCCAAACCTTTAGTTGTAATTGATCTTTAAAAACTTAACATACATTTTTGCCTCCTTTATCTTTGATAAAGGAGGCAAGATTATACAATGGAGAAAAGACAGCCTCTTCAATAAGTGGTGCTGGGAAAACTGCACAGCTACATGTAAAAGAATGAAATTAGAACACTCCCTAACACCATACACAAAAATAAAGTCAAAATGGAGTAAAGACCTAAATGTAAGGCCAGACACTATAAAACTCTTAGAGGAAAACACAGGCAGAACACTCTATGACATACATCACAACAAGATCCTTTTTGACCCACCTCTTAGAGAAATGGAAATAAAAACAAAAACAAACAAATGGGACCTAATGAAACTTAAAAGCTTTTGCACAGCAAAGGAAACCATAAACAAGACAAAAAGACAACCCTCAGAATGGGAGAAAATATTTGCAAATGAAGCGACTGACAAAGGATTAATCTCCAAAATATACAAGCAGCTCATGCAGCTCAATATCAAAAAAAAAAAAAACCAAACAACCCAATCCAAAAATGGGCAGAAGACCTAAATAGACATTTCTCCACAGAAGATATACAGATTGCCAACAAACACATGAAAGGATGCTCAACATCACTAATCATTAGAGAAATGCAAATCAATTACAATGAGGTATCACCTCACACCGGTCAGAATGGCCATCGTCAAAAAATCTACAAACAATAAGTGCTGGAGAGGGTGTGGAGAAAAGGGAACCCTCCTGCACTGCTGGTGGGAATGTAAATCGATGCAGCCACTATGGAGAACAGTATGGAGGTTCCTTAAAAAACTAAAAATAGAACTGCCATATGACCCAGCAATCCCACTACTGGGCATATACCCTGAGAAAACCATAATTCAAAAAGAGTCATGTACCACAATGTTCATTGCAGCTCTATTTACAATAGCCAGGACATGGAAGCAACCTAAGTGTCCATCAACAGATGAATGGATAAAGAAGATGTGGCACGTATATACAATGGAATATTACTGAGCCATAAAAAGAAATGAAATTGAGTTATTTGTAGTGAGGTGGATGGACCTAGAATCTGTCATACAGAGTGAAGTAAGTCAGAAAGAGAAAAACAAATACCGTATGCTAACACATATATATGGAATCTTAAAAAAAAAAGAAAAATGGTTCTGATGAACCTAGGGGCAGGACAGGAATAAAGACGCAGACGTAGAGAATGGACTTGAGGACACGGGGAGGGGGAAGGGTAAGCTGGGATGAAGTGAGAGAGCGACATGGACTTTATATACTACCAAATGTAAAATAGGTAGCTAGTGGGAAGCAGCCGCATAGCACAGGGAGATCAGCTCGGTGCTTTGTGACCACCTAGAGGGGTGGGATAGGGAGGGTAGGAGGGAGACGCAAGAGGGAGGAGATATGGGGATATATGTATATGTGTAGCTGATCCACTTTGTTATAAAGCAGAAACTAACACACCATTGTAAAGCAATTATACTCCAGTAAAGATGTTAAAAAAAAACTTGATATAATAGAATAAACAGTGGGGATTGAAAAGTGAGACACTTTAATAAATAAATAGAAGCAAGCATGGTGAGTGTATAAATTTGGGTGGTGACTGAAAACTATTTTTTTCTTTTGGTTACAAGCTCCTCTAAAATATCTGATGAGAGCTGCAGATCTGATCCTCACAGAGGGCACATTCACAGACACCTAGAATTTGGCATTTAATTTAGTGGGGCTGGGGGCTTTCTGGAGTCCACGGGCCCTTGGAAAAGGGCCCCTTATTTGTGGTGTGACTCTTTCCTATGGTGACAATTCTCTTGGGATAAAATAAGTGACAGAGACCCTCCAATCCGCTGCTCTGTTGTTTTGAATGGGGATCGTCCTGAGGAAAGTCATGTTGCCCAAGGTTTCCTTCAGGATTCCTCCCGAAGGCCTCGGACTCTGTTGAACAAAGTGCACATCTTTTTTGAAGTTTAAATACAATCGGACTATGGGAATTTTCCAACACTGGAGCAAGGGATTAGCGCTTTCAGAAGAAGCAATACTTATCCTAGGGTTAGATGCTATTAATAGGATAGCTTATGTCTTCTTAATGGTTTAGAATGAGCCCATCTTGCTTACGGAGTGGGGAAGTCAAAACACCTGAGTTATCGTCCTGGTTTGTGTGTTGTCACCTTGACTGAGTCCTGTTGCCTCTCACGGGGCCTTCACGAAAGACGAGTGGGTGCACTGATGTCTACGCGCCTCTCTAGTTCTGGTACCGGGGCACGAGCCTCACTCTTAGTGTTTGTTCCCCTGAAGAAGACTTCTTTTTTTTCACATCTTTATTGGAGTATAATTGTTTTACATTGTTTGTTCTGCTGTACAACAATTTGAATCAGCTATATGTATACATATATCCCCATATCCCCTCCCTCTTGCGTCTCCCTCTCACCCTCCCAATCCCACCCCTCTAGGTGGTCACAAAGCATCGAGCTGATCTCCCTGTGCTATGCGGCTGCTTCCCACTAGCTATCTATTTTACACTTGGTAGTGTATATATGTCCATGCCACTCTCTCACTTCGTTCCAGCTTACCCTTCCCCCTCGCCGTGTCCTCAAGTCCATTCTCTATGTCTGCATCTTTATTCTTGCCCCGCCACTAGGTTCATCAGTACCGCATTTTTAGATTCCATGTATATGTGTTAGCATACAGTATTTGTTTTTCTCTTTCTGACTTACTTCACTCTGTATGACAGACTCTAGGTCCATCCACCTCACTACAAATACAAAGACAACCCTCAGAGTAAGAGAAAATATTTGCAAACAAAGCAACTGACAAAGGATTAATCTCCAAATATACAAACAGCTCATGCAGCTCCATATCAAATAAACAAACAACCCAATCCAAAGAAGACTTCTTTGATTCTCGTCCGCCAGCTTTCTTAGTCATGGGGTGAGATTCCGCAGGCTTTTGTGATACTAAGTGAAGCTTGTGTAAACCCTTGCACACACCCGGAGTGCGAACAGAGTCAACTGCTCTTATTCCAAATGGTCGCCCAAGGACCTCACATGCATGTTAGCGGGGAGAGCCATCATATTCCAAATCCTCAGGGAACTAGTCCAAAGGTGGCGACCCTGCCCTCAATACCTGCACAGAGAGAGAACTAGGACCCTGGGTTCTTTTTCCTGCCCCAAAGTACCCCTGGTGGTTGGCAGCCCTCCCACTGCGAGCTGAGGCTCGTGCCAGCTGCAAAAATGCCTCTCACCTTTGACCCCGGAGGACTGTCCTCAGAGCTCCGCTCAGCCCCGTGCCCGGGCCCCCGCGTTGCCAACCCCGGGGCCCAGCATCTTTGTTGTCACTCACAGCCATACTCCAGGACACTGCCAGGCCCAAGCCAACGAGGAGAGGAGAGGCCGCACGGTGGAGCCCCCTTACCCCCCAGACCCATCGCCAGGGGTCAGCCATTTGCTTTGCTAGCGAACTTCTCAAACACAGTACCTGAGTTCACGCCTTTTCTACAGAAAATATGGCCCGTTCTAGGGAGGGGAGACCACCTTTATTCCTTCCAGGGGAGCCTGTCACATCTCTCTGAATGGGAGCTCTGTGACAAGAGGATCACCTAGGGTCAGAGAGAGCCCCTCCGAACCCTTCAAGGGCGTTCACGCGTGCTCTTTGGGCGGGTCTTTAGGGCGGTTTTCTGGCCCCTCTCTGTTCTCCTGTTCTTAAACGCTTTGGGGGACCTCTCTCCGTCAATATTTGAGGCTTTGTCTTTGAGGACCCACCGCAGCATCCTTCTGAGAGTAGGATCGTCATTTAATTAGAAAAGCCTGCACCTTGGTGTCCTGCGAGCATCTTTGGGACCGACAGGTTGTCACCGCACAATCTAATTGAGCAAGAATGTGTTGAGTGTTTATTGCCTAGGTTGACTGTGAGAATTAAAGAGGAGAACGCATCCAGGGCTTAGCAGGGTACCTGATGCAGACTCAGAGCGCAGCCCAAACTAGCTATTACTCTTGTTTGCTATGACTTGTCATGGTAAAAGGCATCATTTTAGTTCTGGGAGGAATAAAGATAAGGCGATGAATATAGTTGCATTAGTTAGTTCTATCCTGGTTGTTGGTGGTTTTGGAACAATTTTACCTCTTTACCAATGCTTGTACGTTTAGGTGCGGAAACTACCCGAGGTACAAAGATGGCAGATGGGCTAATAAATGTATCTACCTGTCTAACATATGTACCGTATTAGGATCAGGGGACATAAAAAATAATGAATTCCAAAATGACATTTACAGGGAAGACCAACTAAAAACTTAACATGATAAAGTTCAGCGGATACAGGTGCCAGTTGACTCACCTGTAACAGGAAAACAGACAAAATATCAAATGTGAAATGATCATGCTGCTTATGTGGTTTAGAGAAAGAGCTAGAGGCCACAGTATTCCAAAAGTTCAAAATTGAGTTAAAAGGTTGTTAAGAGGAAAGGAAGATGGAACAGTAATATTTAAGTATTGAGTTCCAACTGAGGCTGTGAAAAAAGCTTAATATCACACTGAAGCGCTTACACACAAGTCAGAGTGGTCAGGTCATCTATTTATTTTCACGTAGCGGCTCCAACCTGCCATTGTACATGGAAAGGGAAATTGGGACTGTGGCCTTGTCCTCAATAGCTGATGAGCAACCTTTAAATCGTGGTCTTTTCAGATAAGAGTGAATGTTTAGTTGCGGAAAATGCAGAGAATCCAGGTATTACAGAAAACCACAGTGGAGAAGTGACTTTGGATGTTTTTCTTTCCCTTTGCCTTAAAGAATGGAGGAAAGACAGCGTTGTAGTTGATGACTTGTCAGATTAATGATCAGCATGTACAACACGTGGCTCTGTCCTCCAGATAAAACCATTTGTTTTTAACCATCAACACGATGTGCAAAAAATGAAGGTGGGAGATACAGAGCCAAAAAGCATATCCTGGATATTTTTTGTTTCTTGGTCTTACAAAATTATTTTATAACAACAGCAAAAAAAAAAAAAAAAAAGAAAGAAAATGAATGCTATTTTCATCTGATGCTTGTGAAAGGAGAAAAGTCCTCAGTTTTATCCAGAGCCAACTCTGCCCTTTGTGAGGTAGCCCATCATTTTCTTTCCCCAGGAGCCATAAATTCATATCTCATCATCGACCATATTATGCCCTCTATCTCTGTTTATTATTAGTGCATATTTTAGAGTGGTGATAAGTATTGGCACATTTTATTATGCTGATAAACAGTGTTGGACGGCCAGGTAAAATGTGTTGTCAACAGTGATTTTACTCTTCAGCATCTTTTACATTTTATTCTCAGCTTGCAGAGCTGAAACTTCAGGACATCAAATCATACGGGGGTCTGACTCTTGTCCTGTGCCTTCCAAGTTGATGAGTTAGGAATGGAATGGGAGAGATTATTCACTATGCAGAAACACATTAAGATGTCACAAAACACAACTCTATTCAAATATTTAAAGAACGTATTCAAGAGTCGTTGGTATTTAAAGGAAGCAAACATCCTTCTTTAAAGACATGTCATTTTGCTCCTTGAACTTGAAGCAGCAGCAGCCTTCAAGTTCACTCACTGATAGTGAGTTCGAGCGACTAAGGGTACAGGAGAGTAAAAGTCCACTGGATGTTGGAAGCAAAATTTCTCCACACTTCAACCACTGACCAAGACCTAAGTCTCCCTTGACATTGCGGTGGATTTCACATCGCCAGAGCAACTC
The DNA here is from genome assembly GCF_009873245.2 of Balaenoptera musculus. Taxonomy (NCBI): domain Eukaryota; kingdom Metazoa; phylum Chordata; class Mammalia; order Artiodactyla; family Balaenopteridae; genus Balaenoptera; species Balaenoptera musculus. Next base: position 87,464,477 of record NC_045798.1, on the reverse strand, counting down.
GGGGGGAAACACGGTGAGACCAGACAGTGTTTATGAATGTCGAGTTGACTGGAACACTTGGTCCAAGTGGCACCTGCAGTATTTTGAGATGACGGATTTCTGAGTCTTCATTAAGTCATTGGCTTGGCTGGGCTATTTCCATCACATCTTTTGCTCATGGTAAGATGATTATGGAAGCATGATAGGGCTTCTGGTTTTCAGGGAGAATTTTCTGTTAGGATATTTGTAATTCTAGCCGGTTTAGGGGCAGTCCCAACCAGAGAGGTAAAGCTATGATACCCTTTTATTTATTTATTTTCAATGCCTGCTACTCAGAGAGGCATCTTGAATCGATGGTTCCAACTGGCTGGTTCCTGTGACACATCTCAATATTATTCCATAACTTTTTGGTCATTTTCATTTATGAAAACAGTCTAATTTTGTTTCTTAATGCTCTGTAAGACTACACTGATATACATACACATATATATATATACACACACACATGCATATATACTGTGATACATACATGCTGTCGTACATATATATGTATGTATGTACATAAATAGAAGAGAAGGCAAATCTCTTCCTTCTAGTGGAATACAATCTAAGAAAATGTAGAAGGAATAAGGGAGTTTAGGCAGTTATCAGTGGATGCTAATACTAGTGGGTGAAAGTTTGATGAGAAACAGAATATGCACACAATAACAGTGAAACTCTCCACAAATTACTTACAAAGTACAAAGGGAAGAAAACCAACGTTATAGTGCTAAAACCCGGCAGAAAGCAAGTGACCAAACTGACGTCATTTATACTGAGACAAAGCAAGATCATGATGTCTGACGTGATACACTTAGAGGGACACAACCTTCCTTCTGTACTGTTCCTGCTAAGAGTGCATACTCTGAATTTCATCATGAGGAAATATCCAGTTTAGATTGAAGGACTTGTACAAAATAACCAGCCTGTCATCTTCAAAAATATCAAGGTCAAGAAAGATAAATAAAGGCTGAGAAACTGTTCCAGTTTGAAGGGGACTAAAGAGATATGACAACAAAATGCACTGCATGGTCCTGTACTGGAAAAATAATTGCTATAAAAGATGCAATTGGGGTGATTATCAAAATTTCAATATGGATTGTGCATTAGATGATAGTATTCTATTAAGATTAAATTTCATCCTTTCAATAATTTTACTGTGTTTATGTAAAAAAGTCTTTGTTCTTAGAAAATACAGGCTGAAATATTTAAAGGTAAAGAAGCAACATGTCTCAAATTTACTCTTAGTTGGTACAGGAAAATATATATATATATATGAGGCAGAGAGAGAGAGAGAGAGGGAGAGAGAGGATGGTAAATCAATTGTTTCAGGCTAAAGAATATGTAGGAGTTCCTTTTATTATTCCCGAAACTATTCTGTGAATTTGAAATTATATCAAAATACAGCTGAAACTTAATAAAACTATTCAACTCCCTTATTGTTATTTCAACATCCTTAAGCATTTCTTTCTGCGTGAGCCTTCTCGTTCTTTCCACCAGGTCAGCGATGAGCACGCACGTTCACTGCCTCCCAGACACACCTGCTCTTTCACTTACTCATCTCGACAGTACAAATGGGGTTGAATTTGAGCTTTTAGTTTCAAAAATCAAACTGGGGCTATTCAAAACCATGAGGAGAGGATTAAATGACTTCTTTAATCATAAAGTCCTTGCCACGAAACCTTTTTTGTAAGAGTTTCGCTTTCCAGCCCTTTATTGTTTTATGGCTGCAGTATTGCTTTAACTGCTCAGCTGCATGTTGTCTGTCACATCTTTTAAAAAGTATTTTAAAGATATTTCGTTCCATCCAAGTCCTGCTTAGTCCAACCTTCCTTTAATTTCCCTGCAGGATATTGGGAAGCTGGAAGGGTGTTAGAAGACTAACCTTTCAGCGGGACCAATTTGAAATATTAATGCTACATTTATCATTATTCCTTGAGTAGAATTTGGACAATATATTTAACACAGCTGTTCTGAAATGAGGAACTGTCTTGTTTCTTCAAACTTAAGACTCTCTTAAGGCTAAAAGATCATAAAAATGTTAATACTACATTTGTGGAAACACATACAACTTTCAAGATGACTTTATTCGAACACTTATGAGGAGTAAAATTGGGAACGGAGAATCCTAAGACAAATAGTGAAGAAGATGTATCAGTAAGTTTTTGCTGTGGTAATGCTGCATAAGAAACACACCCCTCCCCCAAATCTTAACGCCTTATAACAATAAGGTTTGTTTGTTGCCCAGGTTACGTATCTGATGGCAGCTAATTCTTAGTCTGTGGTCTGTGCTTCTGTAGCTCTGTTCCAGGCTATGGGTTATTATGGGTTGGCTTTTATACTAAGAAGCAGATGGAATGAGATCCTGCAACTCTTATATCTTGTCTTCTCATGATAGAGTGTAGGAACAAGAGAGTCATAGTCATAAAATGCAATCAAGTTTAAAGCTTCTGCTCAGCCTTGGAACATATTTGCTCACACCCCATAGTTCAAAGCATGTCATATCACCAAATCCAAAGTTAATGGGATAGGGAAGACCTGTCAGGAGTGGGGAAGGATGAGAGATTATGAACAAATGCTATGTACCAAAGTGGTCCAGATTTGAATTTGCCTCTATCCCCCATTTTCCTAAGGCATATCTCTTGGTACTCCTTGGTACCCCATGGTGTAGGATTTAGACCTCAGTGCCTGCTGTAGCTCAGGTCCACCTTGGGGTATTTCTGTTTGCATCTGCCTTTCATATTCCATTTCCTATTGTATTTTCTATAGCTTGTTCCTGTGCTGACCAACTGCACTTCCTACCAAAATATTTCTATCTGTAACCCATCTCCTCCTAAATAGGTTACATCTTAATTATCTAATACCCAAATCCTTTTTGGAGCAGTCAAGATTTCCTAAAGATGTTACTTACATTACAGATTATCTGTAAGCATTTTAACAGTGTAATCCTAAAATCTCTGTCTGCCTTTGCTGTCCTATGCAAAGAGATGATTCTACTGATGAGGCTACTTCAGTAGTCAGTGGTCTACCAGAACCAGTAGGATAGAGATAGATAGATAGATAGACAGACAGGGACAGACAGACAGAGAGAGAGGGAGATTTATCTCCTGAAACTGGCTTACACAATTATAGGGGCTGGCTATGCAAGTCTGAAATCTCTAGAGCAGGCCAGCAGATGGAAGACTCTCAGGCAGGAGCTGACACTTCAGTCCACAATTGGAATTTCTTCTTCTTAGGGAAACCTCAGTTTTGTTCTTAGGCCTTCTGTTGATTGGATGGGGCCCACTCAGGAGATAATGAGCACCATGGCTCTACACTGTTGTAAATCAGTGTAGCCAACACAAAAGAATTTGATGCAGAAATAAATGGAGAATCTATGGTGCTCTTAATTCCTTTACATCAATGTCTTCATTTATACTGGGCCTCACTCTTTCCTAGATCTACATCAGAATGCCTCTATAACAGTGCTTCTCAGGCTTAATTTTCACATTGTAATCAGCTGCAGAGATTTAAAACAGCCATAAATATCACAAAAACTAACGCATGGGCCTTTTCCCAGAGATCCTGTTGTAACTGGCATGTGTATGGGCTTGATTTTTTTTTTTTAAAAGCTTCTCAGTAGATGCTAACATGTAGCCAAGGCTGAGAATCACAGCTCTCGAAACCCAGCACTGCATTGACCAGAGTGGGACACTAATACACATAAAGGCTAAAGAGTCTTGGAAAGTCCTATACTTTATTTTGATTAGAGGGATGTCACATGTTAGCGAGCTGTCACATCACTAAAAGTAATGTCCTTTTTTCTCCTTCAAGATTTTAGTTGCATTTGTTGAATTTGTGGATTGAGTTTTGCATCAGATTTTGACTGTCAGTCCTTATCCTTAATATATTGCCTCTACCACATTTTCTCTCTTCTTCTGTTGGCCAGTTAAATAGATTAGACCTGCCTACCCCACCCCCCCATTCCAATCTTCTGTGACTCATTTTTCCTCCACCAGTTCTTGGACCCTTTGGATTCATTCCTTGGTCTTTCCTTGCTCTGTTCTATCTCATGAAGTCACTGACCACTGTGAGGTTCAGATCCCAGATTCCCGGGACAGTTAACTTCTGGGTAAGTTGGGCTGGTTTTGGCAAACGAGTGTGAAAGCATGGGGATGATGCATGTAGGTCATTCCCACCTTCCTTCGGGCATGTCTCTGGCCACGACTGCACTTGCTCTTTGACTCTGGCTCCTGCTGGGAAGGCGTGCTGTTCTTCCACCCAGGGTCGGGGTCCAGCAACCCACATCTTTCCTTTGATCGTCTGGCTTGGGGGAAGATTACTGGATTTTCTCTATTGCTAATCTCTGAGTTATCTCACATTTCCTGCTTGGACTCTCAGCTTTTCCTCACTGTGTAACCAATTCCCTACATAAAATTCCTTAAAAAAAAATACTTGAGTGATTTCTGTTTTCTTGGTTGAGGCTTCTCTTTTTCTAGTTTTTCTATTCCGTTGTTATCACAGACATTTTATCTTCAAACATTTTTCAGCTCTCTCTCATCTGCAGTTAAATTCGTCTAGTTTCTTAATTTCAATTATTTTATATTTCATTTCTAAAATTTATAGCCAGTTCATTTAAAACTCTGATGTTATTTTTTATAGTTTCCAGTTTTGTATTCCAAATTTTCAATTTAGATCTTATCTTCTTGAACAGAGTACGCACGGTGATTTCAGAGTCTTTGATGATTCCAGTATCTGCAGCCCTCAGAGGTCTGTCTCTGTTGCCCATGGTTTCCAACAGCTCTTTCTCATGATGGCTTATCTCCCCATGTGCTGAGTTATCTCTGAGTTTAGGCTACACATTTGTTTAGAAATTATTGATAGAAATAATATGAGGCATAGGATAACATTATCTTCCTCTGGACACTTTTTTTTTTTTTTTTTACTTCCGGCAACTTTTAACTATCTGGGATTACTTTAAGTACTTTGGGCCATCCAGATGGTTTAAATCTGCTCTGCAGTCTGTGAATGAATGGGATGGTTTACTTCTGGTATATTCTGACTCTCAGGGAGCAGTTTTTTTGAGTTCTAGACCAAGGCGGGGGTAAGTATATCAAGGTCCTTACCCATGGTGTGCCCCAGACTCTAAGATTTGTTCCCGGAGGGCTACGTAGGCACCAGAAACTCAGCTCAGACCCTCACATGTGCCTTCAGGTTTAGCATGCGCTCCCAAAGCAAAAATAGACCCGTATTCCTGTTACCTCCAAGGTGTCCGTCTTCCTTGCTTTGTCAACTCTTTGATGCTTATACAAATTGTCTACCATTTTGTGTTCTGTTGTGTGCGGGTTGATCCAGATAATCCACTTGAAGGGGAATCCAACTCTTGCCCTTCAGCAAAGCACTCACCAAGCTAAGCACGCACATAGAGAAATAATTGAGAATAATCGAGACTTTGTCTAGCCATTGGAGTTTATTTTAGTGATTCTTGGGGTGACAAATGTCACAATCAAATCAACCTTGTATCAGCCTTGGGCAAAATATCCTCTGAAGCATAGTGTTCTTCATCTTTGAAATGAGGGGAGAGAGTCCTGATATCTAAGTTCCCATCAAGTTTTTTTTTTTTTTTTTTTTTTTTTTTAAATTTTATTTATTTATTTATGGCTGTGTTGGGTCTTCGTTTCTGTGCGAGGGCTTTCTCCAGTTGCGGCAAGCGGGGGCCACTCTTCATCGCGGTGCGCGGGCCTCTCACTGTCGCGGCCTCTCTTGTTGCGGAGCACAGGCTCCAGACACACAGGCTCAGTAATTGTGGCTCACGGGCTTAGTTGCTCCGCGGCATGTGGGATCTTCCCAGACCAGGGCTCGAACCCGTGTCCCCTGCATTGGCAGGCAGATTCTCAACCACCGCGCCACCAGGGAAGCCCTCCCATCAAGTTTTAACTTTATATTATTCTAGTATTTCACAGTTGAGTAATATAAATAACTTTATATTATATTATTATAACGTTATATTATTCTAGTATAGCACAGTTGAACTAGTTGTGAAGTAGTTCAACTGTGCTCTAAACCTGTGGAAGCTTCTGGAAAACCCAGGCTATATCTACCAATAAGAAACAGGGGTAATTTCTAGATTCTGTATGGCCTTCTCACCTGCGTTCCTAATTGCCCAGAAATACTGAGTAAAATTTATACGTTTTCCAATAATCTGTTCGGATTATGGCTGATCATATCCACCAGTTTATGCCAAAGAATCCTCTTTCATAGTTCATAAGACCAAGGGAAAATAAAGCATGGACTCAGTATTAACCCATATGGTCAGTTTATTGTGAACCATTAAGAAGGAGGTATGTTTAGAGCAGCTGGAAATGAGCTAAATGTTAGCTGAAGAAGTCCAGGCAGCTGTCCAAATGAGCACTGGTTATACTGAAAGTCAGGAATGCCTACTTCCGCCGAATCAATTCCTATATCCGGGTTACATTCCTTTTATGGTTCTTCAAATTTATGCAGAAATTAATTCATCTAAGCTCTTTAGAACACTCAATTTGAGGTAAGTTGGTGTCCTCAAATGTCTCCCACCAAATCTCACTTTATCTGGTATGGCGCTTCTTCATACATGTGGCATCTTCTTTCTTTCATTTTTTTCAAAGAAAATTACATAATATATTCAGCAATTTCAAGGAAACGTGGTTGAGAAGCTAATGGAGAAGCTGACTGGGATACACAGCTGGCTAACCTCAAGATATCTCGGAAATGGTGCATGTCCACAAGAACAAATGTGGGTGTGCAGTGATAAATTTATTTCTCCATCTGCGAAGAAATTGATATCTGGGCCAGGGCTTGATGACCTCGGCTTCCACTGCCAACTTCAAGTCTTGTTTCAGTAACACTGTGTTAAACCATACAGCAAACTTCTGACCTTTTAATACTGAGGATTCAAGCACGCACATTTTAAGCTTAGCTGGAGTTTGACTGTGTATTTCTTTCTTTCTTCCTTTTCTTTAAAGCAAGCCTATTATAGACTTCACTTTGTATGGGAGCGATTTTCCCCCGTCAGCAGTCTTGCCTCACATTCTTTCCTTAAGAAAGTAACTAACTAGTGCTTCTATTCCTAGAATAAAGAGTGGATTAAAAAGCGTAGTCACTGCAAATAAGGCAGGACCAGGGAGAGCAGAGATGAGGGCATTACACTGAGAAGGAAAACTTTCTGTTCACCATAATACCCCACGCTGTTGTGTATAATTATTAGCTGCAAAATAGCACAGCTTGAACATTATTATTGCACATTAAAGAACATTTCACTTATAATTATGGAACGAAAAGAAGCATTTACAACTCACCTACCGAAGCATTAACTTTGTGTGTGTAAGAAAATATTTTAAAAACCTCTTCATTAGAAATCTGCAAATATGAGATTTTCTTTTTCCATCTCACGGATCTTTTCTCCTTTTTTCTTTTTCTGACACATTGAAGTACATCTTAAACTTTTCTTTTAATTAAAAAGCAGCATAAAGGTGTAAGGGAGGGAAGGAAACCAAGAAGAAGAGGGTGCTCTATGTGCTTGCCAACCCAAACAAATATTTGATACATGAGACAGATTGGGAAAATGAAAAGGTAAGGCATAGAATATCTCCTGAACAGTAGAAGAAAACTCGTGATGCTCAGAACCAAGAACCGATTATTTTTTTCTGATTGGTGTCATAATTTTTTTTTAACATCTTTATTGGAGTACAGTTGCTTTACATTGTTGTGTTAGTTGCTGCTGTATAACAAAGTGAATCAGCTCTATGTATACCTATATCCCCATATCCACTCCCTCTTGCGTCTCCCTCCCACCCTCCCTATCCCACTCCTCTAGGTGGTCACAAAGCTCCGAGCTGATCTCCCTGTGCTATGTGGCTGCTTCCCACTAGCTATCTATTTTACATTTAGTAGTGTATATATGTCCATGCCACGCTCTCACTTCGTCCCAGCTTACCCTTCCCACTCCCCGTGTCCTCAAATCCATTCTCTACATATGTGGCTTTATTCCTGTCCTGCCCCTAGGTTCTTCAGAACCTTTTTTTTTTAGATTCCATATATATGTGTTAGCATACGGTATTTGTTTTTCTCTTTCTGACTTACTTCACTCTGTATGACAGTCTCTAGGTCCATCCACCTCACTACAAATAACTCAATTTTGTTTCTTTTTATGGCTGAGTAATATTCCATTGCATATATGTGCCACGTCTTCTTTATCCATTCATCCGATGATGGACACTTAGGTTGCTTCCATGTCCTGGCTATTGTAAATAGTGCTGCAGTGAACATTGTGGTACATGACTCTTTTTGAATTATGGCTTTCTCAGGGTATATGCCCAGTAGTGGGATTGCTGGGTCGTATGGTAGTTCTATTTTTAGTTTCTTAAGGAACCTCCATACTGTTCTCCATAGTGGCTGTATCAATTTACATTCCCACCAGCAGTGCAAGAGGGTTCCCCTTTCTCCACACCCTCTCCAGCATTTATTGGTTGTAGATTTTTTGATGATGGCCATTCTGACCAGTGTGAGGTGATACCTCATTGTAATTTTGATTTGCATTTCTCTAATGATTAGTGATGTTGAGCATCCTTTCATGTGTTAGTTGGAAATCTGTATATCTTCTGTGGAGAAATGTCTATTTAGGTCTACTGCCCATTTTTGGATTGGGTTCTTTGTTTTTTTGATATTGAGCTGCACGAGCTGCTTGTATATTTTGGAGATTAATCCTTTGTCCATTGATTCATTTGCAAATATTTTCTCCTATTCTGAGGGTTTTCTTTTTGTCTTGTTTATGGTTTCCTTTGCTGTACAAAAGCTTTTAAGTTTCATTAGGTCCCATTTGTTTATTTTTGTTTTTATTTCCATTTCTCTAGGAGGTGGGTCAAAAAGGATCTTCATTTATGTTATAGAGTGTTCTGCCTATGTTTTCCTCTAAGAGTTTTATAGTGTCTGGCCTTACATTTGGGTCTTTAATCCATTTTGAGTTTATTTTTGTGTATGGTGTTTAGGGATTGTTCTAATTTCATTCTTTTACATGAAGCTGTCCAGTTTTCCCAGCACTACTTATTGAAGAGGCTGTCTTTTCTCTATTGTATATTCTTGCCTCCTCTGTGAAAGATAAGGTGACCATATGTGTGTGGGTTTATCTCTGGGCTTTCTATCCTGTTCCACTGATCTATAGTTCTGTTTCTGTGCCAGTACCATACTGTCTTGATTACTGTAGCTTTGTAGTATAGTCTGAAGTCCAGGAGCCTGATTCCTCCAGCTCCGTTTTTCTTTCTCATGATTGCTTTGGCTATTCAGGATCTTTTGTGTTTCCATACAAATTGTGAAATTTTTTGTTCCACTTCTGTGAAACATGCCTTGGTAGTTTGATAGGGATTGCGTTGAATCTGTAGATTGCTTCTTTTATCAGTGTCTTATAGTTTTCTGCATACAGGTCTTTTGTCTCCTTGGGTAGGTTTATTCCTAAGTATTTTATTCTTTTTGTTGCAGTGGTAAATGGGAGTGTTTCCTTAATTTCTCTTTCAGCTTTTTCATCATTAGTGTATAGGAATGCAAGAGATTTCCGTGCATTAATTTTGTATCCTGCTACTTTACCAAGTTCATTGATTAGATCTAGTAGTTTTCTGGTAACATCTTTAGGATTCTCTATGTATAGTATCATGTCATCTGCAAACAGTGACAGCTTTACTTCTTCTTTTCCAATTCGGATTCCTTTTATTTCTTTTTCTTCTCTGATTGCTGTGGCTAAAACTTCCAAAACTATGTTGAATAATAGTGGTGAGAGTGGACAACCTTGTCTTCTTCCGGATCTTAGTGGAAATGGTTTCAGTTTTTCACCATTGAGGATGATGTTGGCTGTGGGTTTGTCATATGTGGCCTTTATTATGTTGAGGTAAGTTCCCTCTGTGCCTACTTTCTGGAGTGTTTTTATTATAAATGGGTGTTGAATTTTGTCTAAACTTTTTCTGCATCTATTGAGATTATCATATGGTTTTTCTCCTTCAATTTGTTAATATGATTTATCACATTGATTGATTTGCATATATTGAAGAATACTTGCATTCCTGGGATAAATCCCACGTGATCAAGGTGTATGATCCTTTTAATGTGCTGTTGCATTCTGTTTGCTAGTATTATGTTGAGGATTTTTGCATCTATGTTCATCAGTGATTTTGGCCTGTAGTTTTCTTTTTTGGTGACATTTTTGTCTGGTTTTGGTATCAGGGTGATGGTGGCCTCATAGAATGAATTTGGGAGTGTTCCTCCCTCTGCTATATTTTGGAAGAGTTTGAGAAGGATAGGTGTTAGTTCTTCTCTAAATGTTTGATAGAATTCACCTGTGAAGCCATCTGGTCCTGGGCTTTTGTTTGTTGGAAGATTTTTAATCACAGTTTCAATTTCAGTGCTTGTTATTGGTCTGCTTATATTTTCTATTTCTTCCTGGTTCAGTCTCGGAAGGTTGTGCTTTTCTAAGAATGTGTCCATATCTTCCAGGTTGTCCATTTTATTGGCATAGAGTTGCTTGTAGTAATCTCTCATGATCCTTTGTATTTCTGCAGTGTCAGTTGTTACTTCTCCTTTTTCATTTCTAATTCTGTTGATTTGAATCTTCTTTTTTTCTTGATGAGTCTGGCTAATGGTTTATCAATTTTTTTTATCTTCTCAAAGAACCAGCTTTTAGTTTTATTGATCGTTGCTACAGTTTCCTTCATTTCTTTTTCATTTATCTCTGATATGATCTTTATGATTTCTTTCCTTCAACTAACTTTGGGGTTTTTTTTGTTCTTCTTTCTCCAGTTGCTTTAGGTGTAAGGTTAGGTTGTTTATTTGAGATGTTTCTTGTTTCTTGAGGTAGGATTGTATTGCTATAAACTTCCCTCTTAGAACTGCTTTTGCTGCATCCCATAGGTTTTCGGTCGTCGTGTTTTCATTGTCATTTATTTCTAGGTATTTTTTGATTTCTTCTTTGATTTCTTCAGTGATTTGTTGGTTATTTAGTAGTGTATTGTTTATCCTCCATGTGTTTGTATTTTTTACAGACTTTTTCCTGTAATTGATATCTAGTCTCATAGCATTGTGGTTTGAAAATATACTTGATACGATTTCAATTTTCTTAAATTTACCAAGGATTGATTTGTGACCCAAGATATGATCTATCCTGGAGAATGTTGCATGAGCACTTGAGAAGAAAGTGTATTCTGTTGTTTTTGGATGGAATGTCCTATAAATATCAATTAAGTCCATCTTGTTTAATGTATCATTTAAAGCTTGTGTTTCCTTATTTATTTTCACTTTGGATGATCTGTCCATTGGTTAAAGTGGGGTGTTAAAGGCCCCTACTATGATAGTGTTACTGTCGATTTCCCCTTTTATGGCTGTTAGCATTTGCCTTATGTATTGAGGTGCTCTTATGTTGGGTGCATAAATATTTACAATTGTCATATCTTCTTCTTGGGTTGATCCCTTGATCATTATGTAGTGTCCTTCTTTGTCTCTTTTAATAGTCTTTATTTTAAAGTCTATTTTGTCTGATATGAGAGTTGCTACTCCAGATTTCTTTTGATTTCCATTTGCATGGAATATCTTTTTTCATCGCCTCAATTTCAGTCTGTATGTCCCTAGGTCTGAAGTGGGTCTCTTGTAGACAACATATCTACGGGTCTTGTTTTTGTATCCATTCAGCCAGTCTGTGTCTTTTGGTTGGAGCATTTAATCCATTTACATTTAATGTAGTTATCAATATGTATGCTCCTGTTACCATTTTCTTTACTGTTTTGGGTTTGTTATTGTAGGTCTTTTCCTTCTCTTGTGTTTCCTGCCTAGAGAAGTTCCTTTAGCATTTGTTGTAAAACTTGTTTGGTGGTGCTGAATTCTCTTAGTTTTTGCTTGTCTGTAAAGGTTTTAATTTCTCTGTCGAATCCGAATGAGATCCTTGCTGGGTAGAGTAATCCTGGTTGTAGGTTTTTCCCTTTCATTACTTTAAATATGTCCTGCCACTCCCTTCTGGCTTGCAGAGTTTCTGCTGAAAGATCAGCTGTTAACCTTATGGGTTTTCCCTTGTATGTTATTTGTTGCTTTGCCCTTGCTGCTTTTAACATTTTTTCTTTGTATTTAATTTTTGATAGTTTGATTAATGTGTGTCTTGGCCTGTTTCTCCTTGGATTTATCCTGTATGGGACTCTCTGCGCTTCCTGGACTTGACTATTTCCTTTCCCATATTAGGGAAATTTTCAACTATAATCTCATCAAATATTTTCTCAGTCGCTTTCTTTTTGTCTTCTTCTTCTGGGACCCCTATAATTCGAATGTTGGTGCATTTAATGTTGTCCTAGAGGTCTCTGAGACTGTCTTCAATTCTTTTCATTCTTTTTTCTTTATTCAGCTCTGCGGTAGTTATTTCCACTATTTTATCTTCCAGGTCATTTATCTGTTCTTCTGCCTCAGTTATTGTGCTATTGATTCCTTCTAGAGAATTTTAAATTTCACTTATTGTGTTGTTCATCATTGTTTGTTTGCTCTTTAGTTCTTCTAGTTCCTTGTTAAACGTTTCTTGTATTTTCTCCATTCTATTTCCAAGATTTTGGATCATCTTTACTATCATTTCTCTGAATTCTTTTCCAGGTAGACTGCCTATTTCCTTGTCATTTTTTTCGTGTGGTGGGTTTTTACCTTCCTCCTTCATCTGTTGTGTAGTTGTCTGTCTTCTCATTTTGCTTAACTTACTGTGTAGGGTCTTCTTTTCACAGGCTGCAGGTTCGTAGTTCCCGTTGTTTTTGGTGCCTGCCCTCAGTTGGTAAGGTTGGTTCAGTGGGTTGTGTAGGCTTCCTGGTGGAGGGGACTGGTGCCTGTGTTCTGATGGATGAGGCTGGATCTTGTCTTTCAGGTGGCAGGACTGAGTCTGGTGGTGTCTTTTGGCGTGTCTGTGAACTTAATACGATTTTACGCAGCCTCTCTGCTAATGGGTGGGGTTGCATTACTGTCTTGCTAGTTGTTTGGCATAGGGTGTCCAGCACTGTAGCATGCTGGTTGTTGAGTGGAGTTGGGTCTTAGCGTTGAGATGGAGATCTCTGGGAGATTTTCGCTGTTTGATATTACGTTGGGCCGGGAGGTCTCTGGTGGACCAATGTCCTGAACTCGGCTCTCCCACCTCAGAGGCTCAGTTCTGGCACCCGGCTGGAGCAGCAAGACCCTGTCAGCCACACGGCTCAGAAGAAAAGGGAGAAAAAGAAAGAAAGAAAGAAAGAAAGAAAAAATAAAATAAATAAAATTATGAAAATAAAAAATAAGAAAATACTATTAAAAATAAAAAAGTAATTAAAAAAAAGAAAGAAAGAAGAGAGCAACCAAACCAAAAAACACATCCACCAATGATAACAAGCTCTAAAAACTATACAAAAAAAAAAAAAAGACAGACAGAAACCAGGACAAATGGTAAAAGCAAAGCTATACAGACAAAAATCACACAAAGAAGCATACACATACACACTCAATAAAGGAAAAAATACATATATATTAAAAAAAATAGGAAGAGAGCAACCAAATCAATAAATCTACCAATGATAATAAGCTCTAAATACTAAACTAAGATAAACATAAAACCAGAAAGAAATTAGATTTAGAAAGCAAACCCCAAATCTACAGTTGTTCCCAAATTCCACTGCCTCAATTTTGGGATGATTCGTTGTCTATTCAGGTATTCCACAAATGCAGGATACATCAGATTGATTGTGGAGATTTAATCCGCTGCCCCTGAGGCTGCTGGGAGAGAGTTCCCTTTCTCTCCTTTGTTCGCACAGCTCCTGGGGTTCAGCTTTGGATTGGCCCCACCTCTGCGTGTAGGTCCCCTGAGGGCATCTGTTCTTCCCCCAGACAGGACGGGGTTAAAGTAGTGGTTGATTAGGTGGCTCTGGCTCACTCAGGCCGGGGGGAGGGAGGGGTACGGAATGTGGGGCGACCCTGCGGCAGCTGAGGCCGGCATGACGTTGCACCAGCCTGAGGTGGGCTGTGTGTTCTCCCGGGGAAGTTGTCCCCGGATCACAGGAGCCTGGCCGTGGCGGGCTGCACAGGCTCCCGGGAGGGGCGGTGTGGAGAGTGACCTGTGCTTGCACACAGGCTTCTTGGTGGCGGCAGCAGCAGCCTTAGCATCTCATGCCCATCTCTGGTGTCTGCACTGATAGCTGTGGCTCGCGCCCGGCTCTGGAGCTCGTTTAGGTGGTGCTCTGAATCCCCTCTCCTTGTGCACCCGGAAACAATGGTCTTTTGCCTCTTTGGCAGGTCCAGACATTTTCCCGTACTCCCCCTGGCTAGCTGTGGCGCACTAGCCCCCTTCAGGCTGTGTTCACGCAGCCAACCCCAGTCCTCTCCCTGGGGTCTGACCTCCGAAGCCTGAGCCTCAGCTCCCAGCCCCTGCCCACCCTGGCGCGTGAGCAGACAAGCCTCTCAGCCTGGTGGGTTCTGGTCGGCACGGATCCCCTTGCGGGAATCTCTCCGCTTTGCCCTCTGCACCCCTGTTGCTTTGCTCTCCTCCATGGCTCTGAAGCTTCCCCCCCTGCCACCCCCCCATCTCCGCCAGTGAATGGGCTTCCTAGTGTGTGGAAACTTTTCCTCCTTCACAGCTCCCTCCCACTGGTGCAGGTCCCGTCCCTATTCTTTTGTCTCTGTTTTTCCCTTTTTCTTTTGCCCTACCCAGGTACGTGGGGGGTTTCTTGCTTTTTGGGAAGTCTGAGGTCTTCTGCCAACATTCAGTAGGTGTTCTGTAGGAGTTGTTCCATACGTAGATGTATTTCTGATGTATTTGTGGGGAGGAAGGTGATCTCCACATCTTACTCCTCCGCCATCTTAAAGGTCCCCCCAGGTGTCATAATTTTGAAATACAAAATGCTATGGAAATCCGTATATGTCAACAAGGGTGTGAAAGAGTGTGTCAGTAGCATTTCCAGGTCTGTTGATGGGGAATTTAATTGTTCCATGCAATTCATTCTGCCACTTTCTTGAATAACATCTTTTATTTATCGAATCTCTGGAATGATGGAACTTTGTGTGTCTGTGTGTGTTTTCTATACATGTAAAGACATCCTTTCAAACACATTCATCGAGGGACTCTTGTCTGTCAAACATTGTGCTAGGCTCTGAGAAACAGTCAAGAATATATTAAATAAAAGCATTTATCCAGAGGCTTTGTCCCAAACATGAATTTTCAGATTGCTTTGGCATCTGCATGAAGTTCAAAGGAGCAGAGTAGGTAACAACAGAAAGCAACAACAGCCACCCCTAACACACACACAACTGTGCACACATACATGCACACACACATGCACGTGCACACACACACATGCAAACACATGTACACACACGTATGAACACATGCATGCACACATAAATATTTCACTTGATGTTGTGACATAGGCCTGATCATCTCCACTCTAGAGATGAGGAAACGTAGGTGGAGGAAAATGAAACGACTTGGGTAGAGAAGTAAAAATGACAAGCCAGTCTGAGTGGCTGAGGTCACTGACTCTCCGACCTGTGGTCTTAAGCCTTGACTGTGCTGCAGGAGAGTTTGTTCAGTGGGGCTGAGTTTATCACCCCTCACCCACTCCACCTCTGTGAATTAGGTCATGCGGATTAATTCAGAGATTCCACACGCTTTATAGTGCAGGGCGTTCAGAAGGGCATGTGCATTTTAATCGTAAAAGTTCTTTTACTGGGAGCCACTATCCTTTAGCTTGATTTACATTCCACGATTTTCAGTCCTATCGGGGAGACAGTCTCACAAATATGGGGGCTCTTAGGAACAATAGTATACGTATAAGATTGTGCCATGCAGTGTCCAGTTACCATGGTAGAGGCAGTAGAGTTGAGAGCTAGGAGATGGTGCCCACTGTAGTTGCTAAGTTTTAAAAGGTAGCAGAGAAATGGTTTGACATAAAGGAGGAGGCCAATGCCATCTTCAAGGGGCTTCATCCACAGTGTTCACTCAAATGGATTCCAGACTCAGCATCTGTGTTTTGAGTAAAATTTCCACATGGAAGTCAAATCATTTCATTCAGCAAAAAATACTTTTTTCACAAAGCCTTGAACAGATCTATGCATACATACCTACTTAGTAGCTCCTGGAAATGTGTGGGAGTTTCACTCAAAGGACCAGCCATGATTTTATGTGGTCTCATCTCACCTGACCTCCTGGGACAGCTGGTGGTTCCATGGTCAAGACATGATCATTCCAAGTGGCCGATCAAAACAGAACTTCAAACTCACCTTTAAGTGGTCTAAGTGTGAGACTTGGACTGAAAGAATCAGGCTAGTTAAGGTCCAACCTGTGTGATCATGAATGCACAACACTTGGTTTGAAACCAGGCAGGGTCTGTTGCATATTTCACCAAAATATCAATTATACATTTTCTAAGTGGATTAACATACTCTGGGGAATGTGGATGTTTGAGATAGCTGCATCTGTTGGGCTACAAAAACAGCCAAACATGCAACATCAGAGCCTTCTAAATTATGGAGAGCACAACCCTCTGTTCCAGAAGGGAAAGGATCCAAAGGCAGAGCTGCTCCAGGTTGGCTCCCACCCGGGAGGGCAACGTCACAGGCAAGAACCATCTCCTGAGATGGCAGAGGGATGGATGTTCCTGGTGGCCCGGCTCAACTCAGTGTTCTACCCAGTTGTTGCCAACTTAATTCTCAAGGACCTGGACTTCCTATGCAAAGTATGGAGTGTGTTTCTTTGACATCAGCAAAAGCACGACAGGCAAAGTCATTGTCTCTGTGGACGCCCATCGTGCCCAAATTCTGTTCTGAAATTTTCTCTCTGATCTTTGCTCCTCCTCTTAGGTTTCCTGCATAACATTTACCCAGGAGCTCAAGTAAGAAACTCGGTGTCTTCTTGGACTTGGCTGACTTTCTCCTGCCCCATCTTCCGCCTGAGTCCAGTGGGTCACCTGGTCCTGCATTGCTACCCTCTGAGGGTCACTCCTGTCCGCTCTTCCCCTCCACCCCCGAGGACCTTGAGATCACACCTCCCTCCTTTCCTGCCTGGATTCCAAGGGACTTCTCTCCCTGCCTTCCCTCGGCCCTACTCCCCCATCCAATTTCTACCCTGGAGTTAGAAGTTTTACAAAATGGACCTCCGAGCGTGTCCGTGGTCCTCTGACCACTGTAAGTTTCTTGTGCTTCCTGTTTATCGTCAGGGTAAAGTCCAGAGTTCTTCCCAAGGCTTAAAGGGCCAGACGTGATCCAGCCTCTCTTTCTGTTACTGTAGTTTTGCCTTTTCCGGAATCTTTTGTATCACGTTAAGAGGTTGTTTTTTTTTTTTTATTTTAAAATAATTTTAGAATTACATGAAATTTGTAAACATACTGAGTTCTGGTATATTCTCCACCCAGGCTTGCTTCATGTAAACATCTTATATGGGGAAAATGTACAATTATTCAAGCCAGTGATTTAACACTGATGAAATACTATCTTCAGACCTTACGGGAATTTTGCATTTTCCCATCAATTTCCTTTTTCTGGTCCAGGATCTAATCCAGGAGCCTCCTTTTTATTTGGTCCTCACATCTCCCTGTCTGCTGTGCCCCATGAGTGACACTCAGTGCCGCTTTGGCTCACTCTTTGACACTTGCACGGCACTGGCCAGTTGTTTTTTTTGGTAGAATGTCCCCCATTTGGGTTTGCCAGATGTTTCTCAAGACGAGACTGAGGCTCTTCTGGGGAGGACGTCGGGGAGGTGCTGCATCCTTCTTGGGGTATCCAGAGCACGAGAGTTGATTCCTCCTACCCTGATGACATGAATTCTGATCTTTGCCAGGTGTCTCCACTGTAAAGTTAGTATTAATACATAGCTCATGAGGAGGTATTTTGGGACTAGACCGCTACCCTATTTCTCATTATACTCTCACCCCGTAATTGTAGCATCCAGAGTGCCTGCCGCGTGGTGTTTGCCTAGTGGTGATTTTCTACTTGCCTTGTTCCTCTCTTATTAATTAATTGGAATTTTACTCTAAGGGAGGTCTGTTCCTTCTCCTCCATTTATTTAGTTACTCACTTATTTAGGTCACTGTGAATGCGTGGATCTTCATTTTATCCTGTGGGTTGTAATACGTTGCCGTCGTTTGTCCCGTCACTCAGTTGTCCCAGATCTGGCTTGGGAGCATCTTCAAGTTGGCTCCTTAGGACTTTATAATTTGAATGGGTGAGATTTACCACAAATGACGATGAACTGAGCAAGATCGTTTTTAATATAATTATGCTTCAAAAACAAACAAACAAACAAACACAAAAACAACAACCCAGAATTTTTTTGTAGGGACTGTCTCTCTAGAACTGTCTTTTCTCTAATGAAAGAGATCTGTAACTACTGGCTGTTAGCCAATGACAGAACAATCTACAAAGGCCTTTAGGACAGTCTAGAAAAAATGAAAAGAACCTTTGCAATGACACGGTGTTTTAGTCTCCACAAAACCCTGTGCTTATTATTAATTATTATTATTATATTTAGGGAGCTTTCTAAGCAGAATGATTTATTAAGCAGTCAAAATTTTAAAACTTTTTTTTGGTTTGAAAAAGTTCATATATAAAAGTATATAGGGGCTTCCCTGGTGGTGCAGTGGTTGAGAATCTGCCTGCCAATTCAGGGGACACAGGTTCGAGCCCTGGTCTGGGAAGATCCCACATGCCGCGGAGCAACTAGACCCGTGAGCCACAACTACTGAGCCTGCGCATCTGGAGCCTGTGCTCCACAACAAGAGAGGCCACGATGGTGAGAGGCCCGCACACCGCGATGAAGAGTGGCCCCCGCTTGCCGCAACTGGAGAAAACCCTCGCATAGAAACGAAGACCCAACACAGCCAAAAAAATATATGAATAAATAAATTAAAAAAAAAAGGTAGGCAAAGAGAAAAAGAAAAAAAATTTAAAAAAAGTATATATATAGTCTATCCATATATATGCATATATTTATGCTATATATAAAAATGCACATATATCTATTACATAAAAGAACCTCTATGTGCCCACCACTAAACTTAAGAAATAGAACATCACCAATACCTCTGAACCCACTGTGCACCTCTTCTGAATTCTTTCACTCTTACAGTCCATCCAGGGGCCACCACAGTAAATTTTATGTTTGTTTTTCTTTTGTTTGAGTTTTACTGTGTGTGCGTGTGTGTGTGTGTGTGTATGAGTTTTTAAGCAACATACACTTTAGTGTTGCCTATTTGGGGACCTTATATAATGGAATCACATAGGTATTCTCTTTGTCTTGCCCTTTCCATCTTTGTTTCCCTATTTGTCCCAAAGGGCACCTGTAGCCACGACTCCATCCTTTCCCGTCACTGGCCCTTTGCGTGGGTGCATCTGTGTCTATTTTGTCCATCCCTCTGCGTGGACACTTGCTTCTGCCTCTCTTTCTGAATACCAGCAGGGATCTCTGTTTATTCTGTTTGTCCCCCGGTGCACCTTTGGGTGACATTCTCTAGGGTGTGTGGCCGCGAATGTAATTGCTAGATCATGAAGTAGGCAGATAATAAAATTTTAAAGTAATGTCAAATTTTCCCCAAAGTTCTTTTATATATTTACACTGTCATCAGCAGTACGTGAGGGTTCTCATTGCTTTAGCTCCTTGTCAGCTGTTGTTAGAACTTACAATTTTTGCCACTCTTGATGGTGTGGTATTAAGGCATATATTCTTGATTGCATATGTTTATTGTCTGTTTAGTTTTCTTTTTCTGTGAACTGTCTGTTAGGGCCTTTTGTACAATTTTCTTTTGAGTGGATATTCTTTCTCTGTTTTATAGAAGTTCTTTATATATTCTGGGTAATAAGACTTTTTAAGTTGCTTCTGCTGCGTATAGATTCATTTTGTAGCTTGTCTTTTCACTCTCCTTATTGTGATTTTCGATTAACAGAAATTTTTAATTTTAATTAAGTCCAGTATATCAATGTTTTCCCTTAGGGCTTTATGAAGAAACCATTTCTTATCTTTGTTATAATGATTTCTTTTATACATTTTTTCTGAAAGTTTTAGATTTGCCTTTCAAGTCTAGTTATTTTTCCATCTGGAGTAATTTCTCCTTTCCTAGGAAATATGCAATATCAACTCCCATACCTGTGTGGTCTGTTCGAGACCTGTAGTCATCTGTCTGCCAAAAAAATGCCATCTTGTTTACCTTAAACTAAGATTGATTATGAGTGGTGCCAGCCTCTCCCCAGGTTGGCATTTACACTTTGGGCAGGACTGACTTTGCAGGGCTTTGGAGGATGTAAAATGTTGGGGGTGTCAGCTGAAACGTGCAAAGCCATCTTGATAATCATGACGGTTCTGTGACCTTTAAAACTTTCTGTCAAAACATTAAAACTTCTTTTATTGCCAATTGTAAATATATAGAAAGTCAGAAAATTGTAAAATTAATGTTTACTTAGTACATGGTAATTAGAAACACGAGAAACATTGAGAAGTAACGTGTTTTGTTTTGTTTTTCTCCTAAAAAACGTAATAGTTGGAACTGTGTATGCTTACTTCTCATCATAGAACTTATGATTTGGAGGAAGTATCTCATCCATGCCTTGAAGGATTTTCATCCTCCTTTCTAAGTCTGGATAGGTGTCCAACATTTTGCTCTACACACTCTCATTGTTGTGGAACACTTCTGAGAGGTCTTTCACTTCTCCTGGGACCGTGTCACAACCATATTCCTCATTTATGTTGATATCTTACCTCCACTAAGTTCCTCTGGCTGCCTATCTAAAACCTCTCAGAAAGTGGCAGTGTCAACATTCCCATGGTCAGCTGTCTTCTAATCACATCCAGTTTCCCGTTATCACGTTTGTTTCTTTGCTGCACGGCAGGCTGGCTACCCATGTCCTAATCCCCAGAGTTTGTGAATACTACCTTCTATGGCAAAAGGGCTTCTGCAGATGAGATTAAGTTAAGGATCCTGAGGGGGGGAGATTATTCTGCATTATCCAGGTGGACCTGATGGAATCACAGGAGACAGGAGATCAGAGAGAGAAGGTGATGTGAAGACAGAAGAGGTTGAAGCGATGTGGCTGTGAGCCAGGGGGTAGCAAGGCAGCCTCTAGAAGCTGGAAGAGGCAGGAATAGATGCTCCCCTGCAGCTTCCTGAAGGAACCAGCTCTGCTTCCTTCTTGATGTCAGCCCTGTAAGATTCATTGCAGACCTCTGACCTCCAGAACCATAAGAGGATAAATTCGTGTAGTTTTAAGCCACAGAATTTGTGGCAATTTGTTGCAGCAGCAACAGGAAATGAATATACTGCACTTTTATCTTTGTTGGACAATTTCCTCCTTCAATTATCCATTTTTGTAAAATGACATGTGGGTTTATTACTGGGAGCCAAGTAGACAAACCCGAGCTCTGCTCTCTGTGCGTGAACTGAGTGACAGATGTGCAGTGACTAATCGCTAACAGACTTTGGAAGAAACTATGTGATTGGTCACTAACCATGATGCGCATCTGTTATTTATGTCATGATGTGTGGACTGAAGACCTAGTAGCAAAGTTTGTATCTATTCAGTTACTCTCAGAAAATAGACGGTGGAAACAGTCATTTGAACTGTGAGGTTGGTGGATGGGTGCTTTTGAACTAAACTGTAGTCATAAAAAATGTGTGCGTATGAGAAACATTAAAAGTGAGGATGGCCTGTGTTCAGTTTTCCTGCTCATAAATATGGTATGTCTATTTATTTAGGTAATTGTCCTACCTTTAATAATCTTCTCCATCAAATCTTGAATACTTTTTTTTGATTTGTTTCTAGAATTCTTATATTCTTATTGACATTGTGGTGACATCTCTTTCTAATGTCTGGAACTTTGCTCATGTGTAGAAATGCAAGTTATTTTTGTAAGCTTTTTTTTTTTTTTTGTCCAGCAGTTTTACTAAATCGTCCCGTCAATTCAAAAAATTAATCTGTAGATTTCAGTAGTATTCTATGGAGGAAATAATATAATCTAAGAACAATAAGTTTTCTTTCCTTATATGTTTACTTTCTCTTTCTGAACTTATTGGGCAGGCTAGGATCTCCAAAATAATGTTTAATAGAAGATGCATTAGCAGGCATCTCTGTCTTATTCTTTATTTAAAGGAAATTCTTCTAATACATTTTATGGTTTAAGTGGTGCTTAGTAGTGGTTTTCATAAACGCTTTGTCAAGGTTAATAAAGTTCCCTTGTATTCCAAGTCTTATAAATTAATACATAGTTAATTTTTCTAAATGTTTGATGCATCGCTGAAAATAATATCAAGTCTTCTGATGATGGCTGTGGTATTTGACATATATTCATTAGATTAGACTTGTTAATTTTGCTGTGCTGAAATTGTTGCCTGATGGTATACTAAGAGAGATATATTAAAACTGCCATTATGATGGTAGATTTGTAAATCTCTTCTTGTAGTGCTGTTAAACAACTTTGCCTTAAAAATTTTAAAGCAATGTTATTAGAGGCATATGAATTTAGAAATATTTTTTATCTACCCAGTAAATTGAAATATCTAGTGATTTTTGTGTGTGTGTTGTCATCTATCTTGTCTAATATTAATAAAACTATACTGACTTTGCTATTTTCCTGGTATGTTTTTATAATACCTTTATTTTCAAACTTGCAGTATCCTATATTAAGTATATCTCATATAAGCAGAATATAGCTGGAATTATTTAATCCAGTCTCCCATACATTGTCATTTCCATAACCTTCCTCTTCTCCTTCAAAATATAAGAAAATAGGAGAGGTTTAAATTTAATTATATGCTCTTATTCATTTCTGTTTTCCTAGTTGCAAACAGACTGCCTTGTACATAATGAACACTTAATAAATACTCATTGAATAAATAAATCAATTAATAGATTTAAATTTTGTTATAGATTTGGGACATACTTATCCATAGTTTCTAGGACTTTCCCATGAAACATGGGATATAATCACATATGTGATTTGCTTATTTAAAAAATCAAATGTACCAGGATGTCTTAATGGGAAAGGAGGCCTATTGATTTTGAAACTTATTTATATTTTTACCAGATATAAGTGAGGAGTCTGGATTTCAGTTTGTCACAGTGGAGACCCAAGTGGCCTGATGAGATTTCACTGCTGATGATATAGGATTCAGTCCTTTTCCCCAGAAACTCTGAGTGAAGTAAGCACTTGAGAAATATTTTCCATGTCCGGGACCTTCTCATTCTCTGACCAGCCATCCCTACACACTATCTACACCATTCCTTTAAAACAGAACGTAAAACATGGCTCTATCCATCTTCTTTAGACTTGCATTTCTGTTAGGGGAGCTCTGCCTCTTCAGCTTTATTCTAAGAGGTGGTGGTGGAGGGTGGGAGGAGGTTCTGAAGAAGAAGGAGAAGTTGTGCTTTTTGCTGCCTGGTCCCCTCCCCACACAACACCCCCCCCATCCACTCCTCACCCCACACCAGTCCAGACCAGAGGTACTAAACTTTTGAGACCAGACCCTTAATTGTTGTGTGTCTTGGGCACCACGTCTTCCTCTCCAGAGGTGTGTTTGCCCTACACACCCTGCAGAGGCCCCTCTCTGATTGCTGCTGGAGGGGTTGGGCGGACGGGGCTGCGTCAGAGGAATTGTGCTGTCTCTGCTTCTCCTGTTCCACAAACACTCGTGCCCTCGTAGGCTCTTCACTTTCATGCAAGCAGACTCTTTGCATCAGCCCTTTTGATCTCTTACCTTCTGCCCAGCCAAGAAGAACCCTCATGCATTTCAATTTTTTTTGAGTCTTACTTTTTATTTATTTATTTTACATCTTTATTAGATTATAATTGCTTTACAATGTTGTGTTAGCTTCTGCTATACAACAAAGTGAATCAGCTATATGTATACATATATCCCCTCCCTGTTGGATCTCCTTCCCACCCATCTAGGTCATCACAGAGCACCGAGCTGATCTCCCTGTGCTATACAGCAGCTTCCCACTAGCTTACTATTTTACATATGGTAGTGTATATATGTCAATGCTATTTTCTCTGTTTGTCCCACCCTCCCCTTTCCCCCCGTGTCCACAAGTCCATTCTCTATGTCTGCGTCTCTATTTCTGCCCTGCCACTAGGTTCATCAGTACCATTTTTCTAGATTCCATATATATGCGGTAATCTACAGTATTTGTGTTTTTCTTTCTGACTTACTTCACTCTATTTCATTTAATTTTTAACTAAGATTTCTAATGCTAGAATGAGACATTGACTGATACAGAGATAAAAGACCAAAATCTGCACACTTCCATCAAATGGGAAAGTCAGGAATGGAAATAAACTCTCATAAAGGAATGTGATAAATGCAGTGAAAGAGGTACATCCAGCATATGGAGCCAAAGAATGTTTCATGAGGGCAGGAATGATGTCTTACACAGTTTTCATTCAGTTCTTGTACCAAACAAGATGTCTTGAACATGGTAGGTACTTCACAAACCTTTGTGATGAATAAAATAGTTGGAGAGGATGTTGTAGAGATAGAACTTGTAATCACATTTCCAGAAAAAGAGAGTTGATGAGCAGTTTAATTAATATAAAAGCCAATTATGAAGTGCCAATAAATGTCTTCTTTTCTTTCTTTTTTTTTGTTTTTGCATGATACTGTAAAACAAGGATATTAAGGGATTTGGTGTGATGCTACATGCAGTACTTTAGGGAAGTACCAAACACCTTTTTATGGAAGATGCAAACACATCCCATATTGACACAAATGGTCTTGCGTAAATAATTAGAATAACAGCTCAGAAAGGCTATAAACATGGGACAATCATAAGTTTTCTTGTATTCAGTAGCGAGGCGGGTTCCTGGTGTACCTCTAGATTTGCTGTTTGGACTCGCTTTAATTTATCTCTTAATTTATGATCCAATAGAAGAAGATAAAACAACAAATTCATGAAGTTTACAGATGGTACTTAATTAAGAGATATTACTGATCTGAATAAAGACTGGTAAGCGTTCAGCTGGCTTTAAAGTAGTTGGAAATGATTATAGAAAATAATAAAAACAAAAAAAAACAACAGCAAAAATCAAACTTGTTTGTTAGGGAAATTGAGGAAATTTTAGAAATGGAAATACAGAGGAAGAACAAACATGGAACAGCAGCAACTTTGGTATTGGTCTAAAACTGGCAATGAAATAACCTTTTAATATGTGTGATTTTATACAACAATGGTATATATTTTAGAGTGTGCCCTGTGCATACTTTTGAAATAATCTCACAGACTTTATTTTAATGGGAAATTTATTTCAATGGAAAATCAATGGGAAGTCACTGGACTGGACTATTTTATCATGGAAGTGACAAGTTCTAATTTATATGTTTTTTACTTATAATTTTGGCATAATTTTAGACGTGCAGAAAAGTTGTACAAATGATTCAAAGAATACCTGTAGACCTTCCCCCAACCCAGATTCCTCAAATGTTAACATTTTGTCACATTTGCTTTATCATTTTTTTTCTCTGTATCTTTATCTATATCTGTATTTACTTCTTTTTCTAAACCATTTGAGAGTAAACGACAGATATTATTCCCTTTTACCCTTAAATACTTCAATGGTCACTTACTAAAAGCAAAGACATTCTGTTTTGGTACAAATATAAAAATTAAGAAATTTAATAATGTTATTGTACTATTAGCTAATCTACAGCTCTTATTCAAAACACCAATTTTCCTGATAATGTCCTTTATCAGAAAAAAAATCTGGGACCAAAAGTTGTATTCCCTTATCTTGGCTCCTAGCGTCTTCTAATCTGGAGTGTCCATTAGTTTTTCCTTGTCTTTCATGATCTTGATATTTTTACTGTGCACAAGTCATTTATTTATAGAATGAACCTTGATTTGGATTTGTCTGATGGTTCTTATCACTAGATTCTGACTCTGTATTTTTTTCACTATCACAAGAATGATGTGTTTTTCACAATATGTGATATCGGAAGACTATGATGTTGAAAGGGCCATTTGATTATCCGGTTAATGTGGTCTCTGCAGTTTCTCCACCGTGAAGTCACTGCTTTCTACAGCAAAACTAATTTCAAGGTACCTTTTATAATTAGTCAGTGCTTATAGGGAGATATTTTGTGACCGTGTAATTATCCTGTTCCTCATTAAACTTTCACCCCCAGGTTTTAGCATCCATTGGGTACACATCACTGGTGGTAGAATCATTACTATGATGGTTGTCAAATGGTGATATTCTGACGCAAGATGGTCTTTCATTTCCCCAAATGCTTGCAAGGATATTAGTCAGTTTGGAGTGTTGTGCTATAGCTTTCTTTTGCACTGTGGTTGTTTCTTTAGGAGAATTTTCATCAGTGGAGGTATTGTCACAGGGCCATAATTTACCCATTTTGTTCACTTTCCCTTTTACACCCACTATTCACAGAGTGCCCCCCATTCCTTTCTTTCCACAGAAGCAATGTCTTCCAAAGACCACCGCCTCGAATGGATTGCATTCATTGGTCCCTTTTTGTAGCTTCTGATCTTTCAGGACCCCTTTTATCTTGCGCATGTCATGGATTTTCTCTGTCTTGTGGTATTTGGGGACCATCTCTGGCCCGCAGCTAGCTGCCCTCTTTTCTCTCCCATGACGTTTTTCTTGTACTTCCTTTGTTTGCCACAAAAACATGCAGTGGAGTGTGAGATAGTGCACTGGGCGGGGGTATTTTTCTACCTTTGTGTAGTTTGACATTTGTGCATTATCTGTCTTCTAGTTATGATGTAGGTATGGCTTTTTACTTAAATTAGCAAAGCCTCGGGTTTTAGATCTTTGGGATCGAGGTGGGGAAAATCTCATAAAGTATGGGGGGGCATCTTGTTAAGTGAATGGGTGGTTTTATATTCTCATATCATATACCTTGGATTTCCATGCTTCTGCATCCTTCCCAATTTAAATCTCACAGTAAACTTCCAGAGCACATTGGTTGAAGATGTGAGCACTAGAGTTAGAATTCTCAAGTTCACATTCTGACACCAACACTTATATGGTATTTAACTACTTGAGCCTGCTTCTTTGCATGTAAATGAAGTCTGGGGCTTCCCTGGTGGCGCAGTGGTTAAGAATCCGCCTGCCAATGCAGGGTACACGGGTTCGAGCCCTGGTCCGGGAAGATCCCACATGCCGCAGAGCAACTAAGCTCGTGCGCCACAGCTACTGAGCCTGCGCTCTAGAGCCCGTGAGCCACAACTACTGAGCCCAAGTGCCACAACTACTGAAGCCCATGTGCCTAGAGCCCGTGCTCCACAACAAGAGAAGCCACCACAATGAGAAGCCTGCGCACCGCAATGAAGAGTAGCCCCCGCTCGCCGCAACTAGAGAAAGCCCGCACACAGCAACGAAGACCCAACACAGCCAAAAATAAATAAATAAAATAAATAAATTTATTAAAAAAAAAAAAAAATGAAGTCTGATTGCACCTAACTCATAGGGTTGTTGTCAGGATACTTGAGAAAACCCACATAAAACTCCTTGATATTGCCCTAAACTATCATTAGCACTTTCTAATATTTAAAAAAAACATAAATAATTAAATTATTTTACTTAAAGAGGGTTGATTAATGAGTTCTTCTCGTGAACATGTTTGCTTCTCTCTCTGTCCTCTCAGTGTTTTGCCACTGACCTGAATGAGACATGAATTCATATTTATTAACTTTTCAGGTTGACCCAGAGTCGGAAGTTAAATAGTGATGACAAATTAGATGACAAATTCCTGTCCAAGTTGTTCTCTCCTTCTTGAATATATTTCATAGGATTTAGTTTTTCCTTCCATAGTATCACTTATCATAGTCTACCTTGGCTGAACTTTTATTTATGTATCTTCATCCTTCACTAACTTGTGAGGTGTTCAGTAGAAAACTTCTTAATTTATTCAGTTTGGGAACACAGACAATGAATCAGTATTATTCAGAGAATTACAATAGAGTGGGGTGACCAAGATGATGGGGTCTTATGGAAGAAAAGAAACTGAACTGAGATAGAAACAAAATTAATATCTAATATTTCATGCCCGCCTGAAACTGATGTCTGTAACTTGCGTTAGGCTGTTTCAGCTTGTGTGTAGGATGGATTGGAGGGAACAGGAGAGGAAGATTCCAGCTCAGAGGCCATCAGGGCTGCAGTCACAGAGATGCAGAGAGTTAGATAAACTTGAGATGTCATTTGGACCAACGGAAGCCAGTGTAAGACTGGATTTTGTTTTCTCAGTTACAAGTATATTGATGGTTGGGTTATGAAAAATGGTGAAAACTGTAGAGTTAAGACCTCATGGAAATATTGACAGTCTTGCCGTGAAGGAAAATAAAGCCTCTGTGGATTCACCAGGTTTTCTGTGTTAGTTAACATAATTAAACCCATGGAGGAAAGAATAATATGACTCCTTTCTTATTCAACACCCCTTAACCCCAGTTTCCTCTCTTCCCTCCTACTTCTTGGGTGGCTTATTAGCAAGCCAAGCTCAACAGAGTACTGATAGGAAAAATAGTAACGTAAATGATGGCTGGATGCATGATTCTTCCAGTGAGCCAAGCACTTGACTATAGGCTAGCTGTGAGCTGACCAAAGGATACTATTGCTCTTGACAAGAATTACTGAGTTGATGATAAAACATTTGTAACCTGTTCATCAGTAATGGAGTTAGCAGAGTTATGATGGAAATATGATTTTACTTAATTTGCAATTTCTAGAAATAGTATATGTGCTTCACCTGCATGACAAAAATGGGGCCCACCATGATATTCTATGGAGAGGAATGTGCTGGAGAAAATCTTGTCCAGTCCGCTGGAAAAACAGATGTTCGTTAACAGGCTGACCGCAGACTCTAGACCTGATGCCAGCAGAGACCTGCATAGGCCAACTCGAGTTCCCTTCCTGGCTCTGTTCTGTGTGTGTTCAAAGGCTCCCACAAAGTTCAGGGAACTTTTTTTTTTAACCATCTCTAACAAAACACGCCGATTCCTTGTTTTTGTTTGAGTTTTTTGTTTGTTTAAGCAATTCCTTATTTTGAATCTAGATAAGAAATAAAAGATCCGTTTAGGCACACCTAAGAGCTACAAAGCACCGATGAGTCTATGCAGAGTCATGAAAACGTCCTGCTCACGTACAGAGATTTCAGTGCTAATCCCAGGTCAGAGGAGCCACTGGTCACCTTTTTAAGAAATGGTGACATTTTGATTATTGATACAGGGTCTTTCTAGGTCTTAGCTTCTTGAGATCAAGATAGGGGCCTCCTGAATAGAGCCTTTCAATTTCTAGGGTTTAAACGATCTTTATGAAATCAAGGATCTTTGGAAATGAAGTGCAGTCAGCTTAGTTTGTATTAATTGAATTGTATCTCAAGTGATACTTGTCTGCAATCTTTAACAAATACTAAACAACAAATTCTGTTCGTTTCCTAGAAACATACACCGGAAGGACCTGTAGAGGTCATTTTCTTCATCTCTTGGCTTCCGAGCAGACTTGGTCTTACCTTCCCAAAGGTAAGAGTTTCTGCGAGAGTTTCTCTCAAGTGTACCTGCAAATAGCGGGGGAGGAAGCTAGGGCCAAGGGCAGCCTTTCCTCCTTAATATGTGTCAGAAATCACGGCAACGTTCAGGAGTCACTTCTGTCCCCAGTGTTCTAACACCTTTTATTCCATGTTGTGCAACCTGCACGGGAGACCCGGGCCCTCACCAGCAGGTGGGTGACCGCTCGGCGCCCCCCCAGGTACCTGCAATTCCCCTGCTCTTCTCGGTGACCTTTGGTGAGGCCTCATTTGCTGTTGCTGCTCCTCGGCCACGCCTTACCTTGGTCACGAAGAGAGGAGTGTGGTTAGTCCAGAGGCAAAGGTGTGGCGGCCAGTGTGCGCGCGACAAGACCAGTGAAACAACTGTGAAAGTGGCATGAGATGCACGTGCTGAGCCCTCCTCCAGGGCTGACGCCATTGCTCCAAGGACCCCCTAAAGAGCTTCAAACACAGCCGAGGGAAAGGATGATGTTGATGGGGGGCTCCACGGGGCAGCTGCGACTGCTCCTTGATGACGCCTCCCAAAGACCCCATGGTTCCCAGGCCTGTGTCCCTTGTCCCTTTGTGTCCTTTCTCTGTTCCTGGGGGAGCACATCTACCCCTAGACTCTGGGAGTGTTGTGGAGATGGCCGAGGTGCTGGAAAAGCAGCGGCGATGCTGACCGAAGTTTGCTGTGGGACCCCCAAGTGGATACGGCATCCGGAGAGCTTTCCTTGTGAAAGCAGGTTACGTCTCACAGATCAATAGCTTCTTCACTGAATCTTGCTGAAGATGACCGAGTTACGGGGAGGGGAAAGAGCTTTATGAGACCCGCCCCAGGTCCGCTCGTGCAGGCCTCTCCCTACCGCAGCCCGGGATGCTGTAGGAGTCCTCCTCCTCATCTTCTCTCGCTGTTTCTGCCACGGTGCTGGCTGCCAGGGGAAGCCTTGCCAGCTGTCAGCAGAGCAGGCAGGATGGAGAGGCCCGTCCTGCATCCTGCATCTTGCCGCCGGGGTCCAGCTGCTGGCTGCAGGATCAGAAGCCATCAGTCACCTGTCAGCGCGGTTTCTTGCATGGCAGCATCATGGCCTGGCCCGGCCGCTGGCCTTGGCTGCAGCCGGCTCGGATGCTCTGCCATCATCGCTCACCACTATCAGCCACGGGCAGCCCGCTGCTGGGAACCAGGCTCTCAGAGCTGCTCGGTCCCAGGTGCCAGGGGCTAGAGGGACGCGGGTGCGCTTGGCAGCCGGGCAACTTAGGATGGCTGGCGGCACCCAGAGCCAAGATGGGCGCCCACTGGTTTCCCTGCGAAATTCTCAGCCCACCTGTAGATCAGCAGCAGGCTGGGGGGTGATGGATGGGGGAGGGAGAGAAGGAGGAGGGAGAAGGGAAGAAGGTGGGGAGGGGAGGAAGAAAAAGAAAACACACGTTTTTAATTTATTATTAGATTCTCACTTTTCTAATGCTGCTAAGTCATTTTGACCAAGGAAATTTTGTGTGCCTAAAGACCCAGAACCACACGCTCTGGGGACAAATTTCGTGAAAGGTTTTCCCTGCAGGCATCACTCTAACAGCAGCGGGATGACAAGGAAGAGCTGGGGACACCCTCCTTCCTCTTCCACATCTCCAGCTGCTGGAGGCTGGACCTTCAGGGTGAACGGGACCCCTGCCTCCGCCACATCTCACGTGGCTGTGAGTCGAGATGTTGGACTCAACCAGCGAGTTCTCTTGGCAGGTCATCTGGATCTCTTACCACCTCACAAACCCTTGCCTGTGTCTGCCACCCCTCTGCCTGGGAAGCAGCTGTGTCTCCCTCCTCTTTCTATGTCCTCTGGTTCAGGGCTTCCATGCCCGGTATCTAGGAGGTGCTCAGTGGATGATTTTGGAACCAAAGTGAACTGAAATTGCAGGTATGGGGGAATATTTAAACCCTAAGCAAATATGCAGATACGTTGCAGACCAGATCTCATCCCCGATACATGACTCTGTCAAAGCTCCAGTTCCTTAGCCTGACATCCACGTGTTAAGACGCTTGTCAACATTTCCCATCTCGCTCTGCAGACAGAATCTTCTCAATACCCCTTTGAACTCTGACTTTGAACAACAGTTCATTACCAATGTGTCAGTCTGCCTGTTTGCCAAAAGATTAGGGGATGAGAAAGTGAAATTTCTAATTGATGTACTGAAACAGAAATACAGATCTGTGTGGCGGTACCCGGTCTCCCAAGAGAGCAGCTCATTGGGCTGGGTTTCCTCTGCTCTCGTCCTACATGGAAACATTGAAAAACTCCACTGAAGCATCACCTTCAAGATGGTTTGCCCAAATCTGGGGGCAGAACTGCATCCAGGAAACGGAGAAATATAGTCTGTGTTACCAACTGGAGAGACCCTGCCCGTCCTTTTGGAAACGCCCATTAGGAATAGGTTATGCCAAACTTTGTGCCAAAGAGAAACTTGAAAAAAGCCAGGGCTGTAAAATGTTGGCTTGGAGGCAAAAAGAAGTAAGTTAAAGGAAGATATCATACGCTATTGATGACTTGACGCTTTACATCTTTACGAAGACTCATCATGTCCTTGGAGTTTAGGCTGCACAAAGACTACATCTTGCATCTTTCTTTCTTTGTACTTTTGGTGCAGGAGCAGCACAGCCTGTGTGTGAACAGAGGCGAGAGCGTGTGTGCATAGGTCACAGACGTGCCGGGGTGCAGACCCTGCCTACTGACTGCCTTGGACCTTCAGGCATAAGCAGACATTTCCATAGTCTGAGATCAACGAGTTTTCCCAGGAAATGGAGCTTCACCAGGAATGAAGACCAAGGGGCTTAATCTGATCACTCCTTTGAAAAAGTGCTTTATTATTTTTGTTACTTTTTCTTTTCTTCATCTCAGAGCTGTGTACCTTCTGTCTTACAAGATACGCTTTGCCTGAGGGAGCTTTGTGAACCGACAAAGGGCAGGGGCACACCTCGGGGTATGGCTTGGTGGTTCTGTACGACAGTATCCTTCCAGTGAACCCAGCCTGCCTGTTGTGAAAGTGTGGTTTCAAATTCTTCCCTTGAAACGTGGATTAAGTAGGGTTGCTAATACGTGTTTGTCCCTGTGCTGTCAAACTTTTCACAGATTCTAGAGTCTTGGACAGCTTAATAGCCGGGTCCTCGGTCAGTGTTACGGCAGCCGTGTCGCCCTGCCTTTAAGGCACCATTTAGATTTATTTGAGCAATAGGGGTAGAATGATACCTGGTTAAGGACAGCACGTGGTTATGTATATATCATCACAACTCACTGACATCCAAAGTGACCAGATGAAATGGACAGAATTTGCTCTCCAAGGAGCCATTGGCCTCAGGGCAACTCAGCTTCTGCCCGTTTCCCCAGCACACAGCTTGAGGAGCACGTGAGGGCCCTTCTGGTATAGAAACTGGGCAGCCTGGAGTTGTTGCAGGGATGGATTTATTTTTCTTTCTTTTTTTTAAAATACAGACCTAACAGCTCTTTAAACACATCACCTCTAGAATATTGTTGGTTGATCTGTATATGTTTCTCTTAAGACACTCCCTCACTTTCATTCTCTCTCTAACTTTCGGGAGCTGAGTATAATAAATAGATAATTAAACATCCTTTGCGTCAATTTATGGCACAAGAAGTTTGGACTGTACTTCGATAGAACATTTCCCAACAGTTTAATCCAACTCTGTTAGAAACTGCATTTTGATGAAATAATTTTAGGAGATTATCATCTGCTTCTGTTTCCATGAAGAAAGGGAGTGGACTTAGCCATGTAGGACTGTGCTAGGTCTTCTAGGTGGTCCACTGAGACTGCACGCCAGGCCGTCTTTTTCTTTCCCTGTTGGCATCTCAGGACTTTTCCTAACATAGTTGTTTAAGAATTGCTTACTGATTGCGTGAAAGAAGAGATGGATGAATAAATACTTGTATGAGAAAAATAAGAGTGCTGGCTGGGATAAAAGCCTGCGTGAGAAGGTTTTCTGGAGCCCTTTGTGTGACTGAAGGTTGATTTCAAATGACCACGTGAGCGTTTAATACATTTTAACATCTTGAGATTCTGCCCACAGATCAACATTATTTTGAATCTTCACCTACCTATTAATTCAAGTCTAAATTAATTCTTACTCAAGGATGTTTCTACTCATGTAGTATTTAAAAATGCTTCCAGCCCAGCCGGTGGGATCAGAAGAGAAATTGAGAACACAGATATTTAAGCCTTCAGACTATCACATAAGCGACTATCGAGAATCAATCTTGCGGGGACTTGTCTGAATTTAGCTTTCCTATTTTAAGTCCTTTTACCAGGACATTTTTTCCCCTGAATCTTTGTTTATTTGTGCCCTTTGATGACACATTTCTAACTGTGTACCAAAGGAAGGAGGGTCATTATTTCCTCTTTCCCAGTTTGTGTACCACTGATGTTCTTGAGCAGAGCTCTTGAGCTTTTTGGGGGTGCATTACGGACTGAGTGGATATGAGGCCGTTTGAAGAACAGTGGACATTGCCTCGCCACGTGTGATGTTTAATGTATTTATCTTCATGTCTTTCCACCAGAGATAATTCATCTCAGTCTTTCACCCCAAAACATGTATTGAGCGCCTATGGCAAGCAAGGCTTGGAGTGTGTCACCACATCCCGAATTATATGGAAGCCCATGTGTTGACCACCCCCTATAACTACGCATCGGACATTTTCACAGTGATCTGAGTCACCCAAAAATTCAACCCATGGAAAGGCTGACTCCTTGTTTCTTCCTTCCTCGTGGCCGGGCCTTACGACTTGCCCAGACCTCAAGTGTGTTGGATACATCCTTCTTTACCCATCGCCCTTGTTCAACACCTTGAATTAATCTTAGCATCCCCTTCTCTCTTTCTCCCAACAGGTAAATAACTTCAATTCACACTAATTCTTCTTTATCAGTGTCTCAAACATTAAATCCACCACCACTATCTGCAATCAGGCCCATAGTTACAGATTCTCAGTGCATTCTACATACCGTGGCCAGATTAATCTTCATTTAATGCCTTCATCGTATCATGCCCTTATTAAGTTTTCAAAGGTTCTCTCTTGCTTGTGAGATAACGTTCAAAGCTCTTTGCTTAGAATTCAAGGGTTACGTTTTGCCCTGACTTATACTGACTTCAGCCCAATATTACCTGAATTGACAGTGAGCTCTAATATTTTTTAAGCCCTGATGTCTAATAGTTAAAAAAAAAAAGCTGGCTAAGTAAATACTGCTGATAGCATTTCTGTTTCTACATCTTTGTTTTGGTGAAAATATTTTAGGGAGTCTTTTGGTTACATAAAGTTTCTGCTTTTTAAGTAAAGGAGTTTGAAAAAACTCAAGGAATTATACTGCTTGATATGATATTGTATTATGCTGTTTTTATGACGGATGGAGTTGTGTTTCTGCTGGTTCTTATCCTAGAGGCTGCACCAGTTCTTCCAAAGTCCAGAAGAATCTCAGAGGTCTAGGGGGATGGACAGTGTAGCCCGTGAGCACGATTCACAGAATACAGAAACACTGCAGTGGGTTCCCAGAGGCACCAGAAGAACAAGCCTAGAAAGTCTGCCTTACCTTGGTATCAGGTATGGTGATTTAATCATTGTTATTTATAACGTAAAAGGAAATATAAATCCCGGACGTGCAGGAGTCTGGGATGCACGGATTACATAACCTAGCTAATTTTTGCTCTCATGCACCCTCTACTGTAGCCAGAGTATCTATGCCCTTATTTTTGAACATGCCTAAAAGATGTTAGATTTTCTGACCTGGACGACTTTTCCTCTCCTCTCTACACAATTTTCCCATTTTCAAGGCTAACCTAGGTCCCAGCTCCTCCCTGAAGAAGGCCTGATATTGCCACAGGCTCTGAGGCAACACCCTGCAAGCAGGATGGCCAATCCTTGCTGGGGTCATAGAAAGAAGAGTGCATCTGGACCCGCTCAGTAGGCTGAAAGCTTTTCATTTAGGGAAGCAGTTCTTCTGTTGAATTGTTAACTTAGTACAAATGTCTCAGAGTGGGATTACCAGGTCAGAGTGTGCATACTGTCGTAGCTCTGGACCATCATTTGGAGAATTAGTGATTTGGAATGGAGTTTCACATGGTTGAATGATCTATGATTTTGTACACTGAAGTTCATTCGCATGATTTATGTTTTCTTGATACCCCAAATACTTATCAATTTTATTAACACTGCAGCAATCATTATTACTATTTAGTCCATTCCTGCCTGTGGCGGGCTCACCCTGAGGTGATGCCCAAGGTGGCATGCTCTTGTACAATGCCAATCTGGAGTGTGGTGATAGCTGTGACTTGGTTCCAGCCAAGACAGTATGGCTGAGCTGATGGGATGTCATTCCCTTGACTAGATTCCGTCGTACCAGGCTCTATCTGAGCAGGTGGGATGGAGAGATTTTCCTGCTGGCTTTGGAGGTGTGAGCTGCATGTTGTGCGGGGTTGTGACTGCAATCTCCTCCTGGCAACTTGGGCTGGAGGGTACAGGATGGCCCACTCCATGGTTAGAGGTGGGTCCCAGCTGGTGCCTCTCTTCTCCTCCATGTGGTGTCTCATCCTCCAGTAACCAGATGGCCTGCTTTGCATGCAGTCTCTGGGGCGTGTT
Source organism: Balaenoptera musculus (assembly GCF_009873245.2). Classification (NCBI taxonomy): domain Eukaryota; kingdom Metazoa; phylum Chordata; class Mammalia; order Artiodactyla; family Balaenopteridae; genus Balaenoptera; species Balaenoptera musculus. Next base: position 87,428,338 of record NC_045798.1, on the reverse strand, counting down.
TTCAATGGTGAGAGTGGAAATTGTCCTGAACTCAGCTCTGAAAACATCACTGCTGCTCACCGTATTCATCAGACCAAGTCAGAGAGCCAGCCTCTAACCTACGGGGCAGGGAGGTAGACCCCAAATCTTGCTGAGAACAGCGCCAACTACATGGCAAAGTCTGTGGACAGACACGGGGAGACAGGTGTCACTGAGGCTGTAATTACAACAACCCGCCACAGCCAAGAGGAAGGCTCTGTAATTTTCCAATAACCGTGAGGATCTGAGTTGAGGTGTCTGCAAAAGAAATAATGGGAGAGAAAGGAATGAACTTAAGATAGGGCAGAGAATTTGAATCCTGACTCCTTGTAGGGGGCAAAGCCTACAGTCAGAGATGATTCTCCTGCATTAAATTTTGGAGTCTGGGAGGGTTTGGTGGTGTTATAAGAAACAGGGAAATTAGAACAACAGGTTTGCAGGGCATGTGGTGAATGTGCTCTAAGGCCTGTGAGTTTATGCTGCTTTAGGATGTCCTGGGGAAATATGTAATAATTATTTGAAAATAATAAGTCAAATATGGAGTGAAAGTTCAGAGTTAGAAGATAAAATTTGAATCTAACTGCAAAATCAGAGAAAGAAGTTGGTTTAGGAAAGAACCCTACATATGAGGGGCAGAAAAAAGACAAGCTACAAAAAAAAATAAACCCCAAAACCAAAAGGGCTCCAGATATCATTCCTCCAAAGAAGAAATACAGGTTGTCAGCAAGGACATGTATAGATGCTCAACATTATTAGTCATTAGAGAAATGCAAATCACAGCCACAATGAAACTCTACGTCATACTCACAAGGGTGACAACAATAATAAACAGAAATAACAAGTATTGGCCAGGATGTGGAAAATTTGGAATCCTTATGCTTTGCTGGTGGGAATGAAAGATGGTGCAGCCACTGTGGAAATCCATTTGATGAGTCCTCAACAAGTTAAGCATGGAAGTACCATATGACCAGCAATTCCACTCCTAGGTATATATTCTAAGGATTGAACACAGGGACTCAAACAGACAAACACATGTGCGTGGTCATAGCGGCACTGTCCCAACTAGCCAAACAGTGGCATGGTCGTCAACAAGTGGATAACCCAAATATCCTTCAACAACAGATGACAGCTGAACAAAATGTGCTTTCCCCATACAGTGGAATATTATTCAGCCATAGGAAGAACTGAACCGCTGAGACAAGCTGCAGCGCGGATGAACCTTGAGAACATAATTCTAAGTGAAAGAAGCCAGACATAAAAAGTCACGTATGATTCTATTTATATGAAATACCCAGAACGGATAAATTCATAGAGACAGAAAGGAGATTAATGGTTTTGGGGGGCTTGGGAGAGGAGGAGTTGGGGAATAACTCCTTTTTCCAAGTGAGGGCCCTTTTCCACATTTATCTGTCTGGGGGTGAGGACGTGGACGTATCTCTTTGGGGGCCGCCATTCAAGCCACTGCAGGTGGTAATTGAGTTTCAAACAATGCTCAGTGGGCTCCTGGCCGTCCTTCCATCTGGGACTTGCTGGCCTACAGAGGCCAACAGCCCTGCAGAGAGGAAGGTGGCCCCTTCAGGCTGTGGGAAACCCACCCTCTGATGACTTATCGGGAAATGAGGCCGTTTCCAAACAGTTTCATCAGTGTCAGTTTCCGAAACCGCATTTGGTTTTAGCAGTTCCCTGTGCTTTATAAATGTTAAACTCCTGGATTTACAACCGAGTAATAACTCTGTGGAGTGTCTCAGGGACCTGCACAGGATATGAACCAGGTCCAGTGACAGCAAGAAGCTTTGTGATCATCGCTCTGGGCCCTGCCATGATGCTGCCTCCCTTGTGAGAGCTCTCTGACAGCCAGAGGGCGAGGGTCCTGGCGGGAGGGGGTGGGGGGGAGGAGGGACAACTTCTGGGAGAGATGGCCTTAAAGAGTAAAGCCTCCGGACAAGGGGCTCACCTCCATGCACACACCACACTCGCGCGTGTGTATGTGTGTGTTCTGTGTAGGTGGACCAGAGGTCAATTCTAAGGCCACCTGCAAAATAGGTTAGGTGTGCATCTAATCACCTTCCATCCCACCTTCCCGATGATCTTTTATTTTCTTTGGCTACATCCCATTTTCTAGAACCTGGTGTCATCAACCCTCCAACTCTGAATGCTCCCCCTTATTCTTCCTTGTTAAAATTCCTTCTGCTACATCCCCTTCTCCAGGGTCCCTTCCATTTGACCGGAAGAGGGGGGATGGTAGACAGATCAGACAAAGCAGCCCTCTGTGTTGTGTTGTCTCCACCCACATATCCTTCCAAGTCCGAAGATGTCCTGAAATTAATTAAAGATGGAGGGGGTCGGGGAGGAGATGACTTTGGCCATGAGTATATTTCAGCTGCCCTTCAATGTCAACAGAGCCCCTGCCGTGCTGGCTGGGGAGCCCCCGTAGCCAGCAGGCACCTGTTTTCCTTGGTAACTGCCTCCCGCCCTGTCGTACTGCTCTCCACATCCCAGTCTTCCTCGCCTCGGAGCTCAGGAAGCCACTCTGTCCCACCAGGCGGTTTCGCTCCCTCTCCGGGTGTGATTTAGCCTCCCAGCTGTGATTTAATGCTAACGCCACCCGCGTCAGATGGGGCCATCCCGGAAATGAATGAGGAATTCGGAGAACAGCTCCAAGATTTCCCCGGGCGGCACCAAGATGAGTGGATTGGCTAGAAGCCGAGGGCCCCGCTTTGTGTCATTTGGGGAAGAATATCTCCTGACACTCCCCGTGAGCCCCCCAAAAGTCTAGGCCCTCTCAGAAGTACTGTGAAATATCTCAGTGATCACCGTTACTACTGGCTGAAGGATTGGAGAAGAGGGAATGTTATTTATGTATTTCTGCAGAGCCCATGCACGGTTGCGATTATGAGATAATCTCTGAAAAGTGGACTTGCAGGGTAGAAATTAAACAGCGACAAACAGCTGTTCAAGAAAAATTGACTCCTGGTTGGATTTCTTTTTCTTTTAATATGGATGCTGTTGGGACCGACCCAGCTTCTCCTTGGTATTAAGTTCTCTCTCATGTGACTGCCTTATGGGGTGGTGGGGCGGGGGATGGATGAACACCATTAACGTGAACTCCCACTGCATCATGTCAACGTGTGCTTGGTACCTGCCCAGGGTGGGCTTGCCTGGGGAAAATATTTCATTTACATGCTGGTGTTTAAAAAGGTAGCAATTCTGAGTGATGGAAACATGTGCTGGCTGCTTCTTACAGCCCCGGTATAATGTCCAGTAGATTGTGCTTTTGGGAATGAGTCAGGAGCTGGAGGACTGACAAAATGCTTGAACACATGATCCGATGTTTAGGGTACACTATCTCATTTTTAATAGAACTTGTCCAGGAAAGTATTCCAAACAAGTTTCAATCGGCTGGCCTCCTTCTTGCAGCTGCGGGGATTCATATTCCAAACAGGTCTATAATTTAGGTCTCCAGTGCAATTTTGCTAACTTCCCCGCTCCACCCCATCCCCTGGTCCCCTCTCAGCCGTATTCCATCACACGCTCTCCTGTTTCCCTCCTCCACCGTCTCCTAGCCACACGCCCTTCAATTACTCCTCCTGTCTGAACGGAACGCTAGGAAGGATTTCTCAGTATTGCTGGTGGCGTCACATTCTGGCTCCTGTTTAGCTTAAGCATTCTTAGGCGAAGTGGAGCTGGGCATGTGTATCTTTCCTGAAGCCACGTAAGAACTTAAGATGTCTTCAAATGTTTCTTGGGATGGCTTTATTTATTTATTTTTATGAGCTTGTCAGGAGGAGAGGAGGCTCTTAAAGACTGTGGGAATTTCCAGCTTTGCAGATGGCAGATCTTTTCCGCGGCTAACGTCATGATAATAATAATGAGATCGCTGATACTAATAATGACAGCCTTTTGATGTTGGAAAAGGCATCAAAATAAAGATAAACAAGGAATGGGGAATGAAAACAGGGTGAATATCAGGGACCAGGCTCTGAGAACTCCCTGATAAAATGGAGCAATTTACAAAACATTTATGGGGGCTTTTAAGAACTGTGAATTTGTCAAGTGTTATGAAGCAGCAAGCAGCAGGCAATAGAGAGAATGTCTTTAGAAAAAAAGGGCCCTGATGCTTGCCAAAAATCTGTGCAGGAGTTATTCCTAATGCTTTTCCCCCCTCAGCAATATGAATGCAGATTTGGAAGCTTTTCTCTTTCGGAGTGAGCAGGGTAATTTAACGAGGTGTTTAGAATTATCAAATGTCTTTGAAATTTCCAAATATTCTATTCCTGAAAATAGCACATGAAATGGCCCAGGTATTATTCTTTTCTCCTCCCCCAGGCACTGTCCCTGCAGTGCTATTATCTTGGGCTGTGATTTACTTCAGCTCTCCCAAACAGACAACTGTCTGAACGATGCAGAGATGCGGCCAGCACCCTACCGGTCCTCACGTCTCTGAAACTGATGGGCAGCCATCATTCCCCCGAGTCACTCCTGATGAAGAAAATGTATGCAATTCGGAATGTGTAACCCAGTTGCGGTAAACTAAATAGCACAGGGAACTAGCCACCCAGCAGCCAGAGAGAACCACGTTTGCAATTTTTCTGAGATTTGTCAGAATAAGGATGACTCCATCCAGGGGAGGTAATGGATGTGAAAATGGGAAATGGAGCCGTGAGAATGGAAGGCTGCATTATTGCCTTTATTTCCATGCCTGTGGGTTTTACTCTGTAATTCAAGAAGATGTTCATGGGGAAGGTGTATGCTGAACATTCTTCAGCCCAGGGCCACCATTTTGCACGTTCCCAAGGGCTGCCTTTTGCATCAGGGTGCCCTTGAACTGTGCCCCCTGGGGTGCTGGCCTGGCACTGCCACATCCGAGTGGCCCTGCTGCAAATCCACTCTGAATCAAAGTCGTTAGAGACCTGCAAAAACCTGCTCCCGTTAGACTTTCAATATGCACTTTTCATGTGATTGGTGTTGTGTGTCCACTGCACCCACGTCTTGGGCTGTGGTTTGTAATACGACACTGAGACACCGAGTGACCTACAAGGGCTGCTACCAGGGACCACAGGTGATCCTGCTCTTCTCTTCTTATATAAACGGTGGCGTCATCAGAGAGAAACAGTCTAAGGTCTGTGCTGCTCTTTTATGACAAGTTCGTTATTGTCGTATTGTCACCGTATTGTATGAGAAAATGTCAATTGGGAAAAAGCTCTGTAGCTATTTCAAAGTTCTTTCAAGGGATCTCCCTTACATTGATTCTTAATCCCTCAACACCTATAAGATCATTTCTCATTATTAAAAATGCCCCAGCCCACTTCCTGCCTGGACCACGTGGCCCCCAGGGCTCGGTGGTCACCTAGTCCTGCCCTATCATCTTGTCCAGGGTATCAACTATTAATTCCTGACAGGTCTCTAACTTAGCTCGAGGCTGACCTGGTGTCTCTGGATTACATCACACTGTGTCAAAACTTTAGGGTCAATTTTTGATCGAAGAAATAATTGTTTAGGTGTTGATCCTCAAGGAGGATATTTTAATTTAACTGAGACCTTCAGAAACTTTACAGAGTGGTCCTCCAACCTGGCTCAGGTCAGGACCTCCAATGTGCAGGCTCAGATTTTTCAGGGTCCCAGGGTTCAAGGACGCTGACACAGGTGAACACATCTCACTGGAGACGGACGGAGGAGACCAGCCAGCCAGTGCATTAATTTACAGTGAGTAATAGAACTGTCAGGTAGACCAGATGTTCGCTTCATCCTGACCGACACATTCTCTCCCCGTAGGCAGGCTACTTGGGAAGTCAAACAATCAGAAGGGTACCTGGGGAATGGGCCGTCAGAGCAAGAGCACCGAGTTTGATTATTCCAATGCCCAGCTACATAATACCATTCACCCCTTATTCAGAGTGGACACTGAGTCCAAAAGACAGGGGCCCGCTTCCCAGATCAGTACTTAGCTGAGTTGTGCAAAACTCTGCCTATATAACTCTCCTCACCGTGCTTCCAGTTTGGATCTACTTCTTATACCTAGGTTTCTCTCCCTCCACCGCAGCAGTGTGTTTATAAGGGTGCTATTAATTCTTGCCAGACATGAGAGAAATCTATCTCACTGATGGGGTTTTGTTTTGTTAGGCTGTGATTGTGCTGTGTTGATTGCATGTTGAATTCTCAGAGGGAAAGCTGAGGCCAAGGTTCTTGAAGGGCAGCCCTGTGCAGACTCCGTGTATTATACCAAAACACCCCCCCCCCCCGCCGGGGATCTGTGTTGGGTCCTTTCCATTCCTTATTCCTTTATGACCACAGGCTTTGTTCAACCTCAAACGTTTTCTGTGCCAACTTCCCCTCATCTATGTCATCAGAGAGGCAGCAACTTTCCTGCCCTTCTCCCAGGCTCGTCCTAAGGATCAGATGGCAAACACAGCAAAGCATTGTGGAAGCTGTGCAGGCAGAAAGCATGCTGACGTTTGCTGCTGCTGTGCTCAGGTTGATTGTCTTGATCTCGAAGGTCTCTGTCGAACCTCAGGTGGACGTGGGAAGTCACGCTAAAACAAGTTCCCCCGCAAACCCATCTCCACACAGTTACTCAGCACCTTGTGCGTTAGTGAATCTCCCTACACAGTCTCGCTGGGCAGAAGCCTATCTTTGATTTTGGTAGAAATGCCTCTAAGATTTAATCAAGGGTGGCACATATATATTCCATTCACCAACACCCCAGTGCACACAAATGTTAGTTGGTTAAGAAAGAGTAGCCACAAAATTAAAAAATATACATAAATATATTTTATACTATGTATAAATATACCATATATACACAGTATATAATATATACTTACAGTATATATTTCTTAAGTAAGAATTATACTGATATGACTTTGTAAAGACTTACCAACCAGCAATAAAACATTGTTTAATAATGTGAATCATTGCCAGCTTTATTCTCAGTAATTCATGGTTTAGGTCTTTAGACTTTGATGAGAAAACAGATAGAAGATGATAGATGACCAGAAAAGCAGCATCTACGTTTCCTTAGGTTTGGTTAGTAGGCTTACGCCTAATGTGCACATTTCTCCTAAAACCACGCCTGCAGTGAGGGCAAACATTCTTTTCTGGTACTTTTGAGGGAGTGGTGGTTGATTCCTCCCCTTTCAGGAAAGGGGCTGGAGGAGAGCCAGGGCTTGTGCGATTGCTGGATGGGAGACCTGGCCCTCCTTCCACCAAGGGTGGCCTCTGTGGGGCTTGCCCTGCCATCTGGGAAAACTTTGCTGACCATCAACCCAGACTCCACATCGTCCAGAGAATCACCGTCAGGCCTGTTTCACTCCATCTAGCGTTGGATGGGAACCCACCCGCTGCACTGGTCACCTGAATACCAGCTTTCACAAAAATTCCACCGGGAGATAAATAATTAGACACGCTAACAACCGCGGAAAGTACTGACGAGGTTGTTCAGACCCCTAATTGGAAGCCGGAACAGGAGCTGTTCCTCTATAATTAGCATCTCACACGCAGCTTTAAGCCAGTCACGTTCAGCTACCTGCTTGCTCTCACCTTGCTGTCTATTCCGTCGAAAAATGGAAGGGAATGCCGGGCCTGCCAGGGCTGAACAGAATGTGCGGTGCAATATTTTGTGAGCATCATGTATCTGCGACTCTCATTAATTAAAAAGACAGCTGTTACCCTAAAAAAAAAGCGCAATTCATTTAGTGACAGATATTTTAAACGTGTACGCTAATTTCAGGCTTTTCTCTTCATCCCAAGAAAGCATAACCCGGAAAAGAGATGGTGTTGTAGTGAAATCTATGAGACAGCTGATTTCTGAGCAAGTGACAGAGAAGGGTTGGTGAGCCTTCCTCCCAAGACCCGACATGTTCGTGAAGGGCCCGGGCCCAGTCCTGGGGAAGCATGACAAATCGCTTCCCTGCTATGGTACAAACCCCTTCCTTGAGGAACAGTTGTGTCCTAGTCTCCGCTATGGAAGACCGTCAAAGCCTTTTTTGACATGTAGCACATGAAACAGTGAAGACGGTGCAGAAAGATGCTGTCTTGTACCTAATGACCTTGTACTGAGAGGGGAAGAGAAACAGCTCATTAGAGTGATTTAATGTGGTATTTTGTTAAAACTAAATCAAAATAATCTATTGAATGTGGCTGAGATTCATCCGAACTTGAAACACACAAGACTGCACTTTATCTCTTTGTTTTCATGTTGCAGCTAAATGGAATTCTAAATTTGAAATACTACAGAACAGGATGCTTTCCAAATTAAAATAAAACAAAAAACAAAAACAAAAAAACCCTCCAAATAGGCTGACGATTTTGGGATAGCTGCATTGCAGGAAATAAACAAGACTCGGCTTTACATGTGAAGCTGCAGTATAAACAGAACCAAAAAGATCGAGAGAAAAAGATACATATAAATACATGCATGAGATGGGGGAGGGGAGAGGAAGAATATTTCAGAAATAATACCTAGAAAAATAGTTCACTAATTCTCAGAAACTCAAATGAGCCCTGTTTTCAGTACAGTTACCTCTTGTTTTCTTTTGGAAGGAATTTTACTGTGCCGTTTCCCTCATCTCTTCTGAAAGAAAAAGCTTAGAGCCTCACTTGCAAATTGCCAGTAGGGAAATCCTTGATCTGTACCTCTATTGAGATTGTCAAAACATCCAAAAGCTGGAATCTGTGCTTTATGAAGTTAATGTTTTCTGGAAACTGCAGTGATACAAAAAGCAATCTTCCCCCTCCCCCCTTACAGTAGTTTTTGAGAGGATGCTGAAACTCTCCGAGGTGAAAAGGAACCTGCTTACCTGAATGCATTTGAAATCTCTGTTCCCAATTCTTTCTCCTGTTTGTGTGCACCCTTGGGTAGAACCCCTGTCTATTTGTTTAACCTCGGCTCAAGTGGACAACGCCAGGTGAGTGAGTGGGTCAGTGCAATTGCCCCTAGAGGAGGAGATACTTCTCATTTGTACCCTGAGGTCTGCAGCTTGTTGATTTCATTCTATCTAAAATATCATCCAAAAATATGTTGAATAGGGCTCTTCATAACAATGCAAAGCAGTGGATGTTGATGTGCAGTGGTTTCAGGCGCTCTCCTGGTGCCTGGCTTTTAACTGAGCACTGTTTATGTGATTTATTTTTACCATGAATTAGCTGTGCTAGTGAGTCTTCAATACCTGTAAAACAAGGGGAGGCACATTCTGTAAGAAAACTTCATTTATATATGTGTAAAAAAATAGAATTCCATCTTTCTGCTGACATTTTCCTTACATCCACTGACTTTCCTTTGGGGATAATATAGTCTAAAATAGAGTAAAATACCAACAAAAAGACTCTCACTTTTGTCAAATCTATCCATCTATCTGTGAGGTTCCTCAGCGCCTACCAACTTCCCAGAATCAACACAAAGATTCCTAACTGGCCAGGACACATAGCCACATGGTTAAGCAGGGACAGAGAATGGGGTAGGGCTAGGAAGGTCATTTCAAGTGGGACGCTTGGCCATATGAGGGCTGGTAAATGGCAAAATGGGAGCTCTCTTGGCATCAAAGTCAGCAGGTACTTCCAGGGGGCAGAGCCAAGGCTGCCAGACCCCCTCTGCTCCGGCCCCATTCTTTCTTTTGAGACTTCCACCCTCCTTATCTCCCACACAGACTCAGAGCCAGCAGGAAGGTAGTGTGGAAACAGTTCTCCTCCTGTTAGAATCTTACCACTGCTAAAGGAGGCGTTCACTGATTGCACCCAGGGTCCAGCCATCAGCCGATTCCTGTCTCTTCAAAAGTTCAGTAACAAACTGCAAGTCAAATGTGATGCTGCTGAAAGTGGGCTTCTCTGTGATTTTTCTTTGAGAAAAAGCTTTCCAGGCAGAGTTTACAAAGGGCAGTTACTTTTGGCATCGTCCCTGTCTGCACTGGGCTCCCCCTCATCTGAAACACCCCAGCCTTTGGCTGGTTTCTCAGAGGCTCTGTGGGACCCCTTGTGAGACTGTCCTTGAGGGCAGGAGCAAGGGACTGGCCTGGCTTTGGAGCCCCAGCCTTTGTCTGACAGTCACATCATTGGTGGTGAGCAGATGTCTAAAATACTACGTTTCAGGATTATGTTCCCCTTTCTGTAGTTGTAGGTATTTTAAAATGGGAATTTCCCCAAGGAAGGAGTTTTGAGAAGCTTATTTAAAATTCTGTAATTGTAAACCAGTGCTTTAAACACTTGTGATGAAGAATAGTCAACTCCTGGGTTTTCATGGTTGGAAACATTTGTTCCCATAAGTCAAACCTGCCTGCTGGGTCACCAGCAATGAGGGCAAGTCTCTGTGGGGCCGGAGCTCTCTGTCCGAATCATCCTTCACCCCATGATATTCCAGCGTGAAAGCTACTGTCTCAGCGCGACCAACTCCTAGTGAGATTTTTGAGGACCCTAGAATCTTCTGCATGATCAGAACCCTAGGACTTCAGATAAATTTCCCTCCCAGTTAATATCTTGAGCAAAAAAAGAACAATTTCTTCACTGTCTCCAGTTGGCCTGGTCATGAGAACACAAATAAAGTCGGAAATGTGGCTATTCCCCTGACCCACTTTTTCCTGTAATTGAATTCCCATGCAGTTATTTTTTAGATGGTTGGCTGTTTTACATTTGTTAATGATATTTGTTGCTATCTTTGAAGTGGCCGGACTAATTCCTATGTGGTTTATTAAAGGTTTAGCAATACTGTTTGAATAAATTAAAATGGGGACTGCTTTTTCAGTCGGGCTCATTCTCAATTCAAAACCTCAGTATGTGCCTTGAAAATCTGAAATTCATTTAACTTTCCTTAAAGAAGAGACCATCTTGAACATCACTTTTTAACAATATTTTAAAAATCCATATAAAAATGATAGAAAGGAAATAAAATGAAATCTATTTCTGTGGAAAGGTATTCAGTAGTATGTGCTTAAAAAAAATCTAAGATAACTGAAATAGAGTCATCAAAAAACAGACACTAAAAATTTCTTGGTTCCTAACTTCAGATCATAATATTCTAATTTCACATCATTATGTCAAAATTAAAGCTATAAACATTGTTAATTATAATTTCACATCAAGCCCACACACATTAATTTGGGAGTTGATGTCATTTCTGGTATATGGCCCACATTTGTATCTTGAAGAGTTTCCAGATACATGTTTATCTTTATCTTGGAATGTGAGAGGAGTCATCTCAGTGTGCAGATAAATACGACAGAATCTAGGTCAATACTGGGCTATTTGTGTATCTCATTGTTCCTATTAGGGACCTATTTAATCTTACTTTCTTGTACTGCTGAAGGAATATAATGCAAAGCTCAACGCCGTAGGGCCAGGGAAGGAGACAGCGGGTAAGTTACTGTGGGTTCCCGAGCTATTGCTCAACAGTAAGAATAATCATGATAAAAATGATCACTTTAGAAGTAACTGCTGATTATTCTTACGTGACTTAAAAAAGAGAGGCACAGTATGAAGTGTTTTTTAGGCATCGCCTTATTGAACTATTGTAACAATCAGATGAGGAAGGAAATATTACTGTTCCCATTTGAGAGAGAGGTTCATTAATCAGAGTGTAAGTTCAGTGAGAGCAGGGCTTTTTGTCTGCTCGTTGACTGCTGACCCCTGGGTCCAGGCATGTGAGGGGCACTCACGTATCGAAGAGTTGTCCCTTGACGAACAAGTACACTCATGCCCAGCATCTCTAGCACGTTGGTTTCAATCTCAGGAATCTGAATGGAAATCCCAGAGCTGGGATTCTGCTGGTCTTATCTCAATGCGCTTTTCCTTTCAGGAGCCAGAAGAGTCTTTGCTATTTTTCCTCAATGATGGCAGTTGGCCTCTTTTCCACCTTGATCTGAGAGCATTAAGGATTGAACTGTGGTAAACAATAGCCCTTTTCCTCTCTTCTAGTTCCACTAGGTAAGGGTCATTGTGAAAACTAAAGCAAACCAAGTGTAATCATTATAGCTAATATTTATTGACCATCTATTACGAACAAGACACCATGCTGTGACTGTATTATACACATAAGATCATTTAATTTCTTCAACAACACATTTGATCCTCTCGCTGATATTTGGAGACCATCATTAGTCTCCATATGCAGGTGAGGAAATTGTGGATGGGGAGATTAAGGAGTTTCCAGAGTCACCAATTTGACCAGAGCTTGTGTTCAACACTAAGCTTATATTCTTAGTCCCCCAGTGCATTCCCTTCTAATGCAGTGTATTACATGTCCAAGTGCCCTATCTTGGGTCCAAATCACTATTTTTGCATATTCTGATGATATTTTGTCTAAACCTTATTCCCAGTTTAGGGAATCATGGGTCTGAGGAACAAAGTTCTATCTGACATCAATTTTTTTGGTTCCCAAGGATAAAATGATCAATAAATCCTATATTTATTATGTTCTTTCCAGTTGGTAACTAGGAACCATATTCTAGCTCAGTCATACCTCTTTCTGAACACCTTCGAGATACAGTCCTGCAATAACAAAATCTTGTGGGTCAGTCTAAGAAACAAAATTAAATTTTAAATGAATTTCTTGAAAAAGAAATGAGCAGGAATGTAATTTCGCAAGGATGTAGTTTCACTTCCAAGTGTAGAAAGGGGTTAAGAGGAGAATCTGGCCACTCAAATTTAGGATTGCCAGCCAAGGATAAATGTACATTGATATGTTCGTCACCATTCCTGAAGGAATATGTGCCATTCAAATCTTAAATTTAGGAGGAGTGTTTAACGTTTTCAAGGCACTTATTTAAATATTTATACAAATTCTCTTCCACACATACCACTACCAAATTATGATATTTATAGGTAAAAGATGGCTCAGATTGCTTTTTGAAGGAGCACATTAATTTAATCTTGAACGTGCAGTTACAATTCAACATTTTTCTAGAGCAAAAATTGAAAGTATAATAAAAAAGATACATTTTAATTATAACTCAAAAAAGCATGGTGATGGCAATGCTTGATAATTACTCAAGTCTATTTTAGAGATATACAAGTACAAGCCATGCAAACATATTTAAACACATCTTTCCTACTATATATAAAATGCTAAGTAGTTTGCAGTGTGTAAACACTATCAACTACAGTATATTCAGTGTAATTAGGCTACAGAAGCTAACATTTAGCAGAATATCTTAATTTATGCTTGAGAACAGAGAGATGAAAACAAAAATCAGATGAACACCAGATTTCTTTGCATTCTCTTTGAAATAGATGTCAATATTTGCTAAAGTACAAATTAGGCCACAAAGATGAAGAGATTTTGCCTTCAGGGCAATGGGAATCCAAGAAGTCAGGGAAGGGTGACTACAGAGAGTGGGGACATCCTTCTCCTATGAGATCTTTGCAGGGGCCACGTTCAGGATTGGTTTAAGTTCAACTCTAGCCTGTCCAAATCAATTGCAAGACTTTTTTATCTCTCTTCCTCTCTTTCCTTTCCTTGCTTTCTTCTTTTTAAGTCCTGTAGTTTTTGATTACAATTCTAAAACTAGGCAAATCTTTGAATTGATGAACATTTGGTTATTTTCCCATAGTTTCTGTCAATTTCAGTGCTACAATTTTGGAATTTTTTAACCACCATGGTTTCCACACAAAGACCAAACTAAAAGGCAGCCAGTAGGGCTGTAAACATAATTATTTGACCATAGGGTAGAGGATTAGCAAATTAGCAGTTGTGAACATCATGTGAACAAGGCTGCTCTAGTGAACGATCATCTTCATCAGTTTCACCGTAAAGAGAAGTCTTAGTTTGTCATAATTAAGGAGATTTGATGGTATCATTGAAAAGAACAAATCGTAGAGGCTGAGCCGAGCAGTCTCTTCCCCGGACCGAGAACACCAATTAGCCTGGTTATTAGTCTTCTTGTTGACTGAGACCTAATTCACCCATAGTTCCTAGAGGTTAAGGGACGTTTATGGAGCTTGCCATCTGCCACGTGGTCAATGGATGCCTCAGCGGTTCAGTCACGCCTGTGATTTAGTGGGTGTTTGAAGCTTAAGTTCTGCAGGGTTTGTAACTAAAGTCACAATAAGTCTGTTTTATTCATTAGGTCCACTCCAGAACCTGTTTGTTAAATTCATTTTTGTATAATCATGACCAGACTTAAACTTGGGATTAACGTGAAGTAAATATTGTTTTTTGACAGTAGGGATATTTTTCAGTCTATATTATCAAATTTTTCCCTGGTAGGGTAACATTTTATGTGTCTCTTGAGTGTCCTACAAACTCCTTCTCTTAATGGTGTATTCATGAGGAAATTGATATGTTACTGCGTCGGTACTCCATGTGCTATTATAATGTTTGAGGGCTGTAAACCATTTTGAGCTGGTGGGGGGGGTGCGGGAGGGGGGCGGAGAGTGCCGAAGTCTAACTAGGGTAATATAGCCCTACTAATTATATTGATCTCATTAATCTAATTAAATTGCAGCTAGATATAATTTTGTACTTGCCATTTGTCTACATTAACATTATGTAAACCTATTCTGCCTGCCCATGCATTTTATATGCAGTATTTTCTTTAGCACCTCAAGGACTTTGGGTATTAGAGCAGGGTAGAATTCATTTCAACAGCTTAGTGAAATAGGATATTGGATGACTAGGAGGGTTGGGAAGATGAGCAACAAAGAAAATGTACTTATTGTTATAGCAAAAGATTTCAGAAATTTGCAAGGACAGATATGTCCAGAGGAGAAAATTCAGTTTCTCATCCCTACTCCATCCCCCATACTTTTTTTGCTGGTCTCTGTTGAGCTTGCAGCATCTGTTAGGATAATCTCGTTTTATTGTTGATGGAAGGTAGAGCATTCATGTGACAGCTAGGAAACAAAAGATTTCGTATATTCTCTCTCTATATACATATATATGCGTATATATATGTGTATGTATATATATATATATATATGTGTATATATATATATATATATACACACACACATATATACGCATATATATGCATATATGCATTATATTACTATGTTTTGATTAGCTGGGAAAATCTAGAATATTTAGATATTTTAAACTAAACAGTCAACAGTTAAGACCCTTATTGGAAAAAATGGTTGATGGCATTTCAAAGTTATCAAAATTAAATATTTAGAAATATCAAAGTTAGAATTTTACAAACATGAAAATAATTGCTAATATGAATTACAGTATGCTACGTAGTAAATATTAATCATTTAAGTCTTACTTAACCCCATGGTATGGGTACTAATATTGTCCTCATTTTGAAGATCAGGAAACTGAGGCACAGACTTTTTAAATAACTTGCCAATGTCTAGGCTGAAGCCACAGAACAGCAATTAGAACCCAGTCTGACTTCAAAGATGAAATAATCTGAGCTCTTAAACACAAAGCTATGTAGCCTCAAAACAAAACAAAATCTGTTCTTAAACTCCAGAATATCAAAACACTGAGACACTCCTCAACTTTTCTTTAAGTGAATTCCACCAGAAAATAAACCAGTATGGAAGAAGTGACATAACCTGAAAACTTAAAGTGTTTTAAGAATGGTTTACGGTGGCAGAGGTGAGTGGAAGTTGGTCGGAGGAAGTTACTTTATTGTT
Source organism: Balaenoptera musculus (assembly GCF_009873245.2). NCBI lineage: Eukaryota > Metazoa > Chordata > Mammalia > Artiodactyla > Balaenopteridae > Balaenoptera > Balaenoptera musculus. Next base: position 87,412,756 of record NC_045798.1, on the reverse strand, counting down.
TTTAGGAATACTGTGACTTGAAAAAAATCAAGTTGTCTTAATGCCTTATTACTATAAAATGACCTAGTCGTTGTGTAAGCATGTGGGTGTTGGGGGTGACGGGCATCACCGGCGACAGAAGCTGTAAGAAAAGAGTAAAGCAGATATTGAAGTGTAACAATTCCTGCAGATATAATGCAGATGGGAGCAGATGAAAATGATATCCAGCACAGCCTTGAAAACCAGGTCCCGAAGGAAGGAAACAGCCTCAAAGGAAGTTAATGGAAGCGAGGAACTGCAAAATCCACCTAGGAAAAGGATGGAAGAGTTTAGGCTATAAAACCGAGAGAGAAAATATTTCATTTGAAGTCTCGTTTTTCTTTGCTGATGGATGACGTTCATGGGAATTTGAGGGGCTCGGCTCTCCCAGGGCTGGATGAACAGAGGGTCCACAGTGGTGTATCAGGTGTCTACTGCTGCCTAACAAACCACCCGCCACCTGGTGGCTGACGAGGACCACTTGCTTAGCGAATCTGAGTCCAGCTGTTCTCGGCCCACTCAGGATGGCTCGCGAGCGCATGCAGTAAGTTGGTGGGTAGATCAGGTGGAGACTGCGACGGTGGAGAGGATTTCTCTCACACATCTCGTGGTTAGCTGTGTTTTAACTGGGGTGATGAGACCACTGAGTGACAGATCTCTCACCCCCAGTGGGCTGGCCCAGGCTCGATCTTGGGACCACAGGGCGAGGTGGTGAGGATGGGGGAACTGCAGGGCTCTTGAGCTCAAAAAGGGCACATCTCTTCTGCCACATTCTATCCAGCAACGCACATCACTGGGCTAAGTGATGCTTTGACTTCTGTTACCTCAAGATAGAATGCACTTTCTTTTCCACGGCCCATGGAATATTTACCAAAATTGTCAAGTTACAGATCACAAACACAATCTCAATAAATTGCAAAAAATGAAAACGGAAGACATATTGGTAAATGTGCACAAACATTTGCTGTATTAAATACTAACGAAAATTAATAGAATGTTTAAAGAGCAAAAGAATCCTCAATTCCCTTCATTGTGTGAAACAAAAAAATGAGTGACTTTACCCATTGGATAAGAAATGCAAATTAAAACTACACAGAGCTTTATTTCTCTGCTGTCTGGCAAAATAACCCAAAGTTTGAGAACATACTGGTGAGGAGGTTGTGGAAAAACACATTTTCATATACATGGAATTTATAGAGATAATTTGTCACTGTCTAACAAAATTACATATACCTGTACCATTGACCCAGCAAAAGCATCTCTAAGAATCTACCAGGAAGATACACATCTATAAGTATGAATGAGCTTGAATGCAAGGTCATACAATTTTGTAAATACAAAATATCAGAAGAAACCACAATTCCCAGAAATAGATGCCTGCATCTATAAATTATGACTTACCCCACAAGGGAGGATTAGCTAGCCTGAGAAGGAATGAGGAAGGTGTCTGTCCTCATATCTGGATGCAGACGTGCAGTGGGAAAGACATGGGGAAACAGTGAGCACATAATTCTGCTGTGTTTTGTGTAAGAAAGGGGTGAAAGTAAGGTGGGGATACAGATGAAAACTTTTCTATGAATTATGTAAATGTTCAGAATATAAATTAAAAGGGAAACAAAGCAAAATTAAACAAAGAGAGAATTCTAACAAACAACTGCATTTTCAGTAGCATTATTTCAATGGACTTTTGAACAAAAAACTCTACTGGACAATGGCCAACAAAAACATGAAAAGATGCTCAACATCACTAATCATTAGAGAAATGCAAATCAAAACCACAATGAGGTCACCTCACACCAGTCAGAATGGCCATCACCCAAAAATCTAGAAGCAATAAATGCTGGAGAGGGTGTGGAGAAAAGGGAACCCTCCTGCACTGTTGGTGGGAATGTAAATTGATACAGCCACTATGGAGAACAGTATGGAGGTTCCTTAAAAAACTAAAAATAAAACTACAATATGACCCAGCAATCCCACTACTGGGCATATACCCTGAGAAAACCATAATTCAAAAAGATACATGTACCACAGTGTTCATTGCAGCTCTATTTACAATAGCCAGGACATGGAAGCAACTTAAATGTCCATCGACAGATGAATGGATAAAGAAGATGTGGCACATATATACAATGGAATATAAAAGCCATAAAAAGAAACAAAATTGAGTTATTTGTAGTGAGGTGGATGGACCTAGAGTCTGTCATACAGAGTGAAGTAAATCAGAAAGAGAAAAACAAATACCGTATGCTAACACATGCATATGAAATCTAAAAAAGCAGTACTGATGAACCTAGTGGCAGGGCAGGAATAAAGATGCAGACGTAGAGAACGGACTTGAGGGCACAGGGAGGAAGGGGAAGCTGGGATGAAGTGGGAGAGTAGCATGGACATATATACACTACCAAATGTAAAATGGATGGCTAGTGGGAAGCAGCTGCATCGCACAAGGAGATCAACTCGATGCTTCATGATGATCTAGAGGGGTGGGATGGGGACGGTGGGAGGGAGGCTCAAGAGGGAGGGGATATGGGGATATATGTATACATATAGCTGATTCACTTAGTTTTACAGCAGAAACTAACACAACATTGTAAAGCATTTATACTCCAATAAAGATGTGAAAAAAATAATAAAAAAATTAAAAAAACTCTACTGAACAGTCTTATTGGAAAATATTTTTATAATGAAACAACTGTCAAGCCATCTTAATCTTGACTCCATAACTCGATCATTAGTAGCAATGTTGGGATAATGAATTTTAAACTAACTTACACGTATTAAATAATAACGCCAACATAGTAATGAATAATATATGTGCGCTAAAGGTATCTATGTGCATCTATGTCTCTATCTATATATCTATCTATCGTGTATCAACCTGTCACTTCCCTGTACCTTCACACGGATTATACCTGTGGGCACTGACACTCCAGTAACAGTGAGCATCTCTTGTAATCAGATTATGGTTACTAATACCAGTCACTTTTGAAAAAAATCGTCAACTCAAGGTCTAGGGTGGGGACTGTGGAAAATGAGCCTGGGCATCTTTTGTGCCAGAAAGCAAGGAAGTGCTCATGTACTAATGAGGGAGTTACAGAAAGATCTACGTTAAAGACCACTATATGGAAATAACCGATTCAGACAAAGATTATAACTAGATGCTAACTCCACAGATTACCTATGATCCTGAATGTAAACCAGCTTTTAGATCTAATTTGCAGTGTACACAAACTACAGGGACTAGAAAAACAAGTTAAAGAACATGTATAGAAAAATCCAGAACATGGAACATTCTGTAAGATTTATTTCTTCAAAAAAACATGTTATGAAGGAAAATAAAGAGGGAGTTGAGAGAACCTGTCTAGATTAAAAGAGATAAAGAGACATATCTTATTGCATGTAACACAGAACATTGGTTGGAACACAATTCAATTTTTAAAAAATCTTATAATACATCATTGGTTCATAAGAGAGAATTTGAACATAAACTATGTATTACATGATATTAGGCACTATTGTTAATTTATTAGGTATGAACAATTCGTACATTGGAAAATATCCTCATTTTTTAGGGGATACATGCTAAAGTATTTCTTGATTAAGTCACAGGATGTCTATAAATTATTTAAAAATACAAATATATCATTACAAAAAATGCAAAATATTCATTTGTGAATTGAGTTGGTGAGTATATATGTGTTTATCTTACTATTCTTTCAATTTTTATGTTTTTAAAATTTTTAGTATAAAAGTTGAAAAATGGAGTGCAACATACAACTTTGTAAAGAACAAACATTCTCATGGAAAATTAACAGTTACAAGGAAAATATAAATTCTAAAGTTAGCTCAGGAAAAGGGAGGAAGCATAAGCAGGTACATAACTATGGAAAAGCCTTGACAAAATCTGGGAAGGAAGGACCATCCACACTGGTTTGTTTGTTTCACCCCAAAAAGAGGAAGTTCCCATAAATTACATAAACTGTCAAAAAGCATCCCAGTGATGGGAATGTTTCCAATGTATTTTATAAAGGTTTTATAATTTGATACCCACCTGTTAATTATAGCAAGAACAAGAAAAGGCAAAAATAGAACAAATTCTAAGAATATAAATATAGAAATCCTGAATGAAACACTAGCAAGTTAAATACACAAAGAATAGAGATAGAGTTAATACTATAAAATAAATACTATAATTGCTCACATTCCTATGGAAGCCACATCTGTCCTGGGCTCAGACATAATGTTATACTTGGGCTTTACCACGCACGAGATACTGAATCCATTTAAACAAGTTTCCTCGTTTGGAAAAGGAACATGAACAACTGTATTCAACTCATATTACTCTTCAGAAATTATATGACATACGCCTAAAGCATTTAGCAGTTGGTCTGCCAGTGATAAACCAATATTGGCTACAATTATTATGCTGAATGAGGAGAAACATAATTTCTTTGAAAAATGTCCAAAAGATATTTATTAAAATGTAATAAATTTGCAAATTAAAATAAAAATCCTCTATGTAACCTAAGACTAGAGAGATACTGGGAGAAGCGTATCTATTTCAAACAACAACAAAAATCATTGTACTCAATGTGCAATGTACTTGACTAAAGAGCCAAGCATTAGGAGAATGCCCAAGAAAACTAATAAGAGGATTTTTATTATGACTACTAGTTGATATTTTCTTGAAACTTCTATCTATTATAATAAGAAAAATAAGCAGAGTACCCAGCAGAAAGGGGAAGAAAAGTGCCCTATTCTTTGATACGATGTTCATCTAGAATATCCCAGAAAATCAAGTTCATCTCTTATGATTACACTAACTGTTTTTCTTTCTTTCTTTTTTTTTTTTTTTTTAACATCTTGATTGGAGTATAATTGCTTTACAATGGTGTGTTAGTTTTCTGCTGTATAGCAAAGTAATCAGCTATACATATACATATATCCCCATATCTCCTCCCCCTTGCGTCTCCCTCCCACCTTCCCTATCCCGCCTTGCTAGGTGGTCAAAAAGCACTGAGCTGATCTCCCCATGCTATGTGGCTGCTTCCCACTAGCTATCCATTTTATATTTGGCAGTATATATAAGTCCATGCAGCTCTCTCACTTCGTCCCAGCTTACCCTTCCTCTCTCTCCATGTCCTCAAGTCCACTCTCTACGTCTGCATCTTTATTCCTGTCCTGCCCCTAGGTTCTTCAGAACCATTTTTTTTTAGATTCCATATATATATGTTAGCATATGGTATTTGTTTTTCTCTTTCTGACTTACTTCACTCTGTATGATAGTCTCTAGGTCCATCCACCTCACTACAAATAACTCCATTTCATTTCTTTTTATGGCTGAGTAATATTCCATTGCATATATGTGCCACATCTTCTTTATCCATTCGTCTGTCGATGGACACTTAGGTTGCTTCCATGTCCTGGCTATTGTAAATAGAGCTGCAGTGAACATTGTGGTACATGACTCTTTTTGAATTATGGTTTTCTCAGGGTATATGCCCAGTAGTGGGATTGCTGGGTCGTATGGTAGTTCTACTTTTAGTTTCTTAAGGAACCTCCATACTGTTCTCCATAGTGGCTGTATCAATTTACATTCCACCCAACAGTGCAAGAGGGTTCCCTTTTCTCCACACACTCTCCAGCATTTATTGTTTGTAGATTTTTTGATGATGGCCATTCTGACTGGTGTGAGGTGATACCTCATTGTAGTTTTGATTTGCATTTCTCTAATGATTAGTGATGTTGAGCATCCTTTCATGTGTTTGTTGGCAATCTGTATATCTTCTGTGGAGAAATGTCTATTTAGGTCTTCTGCCCATTTGTGGATTGGGGTTTTTGGGTTTTTTTGATATTGAGCTGCATGAGCTGCTTGTATATTTTGGAGATTAATCCTTTGTCAGTTGCTTCATTTGCAAATATACTCTCCCATTCTGAGGGTTGTCTTTTGGTCTTGTTTATGGTTTCCTTTACTGTGCAAAAGCTTTTAAGTTTCGTTAGGTCCCGTTTGTTTATTTTTGTTTTTATTTCCATTTCTCTAGGAGGTGGGTCAAAAAGGGTCTTGCTGTGATGTATGTCATAAAGTGTTCTGCCTATGTTTTCCTCTAAAAGTTTTATAGTGTCTGGCCTTACATTTAGGTCTTTAATCCATTTTGAGTTTATTTTTGTGTATGGTGTTAGGTAGTGTTCTAATTTCATTCTTTTACATGTAGTTGTCCAGTTTTCCCAGAACCACTTATTGAAGAGACTATCTTTTCTCCATTGTATATTCTTGCCTCCCTTATCAAAAATAAGATGACCATATGTGCGTGGGTTTATCTCTGGGCTTTCTATTCTGTTACATTGATCTATATTTCTGTTTTTGTGCTAGTACCATATTGCCTTGATTACTGTAGCTTTGTAGTATAGTCTGAAGTCAGGGAGCCTGATTCCTCCAGCTCCGTTTTTCTTTCTCATGATTGCTTTGGCTATTCAGGGTCTTTTGTGTTTCCATACAAATTGTGAAATTTTTTGTTCTAGTTCTGTGAAAAATGCCATTGGTAGTTTGATAGGGATTGCATTGAATCTGTAGATTGCTTAGGGTAGTATAGTCATTTTCACAATGTTGATTCTTCCAATCCAAGAACATGGTATATCTCTCCATCTGTTTGTATCATCTATAATTTCTTTTATCAGTGTCTTATAGTTTTCTGCCTACAGGTCTTTTGTCTCCTTGGGTAAGTTTATTCCTAGGTATTTTATTCTTTTTGTTGTAATGGTAAATGGGAGTGTTTCCTTAATTTCTCTTTCAGCTTTTTCATCGTTAGTGTATAGGATGCAAGAGATATCTGTGCATTAATTTTGTGTCCTGCTACTTTACCAAATTCATTGATTAGCTCTAATAGTTTTCTGGTAGCATCTTTAGGATTTTCTATGTATAGTACCATCTCATCTGCAAACAGTGACAGCTTTACTTCTTCTTTTCCGATTTGGATTCCTTTTATTTCTTTTTGTTCTCTGCTTACTATGGCTAAAACTTCCAAAACTATGTTGAATAATAGTGGTAAGAGTGGACAACCTTGTATTGTTCCTAATCTTAGAGGAAATGGTTTCAGTTTGTCACCACTGAGAACGATGTTGGTTGTGGGTTTGTCATATATGGTCTTTATTATGTTGAGGTAAGTTCCCTCTATGCCTACTTTCTGGAGGGTTTTTATCATAAATGCATGTTGAATTTTGTTGTAAGCTTTTTCTGCATCTATTGAGATGATCATGTGGTTTTTTTCTCCTTCAATTTGTTAATATGCTTTATCACATTAATTGATTTGCATATATTGAAGGGTCCTTGCATTCCTGGGATAAACCCCACTTGATCATGGTGTATGATCCTTTTAATGTGCTGTTGGATTCTATTTGCTAGTATTTTGTTGAGGATTTTTGGATCTATGTTCATCAGTGATATTGGCCTGTATTTTTTTTCTTTGTGACATCTTTGTCTGGTTTTGGTATCAGGGTGATGGTGGCCTCATAGAATGAGTTTGGGAGTGTTCCTCCCTCTGCTATATTTTGGAAGAGTTTGAGAAGGATAGGTGTTAGCTCTTCTCTAAATGTTTGATGGAATTCACCTGTGAAGCCATCTGGTCCTGGGCTTTTGCTTTTTTAAATCAATTTCAGTGCTTGTGATTGGTCTGTTTACATTTTTTATTTCTTCCTGGTTCAGTCTCGGAAGGTTGTGCTTTTCTAAGAATTTGTCCATTTCTTCTGGTTTGTCCATTTTATTGGCATATAATTGCTTGTAGTAATCTCTCATCGTTTGTATTTCTGCAGTGTCAGTTTTTACTTCTCCTTTTTCATTTCTAATTCTATTGATTTGCGTCTTCTCCCTTTTTTTCTTGATGAGTCTGGCTAATGTTTTGTCAATTTTGTTTATCTTCTCAAACAAACAGCTTTTAGTTTTATTGATCTTTGCTATTGTTTCCTTCATTTCTTTTTCATTTATCTCTGCTCTGATCTTTATGATTTCTCTCCTTCTGCTAACTTTGGGTTTTTTTGTTCTTCTTTCTCTAATTGCTTTAGGTGTAAGGTTAGGTTGTTTGTTTCAGATGTTTCTTGTTTCTTGAGGTAGGATTGTATTGCTATAAACTTCCCTCTTAGAACTGCTTTTGCTGCATCCCATAGGTTTTGGGTCGTCATGTTTTCATTGTCATTTGTTTTTAGGTATTTTTTGATTTCCTCTTTGATTTTTTCAGTGCTCTCTTGGTTATTAAGTCGTGTACTGTTTAGCCTCCATGTGTTTGTATTATTTACAGATATTTCTGGAATTGATATCTAGTCTTAGAGCATTGTGGTCGGAAAAGATACGTGATATGATTTCAATTTTCTTAAATTTACCAAGGGTTCATTTGTGACCCAAGATATGAACTATCCTGGAGAATGTTCCATGAGCACTTGAGAAGAAAGTGTATTCTTTTGTTTTTGGATGGAATGTCCTATAAATATCAATTAAGTCCACCTTGTTTAATGTATCATTTAAAGCTTGTGTTTCTTTATTTATTTTAATTTTGGATGATCTGTCCATTGGTGGAAGTGGGGTGTTAAAGGCCCCTACTATGATAGTGTTACTGTCGATTTCCCCTTTTATGGCTGTTAGCATTTGCCTTATGTACTGAGGTGCTCCTATGTTGGGTGCACCCCACCCAACATATTTTGTATGTAAATTGAATATTTACAATTGTCATATCTTCTTCTTGGATTGATCCCTTGATCATTATGTAGTGTCCTTCTTTGTCTCTTGTGTTAGTCTTTATTTTAAGGTCTATTTTGTCTGATATGAGAATTGCTACTCCAGCTTTCTTTTGATTTCCATTTGCATGGAATATCTTTTTCCATCCCCTCACTTTCAATCTATATGTGTCCCTAGGTCTGAAGTGGCTCTCTCGTAGACAGCATATATATGGGTCTTGTTTTTGTATCCATTCAGGCATTCTATGTCTTTTGGTGGGAGCATTTAATCCATTTACATTTAAGGTAATTATCGATATGTATATTACTATTACCATTTCTTAACTGTTTTGCATTTGTTATTGTAGGTCTTTTCCTTCTCTTGTGTTTCCTGCCTAGAGAAGTTCCTTTAGCATTTGTTGTAAAGCTGTTTTTGGTGGTGCTGAATTCTCTTAGTTTTTGCTTGTCTATAGGTTTTAATTTCTCCGTCGAATCCGAATGAGATCCTTGCTGGGTAGAGTAATCTTGGTTGTAGGTTTTTGCCTTTCATCACTTTAAATATGTCTTGCCACTCCCTTCTGGCTTGCAGAGTTTCTGCTGAAAGATCAGCTGTTAACCTTATGGGGATTCCCTTGTATGTTATTTATTGCTTTGCCTTTGCTGCTTTTAATATTTTTTCTTTGTGTTTAATTTTTGATAGTTTGATTAATATGTGTCTTGGCGTGTTTCTCCTTGGATTTATCCTGTATGGGACTCTCTGCGCTTCCTGGACTTGATTGACTATTTCCTTTCCCATATTAGAGAAGTTTTCAACTATAATCTCTTCAAATATTTTCTCAGTCCCTTTCTTTTTCTCGTCTTCTTCTGGGACCCCTATAATTCGAACGTTGGTGCATTTAATGTTGTCCCAGAGATCTCTGAGACTGTCTTCAATTCTTTTCATTCTTTTTTCTTTATTCACCTCTGCAGTAGTTATTTCCACTATTTTATCTTCCAGGTCACTTATCCGTTCCTCTGCCTCAGTTGTTCTGCTATTGATTCCTTCTAGAGAATTTTTAATTTCATTTATTGTGTTGTTCGTCATTGTTTGTTTGCTCTTTAGTTCTTTTAGGTCTTTGTTAAACATTTCTTGTATTTTCTCCATTCTCTTTCCAAGAGTTTGGATCATCTTTACTATCATTGCTCTGACTTCTTTTTCAGGTAGACTGCCTATTTCCTCTTCATTTGTTTGGTCTGGTGGGTTTTTACCTTGCTCCTTCATCTGCTGTGTGTTTTTCTGTCTTCTCCTTTTATTTAACTTACTGTGTTTGGGGTCTTCTTTTCGCAGGCTGCAGGTTCGTAGTTCCCATTGTTTTTGGTGCCTACCCTCAGTTGGTAAGGTTGGTTCAGTGGGTTGTGTAGGCTTCCTTGTGGAGGGGACTAGTGTTCTGGTGGATGAGGCTGGATCTTATCTTTCTGGTGGGCAGGTCCACGTCTGGTGGTGTGTTCTGGGGTGTCTGTGACCTTATTATGATTTTAGGCAGCCTCTCTGCTAATGGGTGGGGTTGTGTTCCTGTCTTGCTAGTTGTTTGTCTTGGGGTGTCTAGCACTGGAGTTTTCTGGTTGTTGAGTGGAGCTGGGTCTCAGCATTGAGATGGAGATCTCTGGAAGAGCTTTTGCCATTTGATATTATGTGGAGCTGGGAGGTCTCTGGTGGACCAAAGTCCTGAACTCGGCTCTCGCACCTCAGAAGCACAGTGACACCCACATGGCTCAGAAGCACCAAGACCCTGTCAGCCACATGGCCAGGTACGTGGGGGGGGTTTCTTGCCTTTTCGGAAGTCTGAGGTCTTCTGCCAGCATTCAGTAGGTGTTCTCTAGGAGTTGTTCCACATGTAGATGTATTTCTGATGTATTTGTGGGGAGGAAGGTGATCTCCACATCTTACTGCTCTGCTGTCTTGAACGTCTCCCCCCATTTTTCTAAATCTATGCTTCCATAAAGTAGAAAGTTACATTTTCCAATATATTTTCCTTCAAATATTATTTCTCTGCAATAATTTACACATAAAATAAATGACTCAATGGTCAAATTTATGTGAGACTCTTTGGATTCTATGGCCTCTTCTTAGAGTTTCTCATGTCCATTACTTTATCAAAGGTTCTTTGAAGTTCTATATATCAGGATAATTAGAAAGCTCTCAGAAATGTGCTTCTGATTATTTACTTGTTCAAAAAAATGTTTATTTAGTGTTTACAGTGTGCTGTTTGCTCCAGTCACTGCCCTTGTGAAGTTTATGGTGTAGCTAGAGAGACAGAAATAATCCAATAATGACATAAACAAAGGTGGCATAGCAACAGTGATGAGGTCAAGAGGAAGCAGAGCGGGGGGCTCTGGGAGCTTCTTCAGGGGGTCTGAACTGGTGAGGAGAAAGGAGGGAGCACTTCACCTGGGAAGAACAGGATGTGCAAAGACTCTGGGAGACAGAAGCATGGAGACCAGGAAAGCTAAAAGAAGACCACTCTGGGTGGGGAGCCGAAAGCATGAAAACATACTCTGAGATGGAGGTGGAGAGGGTCTTCAGGCAATTTTAAGGAACTAGCACTGAATTCTAGGAGCAATGGGAAACCATTGGGAGCATTTAAGTCTGAGGCTGGTGTAATAACATCTGCATTTTTACAGGATTACTTTTTTCAATTTTCAGTGGAAAATGAATTGATAATAGAACAAAGGAGAGACAGAAAAAAGGAAGTTAATGGACAGTTGGACAAAAGAAAATTAGATAAGATTGATATGGTACTATATGAATAATGCCAGGAACTTCCAATATGTTCAGGGAAAAGAGATTCACTTACAAGTAGGCCTGTAGCTTGAAGCCAGTGACACAGAGAAAGCAGAACGTCTCTGTATCTATTTGGCCCCTGTCTTCTCTGTCAAGGAGAATAATTCTCAAACTGAAAAGGGTAAAAATAAATGTTGCTTCAAGGTAGCAGGAACCAAGCCTGGTAAAAGGATTGATACAGAGCACCTGGCAACTCTGAAGAGTTTTGACTTCTGGTTTGTACATCACTGGTTGTCAGGAGGGCTTAACGGGAAGAGACTCACGGTGTCTGGTCCTGCCCTTGAGGAGACCCGGAAAGTGAAAGGGGCTGGAAACCAGAAGATGGGCAAATATTCTAGCTTTCAAAGAGAGTAAGGATATAGGCAGAATGTATTAAACAAAGGTTGGTAAACTTGATTTCCATCCCGAGCAAATTCTATGATGCATCTTTGAAGGGTCTGTAAATACACAGAAGATTTCATTGTGGGGAGCCATAGGAAGTTCACGAAGAACAAATGATGTCAGGTTAAGTTCAGTTCTTTGTTAAGGGGATCATTAAACTGAAAGATCAAGGGGATTCAGGAGCGCATATGGAATCCATGTCAGGAAACCATTTACGGGGAATTTGTGACGTCTGGGAGTCAAATGGAGAGAGCGATCACAGCGTCTCCCGGGGAAGGTCACTCCATCAGGGGCTTGTTGAACGACAGAATCTGTGACAGTGACGAGTGAGTGTCTGCAGTTCCTGGTTTCCTCCTCTTCCTTGAACGGATCACCCTCTACATTGTCTCACACACCTGGAGAAGGTGTGGCCCAGCCTCTGTCCAGTGGGGAGGCCATGTGACAAAGTTATGGTTAACAGAATGCAAACGGAGATAACGTGACACCCTTGGAAAGCAGAGTGTTTGCGTGAACCTCCTAGGTCCCTCTTCCCGCTGCTGGACCACATTCACAGGTGAACAACCAGAAGCAGGTGTCTGGTCTCTGGATGCTCTCACAGAGCAGAGCTGCCCCTGCCACTGGGATTACCTGCTTCATCTCTGAGCTCTTCCTCTAAAAAGAGAAAAGCCACATTGTTAAAACAGCTTAGCTTATACCCTCTCTAAATCGTGTGCGTTAGAAACTGTCAGAAATCAGGCTTATTATAAATAAGCAAAGTAATACAAATGTATTAAATGAATATGTATGCAAAATATATTGATATTTACCTTCGGAGAGCTACCTGGTATTGATATAAGACCAGAAGGCCTTGCCTTATTCCTACCTTTTTTAATGACTTGTCGTAGAAGTTGCATCACTAAAGCAATGCACAATGGATCACAGAATTAGAATACAAAAACAGTTTAACAATTTGGAACAGTAAGTGTAATTAGATTTATTCACTTTAACAGTAGCATAGAGTCCTGCTTGTGGATGCTAATAAGGTACCTCAGAAGCAGAGGAGGAAGAAATGCTTTTTGACAGCAGACGTTTCAACAGCAGCAACACATATCCTCAGTACCAATCACAAGTTAAATGTGGCTATCAGGGGAAAAAATAGTATTTAGTCTTCATTAATAGAAGAATCCCACCTAGAACAATCAATGAGATGTTTTTCAATTTGCACTGGGCTTTACATTGCAGGAAAGGTGAGAATACGGAATACCCAACACAAACAAAGGCCCTTGGTATATTGTTGTTCTAGGAGCGTGGGCTGCAAGGCCTCACAGGTGGGCATCTGCCATTCTTCAGCTGAGGAACCAGCAGGAGCCTCCCTTGGTGCTGAGGTTTGGGGGTGATGATTCCATCAGAGACTGGGATGGGCAAGTTCGAATTTACGTCTAATCACCAAGAGCAGAGCAGGAAGAAGCAAGTAACACTTGAAGTTATTACCCCAATCAGGCAAATGTCAAGGAAAAGCTTAAACCAGTCTCGGCCCAATAGGATAATAAGCTGCACAGAAATGTTCTTTTGCTGCCTAAGAAACGACTCCAAACTTAGTGGTTTAAAACAACCACCATTTTATTACATCTCATGGCTGAGGGCATCGTGGCATTTAGCTGGTGGCTGGGATAGTCCAGAGGGTCCAAGACAGCTGTGCTCCGGGGCAGGCAGCTCAGTGAAGTCGGCTGGGAGGCTGGGCTCTGGGTCCCTCGTCATGCCCTCCCGGGGCCTCTCCACCTGGTCTCTCCCACAGGGTGGTCTGATTTCTCCCATTGTTGCTCAGGACCCCAGCCTCCCAAGGCTGGAGCTGCCATACCTTTCAGGGCAGGTCCAGAGCGGGCATCACTTCTGACTCCTCTGTCAAAGCATAAACCAGGGAGCCCGGATTCAAGGGAAAGAAATCGGCCCAACTTCCGAATGAGAGGAGAGCATCTTGAATTCACCAAAGAGGTCAAGGAGAATGAACTCCAGGAAAAAGATATTAGATTTGAGAGGTTAAAGAATCTAGGGACTATGGAGAGACTAGTTTCAGGAGAGGGTGAATTAAAAGTCAGATTTCAAGGTATTCTTACAGAATCAGAGCTAGTGAAAATAGACTCCTCCTTTGGGGAGAAAAATTATGCCAAATTTTGTGTTCTTCGGGAATTGTTAGAAATCGGGGAGGTAAACATTTGTTTACCTAGGAGGGGGGCTTTGGATTAAAATATTTTTATATTGAAGCCACCAAGTTAAATTCTTGTTTGTACAGTTTTAAGAGTGCAAGATATACAGGCAAACCTCAGAGATATTTTGGGTTCAGTTCCAGACCCCCAAAATAGAGTGAATATTGCAATAAAGTGAGTCACACAAATATTTTAGTTTCCCAGTGTATATAAATGTTTACACTATACTGTAGTCTATTAAATGTGCAATAGCATTATGTCTGAAAAAACAAAGTACATAACTTAATTAAAAAGTACTTTACTGCTAAAAAGTGCTGACCATCATCTGAGCCTTTAGCAAGTTGTAATCTTTTTGCAATAGTGATATCAAAGGTCACTAATCACAGATCACTGTAACACACATAATAATAATGAAAAAGTTTGAAATACCGGAAGAATTACCAAAATGTGACACAGAGACAGGAAGTGAGTAAATGTTGGAAAAGACATCAGTAGACTTGCTCGATGCAGGGTTGCCATAAACCTTCAACTTGTGAAAAATGCAGTGTCTTCAAAGTGCAGTAAAGCAGAGCACTATAAAAACGAGGTCTGCCAGTATTGCCAGAGACCAAAGCTTAGCACAGAATTGTTGGCAGAGAGACTACCATATAACCTTTACTCTGATTCAGAAAATAAATGGTTAAATTATGCTTTTAATTTTTTATGTAAATTTGGAACACATGTATCAAAACATAGTAACATAATACAGAAAGCAATTAGTTTGGTCCTTTACGTTTTAGTAAAACACAAGGACTTATCCACATAGCTTAGATAGAACTGCTCAGATTACAGATGGAAAAAATATTGCTTATCTATGATTTCAGGTGGAACTATGTTATTTAATTGTCAGGCTTTTGAGGTATAATAATCTTATTTGTTTAACTACAATCTTGAAGAATGCTTTCTCTCTGCAGAAGCCTGTTAGAGAAATTCTCTCTCTCTAATATTGATTATTTCTGTACATACACTTGTATTCAATAAAGAGAGACTTTATTTTAAAGGCAACAAATATTTCAAGTTACTGAGCCTTTGTCTTGAACCCAGCATTTAGAAGTAGGAAACCTCAGAATATAGCCATGGGGATTGTGATGGTTGACCAATGAGTCGATTTAGTCTTTCCCTGAAAGAAAGTTGATGTGCAACAGAGAAATTTCTTGTAGCTGGACAAAGTATGATTTGCACAAAGATTTGTACGGCATTTCTTCTTTTATGTAATCACTGATAAATCTGGCAGCTCTCCAAAGCAGTTGAAAGTAAGTCTAATAGAGCATTGACTTTCTTCATTATTTTAAAAATTCAGCCAAAGTTGATTTTGTTGATTATTGGTGGTAATGGGCAAGCTACTAAGGTTGCCATGATGTAGCTGTTGCTGTTCCCATTGTACAGATGGACAAAGACTCAGCTGAAGATACATTTGCCCAAAATCTGTTATTTCAGAAGTGTCAGAGTTGGCATTTGAATCTGATGTGTTTGACATGTTAATCTAAAGTCTTCTGTTTAGTCAAGGGGTATCTTTTGGGGAGGAGGACTTGAGTTTCATTGCTATAGATTTTTTCCACGCTGTGTAATAATTGCTCGCCTGCAGTGATGGCCTTGCTTTCTCTCAGATATCCAGGCACAAAAGGTGTAAAGGAAAAGTGCCACATTGGTTACGTTCATATCGTCCAACCTTGAGAAACCCAAACCAATGAGAATTAGTGACGCAAAGAGAAATTGAATCTTTGTTGCTTTCTGAATCCTAAAAATGGGAACTCAGTAATATAAAAGTTGAAAAGTCCTTTTCTGTCTGTTTTAAAACTGCTTTCTGTTTATGTGAGTTGTCATATGTAACATGTTTCCTTGGTTGCAGAATCAGTAATACTATGGAAATGCAGTTTTGACCTCAGCTGAGACGGTCAAAGGTAGATGTCTAGGGCAAGAGGAGGAGCCGGGGCTCACAGAGGAGAAGGGAATCTGTCCATGGCATTCCTGTGTTGTAAGATGAACTCAGTGGATGGTTCTGATTTCATGGTTGGTTTATAAGTAGTCCTGGGAATAATGTCATATACTAAGTAGTCAGTAAACATTTGTTGAATTGACCTGTATGGAAAATATTACTAATCAGCGTAACTTGGGTGGTCTCATTGGCCACTGCTCAATTCATTCTATATCATAGACAGTGACCACAGAAAATCCTTGCCTCGTTACTAATTACTTAAAAAAGCTACACCATTTGATTTTGAAATAATAGCTACTAACATCTGTGAAATATTTTAATCACAGGAAGTGCTTGTATGTATATTATATCATTTAAAATAAACGGACTCCATTGAAGAGCACATTATTTAATAAGGTAAAACCTTGAAGTAGCACTTTTGAGCCAACACACACACACACAGGCACGCACACACACACACACACAATTGTGCCTCTCCTTTGAGCTCTATAGCTCAAAGTAACTTGTGGCAGACTATCCCACTGAAAACAACTGGAAACGCCAGAAAAAAAATTCAAATAAAACAAAACATGAAGAACATCTGTCTGCAGTCATCGGAGGGCTCCAGGGCTGTTAGAAATGATGGGACCAGACCCTGAATAGAAGGGAAAGACATCGCGTGAACTTTACTTTCTACGTGCTGCCTCCCCCCTCCCCCGGATCTGCCCAGCCATGGTGCTAAGGAAGATTCTGGGGTGCCAAAATGAGAATGCTAACAGGCACAAAAGCCAGTGGAGTTTTAAGAAAATTGGAGGACATTGGCCTATCAGTTCTTGAGAGCTAAAATCCCAAAGAGAAGAATTAAGTGACTGTGTTTGTAGAAAGCCCTAGGGAATCTACCAAAACACTAATAAAAGTAATGAGTTTAGCAAGGTTGTGAAATAAAAAGGCCAATATACAGCAATCAATTGCATTTCTATAAATCATCAAAGACCATTGGATATTAAACTAAAAACTAAATAATTTAGAAATAAGCAAAAGACCTGAAGAGAGTTTTCAAGGAATAGGATGTACAGATTCAAATAAGCACATGCAAAGGTGTTCTATGTCTTTAGCCAGCAGGGAAACACAGGTTAAAACCACAGTTCGTACAGGTATCAAAATATACCTACCAAAATGGCTAATATAAAAAATAATGATAACACCAACAAGGGATGGTTGAAGATGCAGAAAACCAGAATCGCTTATAAATTGCCTGTGGGAATGTTAAATGGTACAGCCATTCTCGAATATAGTTTGGCAGTTTCTTATAAAACTGACCATACAACCAGCATATGATCCAGCTGTTGTACTCTTTAGCGTTTATCCCACAAAAGTGCAAGTTTATGTTCACATAAGGAAAGTTCCTAGTAGCTTTATTTGTACTAGCCCAAAACTGGAAGCAGCTCTGGCATTCTTCAACAGGTGAGTGATTAAGCAAACCATTTACATCAATACCATGGGATTCTGCTCTCAATGAGAGGAACCAACTGTTAATACAGGCAGAGACTTGCATGAATCTCCAGAGTGAAAAAGAAGTCAACCCTGAAGGTTAGATACTGTGTAATTCTATTTACATAACATTTTTGTTACAACAAAGTTTTAGAAGTGGAGGACAAGTTGCCAAGATTTAGGGATAGGAAGTTGAGGGTGGCAAGAAGTTAGCTGGACGTGGTTATGAACGGGCAAGAAGAGGATGTCGGAATTGTTCAGTATCTTGACTGGGATGGCAGGTAGATGAAATACACAACTGCATACGCACGCACACGTGGGCACAAGTAAAACTGGGAAAGTTGAAAAAGATCAGTGGATTATCAGGGTCAGTATCCTGGTTATGATATTATGCTATGGTTTTGCAAAATGTTATCACTGGGAGAAAATGGACAAAGTATACAAAGGATCTCTTTGTATTATTTCTTAAAATTGCAAGTGAATCCACAATTATCTGAAAAAAAAGTCAATTAAAAAAGGATTAACCAAGATAAACAAAGGTATAATAGAAATAAAAAAGATGTTTGTCGTACAGAAATCACAATGCGTGTCTCAGATAACAAGTTGGCGGCAGCATTAAGACATCAAAATAGTGAAGTAATAAAAGTATAAAAACTCTATGAAAACACTGAGAAATGGGATAAAAAGATGGGGATAATATGTCATGATATGCACGTGTGTGTGACATAATATGAAAGAGAGCATAGAAATGATAATCAAAACCATAAGGAAAAAGAAACCTTTCCTATTAAAAAAGTAGATCTCCAATAAAAATTGAGAGAACTTACTGTTTTCAGTGGGAAGCTGATAAAATGATAGCCACAGATAGATATAACCTTTCTGGGATTTTTAATCTTCATAGTAAAATATCACGTAAGGGTCTGGAGAGAAAAAGCCAATTTTTCTACGAATAATAAACAACAGTCTTCTGTTTTGCAAGAAAAATATCAACAACAGAAACACAAGAAACAGTAGAGCAACTTCTACAAAGGTATGAAAAAAACTGGAGAAAATTCTATAATTTTATATTTAGCCAAGTGGTGTTACTATATGAATTATTCAATGAAACATTTCAGAAAAATTACAATAACTAAAAATATAAAAACCCTATGGAGAGGACTTATTATGAGCACTAATACAAATTAAAAAATTTTAAATTTCAAAATAATTAAATATGGTTAATATTGATTATATTTGCCACTCTTTTATTGAAAGTTATTACCTATATTGTTTTTTAAAAAAGGAAAGAGGTAAGATTTAGAAACCAGCTAAAATTAACAAAGGAGGAGGGGAAAAAGTAAAAGTGCCTAACTCATTTTACTAAAATGAATACAAATATTGTTTTATTATGGCATGTTTGCCTTTTATTGACTCCTGTAGTTAGCCAAATATTGGTTTAGTGTATAAGTGAGATTATGCAGTATTTGTCTTTCTCTGTCTGACTTATTTCACTTAGCATAATGCCCTCAAGTTCCATCCATTTGTTGCAAATGGCAGGATTTCCTTCTTTCTCAGTGCTGAATAATATTCCATTACATATATATAAAAACACATGTTTATCCATTCACCCCTTGATGGGCATTTAGATTGTTTCCATGTCTTGGCTATCATTAGTAATGCTGCAATAAACCTAGGGATGAAGATATGTCTTTGTGATAGTGATTTTATTTTCTTTCGGTATACATCCACAAGTGAAATTGTTGGATCATATGGTAGTTCTATTTTTAATTTTTTGAGGAAACTCCATACTGTTTTCCATAGTGGCTGCACCAATTTACATTCGCATCAACAGTGCACGAGGGTTCCCTTTTCTTCACATCCTCGCCAACACTTGGTATGACTTATCTTTTTGATTATAGCCGTTCTAACTTGTGTGAGATGATATCTCATTGTGATTTTCTTTTGCATTTCCTTGATGATTAGTGGTGTGGAACATCTTTTCATGTATCTGTTGACCATCTGTATGTCTTTGAAAAGATATGTATATTCAGTTCTTCTGTCTATTTTTTAATCAGGTAGTTTGTTTTTATTGAGTTGTATTTGTTTCTTATATATTTTGGGTATTAACCTCTTATCAGATATTTTCTCTCATTGTATAGGTTGCCTTTTCATTTTGTTGATTGTTTCTTTTGCCGTGCAGAAGCTTTTTAGTTTGAAGTAGTCTCATTATTTATTTTTGCTTTTGTTACTTGTGATTTTAGTGTCAGATTCAAAAAATAATTGCCAGGACCAATATCAAGGAGCTTTTTCCCTATTTTTTTTTTTTTTTTTGGAGTTTCATTGTTTCAGGTCTTATATTTAAATCTTCATTCCAAGTTAATTTTTGTGAGTGATGTAAGATAAGCATCCAACTTCATTCTTCTGCATGTGAGTATCCAGTTTTCCCAACACCATTTATTAAGGAGAATATCCTTTCCCCATTGTGTATTCTTGACTCCCTTGTCAAGTATTTGTCGACTCTATATGCAAGGGTTCATTTCTGGGCTCTCAATACTGTTCCATTGGTCTATGTGTCCATTTTGGTATTTCTGTAAATATATGTTTTTTCTATTTCTGTAAAAAAATACTATTGGAATTTTGATAGGGCTAACAGAAATATAGGTGGCTTTGAGAAGGACTGGTATTAAATCTTTTAAAATATTTAGCAGAATTCACCAGTGAAACCATCTTGTCCTGGGCTTTTTGTTTGTTGAGAGATTTCTGATTACAGATTCAGTCTCCCTAATCATCACTGGTTTGTTCAGTTTACTATTTCTTCATGATTTAGTCTTGGTATGTTGTTTATTCCTAGGAATTTATCTTTTTCTTCTTGGTTACCCAATTTGTTGGTGTATAATTGCTCATAACAGTCTCATACGATCTTTTGTATTTCTGTGGTATCAGTTGTAATGTCTCCTTTTAAATTTCTGACTTTGAGTCTTCTCTATTTTTTTCCTTAGTCTAACTAAAGGTTTGTCAATTTTGTTTATCTTTTCAAAAAACTAGCTCTTAGTTAACATTAACCTTTCCTATTGTTTTTATGGTCTCTATTTCATTTATTTCTGCTCTGATATTTGTTATTTCCTTCCTTCTGCCAGTTTTGAGCTGACTCTATTCTTCTTTTTCTAGTTCCTTGAGGTATAAAGTTAGGTTGTTTGAGATCTTTCTCTTTTCTTAATGGGAGTGTTTTTCACTATAAAATTCCCTCTTACAACTGCTTTTGCTGTACCCTATAAGTTTTGGTATGTTGGTTTTCCATTTCCATTTGTTTCAAGATATTTTTGGACTTCTTTTCGGATTTTCTTTCAACCATTGGTTCTTCAGGAGTGTGTTGTATAATTTAATATGTATCCAATTTCTTGCAAAAGTTTTCTAAGCCTAAAGCAATAGAATTAACAGGAAAACTTACAGATTTGACTAGATAAAGATGTAGAAAACATATGTCTGTACTTAAAAATCTAACATTGAATGAAACAACTCAGAATATTTAAGAACAGTGAAGGAGAAATATTTATGCTATGTAAAAAAATCATGTAATCAATTAGAAAAACCATTAAAAACCTAGTGGATAAGTGGATAAAAGACACAAACAAATATTTTCCACAAACTTCAAACAAACATATGGAAAAAGTTCAATTACAATAATAATCTAACATAAAATTTGATAAATATTTCCAAAAATAATGACACAACGCTGGTGAATATCTCATAAACCATTGCCAAACATTTCTGAGCAGAGAAAAAGGTGTTTTGGTTCTGTTTGATGGCAATTTGGTGATGTAGATCGGTATCCTTTGACTGAATATTTTTACTTTGGAAATAAATCCTAAGTCAGTCACCCCAAAATATAGAAAAAGTGTTATGTAGAATGCTCATAATAACAAAAACATTGAAAACTATTTAAGTGGCTAAAAGTATTGGAGAATAGGAAACCAACCACAGCACAAGATGGAATATTATGCTGTCACTACTCATGATACTTACGAGGCATCTTAAATAAAATGATAACATTCCTGTAACCCAAAGTCTAAATGTTGTGTAGGCGGATGATGGGTGCTCTTCCCTTTCTTTTTCTCCTCGTCTGTTTTTCCTTACTTTCTACAATAATCACATGTGAATTCTAGAACAAGAAGAACATGGTGAAATTTTAGGTAAAAGCAAGGGAATGCCCTGCATGGGGGTGTGTGTGTGTATGTGTGTGTGTGTGTGTGTGTGTGTGTGTGTGTGTGTTGGCGGGTGTCCTTGAGGTCATCAGGCAGGTCTGGAGGTGGGAGACGTGTGCCTGCTGTAAGGGCTTGTGTGCATTCCCACTTTCAGGGGTCCAGCCAGTGGGTGTGCTATAACCAGTGTTGATGATTGGTGAGTTTATTGGAACTAAATGCTTGGGATTATTTCATCAAATTACAGCCATCAAGGCATCGTTTGAGACCTGCACTAAAAATAGCACACTGGGTCCCTGCTCATCCACACGGGCGCTCTGGGCTTTTCTGTCGTGTGCGTAGCCGTGTGGGATGCCGTGTCTGCCTGCGGAGCCCGATATGGCAGCCATTCTTTCTAATAAACCTTTGATCTGTTGAATGGTGACTACAAAGCCCAGAGCCAAGGTAGCGGCGCAGGGAGAGTTTCACAACATGTGAGCAAGAAAGGATGGGTCCCAGGGGCTGCCTTACTGAGCCTGTAACAGCTAATTGGGCCTGTTAGGGTCAGCAATTAGCTTTGAGCTATTCAGAACTTCTGACAGGGACACCTTTATCTGTAAACCAGCTCTCAATCGAACAATAATGCCTCAGCCCATCAGGAGACAGAGCAGCACAAAGCCGGACGGGCATCTCTGGGTAGACAGAGCTTTCCTCGGCTGTGGAATTATTATATCATTCCCTGCGGTCCAATCCAGGGATTGCCTGGGCTACCTGAGGATAATGCGAGGCAATTCGTTAATGGGAGAAGCATCATTTTCTTTAGTCTCAATTTTTAATTTTTTTTTAAACTAAAAATTACATATTGGAGCAGTCCGAGGGTTATGTTTTCTTTTTCAGCAGTGAAAAAATACATAAAGTATTTTGCTTAAGAGATGATCTACTAGTGTTTTAAAGGTTAAGAAGTGTGACATTTGAAAAATGAAACTGTAGAAAACTCATCTCTGAGCAGTCTAAAATGTTTACTCCTGCTTTTGGTAGTTAAGAAGGGAACTTAGGCATCTTTCCTTATACCCTTAAGCCCTTTTTAGTTCCTGTCCCTTGCACTTAACTGCCTGAGAAAGAAAACCCATTGCTGTCCTTTACAAAGTAACCCTTTTATTCCCATAAAGAAACGGCCCATCTGCAGTGTTACCTTCTTATACTCCAAGGTCCAGGGATGGGTTTATTTTTTATTTTTTGGCTGGGGTGGGAAAGGAGGCTTGCTCTCCCCAAGGAGGCTGGTTTCCTAGAGCACAGGGTGCGCGCAGAGGAAAGCACCAACAGCCCTGCACAGTTTCCTGACCACCTCTGCCCAGGGCCTCTCAGGTCAGCCTCACTCCATCCCTCTCAGGAAGGCACTAAACCACAGGGCACAGGGAGCGCCACTCCGCAGGTCTGCGGTGACAGCTCTGTAATTTCAGCACTATTTGAATACCATGTAAGTGCCTTGGATATTTACGCGCCTTCATTTTACATCTGCTTTTTAGGTAATTGATTTGTACTTGTCTCTGCTAGATTTCAGTAATTTGCTTTCCTTTTCTTCTTTTCCATTTTTTTTTTC
The DNA here is from genome assembly GCF_009873245.2 of Balaenoptera musculus. Classification (NCBI taxonomy): domain Eukaryota; kingdom Metazoa; phylum Chordata; class Mammalia; order Artiodactyla; family Balaenopteridae; genus Balaenoptera; species Balaenoptera musculus. Next base: position 87,389,451 of record NC_045798.1, on the reverse strand, counting down.
CTGTTGCTCCGTCCCTGTTCTCCATCCTCACTGGAAAACCTAAAAAGCATTCCCATAATGACTTCTGGTTTCTGCAGCCTCTTTTCTTCTGAGGAAGCCCTGTCTTGCACCAGAGGGTCAGATTGATGGGGTCTGCCTAAATCTGCTAGTTAAGTTGTTCGGCGCGGCGACTACTATAGGAACCAGGGTGGCCTTGGTTAACTTTGTCAATGCCCCGCTGGAGTTTGGTACCCGGAGCTGATTGATTAGGTATCTGCAGATGCTCGTTATCTCCTGTGACGGCTCAGAGGTGTGTCCTTAGGTGAAACCTTGTGCAGGTGGGGAAGGAAGGTGGCGGGGGAGAGCAGATTTCATGGATGAATTTACTTGCAAAAAAAATAAATTCTTCCATGTGTCTGGGCCACCAATTTTTCACCAAGAAACTAGCATTTCATACCCTGCTAAAAGTTTACAGTTCCTTTTTTTTCTTTTTGGCCAGTACGTTTCTGTACCACTGAGCTGGCAGCTGAGGTCTGCCCCCCACACACACGGGGTGTCAGCTGCGGGCCAGCCTGGCAAGCAGCAAGAGGGGGGAGGGAGGAGCCAGAGGGAAGATGAAGCGCTTTATGACTGTGACCGGCCCGCCTGCAACTGCGTGTCACGTGTCAACAACCCCCAGCCTGCAGATCTCGGTGGATGTAACTTTCCCCTCATGACACGTCAGAGGCCTCGCGCCGGACTCGGGGGGATGCCGATGCCAGGTGCACCTGTAAGTCTCACGGCTGACAGGTGACCAGGCAGCCTTTCTAGAAGGAGCGGGGAGCAGGCCTTTTCTGAGAGCTGAGCCTCCAATAACACCAGGAAAGGGGGCAGCATTGTAGACAGCTGGGCCCACCAAGAGTTATTTCTAAAATCTGGATTAGATGATGATGTGAAGTCAGGTACAAACTGACGAGGACTCTTTCCCATCACCTGTGCTCCCTTGTTTATGTTACCTTTCAGACACCAGGGAGGTTCTCTGCTGGTACCTGTGTGATAGCTTCGAAGATGCAGGGCTGCCAAACATCACCTGCGTCATTTCTAAAGGGCACGGAGGGTGAAGGAAAGGAACAGGAAGGAAAGGATAAGGCACACAGAGAAAGGACCCTAGGGAGCAAAGACCTGGCACTCACCAAGGTTAGTCTGAAAAAATACAATTACCGGGATCAGCAAATTCTGTTTGTTTTGTTCTCACAACTTTAAAATAAAACATAGAAGACACGGGGATGAATGTGGAGATTAGGTTTGACATAAATACACTACCATGTGTAAAATAGAGAGCTGTTGGGAACCTGCCGTATAGCACAGGGAGCTCAGCTCGGTGCTCTGTGATGGGCTAGTTGGGTGGGATGGGGCGGGAGGGAGGGGATGTGTGTACGTGTGTGGCTGGTTCACTTCGCTGTGGGGCAGAAACTAACACAACATTGTAAAGCAATTATATTCCAATTAAAAAAAAAGCTCTATAAAAAAACCATGGAAGACACTGGTCTCTATGGGAGAATTAATTACTGTTTCTCTATTTCCCTTTATTTCCTATTTTTAATAAAACCTTGCAATAAATATGGGATGCTTAAAGGAAGGAAGATATTGTTCAGCCTATATTTATGAAATGAAAATGTTTGAAAACACACAGCCTTTTTATTAATAAAATCGATCAAAATAACACTTTCCACACCGGACAGAGATGATGTTTAAATGTCCAGTGCACACGGGGAGGATGGAGAACCCAGGTGGCACAGAGCGTCGGGGGAATCTGGGGGCGTCTGGTACGAAGGGGTGATGGGGGTGTGAGAGCTCTGTCCTCCCGGGACCCAGGACGGCAGGCAGGGTGGGACCGGATGGGTGGACGTGCCACTGGCATTGTGTGGAGAAAATGAGCATTTCACTTCCCAACAGTTCATTGTGGCTTCTTGTTGCCACTGCCTGGTGGCAGTGACCTCACAGCTCCACGAGGTCACTCTCTCCAGGTCCTGCTTCCGCTCTGTCTCCTGGGTGGGCACCCAGGAAGATCAGAGTCTCTTCCAGCGCAATTTGTCAGTAAGAGAAAGTACAGCCCCCTGACCCACAGCTATCTCCAAAGGTGACAGCAATATTCAAGGCACACTCAGGACATTTGCTCTTTGAAGCTCATCATGTTGGGACTTTTCTTTATCAATTACAGTAATTCTTACCCTTGTCTACTCGTTTTGTCCCCTGTTATATTTAAGGTGAAAGCTTTGTATAATATGTGTGCACATGTGTATATGGGTACACGCACTTATTTCATTTTGAACGAAAGCTATCCTTTGAAAATTTTCAACACAGGATTTGTTTTAAAAATGCCAATTTGAGAAAATATTCAATTTGGTAATCATTATTTTTTCAATTTTTATATTTTTAATTTCCCGGGCCCTTTGATTTGTCAGATATTTTACATATAAAAAGGTAATTTGTCAAAAACTTTGCAACATTTTTGTATTTGTCATTTATATCAATTTTTTAAAATTAAGACTTCTTTTAGAGCAATTTTAAATTCACAGCAAAATCGAAGTGAAGTAACAGAGATTTCCCTTGTACCTCTTGCCCCTCCACTGTCGACGTCCTCCACCAGAGAAGTACATGTCCTAACTGATGGAACTACATTGACACACCATGATCACCAAAGTTCATAGATTACATTAGGGTTCACTCTTGGTGTTACATGTTCCATGTGTTTGGACAAATGACTAATGATATGTATTCACCATTATAATGTCATGCAGAGTATTTTCACTGCCCTGAAGATCCTCTGTGCTTCTTTTGACCATCCTTCCTTCCCTCCACCCCTGGAAATGACTGATCTTGTTTCCATATTTTTGCCTTTTGCAGAATGTCATATATTTGGAATCATACAGTGTGTGTGGCCTTTTCAGATTGACTCCTTTCACTCAGTAATATGTATTCAAGGTTCCTCTATGTTTTTTCATGGTTTGATAGCTCCTTTCTTTTTAGGGCTGAGTAATATTCCATTGTCTGGATGGACCACAGTTTATTTATCCATTCACCTACTGAAGAACATCCTGGTTGCTTCCAAATTTTTGCAATTATGAATAAAGCTGCTATAAACATCCATGGGCAGGGTTTTGTGTGGTCATAAGTTTTTAACCCTTTTGGGTAATTGCTAAGGAGTGTGACTGCTGGATCATATGTTGAGTACATTTAGTTTTGTAAGAAGCCACCAAGGAAGACAAACTGTCTTCCAAATTTGGCTGTACCACTTTGCATTCCCACCAGTGATGAATGAGAGTTCCTATTGTTCCACTTCATTGACAGTATTTGGTGTTGTCAGAGCTCCAGATTTTGGCCATTCTAATAGGTGAGTGATGGCATCTCATTGTTGATTTAATTTGTATTTCCCTGATGATATATGGTGTGGAACATCTTTTCATATGCTTATTTGCCATCTGTACATCTTCCTTGGTGAGGTGTCTGTTAACATCTCTGACTCAGTTTTTAATCAGGTTGTTGTTTTTCCTTATTGTTGAGTTTTAAGAGTTCTTTGTATATTTGGATAACAGTCCTTTATCAGATGTGTCTTTTGTGAATATTTTCTCCAATCTGCGGTTTGTCTTCTCATTCTCTTGACATTGTCTTTCTCAGAGCAGACGTTTTTAATTTTAATGAAGTCCAGCTTATCAATTATTTATTTCATGGATCATGCCTTTTGTGTTTTATCAAAAAAGTCATAGTCATACCCAAGGTCATCTAGGTTTTCTCCTATGTTGTCTTCTAGGAGCTTTATTGCTTTTGTCTTACATTTAGGTCTATGATCAATTTTGAGTTAATTTTATGAAGGTCTGTATGTAGATTCATGATTTTACACGGGGATATTCCAGCACCATTTGTTGAAGAGACTATCTTTGTTGAATTGTGTTGCCTTTGCTCCTTGTGGGTCTATTTCTGGGCTTTCTATTCTGTTACACTGATCTTGTCTACTCTTTTGCTAATGCCACACTGTCTTGATTACTGTAGCTTTATAGAAAATCTTGAATTTGGGTAGTGTTGGTCCTCCAACTCTGTTCTTCTCCATCAATATTGTGTTGGCTACTCTGGGTTTTTTGCACATAAATCGTAGGATCAGTTTGCCAGGATTCATAAAATAACTTCCTGGGATTTTTGATTGGGATTGCATTCGAATCTATAGGTCAAATTGGGAAGTACTGACATCTTGACAAAATTGAGACTTCCTATCCATGACCATGGAATATCTCTCCATTTATTTAGTTTTTCTTTGGTAATTTTCATTAGACTTTTGTAGTTTTTCATGTACAGATCTTCTATCTATTTCATTAGATTTATACCTAAGTATTTCATGTTTTGGGTGTTAATGTAAATGTTTTTAATTTCAAATTCCACTTGTTTATTGTTAGTATATAGGAAACTAATTGACTTTTGTATATTAACGTTGTATCCTGAAACCTTGCTATATTAGTTCCAAGAGTTTCTTTTTGTTGATTATTTCAGATTTTCTACGTAGACAATCTTATCATCTGCAAAGACAGTTTTATTTCTTCCTTCCTTATTTGTATACCTTTTGTTTCTTTTTCTTATAGCATTAGCTAGAACTTCCAGTGTAATGTTGAAAAGGAGTGCTGAGAGGGGATCTCCCTGTCTTGTACCTGATCTTAGTGGGAAAGCTTTGAGTTTCTTACCATTAAGTATGATATTAGCTGTAGTTTTTTTTTGTTTTGTTTTGGTAGATAGTCTTTAACAAGTTGAGAAAATTCCTTTCCATTCCTAGTTTACTGAAAATTTTTAAAAAATCTCTAAAATCTTTAAATCCTTTTTGTATGATCATGTGATTTTTCTTTTTAGTATGTTGACTGATGCATTATATTAATTTTTTATTAAGGTATCAGTGACATATAACCTTATATTCATTTCAGGTGTACAACATAATGATTCAATATTTGTATATGTTGCAAAATGATCAGCACAATAAGTCTAGTTAACGTCTGTCACCATACATAGTTACAATTTTTTTTCTTTTTCTTGTGATGGTAACTTTTAAGATCTACTCTCTTTGGAACTTTCAAATATATAATACAGTGTTACTAACTATAGTCATCATGCTGTACATTACATACCCATGACTTATTTATGTTGTAACTGGAAGTTTATACCTTTAGACCCCAAAAGTGGGTGAAGGGGGTCAAAAGATATACTAATTTATTTACTTTTAATTAATTAATTAATTTTTGGCTGCATTGGGTCTTTGTTGCTGCATGCGGGCTTTCTCTAGTTGCAGTGAGCAGGGGCTACTCTTCATTGCGGTGCAAGGGCTTCTCATTGCTGTGGCTTCTCTTGTTGCAGAGCACGGGCTCTAGGCGCGTGGGCTTCAGTAGTTGTGGCACACAGACTCAGTAGTTATGGCTCATGGGCTCTAGAGTGCAGGCTCAGTAGTTGTGGCGCATGGGCTTAGTTGTTCTGAGGCATGTGGAATCTTCCCAGACCAGGGCTCTAACCTGTGTCCCCTGCATTGGCAGGCAGATTCTTAACCACTGCGCCACCAGGGAAGCCCAAAATATGTTAATTTAAACTTGAGAATTAAGCAAGGATGTTCAATCTCATCATTATTATTCAACGTAGTACTGGAAGTTCTAGCCATTACAATAAAGAAACAAAAGGAAATAAAATTCATACATATAAGAAAAGAAGAAATAAATCTGTCCCTATTTGCAGATAACATGATGGTCTAGGTAGAAAATCTCAAGGAATTTAGAAACAAACAAACCAAAACATCCCACTGTACCCTGGTAGAACTAATAAGTGAGATCAGCAAGTTCACAGAACAAAAAATCAGTACACAAAAATTTCTATATGCAAACTGTGGAGATGTGGAAACCAAAATTGCAAGTACAATACTGTTTATAATTGCTCCAAAAAAATCAACTGCCCAAATGCTTAGATATAAATCTAATAATAGATAGAACTTGTATGCTGAAAACTAGGGAATGTTGATAAAAGAAATCAAAGATCTAAACCAATGGAAAGTTCATGAATTGGAAAACTCAACATAGTAAATGTGTGTTCAGTCTAAACATATCTGTGCTAAACATGTACATATATCAGATTTTACTGACTTCTTGTTTTCCTTAAATATGAAACCACAAATGTCCTTATGATCATTAAGTTCCGTACTTTTACTTTAATGGTGGAGCAATCAAGCCCAAAAGATATGCGTGACAGCTTCTGCAGGGATTTTGTCACCAGGACTGGATGATGCATCTCTTGATTCTCCATCAGGTTCCATGAAATCCTCACCAGCTTTCTAATTCCCTAGCATGGCAGTTATAAACTCCCTGGTCTGTACTCTTGTTTGACCCCCTCGTATAATTATACGTTTAATAATTTGTTGCATGGATACATGTCTCCTGGTCCTTATTCCTGTTTATGTGTGTTGGGGAAGCCATGATGCTCGGGAAACGGATGCCACTGGGCACAGGGCTGGTCCTCATGTAAACCTCTCCACCCTCTCTCCATGTCTACCAAAATGCGGCGTATGTCTTAAAAGATGTGCAGCCCCCCTTAGTAGCCCTAATGAAAACAACAGCTTTTTTCCTTCCTGTTTACCAAGTATTTACACTGTCCTTTTAATCTGATATTATAAGGGCAACTATTTTCCTGCTTTTACATAGAAAAGACGCCTTTTAGAGAGAGCATCCTTTTATTGTCCCCTTCCCCCCAGAATCCATTCGTTGTCACTTTCACTCTCTCACTAGAAAACGCTGCCCATCAGAGGGACTAAAAATATAAAACGTAAGACTGTATTCCCCCACACCCCAAATTAAGCCTTCCAGAAGGATATTAACATGCCCCAATTCCCTCTATCTGTTGAATTTTTTAGCAACTCAATCCCCAAAACCATTTTTATATTTGATCACATATGAGCTGAACCAGGGTAATTGACACTAATGATTTTCAGCTCATATTTATTTGTCTGTTGTTTCATTCTGACTCTATTCTTCCCTTTCCGTTTCTGATTTTCTCCCATTTTATGCTAAGTTCCACCGAGATCTATCTATCTTGGCTTCACAGAGTCCCAGGACTCAGAAGCTAATCATATCCCAGAGCACTGATGCTGGATGTCCTGTGGTGTTTGGAATTTACATGAGTTGTTTATTCGCACACTCTTGGTTAGGGATCATTTCACTGTGGATAGCATAGCCTGGCAAACACATACGCACGCAGATACACACACATTCACAAACAGATATCCCCAGTTAAATATTCATGATCCCGAAGATTATCATAGGGCTTTTCATACAGAGAAATGACCAGCATTGTCACTCAAGGCCTGTATTGCCTTCTGCAGAGGCTGCTAAACAGTATATTATCACATCCACTGTGTGACAGACAAGTTCCAGAAGAAACGGCTAATAACAATGAATTAATGTAGAGTGGGTTTGAGGGAGAAAAAACAGGACAAAGGAACTTTGAAAGAGGAGATAAATGTGACTGCACATTTTGATTTGGCCTCCCTCGAATTCAACCTGAATGCTGCATTAAGTTCTTTCCCCTCAGTGGTCCATTCCCGAGAGGATGGAGTTGACCTGTGGGAAGATATTCAATGGCAATTATTTCAGTTAAATCAAACAGAAACCGAGCTTGAAAAGGAAATAAATTTCATCTTTCTACTTCTCTGTATTGTACTTCAAACGTACAGCGTGTTCATATCCTACTATTTAGTGATCTTTACAAAGAAAAACATGCGACCTTTGAATTCAACCCTTTCCTTCATTTCAACCCAGATAGGGATGTCCTCTTACAGGAATTAAATACAGTATGTCATGTGCCAACGCAAGGAATAGAAAATTTAGAATCCTCTTTGTGGCCAGCAGATGACAACTGGCCTAAGGAGAACAGATGATTGGAACGGAAGGAGTCACATTACAGTCCCTCGAAGACCACAGATTTCCGTACGCAGTCTTCTCCACCCTGTTCCCCACCACATCTGGGCTCAACTGGCAGCTGTAATTACTTTAATTGAAATTGCCACTGTCTCATCAGACTGAATGCTCCCCATCATATTAATAGAATTTAAACAAAAGGTCATACTTGGCTTGCAATAGAGTGGCGATAACTGTTGGCATGAATATTTTATGGAGAATAAGGGATACATTTACATAGAAATGCAGTATACATGTGTACTAGTTATTGTGGATATAGTGACTCATTACTCAATCAACAAACAACAAAATGCTCACCAGGTAATAGGTGCCTCCCTGAACTCCAGGGAGCCAAAGGTGAATAAAGGTCACCTCTGAGGAGTTCACGATTTAGTTTAACAGTACAATGCTTTGGGAAAAAAATATGTCTATAGAAGAGGATACCAAAAATGCTAAGAGGGCAGACTAAAAGTACAAAAATATACCTCAAAAGAATGAATAAAAAGTTGATATTTTAAAAAGATGGATTAGTGGGACAAATTTCTAAAGAAGGCAATAAAAGCAACATGCATGGATACCAGGAAAAAATGTTGCTGGTTTATTTGAACAATAGAATGTCAAAAGCTTTGTACGAGAGAGTTTAGAAAACTTCTTCACTGTGTGAGTTCCCTCGGAAGCAGAAAGGAAGACCTGGGATCTCACTGATGATGGAAGAGGATTAGGAGGGATGACCACTCAGAGGGGAAGCGGGAGGGCCGACCCCAGGGAACCAAAGATTCTTCAAGGGAAGCATCTAATCCCAAGGTCCCGGGTCTAGACATGGAGCTACACTCAGAATAACAGAGTACAGTGAGGAAGTTCAGGGGGATAAGGATCTAGAACACAGCAGGGTGCTTTTTATCGAAGATGTATGAATGGGCACGAGTGGTAAGGGCAAAAAACTGGTTCAGACACACCCCCCAAAAATCTAAGAATTGGTGAAAGATGCATTTCAAGATATGGTTAGCTAAACAATTCTTGACTGTTTACATCTCCTTTGGATAACCGATCAGCAGATATATCTAAAAATATACAAGACACCATATGTAAGACAAGGTACTTGAAAATAAGGGATGGGAATATAAAGAACTAGAAAAACAGGGCTCATGCTTTGAAATAGCTTTTGATCTCTTTAAGCAATTCAGATCGATCTTCATCAAATGTTTATAACTCTATTGTCTAGAGCTGAGAGAAATTTTTACGGGTTGCTTCCAGAATAAAAATACCTAGGAGGGAGGCATTGTGTCATAATAAAAAGAGCACTACACTTGGAGTCAAGGGTTTTGAGTGCTGGTTCTGTCTCTTACTAGTTGAGTTACTTTATGCAGTTCACTCTATACCCTGAGACCCAGTTTTCTCATCTGTAAAGTTGGAGCACTAATATCCACCCATATCAGTTAGGGTTCTTGGATTGCAAGCAACAGAAATTTATTATAACCAATGTAAGCACAAAATGGTTTTACTGAAAGGATATCATATAGCTCATAGAAATAAGGAGAACACTGGAGAAACATTCTCATAAAGGGCAGGAATCAGGACATCTTCTGGGTTCTGAGTAGCAAGAACTAACCAATGATTATGTCAAGGAACCACGACTGAAATTAATGAGATCCAACTATTTTTTTTATCCTTGCACATTCTGTTCAAGGGTCAGTATTCTAGGACAGAGAGTCCAATTAGGCAGGCTTGGGTCACGTGCTCCCTCTTGGGCAAGGGATGGGCAGGAACCCTAGTAGTGAGACCCACCAGATTGCACGCATGGCAAAGAAGTTATATCCTAAAAGGATGTCAAAACAAGGTTGACAGGGAAGGGAGAAAGAAAAACCCACAACTCTTCACCACAGTTAGGACATGCATTGTTAACTGGGGACCAGTGTGGGAGGTTTCTCTGTTTCTCCTGTAGCAGATGCCTTAATGGCCTCTGTACTCTGTGTTCCTGTGCGTGCACACAGCGTCCTACTGCATATCTCACCCGTGGGCTGTCTTTGGAGAGTCATTTTAAAATGCATTTATTATACGAGAGCAGAGAGTCCATTGGCCGACTGTGTCCCCTGGGGGATGTGGAGGACACTCCTGTCATTAGCACAAGGAGGAATGCTCCAGCGTCAGCTGCGAGAAGCCCAGCTGTGGGCCGTTTCCAGTCAGAGAGGGCTGACTTGAGAAATGCTAGTCTGCACCTGGCCTCCTGGCGTCAGTAAGGATGATAACATTCCAGAGTGTCAGAGGCCCGGCATCTAGGGTTAGAGATAAAATGCATGTAATCACTGTGAATAGCAGTAAAGACCCAATGTTAACGGGGCACCTGGACCTACAGAATCTGTGGTCCTGGAAACTAGACCATGGTGTTCCTAAGGGTGAAACAGTTAGAGGGCCGATGAAGGTATTGCCTGACTTATATCACCAAAATGATCTAAAAAAGTCGTATGTCAGTTAGGGTAAAATCTGGATCCCTTGCCCAGTTTCCAGGTGAAAGTCCATCAGTAGAAGAGAAGACAGGTCCCCTTGAGAAAGGATCTGGCCGTGTTATGCTAATTATGTGCAATAACTGGTTCCACTCTTTCTCCAGGGGGACTATGGCCATTCACTAGAGTAACTGAACATGGTGGGGAAGGAGAACACCCAGGTCCATCAAGATACTGCATACAGAGCTTGAGCCAACACTGACGCCAGGGACCCCAAACACTAACCTGCCTTCCTCCCCATTAAAATGGGGGCATAGGGAGATCACTTAAAATGCAGAGCCCTGACCTGAGTCCACTTCAAAGTGAGTTCTGAATGGAATGGCAGAGATAAGAGGTAAGTAGTAAGTGGATATCTGGGCAGCGGCCGAGAGCTTGGCTGGAAGGAGCAGAATTGCAGGAGGTCTGGGGGAGGGGCGTGTGTGCAGACTTGGGGGGATGAGTACACGCTGCGTATTGCTTTGCATCCTGCATACGACCACTGGAGCGCACTGGCCCAGAGGAACCAGCAAACCAGCTGGGGACAAGTGAAGGAAAGCCAGTCCCCCTCCTGGTCCTGCAGGAGCCACCCACTGGGCTCCAGAGAGGAACAGCCCAGCGGTAGGCTGGTGACCACTGATGGGCCACCCAGACCTGCCCAGTGCTCTCCGGTGCCTCTCCTTTCCCCTCCTCCCAATCTCCTGTCTGCAGATCCATTCACCCACTCTAGAGTTTGTCCTTCTGATTTACTGTTTTCCGCCTTTTTCTTTATTATGTTTTCCTCTCTGCTTTCTTTCAATTAGGAAGGCTTGAAATTATTTTACAAATACATGATTTGAACACTTCATCAGTTTTCTTTCCATATAGAATGCAGTTGAGGGAGTACTTGTATTCTACACAGAAAGAATGCAAGTACTTGTGGGCACAGCTTCAGTTACATAGATTTTAATCTGTAATATTCATGTTTTATTTTTTCTGTTATTGCACTTTTAATTTCCTCTTTGACCATGTAGTAATTTGCAAGAGTGTTTTTAAGTGTATAAGAAGTTTTTCCTTAAATTTTTGTTATTCGTCACCTGTTTTATTATGTTTTCTAAATGAATTGTCGTTGTGACTCTGAAGGTCATCTCTTGTTTAATGAATACATGAGAATGTGGGGTCTTAGTCCTCTCTTCTAACGTTGTAATTTTAAAGAATTATTTTTTTGGTTATTTGTTTCCTGACTTTGGCAATATAGACTTCATTTTCTTCACTTTATTCTTTCTTTTTTTGTTCTCTTGTGGTTTAGAAAGTGAATGCCATGTTTTAAATTTTACCAGTAGTTAGCTAAAACTTTAAAAATAAATATTGCATTAGTCTAATTAAGATTTTAAATGGTAGAAATTTTCTCCCTTTATGCAGTATAAGGAATTTATTATTTTTTTAAACTTTCTGCTGCATTTCCAGTTTTATTAACCTGTTTATATCCTGTGTTTTAAAACGTGTTTTCTATTGCAATTTTTTTATCCTTAATATTTGAAAAAAGTTTTTGGATATTTGTATGTGTTTAATCATTTTTGTGTTTATTACACATTCTAATCTATCATGAATGACTCACTATTGGTCTTTTTTGGTTTTCTTAATGATCCAGAGCAAGGATTCTCACCCTCTGGCCTATGGGCCAAATCCAGCTGCCACCTGATTGTGTATGGTCCTGAGCTAAGAATGGTTTCACATTTTTATATGATTTTTTAAAAATCAGAAGATGAATCATATTTCGTGATTCATTTTCCACAAATAAAGTTTTATTGGCACTCAGCCGTGCCCACTCATTTATGTATTGTCAAAGGCTGCTTTAGCAGTAGCAGAGTTTGTTAGTTGCCACGGAGACCACAGGGCTCACAAAACCTAAAATATTTACTGTATGGCCCTTCTAGAAAATGTTTGCTTACCTCTGATCTAGAGCAGTGATTCCAGCGTTTTTCCTAGGAACACACGTGAGGGATGATATTTATGATGTGTTGGAACCCAGTCCCTCCCCCAGGCCCTGAGTTTGCCCGAAAGTGAAACACTGCAATATTTATAATTGCCAGGGATATCGATGGTGTGTCAATGATGGTGCTTATTACAGGCTGAGTGTATAGCAATGAGGCTGAATTCCATTACCCTAACCTCCCCATCACTCTCAATTAAGCCCATCGGCATGCAAGGGTATGAGAGCCCTGTCACTCTAGGGATGACCTTAAATCTTTTCTAGTTTATTACGCTTTTGAAGAGTCAGTTGTAAACTCCGTTGCTTTATTGTGATGAAATTTCTCGTGACACTCTCTCACCTGGAATGTCGTGCACGATCACTGCTGAAGAGCTGCTTTTCAGGTGCTGGCTTCAGCAAGAGCCCCCCGGGCAGCATGTCTTCCGCGACATGACATATTTGGACCTGTCTCTGTTATTTGCCTCTTTCCTGGTACCACTAAACAAGATGTTCTGGGTCTATTTTTGTTCACCGCAGTGCTATGTTGATGAAAAATATATACCCCGACACACTCCCAAGGAAGATCTGGTTCATGGGGTGGATCTCCATCCTTTTCTATTTTTTTTAAAAAAAATTTAATTTATTTATTTATGGCTGTGTTGGATCTTCGTTTCTGTGCGAGGGCTTTCTCTAGTTGCGGCAAAGCGGGGGCCACTCTTCATCGCGGTGCACGGGCCTCTCACTGTCGCGGCCTCTCTTGTTGCGGAGCACAGGCTCCAGACGCGCCGGCTCAGTAGTTGTGGCTCACGGGCCCAGTTGCTCCGCAGCATGTGGGATCTTCCCAGACCAGGGCTCGAACCCGTGTCCCCTGCATTGGCAGGCAGACTCTCAACCACTGCGCCACCAGGGAAGCCCCTCCATCCTTTTCTAATCCTACTCAAGAAATCATAATGAATTGGCAACTTCCTGCCCTCCTGGAGATTACAGTGTGAGGCAGTCATTAAACAAAAGAATGAAGATATGATCTGAGGAGAGCTGTGGGGGAGGAGGGGAGGGACCACTAGAACCCAACATAACAGGGACATGTCTTTTGAGAAGTAACACATCAATGGAGCCTTGAAGCCTAACTTGGAGAACAGAAGAAGTGCTTCCAGTAGAAGAAATAAAACACGTGGAGGCCCAAGGGCAAAGGAGCACAGCATGGGGGAGGCACGCACAGGGGTTCAGTACTCAGCTTCAGAGCCTGAGAAGGAGATGAGGAAGGGCCCGTAGACCTTGTCCGAACAGCTGGGCTCGGTCTTCCCAGCAGCATGAAGCCAGGAAGGGTGCTCAGAGCAGGAAAACCGCATTAGGGTTTTTGGAAGATGGCTGCATGGGCTGATGGCAGGTAAGCTGCAGGCTGAGGTACCAAATAGGAGACTCAGGTAGTGCAGGTGAGTCCTGAGTAGGGATACGTCCCAGAAGATGAAGGGGAGGCGCAGAGTCAGGAGATGCGTGAGAGGTGAGTGGACGCAGTGGCCGATGGGGGTGAAGGGAGAAAGCAGTCACCATCCGTCTCAGGCTCCCAATTCAGGCGCCCCAGACCGAGACGGGATGGCTGGAAAAGGGAAGTCTCAGAGCTGAAAGTGGTCCCTGGAGATGGCGTGGGTGAGGGCGAGGGTCTATACCCCCGAGCAGCAAGGCCCGGCGGTCCTCCTGGGGGGTGAGCTGCCTCCCAAATTATCCTCTTACCACGCTCTGTTTGTTTCCTCTGAGGCTCCGAAAACCGTCTGTGATCACTTAATTTACCTATTTCTTACTTTTTCAGTGTCTATAGTATTTTCCTATGGCTTCTGTAGCAAATGACATCAAACCTCATGGCTTAAAACTACAGGAATTTATTCTCTCTCAGTTCTGGAGGCTGGAAGTCTGGATTGAGCAGCAATGCCTGAAATCAAGGGGGAGAAGCCGTTCTCGTGTCCTCCGGCTTCTGGTGGTCCCAGGCGCTGGGGCAGCATCACTCCATCTCTGTCCCTGGGGTCCCAGGGTGCCTCCCCTCCTGGAGCTCAGCATCCCTCGGACTCTCAGTTTTAAGGACACGGGGATGCACTAAGGGGCATGTGGATAACCAAGATAATCTCCCCTGCAGAATCCTTCACTTAATCCCACCTGCAAAGTCCCTTTCTGCTTTTTAGGGAAGTATTCACAGGTTCCAGGAGTCAGGATGTGGATTTTTTTTTGTTGGGGCGTGGGGTGCAGGGCAGTGGCGGCTGTTCCTCACCCCAACTCACTGCCTTTCTCTCTAGAACTTAATGTCCCTGAGGGCAGACCCTCTGCCGGTCACCATGACCACGCATCCCCTGCACTAGCTCAGTGGTTGACACCTAGGAAGTATTTAATATAGATTCCTCAAACTCAACAGCATGATTGAAAATGTTATTTTCTTTCCCTAACACCTTTAAAAGAAGGTAACAGTAACTTTCCACATGGCAGGTCTAATGCACATTTCCTTCTCTTACTGAGGCTCCTTTGCTAAGCCCCTCTGGTGTCCACTGTTCTCTCCACGAACTCCTGAGTCCTTTGGCTTCTCTTGAAGGCCGTGGGGAGACTGTGAGGCTTGATAATTTGGGAGACACGAGATTGTCATTGGGAACCATGCGGAGTCGCCTTGTTTGGGAGTGAGCGGGGGCCGGGTGCCCTCCTCACCGTGTCCAGGGCAGCAAGCCTGCTAGGGGATGATGGGCAGCTGGACAGCGTCTCACAGCGTGATGCCTTCGTGTGCTGGTCTGCTGGAAATCAGCATTTTCACCAACCATCAGGCACAGTCGAGTTGTGGAAGGTGGTGGTGGTGATATTCAAGTCAGGCATGAGATTGGGGTTACATCCTGGGGACCTTGATCCCGTGGCTCATGTACTATTTGCATCAGGGTACAGAACTAGCATGGAATTATGCACACGTTTTTACTTCTGTGCCTGGGAAAGTGGGAAAGTGATGGGACCTGTGGCTTCCTGATTCTGTATAGTTGTGTTTTTAAATAGTTCCACTAAATATCAAAATTGATCCTGGCCGTGAAATACATGGATGTGTAATCTGAGAATGCTTTCTTGCTGCTTTCCCCATCAAACTTATAAACATAAATTAAAGATGATTTGAAGTTCATCTTGTTAGCTTCTCAATGATAAGAGTATTTTGCTTGGCTTATTTTGACCCTGGGAAGATATCTAAAATCTTATGTCTTCATGAATTGAGAACCAAGCACCAAACACGATTTCTTCTCCTTCAAGTGTGGCCTGTTCCGAATATTAAAGCTGAAATATCTACCAGGCCATGACTCTCCTTCATGGAACTCCAGGTTATAATCATGGAAATAAGTGTTTCCAGTCTTGGGCTTCCTCAATGTTGCATCCATTTGAAGGCCCCATAGAGCTGGGAAATCTCAGCTCTTGAGATACGAAAGTTGTGGTCCAGCCAAATCCTTTAAGAGCAGTGCTTCCATAATTTAAAAGAAGTAAGATGTTTACTTACTTGTTGTGTCCCTGGAAGGTCTGCTTGGCGACATCATCACAATCTTCATCATCAATATTGTAAGCAGCAGCAACAATATTGTAACAGCTGACATTTGTGGGCCATTTATCTGTGCCAAGTACTGTGCTAAGCGCTTTGCAAGCATTATGTTATGAAATTATAGTAATAATCCGATTAACATCCTGTTTTTAAGTAAGTATGCTGAGGCTCAGAGAGATTAAGTAATTTATCCAAAGTAACACAGCCGGGACCCGAGGGGCTGGAGCTAGAGTCTAAAATGCCAGATTCCACAGTCGTGAAATCTACCCAACTGGTCTCCTGTTGCCATTGCTGTAACAAGCACATCCTTTCATGATCTACTGCAAAACAAACTTGGCCTATTTATTTGAAATAAATAGAATCCATAAATGGAAATCCATAAATTTCCTACAATTGTTTAAATTTGGAAATAAATGCTTAAGGGTGATCTGACCTTCCACCAGAAGCATAAAGTATAAGTTTGTCCTGCAAACATTTTAAATTTAAAACCTCCACACATACCCATATTTTTTATTGATAACGATCACATTTTTGTAATTTCAAAGGTAGGCTACATTTCTTCTGGTTAATGAACTTGAGTTACCACGAAATGACTGCTCATTCGTCCCAGGACTCTATAAGCCCTGCATTCCTGGGTCATTCAGAGGACCTAGTAGGGAGGTATTTTGACTGCATTTTTAACATCGAGAAAATGGTTCTTCCGACAGGGAAAGTAATTTACCTGAGCGCGTAAGGAAAACAGTTGGGATTTGAACCCAGATTGTGTTTATTCCAAAGTCTATGCTCGTCTAACTAGAATGAGAAAGTATTATCTTCAATTGGTAAGAACTGAAAAAAAAAAGTTATTCTTGACATCACTCACTTATCTCTACTGTTTGAAGGACTTTGGTCTGACAGCATTCCTCTGAATTCTGAATTAGTTTTAATCCTGCTTTGTCGTTAAACTTAACATTTGAGATAAATAATAAGAAAATAAAATTACAAACAATAAAAACTTTTTTTTATGGAATTATGAAGTTTTTCAAATCGGGTCAATGTGTTCTTGGTTAGAAATCATACATAAATTGAACTCAACCAAATTCTATGGCTCCTAAATCTTAGAAACTGGGCATTTATTTTTAATTCTAAGCATTTTACGTGGTTCCCAATTTATATGTATTCAAATATTGGATGAATTTGATAACAATCCTGTTAATTTTAAGATAAGTAGGATGAGACACCTGGTTATGATGGAAAATTAACAGTATCAAATGATATTTTAATATTCTAATACCCAGGAGAAATTTAGGTAACCATTATCATTATGTTAACAACGTTGTCTGGCTTAGAGATTTTTTGCTGTATTAAAAATGTGGACAGAAACACTGATGGCATTTTGTTTCATAAATGACAAGAGAAATAAAAAAAGCAGTGAGAACTTATTTAGTTTGAAAATTGTATTGATCCCTTTCTCCTCTTATAATATGTTAGTCTGGCCACTAAACTAACTTTCTCTTTGTCCAATTACACAGAGAAAGAAATAGAAATTGTACATTTAGTATTTCAATATTGAAGTTCTAGTATAAGCTTCAAACCTACCACTTTACATTTACCATAGAAATTGCGTTCCTGTGGACAATTTGAAAGGATTTTACAAAAATTAATTACTTAAAAATTCATTGCATTTAAAAATCTATTGCCTTCTCTGACTGCTTTAAAGTTCCTTTCAGACATTTTCATTTATCTTACAACTCTCTTGTTTGAAACAATAAAATGGTTTATTATATAGTTTTGAACGAGAAAACTTGCTGAAAAATAACTGTTTATTCAACATTAACTATATAAAGATACATACATCTTCAACTTGCTTAATCCAAATACTGAAGAAATTCCTCATTCACTACTATAAATATCTATGTATATGATAATAAATCCATATTTACTCTATTTTTCTTTTGGATTTGCAAAAATAATTTCCTTTTTCATGCTTCCATGGTGAGACGCTTACTACCTTGGTTTCCTTGGTCCTTTCTTTCTTCCTTCCTCCCTGCCTCCCTCCCTCCTTCCCTCCCTCCTTTCCTTCTTTCCTTCCTTCCTTCCTTCCTTGCTTTTCATGAGTATGTTTCAGTGGTGTAGGGTAACTTTAATGTGACTCTTAACCCACAAATCCTGGGAGGGCCTGACTTTAGCTCACAAAATTTTTAAACACCATGGTAGGGTCATTGGTATCCACAAGTGCCAACCTTTGGCTTTACCACTTAAGGATGTTATCATGTCCCTGGGGAGACAGGACATATAGATGCCCAGGACAAAACCATGGTGGAGTGTTGCATAACCACGTGGAGAGGAATTTGCAATGCCCTGTGCTATTGCTTGTTTGATTGTTGCAGGAGGAGCAGGGGAACTAATCCTGGAAGAACACAGATTGCTATGGGCTGGAGAGAGATTTACTTTGCGTTGGCATTCTTACTGTCTGCCGACAAACAATGAAGAAAATCCATGTTTCTGACTCATCCTAGATATCTCACAAGGACCAGTGACAAGATTCTCTATTTCCTATTATTATATTAATAAATTTAAGAGGAAATTGTGAAAAAAAAGCAGCACCTGAGAAAATATGTTTACCATGATCTCAATTTGATTAGCAGTTAAAACCAGGTTTCTATGGAGGGTCCTGTGTTTGGCTGATTTGTTTGTTTTGGTGGTTGTTTTCTTTTGCTGCTTCTTGAAGCTTCTGGTTTCAGAGACTAGATACCAGGAAGATGGAAACTCATCGATAATTCCTTCAAGTCTTCAAAATCTTGAAATCATTTTTCCAGCTTTATTAAGAATCTCCATTTCTTTTCCCAAAGAATGACAAAAGAACATGTGCCCATGTTAAAACAAAACAAAACAAAACAAAACAAAACACTTTTGCCAGCAGTTTTTCTAATAAGGTAATTTAAACAGATCAGATGTCTGAGAGAAGTGAATAATATTACCTGGGGACTTTTTGCTGCAGTGGATGCATTCCTGGCCTTTACGTGATTAAACTTAGAAGTATGAGTTGGGCCAAATGTGTAGATATGGAATTCGCTAAATTACTTCCTCTGACTTCCTTATTTCTCAGGCAGCAATAATTTGATTATAATTGAGCTTCATAATTGGGCAACATACACATATATATTCTGAACAGATTTCTACATATACAAGTGTGCTTTCCTCTGAAAAGCAGAACGCATGTGTTTAATTTGCACACATATTTATCCTAACTTACTTGATTAAAAAAATAAAATAAGTAAGTCCAATAAACTACCCTTACTTCTGGTGGGAAACACATTTCAAACTCCAGGGAGGGCAGAAAAACACCCAGTGTGATTCATAGTGCTCATTACTGAGTCTCTCCTCCGACCACCACACACCTCAGAAGGTCTCATTATCCCCCTTCTGTAAGAAATGAGAGAAGTGAAATAAGGAGTGAAATATGAAAAAAGCGAATACTTTGGTCCACGTCTGAAGTTGGCTAAGACTTTATTATTTAGGTAACTTTTGGTGCTTTCCTCTGGGCTTACAGTACAGACCTAGGAGGAGACATATAGTCACTGAATTGTTTCAGCTTTTCCAAATAGTATTGAAATGGACTTAATTGTTACACGAGAGGAAAACCCATGTGTCTCCAGAGACTATTAGTGTCATTTAAAGGGCTAAATGTATCATAAAACCTGTCTTTAACAGAATAAAATTGTACAGACCAACACAATTTTAGCTAATGTTTTCCACATTTCTTGAAAAAAGAGAGAAAAAAAGCAAGAAGAAAAGAAAAAAGAGAAAGAAAGAAAACATTGGCTGTAAAGTAAGTCTATTAGGTACCTAAATTATTAGGAACACTTTAATTCTGTAGACATCAAACAGCTTTTTAAACATTAAAAGGAGTTTGTAGCAAGGTAGGTGCAAAGTAGATTTGAATACAAATTCCAATTCTACAAGATAAATCTAGCCTATTATGTTTCTTTCATACTGTGGATTTAAACCAAAAATAAAATCTAACTTACACAAGGAACACATTCAGACCCCTTCCATTTTGTGCCTTCAAAATGGAAGTGAACTTTGTAGCTGGTTTCATTGACGCTTTATTTTCATTCTGTTTTTTATTCTGGGGAAATACTTCCCCGTGATAGTTTTCTTATTGTTACATGTGTTGTACTTGTTGAATGTGGGCTTTGCTCCCTTTTGAGTAAAGTAAATAATGGTAGCCCTCTTCCAAAGCCGAAAATGGTAGAGAGAAAGGTTTAAGCATTGCTTTTATTCCATCAAAGAGACAAAAGGATATTTCTTTCCTCTAAAGAAGTTCGGAGTATAATAGGGAAAAATCAAGAACAGAGACAAATAGTGAATCAAACCTCAATTGAAAGAACAAATCTTTCTATTTATCTGTCTCATCTTTTCACTGGGGTTGTATATCAGCTATCAAGAAAGCTATTTCAAATAACTCTGCTAACATAATTGTTGTTTTATAAGTTGAGTTGCTATGGTGATGCATGACGTAATCATCTATTACCGTCACAATCAGTTAGTTTTTCATACCTAGCCAGGATATTATTTCCCCCCCTTTTCTCCATCAGTCTGGGAGAAAACAAAACGAAACAAAATAAAACTATGTATATATTGTTTCATTCTTCTGGAAAGCTTCGAATCGGGACATAATTACCCACATGTAGGAGCTTTTCCTGTAACTGAAAAGTTTCAGCTTTTCATGCAACTGCCTCTGTTATCACGCGATCCTCATTAGAATACCCGTGCATGGAAACGATTGTAATTTCTTCATTGTTCGCTATTAAAATGAACGTGCAGCATGCACGTTTCCAGAAGGTAGGGACTGAGGGGTGCCCGAAGGAGACAGGCTGGTCGGGGGGCACAGCTTTGCCATCGGCAGAAGAGGAGCCTCGCCAAGTTCAAAATAAGCAAGGCTTTGGCAGTGCTTTTGCTGTCAGTGACTGGCTGCCTCACAGCTGTACATCTAGAAGTCTCCCAGAATCATGTCATCCCAGGAGTGTTAGGAGACGAGGAAAACGCAAGTTAAGGAGCGCACGCGTTTTAATGAGCGGTACACCTGATACATCCCCCTAGTGATGGGCCCCAGGGTACCAGGATGCCCTTCACAATGTGACTTTGCCATATCACCCCCGTACACGTGACCTTCCAGGATGATCTCAGACGCTGCACACAAAGCCAAGGACTGCCCACCGCAGGGATCCCAGGGAAGAAGGGTCCGTAAGGGCACTGACATGCGCAGTTGTATGGACCGGAGGACAAACACACTTAGCCAGCAATAGACAGAGGACCACTGCGGCTGGCAGCATTGGCCGTGATTCCTTCTGTGAGTAATTCTTCACCCACCAAGTCCCCCGCCACCACCCAGTGAGTCTCCAATTCTGAACTGGCCTCTGCCGTCTCCATCCCAGCACCACACATGTGGGCAGATCTATCATCGCTTATCTTTGCTTCTGCTCTTCCTTGAAACCCTTGGTTCTCTTGCTTCCCTTCCCAACCCTTTTAAAATCCCAATTTATCTTCCCAGGTTCATCCCAGAAGCCAGGAGTCAGTTTTCATCTTCTTCCAGCCTTGTATTTCTGTGCTCTGGGTCCCTCTTTGCTTGCACTGCGTCCCGTGTTCATCAGGTTTTTAGCGTGAGAAGATAAATTCTCTTTCTCTCTCTCCCTCTCCAGGCTCTATGACTCTTGAAGTTGGGGACCCTTTCTTGCTCATCTTGTAGCTCCTAGTGGGTCTAGCACAGTGTTTGGGACCTACTGGTAGAAAGCTTTTCATTTGTGAGAAAAAGAAATCAAATTCAAGCCCAGTCCTATCGCATATATGTCTATTTAAAATAGTTACCACACTGAAATTTACAGATAGTATGCGACCTTGTACTCTTTTAAGCATATTTACCCCCGTCTCCCGTACACCAACCCCTGAACCCGGCCATCATTTTTTCATTTTGTTTGCTATTATCCAGGGAACAGATGCTTTTCAAATTGTAGAATTTAAATATATACTGGCCCTGAATTAAGTCACTCTCTTTGCCAGTTTAGGAAAAGCCCCAAATTCCACTATTCCCTGCACTCTTGTATATTTTCCTTGATATATATCGTAGAAAGAATTGCTGAAATCTTCTGAAAAACACATAATAAATTCGGTGCTTCTCCTTTCATACGGTTTTGTGTTATACTTAGAAATATGGTACTTCCGTTTCATTTTTATATTCCCATAAGCATGGCATGGAAGTAGTGAGTAAGTATTTATTGAGTGTGAGAAGAAAGGAAGAAATAAAGGAAGGAAAGAGGAAAAGAGGAAAAAGGAAGGAAGGAAGGGGAGGGAGGGAGGGAGAGAGAGAGGAGTGTGGGAAGAAAAACAGCATCATTTCTGGTTTTCTTCACTTGCTGATCGACACATAGCTCCTCCTCCTGGTTTCAAGACCCAGTGGATGGCTTCGTCTTCTGAGTTTCAGTGCAACTCTAAGGGTTGTGATGAAGTTACAGGGTAAGTTACTAAAGAGAAAACCCAAAGGATTCATATTCTAAAATGGAACAATTACAATTATGGCCACATGCTACTGTGGGCAGATATAATAACTTTCCTTTCCAACTCATTGATTTTCAGGCAGTTTAGGGCTAGTTAGGCACAGAAGTACATTTGCAATTCACAGATGCCCAACCTACATTTCTTCAGTCATTCTCATCGTGATACTTCCTTCACAAATGGTGTTTAGTGGCACCCTTCTTTCTAATGGCTTTAAATTAAAAAGCACTTAGATGCTTACTAATTTCAGATTAGATTCTCTGGGTCAAGACTGAGCTGGCTGCAGAATCATTAGGATGTGGGCATTACATATCTCCTTCCGGTATTGACTGGACCTTGGGAGAGCAGGAGGTCAGGGGCTGGTCCTGCAGATGGCAGGTGTCTTTATGGACGATGAGATGATGCAGAGAAGGCTTGTTTATGTTGGACTGCTCCAGGTGATGCAATCAGTCTTCTGACTGTAATTTCGAGATGAATTCAAGGCATGGCTGAGATTTTGAAACCTTCATTTTGTATCCCCAGTGCACAATGCTTGTCAGGTTACAAAGCTCCATGTTCAATGAATTAGTATAACGTCGCTTCCTTTGTAAAACACTTTATTGTTTACAGGGATTTCTTCCGTTTACACAGGGCTTATTTATTTTTCTTTCTGTGTTTGAGCTTCAAAAACCCGCATTTTGTGATGGTTATTTTTTATACCCATTTTACAGATGAGGAAAAAAAAGAAATTTGATGACTTGACCAAAGTCTTTTGGTCAATCACAGAGCTTAGAACTACAAATCAGGTCGTCAGACTCCACAGTAGTTTTTTTTGTTTTTTGTTTTAATATTCCTCATAATTCAATACAAACACAATTATCCATCCTTATAGATTTAGGTGGTGCATTTTCAAGTGATTCAGTATCCTCATTAACATCTGTGATTCTACAGTAATTTTGTCCCTAATTCCAGAACCATGACCTGAAGAAAATGTGATTTGTCGATATTTTAGTTGAATAAGACAATGATTACGGATGCTCTTTCTTCCTTACCTTGCTGAGATCTTAAAGAACATATGAATAATTTTGGCTGTGGCTGGATTTTGTGAGCCTGTGGGTACCATTCATTTCAATCACAGTGTGTCTCCTTGATGGATTTGATTGGCCATCATCGCTCATCTCTCCAAATCTCTCTTCAGCTAGATTGAAGCGGGTTACTTTTATTTCCTTTCTACCAGTTTGTAGGCAGGAGTATAATTTAGTGACTTGATGTCATAAACAGTTCTGTCATTCAAAAAGCTTTTTAGAGGGATTACCCACAACAAACGGGCACATTGGTGTAGATGAGTCACCTAAAACAATTTCCTTATTCCGAGGAAATTTTGCAAGCTTGTCAAGGCAAATTTCCCCTCTCATCACAAAATGTGTAATGAAAAAAATCTTCACTGGTTTTCTTTGAGCTAGATGTCTGAATTGGTGTATCAGTGTCATACCAATTAAAGAATGAGACAAGAAAAAAATGTTAAAATATTCCTCCTGAAAAGATTAATGGTCAAAAAGACTGTGTTGCTACTTGGGATGTATTGGAATTTTAAGATTCAATGTTAAAATTCTTTAATAGTCCTCTTTCAACTCCAACCAATATTTCTTTTGACTTTGAAAAAGTTAAATAGATTTTCTTCTTTATAAAAGTATACTTTGAGGAAAAACCGTAAATACCCCCAATACAGATATAAACGAAAAGTTTCCATAATATGCACCTAACATATTCCTCAGTATTTCCTTGAGTCTTTTCTCCATTTCAAACTTTTTTACTTAACTGATGTTGTCTTCTCTAGGAAACTTTATATCCAAGTTAATATATCATAAGCATGTTCTATTGCATCGATGGTCAAAGCTTATGTAACCCATGTCTATTCATGGACATATAGGTTATTTTTGAATTTTTGTCGTGATAAAATATAACCACAAGGCATACATATCATTTGTATATTACATACATTCATATTAATATATAAATATTTGCTTGTGAAATATAAATACATGGATATGTACTTCTAGAAAAATAAGGTATTTATCAAATAATTTTCCCACCTGTTATTTGCCCAAGTAGGCAGACATGAAATTTTATTTATGAATTTATGGATATAAAGAAGAGTCATATTTTTGTGTAATCAGGTTTAGTCATATTTTCTTTAATTTTAGGTATAGAAATTTATTTTCGAATAAATAACACTTGTTATATGCTTTGGCTATCTTTCTAAAGATAGAATCAGAGATCCCATGGGCATGAATGCCTTTTAAGACTGTTGCAATATTTTGTTGTTTGCAGTGGTTTTACCAATTCCTCCTCCCACCCACAGAGTCCAAGCTTTCACGGCTCACTGCACCCATACTAGCCTTTAAGTATTATAATTGTAAGTTATTCATCATTCTATTCTAATTCTAAAATGAACACATCTTCATCACAGAAAATTTGGAAAATACCACCGACTATAAAGAAAAAAATAGAAATTGTTGCTGTCACTGGACCCAAGGATAAATACCGTGAACAATTTTGCTGAATCACCTTCCTTCCCTCTTCTCTGGAGACTTACTTTACATATGAATTTTCATGCTGCTTGTATGCGCTAAACATTACATGTGAGCATTTCCCCACATCATTAGATAGTATGTACCCACACCATCTAATGGCCGCTATGGCGTTGTCGAACCTGTAATTAGTCATTCTTCTGCTTGAGCACGGAGGATGCTTCCAATTTTCCACAATTGTAAAAAAGGACATTGTAACAAGTATCTTTGAAAACAGGTGTTTAACAGCGTCTCTTTTTATTTCCTGAGGAACGTTTCTAGAATGGAATTGTTGGGCTCAAAGGATATAAATTATATAACTTCACTTCTATTTTCAAATGACTAACGTCATGGATAGGAAAGACTGAATTACTTATTTTGCGTTTCAATTTGCAAATTTTGATTTTTAGTAAGATTCAGCATTTTTGATATAGTTATTAAATATTTATATGTCATCTTTTACACAGCAAGATTCTCTGTTACTGAACATTTATCCTTTGGAATCTCTTTCTTAAATCTGTTCTTTGAATTCTTTATGTATCACTGTCTATCAGTTTGTTGAAAATGTTTTCCTCACCTCTTATTTGTCAGAGAAGGCAAAATTAAATTTTATTTATGACATTTATGGATATACAGAAGTTTTATATTTTTATATAATCAAATTTAGTAATGCTTTTCTTTGTGATTTCTTTTATTAATTTTATGTGTGGAAATTTATTTTCTAACCAGAGATCATGTAGATATTTTTTGTATGTATTTTCTTCTATTATTATTATTATTAACGTTGTTTTCCTTAATAATTTCATCTGCTCGGAATTTATTCTGTTGTATGTTGTGAGGGCAAGCTACTTCTGTACTTTTCCCTCAACTGGCTAATCATTTAACAAATAATCCTCTTTTCTCATTGTTTTGCATTGCCATTTTGGTCAAATATAAATTTCTCATACATGTCAGGTTTTGTTTCTGGGCTATCTTTTTTGTTGTTGTTGACCTGGCTAATTTTTTTTCAATTTCATTTCGGTCAATAACTTTCAAGAAGTGAGACACTTAGCTAAAATTTAAGACTACAAAAAAAAGCTCACAGCTTAATTGGAAAACAGAACCCAAATAAAGGCACACAAATCAATACCCCTGGGTGAGAGAGCTGCCATCCTGGGTTGTAACGAGGCCACAAGTGGATACAGAGACCCAGTGCCCGAGGTGTGGGTGAGCCAGAGGGATGCAACATCTGGAGGGCTTGGCTGCACGGCTAAGGGATGTGCGCTTAGTTATACCCAAAGGTAAAATGAACATTTCCACACACAGCGGCAGCTTGGGTTTAGATATTTAGAGAATAGACTGGCATGTAAGAGGTAGTGTGCATTTATGTAAAGTCCTTATTTTCCCCTCTTGGCCATCACAGAACATTCTCTATCCTATTAACTGGGAGTGAGATGTTTCCATTTTAGTTGTGTCTCAGTGGAACTAATATCACACTCCTTATTTATTTTTCTGATACTCCCTACTTTGCAGGGATGTTCGCACCCGCTAAAATGTCTCTGGGAATGTCTCACCATGTGGGAAAATTTGAAAAACTCTAAGCTTCAGTATTTTTCTCCATTCGCATTGGTAGCTCCTGAGTTCCTGTTGCAGTAGGTTCTTTGACCTTTGGAGGACAGTGCTGGCTTCACACTGATGGGATCGGCCAGAGGGTGAAGGCATTGCTGACTTCATCTCGGTTATTAATAAGCTGCTGAGTAGATCCACTGCCTGCTGGGACTGCATTGCCCCACTAGTCTCTACACGATGGGACCAACAGCTGCCAGAGCATCCCAGGTGGGCCGTGGTCCTTGCCTTCCAGGCTCCTGGTCAGATCACCATCTCTGCCGCCTGTGGTTGGACTGTGTCATTTACGGGCAGACGATTCAAGTTCCAGGGTGTGGTCTCTTTCCTCTGCCAGTGTCCACGCAGTGTCCCAACAGGTGCTGTGGTCATCCAGGTCCCAGAGTGAGACAATGCAGAGCAAAGCCCCCAGTTGGCCCCCAAAGGACACATAATAAGAGCAAGAAATAAACCCAGTCCTAAGTTCTCAAGACAATGTAGCATCCTCTGATCAAGATGTTGCCATTTTACTCGATTTATAGTTTTTAAAAATTGTAAATCAATATTTACAAGATCCTTTATATATATTTAAAATATAATTATGTATAATTAAATATATATTATATATTATTTTAAATTTATTTATTTTAATTTCTTATATTAATTCAAATGAAATAAGCCTTATTATTTTTTGACCAAGGGAAATAACTAAGATCCTAGCGTGTCCAAAACCTACACTTTGTAATGCATTTAGGAATCCCTTGAAACGATGGGGGTGTTGAGACTCAGGCTATCAGAAAGAAAGAAACTCACATCTTCACAGAGAGAGGAAGTGATCATAAACTATTTCATGGTGTTTTGAAGCACTTTATAAAGTGAATTTGCATGCTGACTTGCTTCATCTATTGATGCATATCCAAACTTTTGCAACTGATCTGGCATCTCCTATCTATATTTCTGAAGAGTAAATCTCAAAACTATATCGTAAAATATCTGATGTTTTATAGTAAGTTTTCCTGGAAAATTTTGATTACTTGATTACTAAGGCTGTTATGCATATTTCCTAATTAATTTTTTTTTCTTAATCAATCTCTCATTGAATAGATCTTCTTTATATACCTGTTATTTTGTTTCTAGCCATCTAGGTCCTCCATTTGTAGCCCCAATGGCTTTTACGACCAAACCAGTTGCTTACCTAATCCGGTTCTCTACAAGGAATAAACCATCTTATGAGAAATAAAAATTTAAAAGTTTATTCCATGACTTCTTTTCCTGTCAGCTTTGAGAAAACATTACTGAATCTCAGAAGTGTTGTTTCCCCTTTACGCTTCAACTGTTTGTTTCATCCTCAATAATACAAAATATCATTGTAGAATCTATTTCTCCCTCTTTATTATTTTATTTTATTTTAACATTTCATCTATCATTTTGCTGACTGGTCCACAATTTGCTTTCTTTTCTACTAGTATTTCATGCTTCATCTGTGTAATATCTTTTCAGTCTTCCCTGCACCCCTTGCTCATCCACGTAAATCATGTTTTATTTCTGTTCCGGAAGGCCTTATGGTAATTAAATAATGGTGTTTCTTCTAATATTTCTAGGAACACTTTATTATTTTATACTAGACATATTGGATGCTGTGAATTGAAATGGACTTCAGGCAATTGCTTACTTTCAATATTGGTCTGTCATTAGGTTATGTCTAAAGGACAAAATCAAGCATATTCTGTTTTCCGATGTAGTAAATGTAATTGAAATTAAGACTATTTGCCTGTCTGTGAAACCATAAGAGAATATCAGGATTCTTTTTTTTTTTTCCTGTTAGAAAAAAGGAACAGGTACCAATAATATAAGGATACATCAGCAGTGGAACTAAGACTTTTGTTTGAAAAAATTAAAGTCATAGACTGAGATCCACGCTTGAGACAATATTGATCTTTGGGTCTAATGACTGTGGTTTGATTTTAAACAAAATAAAAAATAGCTTTTGTGTGTGGGTGGAAGCATGCAATGGGGCTGGCGGTGCAGTGAAGGGTCCACATTCAGATACCGGGATGTTTAACCTTCCCAAACCTTGGTTTCCTCTTTTGTAAAATGGTAAAATCTTTTCATCAGACTATTGTTGGGAAGATCAGTGAGAAAATATCTGTCAAGCACCTGGTCCACTGTTACATCTCACAAACATTAATTTCCTCTCTCCTGTACTTCACATCGCATATAAAGATGAATAAAAACTGCACTCCTGTTTTCCTATGGTTTTTAAATGTTTGTAATAGCTGCCATTTACTTTCACGTTCAGGGCCTGAATTGTAATGTTTCTAATTAGAAAGCTCCCTATTGAATTGATTAGAGCGCGCACGTGCACGCGCACACACACTCAGCATATTCTGTTTCATTAACTTTTAGCACTAGCATTCAACGCAATGAAAAAGTTTGAGGTGTGCCCTTTATTTATCTGGACCATACTAGCTTATGCTCCTGAAGACTTGTCAGCACTGAATTAGGGTTTCGAGATGGAAGCTCTGCAAACGTAGAGAAATGAATCGGCAAAACTCCATAGGAAGACAATTTCTGTTATTTTACAAAATATTACTAAAGATGAACACTAGCTGTTTCCCAAGTCATTAACGTAAGGTCCAAGTAACACGTTCTTTCAGGAAATAGGCCAAGAAAATTCATAAGCTTCCTTTTTTTAGTTAAGACTATATTATTTTTTTCACTCTGGTTGCTAAGAGGCTCACAGATGAATACAATCTGTGATTAAATGAGCTTTTTTTGAAATGTGCTTTGTAAAATACAAATTGATATACAAATGCTATGACGTTTGCTGCATTAATAAACAGACCTTTTGTTGTTAAATTTGTCTTTTCCTATGTTTGTATCTTTTAAATTTTGAATATTAATTTTACAAGTGTTAAGAGTGTAAGCTCTGAAAAATGTTTTTGAAGTACAGTACAATTTATAAGTGAATGATATATAAAATAATAGAATATTATTCAAGCATAATATATTCATAGAATATAATATAAAAATAATATTCATAGAATATTATTAGAATACTCAGGCAATAAAAGCGATGGTTACCATATAGGAAGTTTCTTTTTAGTTTCATTACTTTCTTTCCAGTTTTATCGAGATATAATTGAAATATGACATTGGTAAGTTTAAGGTGTACGTGATGATTTGCTACACATATATATTATGAAGTGTTTACCACAATAAAGTTAGCTGACATATTCTTTACTTCACATAATTGCCATTCGGTTGTTGTTTTTATGTTGAGAACATTTAGGACCTACTCTCATGGCTCCTTTTATGTGTACAATAT
The DNA here is from genome assembly GCF_009873245.2 of Balaenoptera musculus. Taxonomy (NCBI): domain Eukaryota; kingdom Metazoa; phylum Chordata; class Mammalia; order Artiodactyla; family Balaenopteridae; genus Balaenoptera; species Balaenoptera musculus. Next base: position 87,359,562 of record NC_045798.1, on the reverse strand, counting down.
AGTATTGTTAGCTACAGTCACCGGGCTGTACATTAGATTCCTGGAACTTATTCATTTTATAACGAAAGTTTGTACCCTTTGACCAAATCTCCCCATTTCTCTGAACCCCTGGCAATCCCCATTTTACGCTCCATTTCTATGAGTTCAGCTCTTTTAGATTCAACATATAAGTGAGATCATAAAGTATCGGTCTTTCTCTGACTTTTTGCACTTAGCATAATGCCCTCAAGGTACATCTGCATTGTTGCAAATGGCAGGATTTCCTTCTTTCTCGTGGTTGAATTATATAGATAGATAGATATTTTACATTTTCCTTACCATTCATCCATCAATGGACACTTAGTTGCTCCCATGTCTTGCCTATCATAAATAATGCGGCAGTGACCATAGGGGTGCAGATATCTCTTTGACATAGCGATTTCTTTTCCTTCGATTATATATACCCAGAAGTGGAATTGCTGGATCACATGGTAGCTCTATTTTTAATTTTTTGAGGAAACTCCATACTGTCTGCCACAGTGTCTGCACTAATGTACCTTTCCCACAGCAGCGCACAAGGGTTCTGTTTTCTCCACAGACTGACCAACATTTGCTTTTTCTTGTCTTTCTGATAATAGCCAGTGATAGTTCACTGTGGTATTGATTTGCATTTACCTGATGATTAGTGACATCAAGCACCTTTTTGTGTACTTGGCTATTTGTATGTCTTTGGAAAGGTGTCTCTTCAGGTGCTTTGCCCATTTTTAATTTTATGGTGATGATTTTTTGTTGTTGAGTTGTATGAGTTCCTTATTTATTTTGGACGTTAACCCCTTATCAGATATATGACTTGCAAATATTTTCTCCCATTCCATAGTTTACCTTTTCATTTTGTTGATTATTTTCTTTGCTGTGCAGAAGTTTAATGTAATCCAACATGTTGATTTCTGCTGTGTTGCTTGTGTTTTTGGTGTCACATCCAACAAATCATTGCCAAGACCAATGTCAAGGTACATTTTCCCTGTTTTCTCCTAGTTTTAGGGTCAGATCGTACATTTAAGGAAGTCTTTACAAGTTTGTTTGTTTGTTTTTGCCTAGAATTTGACCCATCCAAATAAAATTATATGGTTTAGAACTGAGTTGTGCCCAAGGCTTTCTGGACTTGAAAAAGCCCTTAAAACATATTCTTTCTCTTCTTTTCTAGAAGTTTATATGTTAGCTAGTCCTCCCTTAAATAAAATGGCAAGTTATTATTATATTTATGTCATGATAGCATCAAAATATTCAGTTGCATATTTCCCTTTATGATTTAAATTATATTAAAGAATTCATTCTGGAATATTCACTATGTTTTAACATCAAAAATGATTATCCCTGCAAGCTCTGATTTTAAGTGAAACATTAATAATAATACTACTTAGCATTTGCATAGCACCTTATACCTTCAAAGTACTCAACGATTATTAATTAGTTAATCTTCCCACTAGCCCTGGGAGGTAGGTCGGCATTCCCCTTTCTTTTTACAGACCCAGAGATTAAGTGGCTTGCCCAAGAACCCAGACATTCAAATTATACTTGAACTTGGAGTTTGATTTCTAATGTTTCCTGCAGACTACAGAACTCAGCTGCTCAATAATAGTAGATTAAAATAGAGTAGATAAGACTTAATTGAAGTAGGTTTTTAACTGCTCAATGACAAAACAGTAAATATTTGAACTTGACTTTTTGCTTTTGCCTGTCTTAGAGCTTTTTATAAGGAAACCATGGCTCATTTAAAAAATTATAGTAATTTAAAATCAATTAGAAAACTAAACCGAGTTCCTGGTAGAAAGATCAATTTGAGGAAGAGAGTGACCTACTTCCTCTTTAATAATTGAGTTAACGGAAAATTGGACTAGTTTGCCAGGAGCACTTCTAGTCATTTTCATGGGGCCTTTTTTTGACAATCTGCTCCCATCAAGAAGTATGTTTAAGCAGAAGAGAGGTGAGGTATTATTATTCATTCATACGCACCCCACCAGCCCTATCCCCTCACTGGAAGCACATTTTGGGTATGAGTTAATCTCTTTGGGCAGAGACTTTCTCAGAGCTGGTGTGTTTGCTCAAGGCTGCCTTCTGTGACTTGAAAAGCCATCTTGGCTTCGGTTTTCTCTGTTAATACCTTTCCTCATGCCAGGAAAACCCAAGACTCCATTTTTAATTTTTCATCTTTTCAAAAAGAATGTTCATCTGAGTCATTTCTCAGTCACGTAGCTTCTTGTGGCTTTTTTCAGAACTCAATGGATTCCTTGCATCAACTCTATGCCTTTCCATTTACTAGTTGGGAATCATCAGTTTTTGAAAACTGGAAGTTTTTGTTTCATCTTTATCTCCTACAAAACCTGGCCCTCTGTTTTTATACGTGAGAATCTGGCTAAACGTGAGGTGAGATAACATTTGTCCTGGCCTCATCCAAGGGTTTGGTAAATATGCTTGCTATATTCTTCTACTGTTGTTTCTTATATTGTTATTCCTTTTAAAGGCAATAGATGAGAAGAAGGAAAATGCATTCTTTTTTAAAAAATTTTATTGGAGTATAGTTGATTTACAATGTTGTGTTAGTTTCAGGTTTACAGCAAAGTGATTCAGTTATACATATACATATGTTCATTCTTTTTCAGATTCTTTACCCATATAGCTTATTACAGAATATTGAGTAGATTCCCTGTGCTATACAGTAAGTCCTTGTTGGTTATCTATTTTATATATAGTAGTGTGTGTATGGAAAATGCATTCTTAAAGTTTCTTTCTTGTCTCTAAAGTGATGATCCTGGGATGCTAACAAGAAAATAAAGCAATTAGCAACCCCCCCAAAACTCCAACGTGAGAACACGTGAGAAAAATGCAAGCCTTCTTGTGTATCCACCTCTCTGCCAGGCCAAGGGAGGGGTACGGGGTGGGAGCAGGCAGCCAAGTGCCAAAATGATAAATCTATTGATAAAGGAAACAATAATTTTCAAAATTTGTCATGTGATCTTTACCACTATAAAATGTTAAGGATCTATTCAATATATAAATCAATTATGAATCACGTGTTATAAAAAATTCACTAAACAGGAATTTCAAATATTAGATAAATTTTAAAACAATATTTTAAGTAATATTTCTACTATGTGCTAATAGTAGAAAATTAATAATAATATAGTGAGGGCAATAATGCTTTATTATTTCTGAAAACTTTGGTTTCAGTTTTATAATACAGTAATTTAAATGTCTATTCATAAGTTCAGTTTATTTTACTACTTGCTGTCAATAGGTGTCATAACTGGGAAATAAAAAACCCTTCACAACGATACATAATTCCCAGTGGGAGAAACACACCAAGAGCTTTATTTAATTAAATTATATTTGTTTTTCACACCTACTGTATTTGATTTTTGAACTTTTATGTAAAGGTTTTGTTGAACTCTTGCTATTAAAGGTCCATCTTCCTTTATCAATCAATTGCACCAGCAAGCTAATAGGAAGATGTGTCTTTTATTTTTATTCTTAGCTGTTTTGGGGGGAAAAAACTTTTAAGCACATCAGAGGATTCTGTTTCTAAGTTTCTAAACTTTGCAGCTGTGGGTTTTTTTTTTTTTTTAGGGACAATGCATTTACATAATTTTAAACCACAAATTGCAGATGAAGGAAACACAGTCATCTGTTTCTTTCAGTAAGCAATGCTTTCTATCATTCTGTTGATATAAAACTCTATAGTTAGTATGCATTTGGCTGCAAATGACAGAAAACTTGACTTAGTGGTTAAAGCCAGGAAGGTATTAAACAAACTATGTAATAAGAAGTTCTTACAGGATGGAATAGGAGCTCTGTGATGCTGTCAAGGACCCAGGCTCTTTCTTTCTTTCTTTTCTGCCATTCTTAGAATGCTTATTCTTCTCCTCATGCTGACACCTCATGGTTACAAAATAACTGCTGTTGCTCCAGTCGTCCTGTACTCAGTCATGGGAGCCTCCAGAGCAGACAGGATAAGGTTAAGGGAGAAAAAAAGGATCTCTCTTCTTTATTATCTTCCTATTTTGTGGAAATTAAATCTTTGCCTTTTAATGTGGCTGAGACAAACTCACAAAAGAGGTAAGAGAAAGTTCACCTCTGCTATTTCTTCATGTTTCGTCTGCCTGTCCAGTTGTATCATCTCAAAGCTGAAGTTCTCTTTCTTGAAACTTTCAAGCCACTTTTCCATTTTGTGAAGGTTAGCTGGCAAATACTAGAGCATGTCATGTGGATTCCATTTGACAAGACTTGGAGCCTCTGCCTGCCCAAGTCCAGTCTGCCCTTAGGACAGCTGTGTGCTACGTGTGTCACAGGACCACCGGGTGGGAGCAGCCTGTGTCACTGTGCAGTGAATTCTAAGGATGCTTATCTCCTTTCTTTTTGACAGAAACATATCTACAGCACTGCTCTTCCAAGGTGTGTTTTTTGCAGCCCCTGGCAATAGGCATCTCGTTGGGGGGCCTCCTCGGCCGAATAGCTAATTTCACTATTTCACTAAAGAAAACCTCAAAAATGTCTTCTTTCTGTTGACCATGAGTGGGCTGACTGCTGGAGCTCCACAGAGCCCTTCCCACAACACACAGGCATCTGCTGACACCATCACCTAAACTCCTGCCCCAAACAATGAAAACAGAAAGGGACTCACTTCTCTGCAAATCTTTTTTATTTTTTACTACCAGAGGACGTAAGTCTCGCACAATGTAAGATAATGTTGTCATCGACACGTGTAATCCTTAGACATCTGTAAAGGGAAGATGTATAAGATGGAGCTCTGGTATTCTGGACAAAGTAAGCACATGCAGGAAGATGAAAGATCCAAGGACTTTAACTTAACTTTCGTTCTGGTTGAAGTCACTTGTATTTAAATGTTAACTGACCCTTTTCCTTGGATCTTAGGCTGTGAGTGAAGGAAAACTTCAGGAGTAGGTATATTATGTTGGGTGGGGAGGTTAAGGTGATGAGGTCATTGGGGTATCTTCCCGACCTCAAAGGACTTCCCTTTGGACCTTCCAAATAAAATAAAAATAAAATCTTAGGCCTCAAGGTGAAAGTTGAATTTCTATTTCCTGAATAAATGATGGTTTGCTTTTTCTTTTAGTCCTTGAGGATATTGTATTCCTTCACTATGTGAGAATTCTGGACAGCCTTTTTTTTTTTTTTTTTAAGACTTAACAAGACTTAAATCTTAGAAAATATGTCAATGCGTTTCAGCATCTGGGCACACAATTAATCTTCATCTATCTCTGGTAATATAAACACACCTGTGGGATGTTTTCCATTGAATACATGAAAAGAAAACTCATAATAAATCTCAGACTGATCGCTTCATCATGACTGACAGTACTGCTGGGGGCTGCCTCTGGAGGAGTATAATTTGGGAGTCTATAAAAGCGGGAGACTGATTTCTACAGAGCCTTTCTTTCTCTAGTATTTATCCCAGGCTGCGTGACTCTCCCTCCTTTTTCATAAAAAAAAAAAAAAAAAAAAACCTCACACAATGTGCTTCTTATATTTAGTTTATATGACTGAAAGCACACACACACACACACACACAGCCTTACATATGCATCATTGCTATCTAATACCTGGAAGACACAGAGATGGCCAAGGAGGGGATGTAGGATTGACTGCTGCATTTGTCACCCAGAAGGGTCCTTCTAGAACTTGTTGCTTTGGAGGGACAAGAGAGAAAAATTTGGTCCCTTAACTGGAAACAGTGCTCCTAGGGAATCCATTAAGTAGTAGATTTAACATCGTTATTGGGGTTCGACTGCACTCATCATCAGTATGGTGTTAGTTCAATCTCTCCTATTCTGTGGCAGTAGTTTTCAAACTCTTCCAGCATGTTCTGGAGCACACCTCAGGGGTCTGGGGTGTGGGTGGGAAGTGGCATGTGGGAAAGTTACATGGAAGAGTCTAAGGCCCCCATCCCATCCCATCTTTGATAAGAACCTCTGTGCTTTGATCTGGTTTATACATTTGATTTTAACGGTGTGCTATTCAAATTGATTTGGAGACCACGGGTCAGCGGTAGATAAAGGGTAAATAAAAATTCCAGATACCTGGCAAAATAACTCCCTCATTTTCAGAATTGGTTAATTCTGCTCTGCTAAATCTGATGGCCATGTCCTTGTGGCTTTGTAATGTATTTAAATACCTTCATGAGTAAGGTAAAGTAAGCAGCTCTCTCTCTCCATTTTGAATTGGGTGACATTTCCCCAATATTAGGCAAAAAAAAGTTGTATTTATATGGTGGAGGACTTGGGAAGAGAGAAGTTTGAATTGCAAAGATTAAAACTTTTTAGTTTAATATACTTTTAGACTTAGAGAAAAGTTGCAAAACACAATACACCTAGTTCCCACATAGCTCTCACCTAACTTCCCCTAATGTTAACAGCTTACAAAGCCTAGTACAGTTATCAAAAAATCTTGGATAATTAGCTTTAATGCAATGTCCTGAACTAATCTAAATACTCATGAAATTTTGCCAGTTTATGCATTAATGTCTTTTTATTGGTCCAATTTCCAATCCAATATTCTGCATTTCATTTGTTGTCTTGTGCCCTGATTCTGCTCCAAGCTACGATCATTCCTCAGTCTCTGTTTTTCATAAAGATTCTCGGTGGTTGTGTGTTGAGTGGTTAATACTGACTTTAACTTGTTTAAGAATGAGATTTAATATTTGCTTGACACTCTTCAATAAGCATTCTCAACTATGGCAGAACAATAGACAGTGAAAATTTATTACCTACACATATGGAACAGTTGTCAAAAATCCTAGGTTTTGACAGCTTAAAACCTGTGTAAATTGGTAACATTTTAGGCCAGACTTAATATTCCATAAGTTGAACATAAATCTACATAAATATGTAGCTATAATACCATGAATTTACTGGGTCTGTGTTCCATAGATATACAAAGAAAATAGTGGATAATCATTTTTACTTTATTTTAAGATGTGTGTTTATTAGTTTTCAAAAATACAGGGGAGTGGGAGAGGGTAGTGATTCTCTGTCTAGGTGTAAATAATCTCTAATTGTACTGTTTTAGGGTCAAATAATATGTCTGTATAATGTTTAAGAGGAAAATTCTCTTCTAGCAAAGTATGTACTCAATTTTTAAGGTTTTTAAAATTTTTAAGGCTTCAGGTGCACGTGAAAAGGATTTGTATTCTCTACATGTTGTATGTAGAACTCTATATATTTCTGTTACATTAATTGTGCTCAAAATGATATTCAAATATACCAAGTTCTCACCAACATTTGATATAGCTGTTTGTTAAAAACTGTGCGTTACAATCTCCCACAATGTCTGTGGGCTTTTTTCACTGTAACTTCTCCTGCGGTGCTCTTGATTTTTCTTCAAAGATTTTATGGTTCCTTTGCTAAGAGAACACACATTTAGGACTCTTTTCATCTTTTTGGTGTGTTGTTTCTTTTACTATTATGATTGCTAATTTTATGCATCAATTTGGCTGGGCCCCTCTACCCAGATATTTGATCAAGTATTATTCTGGATGTTTCTGTGAAGGTATATTTTTGAATGAGATTAACATTTAAGTCAGTGAACTTTTCACAATAGCCAAGACATGGAAACAACTTAAATGTCCATCGACAAATGAATGGATAAAGAAGATGTGGTATTTATATACAATGGAATATTACTCAGCCATAAAAAAGAATGAAATAATGCCATTTGCAGCAACATGGATGCAACTAGAGATTATCATACTAAGTGAAATAAGTCAGAAAGAGAAAGATAAATACCATATGATATCACTATGTGTAGAATCTAAAATATGACACAAATGAACCTACCTATGAAACAGAAACAGAATCACGGATATAGAGAACAGACTGGTGGTTGCTGGCGGCGGGGTTTGGGGGGGGAATTGGGGAAGGATGGAGTGGGAGGTTGGGGTTAGCAGATGTAAACTTTTATATATAGGATGGATAAACAACAAGGTCCTACTGTATAGCACAGAGAACTATATTCAATAAACTATGATAAACCATAATGGAAAAGAATATAAAAAAAGAATGTATATAATTGTATAACTGAATCACTTTGCTGTACAGCCTAAATTAACATGACATTGTAAATAAACTATATTTCAATTAAAAAAGTTGATAAAAAATAAATCAGTGAACTTTGAGTAAAACAGATTGCCCTCCATGATGTGGGTGGGTCTTGAAGGTCTTAATAGAATAAAGTCTAAAGTCCCCTGAGCAAGAAGGAATTCTGCCAGAAGACAGCCTTTGAACTCTATGGTGGTTAATTTTATGTTTCAACTTGACTAGATTACTGGGTACCCAGAAATTTGGTCAAACATTATGCTGGGTTACTTTGAAGGTGTTTTTGGATGAGGGTAACACTCAGATCAGTACACTAAGTAAAGCAGATTGTCCTCCCAACTGTGAGTGGGCCTCATCCAATTAGCTGAAGACCTGAATAGAATAAAAGGCTGACCCTTTCCTGAGTTAGAATTCTCCTGCCTGACTACCTTGGAATTGGGATGTCAGCTCTTCCTGGATCTACAGCAGGCTGCCAGACTTTGGACTTGAACTGAGACATCAGCTCTGAAAATCATGGATATGCCAGCCTCCATAATCTTGTGAGTCAATTTCTTAAAATAAATCTCTCTTTTTTTCTCTATGTATATACACATTCTGTGTCTCTGGAGAACCCTGACCAGTACAATTATTATGTAGTACCCTCTTTATTCCTAATAATGACTTTTGCCCTAATGTCAGTTTTACTTAATATTGATGGTGCTGCCCCAGCTTGACCTTGGTACCTTTTCCATTCTTTACAGTTAGTCTTTGTGCATCATATTAAAGGGTGTTGCTATAAAGCTCTTATGGCTTGATTTTGTTTATTATTCAATCTGAAAATCTGAATCTTTTAAGGTATGAATATAATCCACTTACATTTATTGTTAAACGGACACACATTTGGATGAACTTGTCATCATATTTTATATTTTCCATTTAACAGACTCTTTCTTGCCTTCCTTTTCCCTCCTTTCCCATGTTCTACTGGATTCATCATACCTTCTTTCTATCTCCTTTTTCCTTTAGTGGTTTGGGTTTGCAGTAACAGCAGGTACTGATGGGTAAGAGCTTATTGTGTTCTAAGGACTTGGTAATTTGTGCAACATTTCCCACAGCACTATGAGATATCTGTGGTTAGTTTTTCCACTTAGAAATGAGAAAACTGTGGTGCGGAAGAATTAAGTAACTTGGCTAATGTTGTATTGGTAGTAAAGACGGGTTGAGAGGCCATATTCTCAACAGCCTCATGCTGATTCTCAGGTTAAGTATTGCATTCCTAACTCTTAGTGTCAGGAACCATATATTTACAAGCAGTCTTGACTGAATGAAGTTCAAACTTAGTCAACGTTCATGTGTTCTTCCCCCAAAATCCAAGGATTATAAAAAGCTTTCTTTCACTGATCTCCTCTTCTTTATTCTATGTTATTGTTGTCTAATGTTAACTAATTTTGTTATACCTTCTTAACTACTGCCTTCCGAATTCATTATTATTATTTACAATAAAAGCTTATTTAGATGTGCTAACTTCCTTAATCATCACTACTTCCGCTACCCAACACCTTCCTCTGAATCCACTTCCCTTTTTCTCGGGTATGTCTTTCAGGACTAGCACTTCTCATGAATGTCTGTAAACGGCCAAGTCTCTTTGTGGCTGTCTGCAAATGACCTTATTTTTGCTCAAATTCACAAGATTATTTGGAAGAATATAGATTTTTGCATTTTTATTTTCCCTTAGTGCTTCAAATGTATTATTGAATTGTTCTGGCAGCTATTGTGTTGTTAAGAAATTTTCTCGCAGCCACTGTATTTGTTTCACTGGTAATCTTTGCAGAAGTCTATTTGAAAGCTGTCAGAGTTGCCTATTCTTTTTTTTTTTAATCACCTTTTTTAGAACAGATTCAGAAAATTTCCAAAGATAGTGCAGAGTCCCGTTTTCCCTGTTGTTATATATGTTCCATTCCATAGTACATTTGTCACAGCCAGAAACCAGTGTTGGTACTTTACTAAATGTACCAACTAAACTCCACACTTATTTGGATTTCACTAGTTTTTCCTAATTCCCTTTTTATGTTCCAGGATTCCATCCAGGACACCACATTGCACTGAATCATCCTGTGTCCTTAGGCTCCTCTTGGCTGTGAGGGTTTCTCATACTTTTTTTGTTTTTGTTTTTGAAGACCGTGGCAGTTTTGAGGAAGACTGGTGAGGTATTTTGTAGAATGTCCCTCAGTTGGGATTTGGCTGATGTTTTTTCTCATGATTAGACTGAGGTTATGTGTTTTACAGAGGGAAAGTACCCTTTCCATCCCACTGGACCAAGGATGCATCCTGTCAATATCGCTTGTTATTGATGAGGTGAACCTTGACCCCCTGGCCATGGTGGTACCGGCCAGATTTTCTCCTCTGTGCACTGGCTTCCTCATGTCTCGTATGACTTTTGGGGAGCAAGTCACAAAGTGCAGCCTGGCTCATGGATGAAGTTGTGGGAGAGGCAATTAAGCTTATGCCTATTTTAAAAATATCGTCCTATTTTTATCATGTTTCTACTTTTAAAATGTCTATAAACATCTTCAACCTCAATGTTATTTCATATTTGCTCACATGGCTGCATTATTTCATATTTGTTCATATAGTTGCATCATTTCTGGTTCTTGAAGGGCCCTAATTCTTGTAATGGAATCTTCTGACTCTTGCTTCATTCCATCACGTGGATTGAAATACTTCATTGTGAGTTTATCTTCTGAGGGGGTGGTTCGTTTTGCCATTGTCCTGTTTACCTCCAGGTTTTGCTTTGTTTTGATTTTCTGCTCCTGCTGGGCCCCTAATGATTTCAATGGTCCTGATCCAACATTTATGGTAATTTCTTAGTTCAGAGTTTCTGCTTGGCACACCAAAGCCAAACACCATTCTGAGGGTTTTGATTTCTCCCAGATGCTTTTCCCCTTCCCTTCAAGGTCCTGGCCAGGTGGCAAGCTTCCTTGCTGCTTCCCAGCACCAGCTGGTAAAGTTTTACTGGTCCCAGCTCACCCACTGGGCAGAAAACAATGCATCCTGGCTAGAGGGGCTCAGAGACCCCATGGAACAGCACCCCTGGGGGATATTTGGGAGTCTTCTCTGCTTTTCACCCTGTCCTGGACTTATTTCTGGATTTCCCTTTCAATGCAGATTTCCCTTTCTTCCAAATGTGGTATGACTTTTAAATTTTTTCTGTATTTCACCCAGCATTTTTATGTGTTTGGAGTCAGTCTGCCACTTCACTAGAAATCTCCTTTAATCCTTTTGTCAATACAATATTTCCTATGTTGCTATGTCATCTTTATTGTGCAGAATCAAGGATGGGGAAATTTTGATCCAGAATATTAATCTTACTTTGGGATGTTACAGATCTGTTAGTAATTACGTTTACGATTCAAAAATCTTTCTAGTAGTTCTTCAGGGTAAATGCAGTCAGAACTTCTGAAGTTAGTCATTAAATATTCATTGAGAATGTACTGTGTGTAAGGTATTTTATGATAAACCAATGACCAAGACATAGTCTTTGCCTTAAGGAGATAAGTCACCAACATGGATTACAAGAAAGTTGAATGTATAAGTGACATAAAAATAGTTTACAGAAACGTCTGCAAGAGGCCGTAGAAAGATGAGACCATTTCTAGCTAGAAAGATCTGGGAAGGTCTGATGGAGGAGGGCACGAAGGGAACTTGAAAAATATAAAATTTGGAGATGTGGCAATTGCTGATGCTGTCAGCTCAAACCTGGATTCAAACGTCAGGCAATGAGGCCACCAAACGGCCTGGAATTTCGGTGCGCACACGAGGTACGCAGCACTGCTGACTGAGTATATGACGCAGCGGCAGCCCGTCATCGTGTTCAGAGAGTACTGGAAAGTGTTGAAAATATCTTCTTTCCAATGGAATAAAAAGGTCTTGGGGGCAAGCAGTGGTTAAGGAAGAGGACGATTTCATCAGAAGAAACTTCTTGACAATTAAAACGATGAATCAGAAACAAATATACAAACAAGTCGTCAGCAGTCGCCACACCCTCACTCCCGGAGAGCTTGGCTCTACCCGGCCGTGGCATCACCCCGGGGGCATGAGGAGGCCTGAGCCCTACACCCAAGGTCCCTGGTCCCTGGGCGAGCGGAGGAGGAAGGCGATCAGGAAGCAGGAATCCAGTCGCTGGAGAAGCTTCACTGGAACCATTAGGAAGAAAGAGCCGCAGTGCACTTAAGCGAACGTTCAAAAAGCCTATTCGCTTATTAATAACAGTAACGGATATTGGTAAACTTGTTTATAGTTCTCTGGTCTTTCAAGCACTTTATAAACATGAGCTGATCTATTAACAACGGCTTCTGCCCAATACTAATCGCAGCTCTGAACACAGAGCCTGAGGAGGGGAGGGGCGCGGTCACAGATTCGGTGTCCTGGCGCCAGTGTCCCCACTGCCCATCTCGGCTCTGCCTTGGACCACAGGCTGCCTACTTGCCTCAGCTCCCATCCCCACCCTGAGCTCAGAAAAGCTGCCTGTGTGCTTTCTCCTCTCCCTTTCTCTCTCCTTTTCTTTCTCTCGCCCTTTCCTTCTCCCTTCCTTCCTTCCTCTCTCTCTCTCTTTCTTTCTTTCTTTCTCCCTTTTAAAAAATGTTTATGACTTTTGAGTCGAGACAACCAGACCCCTTTCTCCCCCGAGGTTGTACTTGTTCTTTCTGTGTTACTGGGCCTGATGTAAGCAACTGCCCCTAACATCAGGGCCCTGGCGTCGTTCTGCGTTACCCCGTTCATCTACTGTCGCAAGAGAGGCTTAGTTAGATTGCTCTCCCTCTAGCAGTGTCCGCACGGGCCAGACGCTCCCCAGGCAGCTGTTTTGGGGGACGGACCCGCCCCACTAGAAAGATGACGAATTTATGGGGACCAGCAAAAGGCCTTAGGGTATGTCTGCTTGAGGAGGAGGATTTAGACTGGCCCCGTGGCAAGAGGCTGGGTGGGAAGGAGGAACAAGGGGCCCCGGGCCGCGCTGAGGAAGAGCCAGGACCATCTCCCCGACCCGGAGCGCCCGCTGCTCCCCGCGCCTGGCGCGCCCTGGGGCTCGGGAGTATTTGATTCATTTGGCAGCGACCTCAGTGCAGTGCTGAAATGAAGACCCATGAAACCTCCTCTCTAACCTGCTTCCTCCCCTCCAGCGCTGGGAGGGGACCTCAGCTCCGAGGAGCTGGCGGTGGCCCCCTCAGGCCCTGCGCCTCCCCGGCACTGGTCCCCCCGGGGGTTTGGGGGCGGCCTCCGGAGGGCAGGACACCGGCCTCGGCTGCTTAAGGCCGATCACACACCAGCCAGCCCGAGAGAGAGTGTCCGGGTGACAAAGCCCGTGCATTCCTTCCCCATTGATCTCCCGGTCACTCATTAGTAAGCGACTGTGCTAGATGCAGCCCTTGGGCATTTTTCCAATGCAAAGCCACTTAGCGTTAAAATTGCAGCATCTCTTTTGGCTTTTTTACAAGACTTTATCAAACCCATTTAAAAACCTACCTCGAATCACAGCCCACTCTCCAGATAGCCTCTACTTTGAACTTTGACCTCTGTAAGACAACAGCCAATTACTGCGCCATTTATGGTTGAATTTTCTCTATGATAGGCAATTCTCGTGGAAATATACTAAATTGTAGTATATTTTGTTTGTTTAGTATATTTTGTTTGGGCTTCGTTTTTTTTGGCAATTTGAGAGCAGAGGTGCTTTTATATTATTATTCTGTCATCAGTACTTCCGTAGCCCAATGTAAGCAATCTTATCTCCCAGTTGTAGTTTACATTTCAGTGGAAAAGGAGTTAACATTTTAGAAATTCAGAATGTGTGAGTTTCATACAGCGTCCGGTGTTCCCCCCCCCCCCCCCCCCCCCGCGAGGGATAGAAGCCGTCCGCTGGGACCCCCTCCCCCGCCCCACTGGGGGAGAACTCAGGAAGGAGGTCTCCCCAAGCCCACCTCTAGACATGCTGTGTTTTTCTAAAGACCATTTTTCTTTTATTTGTGTCTCATAAATTCATCAGTTACAGAGACACTGATCATTTCTTTGGAAGCAAACGCACATCCCGTGATGGAAACAGTCTAGCGTATACCCAAAGGTCAGAGTCACTGTGACTGATGGCTTCCGAACAAAGTACCCATCCCTAGGAGAGGCAGGAGCTGACAGGAGCGTCAGAGAACTCCAGGCATCTCGGGGCCCATTTGTTCGCCTCGCGCTACTGACTTGGGCTGCGGTTATTCCTGCCACGTGACACGCAGACTCACCATCGGGCAGCCACCGTGGACCAGGAGAATCTGCAAGGCCGCAGTGACTGGGGCACATTTCCTCTGAATAAGCCCCATATGAAAGCAGACTGGGGGTCTGAAGCTCTTGGACCTGGGCCCCCCCGAGACTGACCAAGGCGTGAATCTGTGTGCAAGTGTGTCTTTCTGCTCTTGTTCACATGGACTTGAGAGTAGAAAGAAGAAAGGCGTGTGACCAGCTGAACCTTGTGTGGTATTTCAAGCAGGAAAACTGTAGTTTGCAAGATCATAGGATAAATCCTCATTTGGTGTTATTTTTTTCTTAGTAGAATAATGTAAAATTTTCCAGAACAGAGTGGAAGAATGTAGATTAAATATAAGAACTTCCAAAAGTTAAATAACACAAAGATTTGAGCCCTCTGAATGTAGAATTTTATTACTTTATATTTCCTTTTAATATTTTTCTGTGGACAAACTTACATGAACAGAAATATACTTTAGTTTAGTTATACCGAACATAAACCTAAAATCCTATTTTCTAGTTTTCTTATTGGCATGTTGTTTAACCTCATTTACTACGTTTCACACTTGCCCTCATCCTGTGGCATCGTACGTAGCACGACTTCCCAGCTGCCCGGTGAGGCCTCGCTGGCCCTGAGCTGCTAAGGGTGCTTTGTCCACCTCTGGTCAGAGGGGGGTGAACTGACGACCTCTAGGGGCTTCCAATTCCCAGTGTCTGTGGTCCCTCAAGTGCCTCACTAACGTCACCATGTATCGCGGCTATCTCTGGGCTCTGTAGGTGGGAAGTGTATCCCAGTCCTACGTTCATGCAACAGGGAATGGGAAACAGCCATTGTAAACACTGAGCATCAAACACGTGCACTCTTTACTTTGCTGTTTGATTTCAAGAGTTACGCATTAAACCTCATAAATAAAAATACCAGTCTACTGCTCCCTGAAGGAGGTCGACCATAATTTTCCAAATCCTAAGTGTGGGCTGTGCATTGTGACTTCTTTCCAAAAACACAGTGTGCAAAGGGCGGGAGGAGAAACCTGGCACACATGACCTCAGCCGGTTGCTTACACTGGGGGCCTCCTTTCTCCTTGGTCTGTTATTGGGGTGCATGTGTGGATGGTGGTCCTCTTCATTTCTGACTTTATGAAAAATTGACAAATGAAGAAAAGAAGATAAAAAACACAAACTCAGAGCCTCCCAATTATTTATGGGATGTTAAAAGTCTTGCATGAGGCAATCAGAAATCTTTGGTGTGTGTGTATTTTCATTTTTGTGATGCAAATGAGATGGCTAGGTAGCTATGTAGTTTACAATATAAGGAAATATTTCTTTCAAATTGTAATCAATATGCATATGCAAAACAACTGAGGCCCCAAGGATTTACATCAAGTTTTCTGGCCTTTTGGAATTCAGTGCTTTACTTTCTTCTTTTTTTTAAGGATATGATGATCTATGGAAAGTGTCCTGCTGTGACCCCCTGTGGGCTCCTAGGATCTTCTGTGTGACCTTGAGCAGGTTGCTCAATCTCTCTGGGCCCTGGTTCTCAGGCTGCAGCACCAACAGGAAAACTTATCATCCTCATTCGGTGTTTCCAGAACATTGTGAACATTAATGAAATGGTGCCTGTGAAAATCAGAAGTCCTCAGAGGTGGGTACAATGAAAATGTGACATTTGTTACTGTTATGGAGAGATTCCATAAACATAATGCATGTAAACTGAATGTCTAAATATTTGTGTACGCGTACATTCTTGCCTTTACGAGGGTTCATAAAACTCAAACAGCATTCATTGATTTTTGTCTTATTGTAAACAAAAAAAGCAATAAAACATACCCAGCACATAAAAACACTTAAAAACTTTCCCTTTACCAATAAAAATATGCTTAACTAGTTATGGGCCATCGCCATTTTGTTGAAGAGTTGCATATTTACCACATCTGTCCCCTCACCTCTCCCACCAAAAACAAAAACAAAATCCCCAGGGGAATTCTTTGCTTCCAGAAACTCTAAGCCCCTTACAAATATCAAGGTTTTCTATAATGGCAATAGCAGTGCAAAAAAGTACCCACCCAAAGGTATTCTGATTTAGTAATGGTAGAAAGTTGTCTAAACACACCGTATGTCCCTAAATACAGAGGTATAATCTCCTCCCATCTATACCTTTAGATAGGGATTCACTATTTCTCAGGATTGTTTTCATTCTTGGAATCCTACAGTTACTCAAAAAAAAAAAAAAAAAGAAAGAAAAAATTAATTTCTCTCCTAAGGAGTAGAGTCCAGGATGTGACACACATAGCAAACTGCTCAGATTTCCTGGTTCTGTGCCATCCTCCGATGCCTCCGTTTATAGAAAAGGAAGAGCCAAGGCATAACAATCCTCCGGAACCACAGAATATTTCCAGATGGAAAGATAAGATTTTGTGAAAGCCACTGTGGAAGAGTGAGCTTACTTTTAAAAGATTTTCTTATCAATGGAAATGATTAATTCACAAGGAGACATAGGTCTTTTTGTTATATGTATGCAAGTTAATGTTAACATGATTTAGAAAAATGAGGGAGACTATTCATTTTTTTATAGCCCTTCCCAAATCAACATACGTATTCAAATAAAAAACTTGTTTTTTCAGTGAACTTGAAGGTATGTTAAAAGCATGCATTCACTTGGGCTTGCTATGAATATGTCACTGTGGATTCCTGGTGATCCTATTTTATAGTAATTTAGATTTCCTCCAAGAGACTCAAATATCAAATGTCCAACAAATTACGCTGAGATGAAACTAGATATTTCTAATGTATTTTAAACAGTCGTTAAATTACCTACATTGGTTTATCTCATCTGAAATTTGCTGATCCTGCTTCTGAATGCTAATCACAGTTTCTGGCTTTTTATTTATATCGTTTAATCTTATATCTGCACATGAATTACTGCTATGCAGCCTGGTGTAACTTATTCTGAGCCTCATTGTGTGTTTGTACCGATGGAAACTGCACAGGTGGCCGGCACGAAGTTGCCAGCTTCACAGCACTGAGGAAACGCATTCTGCAGAGCCTCAGATATAGCAGATACTCGGCACATTGCAAGAGAAGCTGTCTTCTTAAATGAAGACAGCTGTATTCAAAATGGGGAAATGTGGGTCAAAATACGGAGGTGCTGTCAACGGATGTGTTTATTGAGCAAACAAGATAAAATTCCCTATATTACCATATAGAATCCTTACCTCATATCCTGTTATCCTGAAATATACAAGAACTACAAACACATTTATCACCTATTACAACAAGGAGCTTATTTAGATGGAGTAAAGAATAACAATGAATAAAAAGTGAACATGTTTTGCAGAATAAATTGTCAGTTTTGTTCTCCAAAGTCCGTTCTATAGTTTGTTGTACTGGCTAGACTTATTCGTTTTTTCCAACCAGCCTACCTTGTAGGAGCCTAAAAAAGGGTGTTTTTTTCCCACCTCTCCATGTTATAAACACATATTTCCTGTAAACAGAAGGGTAGAATTAAGCTTCTAGAAATCCGAACAGATGGTACAATAAGAATTTGTCAGATCCCTCCCAGTACGACAATGATTGTTGGAATTTTCAGGGCAAAATCTATGAACCCTCTACTTTCTGAAGGTGTGTGAAAGATCTCAGTGGTGAGATTTTACAGGGAGTTTTTTGCAATGCTAGCTTTTTTTTTTAGACCAAGAATATTTCCTTTCATTGGTCTGAGGACATATTAGTTTTCATCTAGATCTATATATTATGTAAATTTGGGTGGCATAGCCTCCAAGATGGAGTAAGTGAATTTAATTTAAATTACATGTACCTCCTTAAATTAAGCTAACATTGTTACAAAATTTTTCTCCTTATGCCTCCTTTTACACATTTCTCCCCTCTATTTATCATTTTTCCCAACCACCTGAAATGGATGGGTTAAAATAATTCAACTACAGTCATAACCCACCTCCCACTCACCCACCCCATAAATACCACCAACAAATAATTTGGGGGAGAAATGTTGGCACTGACTACATCAAACACTTTATTTACAATAGATTCTTTTCCATTTGGATTCACCAAGGTTGCTACTCACTTAAAATACCTCACAATCTTCCATGACTGAACTATGGGAATTTTGGTTGGCAGTTTTGTTTGAATAACTCATGGCAACCATGAAATAGTGGTTCCCAGCAAAAGGAAAAAAAAAGTCTTCATTACAACCTTAACCAAAATAAATGCTTGATGAATAGCTGCTATGAATCATTTTGCTGAAGTTCAGCCTTTTAGGATCTTCAGAGCCATTTTTATGGAGAATAGTTCTCATCTCTCCGTAAGTCAAATTTTCTTCATTTTACCTTAACAAAAACTAAGCTCAAATGTCTAAGACAACCTGGGACACACAATAATTAACAAAAGTGAACCCCAGAGGCAGCCTTAGGGTCTAGACTTTATAAATTTTTTTATTTGTATGTTTAAGCTCTATTGTAACACCTTCCAAAACAAGACTGGTATTTTCATTATGTGAAAACGTCCATGGCTAGATTCTTAAAGACAAGAACAACAAAGACCTTTTAATATCACTGGTCATTGGTGTCATAATTCATGGTAATGCCCAATAGAAAAGAAAGCATTTATCCAGAATGCCAAATAAGGTTATTGGTTTTCTGGGATTTTAAAATGTAAGTACCTTTTCTTCTTCCGAAGTCATTTGCCCCTCAAGTAGTCACTGGAGCAGAAGATAATGAGGGTATCATTCACAAATCATAAATCAGGTGCTTGATTTTGATTCTCATCACTACTATGGTTGCTTTAACACTGGTTTATTTGAAAGTATCTAGCTCAGTACATTACATGGTTGCTCCTCTATTTCCTCACTTCTGCTTTCCTCTTGGCTACGTCTGGTAATATTTTACTCATATTACTACATTCTTGGTGCATTCTACATTTATAAAAACCCCTAAATTCATACAGGCTGCAGATACATAAGAGTACCATTCTTAATGATGCTCTGGTCTGAATTAGAATGAGTGCAAAGCAGTGTCCAAAGCTTATTTGTCTCCTCTTGGGTGCACATGGTAAAATGTATTCATTTTATCATTAATACCTAAGATATCCCTTCATGCTTGTCACAAACACACATATACTCCACTTTGTCATCCACAATGGGCTCAAGTCCATAAACAATCAGGAAATTAGAAGATTTCTATCTAAGTCAATTAAGTATAATGGCGTATTTGTTTAGTGTATTGGAGCTGTCCTCATTAGGGGCTACTGGTTCATAATGCAATGTTTGCTGAACCTGGCTGAATGATAGATTGGGATTCTTTCTACTCCTGTGACCCCAAAGCTATTTGTTTTTCTTTTAAAAGCTCTCTATAATGTTTCCTTAATGTGGATGGTAAAATAAATAAGCCTTTAGGTTCAAATGTAAGTCAACATGGAATCCACTAATTTGCTGATTGTTGATGAAAATTAAGCAGTCTATAAACTTTAGATGAGATGGATGCATAAATCTAGCTCTACCAGATGCCAGGCACACCATACGAACTCAGTGCATGCTCTTCTTTTGAATGAATACACTTATAAAATATATGATCTTAAGCGATGATTTTTTACAATAAATATGCCAAATTTTCCAATGACGAAATGGACATTATCCTACTTAGAGACATCCTTTGGAGAAGCCGTAGATGGACTCATTTTGGAGAATCCCTTCAAAACTTACATCACATCTTCTTAACTTTTCTCAGAAGTGGGAAACCTATCCCTCTAAAGTCTATTTAAATTTTTGTTTTACATCTGTGCGATCCACCATATCAACACAACAAAACAGATCAAAACCAATTTAGAGCAAAGTGCACTCTGAAGCAATCTGGATAGTGAAGATACTCATCCTAATTTCCCCCTTTTGCATAATACCAAAGTTCACCCCAGAATTCCTTCCAAATACATCAGTATACTCTTTTACTTTGAAAGATAAGTTGAGTATACCGCTGATAGAAAAGAAACACATCGGTATTCATTCTGAAAAGAGCTGTAGGTGCCTCATAAAAGTGCTAGGCTGTGCTGCTTCTCACCACTCACCATTTCCTGCCTCGTATCATGATATTTATCACGATTCTTCTGCTTGTCTTACTTTCCTTCATTATATTATGAAGAGCTGGAAGGCAGGCATGAGGTCTTCTCATATTTACAGCTCTTGCTATGCTCAACATAATTCTGTATGCCTAGTGTGTGCTCACCCACTGTGGATTGACTAGCTAAACGATGATTTAATACAGGATTTTTTGGTGGGGAGTATTGGGGCTGTGATATGTCTGCCGAAGGCTCTCTTTCTCTTGAGTCTCGGTTCACTCCTGGTCACTCTTTTCTTCCTAAAGCATTGTATCACCCAGCTCCCTCTGAAAGCTCAGCACAGACGTCAAGACCTTGCTGCTTTGTTCATCACTCAAAGCGCTTGGTGCAGTCTCCGCAGAAACTTTCCTCATGTTCACGTTTTCTTTCAGAATATGCGAACATCTGTCTCTTGGTATAAATTGAACTCTTCAGCCATCATTCTCACAGTTAATCATGTATTTGAATCAGCCAAATCTCTGACCTTTTCAGCATTTCCTTGCATCCCCTACATGATCGCATAACTGTACGTCACCTGCGACATCTTCTCACCTGCTCTAAAAACCTCCTGTGGCAGTCAAAGTTTCTCGCTCTTGCTTTTGCTTCTTTTACAATGCCAGATTTCTCACTTGCAGATTTGTTTAACTTCCTGAAAATTACATTCTTTGCACCAAATAATGCTAACGAACTTATATAACAACATAAAACACCATACACTGTTATTCTCAGATGCTAGCACGAAACTGACTTTTCCTTCCTGAAAATACTGTTGCTTCAAGGTGAGAAGTTTCATAACATACTCAAAAGCTGTGTCTATACCAGATAAACAGCGAAAGCAGTTTCATCTGTGATAGTTTCCTGTGGTACATATATGCAGGAAGAGTTTGTTCTTCCGAGTGTCTTTCAACAACGAGAAGGAATGGCCTTTCCTGATGGCCTCTGAATGAATGTTCTATTGTCTGTTACCTCTATTTTGAAACTGTTGTGCTTTAATTTTTCCTTTCTAGAGTGAGGACCACAGTATCTTTCTACATTGTGGTCACACTTGAAATAGTTTAAAAGTTCTATTGGAAAAGAAAGGAACCCAGTGCTCCAAATAAATCATTGCCTTATAAGCATCTCAAAGTTTTCATCCCAAGATGGTGAATCCACTTTATCAGTGAGGTAAAATGATTACTGGATTAAATATCAGACTAGAAAGATGTTGATATATTTGCAGATTACTCCTGAATGTAAAATACAGGCTTAAAAAGCATATTACTGTATATATAAGTAAAAAATCAGGAAATGGTTATAAAGGAAATGTCCTGTTCAGTAAGTCACATGTTGTCCAATGATTCATGGAGTTATTGAGCTGGAGGAGTTCCTGTGGACCAGCTAGCCCAGTCCTCTCACTTTACAGATGGTGGGAATGCTCCATGGTTAAGTGATCTGCCCAGGGTTATACAACCAGGAGAGGCAGGATGAAGATTAAGGGGAAGAATGCATGGTGACCTGCTTGGACCTTTCCCCACCAGGGGATATTGATCACTGAGCTATATCTTAGTTGAGTATAGTCTCTGCCTTTTAGGAGTTTGCAACTAAACATAATTATAACAAAAAGCTCATACATATTCATTGCTTAATTAAACTAATCTTAGAAAGCTCTTGCTATGTATCATGTTCTACTAGATGTTGGAGATTTAAAGAAAGGTATGATCCAGTATTTGCCCCCAAGAAACTTAAAGTCTAGGTGGAGAGACCAACACGTAGCAGATCATGAGAATTCATTTCTGTATGTAGTGGTAACGTGATAGGCACAAGGAATTACAGTAATACAAATGTGGGGTTTAGAGCATCCAGCCAGGTGATGGTGTGAGAAATACTCATCAAGTGAAGTGAATTAGTCAAGCAAAAGTAGTGCATGATGTCTCTGTGCATGTGTCTACGTGTCTATGTCAATCTTTGAATAGACAAACTGTGATAGGTCATAAATATGCAGACACAAAGGCAAGTTGTAGCACTTGCTGGAGTATCTTTAAGCAGATTTGTGCTTCTATTTGAGTATCAAATATCAGACAGTGATGGAAAAGGTCAGCCACATGGAACAAACATAACTTCTTTTGTACCACATTAAAGCACTTATATTTGATTTTATGTTACAGAGGTTAAAGGAAAACAAGAATGAAAAAGTAAGTGAGCAAGAAAGTGACTATAAAACTGATTAGAAGGATTAGGAAACACTATATGGAAAAAATAACAGATGAGAAATAGGTTAGGGCATTCCTGGTGGAGAAACGGAGCAAGGATGAAGACAGGAAAGCGTGGAGTGTGGTACAGAAGGATGAAGAATCTTGCTGGACTCAGGCACACAGAAGAGAAAGGTCATGGTCCACGTTCAGTCATCCAGTCCTCAGAGGTGCAAGGTTGCACAGGGAAGAAGAAGTCGTCAAAGCAGGAGGATCTTCATTAATGAGCTGACCACTTATAAATTAGTTGCTATTGTTTAATGCAATGGTTTATTAATTTCCATTAAGTTGATGGTGACCCACTCAATAATAGAGATTCAGACAATACAATGCAAAGAAAATACAACTGAGTTGTAAAGAAAATTTGTAAAAACTGTGAAATGCATACAACTTCTAGAAGTCAATAAAAGGTATATTGGAGAATTGCTTAAATCTCACACAAAGACATTTACAAAGAGAATCTGGCAGTTAACAATTAATTGTTAACTTCACCCTAGAAGAATTCCATAAAGATGATGATACAGTAGGCTCGTCGAAAGAGAATCATACAGAGATCAAATAATTACCAAGAGAGATCCTTGGGCAAAATGATGAAGACCTAAAATATTTACTTGCAGATGTGATGATTCTTATGATTATGCAACAAAAATAACCACAAAGAGAAGGAATGCTGTAGCATCTTATCACAAAATTTTGCCTGAAAATTTTTACCAAAAAAAAAAAAAAATTCTTATTTTTATTCTAAGAACTATTTTTTTAAGTTGTAAGTGAAACTGAATTGTTGTTACTTTTAAGACAAAGGGCATTCATTTTCATATTTTGTTTTATTTTCCACATTGAGTTAAACATTATTTTCAAAAATGATTTAGTATGACATGTTGCGCTTTGTTTGAGAAGATTCACCTCAAGTTAATTATAGGACCAGTTATCCACGGGCTCTGAGATTCTCCAGGACATCAGGGAAGCAGTTCAAGGACTAGAAAGGCAGCCTCTCTCTCTGTTTTTTTTTTTTTTTTTTTTAACTTCTTTACTGGAGTATAATTGCTTTACAATGATGTGTTAGTTTCTGCTGTATAACAAAGTGAATCAGCTATACATATACATACATCCCCATATCAGCTCCTTCTTGCGTCTCCCTCCCACCCTCCCTATCCCACCCCTCTAGGTGGTCACAAAGCACCGAGCTGATCTCCCTGTGCTATGCGGCTGCTTCCCACTAGCTATCTGTTTTACATTTGGTAGTGTATATATGTCCATGCCACTCTCTCACTTCGTCACAGCTTACCCTTCCCCCTCCCCTTGTCCTCAAGTCCATTCTCTACATCTGCGTCTTTATTCCTGTCCTGCCCCTAGGTTCTTCAGAACCATTTTTTTTTAGATTCCATATATATGTGTTAGCATACGGTATTTGTTTTTCTCTTTCTGACCTACTTCACTCTGTATGACAGTCTCCAGGTCCATCCACCTCACTACAAATAACAAAATTTCATTTCTTTTTAAGGCTGAGTAATATTCCATCGTATGTATGTGCCACATCTTCTTTATCCATTCATCTGTCGATGGACACCTAGGTTGCTTCCATGTCCTGGCTATTGTAAATAGTGCTGCAATGAACATTGTGGTACATGACTCTTTTTGAATTATGGTTTTCTCAGGGTATATGCCCTGTAGTGGGATTGCTGGGTCATAGGGTAGTTCTATTTTTAGTTTTTTCAGGAACCTCCATACGGTTCTCCATAGTGGCTGTATCGATTTACATTCCCACCAGCAGTGCAGGAGGGTTCCCTTTTCTCCACATCCTCTCCAGCACTTTGTTGTTTGTAGATATTATGATGATGGCAGCCTCTCTCTTGATCTGTATCCACAGAAGTCTACACATTTGTCACACAAGGACGAAGCCCAAGTCCCGTGTATAATGTTCCAGGACTCTCCTAGATCAGATGCCAGCCAGCTTCTGCCATCCGGTCTCATAACCTCTAAGTTTAGTCTTAAGAGACCATTGGTCAGCATATCTGCAGTTTCCCCATCTGTATTGCTTACTGGTACCCTTCCTTCCATCCATCATTAATTGCACATAATGAGTGAACAAATAATCACCAAACATTTGCTGAGGGGCTGGCTGTTCCAGGAGCAAAGCTATAAGTCAGTCAGCATCCTGCTGCCCTGGGAACCCCACACCAGGGGTTGGGACCAAAGATAGAGAAGAGCAAGCCCATGGGTGACAACCCCAAACTCCGATAAGGGCAAGCGTAAGGGAAGGACAGATTTCCATGAGAGAGGACAAGAGCGCCATCAAGGGCCCATCCAGGTAAGGGCTGGCTGGGGGGCGGGGGTGAGGGAGAGCCGCTCAGGAGAAGGATGTCAGATGCCCCCAAGGAAGCTCGGTGTAGAAAGTTCCCCAGTTTTGGATTGGGTTGTTTGTTTTTTTTTTGATATTGAGCTGCATGAGCTGCTTGTAAATCTTGGAGATTAATCCTTTGTCAGTTGCTTCATTTGCAAATATTTTCTCCCATTCTGAGGGTTGTCTTTTGGTCTTGTTTATGGTTTCCTTTGCTGTGCAAAAGCTTTTAAGTTTCGTTAGGTCCCATTTGTTTATTTTTGTTTTTATTTCCATTTCTCTAGGAGGTGGGTCAAAAAGGATCTTGCTGTGATTTATGTCATAGAGTGTTCTGCCTATGTTTTCCTCTAAGAGTTTTATAGTGTCTGGCCTTACACTTAGGTCTTTAATCCATTTTGAGTTTATTTTTGTGTATGGTGTTAGGGAGTGTTCTCATTTCATTCTTTTACATGTAGCTGTCCAGTTTTCCCAGCACCACTTATTGAAAAGGCTGTCTTTTCTCCACTGTATATTCTTGCCTCCTTTGTCAAAGATGAGGTGACCTAGAGTCTGTCATACAGAGTGAAGTAAGTCAGAAAGAGAAAAACAAATACCGTATGCTAACACATATATATGGAATCGAAGAAAATAAAAAAAAAGGTCATGAAGAACCTAGGGGTAAGACGGGAATAAAGACACAGACCTACTAGAGAATGGACTTGAGGATATGGGGACGGGGGAGGGTAAACTGTGACAAAGTGAGAGAGTGGCATGGACATATATACACTACCAAGTGTAAAATAGATAGCTAGTGGGAAGCAGCCGCATAGCACAGGGAGATCAGCTCGGTGCTTTGTGACCACCTAGAGGGGTGGGATAGGGAGGGTGGGAGGGAGGGAGATGCAAGAGGGTAGAGATATGGGAACATATGTATATGTATAGCTGATTCACTTTGTTATAAAGCAGAAACTAACACTCCATTGTAAAGCAATTATACTCCAATAAAGATGTTAAAAAAAAAAAAAGAAATCTAAAACAATAGTTGTTTTACTGGAAAAAAAAAAAAAAAGAAAGTTCCCCAGGATGAAAGTGGAGAGACACCGGCTCGGCTGTCCTGCCGTCTCTGCCCTTTGAAAGCTGATGCATCCTTTCCATATAATTCAAACACTACTTCCTGGAATTAAACCTTCTTGTTCGCTAGGATCCTACTGTACTTTGCTTTATGCCTCTCCTTTGAAAGTTAGGACAAGGTTTTCCAAAGTATGTACTGGAAAATAATACACGCCCTGTGGGCTACAAGCAAGAACGCTGGTAAATCTTTAACCACAGGGTCTCTGGGGATAAAAATGGCTATGACCGGAGACATATCTCAAGGGAATTCTTCATGCATATGAAGGCTTTAAAAGTTGCAGAAGCATTTTCCACACCCTGAAGTCGCTGCAGAAACTTTATTCCCTGCTGCAACTCCTAGGTCGGATTTGACTAACTTCTCCTCCAGACCTGCCCCTCCTTACACATTCTCTGTGTCAGGAAACGACACCTGCCCTGTCCTCGACCAAGACAACTCAGCATCAACCCAGGCACCTTCTCTTCCTCCCACTGACGGTTCCCTCCAGCTTCCCGCTCACACACGCTCTACAGCTGTGTACCATTTTGTGACCCACCGCCCCAGGCTCTCTCACATCTAAGGGCTCCTGTAAGGCCATGATCACCTACCTCTCCTGGGTCTTCTCGAAACAGCCTCCCACTAGTTTCTCTGCCTCCAGACTTCTCCCTCTGAAACCTCTTCTCTGTAAAGCCACCAAAGGGATGCAACAAATGCTGCTCCAGTGTGGAAATTAAAACAATGTCGGTTTTTCTGATCTAAGCTGAGAAGCAGTTAAAAAAATTGGAGGAACTCCCCTTCCACCCAGGTGTGGAATGAATCCCCTCAGTGTTAACACCCTCAGGCTTTGGGCTCTCTGGCTGGTGCCACACGCATAAGATAAAACCTACGAAGGCTCCTGGTAAATCCTCACTGTTATTAGTTATGGAACCAAGAGGATAATACCCTCAACTTGTCTTTGCTGGACCCCTTCTAGACTTTGGGTAAGTTACCTGAATCTCTGGGCCTCAGTTTCCTCCTCTGCAAAATGGGAATAATAACAGTCTGACCCTTCTCAAGTGGTTGTGAATTTTAACTGAGATAATGCATGTCCACGCTTAGCACAAGGTCAAGCCCGTGAGAGACAGATGAGTGCTATGACTCTTACTATTTCCATTGTCACTATTAGACGGGGAGTAACTGTGCATAAGTGATTCATGCTTTACCAAACATAAATACGTAATTGTATGCTTCCTTTTATTATTTTCACATGAGAAGGAAGTGATACTTTCTTTGCCAAATAAATAATTTAAGCTGAGGGTTAGAGAAAGTGCCTGCAGCACAGAATGAAAACCAAACCGCAGTGAGCAGATCCGGGTGAAGGCCCCAAGGACGGTCGTTTTTAGTCTCCTAGCGAGTGTCCACGAGGAGGGGCCGCCGCCGTGAGCAGGGGAGCCCTGGGCGGCCAAGTTCAGCATCTCACGCCCCACCTCCCATCCAAGCAGAGCAGCCTCCGTGCTGCTTCTCTCCGAGAGGAAGGCAGTAGGGTGATGAGGGATTCCCCGTGAGTTGCTTTCCCGTAACAGAGGAATCACTCTGGATGCCAGCACGTTGAAATTTTTAGCATTTTCTCTCAACTATCACACGCTTCCCTCCTGCTAAAAGAAAGATTAGGGAACCAACTTTAACCTTTAAGACTCCAGCCCCTCATCATGGATGTTAATGATTCAGTGACGCAATGCCTCGATCCTGCAGGACCACGGGCGGACTCAGGTTGTTTTCCCCTACTTGCTTTTGTGATGCTGGCTGTATCTTTTTAAAATTTCCACCTCTTCTTGTAATCATGTTTTCAGGTTCCCTTCTCAGTGATGACTGCATGCTTGTCAATGAGAATACACCCTCCTCCCTTCCAACTTGTTGTTTTTCAGATACTGGGGATGAGAAAGCTAAATCCCAGAGTTTGTTAGAACTGTGTATAAGACAAGAGCAAATAGGCCCCGAAGGAGAAGCTGAGGGTGGATGAACACAGAGCACGAAACGCTGATGAGTAGACCTGGGGACATGCATTTCGGTTACTCAGGGAATGCTTGCTTATTTACTAATTCAATGCGCATCCATCGGAAGTATAAGCTGCCGAATACAAGGATGACCGGGTGACATTACCTGCCAGTCCTGTTTCTGGAGGAACCGACTTCTGGCTGGCAGTTCTCTCTGCTCCAGGATAGGACACCCCTCAGGGCGCTGAGAGCTGGGCTCCAGAGCGAGTCCTGGATGACAGTAAAGTTTGCGATCGGCCCACAAAGCAGGAGAGAAGAAAGGGGGGAATGCCCTTCAAAGGACCTTAACAGGGCGGAGAGAGAATTTCATTTCCGAAAAGAAAAGGAAAGCACCCAGATAGGTACACAAAACAGAGGTCCTCGTGGCCTTTAGGCTGTGGAACTGCCGTGCATGGGAGCAAAGGACACTCCGGGTTTAGGTTTATTCATCTCCTTGATTAACACTAGAAATCCATTAAAGGCGTATCAGGAGCAATTTCTGTGAACACGTTTCTGTGAATTTCCAGGGTTCGGCTGGGAAAGCATGTAATCCATTAGCAATCCCACCCACAGACACCCACGGGGAGAAATGTACATTAAGAGGAGGACAGAAATGTGCTGTGGGGAGGAAACACATGGAATTCTCTCTGTTTCCACAGTGAAGTAAGCCCGGCCGCCAGCGTATTCCAGGGCAGGTATTGATGTAGCAGGATTGGCCCACTTGCCGTCCTTCTTCCATGAGGTGGAGGCACAGGGGCAGGACCCTGTGTGGCCGGACAGACTTGGGTTTGGCTGGAGCCCCACCACTTACAGCTGTGTCACTCAGAGCACATTCTTGGCCTCTCTGAGCACGAATGCCCATAAAATGCAAATACTAAAGTCCATCTTGTAATTTTATTGACAGATCCAATAGAGAAGCAAAGGTAAAGGGCCTGACCAGAAGTAAGTGTTCACTAAATATGTCACTGGTATTATAATATGCTACCTGGTTGACTATAAAGAAAAACAAAATGGTCAGCAAAGATGTAACACCCAAGAGAACCAGAGAGGGGGGGTAGAGATGTGTAGTCTACTTAATGAGGTGCTATTTTCCATTTCCATCTATCTTCCCAGGATGGCAATTGAAAGAAACGTTCATAGGATGTGACATCTATATGTTTGCTCAGTATGTGCAAAGTAATTAACGTTTTGATCAAGTTCAAAAAATCTTAATTAGGCCCATGAGCTCTTAGGGGATACATCCATTTTCCACTGGTCTATTCAGAAGCCTCAGGTTCAGTGTTCTCTCTGCTGGTTTTCCTCCCCCAGTATGCGCCCACGGGGTGTACCCAGATTCTAAATCCAAGCCAGGCAGCCAATGACACTGCGTCCTGGGACACCTGGGACCCAGAGCTAGTGTTTTTCTCTTGTTCTGCCTTCATATGAGCAGTTACCTTCTGTATCTTCCTTGCACGATGGGTGGCGTTGTATGGCCGGGGTCTTTATTTTGTGCATCTGAGGGTGGTTGAAAACAAAGCAAGCTTTTCAGTTAGACCTAGAAATTGCTGCTCTGTGCATACATTAACGTTTGCAGATGAATTCATTTTTCTTCACTTTTCTTTTTTTGTGCTTTTACTTTGCAACTTGTTCAAGGAATTTGTTCCCAAGCAGACACTCACTTTTATCCCTGTTGGGTCTCTAAGAGTAGGGGATACAAATCCTGTTCCATTTTATTAATGCCCTGGATGGCCCAGGAGACAGTCTCAAAGGTACCAATAAAGCAGACTTCCTGGCAGTCACCTAAGTCTGTGTAATTCTGTATCCCCGGACAAGAAGTCCTCTTGAATGTCTTTCTAACCTCAGTTGTGTCAGGTGTTCAAATGACCCCAAAGGAACACTGGATAACGTGGGTGCTTCTTCCTGCCAGCAGACCTGCAGCCCGGAAGGTTATTACTAATACATGGAGCAAACGCACAGCATTTTTAACTTTATATTTATCTTGATATTGTTTTCCACATCCTTAATAATACTTAGCATTGATGAGTAATGATTTCTTTCTCCAGAGCTTTTTATAAACCTTCATGATGAATCCCCTTGCACTTCTGTGAAAGGGAGGTATAGGAGGTTTCGGAGTTATGCATAGAAGCAGGGTCATTCCCATTTTTTTTGACTTTGCTAAACCAGTGGATTTGGCCCTTAAGGCACATTCGAGGTCCTTCCTAATTGTCAGAGGCTACAAAGAAAAGGTGCGTACTTAGGTCATCACTTCCGGAATTTCCCCAGAGGTGTATGTGTCACTTGCTCCTGAAGGGAAACCTGGAGCAAAAGTGTTGTGACGAAGCCTGTGCCCTTCAGGCCTCAGTGCTCCCCCGGCAGGGCCCTGGCGCCAGCGATGCGCTTTCTAGTGGCAGCAGGGGCTGCGGGCTCCTTGCTGTCCTGCCGGCCTCACTTGGGGCACACAGGTGTGGAGTCCGTGTGTGGTCTCCTGGTCCCTGCAAAGGGACTACCAAAGGCTCGGGTCACCTGACCTTGGGAGCCGTCCAGACCACAGGCTGTTCTGTGGGTGAGTTTGGCAGTTTGGAGGGTCATGGGGATGGGCTGAGAGTCCCAGATAATCTTCCCAGCAACATCAAGGGGAAAGTGGCTACCAGAGCTGCCCCTGTGTGAGCCGGATGCAGGAAGGCTCTTCCTCACAAGACGAGTAGTAACCCCGCGGCACTATAGGTTCCGAAAGGCTCCCTGCTGCAGAAAAGTGGCTGATGTAGGTGGGGAACAGGAGGCTGCAGGGGGTTCAGTTCCCTGGACAACCTTCTATGCAGTCTGCTCTAGAAACACGTTTTCCTGGGAAACTGCGTCCATAGCATCCCCTACCTGATGGAGCTGAGTTGCAACTCCAACAGGAGAACCATCCAGAGGCCGTGTTTCTGGGCCGTGCATGTGCTTTTTTGTTTCTTTTCTTTTCCTTTTTTTAACAACAAGAAATAAACTGGCAAAGATTGAAGCTAGTTAAATGGTCCTTCTCAAATCTTCAAGTACTGGCTTCCTGGTTCTTTCAGCATTTACATTAAGAGGAAACTGAGATTGTGCTGGAGGGAAGGTGTGAGCCCGGAATTACTTCTGTACAGAGACAGAGACAGACAGACAGACAGACAGAGACAGACAGAGAGAGGCCAGCAGAGACCCAGAGGCGGAAAAGCACACGGGAAGCTGAGACTCCGAAGGTTCTGTCCGGGCCCCGGGAAGTTCCCCTTCTCACTTGGGTCTTCCCGATCCTGCACCGCTTCACCGGGGAGGGGTTCTCTGTTCTCTGTGTAATGGCCCATTTCTCCAGATCTCTCTGAATCACCTTCATTGGAGCCTCGGTCCTGGGATGTTCGGACCCGCACTTGCCCCTAAGGAATCGTTCCTGTAAAGCCTCCCACGGCCCTGGAGACCAGCTTCAGGAATCAGGGTTGGTCCCCAGAGCGGCACCTGCGGGCGGGCCTGCTGCCGCGTTGAAGCACACCCCTAATCTCAGGCGCGGTGCCTGCAGGTGCCCCCTCCCCCCGGCGCGCGTCTGGGCGGGGCGGGCGCCGGGCCCCCAGATGCTTTCCAACCAGGTCGGAGGCGCCTCTCCTCCCCGCCTCGCCGCCCTCCAAGCCCAGAGCCGGCCGTCCACACCTCGCCTCAGCTGCTCCTCGCTCCGTTCTCCGAGGACTCATCGCCTCCAGGTAACCAGGGAGACTAGTTGCCATAGCGACGACAGGTTTACTCCGCCCGCCCCTGGAAGGAGCAGCGCGGGCGCCAGGAGCTCTTGCCAGGACCGCACTGGCTGCCCGCCCCCCAGGGCCAGGCCCGGTGCCAAGCAGACCCCGCTCTCCAAGAGCCCGCTGCCCTCCATTTCCATCTCCTGCCCTTTCCCGTCCCCTCCGTCCCCTCCTGTCCTGTGGAAATGAAAGCAGGGACCCCCGTTCTCCCAGGACCACTTTAGGTGGTTAGCAGGTAATTTAATTCTCTGAGAGCGGCGCGCGGCTGCAGCGCGGGGTCCACGACTCATCGCGGGCAAACAGACTGCACTTAAATCCTGGCTCCTCGAGCGCTGCTAACGGGCTGGCAGAAGGCAGTGTGGATGGATGCGGGTTGGAAGGGGGCCTGGCTCCTAGGAGCGGCTCCGGCTTGCCAGGCATTGAAATGCCAAGCCGGCCAAATTTTTAAAAGGGACCGACCCACCCTCCCGTCTGTTGGAATCTCTGCGGCTCTACGCGCGTGAGATGGCTGGGACGGTGAGCTCCAGATATAAAATAGAGAATCTCACTGTTTCTAACAACGAATCAGGCAACGCCTGTGGCCTCACGGGCTTCCTAGGCTTGTGTTGAGACCCCAGCTCTCATCCAGCGTTGCCGGCATCCCCTCTTGAAGGCTGCCCGGGTCCCGGAGGAGCGGTGATGTGTCTCCCAATCGGCTGGGCCCCAGGGTCGCTCTTCTCACACGATTCCTTGGGCAGCAGAGGGGATTGTGTGGGATTCCAGGCAGGCCCCCAAAGGGCACTCTTGGTGTGCGTTTGCATACACTTGTGCGTGTCGGTAAGTGGTTCTTCATCCTTCTCTACAGGACACAGAGTGCTGGAATATTTCACGTAGGATGTGCCCACCTCCCTCTGCTGCATGGGTAACGCAAGATGCTACTCTTGAGAGGAGAACTTGACCCCCCGCCCCATATCCATGGCACGTGGCTGCATTTCTGAGTGATTCAGATTCTTTCTTAAGAGACATTTCTATCAATTTCTAGGGCCCCTAAACAACTGTAAGTCTGTCCCTTACCCAACATCGAGGCTGGAACCTCCGCCCCCAGAATTGCTCGGTGCTTCCCCATCTCACTTCTTTAAAGAAGGCTCTTTGTCCAGCAAAGGCAGATGTTTATGTAGAGTTACTCCTAATATTGTATTTGGTCAACAGAGTAACAAAGTTCTGTATTTCCTGAATCTAAAAAACCCTCAAAAGAAATCAAGCTACTTGAAATAGGTTTTCCTGGACAGTAAATGACCAAGAAATCATCCAACATTTTGTTTTAATAACTGATGTGGGAAATACAAAGAAATGTAGCCTGCATTAGAGAATGCAGAGGAGTTTCCTAGTTCCTTTGGAAAACAAAAAAAGCCTTATGAATCTGAGAAAAAAAAAAATAAAGTGTGCATCAGATATTCATATGTGTTTCAGTTAGCTGGAAGGACCACATGTCAAAGGACCCCCAGCTAAAACAAGGGTTTTGGACGAAAATAATCTCTCAGATCTTTAGATCTTTAGACTCTGACATTAGATTGTATGTATGTTTTCTGACATTTCACAAAGCATTTGGGCAAACAACATCAGCTGTCACAGGCAGTAAGTCTGTTTTTATTTTTAACCCCTAGAAATATTGGTTCTAGAAAGAGAATGGTTTTATCCACAGCAGTACTTTGGGGGCACAGGTGAGTACAGAGAAAAGAAAACCGAATCCCAAGGCCTTGCCCCTTCTGGAGCAACTCTGTTCTGCCAGGAATTCTAAGACCTTGGCAGGGATGGGGGGCGGGTTACTGTAAGACACGGTTGGGCTGCAATGCGCAAGGACAGAACTGCTCACGGAGCGCGGGCTCCAGGGTCAGAAAAACCTGGATTTGAGTCCTATATCTGCTGTGACAGGCAATTCATTTAATCTCTCTGTTTCCCAAACTATCCTTTCTTTCATTTATTTGTTCATTCATTTATAGAATAAATTTGTTCATTTATTTATAAGATAGGATTTGTTCATCCTATCTTAGGTGCCAGGGATAGAGCAGGGAGCCAAAGAGATAAAAATCCCTGGTCTCGTGGGGAGAAAAACCACAAACAAACCAAATACAAGCTGATCCTTGAACGACACGGGTCTGAACTGCGTGGATCCACTTATACTTGTGTTGTTCAGTAGTAAATACGACAGTAGTCCAAGATCCGAGGTTGATTGAATCTGCAGATACAAAACTGTGTAACCAGAGGGCTTACCCTAAGTTACATGTGGTCTTTCCCTAAACCCCACATTGTTCAAGGGCCAACTGTATACACCATGCTAGGGGGTAGCCGGTGCTCCTAAGGAAAATACAAAATAGGGTAGGGAGAGAGGGTCGTAGGCAAGGGGCAGTGCTACCTTGTCACTAGACACCTTTCTGATAAGGTGACCTAAATGGACGGATGTATGTTTGATGAACATCCTACAAAATAACGACCATTATAGCTCCTTCCTCATAAGTGTGTTCAGAGGCTGCAAAGCGATGGCCTGTGTGATTGTGAGGAGCAGGTGTAGGTGTAGAGTCTCTGCAGATGTAATTCGTTAATTTGAGGTCGTACTGGGTTAGCGTGGGTCCTGATCCAGTATGATTGGTGTCCTTATGAGAAAAGAGGGAAAGAGAAAACTGTAGAGACCCAGGGGGAAGACCGTCCCGTGCGGATGGAGTCAGAGACTCGACGGATGCAGTGGCACACCAAGGATTTCTGGCCACCACCAGATGCTGGAGAGAGGCTGGAACAGGTCCACCTTCAGAATCTCCAGAAGGAGCCAACCCTGCCGACACCTTGATCTTGGACTTCTTGGCCTCCAGAAGCAAGGGAATGAATTTCTGTTGTTTAAGCCACCCAGACGGTGGTACTTTGTTACAGCAACTCCAGGAACATAACCCATTCCCCTTTTACAGATAAAAAGGGGAAAGGGGAAAAAAGCTCTGTCTTCCAGAGCTTTCTGACTTGTCCAAGTTTAGGGCTCCTGAAGGATAAACAAGGGCTGGAATATCAAGATCGGCCGGCTGATACACCATCAACCCGTGTCCCGTTTGTAAACTGAGAACCACCTGCCCCACAAATGAAGAAACAGAAGCCAACCAATCAGGGCTTGAAATTCTGCATTTCCCTTTTTTAAAAGCTGTCCCTCATGACTGAGTAATCGAAAATGACAGCTTTATTTTAGTAAACCAATGACACAAGTATACCCCATATTTTAATCTCCAAAATTAAAGCGTCCAGCTGAGGATGGGAACACATATCTGCAGGAGGCGGACGGCATTCCAGCCTGGGTGCTCTGCTCCGTCAGCTCTCCAATCGCTTCCTTCAGAAGCGCACATGCCAAACACGTGCTCAAATGGCAACTGGAAAAATTACCAAACCGACTTGAAGGCACAGAAAATTGAAAGGGTCTCTAAGCCTTGGGGATGTCACGTGGCTAGTAGCCAAATAGCACCGCTGGTCACACCATGGAGAGTCCTGGTGCTCTGACCCTGGTTCTTCTATGGGTGTGACGCCTCTCACGCAACAGGGCATGGGATGGTTTGTCTCCACTTGGATGTGAGCTCTCTCCACAACTCTGCTGCTGTAGAGCAGGGTTCTTCAGAGAAGCAGAACTAGTAGGATGGAGATACACACACACACACACACACACACACACAGTTGAGCCTGGGACAACATGGGTTTGAACTGCATGGGTCCACTTATACGTGGATTTTTTCAATCAATGTGTACTGCAATACTGCAGGGATCCAAGGTTGGTTGAATCTGAGGATGCAGAGCCGTGGATTTGGAAGCTTAGATTTGGAACCTCAGATTCAGAGGGGAGATTATAAAGTTATACATGGATTTTTGACTGCCAGAGGGTCAACAGCCCAATCCCCCTGTTGTCCAAGGCACAACTGTGTATATGTATACAGAAGTATATATATAGTGTAGAGATGTGTAGATAAATGTACGCATAGAGAGATTTATTATCGGGAAATGACTCACGTGATTATGGAGGGTGACAAGTCCCAGCACCTGTGGGCAGCCATCTGGAGACCCAGGAGAGCTGATGGTTAGTTTCAGTCCAAAGGCCCACCACCCAGGGAGCTGGTGTTTCAGTTTGAGTCCAAATGCAGAAAAAAGCTGATTCCCAGTCTGAAGGCAGTCAGGCAAGAGAAATTCCCTTTGCTTGGGGAAAGGTCAGCCTTTCATTCTATCCAGGCCTTCAGCTGATTCGATGAGGCCCACCCACATTATGGAGGGCAATCTGCTTGACACCGTCTATGATTCAGACGTTGATCTCATCCAGAAACACCCTCGCAGGCATAGTCAGAATAATGTTTGAACAAATACCTGGGCCTTCTGTGGCCCAGTCAAGTCAGCACACAGAATTACCCATCACACTTGCCTACTGATAGAGGAAGTCTTTATTCATAAATGGTTCACTTTCCCATTTCCTCAAGAACCGGAACACTTCTATTTAGAAGCATTATCAGCATTATCTTGCACACTTGTATTTTAAAGAAAGACATCCATTTTTCTGTAAGCTATAATTTTTAATATCACAGTGCTCCCCTGAGAGTAGCAACTATTTCCCTTGGTATTTAAGCATGTTGGTCTACTACTCTACTTGCCCCTGGACAAGTAGATCATAGATCATTTGACTATGTTCAGATTTAAGTTTTATTTAAATTTTGACTCCAGCCATTATTTCTCAACCAACCCAAGGGTTATAGGCTCTGCATTTGACCCTAATATTGCAACCTATGAACCAGTTTCCTTCGTGTGAAATTACATTATGTAGGAGGCTCCCCTTTGTCCATTATCTGGGCACTTCAGTGACAGAGCTCTCAAAAAGGCATGATACTGTAAATCAGGAGGGGCCAGGAGGTGCAAGGGGAGAGAATAATAGTGTTAAGGCCACCATGGTAATTTCTTCTATTCTTAATGCCATAGAAAGAGCTCTGTGAAGAATGGGCATGAGGTGTTTCTTCCTGGCAACTTGTCAAAGGAAGAATATGTTATGCAAATGGGAATATTCTGTTCCGAGAAATAATAGATCTAGAACGATTTCATTCTTTTGTTGAACTGGACAAGGTTTACCTTTAAAAGATAGGTTGGCCCTTACCAGTGTTACTTGTTGGATGAAGAGGGAGTACCGAGAAGATATTAATTGTACGACATTAAGCTAATAACAGGCAACCCACATACCATACTTGAGAGAGGTCACTGATAAAAAATTTGTTAAAGAGTAATTGAGTGGTCTGAATTACTTAAATAGGTATTGAAAATGATAAAGTCAGCACAGGAGGATTTAAAAAAAGGCACCGACGAAAAGATGAAATAGTGACCTTTGGTGATCAGCTTGGTGTTCCACCAGGAGAAATTTAATCCTAAATGCCATATTTTAATTGGTTTCTCCCACTTTGATTCAGAAAGACATACCAACAATCAAGAAATGCTAGAAATAAAATGAGAGAAGAAATGTGATTTTCTGGGGTTTTTGTCTTCACTTCCGCCACCTCTGTTCCCATGTGAAATGATACGAAGCACGTGGCATTCTGGTAAGATTTGTTCCTGTCTCCTTGGCAGTGGATCCCAGCCTCAGATTCTAAGTAAGCCCTGAGGGCCGTTGGTGGAACAGTGTAACCAGCATTGGATCAAGTAACGCGATAAGACACAATCTCTGATCTTGCTGTTAGCGTCAAGTTCAACAGGGAAGACAGACAATAAATAAGTTTATTATAATGTGGAGGGTGCCAGACATAGGGTGCTTTGGAAGCACGTACCAAAAAAGTGAATACATCATCTTTAGATTCTGAGAGAGTCCCTACTGCATTTCTTCTCTTCCTAACAGGTCAGTATTAACATCTATTCATTTTAGATACTTTGAGTAATGACCACACAAAAGCACCTTACATATCTTCTGGTCCAAATCGTCAGGTAACTTGTGGCTAGAGATCTACACGGACTGCTCCAAACCACACAGGGAATCTCTCAATGCAATTGGCTGATATGACTGGATGCAGTTCGCCCTACTTTGAAAATAATTCATGAGTCCTAGGCACCAGCCTATTTCTGTTTCCTTGAATGAAAACTAAAATATTGATTTATGTTGAAAACAAATCCTTTCATAGTTAATAGTATTCTTTCCTTACTGAGGTGTATCTGTTACATGTTAATTTCTATAATTTATGTTCGTTTCTTGAAGTTTTGAATTTCTTGATTCTGTGCATTTCTATTAAATAATATCTCTAAAGAGGTATATTTTATAGTGATTTTAAAAGAAGATTGAAAGAAAAATGCGATTACAAAATTTATCAACAATTCCATGCCAAATGGCATCGGTAATTTTAGAAATGTGCACTTATTAATCAAGAAAAATCTTCCATATGTATAAATTTCACTAGGCCCTGTATATACCATTGAATCAGAATGTAACGATTATTCTGAATTTGAAAAAAAAAGGAAAACTTTGCATGAAACATCCTCAGTGAAACTAAGGCATAGTTTAAAAACCAACCAGAATTAATAAAACATTCCAGATTATATTCTCTTTTAAAATCTGATTTGAAACCATATGACAGATGTCTCCAAACTTTTTAAAACCGTGTTGATATTTTTGAATAAATATATCTCAGTAAAGATGAAACAGAATGGTTTATTTT
Organism: Balaenoptera musculus; assembly: GCF_009873245.2. NCBI lineage: Eukaryota > Metazoa > Chordata > Mammalia > Artiodactyla > Balaenopteridae > Balaenoptera > Balaenoptera musculus. Next base: position 87,321,054 of record NC_045798.1, on the reverse strand, counting down.
AATGGTAAATTTTAATTGCTAATAATCATGCATGATTCAGAGAAACCCACAAGTGCTGTTTCAAAGTAGACCTTTTCAAATCAGTGACTCAGGAATGATCAGGTCTCAAATGGCCACGCTAATACTCCCCCAAAGTCCTCCAACGACACCATTCTGAATGGTATGACCCCAAGAAAAGATTCTCTAGCCCCTACACAAAAACTTATTTTCTTGCATGTCATCAGTAATTTTGCTTTTTCAAAAAATTAACATAAATCTTTTTTCCTTTTTAGAAAAATAAGAAGAGATTCAAAAAGAGAAAAAAATTAGAAAGTATAATTTGTTGTAATAATAGCACACACATATAGAGTACTTATTATATGCTAGTTACTCTTGTAAGTGATTTAATTTATCTGCTCATTTAATCCTCATAACCTGTGAGGTAGTACAATTATTCTCCTCCCATTTTACAGGTTGAGACAGTGAGGCAGAGAGGACACATAACTCCCTGGAGGTCACACAACTTCTCGGAAGCGGTTGAGCTGGGATTCAAACTCAGGCATTTCTTATTTCTGATGTTTACTTTTTGCTGTTGGGCAGAGAAAACCATTCAGTTTTTTTTTCTACATATATATTCACAGAAAGGCAGGGTATTATACATACTATTTTGTTATCTGCCTTTTTCACTGTTCAAAATATGATGCACAGCTTTATTTAATAATCACATCATAGTATCACATTTAGGAGAAGCATAATATTTAATTTTTCATTGTTTTGTGATATTTCATCATATGTATTTAACTAACCCCGGTTGTTGAAGAAGACTATGGTTAACAATGCCGTCTTATTCCTCCAGATACCCGGATGTTCGTCCTCTTCCACAATTTGTGCCCTAGGGTAAATTCCTGGAATGGAATTTTTGGGTAAAGAGTTTATAGAGCTTACCTTTTGATATATGTGCTAAGTTGCGCTCCAAGAAGGATGTCGGCATTTTAGGCCTTTGTTTGGCATCTCTGGTGGTCACCTTCTAATTGTACACTGCTTGGTTTCCTTCAGCAATCTCTGAGGCATGGATAAGTAACCTTCCCTCTTTGAAAGTGTTCCGTCCTTACTCTCTGTAACCCTGCTTTCAGGGTCCCCTTCAAACCTCACTGCCTGCTCTTACCCAGAGGTTTTTCCACCCTGATAACTTCTATGGCTTAAGTAGAAACATCCTCAGTATTCTACCCCAGCCTCCCCTTTGCCCTCTGTGTTCTCTGCTGGGCAAGTTCATCTGTCCTTCTATGGCCAACTCCCACCCTACACCCAAGGTTTCCAGGTTACCCCCCTGGACCTCACCTCCCTCCTAAGCTTCAGACCTCATTTTCTACTGCCTGCAGGACCACCACGGAAGCATCCTGATTTCCAAACACATATCTGAAACTAACTTCAATTTCTTTTCTCCAAAACGTATTTCTCTTCCAACACATGCTTATTGAGCCTTATACGTAACATTCAGCTTTCAAAGTGAAGAGGGAGGTAACTCAACAACCATCTCCCAGTCACTTGGCTACAACATTTGGAATCATCTTTGACTTTTTTGGACTTCCCATTTGCCAGCGTTTATCGATTCTATCTCCAAAATGCCTCCTAAACCATCTTCTTGACTTCCTTTGCACTCATAATCCATTACTTGAAATATTTCTAGAGACTCCTAACTGATCTCCGGTTTCCATCCTTCCTGCATTCACCCTTCTCGGTACTCATGGCCGGAAACAGCCCTCACTCTGGAGGGATGCAGGAAAGTGCGGTTTGACTTTCCCTTTAACATTACCCATCAAGAACCTACCCACAGGGAACTATATTCAATATCCTGTAATAAACCAAATGAAAAAGAATATATATAATTGAATCACTTTGCTGTACACCAGAAAGTAGCACAACATTGTAAATCAACTATACTCCAATTAAAAAAGAAAGAAAGAAAGAAAAAAGAAACCTACGCATTCCACAAAGCCATCTGGTCCGTGCAGTTTCCTTCGCCCCAGGACCGATCCATGCGCCTCCCCATAGGGCTGTTCCTTTCCGCTCCTATGACTTAAGTGCCCTCTATGGTGGGCTCCTTCATTAGACACTGCGTGCCTGATAGCCAGGGCTGTATTTTGTTTTCATCTCTGTGTCCCCTACAGCAGTGACACTGGGCCTCTCACACTGTAGTTGTTCAAGAAACTTTTATTTCTTAACATTTTAAGCAGCTCCAGGGGAACTTTGGTTGTGTAAATTTCTAGCAGAAAAAGACGTTTATGTCTTATGTGCAGATGATCAGACAATAGAAGACTGCCCTCAATGTGCTGTGTGCAGTATGACGTTCAGGCGATCCTGTTTGGGTATCACGGTGCTCGGACAAACTATCAGTACTTCATAATTAAAGTGCTCATGAACTTGATACAATGTTTCTTGCATTAAGAAAGCGCAAGCACACTCACGTAGTTAACAGCAGAATAGTATTAAAATCATGCGGAACAGGTGTTTACACGTGGTGTTGCTCCTTCAAAAGGCTGGAAATTATAATCTATCACTGACTTCTTCTTGGACCTCATCATTAATGACCTGTACACACTATTTCGAGAGTCTCCCTCATGTCTTCCATTTTCAGTGTCCACCATCTGACTAGTTCTAGGTCACGTTCACTTGAGTGTGAATCCACCATCTTCCTCTCCAATCCCAAGAGCTGACTGGTGACCAAGGTAGCTGGACAGGGACCTACCCTTCTTTGCCTCAGGCTACGACCTTTGTATCTCCTAATAAAACAAGGACAATTTGATCCAGTACTATTTAGTGATCAAAGCTATCTTTGAGGAATCATATTACCTGCGGGCAGTGATCTGGCCTTCTTTGAGCCTTAGAGTTTAAGATGCAACCCGAGGTTTTACCTTGTCTCTTAAACGTGCAAAGCTCTGCAGTGAGAAGAGGGGGAGGAGGAGATTTCACGCCAGGACTGCTGCAGGAGAGAGAGCATGTGCTGCAGCCCCAGACAGATGCAACAGGCTCACTTACCTTGATCATCCTCAGGAAAGATCATCCTCTTATTCATCCCAACCTTAGGGCAGCCCCTGGCATGTAGTGAAACCCAGAGAAGTTCCATAAGAACCTGCAGCTCCTGTGCTAGGACTTCTAGGAGATGCTGACCCAGCAGAATGCTGTCATTTCAGCGGACCTTCACCTAAGCAAGGATGTACAGTAGCTGCCTCTGGGTTTACCCTGGAGCAGTGGTTCCCACACTTTTGCATGTATTGGAATCATCCAAGGGACTTGCTAAACTCAGCATGGTGGACCCACCACCAGAGTTCCTGTTTCAGTAGGTCTGAGTTGGGACCTGAAAATTTAACAAGTTCAGGGTGATGTCGATGCAGGTAGTCTGGGGACCACGCTTTGAGAACCAGAATCATCCTCAAGCTTCAGTGTGCATGTGGATCACCTGACGATCCTGTGAAGATGCAGATTCTGAGGTAGCAGATCCACGGTGGGGCCTGAGAGTCTGCATTTCTGCCAAGCTTGCAGGTGTGTCGATACCATGGACCTGGACTTGGACTGCTGTTTGAGGACCAACATGCTGGAGATGGTCAGTCTTAGCTGGTCATCAGGATCAACACTGAAGTGGGCAACCCCAGACCAAATGAACCACATGCTAGAAACCATCCCCACGCCCTGCCCAGTCCTGCAGACCATGACTTCATTCTCTGCACCGCCTCCTCCTTCTCTCCATGGACAGAATGACCTCAGCGGTGGTCTCACTGAATTCATCCACAGGCTTCCCTGGGCAGGTGCCCCTCTGACACCACCCCCGCACTGCCCGTCTCTTGCTGAGATGCAGCTGCAGGTTACATCGAGTCCCCCAGTGGCTTTCTGACCAAAGCCCTCACTCCACATCCACTCTGCATCTTTATTCAACCCGCCTAGCAAATGACTGCACACCCAGAATTAAGATTTTGAGTTATATTTTCAAGAACTTCCTGAGAGTAGTAAGCAGATGGTAGGCTCTTCTTCTGATCAACCCAGAGTTTACACACTCACCTATATTCTTCATGCCTTGATTCACTGCCACCATATTTGGTGAACTCCCTGTCGGTGTTTTTTTGTCTGCATTCATCTAATTAGATGAGCTGTAAACTGGATCATATTGACCAATGCATTGACCCGCATGCCATCCTGATTCAGTAACTGGAGACGGCAAAACAGTGATACAGGCACTGGAAATCATCAGCATGGCACACTCCCATCCACTCATGGGGCCATGAGGTATAAAGCCTCTGCATTTCCAGAAAGAACAAAGAGACACACCTTAGACTGGGGTTCAAGCTGCCACATGTAGCCACTGGTGCTATAGAACCTTCATTATAACCCATCCCCCAATGCCTGAGTTGCCTCAAGATGTCCACCGTCTTCCAGTGACTCATTTTGGGTGGGGTCCTTCATTCTGTTCTCCAGCTAAGTGCCCTTCCTCATGGCTCAGGACTCTGAGGGTTTGAGGGCTCACTTCTAAGTGGGAATTGGGTGAACTTGGAGCTCAGACATTGGTTTTGAAAGTGTCCATGTCCTACAAGAGGGGAATGTCATCCACTGGGCCTTTCTGGAAAAAAAAGGAAGGATGAGACGAGACATTCCAAGTTCAGAGAGTCCTCCAGGGATTGAATCTTGCTGCAATGACCTGGCCCTGCAGAACCCTGGCCCTCACCTGTGAGACCTTTGCTTTCAAGTAAAGGGCAGCGATGGGAAAGTGGGACAAAAGTCAGCACCTAGTCTACAGTCTCAGGGATGGTCCCCGGTTCCCATCTTCCTTCCCTGCCTGTTTCCTACTTTGCTTGAGTCTTGACTGCAACAAGCATGCAATAAGGCTTTTTTTCTTCCTTTGCCCACTAGCACAGGATAAATTCACAAACTCATGTCTGGTATTGAGGCGTACAATTACAAAGCTTTAGAGGTTGGAAGGCCGAAGTTCAATCATGTCCATTAACTAAGACTCAGACAGGTGAAGTCAAATTGTCATGTGATGCGGACACCTCCCGCGCCTGGCTCAGTGCTGACTCCGCCCCGCCTCTCCTCCAGCCTCACTGGGATTCTTGAGACCTGGATTTTGTTTTTGCCTCTGCCCTGACCCTCTGACCCTGCCTCCTGGGTCACTAAATGCAGACTCTGGCCAAATTTCTTAAATGTGAATCTTGCCTCTCCCTTTGTTTGAGCAGATACCCTGACTTTGACCTTTGATGCTGAAGACATATCACCTTTCACCTGCCCTTCTCTACGGCTACTGAGCTTCTTGCCCTGAATCCAGAGACACTTGGCCTCTGCTCTTTCTCCTCCTCGCTCAGTCTCCTGGCCCCTCCTGGGCTGTTCTGCATGCCACACCCCAGGACCCTGACTCTAGTCCTGATATCACACAAAATACCTTGTGAAATATTTGTATTTCTCAATTTGACTTCCCGCGTGGGCAACCAAGAATGTCTCTTCCCCCCCATGAAACTCCACATGGGAAATAAGAAGCCCTGCTTGCTTCTTCTACTGGCCCCAGGAGCAGGAGAGAGCAGGAAGGGCCCATGACCACGGGTGAACCCAGGGGTACCTGACGAGTAGAGTGGGTTCCAGAGTCTGTGGATTCCCTCTGCCAGCTTGTTTTGTTCACTGTTTTCTGTTTTTCTCTGTGGCGTGCTAGGTGATAGCACAAAGGTGATATTGGAAAAATACTTGATGGATGGCAAAATAAACTCCCATAAATGACAAAGCTGAAAGAATATCATTTTCAGATACATAGCAGCCCAATTTATACATCAGAGAACGCTATTATTAAGTCAAAGAATAGGGGAACAAAGCTATTTCAAATATGTTAAATCAGTCAACAATGGTACTATAAGACTGTAGCCATGAGGAGCTTCAAATGTTGTCGGGGAGGTTAGCCACATTTGCAATTAGTGAAAAGGTAACAGCACGCAATGTAAGGTGTGTGTGTGTGTGTGTGTGTGTGTGTGTGTGTGTGTGTGTAAGCAGCAGAGACTGCAAGGGCACAGTTCTACATAGCAGGTCACTCACCAGGAATATGGGTAGTGGAACAATAGAGATTATTTACTGAGCACATACATGGGTCCAGGGGCTTGTGGAGCTCCTGTCTCCTCTCTTCCCCTCAGTGAATCCCGGAGGCTGGTTCTTTGCCCAAATTCGCCCAGAGGGAAAGGGACAGAAGCTCCAAAGTTACGCTAAGCCAAGAACTCAGCCTAAATGTGGAAAGGATGTCCAAGGGAATAACCCCCAAACTAGTGTTCAGGTGTGAGAGTCTCCCCACAAAGCCCAGATCCTGACCCAGCAGTGAATACCACCAGCAAACATGCTCCACGTTTAGCCCATTCTTTGATTTACTTCTCTACCTTTAAACAACTGATCCACTTACCCCCGCTCGGGAGTTTTCAACTCATTTGATGCCGAGTGTTGATTTTCTTCTTCTCAAACTTATCCCTTTCAAAGTTGAGGTCCAGGCTGACTATCATAAGTTAAACCTTCAATCCTAAGGGACACTTTCACCTTTTCAAGTCAGTAGCACCCAAATTTGTTTCCCATCCAGTGAGTTGTCAGCCAAGGGATGCCAAGAAGTTGTGTCATTTGTTTCTTATGGCTGGACGTACTTCAACTTCCTTGGCTTTAAAGCATACACGAGTAGCCATTCCAAATAACCTATGGAAGGGGAGAACTTCTTTGCTCAGCAAATGGTTTCTCTGACTTAGGGTGTAGGAGCCCGTCTGAGATGGTTTCTTCTCCCGGGTGAAGCAGGCTGGGGGGTAAAGAGCACAGGTTTTCTCCCTCTTCTGCACTGTTGGTGGCTGCAGGTGTCCACATGACTTTGTGGAACAGAAAAAGACAAGGCCCCAGCCCCGAAGAGTTTACAACCTAAGCCAGACATAAAGGAGACAGCAGCCAGCAGTAAAAATCCCATTTGTGCAGCTATGGCTGGTACAGAGGAGGTGAGAAGACAGTACTGCTGGAAGAAATTTTTAGGAGAGATTTACAGGACAGGAAAGTATGTCTAGCGCATAGAAAGCTGGGACGTTGCTGAGAGAGCTTCAGGCGAATGTACAGCCTGGGGTGGTAAAGAGCTGACATGATTGACCAAAGAATTAAAAAGAAAGTGTTGGATATAACTTAACATGACAACCAAATAAATTATTCATCAGCATATATATTATAAGATATTCATCTTTTAAATTGTTATTTACCCAAAACGGCTTCTCAGAAATGACTGACCATTTGGGACTATAGCCCTAGTTTCATTCATCCCACTAAGATTCTGCGATATTAGAAGAGAAACCAGAATACTCTAACTTTGCCTCTCTCTTGTTATCGGGGCCATCGGCACTTGTATTTGGTGATCTAGAGCTTTACAAAATGACATGCACACCCTTGGTCCCTGGAAGAGTTTACTGCTGAAGATCACGTGCGTGTTAGATGATTAATTCATCCCCTGATAAATAGCAGAAAACGTTCCTCAAAAGTGCCTTGGTGCCATGCTGATTTCTGAGTCATTAGTGTTACTGGCTAAGAGGAATATTGAATGGTCAGTAATTAGGAACTGAAGGTAGGGATGTGACTTGAGGAGAATCCCTGCAGGCATTTCAGGCTTTAATTTTCTTCAAAATTTCAGTATTTGGGGACATGTGACTCCTTGTTTATTCCCCAGGTTGAAGGTAAGTTTGTTCTTCTATCTGTAGAAGGATAGTTATGAGCAACCACACTCTGCTGTCTCATTTTATTCCAATTAAATGTCTCTTAGCCATCCTCTGAACTTGTTGAAATTTATTTCCCTGACATGTATCTCTTTTTCTCTATTTTTCTCTTTTAAGTCATGAATTGAGTTTCTCATGATCACCTCCAATATGATTTGCATACAGGTAACTAACCCTTCCCCAAAAAAGGAATAGACAAAAGACAAATCCCAAGAGTTCTCTGTCTTTTAAAATAAGAAACTGCTCCCCAAACAACTTCAAAAAATTGTTTGACAAGCTGTGGTTTACTCTTTTGTTTTTTGTTTTAATTTTGTCTCTAGAACAGGAACCAACAAACTTTGTCTGTAAAGCTCAAGGTGTAAATATCTTAGGCTTTGTGGCCTTCATGGTCTCTGTCACAACTACTCGATTGTAATGTGAAGCAACCATAGACAATATGTAAGTGAATGAGGGTCTGTGTTCCAATAAAACTTTATTCACAAAAACAGGAAGTGGGCAGGATTTGGTCCAGAGGCCTGGTGTGCTGACCCCATTCAAACTAATGGATTCAACTTCCCTTCCATCAGGACCTGGCTCATGAATAAGCAGAGAAGGTATTTGACTCTTTCCTGGTCTTATTAAGGTATATATTGATAGAATGGTAAAACACTGGGGAAAATCAAATTTATAGCATTTTATAAGTGACCTACTGGAGCGCTAGGAAAGTTCAGTGAACGTCACCTGTTAACATGAATTATAAATGACATAGCACAGACTCAGCATTCTTAGCTTAGCTTAGTAAACTCAGTCTATTATGTATCCCTTTTGGTAACAATTTTTAGGAGTGGCTAAGAACCAACTAATTTATTATTCTGACTTCTATTATAGCTCCTACTCTTTCATTCTTTTCCATTTTTATTCTAGTCCAGTCAATCTTTTCCATTTTTAGGTTTTGAAGATAGTGATGATTTTCTTTGCTTTATAATATTAATGGTAATTATTTAATAATAACAATATCTATTACATTTGCTTTGAGATTTTATTTCTTATCTGAATCTGTATAACTTGTGTCCAATTCTTCTAATGATTCTACAAAGTAGGTACAATTAGTTTTGGCTTTTTTGTTGTTGTTTGCTTTTTGTTTTTTGTTGTTTTTTTTCAGATAGGAATATTGATGTTCAGAGAACTTCATGGACTAGCCTCCAATCACACAGATTTTTATATAGCACCTTCCACATGCTTTTTTCCCCCCAGACCCATTGTTTACACATTCTTGATCTAATAGCCTAATTTTTCAGTCCTATCAGTGATACCACCATATCTCACTTTTTGGATTAAGTTGGATCAGTGATTCTGAGCTAGGATCCTCGGTTCCTGTGCTTTATTTTTCACCACGACTATAAAACCGAGCCATGGAATACAGCCCATCTACAAATACTCAAGCAATGCTGCTGCCATGGACATTTATGGAAAATAGATATTAGACGACAAAAGGACGCCTAAGCAGCTGCTGTGGGATGAGCTTTAATGGAGATCTCCAAACAGGGTGGAGTGAAGGAATTCCTCCTGGGGCTGGTGAAGAATGGCTTCCAGCAGAAGCAGTATGATTGGGCACTGCTGGGACCGGCCTGGCACAGAGCAATCAGAGCTGGGTGGGTCTTTTAGTGAAGGAGAAGCCAGCAAACATGAATCTAAGAGAGAAATGTCAGAAGTTATAAGCCGTGCACATAGTGGCTAGAGTTGTGGGCCAAAGGAAAAGTCTTTACATGAGTCAATGTGGAAAGAATGCCTGGCAGCAAATATGCAGACGTGGATTAAACCAAACCGATCATGACAAACTTGAACAATACCAACAACAGAAAAGCATCTCAGAGGCACCCTCACTGAACACGAAGGACAATGACACCATCGGTGCACTCGAATTAGTGTTGCTAGACTCAATCCTTGCCCCCATCCCCACCAATTTACCGTCTGGTTGAGGACGCAGGGCTTACATCGATGCTCCTTGGAATTCTATATAAATATTTCCCCAAACATGGCCTTTTGCCTATTCAGCCAGTTCTACTTTCAAAGAAGATGGGTTCTTGTTTGTTCCTCTGTTCGTTGCTGTTGAATTGGGAAGTCTGGGGATTTTTATGCATTATCTCCTTCTTTTGTTCATTTGACCTTTTTGCCCCAGGCAAAATGAAGAGTGTCCTTGGCTTGGAAGATAATTTTTTCTCTTTTCATCATAGATCTCATGGAATAAAAGGAAACCGAATGAATAAACTAGCGTTGGAACCATGGATTCTGTCAGTACTGAATCTCTCTGCATCATAGAACAAGGCGGCTGGGTTAATGGAAGGATGAAAGCTAGTGTCTTATTGGAGCAGGATGGCTACCTGGACCAGGGCTTCCAGGACAGCCTCCTGCGAGGCCGGGTGTCTCCCCCCCAGCTGCCTTTCACTGGCACTAGTTTGGGCATCTCAGGAAAGAGACTTTCAGCTCCCCAGATCAGTTATCACTTCAGCACGTGTGTTTTTAGAATACCTTTTATGTTTGGTAAAAATCTCTACCTGAGTAAACAGTTACATCACTAATTGCTAAATATGACATTATCAGATGGTTTTGACTTCCTGGGGGTGAGAGTAAGGAAAAAAGGTTAATTACAATTAGTTTTGTCTCTAACTAATGGAAAGTAGCGTTAACATCTGTGTGCTGCCTGCTTGAAGGTTGGCAATAGTCTCCGTGTATTAACCAGAGGAGAATAGAATGATCCAAAGTGTGATGTGTTACCTGAATTTACCCAGCAGCTAACAAAATCGGTCTCTTTCACTAAAGACTAATTTTCGCATTAAAAAAAATCTTTATTATGGGCCTAGTGCAGTTAAATTGCCTGACACAGTAGGGAATCTATACTTAGACTAGTAATATTAAGCACTGAGAAAATGCCTCAGGTGATGATCCAGCTGAGTGGTAATTCAGACCCCTGATAATTCTCTTTCAGGGAAATTCCACCAGGTGGCACAAAATGTCTCACAGTACTACTGAGCATGCTCTCTTTTTGGACCACAGTGAACTGGGGAAGAAAATATTTAAGAATTGCTAAAGATTGTTATAAGCGCCCCCTCCTCCTTCTAAATGCACGCGTTCTCATCCCCAAGCAGCTTTTTTAAAGACAAACAATACACCCGTAGCAATATAAGCATTCTATACATTCACTGAAATGTATCCTTTGAATAATGTATAGGACTAGTCAAAAAAGATAAATAAAGCCGTATGGGAGAGAAATGGAGATTTGCAAAGTTACCAGTTTGCCAAATCTGAAGTCATAAGCTTTGTGTAGAGAAATCTTAATATCACATCTTTCCATGAGTTTAAATGCAGGATCATTCACACAAGCTGTAAATGTTCTGGCATGTTGAGAAACCGTAGTGATTATAAAGATCCGTAGAGTTTAACTGAAGCCAAAATCGCTGATACTCAAAGCCTGGGGAGAGACTTTACAGTAGGATGAAATAAAGTGAGATAGTCTTATTTGTTCTAGAAACTTGTCTAATATTTGTCCAGCATGGGGACTAAATATATATGAGAATATGGTGTCAATTAAATAATTAGATGGAAGTTGCTATAATATGCAATCTGGCAAATGATGGGAGAATCGTTTGGCTCTAGGATGAGGAGGGAGCTTCGAATCATCTATAGAGGGAGATTCCCTGCTTGTTCAGGCCAGTGTCCCAACCCCAGACACGCAGACCTGATGTGTCTGTGGAAGGCAAGCATACGCATTTTGAAAAACTTCCCAGATGATTTTAATGTGTCACCGAATTAAGAGACTTAGGTTTAAGAGTTTAGTTTCCTTTTATGGTAATGATGGTTGGTGTCCAGAAGTTCCTTTCTAACAGAATCTTCCCAAGGAGCAGAGAAGTTCGATGCCCATGGGTTGATCTGGAAAGGAATCTAGTGTCTCTTCCTTAAAGAGCAATTCTTCACTCCCATCTGGGGATGGAAGACTGTTGAATCATGTGAAATTTCAAGCATCTTTCGTGCTCCTCTGTCTTTGAAGAAATGGCTCGTCCCCTTAAGGAGAGATAAAACATGAATACGTGGGGATATAATATAAGAATTGTTCTTAAACTGGATTTCCAAAAATGCAAATTTGAATAGTTTGAATAGCAAGGAAATAAGAACAAAGATGTAGAAAATTAAGGTATGTGGAGGAATTAATACTTTGTTCATTTTAAGTAGAATGTGGGCTATATGAAGAGTAGTCAAAGGAATTGAGCATTAAATTTTAGACTAAGGTCTTTGAACTTTATTTCACGTGAAGCCAACAGTATTTCTGATCCAAGATATGACGTGATTAGTTTTATGAGTTCCGAAGTTTAAATGTGGCAGCTGCACAAAAAATGAATCAGGATGGGAAGCGACTGAGTTAATACTTACCTTTATATTGAGTCCTTTCTAGTACTAGGCTTTGTGGTAGGTGCCAATTTACGTTCAGCATTTCCCTAAACCCCATAATAACCTTGTAAAGTAGGTGTTCTCATCCCCATTTTTAATAAGAACAACAATGGAGGCTTAGAGAGTTTAAGTTCTCTGCCCCAATCTATAATTTAAAGTGGTGGAACAGGAATTAAAACCCAAATCTGTCTGACTTCACGATCTGTAAGCATGACTACGTTGAATCATCTAGATAATGTGTGTAAGGAGAGAATTAACTGTCATTCAGGACAGGGGTGATGAATTTGAAAACAATTTCAAGAGAAAAAAATTTCCTAGTAAAGTGTAACATAGAGTTAGTTCCTTTTTTTAGTTATTTTTAACCTTTTTATTTTATGTTGGAGTATATTTGATTAACAATGTTGTGTTAGTTTCAGGTGTACAGCAAAGTGATTCAGTTATACATATATATGTATCTATTTTTCAAATTCTTTTCCCATTTAGGTTGTTACACAGAGCTATTTTCTACAATAAATTAAATGATAGAAATTATATCTGGAGCAAAAATCAAAGGAATTTTTAAAAATCCAGATTTAATAGGAACTGACATTACAAGTAAACATGACCTAACACATTTCCTGGTATTGAGGAAAAGCTATTATACAAGATATACTCAAGGCTCTCTGGTCTTATTGGAGCATCAGTTTGGTCTAATTCTTTAGCTCCTGTTTTCTTGAGCTTCTGATTTATGTTTGGAGAAAGTCCCACTGTATTAGACTGTCAATTCAGTAACGTGATTAGTCTGAATTCTAAGAGGGCTTGACAAAAGTACTGAGGTAAAAAAGCTATCCTCTTTGCATTGACCCAATGCCTCATTTTGAAATAAATGGATATTCAAGCCGTTCATTAGTGCGATGCTACGTTATAGCAGAAAAAGACTCTGAACTCAGGTAGACCTTACTAGCTTTGGTTTCTTCATCTGTAAGAAAGGGCTAATCATATCTATCTCACTGGGTATTTATTTCATAGGGAAAAATGAGAAAACATACAGTAGAGATGTACCTGGCATTTGTCAGTATTCAGTCAGAGATAGATGTCGTCCACCTTAGGTTTTTCTAGGGTTGAACACACACTTCCCTGCTATGCCCCTGTGTCCTCTTGGTCTCTGAAGGTAAGAAAAAGGCAGGTGTGCAGTACTCTTGTCCTTTATCTTCACCCATTGTTCATTTGTTCATTCATTCATTCATTCAGTAAACATGTTTCAGATACGTCCCCTGTACATGGTAATGGAGACTCAGAGATAATTTTTTTAATTTTAATTTTTTTTAAATGTTAATTTTTCCCAAGTTCACAATGCTGTTAAGTGGTAAAAGCACATATTAGAACTTCAGTGTAAATATCTTCAGACACAGTTTCTTTTTACTATTATTTATTTATTTAATTTATTTTTGGCTGCATCAGGTCTTAGTTGTGGCACACGGGCTCTTCATTGTGGCTCATGGGCTTCTCTCTAGTTACGCCGTTTGGGTTTTCTCTTCTCTAGTTGTGGCACACAGGCTCCAGGGTGCGTGGGCTCTGTAGTTTGCAGCATGCAGCCTCACTAGTTGAGGTGCGCAAGCTCAGTAGTTGTGGCATGCGGGCTTAGTTGCCCCGCGGCATGTGGGTGTTGAGTTCCCCAACCAGGGATCAAACCTGCGTCCCCTGAATTGTAAGGTGGACTCTTTACCACTGGGCCACCAGGGAAGTCCCCAGACCCAGTTTCTTAACTACCACACTATGTTGTTAGATGCACATGAATGTGATCTGTGAGACTCAGAGATAAAAGCCAGGTCCAAGGAAGACACAGTCACGTGCGACCAGGGCTGTGATGGGTGGAGTTGAACTATTACCTAGTCTACAGGGGCCGAGAAGACTCTCTGTGAAAAAGGCTGTCTGACTTGGATTTTGAAAAATGCATATGAATTACCCAGGAGAAGAAGGGAGGGAAGAGGCATAAAATAATGTTCTGAATAGAGAAATGTTAATTCCTTAATCAGAAAAGACTTCCTCCTTAAAAAACTAAAAATAGAGCTACCATATCATCCAGCAATTCCACTCCTGGGCATATATCCAGAGAAAACCATACTTCAAAAAGATACATGCACTCCAGTGTTCATTGCAGCACTATTTACATTAGCCAAGACATGGAAGCAACCTAGATGTCCATTGACAGATGAATGGATAAAGAAGATGTGGTATATATATATATATATATATATATATATATATATATATATATATATATATATACACACAATGGAACGTTACTCATAAAAAGAATGAAATAATGCCATCTGCAGCATTGTGGATGGACCTAGAGATTGTTATACTGAGTGAAATAAGTCAGACAGAGAAAAATAAATATCATATGATGTCGCTTATACCTGGAATCTAAAAAAATGATACAGATAAACTTATTTATGAAGTGGAGACGGACTCACAGACTTGGAAAGCAGGCTTATAGTTACCAAAGGGAAAGGTGCAGGAGAGGGATAAACTGGGAGTTGGGATTAACATATACATGCTACTATAAATAAAGTAGATAATCAACAAGGACCTACTGTATAGCACAGGGGAAAAAAAAAAAAAAAGACTTCCTACCACTGGAAAAGGACTGGCTGTTACTCTTTTAAGAAGGACATCCCTGTGATTCCTCTTTGCTCTGAGCTCCTTCTCAGATCAACCTTGGGCAAATTTAAGAATTCTTGACATTCAATTAAGAGTCTGGAAACAAACCTCTGTTGACCAGTCAGACCAGCTGCTGAAAACTGCAACACTTTCTACTCTATTTCTTTAAAACACAACAATACAATGTTTTTGGATAGACTGAGCCCTGCAGATCTCCTCCTCACTTGAACTTTATTGTTTTCCTTTTGTTCCTTTCTGCCACTGCTCCCTGATCCCCACCCCACGCAGGATGGGATCTTGTCCCAAAATCAGAATGGTATTTGAGATTATATGACCAGTTCAGTTCAACCATTGCTTTATTACACTTCATTATGTATTGCTGATCACATTACTGGAAAACCCTTCATTTAAAGTAGGAACATGAGTTCTTGTGTTCTCTTTCATATCGCTGATGGAGGGGTGAACTGAAATCATTTCAAACTCTAAAAAGTGTTATCATCTAAGCTATTATCATCCAGTTGCTATGACCATTTCATATGAAATGTGGTAGCTGTTGGGTACTTAACGCCGGTAAAAGTGAGAGTGGAAAAGAAAGTGAACAAACACCCTTTGGTTTGCTTCCCTGTTATCATTAGATTATTTTGTCTTTCTTTTATGCATTGTAGCTAGTCTATTTCCTTCTCTTTATTTAATGTGTTTGTTTAAACATTTTTGTATTTTAAAATCCACAATAAATTCCAGGGGCATTTTGGGGGGTCGCTTATGAAACTGCTGCCACTCGGTTTCTGACATGAAGATAGTATTTGAAGCAGCCTTCACACGTAGTGCTTTCCGTCACTCCCTATTTTATTCATTGCTAGGTAGTGAGTTTTTCTAAAGTAGATTTTGGGTCTTAATCATTTTCCTAGGCTCTAAAATGTTTCTGAGCACATAGTACACATTTATAAAATTCTTAAGTTTTTAAAAATGGAATTCTGTAAAATTGTGTAGCTTTCTTGACTAGAAAAAACACTATGCACGTATTATCAGTTCAGCTCTGGCAAGAAAGACATAGGCAGGCTTCTGTCAGCATTTCTATAGGGTTGGCCTATGCAGTCAAAGCTGAGCAGATGATTGTATCAATTATCTGGTAAGTTTGGATCCAGAGAAAACATTCAAGTCAACAGAAGCTCCATGTGGCTTGTCTTGGTACAGTTGGACTGTTATTCGTTCTAGATCAGAAACACGTTATCTGCTTTCTCACATACACACTCACACACAACTCACATACACATGTATACACACTCACAGACACACACATACATAGAGACTCACACAGACACAGACACATATATAAACCCACACACACTCACATACACATGTATACACACAGACACACACAGGCACATATACAAAGCCACACACACTCACATACACATGTATACACACAGACACACACAGGCACATATACAAAGCCACACACACTCACATACACATGTATACCACACTCACAGGCGACACACAGGCACATATACAAAGCCACACACATTCACATACACATGTATACACACTCACAGACACACACATAGAGACTCACATAGACACACACTCACACACATATACATTCACCCACAAGCACGCATACCGCCCCCCCCCCCACACACACAGAACTGGAAAGTGTACAATGAATTAACTTTTCCTTCCTTGTATCTACCATCGCTATGGACCTGCTAATTCCCGGGATAATTATTCCAGCACACTCACTGAAAAGCCCTAAATATTGTTAAAAGTACAGCATGCACCAGTTCTAGAAGACATACAGCTTGACAACTATTGGCTCATGTAAGATGATAATTCTAAGACTTTATGCTGGGACACAGAAAGTCTGAGGTTGTTCAGTTTCTGACAGGTCAGGAGTGATAGCCCTGGTGTGGGTCTTGCAGACTAGAAAGTCTATCAGTGTTTCTAGAACTCTTCAAATTGTTAACCAGGAAGAGAATTTCATCTGGAGAGACAATGTGAATGAATTTAAGCCTTTAAAAAACTAGCCTAAACAGAGACACATTCATTCCTAACTACTCTCTCATTAATTAGTTTATTCAGTTTGTATATATAAATAGCAATATAAGATTTACTTATAGGTAGTGGATATTTGTGATTCCTTTTGTCTGTCCAGCATTTGAACCCTGTTTCACAAATTTTGATAGTATGCAAAGAGAATCTCTTCTTCAGGGGCAGAAAATTCTGGTGTTGACTTTCCCAGCTTCCCTTACACCAGGGGCTCAGGCATGTTACTCATGTTCCCCATACTCGCTCGCATATGACAGTCACTCAGAGCCAGAGGCACAAGAGGGACCATGGATGCGAGGGAATTTTCCACCTGCACAAAGACCCACTGCAGCCAAAGGCAGCGACCTGGGTGCAGGCAGCGGCTCGAGGGCTGGGCGTTAGCAGATGTGGTTTCTCACCAACCCCGCAGGCAGCTCGCTGGGGCAGTGTTTCTTACAATGTACCCTCTACCTTGATCCCCAGCCTCCACTATGTTTCCTGGAGCTGCCTGACACCGTTTCACTACGTTTTCTTCTGCTTCTGTCGATCTCATGCTTGTGACTCAGAATCCTAATTAATTCCCTGCGCTGGACACCGGGGGGCCCCAGAGATGAGTAGGACCCTCCCAGTGGCCTTAGGGACTTCACACTCCAGTAGGTGAGATAAGGCCGGTTCCCCCTCAGTGGGATGTGAATATGATTTTTCTCTCCCTGAAACCACTCACGCCTGCAGAGACGATCCTTTGTGTGGGTTCCTGCCGAGTTAGGGAATCTCCGGGTCACCTTTTTGGGGCTTGCAGGCTGGCTCGTTACCCAGAAAAGAGACATCCCACGTAAGCTCCCCCTGACATGTGTGAGTGACCGGGAGGACGGGCAGAAGAGAGTCCTCCTTTTGTGTGAGTGTATTTGCAGCAGAAGAAAATCCGCGGCTCAGTTAGCAGGGAAGAGCTTCCCCCAGGCCGGGCCTGTCTGGAGTCTCACAGATGGCGCTCCCAGTAGGATTACACATCCCAGGCAACTCGTGAGCCATATGGAGGAGAAGGTTCCCCGGCTCAGAGTTCCGCGCCATTATTTCCCGTTGGAAGCAGCGCGTTGTGATCAAGCTTGAATTATCAGATGCGAGGCAACGGGTATCAAATGTTATAGCTGCCAGAGTTTGGAACCACTTACTCTCCGCCCAATGCTTAGAAAGAACATGTGGTTGTAGCATATTCTCAGTTATGCAACCTGGCATCGCTGACAACATTTCCAAGGGCACGGCCATGTAGTCCGCAGAGAGCCCTGCCTATAGCAGAATTCCGGCAATAAGGACAGTCCGACACATCCCTGACCCGGATTCCTCCTGAATCTTGGTGATGGAACAACTTTGGAGACGGGAACATGGTGTCCTTGCTTTTGCCAGCTCTGGGTCCTGGCAGGCGCTGCCACCCCGCGAAACCTCTAAGGGCATCAGCGTGAGGCCCTTGCGTGCCTTTGGATGTCTTTATAAATCAAGAAAGGAAGGGACCAAAGAGAAGGTGGGGAGTGAGGGTGGAGGGAGAGGCTTGCTGCGCCCACGGGGGCGCACTGACCCTGGGCAGCTTCGCGTCAAGGTCCCAGCCCAGGAGATCCAGGCCCAGGACGCCTTCAAACATCTCCCGAACGTGTGTCTAAGAACAGGGAACCACTGGATGGAGAGGTCGCTTCCCTGGGGTGACGTGTTCTGTTTGCGTAAACATGTAAGCTGGGAATCACGAGCCGCGGAGGCCGGAACGAGTGGCAGCAGCAAGCACGCCAGCTGGCGCGGGCTGAACAACAAACAAAAGCTGACAACCCGCTGCCATGTGCACGAGCGACTTCCAAGAGGGGCATCTGCTGGAGAGGCGCCTGTGCGTCTTCGCCCCGCAGGCCGGCCCCGCGGAGGAGATGACTCCGCGCTGCAAAGGTCGAGAGAAAGGGCACCGCTTGACTGCTTTCGGGGCTGCTCTGGGGTGCATGCACCTGACTCCGCCTCCGGCTGGGCCCACTGGGGTCTGGTCCTCCGAACTCCCGTGTGCTCTTGCGTGGGCTTCCCCAGGGCACATCTCAGGACTGCTGGAAAGAGAACCATCCAGAGCAAGGCCACTTGGGTGAGAGGGAAAAGGGGCGGAGTCTCACCTGCACAGATGGCATGCGCCTGGTTTCTGGGGTCTGGTTAGAAGTATGTTTCTCACATTGCAAGACAAAGGAAAAGGTATTTGGATTCAAGAGCGAAAAGGGGAACAGAAGGGAAGAGATGACCTAGGTGGAACCTCTTTAGCTTTAGGAAACCACGTGACATGAAACAAAACTGGTTGTCCCAGGAAGAAAGCGGGGTAAGGGAGGATTGTAAATCAACCACTGTCGGCAGACATTGGGTTCATTCTTCTCTCTTCTTGTTTACTATTGGATAAGGCTTTCGTGAAAGTCCCAGTCTGTCTCTTCTGCATCAGGGGCAACTGAGGGGTTTTGAACTTTGGGTTCTGACTGCTAGGGCAGAATGTTCTAGAATAGTTGTAACACACCTGAGGCCAACAGAATTCCAGCAGTGGGAAGGATGAAGGTGAAATGCAGGAAGGTAGAATTGAGACAGGCTGGGACCTGATACCTGGGACCCTTTGCTGCAGTGCTGCAATGCTTGCACCTGGACAAACATCTCCTTTAGCAACAAAATATAAATAAACTATAAGGGACTAAAAGTAACTGCATGCATGTGCAGCTGGGGCAAATTATGGACAAGATACAAAAAGACCAGAAAAGCCCAACTGCCACTTCTGAAGAGCTGGGAGCAAAAGCAGGGCACCGCGCATGCCCCCTGCACTCAACACCGCCAAAGGGGTGGGCGGACCACCTCAGCCCGCCCTCCAGCCCGACCCCTGGACACACCCCTCCCCGCACCCCGTGTAAGGAACCAGCTCCGCCCCCCTCAAGGAACAAGCAAAGGAGCCTGTTACTTGTTCTCACTACCCCCTGCTGCAGCAGGGGCCCCGATAAAGCCTTGCCTGAATTTCTTGTCTGGCCTCTTCTCAATTTTTATTGATTAAGGAGGCCAAGAACCCTGTGGGTATCAGAATCAGGGGGGCTGGGTTCAGTTTGGAGTTAGGGTCGTAGTTTATTCAGCAAAGCAAGTAGTCCTTTATACAGCCTCTGACCCTTGGAATTTCTAGGACATTGACAGCAACATTTGCTTTGGCTGTTTCTTAGATTCTTCCTCAAAACCACATGACCAGATTATAGAGCTAGAAAATAGAAGTACTTGTTCAGGCATAAAAATATTTTAAACACTTTGTGAAGGTATTAGACAAAATAAGCAATATTAGTAAAAAGTCTTCAGGCAGATTGAATCCCATCCAGAAATGCAGCTTTAAATATTGATTACAAA
Organism: Balaenoptera musculus; assembly: GCF_009873245.2. Classification (NCBI taxonomy): domain Eukaryota; kingdom Metazoa; phylum Chordata; class Mammalia; order Artiodactyla; family Balaenopteridae; genus Balaenoptera; species Balaenoptera musculus. The sequence goes on along the minus strand of NC_045798.1, from coordinate 87,300,856 downwards.
TACCCTTGCTGAATGTATACCAGACATAGATGATATATTCTTACCCAGTTATAAAGCAATTACCCCCACGGCTTTGGGCCAAAAGATTGGATATTTAAGACTCTGAAATGATCACCTTGTAAACGACCGTAATGTGAGTAATTAAAAATAGATTATTGGATTAATATTTGAATTACTTTGGAAGACCTTGCTTTTCCTTGGTGTATGTGGTTTTGTGTTTTGGTTTTTCCCCCTTATTTTTCCTCTCTCTGAGTGATCATAATTGAATGCATCTTTAGACTACAAATTGTAATTTTGCTGTCAGCAATGGTACTCTGATCTCAGATGTTTATTAGAAAATTTCTCTGCGCTAACTGTGACTTCAGCTAACCAGAGGAACTTGAGTCAAGTGAATGGACTCATAACACAATCAAGAACAAGGTGACAGCACTGTGTCAGGGGTGACTACAATGAGCTTTGATTGCTATAAATTTCGTACTTTCATATGTAGGGATTTCATAAAAATAAGAGAAACATAAATGTATTAATGCTTGTATTAGCTGTTCTCTAGAAAAGAGAGATGGACTAAAATATAGTAGTTTAGGTATATACGTAATTGGGCCAAAGGAAATGGGGAGTTGAGTCATTTCTCAATGAATTTGATGAACGTAAATAATTTATCTGCATCCTTGCACTCCTACATCCCATTTATTCCTTAAAGCATAGGGTATCTTTTCCTTGAATAGATGTTCCTCCACATGCTCTAGTTCACAGAAGACTCTACATAGAGCAGGCTGCAAGGAGAGGACAAACAGGAGCAGGGCACGGAGGTCCAGCCTCCATCCAACCTCTGTCCTTCCTCATCGCATGTGCGTGGATCTGCCCCATCTCTCTGGGCTAGAGTTTCTTTGTTCTGAAAAAATGCAGAGATTGAACCAAACAAAAGTTACAGTTCATTTGACTCTACTGTTCCATGAACTGTTTCTGTGAAGGGGACTTTTGCAGTAGAATTTCTACCCTTTGCTCTTAAAGAAGAGGCAATATATCCTTAGTCTGTGTTGACTGGGAAGTAAACTGCATAGTTTCTCAACAGGTTAAATAGACATTTACTGAATGACCCAGCAATCCGCTCCTTCATTTCTTTTGGTGGGTATTTACCCAAAAGAAATGAAAATTTATGTTCTCACAAAAAAAAAAGTACTCAAATATTTATAGCTGCTTTATTCATAATCAGCCCAAACTAGAAACAACCCAAATGTCTTTCAATTTGAGGTGAGTTGAACAAACTATGATGCAGCCATTCAAAGGAATACTACTCAGTGATAAAAAAGAAGGAACCGTAACACACACAACAACATGGATGAATGGGGGGAAATGTTTGTAACTCATATATCTGATAAAGGGTTAATATCCAAAATATGTAATGACTTTCTACAACTCAATAGCAAAAAAAAAAAAAAAAAAAAAAATCCAACAAAAAATGGGCAGAGGATTCGAATAGCCATTTCTCTAAAGAAGACATACAAATTCCCAACATGCAGAGGAAAAAAATGCTCATAATCACTAAATCAAAACCACAACGAGATATCATTTCACACTTGTTAGAATGACTATTATTTAAAAGAAGATAAGTACTGCAGAGAATGTGGAGAAATTGGAACTTTGTCCACTGTTGGTGGGCAGGTGAATGGTGTAGCCACTGTGGAAAACAGTATGCAGATTCCTCAAAAAATTGAAAATACAACTACTATGTTCTCTTCCACTTTGGGGTGTTTATCTGAAAAAATTGAAATTAGGATCTTGAAGTGATATCTGCACTGCCATGTACACTGCAGTAATATTCACAGTAGCCAAGACGTGGAAATAAGCCATGTCCATCACCAGAGGAATGAATAGAGGAAATGTGACGTATACACAACAAAATATTCTTCAGCCTTAAACAAGAAGGGTACCCTGCCATATGCAGCAATGTGGATGAACCTAGAAGCTATAAGCAGTCACAGAAAAGCAAAGACTGCGTGATTCCACTTACATGAGATACTTAAAATTATAGAGACAGGTATTAGAATAGGGGAGCCAGGGCTGGGGGGAGGAAGAAATTGGGAATCACTGTGCAAGGGGCATACGTTTTTAGTTATGCGAGATGAGTAAATTCCAGAGATCAGTTAACAGAACTGTACTGGGCACTTAAAAAGTTGTGAAGATGGTAGATCTCACGTTATCTGTTCTTATCACCATAAAAAATACATAAGGAAATATTGATACATCATTTCCCTTAAAAAATAAAAAGGGCGAGAACACACACAACAACATGGTAAACCTCAGGAGAATGATGTGCTAAGTGAGAGAAGCCAGACTCAAAAGACTATATGCTCTTTTATTTTACTTATTTAACCTTTGGAAGAAGCAAAACTGTAGGGGCAGGAAACAGATCAGTGGTTGCTAGGGGCTGGCGGAGGAGGGATGACGAAGGGGGAGGGTACAGAAATGTCCTGTAATACCTTGACTGTGATAGTGGTTATGTGACTAGACATTTGTTAAGACTTGGTTTTATATACTAAAAAGAGTGACTTTGCCTCTGTAAAGTATATATCAAATAAAAAAGAATCAACAGCAGAGATCTAAGGTTTGCTGCTAAACTACCCTTTTCCTTAAATTTAAATTCTAAAAATTTTAAAGGCTTTTTAAAAACGATAAAAACTAACACAAAGGTGTAGGCAGCTGTTTTTCTCTCTGCTCCTCCTTGTGGCGCACGAGTTAAAAATGGAAGTGGAGGGACCCAGTCCCTGGATTGAAGTGTCATCCAGTGACAGTGGTCTGACCCGGCTCAAGTGCTGTCCTCAAATACACGTCTGCTTTTCAGGTTCCTGAAGGTTCCTTTCTGCTCGGAGGAAGCAGTTCTCATTTACATTGACTTCCAACAAGTTCCTGCAGGCAAGGCCCCAGAGGCACGCACCTGCAGTCTGCTGCCTGGGGCGCAGGTACAGTTTGGGGCCCTCTCCCTCCTGAGTTCTTTTGTGCTTCAAGACATAAAGACCCACAGAATCTGTCTTTCAATGCATCTGGCTTTCAAGCCAGACATTATGCAGCTCCAGGGCTTCTGGTGTTATCAACCCAGGGATTGTATGTACCTACACAAAAAGAATACTTTATACAAACAAGGAGTTCGTATCGGATGCTCTAAATTCTATGCCAGGCTGGGAGCCCTATTGAAAACATGGGTAAATTCCTGTGCTTCTACAAGTTAGGTCTTAGATTAGAGTCTTTCTGGGCATTAGACCACAGTGTGGTAGTATTTTAAAGCCTAGTAAATGGATGAAAAATATTTTACAGTTGGTAACTGCATGGTATGAGCATGGTCCTTATATGTGATCCAATGCACATACTACTTACACAGATGCCTATGTAATGTTTAGGTGATTGAGAAGAGTTAAGTTCATTAGAGATATTTAATATTAATCCAAAGACTATATTATGCACGTGCTGCATGGTGTTTTCTAGTAGTAGCGGTAAGTTCGTACATAATCTCTTGTCCCTTATGTAAACTGGTATTTTTAACTAGCTGGCTCAGAAGGGAAATACAGTCACATGATATTCGAACTCATGATTTTGACCTCAGGTTCATTGAGTCACAGGCTAAAAAGTTTGAAAATCTGAAAGTCCAAATACCCCAAGCGAAATACCCACACCAACTGTTGCCTAGGTTGGCTAGATTATGCCTGAGTATCTCCTGTGAGAACAAATTCCTAACTTCCAGAGACAAATCCTTCCAGGTTTCTATATGTTGGCCTGACATAAATTTTGTCCTGATCCAGCATTCAAACACCAGGTTCAAAACAGTTGTTACCCTAAGGCAGTGGCTTCAACAAAGCGTAATATAAAGACTCTGTGTATATTTAACTATAAATAATTTAACTCAGTCTTCATCAGAGTGACATATCTATCCACAATATTCAGATTTCCAATAATGCATTCAAACAAAAGTGACCTTAAAAATGTCTGTTTTTGAAAACAATTTCCCCAAGGCTTTCTGTCAATAAAATGCTAACAGTCTAAAGAAGGATCAGAATAAATCTTGCCGGACAAGAGAAGGGAACAATGGGTGCTGAAGTGCAGGGAGTCCTGGGCCAGTCACTGGGACCTCAGCCTCACCAGATGGGCAAGTCAGCTATTCTCGGCAGGGGGTGAGTAAAATTCTCTTATAAGAAAGATCCTCTCCCTTCCATAGTGTCTTAATACTACAGAAATTTCGTAAGAGGATACTCCACCCAACCGGAAAAAGCCATGTGTAGACTGGGGTCTAAAAAGCAATGGTTCCCCTTCGCAGGCATTGGGAACCCTTGGCACATCTTCCTTCCCAAGATCCAACTCTGCCTACTCCACGTACTTGTGGAATCCACCCCCCCACAACATTGATCCAATGTGGCAAATGAGGAAGCTTGTTTCCCACTTGTGTATAGGCAAAGCAATGGCTTAAGCCAGACTTGGGCAAACTACAACCTGGGGGTCCAATCCAGCTCTTTGGCTATGTTGGCATGGCCTGTGAGCTAAGAATGGGTTTGCAGGTGAACATTTGCAATTGATTTTGTCATAAGGCACACTGACTTTGAACCCCAAATACGTGGAATGTTATGCAGCCGAAGAATTCCATGTCTTTTCATTAGCTGTAGACCTAAGATGTTGTACTCAATTATTATTGTTATATTTTGACCTTCATCAAAAGATCTGTGGAAATTTGTTGCCCCTTTTGTTATACAAATACCAAGAAAATGCCTTCAATTTTGCCTCTTAGCCTGCAAAGCCTAAAATATTTACTCTCTGACCCTTTTCAGAGTAAAGTTTTTGAACCCCTGGTCTAAGCAGTATCTGGTCACTCTGCAGGGCAGAAATCAGTTGACTAGACAGAGGAGATAAGTTAGAAGAGAATGAAACAGAACAAAACAGTAGATGGCTTAAATGCTTATAACAAAAGCATAAGTGAATGTCATTACTAGGATTGGAATTTATCCAGGATGTTGGGATCAGTCAAAATGCCATGAGCTCTCATGTCCCTGAGTGCTCAGTTCGTTACTTTTATTTCCTTTCCAAAAGACAGAGTTCCCCCATGCCAGGTTATTGGCTCGATATGACAGCAGTAAATCTCTGGTGACACTTCCAGCAGCACAGAAGAAGATAGTTCTCAGAAATGACCAAGAATTGACCCAGCCTGACCTGCCTAAGCATGGGAGGTCTAATAGGCTCTAACATTAAGTGTAGAATTATCTCCCAATAGATACTTTGCATGGAAAGCTATTCGACTATTCAGAAAATGAACAAAATAGAGTCAAGTTAGAGAATAGACTTCTTTTTAACTCTCCATGATAAATGAAATTGAGTTTTGACCAACTGATGGAAAGATTACCTCTTATTATTTCTAAAATCAATGATAGCATAAATAGATTTAGCAAATGGGATTAAAAAAAAAATCCTTTTGAGGTCACCAGGCTATTTCCTAGAGTTAATCCAGGAGTATTCCCTAAACTGAATTTTCTAGGGTTTTGGTTTGGTTTAATAAAAGACTTCTACTTTATTGTATCAATGTTGCTGAATAACAAATCACACCCAATAGTAGCTCAAAGCAAGGATGACTTGCTCCTTCTCACGCTTCCTTGGGTTGGCCGTATAGTTCTTGAGACTTGAGCCAGTGGATGGCTCGGCTGGGGCTGGATGTTGAATTGTGCCGCACTCGTGTGTCTGGGGCCCCAGCTGGGTGGAACAACCAAGCCCGTCTCCCTCACGTGGTCTGTTATCCTGTGGTCTGTTTTCAGTGCTGCTTCCCAGCAAGGTAGGCGTTTCTCAAGAGCAGAATTTGCAGGGTCTCTTGGAGGCTGAGGCTCACAAGTTACCCCTTGTCATTCCTATGTTCTACTGGTTAAAGCCAGTCGTGTGTCAGCTCAGATTCAAGGGGTGGATAAATATACGCCACCTTTTATTAGGAGGAGCTTCCATCATGGGTGGACTTTTACAATCGACCACATTTTTATTCCTATTTATTTATCACCGTGGACCCTGAGATGCTAATGAAGCCCCTGTAAAAGAAGTTTGACACGCCCTTGAAGATAGTGCACAATGCTCACACAAGCAATGAAGCGGCTTTAGCAGAGAGAGTATCAGAAATAAAACAGAAACTGCTCTCTTCTCTTTAACAAAATTATGGAACAGACAACATTTAGAATGCTGTCTACAGTTTGTTCCCTTTGCCCAACTTGCTGCACAAAAGTTTGTATTAGAAGACCGAGTCCCCTTCCCAGATCTGCTGTTGGCTAGTTGTCTGATGTCAGGCTAGTTAATTAAACCCCCTTGCCTCAGCTTCCTCCTCCTTATAATGGGAATAAGAATAGTGCCTACTTGATGAGTTTGCTGTGAGCGTAAAATGAGGCAGAGTCCAGCGTGGTCCTCAGCACATAATAGGTCCGTGATTAATACTGGCTGCACTTATGATGATAATTAATGTTCCTGTTATTGCCATTGTTTCATTGATTTAACTGAAGTCAGAAGATTAAGGATCTTAGATGAAACGGTCTTAAAATTCATGTATTACAGTCCATCTGATACTTAAACACACTCCGACGATGGTTTTGTTGAGTTGCTGGATAGGCTAGGTTATAGCGAGGTAACAGATAGCCGCAGAACACACACACACATAATTTCTCATTCATTAAACGTCCAGTAGGATGCAGGCAGCTTTCCAGAACCGCCATCCTCCTCGCAGTGACCCAGGGATCCAGGCTGCTGACGTAGCCGTGCCGGATGAGCGCAGGGTCTCCTCGGTCACCAGGCCAGTGGCAGAGAGCGGGAGACCCCCCCAGTTTTACCCTGTCTCCACCAGGAAGTAACCACTATCATTTCTGCTCCTATGGCCCACCCAACTGCAGGCTGCTGGAGAGTATGACCTTCCAAGTTTCCAGGGAGGAGAAAGTGGGCCTGGATTCAAACACACACACGTAACAGCCTCTGTTACAACAGTGATGCAGCCTGCGTTTGTTCCTCGTCTCTCTGAATTGACCCATTTCGCAGTGAATAGCTCTGAACGGCAGCCGGGCCTGCTTCCTACAGCACGTGGATCCACGGGCCCCTTCTTCGGGTTACACAGGACAACACGCAACTCTCTCCCGCATGAGAGCTGTTCCAGGACGGAAAGAAGATTGAAGGACCAGCAGCCCTGGGGGCCAGAGATGCCGGATGCTGCTCAGACGGGTTACCTTCTCCCGCCTAGTTCTCTTCTCTATGTTTAACCCTCCTTTAGGATTTCTCCCACTGGAAAAGCTAACGTAAAATATCACAAAGGGAATAGGGTCCGCATGACCTTACCCCACGCGAGTGCCAAGGTATGTGCTACATCCGTTTTCTTTTGCTGCAGAAAGAATGACCTCAAACGTGGCAGCTTAAACACTACCACTTCCTAGCTCACCCTCCTCTCAGATGGAGGACCGGGTGGGCTCCACTGCCTTCTCTGCTCCAGTCTCACAAGCCCACAATTAAGGCGTTAGCTGGGCTGAATCCTTATCTGAAGGCTCTGGGGGAGACGCCCCTCCTAGACTCCCCAGCTTCTGGAGGAATCCAGCCTCTCGTGGCTGTAGGACTGGGGCCCGTCCCCACGCTGGCTGTCAGCCGGGACGGCGTCTGCTCCCAGAGACCCCACTCCCATCCCTCGTACGTGGCTGCTTCCACCTCAGAAGCCAGCGATGTGCATCGAGTCCTTGTCCTGCTTTACATCTCTCGCCGTCTCCTCCTGCCACCAGCAGGAGAAAATGCTCTGCTCTTAAAGACTCACCTGGCTGGACCCCGTGCACCTGGGTCATCTCCCAGCCACCCTCCCAGCAGTGCCCAGAGCAGGGTTTGAATAAGCAGGGTTCAGGAACCTTTGGGGGGCATCTCTAGAAACCTGACTGCCACATAGGCTAACTACCTTATATTTTAACTTCACTCCGTGATAATAATAGCTCCTACGTACGTAGTGCTTACAGCGTGCCAGGCACTGTTCAGAGCAACCCCATGAGCTGCGTGCTGTTTCCATTAGACTGATGAGCAAACCGAGGCATGGTCAGGTCCAGTCTGCGGCTCAGATCGTCCAGCAGTACGTCAGGGGCAGTCTGGCCCTGGTGTCCCCCCCTAACCACCACCCTGGGCTCCCTTCTTCTGAGCTCTAGGGATGGGTTTGAGAACCAACACCAGGAGGGGTTCCCCATCTGCCCCTCCAGCATTCCTCTAAACCATATTCTCTCTAAACTCCATTCCTGCCTGGATAGGGTCATACAATGTGCAAAATGCAGAGTGGTTTTAGTAGTGAACTGGATTGTTTAATTCTAGTTGCCGAAAGTAGTAAAAACCAGAACTGACTCAACAGACGAACAATGAGCCGCCCTTCCTGACATTTTTCAAAGCAGCACTTAGAATGGAGAAGTCGATAGACTAGATAGATAGATGGAGAGATAGATAGATAGGTAGATAGATAGATAGATAGATACAGATGGATAGATGGGTGAATGGACAGATGGATATGGATGGATGGATAGATAGATAGATATGATAGACGGAGATAGATTTAATAAATATTTTACTCTTGTATTTCCCTGAGTGACTCTAAACCATGAACAAAAGTCAGTGCCAAGTAAGAGTTGGGCAAAGAGCTCCTGTTTTTACAGGAGTGATCTCTTTAGACCAAGTGTCTGATGGAGTCCCTCAGACCTACAGCAAATCCAAATGGGAATTAGCTCATACTTTGCACTGTGATGCTTTCCAGAAAGCAACGCTTAAATCCATGAAGCTGATAAACAAGAAAGCGCCACATTTTTTCCCCTGGGCTCCTCTGCTCATTAGAAAATAGAAGCGACATCCAAAGGCCAGGAAAGAATGCTGAGGACGGACCCTGACATTTTTTCTAAGACAAAGATGCAATGCCAGGCATAGTAAACCCAATAATAAAAACAAATGTGAAGATGAAACATCTTGAAGTGAAATTTATGCTCTCTAGGTACTACTTTGGTTGGATTTTGATGTTTCATTAACTGTGCTACTTTTAACATTAAACTGATATTGTGATAATCCTCCTTAAATAGCATCTTGGAGGCGTTCAGAATCCACCGGAATGTAGAAGGTATAGTGCTTGTCACACATCTATTTATGCATAGAGGATGTTCATGCAATGAGTTATTTATAGAAAGCTAGTGGATTTGTGAACAAAGAAAGTTCTAATTAAATCTTCACTTTTTGCCGTGCTGTAGCTGATGGTCAATGGACACTCTTATTTTTAATCACATCTATTTTTACCAGGCTTTTTTTGCTTTTATTTGCATTTAACTGAACCTAGGAACTTGACAGCCTGTGACTTAATAAAATAGATTTGGAAAAAAGACTTACATCCATTTTTCTCTCCCCCTTTTAAAGTTCTAGGACATTGGAAAATGTGCTTATAAAAATGATCATTTGGCTTGGAATTTTGGTCTGTTCTTACTAAAAAGTGAATTAATCTTAATAATTGCAAAGAAATCATATATGGAGTAGTCCTCAGAAGGGTAATTACTCAAGTACAGTGGTTTTCATTAAAAAGTTAACATTTATCTTATTACAGTAATTACCTTATTGCAGTAAATTGGCAATATTTTCCTATTCCTTCAATGAGATAGCACAGTAAGATGAGTTCCCTGCAATAAGATGTGTTTGAACTTATTAATGAGAATCATATGCATTATTTTTTTAACTTGGTTTTAAAAAGGCAAAACACACTTTATTTTTCTGTATAAAAAAACATTAAGTTAGAAAACTGTCATTAGATATTATTTATCTATCTTTTAAATGACTCTGCTTTGAGATATGACCATACTACTTGTATTTGTTATCAAGTAAAATATTTCCTGTTCTTTTCAACCTTCTATTTCAGGAATGAAAACATCAAGTTAAATGAAAGATTTTGTGCCCATCTCCAAAGGTTTACTGAATTTTAAGGATTCTTGGAAAATATCTAATTCAACAGTACTTATTTTCAGGACAAGGCATCTAAAGCACAAAGATGTTAATGCACGTGTTCAAAATTACATGGTGAGAGAGGGAAGGAGTTTACATTGGAATCCGTGTCTCCTGGCTCTGAGTGTTCTTTCAGGAATATTCATTCCTTGGGTGTGTGTGTGTGTGTGTGTGTGTCTGCACACACGAGTGCTTGTGTGTAATATCTCTAAGCTTGTGGCTAAAATGACCATGTGGCCTTTGATTTCCAGCCTCAAATTGCTCCTAAGAAACCACAATGCATTTTAACTTGATTTCCTTGTTTCATACACTATGTGACATCTTTGTCCAAAGGGAGCTGCTTGTCCCTGCTTATTCTGGCTCCAGGGAAGCCCATGATCCTATGGCTGTGGTAGATGCTTTAGGTCATTTGTGAATTTGTCTTGCCATGAAAGACCTTCGTGGCAAGTTCACTTCTATGCTGGTGGTTGAACTACAGTCTTTTCTTCTTCATTGTTGTAGATCCAGCTTTGTCACTCAATATCAAGTCTATTTCCTAATTGCTGCAGGTAAAGATGTGCAAGGAACGGTGAGCGGAGACTGGCAACTGTTCCCAAACTCCGAAGCATGCATGCGTGGAAAGCAGCAACTCCAGGCTAGCATTAGTGCTGAATCCCCCTCCCCATGATTCATCTTCAGAGCTGGGATAAATCTAAGCTCCTTCCTGAAGCTATTCAAGCAGGATGAGACTCAGTCCATTTCCTTACCCGGATAATATGTGCACCTATAACACATGTGTATTGTCTCACTTAGCCAAGGTGGTCCATCTAGTCTACCTGCTCAGATCCTCCTCATGGGGAAGTAGAAAACCCTCTCACCAGGCACATGATCTTCTCAGGTTCCTTCACTCTTGTGGGGCTTCCTGTTCTCCTCCCAGCTTGGCCAACGAATAAAGCAGGCAGCTCTGCCTTCCAGCCACCCAGAGTAATCACACTTCAGGTGTTGCCATGAGGCATAACCTCAAACTCAGTGCTGCTTAGGGCTTACCCAAAGCCAGGCTGATGAACAAGAGTCTGTAGAATATGCCAACCAACCTCTTCAGAACTTTAAAATCTACTGGATTAACCGAACCAGCGGGGACCTTTATACTCAGACCACCTTTTTTCCTGCCCTACAGAATTGCCTGGCCTGAGTTACACTTTGATGTTTTCTCTCCAGATCGCCCTAAGGGATGTTCCAAGAAATAGCCCTTATGGAGGGTTAGCTGTTGAGGCTGCTGTTTCTTGCATTACATGGTGTCCTCTTTATGAGAACTCATGACAAAAATTCTCACCAGCTGCAGGGGTTGGGATGATTATGCATCCCCTAAGCAAACATTTTTTAACTTTATAGACACAATGAATCATGTAAATTGCATCCTTTCTCTCTTTGTATTGGCTGTCATGACACTCACGGCCGTGTTCGTACCCACCCTGACAGGTACAGGTCTTACACTAACTCATTCCATTACTAACTTTACTTCTTATTTTTCCTTCCCTGAAACATCCTCACTTCTTTTCTGTCATTTTGTTGCATTGTTTATATTCCTCTAAGTTGGGTTACTTTACTTTTAGAACAAAGCAGAGAACAAAATAAAATATACAGATAAATCCCTACCGATGTGTTAAATATTCAAGTTGTGGAGATTTTCAAGGATGTTCAAGTTGTGGAGAAAACCATTTAATAGACTATCCAGACATCTGGAAAAATAGGAATTGGAATATGTCCTATTGCTTCCCTGAGTGACACTTAAGGTCTGGAAGCTGCTAAACAGAGACACTATGTTTCATGTTACCAGAAACCTGCCCGTCTGGAAAGGCCTGAAGATGCACTAATAAATGGCATATCTAGTTTGTGTTTTTAATGAAACAACAGACCTCAGTTAACTCATTAGGGTCTGGAAGAATTTTAGCATAAGGTGGTTCTGGAGATTGTGTAAAAGAAGCTGAACTTCTGTCCCTTCATTTTCTGAAGATGGGTGGGGAGAATTCAACCTCAAAGCAGAACCTGAGCTCCCTGTCAGGGGAATAGCTGAGTAAACCCAGGGACCAAAGTGGCCTTTGCCCCCCTTATGTTCAGTGGAGCCAATGAAAGTCAGGTCAATGTGGGCAGCGTTCAGCTGTCACCCAGGATGCTGTGCACGGCTGGTACCAGCAGCCCGAGTGACCTATCTCATAACACACAGAAAATAAGAAATCCTCTTCTGAGGATTTACTATCAGCACTGGCCAGAGCCATGTATCTTCATGATCACTTTATACATTTGCTATTATTATTTTCATGCATTAGATGTGATCTATGTGTTAAGCACTGTACAAAAAAATAAGCGTTAGGCACAGGCGTTGCCTGGCTTATATAATCACAGACTGAATTTGATAGGCAGAGAAGATCCAAAGATGAGTAAACGATGGAAACACACTTTAGTGTATTTGCAAACTGACGAAGTTATTCTGGGGGGTAATGTTCTTTTACACTCTCAATAAGGCGGGGAGAAGGAGGCAGACACTGTTTTCGCACCACAATTCATTTCCATCAAGAGCAGCATTAAAATAGAAATGCAAAACTTGCAAGGAGCGGGGAGGAGAGACAGGGCAGTGAGCGTGCCTTCGGTGAAGCCAGAGTTCAATCAGTTAAGAGAAGATTATTCAAATTGGGGTTATCCATGCTTCTCACGTCTTATGTTTGCCTATTCGTCCTCTTTGCTTCCCAGCTCTTAGGCATTTCTGTGCATCTGTACCCCAGACAAGGTAATAGCAGCCACCCAACCACAGGGAAGGCAAAGAAAACCAAACTCAAGTCCAAGGGTAACCTACCTTTGCGGGGCTGAGAGTCTCTTTGCCCCACGGAATCATTGAGGAATCACAGATACAGGGGCCAGGGGACCTACTCTCTGTCTCCCTCTCAACTAGAGAAACTATGATTATTTTCCCTCCATGATGGGAAGGGGGAGAGTTTCAGGAAGACCACACATAGGATGAGGGGCTTAAGCCCGTGGACCCTGGAGGTTGATGGCTGGAAGAAATGTCATTAAATACTGTTCTGTCAACCCCTCCCCCCATACTCTTCCCCACTATACATATTAGGAAAGACAGAACAGCAGAGGGTCCTGGAAAGTTCTTATCCCAATGGCTCATACTTCTTTTTAAGGAGATGTAATTGACATATAACACTGTGTAAGCTCAAGGTCAAGAGACAAGTAGTGTCTGTGAGGGTGTGGAGAAGAGGGAACAGTCATGTACGGTTGGTGGGAACGTAAATGGGTGCAGCCACTGTGTGGAAGAGTGTGGAGATTCCTCAAAACACTAAAAACAGAGCTACCATACGATCCAGCAGTTCCCCTTCTGGGCACAGATCCAAAGGAAATGAAAGGAAAACAGGATATTGAATAGACCATACCTCATTCTTAAAGAATAACTCAATCTACTTCAGCTACCACCGTTACTATTAGCTTAGATTTTTCTTGGGCATTACAGCCCTTGGAGTAGTTAACAAGTGAGAAAAAGATCTATAAATCTATAAAACTATAAAAGATCTGTAAATAAGTGAGAAAAAGATCTTTGTCAATTGCAGTAAAATTGCACATATTCAAGATGCACAAATCGATGGAGGCTTCAGAACAGGAGATGCAATAAGAGGAGTCCCATTTTAAAGCACTGAAACAGGGCAAGTAGCACTTTGAAAAGCATTTCCAAATAAACCCATGACTCTGAAGCTCAGTGCCATCAGATATGTCATTGTCTTACTTCTGGTAAGTATGGGGGAAATTTTCCAGGCTGGTAGAAGGTTGAAACCAGTCTAGAAGATTGATGGATTACTCTATAACTTACATTCCTTTCCAAGCAAGGAAAGAACTATTTTTAAAAAACCACCTGACCTCAAATCCATTTCTATTAAATGCCAGTGCTTCCATATTACCTCTGAGATCTTAATAGAAATGATGGCACATTACATCATGTCACGCAGGCCCCTGAAAACTCTTTTTCTTATTTCTTCTGTGTTAGGAAAGAAACATTTCTAAGGAAAAGTAGTGTTCTCTTTACAGCATCCATGACAAACATTCCCAAAGACCTGCGTCTTCAACATCTTTCTGTCTCTGTTTCTTTAACCACTTTGTTCTTTCTGATACAATCTATTTGACTCTCAACATTTCAGTTTACAAAGAAACATGAATCATCACGGGGACAGAAGATTCAAAATAACTTTTTTTCATTCCTTACATGCCTATCAAGATTGCTTTAGAGAAAGTGTAGCCATGGGTCATGGCTTGAACCAGGAAAAGAAGTTAAGAGGGATGATTTATTTTTCATGAACTGGGTGATTTATTTGAGCATTTTATCTATTCGTATCTGCTTCTTCATCTAATAAATAATTTTTTTCTTCAAAAACAGAGTGTACGTGAATAATATAGCACATTATTATCCTAATATACCTCATCAATAAAGTAAAAATATATGCTGCAAATTAGAAATGTTTGGAAATGGGATCTAATGAATGCTGACTGTGAAAGTTCCTAATTTTTGGAAATAGTCAATGCCAGCTTTGGGAAACAGTGTTCAACATTTGAGTTTGATATTCTTCCTTCTCATTCTATGGCGTTTCCATCTGTCTCTCTGTCTGTATCTCCTCTCCTCTTAGGAGGACACTAGCCGTATTGGATTAGGCCCACACTAGGTTTAACTTAATTATATCTATAAAGACCCTGTTTTCAAATAAAGTCATATTCACAAGTTCCTGACGGACATGAATTTGGGGGACACTGTTCAACCCAGCACGACTTGTCCCACTTTGTCCTTCCAATGTTGCTTTTCTCTCCATTTACCATCTCAAGTGTTTTCTTGGTCTTCCCAGGACTGTAAGTTCCCTGGGCCTGTGCTCTCAGGAGATCAGTGTATCATACAGCTCCTTCCTCTGCCTTTCCTGGAAAGGTCTGAGCACCCAGCGACCTAAGAATAAAGGATCGACAGGATGCTTGTGGTCTTTCCCTGAGACCTTTCCATGGTCAGAGGCCATCATGCTAGGGATACACTAATACAGGACACAGAGTGCAACTCTCCATGCCTGGGGCTGCAGGAGATGCA
Source organism: Balaenoptera musculus (assembly GCF_009873245.2). Taxonomy (NCBI): domain Eukaryota; kingdom Metazoa; phylum Chordata; class Mammalia; order Artiodactyla; family Balaenopteridae; genus Balaenoptera; species Balaenoptera musculus. The sequence continues at coordinate 87,285,780 of NC_045798.1, read as the reverse complement.
CTTGGTGGTTCTAGAGCTTGCTTTTTTTTTTAATAATTAATTTTTATTGGACTATAGTTGTTTTACAATGTTGTGTTAGTTTCTACGGTACAGCAAAGTGAATCAGCTATACATGTACATATATCCCCTCGTTTTTGGATTTCCTTCCCATTTAGGTCACCACAGAGCACTGAGTAGAGTTCCCTGAGCTATACAGTAGGTTCTTGTTAGTCATCTAGAGCTTTCTGAGGGTCATTATCCTATGGCGGATCTTTCCAAACAAAAACGCCCTTTTTGTTCTGGAAAGCTACCCAGAACCTAGGATAAGTTTGAAGAAAGGAGAAGAATGGATTAAATTAGGGAAATGAGGCGGGAGTGGGGGGAAGAGAACAAAAAGTCTTTATTTAAGGAAGAATAATACAATTTACTATAAATTTCGACTTGAGGTCTACCAAATATCTTGGAAACTTCAACTAACCAAATGTTGGGTAATAAAAAAAAAATGGCGATTACTTGGTGATTGTAGTCAGATCTGATTTCTTCAGTGCGTAAGCTCTGGACTGGGAGCCAGACCCCTCTGTCCACTGCAGGTGTCTCCAAACCATCCTTCTCACCTCTTCGCCCTTCTGCAACCACAGCTACCCTGCACCCGTCTTCTTGAGAGTGAGGCTTGCACCTGAGCTGAATCTCCCCTTAGATGGGAAAGAAGTCATAACATTAGGAAACATATGTCTGCTGGGTCAGGGCTGCAACAGCTCCATGAAGAGCTGCATCCATCATGCCCTTTTCCCATGGAAAGTTGAGGTCCAGAGAGAGTAAGTAACTGGCCCAAGGGCTCTCTAGGAGGGCACAGAGCTGGAATGTTGCTCTGAGGTCCATGATCACAGGCTCCACTCCACATGGATGCTGGCGCTGGAGGCTGGGTACTCTTTGTCTTTCCCTGACCTTATTATACACATTTAGAATCAATTCAGTCCCCACGTATGAAAAGGATCTCGGGGAAAACTGAACGCCGATTTTGGGGAGGACCCCTTCTGGCTGGTCTAGAGGCCAGCTGTCCTGGTTGCCAGTGCAAATACCTTATTCACCACATTATTCAAAAGAAAAAGATACATGAAATTACGGTATTTGGAACTGGCCCTTCCAAAATGTCTGGATCCGTGACATTCAGCTACGCAAAATTATTTAGCAGAGAGAAAACACTGCAGCTTTCAAAACATCCAAAAATGTAACACACTGAGGAAAGTAGAGACGATCGCTTATTTTGCATAATAGATTCCAATGATACTTCAATATTTTTAGTAATTCATGCTTCTAAAATTTGATTTTTTTGCTTTCTGGCAGCCTCAGTGAATTGTCATCATATGACAGATTTAGGGAATTAGGATTCATTAAATATGGTGTTTAATAGAGGGTTACCGTGTAGCTCATCAGTAGATCAAAGATGTAAACAAATTAAAATACAATACATTAAAATCAATGTATTTGGTAATACATAAGTCATTCTAGGATCCTGTGGTGTCTCAAAGAGGACACGGTCATGGGATAATGTTTTGAATAGTAGCCGGATCTCCGCGCCAAACGTGGCTCTTTACTGATTGGGTCAGCATGTAAGAGCAGATACTCTCAGGTGCGTGGGCATTTAGGGAGAGGGGAGAGACCAAGGCTGCAACACAGACTAAAGGTTTGGGGCCGGATGTCTGTTACAACAGAAATGAGTAACATTCATCCAGGGCTATTTGCCCAGACGCTTCGCTGGCATCATCCCCTTTAATGCTCGGAGTAAACTTCAGGTGCAAATATTATTATTTTCCCCATTTTTATCAATGAGGTGACAGAGGCAGAGGGATTGTGAGTAACCCGCCCAAGGCCACTGGGCTGAGCTGTGGGCCTGTGGCTGACTCGGCGGCCGCCTCACCGTTGTTCTCCCCACCACCCTGCGCTGCGCCCTGCTCTCCCCGTCCACGCTGCAAACCTCACCTTGACCCTCGATGTGACACCAGAGTATCTCCCCAACTCCTGCCTCTATCCCTCCGTTCCTTCCATCATGTTGCAAACCGTTATTTTCCTGAAACTGAAAGAGCGATCACGCCAACGGATGTCATAAAATCTTCTACTGCATCTAAATGGCTCCTGGATAAAGTCCAGACTCTCTGCCTAGAACACAGGCTCTTCCTGACCTGCCCTTACCCAAAGCCGCCCGCTGACACAGTCCCCAGGCCATTCACACAGTAGCTACTTGCTGTTTACCCACTGCGGGGGCTTTTAAATCTGTCAACAGGGCCAAGCTCAACTCCATCTCTGAAATTCCCTTTCTTGTAGAGCTTCAATTTGAGGACCCACAAGGGAGATGCTTGGGCTGGTGGGGCTTGCACACGCTGTGTGCTCTTCTGCAGACCCTGCTGGTGGGCAAGAGGCCCCCGACCCTCTGACTCCTGGTCCAGGTGTGTGTGTGTGTGTGTTCTTGTGTGTTTGTACGTGTATGTGAGTGAGTGTGTGTGTTCTTTTGTGTTTGTACGTGTATGTGAGTGAGTGTGTTCTTGTGTGTTTGTGTATGTGAGTGAGTGAGTGTGTGTGTGTGTGTGTGTGTGTATGTTTTCTACTTGTGGTCCTACTTCCCTGGTTGAATTCTGCCTGACAGACCCCGTGCTCTTTCATGCCTCCGTAGCTGTGTAGGTGATGCTCTCCTTTTGTAACACCGAACCCTCACATTCCATCCCTGGAGAAACCCAAAACAGTTCCCTGACATTTTATAAAGACGTAATCACTCCTTCATTCATGATGTCTCGGATCCTTTAAAGTACCTCTGCAATATAACTACTCCCAGTTTTTCTTAATTATTTCCATGTTAGCATCCATTGAATCTGAGCACCTCAGAAACTGTGGCTTCTTTATCTTGTAAACACACCTGATTCTTAACAAATAGAAGGCAAAGTACTGAATCAGAGGAAATGGAAACAGAGGAATCAATCAAGGGACAAATGGAGGAATAGCGACAGAGATGCAAAAAGTAACCATTAAGAGTATTGGATGGATAGATCATATGTTTTAGAGTGTGAAGTTTATTTTTGATGTCATAAGGTTAAATAAATTCTCTAAGTTCAAAGAGTTTAAGCAGATGATGGAAAAGTTAAAAGTCAGTTTCAGTCTCCAATTAATATATTTAATTTTTTTCAAATAATTTGTGAAAAGTCCATGACAAACTCAGGGATATTTAAGGTGATTTTTCACATCCTCCCCTTCCCACCCACCCCTGCTTCTTAAGGTCTTTGCTGAGTAACTATTTAGACTTAAAAATAGCTTTGCGCCCTCTCATTCATCAACCTTTTGTAAAACAATTTCTCTTTCCCAACATTGGAAGCAGATAATCCTCTCTCCATTTTACATCATAATCAATGATTCACAGTCATTCACACACAAGAACCATTAGTTTTTCTATTTGGCAAAATTATCTCATCTTAGATGCAGTCCACTGCTTATTTATGAACACATTTGTCTCCAAACAATGTTGTTTGGATGCTGTGGGAAATTCAAAAGAATCTGATGTGCTACATCACCAACAGGCTTACAGTCTAGTTGGAGATCCAAGGTATTAATAGAGAAATGTCTACAATTTATAGTTCTATCTTCCTAGAATGAAAATGTATAAGTGAAAGTTTGAAAGAGATTTTGCTTTATTTTCTATTTCAGTATTTAAGAGGTGGTGTGTGCTGAGTAAATATTAAATAATGATGTTGGCATGGTGATGATGGTAATGATGATGGTGATGGGGGTGATGATGGTGATGATGATGATGATGATGGTGATGGTGATGGTGATGGTGATGATGATGGTGATGATGATGATGGTGATGATGGTGATGATGGTGATGATGGTGATGGTGATGATGATGGTGATGATGATGATGATGATGATGGTGATGGTGATGATGATGGTGATGATGATGATGGTGATGATGATGGTGATGGTGATGGTGGTACTGATGGTGGTGATGATGGTGATGGTGGTGATGATGACAGGCTTAGCTTGCATTTTACCCAGTAAAACTGAACACCTGGCAGTTTTGTTTTAATTACACCTGTAAAAACCACTGCTCCAAACAAGGTCACATTCACAGGTTCTGTAGGTTGGGACATGGACTTATCTTTTGGGCAGACACCATACAATGCACTACACATGCTCATGAAGCTGGCACAGTCATACCTTGAGATACTGCGGGTTTGGTTCCAGACCACTATAATAAAGCAAATATTGCAATAAAGCAAGTCACACAATTTTTTTGGGTTTCCCAGTGCACATAAAAGTTATGTTTACACTATACTGTAGTCTATTAAGTGTTCAATAACATTATGTCTGAAAAAACAATGTACATGCCTTAATTATTGCAGGCTTGCCACAAACCTTCAATTTGTGAAAAAGTACAATATCTGTGAAGCACAATAAAGCAAAGCATAATACAGTGAGATAATCCCGTACTGGGCCTTGGACAAGGGTCTTCGTCTCGCCAAGCTTCAGTTTTTTCATCAGTAAAATGTAAGTAATGAACATCCTATGGGCCTCGGAAGGTGTTTATGGAATCAAACTGGGTGACACCTGTGAGACCACTCCAATGTTAAATGCTATTCAAATGTAACATAAATGCACATCACCAAAATCAAACAATATTTTCTAGACTCCCCGTTCCCCTGCCCCAGTAATAGTCCTGTTTTTCCACCTTCCTCCTCAGCAAACTTCTGAAACATTTTCTGTCCCAGGGGACCCCTTCCCCACCTCGACTCCACAAGCTACTCCAGCAGGGATGTCCTTCCCAGCCCCCATTGCCAGTCTCCAGCCAGCCAGGACCATTCTCTCCAAGGTGACCAGTGAGTCTCGGTTCTCAGACCAAATCGCCTCACCTCTGGTCTCATTTCACTGGCTCTTTCTTCAGCATTCTGAACTGTTGACCACTCTGGAAGGCATCTCAAGATTTCCTGATTCTCTTCTTTCCGGCTACTCTGTTTTTGGATGCTTCCCCTTCAACCTGATATCCACACTTCAGAGTTCTGAAGATTTCAGTCCTGCGGCCAGTGGCTCTCCCTCCCTGTGTTCTCTCCCTGGGTAACTCTCTTCTTCACGAGGGCTTTAAACCTCACCAGTATGCTGATGACTCTGGTATGTTGATCTCCAGCTCCAAGCTTTTCTCTACATTTCAGACTTATTTATCCCGCTGCCTACTTGACATCTCTACTTGGAGTTTGCAGAAACATCGCAAAATAGGACATTGAAACATTTCTGCCCATCTCAGGCTGTCTTCTCTCAGTAAGTGGTCCCCACCAACCACATGGTTACTCAGATAGGAAGCTGGATGTAGTCTTTGATTCCTTCTTCTCTTTACATCCCTCATCACAAGGTCCTATGGCTTCTTTAACACATACTTTGAGCCCATCTACTCTTTCCATGCCAACCAACATCACTCTGGTCAAAGAACTAACCTCTCTTCCTGGATTGCTGCAATGCCATCTTTATTGTTCTTCCAAATTTCATTCTTGATCCCTTTCAATCCACTCTTCAGACAGCAGACAGACATCCTTTTAAATTAGAACATGGTCATTTGCTAGTTAAATCCTTTGGCAACTTCCAAACTTTTGTGACGTGACCAACAAGCTTTTCCCCAAACCCAGCCTCATCAGCCACGCTGTAGCTGATGGATTCTTCCTGGTTCCTCACATCTTCCCACCCTGGGATTGTCTTTCCTCTGTGTCATGGCTCCTGTTCCTTCTTTAGGTCTTCGACACAAGAGAAACCTTTCTTGACAATGTTAGGAAAGTGCCCTCTCCCCCAGTTAAATTCCAAGTCTTCATCTTATTTTCTCTGTAGCATCATCAGGATTTGAGACCATGCACTGATTGGCTGTTTACTTGTTTATGGTCTAACTTCTTGCCCTCAGAAGACATGTCCTTCTTATTCTCTGATGAATAGTGCCTACAGCAGGGCTGGACATGGAGCTGGTGCTTGATAAATATCCAGGGAATGGATGTTGAATGAATGAATGAGAGAAAAACCTCACCTTCCCTTCAAGGATCTAACATTTTCACATTAAAATCTTATGGAGGCTCAGACAATACTCCTCACGTCACTTGGGAGGACATGGCCAGACAAAGCCTGGTGACCTACATTGCGAGAAGTTAGATGGGAGGAGATGAGGTGTCTAGAATGAGATTCACCTTCCAGAAGGGGACAGACGCTAGGAGGTCAGACCCACGTTGTGGTGTTGGGGAAGAGTCTGGTCCTGCAGCCCACTGGGGCCCCAGGGAAGCCAGGCAGTAGACAGTAAGGTCCAGCCAAGGGTGCAGAGAGGCAGGGACCACAGCAGGGACGAAGGAGTGTACACGGCCCTGCAGGAAGGCCCGGGTGGGTGGAGACACTGTTAGAGGCAACACTCTAAGACCAGTGTTCTGGTTCCAGAGCTGATATTGGGCCTGAAGCCTGGTAACCAACAGAGGTTGGCTAAAGAACAAAGGTAGACTTCCAGAATTCCAGCCTAGAGGTGCGGTTCCCTAACTTCATTTGGTTAGTAGTTGTGACCACGGGGTCCAGCGGCTCCCTTTAGGTTCAGGGATTATTTTCCTCCCTGGGGGGACACACTTTACACCTGTGTCTGCTGTCACCCTGTCGCACCTACTGACCTGAAAGATTTACAGCAGCTTCAAAAGAAGAAACAGATTTCTCTCTCGCCTTAAGGATCTATGCCAAACTATTTTTTTCCTGCAAAATCCATTTTTAAATTTCTTTTTTACAGAACCATTTTAAGTGATTGAGAATTTGGTGATGCGTTCTCCCCAGGGACTCAAAAGGTGTATTTTTGAGGCTGAAAAATAAGAAGCTCTCGAAAACGACCACCACATTTCAACTGAGGAAAGTATCTAATAAGCACGGACTGAAGAAGATGTTTTCCATAATATTTTTATCTTTATCATGAATGACAGTGATAGCCTGTCCAAAGAAAGTGCGAAAGCAGAGGAACGTCAGGGGGAAGTCTTTTTTTGTCAGTGGCAGTGTCTCCTGTGCTTGCATTAGAACTGTTATGATGTCAATGCAAATGCGAGTGCCATTACAATGTCAATGTGAGATTTCTCCCCTTGCTTTTGTCAGTTTCAATTAGATGCTTGATGTTCCCATAATGCAGTTTCTTCCCCTCCCCCATGCTTAATGTACTTAAATTCTGAAAGTTACCACTTTTAAGAACCCTGCTCTATTTCTTAATGGCACTCCACAATGAACCCGTATTAAAAAGTAATACATTTTCCATACAGAAAGGAATATAAAGTAAGTTCCATAAAAGTACAACACACTTACATTTTAAAGTATATAACATTAAATATATTAAAAGCACATTGTGTCACACCATATATATTAAATACCATGAAAAAAGCCGGCTTTGCAATTTATTTTAAGTACATGAGAACTGCATTTAATAAAATGTTTAAAATATAATTTATTACGGTAACAATTTATTAATAATGATAAGTAAATGCTCTTGAAGAGGTTATTCATGAAAGAATGGTTTGTCAAAAGAAAAGACTTTTCCATTCTAAAGATAAGGGCAATAGTCAGAAAGGCATAAATTTTGCCCTTCTTTTAATTTAACAATTCTAAAAGAAGCACGCACATTAAAAACCTTTCCCATAACTGTTATTCTTTAAGGCACTGACACTGGTGGAATCTTATTCTGTACATAAACCCATCAATTATTCAGTTGGGTTCCCCTTTTGCCTACAAAGGGCGGCACCGAGAGCTTCCCTTGCCCTGATTGTAAATACTAGCTCCTGAGTTAAGTGATAGCTTGTGTTGAAGCCGGGCTATAAATATTTTACATATTGTATAACATAAACATCATTACATTCCCTCCTCTGGGAGAGTTGGTACGTGTGGAAGATTTGTCAGTGCCTGAAGCTCAAAGCCATGGTAAGAATGTCAGATCTGGAATATGTCACTTTGAGCTTTGCGTCTTGTGTATTTATTTCACTCAGGCTGGTCTGTATAAAGTGCCATAAAATGTACATGCCGTACCCAGAAGATGATCTGTTCCAGACAAATGACAGATCCTTGCTCCAAAGGCAGACAAATCCTACAGGCTTGGGAAGAGACAAAAAAAAAAAAAAAAAAAACAAACCCACAAAAAACAAAAGCAAACAAACCAAAAATCAAAACAAAGAGGGAAGTCAAGTAGGTACTGATAAATAGTTAAAATTCCTAAGTTCTTTCGGGAACCTTAGGTTTAACACTGAGAGAGGGCTCATGATGGCTGTTTTCTCTCCGTGGATCGTAACATGCATCCCAGGACAGAAAAAAGGCAATCATCCTAGCAGAGGTGTCAGCAAGACATGGAAAATTCAGTTATGTCAACAGAATTTGATTTCCAATATTCTTCTCCCGTACGGCTAAATGATTCCAGGTATGGGGGGAGTGCTTGGAAAAACATATAAGAATTGATCAATGAAATAAAATATTTAGGACTGCTTGGTTAGCAGTCCGTTTTTGTTTGGGTTACTACCAAGTTAAGAGGATTTGGGTTTTCCGAAACAGCCAGTGACCGCATGGCCCTCACAACAGATCATTAACGTTCCAGAACTGCTAACTCTGGGCTCTAAAATTTCAAACGGTGGAGGTTTGCTTCAGGTGCTATCAACTTCCATAGATGCTGATAAGAGCATCTGTCATCTCAGCTCATCTGTTCTTGTCAGTCACCGAGAGACCGAGAACCTTGCTTGCAGCCAAGAGCCTTGCATCTTAATAATGGATGTTGCCTGTAGACCTGGTCAGTTTGAGGATCAGAGGGATTGCTCAACACAAAAAGAAAATAGAAGGAGTAAAACACTGTTTCATCCATGGGTCATGTTCCTATTATTCAAACGCCCATCAACTGATGAATGGATAAATAAAACGTAGTATATCCATACAACGGGATGTTATTTGGCAACTAGAAGGAATGGCGTACTGACAGATGCTACAGCAGGGATGAACTTTGAAAACATTATGCTATGTGAAAGAAATCAATCACAAAGGACCACACGTTGCATGATTCCATTTCATATGGAAAGTCCCAAATAGGCAAATCTATAGAGGTAGAAAGTAGATTGGTGGTTTTCTAGGGCTTGCATTGCTGGGGCTGGAGAGATCACGGCTCAGGAGTGCAGAGTCGTGAATAAGTTCTAAAATTTTGGTGATGGATGCAAACATATGTGAATATACTAAAAGCCACTTAATTCCATATTTTAAATGAATTGTATGGTCTGTGAATTATACCCCAATAAAGCTATTTTAAAATAGAAGAAAGTTCAGAAAATAAGCCTATAGCAGTTAGGACCAATGTAACTCAAACTGGCTCAAGTGAAAAAGGGAGATTTTGGTCAATTCAATTGGAAGGCTGAGGATGAAGTGAACTCCAGGCTCACCTGAATTCTGAGTTGAGAAAATAACAAGACCCTTTCATTCTCTGTCTTGCAGGTTTGCTCTCCTTCTGAAAAGTTCAAGGGGGCTTCTGGAAACTCTCTGCTCCCTGAAGCAGCTCCATAACTAACTACCTTGAAGCTTCAGATCTGGCAGGAATAGCCAAAGTCACTTTCCGAAGTGATCCAGAAAAATAGCACAGGAATGAGAGTTCAGGAAGGAATGGACCCCTGGAAGGAAATGAGGTAGGAGTAGGGTGATTAGATGCTGGGTGAAAAATAACAGATGATCGATACAGAGATAGATAGACAGATGATAGCTGCTAAATAAATATGTAGATGGATGTGTGCCCCTAACCTACCTTTTTAAGAAATTTCCCACTAATTAACTATTTATTCTTATTCCAGAACAACATACTTTTAATTTTTGCATATTTTCAATATGTTTTTATGTCATATAGAAAAAATTACCTCTCATAACCCTTATTTTCCAGACTGTTTTTAGATTTTCTTCTAGACTGGGTAAGAGACGCATACTCATTACACATTTTTAAAATAAGAATGTAGTATTGAAAAAAAAGCATAACTCAAGGAGAAAAAAAATTCCACAAAGTATGGAAAATTCTCATATTTCTATAGATACTTTCTTGAGGACATTAACTCAAGAAAGCAACAGATCACACCTTGAAGATAAAACAAAATCAGATGAAAAAGAAATACTGCAAAGCTAAGGAAGTAAGGTGAGAGATAGAAATAATCTCATTGCAGAACTAATAAATAGAAGCCAATACCCACTATTTCCATGCTCTGGAGTTTTAAAATATCACAAGAATTATCAGTTATTTGTAAGATAAAAAGGAAAAAAAAAAGTAAAAATATCGGTTTTGGTGCCTTTGGTGGCACCAGTTTCTGGATAATATTTTCAGTGCCTTCCGTTTTGTTTATTCAGGATTTCCATTCCTTCTTGGGTCAAAGTTTGCCATCAAAAACGGTTATTTCTTCAAGATTTTCTAATTAATTTTTTCAGAGATTTATATAACATTTTCTTAGATTAATTGTTCTCTACTTCTGTAATTATATTACTTTTTTTGTTCATAATCATTACTATTTGTGTTTCTCTGCTTTGTTTACTTCCACCTTCTTATCTCAATCTCTTTTTCCTCTTTTTACTGTCAACATTTGCCAGATATTTCTCAATTTTAATTTCTTGGCTTTATCAAGCCACTCTTCTGGCTTTGACAGTATTATTTCTCACTTTAAACGTTTGCCATTCATTATTTCATTTGATCTTTTTGACAACCCTATAGGATAGATAACTTATTTGCATATTACAGGTAAGAAAATGAGGTAAGTCCCACAGTCACAGAAAAGTTCCAGGGCGGCCAGTCTCATTCTCAAGTCTGTTCTCCTGCCTGCTGTGCCACTTGGCCACTATTATGTCAATTCTACTAATGTATTTGCATTATTTTCAATTTTAGCTTGCTTTTGTCTAATTGCTTTGTGGAATGTTGAGCAGATCATACTAAAATTTCTTACATTTGTTTTTCTATTATTTAAAGCATCTTGCCCCCCACCCAGCAAACCTAGCCATTTAGCACAAGAGAAGTATTATTTCTCACTGCATGGACCCACTGGGCTCCAGTGGGTGGCTTTCAGCTCCTTGTGAACACCTGGGTTCATTGGAGTCTGGCCTTAGCTGTGAGCTCTGTGCAGGTTGGGACAGCAGGGCTGGCTGGGCTCAGGGCTGGGGGGGCACTGCCACCCTCCCTGTCGGGGACTCTTTTGCATAGTAGTCTAGCCTGAACATTTTATAAGGTGGCTGGCTTCTAAGAGTGTGCATTTCCAGAGAGTGATGATGGAAGCTTCCAGGCCTCTTAAAGACCAGGCCTAAAATCAGCACAGCATTACTGCATTCTCTGGTCAAGCAAGACACAGGACAACCCGGATTCAAGGGGAAGGGAGATGGACCCTGTCTCTTGATATGGGAACAACAAGCAGATAGGAGGTCCCTTAAATCGTTTGTCCAAAAAGCTCACGCTGGCACCTATGGAAGACTGTTGGATGAAATGTCTTCCCATCTTTGTTTTATGATGCAGAGCCTACACAAAGTTTGTTTGTTTGTTTGTTTAATTCCAGATACAATACAGTAAGAAATATTTATGGATGTACCTGGAATTTGCCACAGGGTAACAGAAGAGTGAGAGAAGTGAAAATGAATTGATAATTTTTAAAACTCCAAGATGGGTACGTGGGGCTCATGATGTTATTTTTCTACTTTTGTATTGGAAAATTTTCCATTATAAAAAATCAAAATAAAAAGTAATTTTAGTTCTAAATGATTTGGGATAAATGGAGATCACCCCACCAGATTCATCAGTGCTGCTTAGTGTTTGTGTGGATTGTCCTTGAACTTGGGGGTGTGGGGTGAGTACTGTTCATATTTTAGTGGGAAGGTAGCAACACATTTATCAGGTTCTGACTATTATCAAGATCTCATTCATTTTTACGTGGGTTTTGGTTTGATTAGTTTTTCATTGTTCAATACTTAAAAAAATTTAAACGCTATTTTGTCATCACACAAATAATATATTCTGTGGGAAAAAGAGGAAGCAGAGGATGTGAAGGAGGAGGAGGAGGAGGGGAAGCAGATTCCAATGAGCCAAAGACACAACTCAGATGTCGCACAACATCTGAGGGGTTGCTTTTGATTAGTTTCAAAGATTTATTGCACAGTCCCACCTCCCACAAGCTGCTTTTATAAGAGAGCTCTTCTGACATCAATGGAGTGGCTTAGCTCTTGGTACAAGAAATTTGGAGGAAAGGCTTCAGCAAAAGACACGTGACAGAGATCTGTGGAAGGATTGTTCTGCTGGACCTCCTGCGCTGTTCCAGGACACTTCATCTTACCTGTCAACTGCCCCGCCCGCTTGTGACGACAATCAATATATTGGCAATAGCAGTGCGGTCTCCCCTTGCTGACTTCCTTTTTGACAGCGTTGAAGTAGCCCGTGTGTCAAATGCTTGGATTGCCCCATGACGAAGCGACCAAGCTCCATTTTCTTGGGTATTCTTGTTCTTTCAGGACTACAAGATACTCAGACCAATAGAACAGTTGGCAGTGCTGAGGCCAGGGAAACACTCTTGAGGCTGCCCTGGTTCTCAGGGTCCTGCAGCAGCTCCAGGTGTCTGCTCTGGCACCTCCCTCCCTCCTTCTCTCTCTCTTCCCCCCTCCACCCCAATCTCCCACCTTCCCCTGCCCCCTTCTCTCCACCCATCAACCTCCCCTTTTTTTGATTTTTGTGGTCAGTACTTCTTCCAATGGTTGGTTGGCTGGGCTTGTTCGGTGCAGGAGAAGGAAGCCAGGGGCAAGATTCACGCAGCTCCAGACAGACTAGCAGTGTAGCAAGTCCAGAAAAAAAATCATCCTTCTCTCTCCTGGAGGAGATGCTGATTCACCTGGCCTGGACACTGCGTCCATCCATGCGGGTGGACCCTATAACTAGATCCGCGTCCCCTCTGCTCTCCCACCACAGCTGGGACTTTGGGGGCTTTGACTGGCAGCCTCACCAAGAACCTCAAGAGAAGGTGAAGGGAACATGTCCAAAAGAAGAGATGCTCTCATGTGAAGATGGGTAAAGGGTCTGCTCGGCTACTGCCACAGAACACCGTGGCCTGGGAGGCTTAAACAACAAGGTTTATTTCTCATAATTCTGGAGGCTGGACGTCCAAGACCAAGGAGCCAGCTGACTCCGTTCCTACTGCGAGCTCCCTTCCTGGGTCGTGGGTGGCCCCCTTCTCGCCGTGTCCTCACGTGGTGGAGGGAGAGAGCCCTGGGGTCTCTTCCTCTTCTCATCAGGGCACCAGCCCTATCGGATGAAGACCTTAACCTATGACCTCTTTTAACCCTTACACCTCTCACAGGCCCTCTCTCCAGATACAGTCACATCAGGCATTAGGTTTTCAACCTATGAATTTGGGGGAGACACAAACATTCAGTGCATAGCAATAGAGGAAAGGGCTTCTGGGCACAGAAAAGCAACAAATGACCACAATGCAACCAAAGAAATGATTCTAGTTGGAATCTTACAGGTAACAAAGGAACTGTGAAAGGACAGGATGGGGTTGGCTGTACCTTTGACCTAAGTGTACATTTACATAAAAGACCCTAAAGGCAACTTGCAGACCCCGTGGTAATACAGCTGGAGGAACCGCTCGACACCTGCAACTAGGGCGCCTTGAGACACCTTCCATGGTCTGTCTGGATCGTCACCTTCTCACGGAACCTGTGTTACCATGTCTCGATCCTCCTGTGTGTCATGCTGTACTCCTGTTGATAACAGACAATGCCCTGTCTCCATTTGAAATTGCTTTGGGTTCATAATTGTAAATTGTAATGTTCAGCAATTTTACTGGTAATCGTTTCTCTTTCCACTTGCTTCTGTACAGATCACCAGATCTCAATAAAACCTGAGAATGAACCTTTCTCTCATCCTGAAAATATGTCAGCAGTGACTCAGTGAATGCCTAGCAGGGCCTTCCTCTCCGTGTGGCTTTGAAATTTCTCCAAACTTCTCTGGATTTTTAACTAGAACTCGTCTCTCATGATCCAGAAAGTCTTGATTACTGCCTGGTGGTTTTATAATTACCCACAGGGGTGAAAAAAAAAATTGGGGGACCAAAAATGTGTTGTTCATGCTTAAAAGGTTTAAGTACTTACCTGTTTTGGATGATTGGACAGAAAAATGTACTCACCTGATTATGGATATTCAGTTTAATGCAATAATTTGTGGAAGGGTCTGGGGCAGTGGATCAAAGCCTAACTTGGAAGCCAGGAAGTAGGAGATCTCATCCTAGGTTTTATGATGTGATCTAGTCCAGAAAGGTGTTAAATTTCAAACAATAGGAATTTATAAGGGAGTTTCCCTTGTACTCACTGTTTGACCTAAATGGATGGGTTTCAACTTAAACTCTGTAAAGTGACTTCATGAGTCCCCTTAATAGAGAGAAAAACTTATGTAATTAGATGTGCCTCATCCTGGCTCCATAGGACCACGTCTGAACAGAACACAATCCAGATGAAAGTGAAACTGACGATTTTGTAAAAGATACACGTCAAAATCATCTTCTTGTGTCACTGAGCAAAATTCAAACTGTTTCATTTTTCTGAATTGTTTATTTTTAAATTGTTTTCATTTTTATAAATTTTATTTTCAGTATTGGTTTCTTTTTTTTTTTTTTTTGGCTGCATTGGGTCTTCGTTGCTGCACGCAGGCTTTCTCTAGTTGCGACGAGCAGGAGCTATTCTTCGTTGTGGTGCGTGGGCTTCTCATTGAAGTGGCTTCTTTTGTTATGGAGCACAGGCTCTAGGCGCATGGGCTTCAGTAGTTGTGGCATGTGGGCTCAGTAGTTGTGGCTCGTGGGTTTAGTTGCTCCACGGCATGTGGGATCTTCCCAGACCAGGGATCGAGCCCTTGTCTCCTGCATTGGCAGGCGGATTCTTAACCACTGCGTCACCAGGGAAGTCCCAGTATTGGTTTTATTTGTAAAATTTGCATGACATTGTAAGTTTTTAAAGCAAACGAAGTGGTGTGCAGACACCCTAAGGGTTCTTACCCTGGGGTCCATGAATCCACCTGGGCTCCTCCTTGAGGGGTGGGTCTGTGGGGAGCATTCAGAGGTGTGCATGACCTTGGACGGGAAATAACTACATCTTAGCTTTGCCCTAGCCTCTGACTAAAAAGGAGTATTTCTTTCAATGCTACATGTAGACCACAAATTGCAGGAGCATGGCAGTATTGAGGCTTTGTCAGCAATAAAAATCATATATATACACTACCAAATGTAAAATAGATAGCTAGTGGGAAGCAGCCGCATAGCACAGGGAGATCAGCTCGGTGCTCTGTGACCACCTAGAAGGGTGGGATAGGGAGGGTGGGAGGGAGACGCAAGAGGGAGGAGATATGGGGATATATGTATATGTAGAGCTGATTCACTTTGTTATAAAGCAGAAACTAACACACCATTGTAAAGCAATTATACTCCAATAAAGATGTTAAAAAAAAATCACAGGTCTTTTCATATCATATTCCCAGTGTTGCAGAAAACTTGCAATGTCATCTAAGCCCACCACTACTTTGAAATTTTGGTGTGCTTATCCTAAGTAATTCAATTTATTTAAAACACTAATAAAAATACATTATGATATCACAAATATGTCTTGATGTTGGGATCACTGAATCTCAATGTTTCCTTGATAAACCTATGCAATCTTTTTTCTTCCTTTAGAAACATTATTTGGAGAAGGGGTCCACAGGGACCAGGCTGGAAAGGGGTCAGGTCCTGACCCAGAGTAGGGGTTCGCCCTGAGAAAAATGTCACGATTCGTGCAGGTTGGCTTTGTCACCTCTTTCTCTTCCGTGCCTTCCTTCTGCTGCCTGGGTTCTGCTTCTCCCACGCAGAGATCCAATGGCTTCACATTTCTTTGGAGCTTGTGAAGGTCTGCGACACCCCACACACCTCTGCCTCTCCTCCGTTGCCTCCTGTTTCAATTTAACTTTTCCCCTAAGCTTTTTGCCAGGCCTGAAGAACCCCATTACTTCTTTGACGCTGATTATTCTAGAATGTTTGAGAGAAAGAAATCAATTAAACGTCTGCTAAAATGTTAATGAGAAGCCCCACTTTCCTATTGGGAAATTACCTCTGAGCAAAAAAGAAAGAAAAAAAAAATCTTTTTTGGATGATCAATGGAATCATCCTGTAAATAAACAGAGGGAGTGATGGGGAGATGCTCTAAGCCAGGGTTCCCCAACCCCCGGGCCACGGACCAGCCTGTTAGGAGCCAGGCCGCACAGCAGGAGGTGAGTGGAGGGCGACAGAGTGAAGCTTCATCTGCCGCTCCCCACCGCTCACATTACCACCTGAATCATCCCCCGTCCGTGGAAAAATTGTCTTCCACGAAACCGGTCCCTGGTGCCAAAATGTTGGGGACTGCTGCTCTAAGCCTTTCCAACGTGCCTTAAATGCTGCCCTAGAGGTGACCCATATGGGCAATGATTCTTCACTGTCCCCAAGTGACTGCCGGGCACCGAGCAGGGTACCACACCCAGCCATGGCAGGCATAAACACATCAGCCTTGCTGTGTGTACTGTGTCCCGAAGGATCACGTTCTGGATCATTTGCAGAGTCAGATAAGCTTGCCTTCCCCAGTGGAGGACTCAAATCCTAATGCACGTGGGGAAGGTTTATTTAATAAGGAAATTTCCAGATACTGTCAAAAATACATCTATTGGTTTTTTATTCCTGCCATAAAAATGTTCTACAAACTGAGCTGCGTGAAACAACATCTCCTTGTCACCTCCCGGTTCTGGAGGTTAGAAGTCCTGGCGTCCTCTGCCCAGGGTCTCCCTGGGTGCTGCCCAGGCTGGGCTCGGGTCTGGAGACCCTGGGGGAGACTCCATCTCAAGGTCATGCACGTTGCTGCTGAGTTTAGTTGCCTGGAGCCACAGAGCCGAGATCCAGGGGGGCCCTTGTTGGTGGACCACTCGGGCTGCCCCTTCCTCCTGGAGGCCACCCATATTGGTCACGAGGTCCCTCCTCAAACCAGCAAAAGGCATGACAGGTCCTTCTTACCCTTCCAGCTCCTCAACCTGTCCTATCTCCTCTGCTTCCAGCCAGAGAACGTTCTCTGCTTTTAAGGGCTCACGTGATGCATTTGAGCTCTCTTGGATAATCCAGGATAATCCTCCTGTTTTAAGGTCTACATCCTAAATCAGCCCTTAGGCCAAGCAACATAACATAGTCACAGGTTCTGGGGATTGGGATGTGGGCATCTTTGTGGAGCCCCCCTGCCTGCTACAGGGTGCTTGAGACAATACTTCTATCCTAACTGGCATTCTAGGCTTCTTGTTTTAGGGAAGAGCTTTTATATTAATGGAAAGATTTGATAAACTCTGAAGTTACTAAGTTAGTTTATTCTTGGAACTCTCTAAGAATAAATTAATCAAGTACCCATGTTGGTAATGAAGATAGATCTACTGGTGGATTAGATGAGCTGTTTTGATCTCCAAGAACAGTAGAATTATACATTTTCTTAGGAAATTCAAGTTTTTTCTTTGAGCTTTCTTTCTCTTGGATCTAAATGGTCATAAGACGGGGAATCACAGGGTTTGCTCCTGATAGAGCCTGCGCTCTGTGGTTCCCTGAATAGTTCCTCTATAATCTCTCCAAAATGACTGCGGCTTCTCCTTCAACCTGGTTACCAGTTTTTCTGAGTATCTCCAGTTACTTGGTTCCTTTAAATATCATCACTAGGCTTGCAATGGCTGTGGCCTGGCATGACTGGCCATTGATATCTTGTTGCCAGGAATCTGGCCATTGACATCTTGTTGCCAGGAATTTAGCTTTTTGATGGTCATTCCAGCTGTTCTTAGTGTCCTATTACTGCTTAGTTGGTGTATTACCTAGGAAATTGATAACTGGCCATCTCAGAGTTGTTACCAGGGACCAGGCTTTTTCATGATCACGCCCACTGTTTATTTGTGCTACCACCACATCCAGGAGGGTGTTTACTTCAATCTTCCTTCTTGCTCACAGTGATGAGTTTGGTTGTTTTTCCCTGGAGTTTGAGAAGGTTCTCTCCAGAACCTTGTACGCCAAATACATCAGTACATACGTTCTTCTGAGATGTGTATTCAAGAATGGATGAGAAAGGTTTCTGAGAACATTATAAATAGTAGGTGTTAGTACACACCTGCAAAGAATATTTCATATGGTCTTAAATATACATATTTATTTATATTGGCACCAACTAAGGAAGAATATGGAGATTGTCAGTCCTTTCAAATACAGAAATGTTATACTTAATCTACATTTAAAAGTTCTTATTATAATACTATACTAAAATTTATGGACTTACCCAGGAAAAGATTTTCCTCTTGGAAAGTAAAATAAAGAGAGTATTTAGGCAATATTTAAATAACAGAGACTATGGCAGAAATTCACCACCTGAGTCTAATAGGTGTGTCCACGATCATTTTGGTTGTTTGATGAGATTAACTGGCTATTAGCCAAAGCCATTAAACAAACAAACAAACAAACAAAAAAAAACCAAGAAAACATCATTGAAATTGAAATTGCAAGCCCAGGGAGAACCCAGCTTAGCCACTGCTGGACCCCCGACCTGCAGAAACTGTGAGATGATGTGCAGTGGTGTTTCAAGCTGCTACATTTGGGGTCGTTGGTTACACAATAGATGACGTATGCAGCTTAATATCAAACATTTTTTAAAAATCTAAATATCTCATGTTAGATATTCCCATCCTCCAAGTGTCTCAGCCATTTCATTCACGTGGAACCCCACTTCCTATCTCCTGCTTCCATCCACCTCTCCCCTCCCATCCCCATTTCTTGCCCAAACAACCTGAGTTCTCAGGCGGGGAACCTCCTTCCAGTTTCCACCTCCAAAGTCGACTCTAGGCTTACTTCGCTAAGCCCAAACTCACCCAGAGACTCAGCAAGCAACGAGGTGTTCCCTAAGACAGAAACCACCCTCCTCAGAAGGCAGCAATCTTCTCAGACTCTCACTTCTGTTCACTTAATGCTATTTTCCTGTGCTTGGCGAAAATGGATTAACTACAAGTAACTCTAAACTCTACACCTCCCCACTTCCCTACCCAGGTCTGCATCTGGTGGAGTTAGCAACTGCTACACTCTCAACATGGTTCTCATTTAAACTAGACCCCTCTCCTCCAACCTTATCTCTTGGGTCATGTCTTCAAAGCCTTTGATGGGTTTAATGTTCTCAAAACCCTCTCTGATTTCTCTGTAGAAATCAAGTTGTACAAAATGAAATCAGACATTGTCCTTCCGGAAAAATATGCTAAAACAGACCAGAGAGGAAAGATGTTCCTTTCAAGATTTCTCTGTTGCAGAAAAACCTTGATTCATTGGAATTAAAATCAATGATAAGCTTCCATGAATCATCAGGTTTCTTTAAGACCATTAAGGAGCCATGAAAGAAGATTTAGTCATATTGTATCTCTAAAACCGGAAATGCCAAACAACCATCCCTTTCTCCCTCAGAAACCCCCACAGTATTACCAGACTGAATCACACGTAAGACTCACAAATATTGGTTGAGAAAGACTTTTGGCTGTTTGTAGAACAGCGTCAAGGAGAAAGGATTTACTACTGCTCATCACCAGAAGGATATGGCACAGAGTTTATCTGAAAGAGAAGCCCCAGAAACATGTGAGAGATGACACGTGACTTCAGAAGTGAACGTCCAAGGGGACGACCATCTGCTTGGACACCTATTTGTTTAGGGCATGTTCAGTTTTGCTTCTTAAGCCTACTCCTCAAGTTAAGATCTTCCCTTTAAATGGTTTTCATCAAGTTCTAAAATTTAAATGCCTCATCCCTCACATTTTTATCTACTTCTGTTGATTTTTAATCTACCGCAAAAAGATAATTCTTTTAGTTCTCCATGCTATTTTAAGAAAAAGGGAAGTGAAATTTCTCTTTTATGATTTGCCTGTCCATGTAAAAATAAAGGATACAGTTTTAGATATTAGAATCTTTAAAATGTTTCCCCGTTGCCTCCTACATCTCGGGAAGTTGAATTTCCTTTTTTGCCTTCACCTTCTTGTTTTCACACACTTGTGCCATTTCCCAGCCGGCTCTTTAATGACCTGGTCTGATTTCATTTTCGCATGGTCCTCTAATTTGCATTTCAGATCTCTGGCTAGTTCTTACCTAATTAAGATTCATCTAATGGGGCTCAGCAACTTCTACTCTAAAACGTTCCTAGAGTCATCACCAGGAACCTAGGAGATGCCAATTATAGTATGAAAAGGAGCTTTATTAGGCCTTAAAAGTAGCCTTTGAGGAAACAGAAGCTCACATACTTATCTAGGCTATAAAGAAGAAAAGAAATGCTTTGGATGATTCGTAGATGTGTAGGCGCTTTGTCCATTGGTCTGGTGATCAGGATTGGGTGTCCCTTCAAACCCCAAACAGAGGGAGACCATGGCAGGATGGGAGGACCACTTGTTGTCTGGGTCTCGTAACAATCCAGCAAGTTCACGCTGAGTTACTATGTCACGAATAATGAGTCCCTGGGTGCCCAGGAACACAGTGACAGCAGCTAATGAGGCAGAACAGTGTGTGTGATGAAACAATGACATTTTTTTGAAGTCAGCAATGTGAGGTAGAGATCAATAAGTGTTTTCCAGGGTTAATTTACTGGTCACCATTACTGACACGCCATTAGAGCTGGGGATGAGTGCAGGGATTCAGGAGTGGGACTTAATCTAGATAAGTGTTAAGAACATCAGTGGTTTATTTCAATAATCTGAAACATTGAGCATTAATCCTCACCCATCTTCTTCAAGGATCCTAATACCCTTCAGTCAATTAGCCTTGCCCCAGCCTGTACCATCTGGATCCTCTCCTAGACTGGATCCAAGGTTCCATCCCACTTGATGGTACCTGGAGTGGAAAGCTTTTATCTACCTGCACTTATACGGGTTTCAGGGTTGAATGACTTCTATTTCTATTTGTTTGGGGAAATGGAAACCAGGAGACTCATTTCTGTCTGTAATAAATATTGTATTATATTGTAGGGTTGGACTGTGTATAAATCAGATAAAATTTAGAATACATGGGCTTTTGTCTTGCCTTTTTCACAAGCTCACAATTTGAGTCCAACAGAGTCTTTTCACCTGTCTGTGACTCAATGTGTCTACCTGTGAAATAGGAATAAAAACAACCACCTCGAAATCACTATTAGAACTCATGCAATCAAAAGAATATTTATTCAACCCTTGTTACCTACTCTCCAGGCACTGAGATAGATGTTTTCCTTGTACCAACAGTTAAAACATGTGACAACCCCAAGAGGCAAAATTCATTATTACTACTGTCCCCAGATAAAGTGGTAATATGCTTAGAGCAGTTTGGATCTTCTTCTTTCTGTGTAAATCCTTTGTAAGTTCTATATTTTTTGAGCATATCGTTATAACCCTTATAGTCTTTGAGTCTATCTGTAACATCTTGATTACAGATGATGCTTCAAACAACCCCAATTATACCATATAGGTGACAACGCAATGTTGCAGGAAGGTACCTAGCTTAAAATTGCCTAAATTCAGGTCTAAAACTTGCCTCGTGGTCGTGGAGCCTGTAAAATACCAGGAATGGGGCCAGGTTACTTTTGTAAAAAGAAAAACAGGGCACCAGCTGAGCTTGCGGATGAAGCAAAATATCTGAAATTATAAACAGGATTTCTAAGCTGCTTGAGAGTGAGGGATGTAAGGACAGGTATTAAGAACTGAGGTTAATAAGTGATCCATATCCTTGTTTTTTATGGAGTGGCTTTTTATTAGTTGTATCTGGTGAAAATTCAATAGCAGTCTGAACTTTAAGGCCCAAGGTAAGAGAGAGAGAAGAAACAGTTAATCTAAATTATGGGGAACAAACACTTTTCATAACTGTAAGAGTTGCTTATAAATCAACAACAACAAAGGGAATTTAAAGTGACACCTGACAATAGTCATAACATACTGTCCTAAAAGGTGAATTTGACCTAAAGATACATATGTATATATTTAAGAAGGATTGAGTCTTTCATCTAAATTTCTTGAGGAAAAAAAAAAGAGAGAGAAAGTAAGCAAAGATTGAAAGGTGTTTCCGGGCGGGATAAGGTGTTTTAGGAACTCATCACTAACGTGCATGAGGTACTTTAAGACGAAAAGGCTCAGTGTCAGAATTATCGATCCTCTGACTCTCTGGTATTACGGTGACCTCCTGAAATAACATCCTATGGCGATTCTTCTGGGACTGATGACTCTTGGTCCCAAGCTAGGATGTTTCACATTCAAAGGCTCTTCCCCCAGAGTCAACGGGTTCAATCGTTTTTAATCTTATCAGAACTGGAATTCATTAGAGAGAGGCAAAGACCTCTACGTTTGAATGGGAGACATTTAAGGCAATAATTTAAAGATGAAATAAGCGTCAAAACCCCAAATGGCAAGACACAGAGCCAGGTATCCCTGATAGACAAAAATAGATTGCACAAACACAACCCAGATTTCAAATGATAATTACAAATCAATGGCGTGGTAGCCCCAGCATATAAACCATAACTAAAACGTTAGTAAAGTATATTAGAATTGTTATAAAAATAACAAAATTTATCAAAACGAGGATGCAGCAGCATTAAGAAAAATAAACCAGGTAAAACTGTTTTATAATTTAGTTTTCTGGAAAATAAGATGTTTGAAATAGAAAGAGAATGGCTAAAGTGTCGAAGTTGAAGGCATTCTTGGGTGCAGTATTTCCATAGAAATCCGATAATGAGTCAAAAAGAGAATCAAATACAAGCAGTTACTGGTGGAGGGGATGTTCTAATGTTGATATGGCCTTTCCTGGGTGTAAAAGGGCAGGACAGAATAGACCATATGTTCTCCCCCTGACCTTTCATGTTTCTATGGAACTCTGTACTAACAAGGCAACAGCCAGTCTAAGGAGATCGTGCCATCTGCTGCCACGGAGATATGAAGCAGGATAATCTATTAGATAGGTAATAAAGGCAAGGCTGTGGGAATGACACCCAACAGCCCGGGAACTATAAAAAACCGGGTGTGGGAACTTGGGTTGACCAATTGTGACTGGGAAAAACACATCTGTCCAATTTGCTAATACTCTATTTCTATAAAGCAAAGACAATCAACATTTTCTGCTGGATCATTTTCATAATGATGAAAAATAAAAATAAGTTTGCGGCTTTCAGGTGGAACAGTCATTCTATTAAGGCCACCTATTGAAATATGGTAAGGAATCCGATGGTAATTAAGGAGTGAGTTCGGCTTCCATGAAAGGTCACTGAGTTAGAATATGTATCTGCTAACCCCAAACTCCCATTCCATCCCTCCCCCAACACCCTCGCCCTTGACAACCGCCAGTGTGTTCTTCATGTCCGTGATTCTGTTTCTGTTTCATAGATAGGTTCATCTATTGTATAGCACAGAGAACTATATTACATATCCGATGATAAGCTATAATGGAAAAGAATATTAAAAAAAAGAATATATATATATACACATATATATACATCTACATATATATGTATAACTGAGTCACTTTGCAGTACAGCAGAAATTAATACAGCATTGTAAATCAACTATACTCCAATAAAAAATATTGAAAAAAGAAAAACACTTTAAGCAAATTCCTAAACAGGAAAAATTAAAAAAAAAAAAATCAGCAAAATTTACCCAAAGGAACCCCAGAAAAGCATTTCCACTTAGCCTAACACTTGAGGTCATGGCTTCGAGGACTTTAGCGCGCTCAAGAAATATTTTGGGGCCGGGAAAGAAGATGGAGTTCGCTCAGAATGAGGCATTGTTTCTGTCTGCAGCAAGCTGTCATAGCTTTTGAAGGCGTTCTATAAACAAGAATGAAGTATTTAGGAAAACAGATTTATTGTAGCATTCCCGAGGATTCAAGAGTTTATCTAAGTGAGTAAACAAACAAAAGGTCCCTGGTAGTGAAGCTGATAAGGAAGCCAGGGCAGCCCTTGGTATTCCTCACACACCCGGGCCGCCTGCCATTTGTGCCTGAGAAGGAGCTAGCTGGACAGGTTTTCCAGATCTCTCTAAACATTCCTAAATTACTGAGCTCCCCAAATTACAGTCCTCAGGGGTCTCATTTCATTTTCTGAAAATTGGTAACAGGCCACCATGGCTGATGAAATGAGGAGGGTATCCAGGCAACTATTGTGCTGTTTGATTAACACAGAGAGGCTGTGGGGACGAGCTCAGGGCTCCAAACCTCCTGCCTGAAACCAGAGCCCAGGAAAGCTCTGCCTCCAACTTAGCCAGGCTCCCGCGCTTGTGTCACCCGCACGTTCCATCTGATAATCATCTCATCATCTCCATTAGCAGTAGACCATTTAACCAGTGATTTATCCTAATCCTAGGGATTGGGCCAGGGGGCCCTGGGCTCTGGGTCCAGACTCTCTGACGAAATATCTGCAGGGCTTGGGAGAAGGCAGGGACCTTTTCTGCAAAATGGTGATGAATTCCATTTCTTTATTCAACTAAAAATATGTATTGACATCTAGTATGTTCTGGTCACTATTCTAAGTGCTTGGCTTACTTTATATCAGGAAAATAACAACAACCCAAAACACACAAAAATATCTGCCGCACCGAGTTTACTTTTTCTAGCAAGGGAAAACAGGCAATAAAATTAAATGCATTCAATGAACATATTACATACGTCATGGCTTGAACTGTGCACCTCCCTCCGGCCCAAGAAAAATAGTTGGGGTCTTAAGCCCCAGTAGTACCTTAGAGTATGGCCTTATCTGGAGTTTTTACAGAGGGAATCAGATTAAAATGAGGTCATTAGTGCGGGCCTTAATTCAACATGACTGGTGTCCTTGAAAAAGGGGAAGTCTGGACACAGAGATAAACATAGAGGGAAGACAATGTGAAGACACAGGGAGAACGCCATCTACAAGCCAAAGGATGCCAAGGATTGCAGGGACCACCAGAAGCCAGGAGAGAGGCCTGGAACAAATCCTGCAGAAAGAACCTTGATCTTGAACTTCTGGCCTCCAGAAGTGGGAGACAACACATTTCTGTCATTTAAGCCACTCGGTCTATGGTGCTTCGTCCCGTCACCCCTGGGAAACTAACACAGTGTATTGGAAGGTGACAAATGCAACAGACAAAGAGACAGTCCAGGTGGTCAAGGGGGACTGAGGTGTGGAGGGCAGTGGGGAGCCTGTGGTGTGAAACAGGCGGGGGGTGTCTACAGACCTCCGTGAACATTTTGGGATTGAGCAAGGACTCGGAGGACTTTAGGAAGCTAGGCTAGTGAATATTTGGGGGAAGCCGTTCCTGCAGAGGGAAAGGCCAGTGCAAAGGCCCTGAGGCAGCTGTGTGCCTGGCAGAATTGGGAAAGAGCAAGGAGGCCAGTCAGGGGGAGGGGAGGAGAGGAGGTCAGGGAGGTGACAGGGAGCCAGGTCAGACTGGATTCTCTCCTGAGTCGGGGAGGGACCCCTGCAGGGCTGTAAGCAAAAAACATGAAAAGGTGTCCTTTGTGTTTTCAAAGAATAATTGTGTGTTATGCTGACAGTAGATTACAAGGGGAAAGAGGGAAATAGGTGAACCAGTCAGTAGCTATTGCCACGGAGGAGGTGAGGAGAGGGCGTCTGGCAAACTGGAAAGGCAGTGCCCAGAGGGTTCTGAGGCTCAGATGGGGCTCATGAGAGAAAGAGAAAAGCCGAGGGTGACGCTGGTGTGTGAGCCCCGGGGCCACGGGGCTGCCACGCCTGAGACAAGGAAGATGGCTGGGGAGCAGGTTTCGGGGAAGGTCAGGGTTCACTGTTGGACGTGCTGGATTGGAGAAGCCTGTCCCGTGCCCAGCGGAGGTGCTCACTGAGGGCTGCGGGATGAGGCTGGCTTTGGGGAGACAGAACTGAGGGCTGGAGACAGGAATCTGTGTCGCCGTCATACCCACTGTATCTAAAGTCAGAATAGAGGACCACATGGCTGGAGAGGAGAAGGCCCTTCCGGTGTTTTTCAAGGCACAAGGTGAGAAGGGGCCTGACCGCAGTGTGTGGAGGAAAGGTGACATTTTCCATGCCTTGTTTTTGCACGGCAGCACCCCACCCCTAACACGTGAAATCCTGTGTCCGACATCTCCTCCGCCCGTGGAGTACCACCTACTGGCGCCCACAGAGGACTTTGGGGCGTCTCCCTCAGGGAGTCACACAAACCCTCCCTTTCTGGGCAGGAACGAGTTCCAATCCACCTTCACAACCACCCCCAGAGGCTTCTAGACCACACTGACCTTTGATGGGGTTTCCAAGAACAAACCCACCCACCAGATGATTCCTCCAATTTCTAGGGCGAGTCTGGGAAGGCAGTGAGTCCCCCAGATGCCACATCGACGGCTGCACAAGCCAGGTGACCGCAGTGTTCCCAGCCCAGCATTGCCACCTGGCTGCCTGCGAGTCCCCCCAGCAGAGGCCACGGTCTCGCTGAGCCTCCCTAGCCCCGGGGCGCTCAGGGACAGCCTTTTCCAACTCACTGCAGGAAGTGTCCCTCTCTCTGGAGGCTTGGGGAAACCCTGCAGAACCCATAAGAAGGCACTTAGCATATGTTGTATTTATAGGGGCCTCTCTACCAGCAAGCTGTGTGGTGCAGGTCCCATTTCATTAACCCTCGCAGCAGGTGAGGAGAGGGTCGGTAAGAATAGTCACTTGTACCGAATGTTGAGACTGAGGGGAGACATGCCCTGCCTAAGGCTGTAGATGACTCAGTCCCCGGGGATCAGATGACAGCCCTGGATTTTTTGACTTCTGATCTACCATTTTACACCCCCCTTCAGAAATAGCATAATAAAAAGGACACTAAATTTGAGAGTCTAATTTTCTTTATGGCACCCAGCCTGTCTCTTAACCTCTCCCTGCCCCAGTGTCTGAATCCATAAAATGGGGAGAATAACACTTGTCACCCAGCTTGTCACAGAAATATTAGGCATATTAATCTCTCTAGTGATCAGACTGTTTGGAAATAGCTGCCATATAAATTCAAGGTTGAGGTTAAGATCAAAGAAAACCACTTACCTATATTATTCAATGAAATAGAGAAATAACATTGGTTTTACTTTCATGGAGGAAAGAACCATGGAATGATAGGGAAACTTTTGAAAGTATGCATTTTATTTATCCACATGGGGCTGGTTTTCTAATGATGATGTGTAGGTATCATGAAATGCCTTAATTTTTCAATGATCTCCAAATACTTTTCTAGAACCATCTTCCCAAATCTTTAGTTAGATACAAATGGTAGAATATAGTCTGATTTGTTTTTCAGACAAAATATGCTAGATTTACTAGTTTTGTGACATCACATTTGTTATCAGAGGAAACAAAGAGAGAACATGGGGGAGGTTTTTGCCTTTTACTTCCCCTCCTCCGTATATACGTTCCAGGTCCAACATCCTCTGTTGCCACTAATATGGTGGTGAAATTTGGATGTATCCACCCCCTCCGGCTCTGGTCTAGTTCCCTACATCCCTCTGAGTGCTCAGAAGTTCACGGAATCTTCTTCGGTGGAGTGTTTGCTTCTTCTCTTTGAAATCAAACACCTGATCTTTATCTGCGGTGACAGGCTTAATGCTTTTCTTCTCTGACA
This sequence comes from Balaenoptera musculus, assembly GCF_009873245.2. NCBI lineage: Eukaryota > Metazoa > Chordata > Mammalia > Artiodactyla > Balaenopteridae > Balaenoptera > Balaenoptera musculus. The sequence goes on along the minus strand of NC_045798.1, from coordinate 87,258,164 downwards.
AATTTTCAGCTGAAGAGGAATGCAAACACTGGTATCCGTATGCTTATATAAAGAACTCATCTGCACAAGCCAATATTGGCAGCTTGATCCCTAATGAACAGCAGAACTCTGAGTAGCACCACTTGATAGAAGGAAAAATAAAAAAGGAACCGAAACTCTGTACACCTTTTTCCAGCACTTCCACAGCTGTGCTGGCGTCCGATGGGGGAAGAGATGTAACACAGAACTTTAGCTCAGAAGTAGCAGCATTTATCACCACCCCTCCCAGGGAGGCTGGGTATGCAGTCACCCAGGAAGCAGGTGGAAACTGCACAGATGACCAGACCCCGGAACTCCCCGGAATTAACTGGGCTTTTCTTTGGCCCTCGTAGTGGTTCTACCATTTGGAAATGCTGAATTCTAAGCTCCTCTTTGGAAACATAATACTCTGAAAAGTACTTTGGCCCACCATCTATGCACAGGTCTACCTCATGATGGACATGACTAATTTGGGCAGTTTTCCAGGTAGCATCTAAACTTCCCTACCGAGCCCTATGGGTCTCCAGAGACCAGGAGAGCTCACCACGGGAGGTGAGGAAGGTAAAGTTGCGCAGAGCTAGTATATACCAAGGGTGTGTAAGCCAGGCCCTCGGCAGTAAAATACTATATTTCACATGCAAGGAATAGATCACAATATATGGTAATATTTTAAGTTGATTCTCACTTTTCCTTTTTTGCATTAAAATTCATGCGATGTAGAGGAAATCTGAAAAAAAAATTACATGGTAGCAATTTCTGACTGTGGCTTGCATATCAAGTTCCCTAGAGAAAACTTAAATTGTAACCCACGATAGAGTCTGAGCCGATAGGGCCATCAGTATGATGGGAATTGTAAAGTAAAATTTTAAAAACTATTTTTGTATCTAGTCTAAAATACATTGAAATATTTGATATTTATTTTCTTGGTGGGGTGGCTTTTACTTTTCTCATCCCCTCCCCCCCTTACACTAGAGCTTTTATTTAGTGAATCAACAAATATTTATTAAGTGCCCACTGTGTAGAAAGTAAACTGTTTGGCTCTGTTAGGAAGGGAGATAAACCTGGATGAGAAATGGTCTCTGCCCTTGAACCAGGATCTTCTAAACTTGTCAACCATTCTCTCCACAGAGGCCTCGGGTCAGAATCCCTTGGTTGAGGGTGAAGCTTTGCATCTGTTGGCCTGATACTCATACCATTTGGCATCCAACTGATGGGGTCCCTATTATCTTTTAATATTATTAAAAGATATTATTATCCGTGACTTGAGCAGATTATACCTTCTTAGGGAGTCCCAGTTGAAGTAATAAGTAAATTCTGACGTCCTTAGGTGACAGCAAGCTGACTACTCCTCAATCCAATCACACCTCGCACCGGGCTAAGTTCAGCCCCTTTGGAAATCGACCCTCTTACAGTGTGAATCATCGCAGAAAACAAGACAATCCTTGCTGCTTGTTTACCTGCCTGGGCTCAACCCCGCAACCCCCAAGCCCTCCAAATCCCTCCTGTTGACTGCTCTAGCTCAGAGCCCGCCTCTGCAAACTCCAGGGGTCCTCAACCACCTCGGAGAAGCCAGGCCTCCTTGAGGGCTGACCCTGCAGCTCCTTTGGTCCAGCACCGAGCCGAGCACTGGTCTCAAAGGCGTAGTCCCTGGTTGGTCCCCACGTGCCGGTGAGCGAACTCCCTCAGCTAAACTCTGCTCCAGTGAAGACCTTTCCAGCAACCAAGAGGCTCCCAAAGGGAGAGCAGCAGCGATCAGAACATAATAGGTGTCAATACATATTTTTAATTGAATAAATAAGTAGACTTCATCACTATTTTGCAGACAAGGTCTGTGCCTTCTCAAAAGTCCTGCAGATACTTCATCAGAGAGTCTGGACCCGGAGGGGCCCCCAGCTCAACCCCTAGGATTAGGATAAATCACTGGTTAAATGGTCTGTTTTTGACTCTTGATTTGGGTCTTATTTTACTATCTTGGAAGTTGAAGTACAACATTTTTCTGTAACCCTGCCAAGATTGTCTCATTATGTCAGCTGTGGCAATACAGATGGTATCAACTCATTGCACATTCACTTAAATTTGTCCTGCCATTGTGCATAGAATTTAGGCATTAAGGGACAAATCCAGCAGAAATGCTGTGACGTAAAAGTATTCAGTTAGGAGTGGTGTTTTGTGGTATAACGCCTCTTTCTAACATTAACTTATTTGTGACTTTGGCAAATCACCAAACTATCCTATGTCGGGTTAGTTACCTGCAAGTTGGGAAGAGCATACACACAAATATTCTTACACCAGTAAGAGCAGTACTGCATTTATTATATAAACCAGGAATGGTAACATATACATTTTATGAACTACCTTCATCTTTAAATTCTGTGTCATGACAGAGATTATTGCTGAAGTAGTAACATACCTAGAATTTCTATATAATTAAAAGATCCTATACTATAAAACCATATAGATCAGGAGATTTACAAACATGTGTTTGCTCTCTGAGGTGCATGGTTGGGTCTTGGACACTTCAGACTCTTCAGGCACCCAGCAGAGACGTGTTTGTATCACAGCTCACGTGTTCTCCCAAAAGATTTCCAAGAAGAGAAGAGGAAACTAATTCATTGTAGACACCATCTCTGATCAATACCCTTGGTGCTTTGACATTTTTGTAACTTTAATAACTTTCTCCCTTTGGATCTCCCCTATGGGCCAAAAAGAGAAACAATTTTTCAGGTAGATATTATTTTTTATTGTGGTAAAATATATATAACACAAAATTTACAATTGTGCAGTTTTGTGGCATTAAGTACAGTCACAGTGTTGTGCAAAAATCACCGCCATCCATTTCCAGAAGTTTTTCATTTTCCAAATTGAAACTCTGTCCCCATGAAACAACCCCCCACCCCTCCTTCCCCCAACCCTTGGCACTTCCCCTTCTACTTTCCATCTCTATGAATTTGGCTTCTCTAGGAACCTCATGGAAGTGGAATCTTATAGCATTTGTCCTTTTCTGTCTGACTTATTTCACTCAGCATCATGTCTTCAAGTTTTATCCATGTTGTGAAAAATATTTTTTTAATAGGAAGAATAAGTGAAAGGAGAAGAAAAATCAAGAGTCGTGGAGAATTTAAATTCTCTTTTATAACCATTTATGTACAAGTCACTTATCCAAACCACATCTCAGCCTGTGGGAACTCTGAGGCTGGAATGCCCTCTGTTTAAGACTTCTGGTCACAGCCCTTCTTCCAATGAGATGAGTATCTCAGTACTACCCCAACTGACTTTTTTTCTTCCAACTTTCTCAGTGAACTCCTGGTAGCAGTAAAGTAGCTTTATACAGCCCTCCAGCTCATGGTATTTCAAATGTTGCCTTTTCTGCATCGTGTCTTACTTGAATTTTTGATATACATATATCTTTACTTTGGGCCTGGGTATAGAATGGATAAATCAAAGTGTCAAGGAAAATCATTGGTTCACAGAGCTGTTTCTCAGGCTCTGCTTAGTCTTTGCCTCAGTTACATTGTGCATCTTAAGATCTGGCACATGGAAAGGAAACTGTATATATTACAGGCAACCATGAAAATGATCAAAATCAAAGCTCACCTGTTTCAATCATATTAGCCATGTGTCCTCCTCCTAATGGTCACCCAGTGGAGCCTTTCTGCTTTGCCTTCTTCTTGCTAACTCTTTGAACTAAGCCTGATACAAGTCTTGCTATTTTAACTACACCCAGCCCAAATTCTTCTAAATGGAAGCATTCCTTTACATCGTTCTCCTGGAGATTAAGATATGTGCTATGTGCCCTCCTACCACCCTATTAATAATGAATTTATTCCTTTTCAGGGCTGCTGGTACAGCCTCTCTTCCATTCGACCTCAATTCCCACCTATTTTCCAAAAAATGAAGAGCCACGAAAAGCTAACGTGTTCATTCGTCCTCTCCATGACGTCAGGGAGAGACATGCAGGGGGCATGGGCCTGGGAGAAGGCGGATTCAGCTGGAGTGGGTAGAAGGTGGCGGTGTATGCGTGTTAGTGGGTAGATGTGGGTGGGGCCGGGGCTCCAGAGAAGGAGGGGCAACACCTATGATTCACATTTGGGGCCAACTCTGACAGGTCGAGTCTGGGGTTACTCCAAAGCCCTTGGGTAGGTGCATTCTCACGCTCCCGCATCCTTTGGAACTGGAGCCATGCCCAGTCAGTAGGGGTCCTCCCCGGACACGGATACAGACATTGCAGAGAGTGGGGAGCTGGTTGACTGGCACCCAGAAACTTTGCTGTCTACCTAGCAACATGATAATTGACATGCTGGCGACAGGAGTGCCAGACCACATGGATTCCAAACAATTACTTTCCTCAGCTGTTAGATTTTCAAACGTGATCTATCGAGGGATGCTGACAGTAGATTTTCTGCCGGCAATAAAGGTGGCCTGATTCACAGAATAATTACTGTATGCAAATGAATGTGATTTTCCTCTGCCCTTTTATGGATGACTCTGCTCTGCCATTCATCAGGGCCACAAATTTCACTTGGGAGGAGATGGATTTAAAGAGACAGGCGCCCCTGGGGCTTGCAGAGAACTTACTAAATCCACACTAAGTGTCCTCATAAACAGGCGTGTGTATGCCAGAGAGGGGTTGCCAGACTCTGACCTTTCGGTCTGTGCTTTGTTGCTTGGAAAACTGTTGAGAATACATCTTACTCTGTGCCCTCCCAGGTCAGGAATGCTTTTGCTGTCTGGAGGAGCATCTCCAGCGGCAGTATTATTATACGTGTGGTTCGGGAGAACCTGGTGGGCTTCTTCGCCACCCACTGAACCCACTCTGATGTTTATACACCTGCAGGAGGGGGACAGGAGGAGCAGAAAGGCCATCCTTGTACCCAGCATTGTTTCTAATGAAATTACAGCACAAGTGACTTGAAACAAGACGTGGGTTTTTGCTTGACACTGAGTTGGAAGCAAAACACACAGTAAAACCTGGAAGTAAAAATGAGCTGTTCAGAAACCTTGAGTTTCATATCTTTGGGCTTGGCTTCTCGGGGACCTCGTAGCCTCCTCCCGAGTCGGTGGCATTTCTCTGTGAGCCTCTGTGCCCTTGCACACGTGGGACGGGTGGGTTTGCTCTGTGTGGCTCCAGTGGGGGTCAATGCTGGGCAACCCTGCGGGATGGATCAGCCATTGGTCCCGGATGCTGGGACCAGCAGAGGAGGGCACAAGCTCAGGGAAAATCCGTAGTACATCACGTGTCACTGCTAAGCATCAGGTCCCGAATTTGCTCCCAGCATGCAGCGTGCACCCTCATCCTCCGAGTGTAGAAGAAAGGGGACCTCGAGCCAGTGTTGTGAATGGAACAGCACCATCTGTCAGTGGCCTGTCTTGTTACTCACACTGCAACAATATATTGATGTCAGCACATCCGAACATACTTCCTTCCACCATCACTCACAGAATAAAGGAAAGACACATCCGTGTTTACGTGTATACAAGCAGCGCACCCTACGGGAGGCCGTCACAGCCTTCTCAAAGTAAATGCCCATTAACATCGACATTTTCCGAGAGCACGAAACAGCTGAGCTGGGTCTCCAGGAATTCTTTCCCCTCCTTGACTTGGGAAGCAAGTCTTCCCAAGGGCTCCTACAAGGGACACAGGTTGTTTCACAGACCAGCACAAACCATGACATTATTTTTCAAATTTCTTTGAATTTTTTTTTGTTTTTACATATTTTTATTTTAAAAAGATTTAAAATTTTTAATATAATTTTAAAGGTTACTTTCAATTTACAGTTTTTAACCATGACACGATTTTAAGACAAAATTTTAGATCAGTTCTTGATTGTGATACCTTTTCATAGACAAACAAAATTATCTCCCCTTCACAAATTATAACAATGAATGGTACCCTGTATTACTAACTTATTTTTTCTCTTAACCTCTTTCTTTAATAACACTTGTGATATAATGAGGAAGACATAATGTTCAAAAGGAGATTCAGTATTGGATTACCACAATTTATAAAGCAGTTTTAACCTTGTACACTACAGTGATTGCATTTATTGAGAACTGTTTTAGTAGGTAGAAGGGGAAATAGCGAATATTCCATTTGAGAAATATGCTTAAGAAAAACTAATTCAGTTGAAAAAATTCTAAATAACAAACATTGATATGTTGATTGTTCACAGGTGTGCAATGAAAAAATATGTAATTACTGTTTGGTAAGAGTCAAGAAAAGTAAAGTTGCTTATGCTCTTATTGCCAGATTTAAATGCAAATTGACAGGTTTCACCTTGTTTGGTTAAAAAAAAAATTCCTAAAATGCAGATGACAATACTACAAAGAATGCAAGAAATTAACAAGTGAAAGAGGGTTTTAAAAAATTATTTAGAAACAAAGTAGCTTGAATCGTATTAATTCTCAACAAGTTCATTTATTTTGTTTAGCAGAAATGTCCATCACCCTTTACAATGGGTTGAATTGTGTCCCCTGAAAAGGAGATGGTGAGGTCTAACCCCCAGTACCTCATAGCGGGACCTTATTTGGAGATTGGGTCTTTGCAGAGGTCCTCAAGTTTAAAGGATCTCATGTGGGTGGGCCCTAATCCAATATGATTGGTGTCTTTATAAGAAGGGGAAAATTGGACAAGGCCGCACACAGGAAGAAGGCCAGGTGAAGATGAAGGTAGAGATTCGGGTGATGCTTCTACAAGCCAAGGAACACCCCAAATTGCCATAAAACCACCAGTAACCAGGAGAGGAAAGCCTGGAACAGATTCTCCCGAAGTGTCACCTTGATCTTGGCCTTCCAAACTCCACAACTGTGACAGCATAAATCCCTGTTGTTTAAGCCACCCAGTCTGTGGTACTTTGTTATGGCAGCCTGAGCAAAGTAACACACCCTAATGCTCTCACACACTCAACTGGGTTTAAAATCAAAAAGCCACCCCAGCAGAGTAAATAGAAACTTCAGCAGCCTCCTGAGAGCTTACAGGAGACAGAGCCAGAGGGAGAATGAGCCCCATTGCTCTCTCCTCCTGGAAACAGTCCCATTCTTTTGGAGGAGAGCTGTGAGAACAGCTGTAAGTTCCATATTAATACCACTAGAAAATGAACTGCATTTTAGTATTCCTATATACCAAAAGTGGGTTTGGGGTCTCTTTAGCAGGTACCTAAATTTATATCACAGATTAAAAAAGGATTTGAAAACTATATATATGCTTTGTTGACTTAACATTATACTGAATGAATGTTTTCATTAAATCAAATTATATAGCGTTAAGATTCAAGGTTACTATTGCATAGGTAGTCAAGGTTTTAGTTCTGATGATATAATTTTATTTATCTCTCTATGCAAATTTTTTACGAGATATTTCTTTAAATCTTCCACTGTGTCTTTATAACAAGTTGCAATGACATTGCACCAGAAGGAATATTGAGTTGCAATTTTAAATATCGCTCATCTTTAGCCAGGAACTCGCTGAACTGAGACAGGCAGTATCTGGGCATTTGTCAGTGCTTATGAGAGTCTTATAAATTCAACTCTAGACTTTTCCAACAGCGTCTGCTTTTTTTTACCCCCAAGTTTGTACCTCCCCCAACTAAACCTGCTACCGCACAGCATTCATCTTTTTACACCTCATTCAATCATCCATTGTTCGGCCATACGTACAGTAATTCATACATCACACTTCGATTGTGTGTCTATGTGTGTCCATTACTCTGATCAGTGCTGGGAATGCTTAGATCCAAGGAGTACAGCGCCCGTCCTCAGGAGTTTTCAGTCAGGGAGTAGTTCCTGCTAATCTTTTACTCCAAAATGGTTAGTGCCTCCGATGGCTGGTAGGATAAAGTCCAAATTCCTTAGCTGACCAAGGTGTCCCTTAGCTGGAGCTGGACGTGCATCTAACTCAAAAGTTGAGAATTAAGCTGGCATCAGGGTAGGTAATCTGAAGTAGTCAAATCAGCTGCCAAAACTTAGGAAAGTGTTAGGAGCTGGAGCACAAAAATTCAAGACAGACAAATGATGGCCTGGGGGAACACACAGCTGCAAGCGGCTCACCTGTGAGTCAGCCCATGAGCCTGGGACCTCCCTTACAATAGGTGCTTGAATGTGGATGACATCAGACAGGAAGCATGAAAGTGCTATTGTTTGCCCCCCTTGGAAAGTCAACCAAATGGCTTAATGATTTATTCTTATTCTTGCTTCATTCATTCAGTCATAATGTCACCGAGTATGTATTACATGCCAGTTGCTGTGCTGGGTCCAGAGGATAATCTAGGGCATCAGTGGTCTGGAGAGGATGGAACTGGTGTTCCCTGGTGAGATGGGTGTTGAAGAGCTACAGTCACAGTGAAGAACTACTGGTGTTCATCCCCCATTTTCCCAGAGCCAAGAATGGCAGCACCATCTATGCTGTTGGGCAAACCAGAGTTCTAGGGATTGCTCTTGATACCTCTTACGACTTATATTAACTGTGTTCCCAGAGAGCAAGTTTCCCTCTACTATTTCACATGGAGAATAACTCCACTTTTCTGTCCCCTTGACCCAGTGACTTGTCCTTGACAATGAACTGTGGGCAGAGGTGATGGTTGTCACCTCTGTCTGGAAGCATTGATGAGTCAGGGATGATTCTCTAAATTCTCTTAATCCTAATTCATCAATCAGCCACTTCCGGTGGAGAGTCTCCATCAGCCTGGGTCTTTGAGGGGAGACAATGGGGAACAAGGTCCATGCTGACATGCCATGAACGTGGAACCTAAAGGAGGGGTTGATCTAAAGTTGTTCTAAGCCATCACGATGTCAGTGCTATTTTACCACACAATGCAGCTGGGCCACATTGAACTATATGCTCCTCCGTCTCTCAGCACCGTCCAATCCATCAGCCATTCCTGTTGACTCTACTTCAAGACATGTGCTGCATCTCCACTTCTCATCGCCCATTGCCATCCTCCCAGCCCAAGCCACAAGCCCTCTTTCGCCTGGACAACTGCAACCCCCCCTTCTCTGGTCTCCCTCTTTCTACTTTTGGCCATTTAAATAGATGTTAGAGTGATCCTTTTAGAACTCAGCTCAAATCAGACCATGTCAGTCTCCATCCTAAAACCTTCCCATGGCTTCCTATTGGACCTAGAAGAAGATGTACTGTCGCCTTGGGTACCCATGGGTACAAGACCCCACCTGATCTTCCTCCTGCTTACCTGTCCTAACTCATCTCTGGTCACGTCACCCTCATTTACTGCTCTTCAGAAACTTCAGCCTTCATGTCATTTCCCCAAACTCCAAGCTGTCCCCTCTGCCTGGAATGTTCTTGCCTGACCTTCACTCATCTGACTCCTTCACTGAAATGTCACCTCTTCAGCGAGATCTTTCCTGACTGGAAAACCCTAAGAGCTTTCTCTCCCAACACATTATTTTAATTTTCTGCAGAGCAGTCATCGCCATCTGATGTTTTTCTTGCTTACGTGTTTGTTTGTTTTCAGTCTATCCCCATGAGGATGCCAGCTCATCTGAAGCAGGGGCCTTGCCTCGCTTAGAACTGTATTTCCTAGAGCAGAAGGAGGTCTGTAGTCAAAAAGTGTGGCTTGCAACCTTGATGGAGTGCATCTGCGTGTGAGTGAATGGACGCATGTGTGCTGACCACGAGGGCAGGGGTGTGCCGGGCACGCAGGGAGCGGTGGCCTTCAGGGACGTGGTCCTGCGGTGACTTCTCAGCCACTTCTGTGCAGATCTTTCCTCCTGCCCTGGAGATTGGGTCTATAAAAATTAAACACGCAGCACATAAGTGAAGTCTTTCCTCTTTCTCTTAGAGGAATAAGAGGAAATGGCTTCTTAGTGCAGCTCTTTGGAATTACAGTGGTGAAGAATTTTAGAGCATGATAAGAGTGCTCTTCCATTTGTGAAAATCCCCTTCCTGGAGACCTTTAAAAATAGGATACTATCAAGATGGAATTTAATTTTTACTCTGTTCTGAAACCCAATGGTGATATTAACAATCACAGCTATGAGAGACGTTGCACAGAAAGTCACCATCTGACATCTCTATGTGATATTGATTGCTTGGAAGCAGTAGAAAGCTATACACTTAATAACTATTTCAGTGTTTGTTTTCTCTTTTACTTGAAGATTGTAAGGAAATGGCACTCAACAGAAACATTGGGATTAAATGAGGGATCGGCCTGTCTTTTCATTGTTGAGGACATATTTAGATTTTTCTTAATAGGGTTTGCGTGATTTTCCACGACTTGGCTTTAAATACAGTTTTGTGGCAGGTAAGAATCCTGTTGGGGCCAAAACATGGGCAGCTTTTTGACACTGCAAAATGTCAGACTGTATGGATTGAAGCTCCTTTTGGCTAATTTAAAATAGTATTTGGTTTATTTTTTCCACCTTATGATCTTACATCTTCCTTTCTGCTCTAAGACAATACCGCTATTATTTCTTCTAATTCTAGTTCTTGTGGTTAAAATGGCCCATTAATTTGGGACTTAAAGGTTGTCAAATATAGGGTGAGGCATTCGAAAAAGGAATGGCCCTGGGAAAGATTCTGATTCTCTTAAGCCGACATATTCGGGGAGCCTGGTGACCTGTTTTATGGGCTATCTGATACAGCACTGACACAGCCATAAAATTTGTTTTAACAGACATTTAAACAAAGGCTGCTCATTCTTAGGGCTATTGAAATTGAACACTCGCTACCTAGACTGAAACCATAGAGAAATTGTTTGGGCCCTAAGAGTGCTGGCACTTGAGCTGCAAGCCAGGTAAACCAAGGCTTGGGAAGGATTCAACCAAGAGCAAATGGGAACAGGGGTGTCAGACTCGAATTTTTAAGGTTCCAGGACTCAGGTCATAGGCCATTTTCTGGCCAGGTGGTACAGGTTTTTGTTTTGTTTTGTTTTGCTTTTTTGCTTTTGTATTTTTTTAATAGCAGTTTAAACTGGAGTGGCTGCTGTTTGCTGCTAGGATTTTAGGCAAACTGCCAAACACTTTCTTCACAAAGAAGAATGGGCAAAAGCCAAAAGCCTGCTGATTTTGCTTTGGTTATGTGTATAATTTTTTTCCCTGTGGCTTCCCGGTTCATCCTGCCTGATCTTTTGTCTTAAATCTTTGTGATATACTTATCAAAATCCCGGGCTGTTGTCTTTGATTGATGATCATCACATCCTTCTAATGATATAATTCTAAAGAATTTGAGGAAGGTGGATAAGATCCAAGCCAGCTTGGGAAAATCCAATGAAATGTAAATTCTGGAGAAGGACCCATACCCCAGGCATTCTCCACCATCCTAGGTTATTGGTCCAGCCGGTCCTCTCCCTTCCTTCCCTGCGGCCAGCCAAAAAGTTTGCCCTCTGCATCATGGATATATAACCTGTAGTCAAAGATTCCACAATTCCTTAAAATGGTCAAAGAATTGCAAAGAAACAAAACTGAGACATACCACTGGTAAACAGTTAAAAGAAAATAGACATTTTTTCAGTCAAAACATCCCACAGTATCTCCACATACAGCCTCATGACACATGACAGGTAGAAGATAGTGTTTCTTTTTTTTTTGGAGTATAATTGCTTTACAATGGTGTGTTAGTTTCTGCTTTATAACAAAGTGAATCAGCTATACATATACATATGTCCCCATATCTCCTCCTTCTTGCGTCTCCCTCCCACTCTCCCTATCCCACCCCTCTAGGTGGTCACAAAGCACAGAGCTGATCTCCCTGTGCTGTCCAGCTGCTTCCCACTAGCTAGCTATTTTACATTTGGTAGTATATATAAGTCCATGCCACTCTCTCACTTCGTCCCAGCTTACCCTTTCCCCTCCCTGTGTCCTCAAGTCCATTCTCTACGTCTGTGTCTTTATTCCTGTCCTGGCCCATGGTTCTTCAGAACCATGTTTTGTTTTGTTTTGTTTTCAGATTCCATATATATGCATTAGCATACGTTATTTGTTTTTCTCTTTCTGACTTACTTCACTCTGTAAGACAAACTCTAGGTCCATCCACTTCACTATAAATAACTCAGTTTCATTTCTCTTTATGGCTGAGTAATATCCCATCGTATATATGTGCCACATCTACTTTATCCATTCATCTGTCGATGGACACTTAGGTTGCTTCCATGTCCTGGTTACTGTAAATAGAGCTGCGATGAACATGGCTCTTTTTGAATTATGGTTTTCTCAGGGTATATGTCCAGTACTAGAATTGCTGGGTCGTATGGTAGTTCTATTTTTAGATTTTTAAGGAACCTCCATACTGTTCTCCATAGTGGCTGTATCAATTTACATTCCCACCAACAGTGCAAGAGTGTTCCCTTTTCTCCACACCCTCTCCAGCATTTATTGTTTGTAGATTTTTAAATGATGGCCATTCTGACTTCTGTGAGGTGTTATCTCATTGTATTTGATTTGCATTTCTCTAGTGATTAATGATGTTGAGCATCCTTTCATGTGTTTGTTGGCAATCTGTATATCTTCTTTGGAGAAATGTCTATGTAGATCTTCTGCCCATTTTTGGACTGGGTTGTTTGTTTTTTTGATATTGAGCTGCATGAGCTGATTGTAAATTTTGGAGATTAAGCCTTTGTCAGTTGCTTCGTTTGCAGATATTTTCTCCCATTCTGAGGGTTGACTTTTCATCTTGTTTATGTTTTCCTTTGCTGTGCAAAAGCTTTTAAGTTTCATGAGGTCCCATTTGTTTATTTTTGTTTTTATTTCCATTTCTGTAGGAGGAGAGTCAGAAAGGATCTTGCTGTGATTTATGCCATAGAGTGTTCTGCCTATGTTTTCCTCTAAGAGTTTTATAGTGTCTGGCCTTACGTTTAGGTCTTTAATCCATTTTGACTTTATTTTTGTGTATGGTGTTAGGGAGTGTTCTAATTTCATTCTTTTACAGGTAGCTGTCCAGTTTTCCCAGCACCACTTAATGAAGAGGCTGTCTTTTCTGCATTGCATATTCTTGCTTCCTTTATCAAAAATAAGTTGATCATATGTGCATGGATTTATCTCTGGGCTTTCTATCCTGTTCCATTGATCTATATTTCTGTTTTTGTGCCAGTACCATACTGTCTTGATTACTGTAGCTTTGTAGTATAGTCTGAAGTCCGGGAGCCTGATTCCCCCAGCTCTGTTTTCCTTTCTCAAGATTGCTTAGGGTATTCGGGGTCTTTTGTGTTTCCATACAAATTGTGAAATTTTTTGTTCTAGTTCTGTGAAAAATGTCATTGGTAGTTTGATAAGGATTGCATTGAATCTGTAAATTGCTTTGGGTAGTATAGTCATTTTCACAATGTTGATTCTTCCAATCCATGAGCATGGTATATCTCTCCATCTGTTTGTATCATCTATAATTTCTTTCATCAGTGTCTCATAGTTTTCTGCATACAGGTCTTTTGTCTCCTTGGGTAGGTTTATTCCTAGCTATTTTATTCTTTTTGTTGCAATGGTAAATGGGAGTGTTTCCTTAATTTCTCTTTCAGATTTTTCATCATTAGTGTATAGGAATGCAAGAGATTTCTGTGCATTAATTTTGTATCCTGCTACTTTACCAAATTCATTGATTAGCTCTAGTAGTTTTCTGGTATCATCTTTAGGATTTTCTGTGTATAGTACCATGTCATCTGCAAACAGTGACAGCTTTAGTTCTTCTTTTCTGATTTGGATTCCTTTTATTTCTTTTTTTTCTCTGATTGCTGTGGCTAAAACTTCCAAAACTTTGTTGAGTAATAGTGGTGAGGGTGGACAACCTTGTCTTGTTCCTGATCTTAGAGGAAATGGTTTCAGTTTTTCACCATTGAGAATTATCTTGGCTGTGGGTTTGTCATATATGGCCTTTATTATGTTGAGGTAAGTTCCCTCTATGCCTACTTTCTGGAGGGTTTTTATCATAAATGGGTGTTGAATTTTGTCAAAAGCTTTCTCTGCATCTATTGAAATGATCATATGGTTTTTCTCCTTCAGATTGTTAATATGGTTTATAACATTGATTGATTTCTGTACATTGAAGGGTCCTTGCATTCCTGGGATAAACCCCATTTGATCATGGTGTAGGATCCTTTTAATGTGCTGTTGGATTCTGTTTGCTAGTATCTTGTTGAGGATTTTTGCCTCTATGTTCATCAGTGATATTGGCCTATAACTTTCTTTTTTTGTGACATCTTTGTCTGGTTTTGGTATCAGGGTGATGGTGGACTCATAGAATGAGTTTGGGAGTGTCCCTCCTCTGCTATATTTTGGAAGAGTTTGAGAAGGATAGGTGTTAGCTCTTCTCTAAATGTTTGACAAAATTCACCTGTGAAGCCATCTGGTCCTGGGTTTTTGTTTGTTTGAAGATTTTTAATCAAGGTCTCAATTTCAATGCTTGTGATTGGTCTGTTTATATTTTCTATTTCTTCCTGGTTCAGTCTCGGAAGGTTGTGCTTTTCTAAGAATTTGTCCATATCTTCCAGGTTGTCCATTTTATTGGCATAGGGTTGCTTGTAGTAATCTCTCATGATCCTTTGTATTTCTGCAGTGTCAGTTGTTACTTCTCCTTTTTCATTTCTAATTCTATTGATTTGAGTCTCCTCCCTTTTCTTCTTGATGAGTCCGGCTAATGTTTTATCAGTATTGTTTATCTTCTCAAAGAACCAGCTTTTAGTTTTATTGATCTTTGCTATTGTTTCCTTCATTTCTTTTTCATTTATTTCTGATCTGATCTTTATGATTTCTTTCCTTCTGCTAACTTTGGGGATTTTTGTTCTTCTTTCTCTAATTGCTTTAGGTGTAAGGTTAAGATGTTTATTTAAGATGTTTCTCGTTTCTTGAGGTAGGATTGTATTGCTATAAATTTTCCTCTTACAACTGCTTTTGCTGTATCCCATATGTTTTGGGTTGTCGTGTTTTCATTGTCATTTGTTTATAGGTATTTTTTGATTTCCTCTTTGATTTCTTCAGTGATCTCTTGGTTATTTAGTAGTGTATTGTTTAGCCTCCATGTGTTTGTATTTTTTACAGATTTTTTTCTGTAATTGATGTCTAGTCTTACAGCATTGTGGTCGGAAAAGATACTTGATATGATTTCAATTTTCTTAAATTTACCAAGGAGTGATTTGTGATCCAAGATATGATCTATCCTGGAGAATGTTCCATGAGCACTTGAGAAGAAAGTGTATTCTGTTGTTTTTGGATGGAATGTCCTATAAATATCAATTAAGTTCATCTTGTTTAATGTATCATTTAAACCTTGTGTTTCCTTATTTATTTTCATTTTGGATGATCTGTCCATTGGTGAAAGTGGGGTGTTAAAGTCCCCTACTATTAGTGCATTACTGTCAATATCCCCTTTTATGGCTGTTAGCATTTGCCTTATGTATTGAGGTGCTCCTCAGTTGGGTGCATAAATATTTATAATTGTTATATCTTCTTCTAGGATTGATCCCTTGATCATTATGTAGTGTTCTTGATCATTATGTAGTGTCCTTCTTTGTCTCTTGTAATAGTCTTTATTGTAAAGTCTATTTTGTCTGATATGAGAATTGCTACTCCAGCTTTCTTTTGATTTCCACTTGCATGGAATATCTTTTTCCATCCCCTCACTTTCAGTCTGTATGTGTCCCTAGGTCTGAAGTGGGTCTCTTGTAGAGAGCATATATATGGGTCTTGTTTTTGTATCCATTCAGCCAGTCTATGTCTTTTGGTTGGAGCATTTAATCCATTTACATATAAGGGAGTTATCGATATGTATGTTCCTATTACCATTTTCTTAATTGTTTTGGATTTGTTATTGTAGGTCTTTTCCTCCTCTTGTGTTTCCTGCCTAGAGAAGTTCCTTTAGCATTTGTTGTAAAGCTGGTTTGGTGGTGCTGAATTCTCTTAGCTTTTGCTTGTCTGTAAAGGTTTTAATTTCTCTGTCGAATCTGAATGAGATCCTTGCTGGGTAGAGTAATCTTGGTTGTAGGTTTTCCCCTTTCATCACTTTAAATATGTCCTGCCCCTCCCTTCTGGCTTGCAGAGTTTCTGCTGAAAGATCAGCTGTTAACCTTATAGGGATTCCTTTGTATGTTATTTGTTGCTTTGCCCTTGCTGCTTTTAATATTTTTTCTTCGTATTTAATTTTTGATAGTTTGATTAATATGTGTCTTGGTGTGTTTCTCCTTGGGTTTATCCTGTATGGGACTCTGCATTTCCTGGACTTGATTGACTATTTCCTTTCCCATATTAGGGGAATTTTCTAATCTCTTCAAATATTTTTTCAGTCCCTTTGTTTTTCTCTTCTTCCCCTGGAACCCCTATGTTGGTATGTTTACTATTGTCCCAGAGGTCTCTGGGACTGTCCTCAATTCATTCTTTTTTCTTTATTCTGCTCTGCGGTAGTTATTTCTACTCTTTTATCTTCCAGGTCACTTATCCGTTCTTCTGCCTCAGTTATTCTGCTATTGATTCCTTCTAGAGAATTTTTAATTTCATTTATTGTGTTGTTCATCATTGTTTGTTTGCTCTTTAGTTCTTCTAGGTCCTTGTTAAACGTTTCTCGTATTTTCTGTATTCTATTTCCAAGATTTTGGATCATCTTTACTATCATTACTCTGAATTCTTTTTCAGGTAGACTGCCTATTTCCTGTTCATTTTTGGTCTGGTGGGTTTTTACCTTGCTCCTTCATCTGCTGTGTGTTTCTCTGTCTTCTCCTTTTGCTTAACTTACTGTTTTGGGGTCTCCTTTTTGCAGGCTGCTGGTTCGTAGTTCCCGTTGTTTTTGGTGTCTGCCCCCAGTGGCTAAAGTTGGTTCAGTGGCTTGTGTAGGCTTCCTGGTGGAGGGGACTGGTGCCCTTGTTCTGGTGGATGAGGCTGGATCTTGTCTTTCTGGTGAGCAGGACCACATCCAATGGTGTGTTTTGGGGTGTCTATGACCTTATTATGATTTAAGGCAGCCTCTCTGCTAATGGGTGGTGTTGTGTTCCTGTCTTGCTAGTTGTTTGGCACAGGGTGTCTAGCACTGGAGCTTGCTGGTCGTTGAGTGGAGCTGGGTCTTAGCGTTGAGATGGAGGTCTCTGGGAGAGCTTCATAGTTTGATATTACGAGGAGCCGGGAAGTCTCTGGTGGACCAATGTTCTGAACTCGTCTCTCCCACCTCAGAGGCACAGGCCTGACACCCGGCTGGAGCACCAAGACCCCGTCAGCCGCACAGCAGACACTGAATCTGCCATCTGACAGCACCTTGATCTTGGACTTCCCAGCCTTGCCCGTCGTCCATCTTTGGTCAGCCTGGATGGTCACCCCTCTCGATGGTGTTTCTTATAACTAGTCAAAAATAAAATCCAGGTTGAGTGTGAACTGCCTTTGGAAAAAAAAGAATAAAAAAAAATCCTCAATCTGTGTTTCAGGGTCACTCAACCTGGAATCTCTCCCAAAATTGTTGGTTGGGGTGGGGGGTGGAAAGTGAGGGGGAGGAAGCAATTGTTAATTACTAATGAGAATGTTAAATGTTAGAAAAGGGAGAAATCCCACTTGACTCCCACTTTGTGAAACACCATTTACACATAATTTTCTGATATTTTTTTTGGGGGGAATGTGAGGTTTCCAGTTTAGAGGAGTTTTTAATTCAATAGGTCACAAAGAAAATATTTCTGTGTGTTGTATGAAGAAGTGAAATTAACATGTGTTAGTACAGAAATCCTGTAACACTCAACTAGTGATATGATGTTTCCGGCACAACATGAAAAGCTTTTCCTAAAGAACACTGTATTAAAATGACTCCTAAAACTTCCACTCTCTTAGAACACAAATTTTGGAGGGTTGATGGCAGCTATAGAGTCCTTACTTTTCATTTCTTTTTGGCTTACACACCCTTATCTTTTTGCTTCACTATTTTGCCACTTATACTTCTCTTTCTGTCTCTCTCTCTCTCTGTCTCTCTCTCTCACACACACACACACACACACACACACACACAGAGTAACCTCATTTTTAGGGTTTTTCATAGCAGTTGCCCCCAAAGAAATGCTCTCCACCAGAGCTGGTGCCTGTCACCACAGCCCATCACTTGCCTGGTAATTAAACTCTGACTGATTTATTGACTGACAGCCAACAAATCCCAACCTGGTTTTTATGATACACATACTTCCCCGGGCTAAGTTCACTCAAACAACAACCCAGAGAGGGTTGGCGAGGGGGATGGCGGCGGTGGGCGAGTGATATGAAAATCAATAGGGAAACCAGCATCTGTTGCCAAAAGGAGACATTTTGCAAAAGAAAGAAAGAAAGAAAGAAACTCCATGCAACATCTTTTTCAAACCCTGAGTTCTGGGGAGCAGGGAAGGCGCTGGTAAACATCATACTTCAGCTTTGAGACCCATTTGAACTGCCTCACGTGCAGAAGTGCTCTGAAGGGGAAAACAAGATGGGCTTGCAGCTAATATTACAGTCAAGTTCCAATTTTACCTAAGGGAAAGCAGCTTTATTAAAAGTCATGACTGAAATTGCATGACAGGTGCCAATATCCCGCATCCTGACAGATGTGCCGGTTTGCGGATGCCATTTCCCTGTCAGCGGTCCCTAGATGGAGATGCCTGCAGCCCCATTTGTCTCTCTTCCAGTGAGATCACACATGCCCGATGTTTGCCTCCAAGCTGCATGGCGTGGTTTGATATGTGGAATCCTCACAATGAGACTTATTAAAAGACAGTCCATTATTTTTATTTAGAGCATTTCCAAAACAGGCAGAGTGCACACAGAGATAATTTAAAAATCGTGTGGCAGGTCATCTCCCGGCCAGCGTGGTTCCATTTAAAATGCATAAGAAAGCAGCATCTCTGTCCCTACACTCACACACACACACACACACACACATGCACACACACTGCCCTGTTCATAATGGGTGTGATCTGAGCGACATTTAACCCTTGACTAATAGCCCTGACAGTCCGAAGCACTATTTTGCTATAAACCACAGGAGCATTTCAACATAAAGGATGAACACTGCTCCCTTTTTTCCTTAAATCTTTCTTCCTTTTCTTCTTTTTTTTTTTTTCTCTTCTGATTTCCTTGCATCCCTCTTCTATTTTGTTACAGGTAGGCTTTCTCATTGCAGCCACAGATATAAAATACTCCTGATTGGCTGTATTTATGGGTCCTTTTCGTCCTCCTGTTGGTTTCAAACACAAAGAAAAATGGTCTCTCTTGACCGTGCCTGGTTTGAACAGCAGGTAAAGCTCCAGCAGCCTCCTCTCCCCAGCCTCCGATGGAAAATTATTACAGATGAAATGATTCTGTCATGGAAATGGTAAGAGGAAAGTTTCAGCTTAAAGGATGCTTGTGACACACAATGGATTTGCCACCAGGACAAGCGTGACCCAAGCTGGCTTTGCTTTCTCAGCCGGGGAAGGGCAGGTGGCAGAAAAGCCGCTGGAGAGCTGGACAGCACTTCCAGTGCCAGCGAGCAGAGTTTACCAGCATGAAATTTGTTCTCAGGTGAACCGCTGGGCTTCATGCCTCCCTACTGCTTTATCTGGTGGAATGAGAGTGAAGTGAAAGCTCAGTGTTGATTGGCATCAATTCTGTGACCTCACCCGGATGCAGCATGGCCACTGGCTAAGCTTATTGCACCAAGGGCAGCCCTTGGCCCATTGCCCCAGACAGCAGTCCCCATGCAGGAAAGGCAGCTGTCCTGGAACAGGGAGGGATTTTAGGGCAGTGTTGAGGTATGGCACACACAACGCAAGGCACCAGCAGAGCACTTGGGAAAGGGCTTGTGCATTCTGCACTGTCACTCTTCCTGGCTCTTGCCAGAACCCTTCGGCTCTTGTTTTCACGGGCACCCTAGCAAGCCACAAACAGTAAAAAGAAAAAAATCATAATGATAAAAATTGAAAAACCCCATCTTACTGTCCTAGCCTTGAAATGGAGGATGGCCTCCAAGGAAAGATGGTCTCCTGAGGGTCCCCCAGGTGATGGGAGGCTGGTGGTCAGGTGGACCACACCACCTTCATCTGTGGAGGAGCTGCTGGATGCAGACAGCAGGAGATGCATCCGAGTAAATTCATTTGCGCGTCTTATTTACGTAGCGAGTGCCCACAAGCCTCCTAGGACATTGTGCTAAGTGCTGCGAACCAAGAGAGCGAACAGGTGGTCTCTAGCTTCAAAGAGGTCACTCATATTTTTAAACAGATAACAGGATACCCTCCATTGTTCTTCTTAATAATTATGGGTATTTACATATCATGTCTGCTGAACCTATTCATTAGCTACTCAGTATGTATTCTGTTATGGAGTGTTAGTTGTCATCTCTCCTACGGTCGGTCGTTCTTAAGTTCTTATCATGGAACCGGGGTGAATACATTCAGTGCTCTTAGTTTCGCCAATTATGACATCATATTGGCTCTTCATTCTCACCTATTTGTTGTGTAGATTTGTTGAAAGTCCTCAAGAAGTGTGCCACTAGGAACGGCATCCATTGTCTTTCTCTAACTTCAGAATGTGTTCCTTTTACTATTGTTTCGTTACTGAGCTCCCCAGAGGGGGAAGGGACAGGTAGGATTGGCTCTCCCTCCTTATCTAGAAGACCACGCCGTGATGTCTTTCGCATCTGGCTGTCCATCCAGGGCCAGAAGAGCATTGATCTTCTCTACTGTTGTTCCACTTTTTGTAAATATTGATTATTTTGGGGCCATTTTCATCGTTTCATCCACTTATCAGATATTTTCTTCACTTTTCCAACGAATATTAATTTAATTGCCTGGAAATGGACAAACACAGACGTTGATGCCCTTGTCGATCTTAAAACCCTTGGAGCTCAGTATTATCCTTGTATCTGACCATGACCGTATACCTTAAAACTACTTTATGAACCGGATTACTTAGATTCGTATTTTGGTCTATTCATGATTATCCTGCAGCCCTTAGTAAAAGGAGGTTCTGTGTTTTATTTTGGCTCAAGAAAAAAGGTACTTGCTTCTACAATTTTCTGTGATTATTTTATTTCCTTGCTCAGAAGCCTTTGTTGCCTAGTAAATAATTCCAAATTCCTCTCGTTGGCATTCAAGGTCCTTCCTAGTCTGACCCTGACCTGATTACCTGGCCTCCCTTGCTTCTTGCCCCTCCTGGCTCTGCCTGTCCTTTGTGCTCTGGTCACCAAAACCTATAATTTACTCAACAGGATGTACGTTTCTCATCTCTGCATCATTGTATAAACTCTTGCTCTGCCTGTAATGGCTTCTCGCTTGGTAAAACATCGTATGTATCTTTCACGATCAGTCTTTATGGCTTTTTCTGACTCCCTGTTCTGTACACTTTGTGTGTATCTCTAATATAGCACTTTGAACACTGTATTAAATGTTGTTTTTTATTCCTCATGTACCACGTCAGCCTCAAAATTCCCACGGACAGGATCTGTGTCTTCCTCATTGTTTTATACAAAAACTATCTTCTGGATCATCTCAGTAAGAATGTTTCCCAAATACACCCAAACCTCACCACCTTATGGGCTTTCCAGGCACAATTCCCATAGCTTTGGAACAAAGTCTCTAACAATTCTTGAGATACCATATTCTGGGGAAAATCCATTCCTGCAGGAAGACTTTTCACGTTCCTCTAGTTAGATCTGATCCTTTTCTCCTAAGAAAGTTCAAAAGCTTCATTCATTCATCCCTCTATGGGGACATTATCTTCTACTGTGTAACACAGTTATTTGAGTACATAATTTGATCCCATTACTAGATTTAAAATATCTGGAAGGCAGGTGGTGATGTACAGCTTCTATCTCTCATGTCGCCCAGCACAAAGTATAATGTCCGTCACACAGGTGCATCATCAATTCTAATGCAAGGGAGAGGCAAATGAATTGATGCATTCGGTCCAAAATTGACTTTATGGTATCACATTGTAGCATGTAGGTCTGTATATTTTTCGTTTGAGCTATTCCCTTTCTTCTCTCAAGGGTGAAGAGACTGTCTGGTGAGATCAAAGTTGGCTTGGACTCAATACCTTCCTTGAAGAGCCTTTCTTGGACTCTTTAAACTATTTTTTGAACAACACTCAGGATGCTAGTTTCCATAGCATTTGACCCCCAAGATGATTAGCGTTATGAAGATTGCAGGTGACGTATACGACATACAATTAAAAAGAGAGCAAGACAGAAAGGGAATGGGGAAGGAAAGAATGCAGGAAGCACCAGCAAGTCAATATGACACCCTCGGTCTGAGGTCTGATTGCAGGGAGTTTTCAAGCAAGGATGTTTATCTAAAACTTCACAGGCCGCTTGACCTTGACGTGACGGAAGTATGCCAGGATTTACACCGGTTTAGTCACTCGAGCCAATGGGACCAGCTGTTTAGGCAGGCACTGGGGACCCTGCTCAACATCGTGACTGAAAGGGAATGATTAACACCTTTTTTGAGATTTTTCAGGAAGTAATTTTATTCACACTTCACGAACCACAGGGTATTCCACAATCAAAGCTCTCCTTTTCTTGTTTCTATAAGATTTCTCCTTTGGCTTTCTTTTAAAGTTGTCTAGAAATACTTTTCACTGCTAAGAATGCCCCCTCTCAGGTCGCTTACTGAGCCTCCGTTGAACTAGAATCGTTCGGAGGTTGTGAGCTTGGGGTGCTGTCACCTGCTCTTCCATTTCTGATGGAATTTTTTTTCATTTTCTTTTCTTTTTTTTAAACCAAAGAATTGAAAAGAACAAATCCCACTTATTGTCTTAAAACTGAGAAGTGTAATCAATGGATTTATCACAGGAGGTCAGGAGAAAAAGAAGTAATTGGACAAAATTCTCTAAAGGAGAAAAGAAGGAACAAAATAGAAAAGGAGCATGAAAAGAAAGTGGAGAAGTTCCTCTCTGACTGGAAGGCTCCTGTGCTCACAGCCTGGACGTCCTGAATGGACCCCATCATGTACAGCATCTTCCGCCTGGCCAATGAGTAAAGAGTTAGCTGACAGGGTTGGACTAGAGACAGAGGCAGGCATGATTTTAGTGGAGAAAACTCAGATTAGTGGAAGGGTAAATCTAGGTAAACCGGAGAAAAAAATTAGAGAAATGAACGTGTGGCTCAAGAAGAGAGTCTATCCAGCCACAGCTGCCACCAGGCCACGCACCGCCTTTGCTGTATCATGAGTGATACTGGTTCCATCACGTAAATGCATCTGTATCTATGCACAGAAATTCATTCGTGATGAAATAATCAACCTCAGTCGTTATTTTATAATGATTCATTAGTAATTGTTGGATAAAAGTGTTAAGACACCAGGTCTTGCTGTTGAGTTGAGAAAAGATCCTCAGGTTTGCAAAAGTTTCATTATTACTTGGCACATTTCATCATTCCATCATTCTAGCACACTTAACTTTTAGTGCCCCTAGTGATTATCCCACACTCAATGAAAAGAATCTTTGTTACCCCAAGTCCTTAGTCCCTGAATTTCTGAACCTATTTGTAAATTTTCTGTGGCTCCTGAGATTGTGGAATAAACGTCAGATAAAATATTCCTAACACTATATTTGCAAACCACATTTGAAAAAAAAACCCTTACCTAATTCAGTGTAACAATCTATTTTGAAAGTAGACAGTTCAGTTGGGTTCCCCTCCCAAAAGGCCACGATCCTGTGTTATTATCACTTGTTCCTGCTTTGTTTGGAAGACTTAAATACTCCTCTCACTCATCTAGTCCTGGGGGCTCGCTCTGGGAAACAGGCATTAGGGTCTGAGGGTAAAGGAAATCAGAGGTGACGTATATGTGTGTGCATGTGCACGTGTGCGCGCTTGGGCCAGTGGTTTCCATCAGAAGACCTGGAGGAATGAGGAAACCTTCCCACTTACACTGGCCTAGAGACTCAGACATCGGCCTTGAATGGCGACTCAGCATCCAGATCTCTTGGAAGGAGGCGCCTCCTGCCCCATCACCTCCACCCCCGCTTGAAGAGACTTCGCTTTTGGGAAGGAAAAAAGTGAAGTCCTTTTTCCTTCCGGTTTCTTTCTTGGGGAAATGCTTGGGAGGTTGTGAAGGTTGGAACTTCTTGGCCAAAGTTTCCTTTGGCCTTTGGGAAGCATCACACTTCCCAAAGGCCGAAGCATCACACTTCGTCTGGCATGTTTCTCTTTTGCCAAGTTCCTTTAGTTCCCTCCCAAATGTGTAGCAGGGTCTGTGAAATCCCATGACTTTGTGAAGAAGTGAGACCCGGGCAGCCAGAGGACGTGAGACCCTCCCACGTGACGGTGGACCCTGAGGGCATTGGACCAACGTCCTTGCAGAAGCCGTGCTTCCCTGTGAAAGGCGTCCCCTAGGGTGTCTTGCACGACCTCCGTGGCTGCCCGTCTAGGCGTTTCAGGAGGTGATCAACAGCTGAGGCCGCAGTGGCCTTCAACGCAGCTAGGAAGTTTGGGGAGAGACACGACTGGCTGAGGGGAAAACTCAGGAGCTGATAGCAGACAAAGAGCTCTTCCCAAGAGCTTTGGTGGCGACGGTGCCCCAAGGCAGAAATCAGGTTTATAGGACAACAGCTCTTATTTGTATCTTCATCTGTCTTCTTCCCCTAGGCTGTAAGCTCTTTTAGAACGAGCACTATAGTCTGTTGATTGCATTATTTGAGAGCCCGGCCCATAGTAGGAATTCAGTAAATATTTACTGCCTAAACTATGAATTTTGTTGAAATACGAGAATTTAAATGTATTTGCAAATAGTTAAAAGTCTGGACCAGTAGACTGTGTTTTTTTTCTGGACAAATTCCCATAGACAGTACTGGATAGAATGACATTTTGTTTTCTGTTCTATTGCCATCCATCCCCCAACATCCCGCTAAAATATTGCTGTTAGGTGATGTGTATCTATCTCTATACAGATAAACACATATTATATTTTAGGGTCTAATTCAGGCCATCTGCTCTTTCATGGAAAGTGATAGATTTAGATTCCTTTAATGTTTCTACTTATAAAAGATCATAGGTCTGTATAATAATTAGTCTTTTCCTACTAATTGGTGACAACTTGAATCCCCTTTTATCTGAGCACAAAATGTTTTAAATATTAACTAAGCTTCACAACCTCTCCGTGTGATTTGTGCTGCGTGTCTGTGGCAGAGATGGGTCAGCTGGTCACCTGATGCAGGGGCAGCTGGGGGCTACGGCCCCTGACAGCATCACACACAGGTCGTGGTGGCCCAGACCCGAAGCCATCTGAAAGTGGCCGTCCCCAAACCTCAGAGTACTGCTGCACATGAAAACTGGCTGGCCTCTAAACAACGGGACTGCCCTATTTGATTTTTAAGAGTCCAGTCAGTCAACTCATTTGACATTTCTGTAGTGAGATCACTCAAGAAAGTCAAGGAATCTAATCATGTGCGTGGCCAGGAGCTCCATCAAAAGCAAATTCCTACCATGTGCTTAACTTAAATGCCACATGAGCTAAGCATCATTTTGGGGAAATTTATCAATACTGCAGCTGTGTCTGTGCTCAGAGGCGTTGATATTATTGTAATAAAATGCACCCATTTGTTTAACATATAGATTTATGATTGTGTTAATTACACTAATTATGTAATAATTATATACTATATACTATTAATTATACAATAAAATTATAGACAACTAAATAATGTAATTATTAAAATCATATGAGCAGCCATGCCTTTATTATATAATTATTATATTATCATGGATAATATTATATTAACTTTAATAAATCTATCATATTAATTAATATGATAATTGTATGTGATTAATATAATGTATTACCATAAAGTCATTGTTTATAATGGCAATGTTTTCTAAAGATTAGTATTTGTATACTAATCTTTAGAAAGCATCGCTAGTTTAAAAGCTTTCTAGTTTAAAAACTTGAGTGATACTAATACCAACCATGAACCAATCCAGGCATGGCCTGGGACCTCGGGAGTCCGGAGCGCTTTGGGATGAGACGCGCACTTCCTCATCCATCTCCACCCCTTCCAGATGATTCCTTCTCTTCCCACAGAGTCAAATCTCCGTAAGCAGCAGTGCCAGCGGCTCCTGGAACAGCACTCTTTCAGGACAGTGACGTGTCCTCTGTCCCATCGGCTCTCAGTTGGCCACAGAACGTCCATGGAGAGGGCTGTGACCCCTTTTAAGGTGAGGCAATCAGGTGGAGGTGGTCCCTTCTCCGTGAAGGCGGGCCTCCAGGTCAAGTTCTGAATCCACCTGCAAATGTGTGACCAGAATAACCAATGGAGTCCTTATCCCCTAACAGTTGACAGGACCTGGTTCTCCAGAAGAGCCCTCTGGGATCCAAGCCCTAAGGGAGATGGGACAGGCAAGGGCAGAGGGGCTGCAGGATTAGAAAAGCAGAACTTCATGGCCCGAGGTAAACGAGCGGGGCTGCGGTAGACCATCGAGGTCAGAGATGGGAAGCCAAGGGGCAGAAAGAAGGCAGGAACTTCAGGAAAAGGAGCAGAACATCTCAGGGTACAGCAGAAGAAGCTGGGACTGCGGGGACACCGAGAAGCCCAACGTTGGGGGGTGGACCCCGCTGGCCTCTCCAGGAGCCGCCGGACGCTCCGCACATACTTGCCTTGAGAGAGAAGTGCATTCTCACCCCGTATTCCCCCAATTTCTCATCTTTCCATGACTGCGTGAAGTGTCACCCCACGTTTATTAATCATCCACAGAAAACCAGTGGCACAGCTAACAGTATCTCACACCCAGGGATGATAATTCTGTTACTGTGATGTCGGTGTCCACAAAGCAGGGGGGCTGTGACATTTATGATTTGTGAAAGAGGAAACATCCCAAATAAGGAAACAAAGGTACGTGGCAGAGGACAAAACAGCTGAGAATTACATCAATCCACATCCATTTCATCGCAATGCCTTCAGAAAATGTGGGTTGTCTTTTTAAGAAGGAATGTCATGGAAAAATACAAATAATGCCTTGTTTTGATTGTCTTGTTTGAAAGATTATTATTTTGGTTTCAAAGAGAAGGATCAATAGTTTGCGTTTTTATTTCAAACTCACGTACCACGACTCAACCCCATCTTGACCCCATTCTGACCCCATCTGACCTCTCCCAGCACTTTTCCTGGCACATCAGTTGTGTAGCCAGCGCTTGGAGTACAGACTCATAGTTCCATTCCTTTCCGTACTGATGAGATAATGCATGTAAATCTCTTGGATCAGTGCCTGGCACTTAATGAGTGCTCGATCAGCATTAGTGAATTATTACCATTATTCTGGTTCCTGAATCCTAGTGGTTTGGCTGTGAAGACTCACTCCAGTAACTGGACCCAGTGACTCTGAGTTTTGCCTAATTCTGCTTCGTGCATTCATTAGAGTCAGATTTCCTCAGAGCATACTTTGCAGTGAGCCAAAGTTCTTTTCAGAATACTGCTTTAACACCGACAGAGATTTTCTGTTTAATTGTTTCTGCTTCTTTTGGTTTTGAAGTGCATGTTTATTTACCCTCTGGATACAGCACACCACACAAGTGAAGAAATTACAAAAAACTCCCCAAAACTAGAACAGTTTTGGTCACATAAAAAATGTTTCCAAGTATGAAAATGTAAGGTAAAAAAATTATCTGCTGACAATGCTGGCCAACAAACCATTCATCTTAACATGTAAAAAGACTCTTTTTTGGTCAATGAGGAGTACATGAAGATCCCAACAGACAAAAGAGTGGAACAGACAGTTCATAGAAAAAGACATCGCCTGGTGAATGGAAAAAGTGTTCATCTTTACTAGCACCTCAACAATGTGAATTTTTAAAAGTTACTGCTTTTTATCTATTAAATGCCAAAAATATAATAATGCTCACATTACATGTCAAATGTGATGACCACAGTCCTTATCGGTGTAAAATGATTGATTTTCTGGAACACTGGTCAAACACGCCGCAAGGAACTTACAATGTTCATATGCTTTTGAGATTTTCTTTTATTTTTTGGTCCGATGGTATCTCATTTTTTAATTAATAATTTTTTAAAATGATACATGGTATATTTGAAAGTTCTTAAGAGAGTACATCCCAAGGGTTCTCATCACAAGGAAAAAAACATTTTTTCTTTTTCTTTCGTTTTTTTATCTGTAAGAGGTAACGAATGTTAACTAAGCTTACTGTGGTAATCAATTCACAATGTATCAATATATGCAAGTCAAATCATTCTGCTGCAACCTTAAACTTATACAGTTTATATCAATTAATATGTCAATTATATCTCAATAAAATGGGGAAAAGTCAAATAGTCTTTAAGATTCGCAGCAACAACAGTAACCGCCCCCTGCAATTGCCGCCATCCCGTATCTTTCTGCTTTTCAGTTGGATCTACTCTCAACTCCTTCAGCTGCTTCTTCTATTTACCTCCCTAATTCTAAATTATATGATGCGCTGCTCTCTCATGCATCAGTTTAAAACTTTGTTGACCTTTCATTATGGTAGATGGAGGTATTTTTAAATTAATTAATTAATTAACTTATTTTTGGCTGTGTTGGGTCTTCGTTGCTGCGCATGGGCTTTCTCTAGTTGTGGCCAGCGGAGGCTACTCTTCATTGTGGTGCACGGGCTTCTCATTGTGGTGGCTTCTCTTGTTGTGGAACACAGGCTCTAGGTACACAGGCTTCAGTAGTTGTGGCTCGTGGGCTCAGTAGTTGTGGCTCGTGGGCTCTAGAGAGCAGGCTCAGTAGTTGTGGCGCACGGGCTTAGTTGCTCTGTGGCATGTGGGATCTTCCCGGACCAGGGCTCGAGCCCCTGCCCCCTGCATTGGTAGGTGGATTCTTAACTACTGCGCCACCAGGGAAGTCCTAGATGGAGGTATTAAGTTTTTTTTTTTTTAGAAATTCACGTTCTTTTATTTATTTATTTATTTATTTATGACTGTGTTGGGTCTTCGTTTCTGTGCGAGGGCTTTCTCTAGTTGTGGCAAGTGGGGACCACTCTTCATCGCGGTGCGCGGGCCTCTCACCATCGCGGCCTCTCTTGTTGCGGAGCACAGGCTCCAGATGTGCAGGCTCAGTAATTGTGGCTCACGGGCCCAGTTGCTCCATGGCATGTGGGATCTTCCCAGACCAGGGCTCAAACCCGTGTCCCCTGCATTGGCAGGCAGATTCTCAACCACTGCGCCACCAGGGAAGCCCGATGGAGGTATTAACTTTTATAAACTTTCTTCTTCTCCCCTCATACTTGCAAATATAATTCTATCATAATTTTATGGTAAACCTGCTGAGCCTAGTGGGGTACTATATTTGCACTTCCTATCTTCTACAACTTTAAGTTTTCCCTGGAGTTCACGATTGCTTCTTTTTCTCATTTGCTTCATTTTTTTCTTGAATCTCTGGGTAAATATTCTCAATATAATTTTCCTCATAAACTATTAGTGTTCTTTTTCCAGAAGATGCCCCTCTTGATCTGCCTTGGACACCCCACCTTGAGCCATCCACCCCTAGCTCTGACCTGGACTATTTGTTTTCTAGGCTCGCTTGTGCAGCTGTCATCCTGGGACTCGCTTTTCTGTAGTCACTCTATTAACTCCTTTTCTGTGTTTGCCCCCATGCCATTCTCTTTCTTGTTTCATTGCTTGTTTGGGAAGAGCAATTTTGTGCATAGTTTCCTGAAAAAGAATACATAGGAAGTAAATTTTATAAGGTTGTATTTGTCTGAAAAAGTCTTTATTTTACTCTTTTATTTGATGGTAATTTGACTGGGTATAGAAATCCAACTTGAGAAGTGTGATGCCATTTTTGATTCTTATGACTTGCTAGGCTCTCTCTCTTTCTCAAAGCATTTAGGAATTTCTCTTTATCTCGGTGTTGTATTCTTTATTCCAACATTGTGCTTAGTATTCATGAAACTCATTAATCTGTATTTTTATATTCTTTCATTCTTCAATTTAAAAACAAAATTCCTGTTGTTAGATATCAGTCCTTGTGGATTAATTCTCCTCTATTTTTTCCTTATTATTTTTTATCTCATATTGTCCATCTCTGTGTTTTTGTTCTACTTCTAGGGAGATATCCTTGATTTATCTTCCAACCTTTCAGCTTAGTTTTTATTTCTGTTATTAAATGTTTTTATTCATAAGAGCTCATGTTCATTAATTATTCTCTTTTTAGAGCATCTTGTCTATATTTTCATTGATGCAATATCTCTTCTTTTCTCTCTGTGGCTACTCATTAAATTTTCTTTAAAATTTTCTTCACACTCTCTTGTCTTTATATCCATTTGGTTCCATTTTGCCTTTTACTTCTTTTGTTCTATCTGTTGCAGGATAGAAGCTTTCTTCAAATGTGTGGTTAATTCCTCAACACTATGAAATATTTTATTAATATTAGTTTAAATAGAACCAAAGTAGGGCAGCACATGGTCCTAGCAAGGATGTTAAGAACATAATTCCAAGAGCAAGAGTGTCTGGTTTTAAGTTCTACTTACCAGCCACATGACCCACTGTGAGAAGTTTACTTAATTCTCTGTGCCTCTGTTTCCTGGTCTTTAGAATAAGGCCAATGACCGTACTTACAGGATTATTGTGAAATTGACACCAGTGGATCTGTCTAATGCTTAGAACAATTTCTCACACATAGAAAACACTCACTAAGTCTTAACTATTATTATTATTGTTGTTATTATCACATTTGCTGTCTAGTTCTGATAACCCCACTTTAAGTGGGACATTGACATGCTCAAGTATTCCAAGAGAATTCTTGGACCTGGAAACGTTCATATGAAAAATGAATAAGAAGACCATGAATGTTTAGCCTAAATAGGGGAAAATGTATTGGAGAGGAAGCATGATATTAATTTTTGAATCATAAAATATATTTGCCAAAATAACTCTTCTTTTGTCTGGTTGTAAACTATGATGGTTTTACTAAAATCTGCAAGACAGCTCTCCTAGCTGTGGTGGAAGTGAAAAGGGTTGCATGAGATAATACAAGGAGAGAAGAATTTAGGAAAGAAAAAGATTTTGACAGTTAAACTAGACTGTTGAGCATCCCTACACTACGTTCCACAAAGACAACAAACATGTGGGCTGTATGAGCCTTCAGGAGCAGCTATAACAAATTAACCACATGTTCCCTGGTCTACACAACACACGTTCATTAACTTAAAGTTCTGTGGGTCAGAAGTCTCACTGGGTTAAAATCAAGGTGTTGGCAGGGCCTTCCTACTCCTTCTGGTGGTTTTAGGGGGGAATCCATTTTCCTGCCTTTTCCAGCTTCTAGAAGCCACCTGCATTCCTTGGTTCATGGGCCTGTCCTCCAACTTAAAATCAGCAGAGTAGCTTCTCCAGATCTCTCTATCTAACCCTCTCTCCTTTTTATAAGGATCCTTGTGACTATATTGGATCCACCCAGATACTCCAGAATAACCTCTCATCTCCAGATCCTTAATTTAACCACATCTGCAAAGTCTTTTTGCAAGTAAGGTAACATAGGCACAGATTTCAAGGACAAGGATGGACACTTTTGGGGGGCCATTGTTCTGACTGCCACATGGCCCATATCCTGAAGTAGAAATCAGGTCGGTGTGCTGATTAGGAAGAGAGCACTCTCCTTAGCCCAGCAAGAGAAGCAACATGACTTGGGGAGACTTCTGGGGTCATGTCCCAAGGACACGAGTCCAGTGGATACTTAAAGAATTAGGCCCACAAGGCAGCCAGGGACAGAAGAAGAAAGAACGGAGGAGAGAGGAGGGAAGGAAGGGCAAAAAGAAGGAGGAAGAGGAAAAGTTCCACCCTGGGAGCAGAACAGCTTTCCTGTCAAGTCTAGTAAGTACATTGTAAATAATCCTGGGAGGTCCAGTAAAAGAAGAATCATACTAAAGAGAGGGGTTCCAGGAATTAAGCACAGTTTCCCAGAAAAATGAAGGTCATCTCTAAAATGTCAGTTCTGGAGTGCCTGAGACCTGTTAAGTTTTATCATAATTACTAAAATTAATATAGCTATGTTCATGGTTGCACGCCCCTCCAAATCACATTAAAGAACAAAAAATCTCACAAACTCCATTTCCAGTGAAATAAGGAGTTAAATATGATGTCATTTCCAATTCACATGAAGGGCCTATCAAAAGCCCCTGTGGTTGGGCGGAAGAGGAGAAAGATGAGAAGAGGTAGGTAGAGAGGGGAGTGGGCCAGGGGAGGCAGGGCTCGGGAAACATCACCAAAGAAACATTTCCTGAAGGCGAAGAGCTCACCTTGGAGTTAAAAACATTCCATGTGCCTTATCTGCAGCAACAGGTGTCAGACCTCGGGCTGGGGGGTGGGGAGGTGGGAAGGCCAATAGCAGAGTCCCTGCTGGACTCAGAGAAGCAGAGGGGGCGGGGCTACCCAAAGAATCATGGCAATAAGCCACGTTTGTAGGAAGAGGTGCAGATCTGGGGCAGGATAAGCGGAAGCACAACAGGAATACAAACCCTAGATGCCTACCGGGCAGAGAGACACACTGGCCCTTCCCCTGTGTGGCCGCACATAGCAATCTCCTACACAGAACTGCTTCAGGAACATAGATTTTTTTCCCGTGATGAGTAGTAAAAGTTGGTATTAATAAACAAAATATGTAAAGAGCCCACACAACTCAAAGCAGAAGAGCAAATAATCCAATTTAAAAGTGAGCAGAGGACCTGAATAGACATTCGTCCGAAGTAGGCATACAGACAGCCAACAGGCACATGAAAAGATGCTCAACACCACAAATCATCAGGGAAATGCAAATCAAAACCACAATGAGATATCACCTCACACCTGTCAGAATGGCTGTCATCAGAAAGACAAGGAATAACAAATGTTGGTGAGGATGTAGAGAAAAGGGAACCCTTGTGCACTGTTGGTGGGAATGTAGCTTGGTGCAGTCACTGTGGAAAACAGTATAGAGATTCCTCAAGAAATTAAATATAGAACTACCACATTCCACTCCTGGGTATTTATCTGAAGAAAATGAAAACACTAACTTGAAAAGATATATGCACCCCAGTGTTTACTGCAGTTTTATTTACAATAGCCAAGATATGGAAGAGACCTAAGTATCCATCAGTAGATGAATGGATAAAGAAGATGTGGTGTATATATACAATAAGATATTACTCAGCCATAAAAAAGAATGAAGTCTTGCCATTTGCAACAATATGGATGGGCCAAGAGGGTTTTATGCTAAGTGAAATAAGTAAGACAGAGAAAGAGAAATAATGTGTATTGTCACATGTAGAATTTAAAAAATAAAACAAATGAATAAATGTAACAGAACAGAAACAGCTTCACAGATGCAGAGAACAAACTAGTGGTTGCCAGAGGGGAGGGAGGTGGGTGGATGGGTAGAATAGGTGAAGAGGATTAAGACGTACAAACTACCAGTTATAAAATAAATAAGCCACAGAGATGCAATGTACAGCACAGGGAATACAGTCAATAATATTACAACTTTGTATAGTGGGTAATCTATAAAAGTATCAATCACCATGTCATGTACCTGAAACTAAGATAATATTTAAAGCAATGATATTTCAATTAAAAAAATTCAACTGCAATAGCACTGATACAAAACTGTTGTAAGAAAAACGTTGTGGGAAAAAACAGCAAAATTTAACATTAGATAAATGTCACTAACCAGAAAATGATTAGTGATGATTAAGTAAGTCATAATTAACATGAAGATGATGTGGAAATGTTTTGCAATGTTTTTAGAAACTTAAAACTTTAATTTAACTCTAGAAGGGAAGACTAGAAAGAAGTAGAAGAGGTCAGGGAAGCGGTGTTAGATATTAGTAGGAATGAAGAATGTCAGAAAAAAATCTTAGAAATGAAGATTATACATATATGATCTATACAGATTATATACATATGTATACATATATACATATATTTCTTGTAGAAGCAGTGGGTTCAATATTCACTAATTAAGTGTTCGCTGTGACTTTATAGAACCTAACTACCTACCGTGAATAATGAGAATGCACTGTATGTGTGTGTATATATATGTATATGTATATGTATTTGTGTCTTTGCCCCCATTTTCCTTCACACCACTCTTATCATTACAATAATAGGCTTTGTTTAAGAAGAAGGCATCTGATTCTTCCAGAATAAGGCCATTTCAAACTGACAGTAGGTCATCCAGAACTATCATACTTATACACAGTTTGAGTTGTATTTGTTTGAGGTTAATTTAAATATATTAATCCCAGCCCTTTGTTCAACTACTGCTTTTTTATGAGATTTGTATAAACCCTTGAGAGATTTACTCATTACTTAATTTACTTTGCAATATTTTAATTTTATTCACGTTGTGTTTATCACCACAGCACCTGCATGCCATGCAGATAAAAATTTCCTAGATAATGGTTGTTGAAGCTGTAGTGCAATGAAATCATTGCTCCTTAGAAGCAAAGAAAAGGTAGGTGCCAGATGCAAAAGATAATGCAAGAAGGCTTCCTTGCAGTGGGGGAGCAGTTCTATAGAGACCTGTGCTTTGTGATTCTCAATGCCAATTGTCAAAGTGGGTATTGCTGTAGGAAAACAATACTCAAGTTCCCTTTGCCAAAGCATCATAAATCAGCTGTGAAAATGATCAGACAGTTTAGAAGATCCATGTTTGATAGTTGAAATTTCTGGAGGTCTTTCCCACCAGCCCCATTCTTCTGGCTGGGCATACTCCCATCTTATCCTCAGTTCAGTTCATTAAAAAGATGCTCTTTCCTCTTCCTTCCCACCTTCTGCTCTCAGTCCTTTTTTTTTTTTTAATCTTTCCTGATGCCTTGTTTGTGTTCATTCATTCATTCAGCAAAATATTTATGGAACTATACTAGGTGTCAGATACTGTCCAGAGGATACAGTGATGAACAAGACAGAAAATGTTCTACTCACGTGGAATCTTGATTCTAAAAGTAGAAGACATACAGTGATCAAGTAATACCAAAATGTCAGGTGTAAGAAGATTTTATACAGGGAATTAAAATTAGCTGATGTCATAGAAAATGACTAAGTAGCTACTTTAGCCTAAGTGATCAGGACAGACCTCTCTGAGGAGATGACATGTCCTTTCATATTGTATTTTCAACTTTAGTTCATTCAAACTATGTTCTAATTTTCATTTCTATTTCTTCTTTAACCCATGTATTGTTTAGGAATGTGCTATTTACTTTCTCAATACTTGTGAACTTTCTAGGACTATTTTTATTATTGAGTTCTAATTTAATTCCATTTGGTCAGATAACATACTTTGTATAACTTGAATTCTTATAGATATTAAGATTTATTTTATGGGTTCATAGCCCAGAATATGGTCTACCTTGATAAATATTTTAGGTGCAAATTAAAAGAACCTGCATTCTCTTGTCGGGTGG
The DNA here is from genome assembly GCF_009873245.2 of Balaenoptera musculus. Taxonomy (NCBI): domain Eukaryota; kingdom Metazoa; phylum Chordata; class Mammalia; order Artiodactyla; family Balaenopteridae; genus Balaenoptera; species Balaenoptera musculus. Next base: position 87,222,900 of record NC_045798.1, on the reverse strand, counting down.
CGAGTTCTATAAAGTCTAATTGGATCAAGTTGATTGGCAGTGTTGTTCAAGTCTTATAGGTTTATTGATTTCTTTTGTCTCCTTTTTCTATCAGTTATTGAGAAAGGGATATTGAAATCTCTGATTATAATTGTACATTGTGTTTTTCTCTTTATATCTCTATCAGTTTTTGCTTCACATATTTTGAAGTTTTGTTAGTAGATGCATAAATGTGTAGTATGGTTGTCCTCTGGATAAACTGAGTCCTTTATAATTACAAAGTGACCTTTATGCTGGGTAATATTCTTTTCTCTTATATCTACTTTTTCTGATAATAAAGCCTCTGGATTTTTCTTTTGATTTTTGGTAGCATGGTATATCTTTTTTCCCCATTTTTAAACTTTTAACCCATTTGTGTCTTTTTAAAGTGCATTTCTTGTAAGCAGCATATAGTTGGGTCTTACTCATTTATCCTATCTGACAATCTCTGCCTTTTAAATAGATATTTATACCATTTACACTTAGTTTAATTATTGAAAGGGTTAACTTTAAGTCTATCACCTTGCAATTAAAAAAAATTTGTTCCATCTGTTCTTTGTTTCCCTTTTCCTATTTTTCTGGCTTCTTTTAAATTGAATATATTTTATGATTTCATTTTATCTCCTTTGTTGTCCTTTGTTTATCACCATTTGCCTTCAAGTGATGTACCATTGCATGTATACTATAAGAAAAATACTTGCATTACCATTTCCAGTGCTCTTCATTCCTTTGTGCAGATCTGTATTTTCTTTCTAGCTGACATCTTTCTTCTTCCCTTCACATTTCTTGTACTGTGGGTCTGTTGGTGATGACCTTCTGCTGTATTGATGATCTACTGATCTAGACAGCCTTTGTAAGTTTGAAAAAAAGTTGTTATTTCACCTCTTTTTGAAAGATATTTTCACTGGCTGTACAAATCTGGGTTGAGATGCTGTTCCAAAGTCTTCTCACCTGCATTGTTTCTGACAAGAATTCTGCTGTCATCCTCATTTTTGTTCCTCTGTAATTAACATGTCCTTTCCCTGTGGGTGCTTTAAAAACTTTCTCTTTAGAACTGGTTTTGAGCAATTTTATTATGATACACCTTGATGTAGTTTTTTTTTTTTAAAACTTTATTTACAAAAACTGGTAGCCCACCAGATTTGTCTTGTGGCTGTAGTTTGCTGACCAGTGGTTTTTTTTTTAAAATTAATTAATTAATTAATTAATTTATGGCTGTGTTGGGTCTTCGTTTCTGTGCGAGGGCTTTCTCTAGTTGCGGCGAGCGGGGGCCACTCTTCATCGCGGTGCGCGGGCCTCTCACTGTCGTGGCCTCTCTTGTTGCGGAGCACAGGCTCCAGACGCGCAGGCTCAGTAATTGTGGCTCACGGGCCTAGTTGCTCCACGGCATGTGGGATCTTCCCAGACCAGGGCTCGAACCCGTGTCCCCTGCATTAGCAGGCAAATTCTCAACCACTGTGCCACCAGGGAAGCCCTTGATGTAGTTTTATTCATGTTTCTTATGCCTGAGGTTTTTTGAGCTTCTTGTATCTGGGGAATTACAGTTTTTTAAATCAAATTTGAAATTTTGTAGCCATTAAAGTTGTTTCACAGTTCATAGTTCACAGTGTCTCTTTAAAATTTTTTTCTATGTATTTTTTCATAGTTTTTATTGCTATATTTTCAATTTCAGTTATCTTTTCTTCCACAATATCTAATCTGCTGTTAATCTCATCTAATGTATTTTCATCTCAGCCACTATAGTTTTCACATCTCAAAATTCAACTTGGATCTTTTTTATGTCATCCATATGTCTAATTTTTCTAACATGTGGGATAAAGCTATGCCCTTTTCTGTTAATTCTAAAACTTCTGGGACTAATAGTTCTGGATTAGTTTCAATTAATTGATTTTTAAAAAAGACCTTATTATGATTGGTATTTTCCGTATTTTTTCTTTGTATCCTGTTCACCTCTGATTGGATACCAGCCAGACATTGTGAATTTGACCTTGTTTGGTGCTGTATATCTTTCTATTCCTAAAAATATTTTTGACCTTTGTTCTGGGGTGCAGTTAAGTTACATGGAAATAGTTTCTTCCTTTCAGGTCTTGCTTTTAATATTTGTTAGGTGACATCAGAGCAATGAGGAACACAGTGCTAATTATTCTCATCATCTGGGGCAATAGTATTCTGAGTAGTCTATCCAACGCCCCATGATTTATGAGATATTCCAAGCTTACTGGTAGGAAAAGACACTCTACTTGGCCCTGTGTGAGTAATGATACAATTCCCTCTAATATATATTTTTAACATATTATATAGTTTCCCCTTTTCAAGTGTACAACTCAATGATTTTAATGCCAAGTTGTGAAACCATCACCATAAATCAGTTTTAGAATATTTTCATCATACTAACAAGATTCTTCATGGCCATTTGCTGTTAATTCTTGTTCTCTGCCCAAGGCAATGACTAAGCTGTTTTCCTATAGATAGCTGCTAAGATCACACATGTGTAAGTCTTTGTGTAGGTGTGTGTTTCATGTCTCCTGAATAGACACTTGAGTGGAATTGCTGAGTCATAGCACAAATTTATATTTAACTTTTGAAGAAACTGCCAAATGGTTTTCCAGTGTGGCTGCAATTCTCACAAGCAACGTATGAGGGTTCCTGTTTCTCCATATCCTTGCCAGCATTTTTATTGTATGTCTTTTTTACTATAACCATTCTAGTGGGTGTGGAGTGGTATAACATTGCATTTTTAATTCACATTTCCTTAATGCAATGTTGATCTTGTGTTTATTGGCCATTCATATGTTTTCTTTGGTAAAATGTCTACAGAAATCATTTGTCTATTTTTTTTAATTGAGTTATTTCCCTTCACATTATTTAAGAGATTTTGTTTTGTTTTGTTTTTGTATAGTCTGGATACAAGTCTCTTGTCAGATGTGTTTTGCAAATAGTTTCTCCCAGTCCAGTCCATTGTCTTCATTTTCCTAATAGTATCATTCAAAGCACAAAAGTTTTGAATTTTTGATGAGTTCCAATTTATCCATCCCTTTAATACTTTTTGCTGGTTTCTTTCTCAAGCTCAATTAGTTTCTTCACATGCATGTGCTAACCAGCACCTTGATAAATACTGAGGGGGACCCTCTGCATATCTCTTCTCTGGAACTTTGTTCTGTGAGCCTGTTTTATTCTCCTCTGAATTTCAAGTTATCTCCTTAACTCAGAGTATTTTCCTGGTTCTTCCTAGGTTCCTCCTCTCTGCACTGTGTTCTGGAAACTCTCTAGTCCATAAGCTGTAGATGTAGACAGCTCAGTTCATTTGCTTTCTGTCTTTCAAGAACCTTTGTCTTTTGTTGCCTGATGTCCAGTTTATTTAAATATATATTTCTGTTAATTTAATTTATTATTATTATTTATTGTTCTATGTTGGAAGATAAATCCAGTCTCTGTAACTCCGTCTTGGCCAGAAGTGGAAGTCATATCATGGAGATGACCTTTAGGCTGAGATCTGAATGCTAGAAGGTGCAAAGACATATGAAGTTCAAGGGAAAACTGAGAGGTAAAAGGCAAGAAGGACCTAACCCTGGTCTAGAAAGAACAAACTTGCCAGAGGAAAGGCTCTGGGTGGGAACAACTGTGATGTGTTTTAGAAACAGACTGGAGTGTTTGAATCTTGTTGCTGGAGGAGAAGATGAGGTAGGGAGGTTAAGGGAAGAACATGTACCCTACAACCCGGGGTAAGGTGACTGGATCTCATTGGAAGTGCAATGGATGCCATTGGAATCCTGCCCCCTGCCAGACACAGTCCCAGTCTATGGCCCCTTGGGTTCAGTGGTAGTCTGAATTCCTCCTTGACCTTTTGACTTTGGCACTCTCGGGGATGCTCATCTTTCTTCACTCACTCTCTTTATATTGCTCCTATTGCCTTGATAATAAAACTTCTCCATCTTTCAGCCCTTAAGGAACACTAAGAAGACCAGGCCATAGCCAAAATACTTCCCATTCTCACCCTCTATGCACACACAGATATGTACATACATACACACACACCACGATGGGGAGAGGGTAGTTTCAGATAAGGCAGAGAATGTAGGCGAAAGTAATCGAGGAAATCTTTTTCTACACCACCTTCTCCAAAGAAGCATCTCCATGGAGAAGAGAAGCATAAATGGCAACAATCAGTCCTGACCTGGACCACTTTGTATCTTCTCTTAGGATTTCTTGTAGACTAACCGGGGATTTGGAAATTTGGATAAAACTGAAATAATTGACAACAATAGGAATTATTATTATTGTTATTCTAATGCATTCACTTTATTACCTCTCCTGGGGAGAAAATTGTTAGATGCTTGGTATCTGGAGCAGAAAGGAATTTACCCTGACGAGGTATTTTTTGTGAATTTGTTTTCTTTGGTGTGTGATGACTGGGATTGCTTCTTAACAGTCTTCTGATGTTTGACAAGATCTCCAAGCTATAATTGTACCACTGCTGGTTGGAAAATTTTATCCCTGTCAATTTTATTCCTTTAGTTATATTTTGCTAATAAAAACGTCAATACACAAAACACATTTTGTTGCCTTTTTCTTTTCAAACCCAGTTTGCGTCTCATCACAGTTTATGACTGTTTCTGCTAAAGATTTGCAACTTTCTGACTATCCCCTTAGAAGTCTTCAGATTCAAAGAATACCCAGTAATATGTGTTCTGCTAATTTTAAAATGTGGGTTCATTACAAGTTGAAATAATTGTGGACTTTATATTTTCCACACAATGTATTTTAAGTGTCCAGATGCCCATGAATCTAGATATTGTGTGCACATAGATGACACCAAACTCAAAAGTTCTAAAGTACAGTCCCCTGCCTGTGGGAGTGGCCTGTTAGCTATCATGTGTTTCCAGACCCATCTCTTACCATTTATTGCATCCATCTTGCATCTTAGCAAGTTGGGTATATAACCCACAGAGATACCAGGAGACATGTGATTTAAGGGGCATGTCTGTCACCAGGAAGCTGCAATATAAAGGGCAGGGAGAAAAGAAGAAGGAAGGAGGGAAGGGAAGAAGGGAGGAAGGGAAGAAAGGAAAAGAAAAAAAATAATGTTAACGGTGATGAGTCATTTAAACACTGTGTGATCTGGTGACTTCAAATAGTAAGAGAGAAGCCATAATTCTTTGTTTCTCTGGTCCAAAGAATGCCTTCTTCTCTACCTGGTGGAAACAGGCTTCTCAAGATCCAATTTACTTCGGGCTTGTCACTTTCTATCCTTGAGAATAACTAAGTTTATAAAGATCCCCTTGCCTCCAGGGTTTCTTAATCATGATAACTGGTATCACCACCCCTCCCCGCTCCTCCCCACCTCCACCAAAGCCCATTTCTTTTGTGCCCCCCAGGATAGAATAACTTTTACAAGGCAATCTGTTGTAATCCCATCAATTTTCCTTTGTGAATGCTGGCCACAGAGTGGCACATCCTCTGAGGGTCACTCAAAAGGACTTATTCCTACAGAACTTGGATTTCTCGTGTCCCTGTAACGCAGACTGCAAAACCCAGGGCTGCTTTTGTTTACAGTTCTGTTCAGAAGTCATCACCAATAACGTGTGCAGGACGTGAGCAGCCGTTTAGTTTCCTTTATTCCTCTCTCTGAATTCTCTTTCTTGACTCATTTTGAGTTTGAAAAATGGATCAGAGTAATGGTCAAAATACCAAAAGGTCGAACTGACGGATGGACCCTGCTTGTTCGGAGCGTACCCTGTATCGTTTGAGGCTCACTGACAGTGAGATGACACAGAGTTCTCAATTTGCTTCAAACGGTGCTCAGACCCTTCTAAATCTGAAAAAAAAAAAATCTGGCTTTTCATTCTTCAGCGACAATGTGAATGCCGTACAATGTTACTGTTTATGATGTATTTTATCATTCTGATGAGTTTAATGTAGAGACCAGTAGATTTCTCTCAGTCCTGTAAAAGGCCTACTTCTGAATTAAGCCTGTTCTTGTAGAAGTCAATTTTGTGACAATAAGAGGACCTTAGACTCTCAGAATTGGGAGTGTCTTAAACTCTGCCTGGTCTTGTACCAACATCTCTGGTGTCAGAGAACTCGTTCCTTCCCGTTCCATCCCTGCATTGTTTCCTTTAATAGAAGACGTTCCCTCATACTGGACTGGTATCTACCTCCCAATATTCTCCATATTCTATGCCCAGAATCCAACAATCCCTGTAATTTGGTCCCAATATTTTTCAGTGCTTGTCTAAACTCACTTTTTTCCCCACCCCTTAGCTCCAGTCAAACTGCTTCCAACTGGGTGTCCCCAGCTGTGCCAAGTGACTTGCAGTCCCCAAGCTTTACTCCGTTGTCTTTGTTGCCTGTGGTTGGCTGGATCCTGTTCCCCTGCAAAGATCACCACGTCCCCATCCTTGAAATCTGTATCTTACTCTACATGACAAAAAGGACTTTGCAGATGTGAGGAAGTTAAGGACCTTGAGATGGGCAGATTATTCTGAATGATCCAAGTGGGCACAATTTAATCACAAGGGTCCTTGTAAGAGGAAGGCAGGAGGGCCAGAGTCAGAGAAGTGGGGCTGACAGCAGAAGCCTAGGGAGAAGGAGACATTAAGTAGAAGCCGAGATAAAAGAGGAAGATGGCAAGATGCTGGGCTGCTGGTCTTGGGGATGGAAGGAGGGGCCAGGGAGTCAAGGAAAGCAGGCAGCCTCTAGAAGCTGGAAAATGCAAGGAACAGGTCCTCCCCTGGAAACCTCCAGAAGGAACACAGCCCTGCAGGCATGTTGATTTTATTTTATTTTACATTTATTTATTTGTTTTTGGCTGCATTGGATCTTTGTTGCTGTGCACAGGCTTTCTCTAGTTGCGGTGAGTGGGGGCTACTCTTCGTGGTGGTGCACGGGCTTCTCGTTGCAGTGGCTTCTCTTGTTGTGGAGCCCAGGCTCTAGGTGCGCGGTCTCGGTAGTTGTGGCTCGCGGGCTCTAGAGTGCAGGCTCAGGAGTTGTGGCGCACGGGCTTGGTTGCTCCGTGGCATGTGGGATCCTCCCGGACCAGGGCTCGAACCCGTGTCCTCGGCATTGGCAGGCGGATTCTTAACCACTGCACCACCGGGGAAGTCCCCACGTTGATTTTAGGACTTCTGGTCTCCTGAACTATAAGATAAGAAATTTGTGGGGTTTTTTAAAACCTTTAAGTTTATGGTAATTTGTTACAGCAGCCAGAGGGAACGAAAAGATGCAAAGATGCTGTCCTCTCTTCATTCTACCTACTGCATCCTCCTCATCCTGCCAGGTCCAGCCTTTCTTCATGCCTTCGATCTGAAGTAATAGACCTCCCTCTTCGACTATAACAATTATTGCCTCAGATACATTCAGTTAGAACAAAAATTGCACTGAATCGCTCACCCTCTTAACCTATACGTGAAGACTACTGTAAGTACTCGGTTTACTCAGCTTTTTCATATTTTTGTGGTCTTCACAACTTGATTATAGCCTCTCTGAAGACAGAAACTCTGAATTTAATTCTACCTTGCCAGTTCCCCTGGAAACAAACCCAAGACCTTAATAAGTGTGATTCATCAATTTCTGTTCTTTCACCTCAGTCACATCTTCCACCAGTTGATACATGAAGAGTGCATTTTTATATGATAAGAATATAACCTTTACATCCTAGGTTTTCACCCAGGATATTTTAGCCAATGTGCTTAATGATACTTATTCACTGGTTACAGGCTTACCTTTCTCTCCTCTACACGCTGCAGGGAATCTTCATCACAAGGATTTTACAAATACTACTCTGAGCTCTGACTACTTGCATTTCTTCTTTTCACTATTTTGGTGACTCTTCTATCAATTAATTCTTCATTTTTCTGAGAAATCCCTTTGCTTTTTCTTTTTTTAAAAAATAAGAATCTATGATATACGGAATTCAAACGTATTGCACTTCTTTATTAACTAGAGTCCTGTCAAACCCACAGAAAACCAAAACGTAATTAAATTTCACAATACCTTAAAACAAGCAGCAAACAAAAGAATGCATTGAAATGCTCCATTTCACTTCTAGCTGTGTATCAGTGGGTGCATTAAGGGTTAGTAAAGGCAGTTTTGCTTTTAAAGGCAGGTGTTGGACAAAGAACTTCCTACAGACAAAGGACCACAAAACCAGAACCACCATCAGTTTAAAATAATTCAATTAAGCAGAAGTCACCCTATAAATAAACATATTGAACTGCCCGCGGAATACCAGAGTAATGATTAATAGAGTGTTTCCATATCAAAATTAACCTGGTTTTTAACATCTGCATTATTATAGTGTGGGCATGTCCCTGGCTGACCATGTTCGTTTTTGCTTTACAAACACATATTAAAAGTGTACTCCATTATGCAAACTTTTATGCATGTGCATAATCTTTGCAGTAATGTAATTTATTTAGGGGAAACCATAAAAAACTTATGCCCTCTTTATATTCTGCTGATTTAAAAAATATGTATCCCCATCTCTACCTTGAACATGTTCATTTACTGGGATATAAATTTTGTTTTGCTGTTATGGGTTTCACAGGACCCCCTGGAGACAAAGTATAGTTCCATGACCCTCTAAAACTTAATTTTTTTCTTTTAATGCATTTCCTTTGTTGTTGTTGTTGTTTTAGGGAAATAAATGCAGCTCGTCCTCGTGTCTTTAACGCGTCCACACTGTTATCCCAGGACAACCCTGACATCTCTTTTCTGTCTCTCGCTCCAGCCAGCACAATCGTCTCTGACTTCATTGCCGGCCTTCAATAAGGACAGTATGTGTTGTGTAGCAGCTGCAAAAGACTTCACAAATGCTGGCTGACGAGAAGTGACAGCCCTGTATATCTCTCACTGGCATTGACAGCTGACAGATGGATACCACTCACACACAGAAAAAAAGCCCCCAGGACGATTCGCCAACATTACTCTCTGTTCATAGGGCCACATTTGATTGAGCGCTGCTCAGAATAATAAACCCTTGCTGATCCGCCACTGAGCCCTTCTCGCTCACACAATGCCCTGGGTTTTTTGTTGTGTTTTTTTTTCTTTCTCTAAAACATGAACAAACATATACATCGAAGCTCTGTTTTGTGGATTATTTTCTTTCAATTTTGGTTTTGAAAAGGGATAAAGAAAAAAAAGAGGAGAGAGGGAAAGAAAAAGCAGAAGAGCCCCCAACATTTGTGACTTTCAGACAGAGGGAGCGATCCATGTATAATGGCACAGAACCCTGCCTGGGCTTTGGTCCTTAGTAATTCCTTCATCTCTCCAACCTGTTTGTTATTATCCTTTGGATTGTTTTCATTTCCTTCCATAAATCAGCCCATCTTTAAAAGCATCACTGCTTGGTTAGTTGAGAGACAGTGACATAAAACTGGACAGGAGAGAGGCGTGTGGATACAAAGGGGGGGGAGGGAGGAGGAGGAGGGAGGGAAGGATAAACAGAAAAAGGTGTCCCTCTGCCAGTCGTGTGTATGGATGGTAACGGCAGAGGAAGAACGGAAGTGAGAATGGGAAAAACTTCCAACCTTTTTTCGTGGGTTTGAAGATAATTTCTGTAGCTTTTGCCATGGCTCTTGTGTTGCCTTAAACTACCCGATTAAGTGCACCAGGACCTGGGTGTACCCTGGAGCCCTCTCCCCTGGGATGGAGCAGGCCCTGTGAAGGCACCCCTTCCGACTGAAGAACTAGAGTGGGAACAGAAGATGCATTCTCCACAAGGGGAGAATCTGAAAACCGACAGCCCCAAGATAAGAAAAGGGAAGACCCACATCAACACAGCCTGCAAAGGCAGTTTGTAGTCTGCAGATGAGCTCTTAGCACACAGTAGGGAATAGATAGGGCTGATTTGCATTTGGATTCTTTGGTAAGTTAAATTGGAGCATTTTAGGGTGTTCAGGTCATTTGATGCTTCTGTCCAACAGCACTGTAAACGCCCATGGTGGATCGTGAGGCCGCACACCACCGCGGTTTCCCCGCATCCTCTTCTGACCCGGTCCCTGGTTAAGCTGTCCCCATCTTATAGCTCACGGTGTCCCCTCCTCCAGTTACCATCTCAGTACTACAAATTTTGGCAACGTAGAGGTTCTGAGAGCGAGGTAGTTGGGTGCTGAAGTCTTCCTACTCTGATGGTTCCCATGGTTGCCATAGAAACCACAGGCTGGGCTCCCACAAGGCATTCCATCTCATCCTGGTACCTGGGGATGTGGCCCATGTATTTATATAGAGAGTCATTTCCATGCTCTACTACATGGGGAGGGAAGAGGGGTCAGTTCCCCTGGCCTGGGGGTCTTCAGCCGCCAGCCCACTCCGGATCTGCTGACCACGGAGGGTCACTACTTAGATGAAGGAGACACAGCAGGTTAGGGTTTTTAAGCAACCCTAATGTGGGGAGAAAATCCTGTTTGTTTAATACAGCCTGGAGGGAAAACTGTTCTCCTGAAATAATCTCCCTTCTATGCAAGACAAGTCCCAATTTCCACTAACCAGTAAGAGTCTGTGTGTGTGTGTGAGGGGGTTCTGTGAACCAGGAGGGAGACACACGTGGAGGAGAGAAGTACAGCCAGGAGTCTGCATTTCTGCTTCTTGTTCTCAGAAAGAAGAAAGCGCCTCAGTCGCCAGCAATGATCAGGGTGGCCATATTTGCAAATATGAATGAACGAACAGTATTTTCAATCTTGAAAATCAGTTCAGTGCCCTCTGTGCCTAAGTGAGCTCTCCTGAAGTAACAAGTCTAGGTTTGCAAAGGGTCCCCCAGTGATGCCACTCGCTTTCACAGCACAGTGTTCTGTTTCCCTGTTATTATTATGGGGTCTGGTGTCACTGCACAAAGTAACCCAGAGTGTGCTTTCAGCACCCATGTCTCTTAGCAGCCAAGGGTTCCTTCCCGCAATGCCCGTCCTTCCAGAATGGCCTCTTGATGAAGGATCGGTAAGCATTTTACAAAATCTCCACTAATGAAGTTTTGCGTGTCCCACAAGGCAAACAGCGCACATGACGTCTGCTGTGCGCTGTGCTCTTCAAAGCAGCAGACACAACGTTAACTTATGCAAATCACCTAATTTGTCTCTCGTAACTTCATAAAAACTTCCCAGAATGGAAATTTCCCAAGTGGATCTTGGCGAGAGGAAGTTTCTAGCAAGAGTAAGCAAGGAATAAGAGAAAGAAAGAGAAAAAGGATCACTTTCACTTTATGGTTTCTGTTCCTTTCAATTAAATAAAAGCAGCGAAGTGTGCAAAACTGGATTTTTGCCATATTACTCAACCTGAGGGGAGCATGATGTAAAGTTGCAAAAACTGTGAAGGGTGTACCATTTAGGAATTAGCAATGTTTTCCCTCCATAGAATGTGTTTCCTTGGATATAATCTTTTTTTGAGTCAATATACCCAATCTGCTTACACGATATTTGAACTCTGTAGGTGTGGACCCCAGCTTTGGATGGGGGTGTGTGTGGTGGGTTCCGTCTGAGTCTTGGCCTGAGCCTGGTCCATTCTGCTCCTGCTGCCCACGGCAGTGGGGTCACCCATTGTTCAGAATCCCCAAAACATGATGCAAGCCGAAGGGTCCACGTCTAAAATAACGGGAGCCGATATCCATGGAGCGCTCCCTGCGCCCCAGGCCTGTTGCAAGTGCCTTGGTGCGTTTGCATTTGAGCTGCCCATCAGCCCTGCGAGCCGGGCACTACTGCTGTCCCCAGTTTGCAAACAAAGGAACTAAGACACAGTTTCTCCAGGTCACACAGTAGGTCCTGGAGCTGGTTGCTCCCCAAGCAGGCAGCTCTTCATCGCCATCCCGTACTGACTCTGTTCCACAAGATTTTTCCATGCGACACAGATTTGAAACGTTATTAATTGTGTTGATAATTAATCATTACATTTGATGTAATTTGTATTAATTAATAATTAATGTTCTAAGTCCTTCCTCCCTCCAATAATTATAAGACCAAATGAAAGTAGGCTAAAAATTGAAAGAAAAGATAATAGGGAGAGTCCCAGGAAAATTGAGGGAGGGAAGGGTGGATGGGGCGGAGGGAGAGCCGGGAGGGCTGACAAGGGGGCGGAGGGGAATGAAGGAAGGAGAACACCTGTTTTCTCACCTTAGTGACCTGGAGAGAGAACCAGGATGGAGGAGGTGGGGGACCCAGGGACGGGACGCGTGACTGCTCCCCGGACTCTGCTGAGAGCACGGCTCAGGTCCCCATCCCTCCGGGAGATGAGCAGCTGCGTCACCCTGCCGGGACCCCAACCTCAGGCCCAGCGCCAGGCTTGTCTTGTCTTCCATGATGTGAAAACACCCCCCAGCTCTGCCCGCTCGTTAGAACTGCGGAAGTGCTGAATAGCGAGGTCTAGTTGGAATTGATCTTGGGATAAACGCAGTCTAACAAGCTTGAGAAAATGTTGCACAGCCCACAGGAGGGCTCCCCATCTTCCCGGGGCTGGGGGACCTTCCTCCTGGGCAGGAGCAGTGCCCCGCAAGGCCTCCTTGGTGTCTTCCCCCACCCCGCCCCGCCTCAGCTGCTGTCTCACAGGCCCAGCCTCGCAGTGAAGGGCCGGGCCCAGTCCTGGGAGGAGTGAGAGTCATGAAACATCCTCTCAAGAGCCAGTCAAGCTTAGGAGCGAAATTCCTCTGGGGACCCTAATGAGATGACTCATTACACGCTTTGCGAGGAATGCCCGGCTGCCTTACCACGTTTGCGAGCTCGGCTTCTCGGGCCTCTGTGCTCCTGGGTGCAAGACTGGGGTGGCGTGGGGCGGTGATATTGGCCTCCATTCATCATGCGCTGCTCCCCCAATTCACCACGGGTGAATCATAGCCAAAGTGAAGAATCACAGAATTATAAGGGTTACAGACCCATTTTACAGTTGGGAATAATAAAGCTCAGAGACTAAGAGCCTCCACCCTCACTTTCCCAAATTCCAGTACTCCCCTTCGTTCCTGACCACAGTTCAAATGCAGTCATGACAGCTTTCTGGGCGCCTGAGATAACTGTATCCCCAGTCTCCTGGCTGCCTCTTCCCGGGAAGGCCCGGCAGTCAGTCCACTGGGGTGTGGACCTGCTGGTCACACAGCAACCTCCTCCTGTGCTGGACCGCAAGCTCCTGCGATCACGTTGGGTACCAGAGCAGAGGTGTTATCACAGGCCTGGGGATGCTGAAGCGGATGGGACCGTGAACTACCTGCTGCTCCTGGGAAGTGCCCCGTTCCTGATCCGATCACTTCCCCTGGGGGGCGACCCACCCCAGAGTCTTCGGAATCCAAGGTGCTCCTGGGCGAGGGCTCTGGGTTTCTTTGCCACCACAGTTTGAGGCTTTTAATTTTAATTGATGAAGAACAAGGGCATGGTAAAATGAGGCTATAACATATATACAAATAGGCATGTTTATACATTTCAAACCCTACCGAGTGGGGGATTGTGACATAAAGCTGACGCTTCATTTGTGCAAATTTGCTTTCTGTTTGTCATGGATTCTTAGATACAAAGCAGATTCCAACGAGACTTTGAGGAGGAGAACAGAGCAGGAAATGAGTTCCACTCCCTACCATCATCCTTGTTACCGTGGACAGAACTTCACCAAAAATAGGAAACAGCCTCAGACACCTCAGTCATTTCCAGCTATCCTCCCATTTCTTTGCTAGTTTCAATTCATAGGTTAGAAGGCAGGAGAATTTCGTCAAAAGGATGTCAAGAAATTTTCAGGGAATAATTCTGTGTTCAGCAGTCCCTTTGAATGGAACTTAATATTATTCATTACAGAGCAGAGATAATCTTGTGAGCCTCACCTCACATGTTTATTGTAAGGATTAAGTGAACTAAAATCAGCTTCTCTGGGAACTAAAATCAGGTTCTCTGTGCGAAAGTTCTCTGTAAATGGTAAAGCGCTATGCAGATGTTCCTATATATGATATTCAAGTAAATAAGAAGGGATTGCTTTTTAAAGAAAGAAACCGATTCTTTTCTACTAGCACTCTATAGGCCAAAAGATTGTAGATAATCATGGATTAATTGTAAGCATAAAGAAGGAGACTGAAAAAAAAAAAAAAAAAGAAACAACCATATCAGAGCTATGGCTTCAGGGCAAACTCCGGTGCATGAACGCTGAAATGTTTTCTGTTATCAGAGATCCTTTTCTGGCACCTGAAATTATTCCTTTCATGTCTGATACTGAAGAACGAAGCAGCAGTGCTCCCTGGAGATGAGCGATGGGTGCCGTGGTCTCATAACATATTGGCAGCCGATGCGGCGCCCGTGTACACCTGTCACTCAAGGGCGCAACGCGCGGATGAGGCTGGAAGCTCCGGTTCAGACGCGGGGGCCCTCCCTGCCCCACCACACCCGGTGCCCTGCGCGCACAGAGATGCGCTCCGGCCGCCCTCCCGCCCACCGCCTGGCACGGCTGTGGAGGCCACACGTGTTGCTCACGAGTCTGCGTGTCAATACCGGGAGCTTGTGCTGGCAGGTCTGCGGGGCGGCCTGGGAGCAGACGTGTGGCCCGGACAGGCAACTGTGCTGCTCGCGGGTTCCCAGACACCTCCAGCTCCCGTCCCAGTCATTTCCTTCCAGCCTGAGTCAACTATATTCTCTCAGGCACAAGAGGAGGGGTGGATTTCTAAATGGGGGGAACATTTTCCTAGTTTTTTGCTTAGACAGTAAAGACCTCAGCACGTGGTTACTTAAAAGCCATCAAAGAGATCGAGAAAAGCCACTAAGCCTCCTTGTTATTCCAAAAACAAGTTACATTATGGATTCAGTGATGAACTTCTGAGAAGGCTTGGGAATGTCACCCTTTTTCTGAACTCTGGTTCCAGAGCAGAGATGCAGGAGTGGGCAGGTGGGTGACGTTCCCCAGGTGAAGTGGATCTGGCCCCATGCCATGCCTCAGTGTACTCTAGGGTCCACAGAGTCTGAAAATGAACTTGTGTCTCTCTTACTATTGTTGTTATCATTAAGATATCCAAAATAATCCAATTTTTCAACCTAAAATCAGTTCACAATGAATTTTCCCGTGGGTTCACTCCACCAAAATTCTTCCCAAATCCCTACTTAAAATGTAGGTTTTGATCTTATTTAAAAGGCCAAAATGACTTCAAATTTCTTCTTCCATTTTTTTCTCCATCCAGGCCCCGGGGAACCGAGGGTTAAGTTATCTGTTTGCTTGGTGAGAAAATCCAGAAAGACAGAATCTGAAGGCTTATATTTACCTTTTGTAACCAAAGTTAAGAGGTCTGTAAACTATCTTCCTGAAGGCTTGAATTTAAGTACCCCATTTTTTTCCTATGCGCCACACTCAAAATATACTAAAAGTATAGCTAATTAGAATTCACAAAGAATAATTTTCATTGTACCATGAACACTATACACAAAAATGTAGGTTGTATGAGTGTGTGTATGTGTGTGTGTGTGTGTTGTGTGTGTGTGTGTGTGGATGCTTCAACTGGCATGCTGGTAAAAAGAAAAAAAAAAAAAAGACCCTACATAGATTCCAGCAGGGGAGAAAGCAGAGAGGGAGAGAGAAGGAGGGAAAGATGAACTTGCCATTTCTCCAGTAATTAGCTGTACCAGGCCATCTGGGAGTTCCTAATCTCATTTAACCTTCACTATGACCTTGGGAAGTTCGGTGTCAGTATCCCTCATTTACAGATGAGGAGACTAGTCAATGGCCCAGGTCATACAGTTAGTGAATAACAGAGCTGGTTTATGAAACCAAGTCTCCTAACCCAAACTTGCAACCCATTTCATTCTATCTGATGAATACAGGCCTAGTTTACTTGGGGGAAATGAACTTTGAAAAGCACCACGCTTCCTGCTCACGTAGGACTGTAGTAAATAACGATAACCCAAATAATGGTCCCATTTCCTTCCTTCGTCTCAGGGCCACGTTCTTTCATCCTGGGAAAGAAGAGGTCCCATTCTGAAAGTGTGTGAATCACATGGTATTGACCCTGGGGTGCTGTCATAGATCTTGTCACCTTGATTCTTTCAGCCTGGTTCCCCTGGAGAAATTCTCAGTCCCTCATCCCTCAGCCCAATCCACCCCTGAAGAACCGAGGTTCAGGAATCAAGGGACTGAGTAACGGGGCACAGATGCTGGGTCCAGACCAGACCCAGGTGACGCCACCTGCCCCCTCCTGTGGCTCCGTAGCCGTGGCCGAGTGGGGGTGTGGCAGAGGAGGGGCTTCAGAAGGTAAGTGATCCAGCCTGTCACACCCTTGATAAGAGGCAACAGCTGCAGACCTAGTCTCCATCGCTTAGCTTCTCATTTGTTCTTTCTCCATGTGCAGCCCATGGTGAATATAGATTTGAATTTGCTCCAAGCAGATGTGGGCATTTGCCCTGTGATCTGAGGGGTTACTCATAGTTTTCCACCCGGCAGATTAAAAAAAAAAAACAAAAAACAAAAAACTAAGACAAGAGTAGCCGGTGCCCCTGGCAATTCTGTCCAGTTGTCAGACATCACGGTGATTCTCTGCCTTCCCGGTGGAAGCAGCGTGCGCCCGAGGGCTGGGCTTGCATGTATAATGATGGAGCTGGGTTTGCAGATACTGATGTTGGGAAGGCTGACGGGACGGAGAGTTCCCAGTCACTGCAAGATGCAAATTGAGGCCAGGATAGAATTCAGGGTCTCAGTGATAGAAGAACGTGAAAGATTTTACAGAGCAAACCATCGAGTTTAATTCCCAGGCTGATCTCAAAATAGCATTTTTTTTTTAATGTGGGAAATATCAGAATGAGTTCAAATCCCTTCATCTCAAATTCGTAGATGCATCACATTATTGAATCATTTGTCCATTTTTATAAGCTGATTTACGGGACCCGTAATGTGATTCATCACACCATCTTGTAAATAAATGCGACACTTCATTAAACAAGGTAATCAAATTTAAGCAGTTCTGCTTTTGTGTTAACCACCGAGACCTTTACGTTTGTTTCCATTGCTCTGGAGACCCTCCTACCATAATGAATGCAGATTCTAGGAAAAACGCATTGGGTATTTCCTTAGGGGTGGGAGAGAGTGCTTTTGCAAACAACCAATAATGACATTAATAACAACCAGCAATTTGCTGTAATGAAGCATTTTAATATCTGGATTTTTTTTTTTGAAGGGGAGGAGGGCACATCGCTTATGTTCATTAGAATTGGAATGTTGGAACATCTTGGAGTATCTGTTATCGGGCTAAAAGAACACTTTCAAAGAGTGCATTTCAGGAGGAAATTTTTCATGCTATTTTTGTATTTGCCATCTGGAATGACACTGCAAGCTGGCCAACACAAGAATAATGTGAGATATTTCCATCACAGAGAGTTCGTTACGGATCCATCTGGGAGTGTGAGAGCGTCTGAACACCAGTCGGATAACTGTAATTACCCCAACTTTGACCTTCTTGGATGGTTCAAACAGCTTCGGAGCTATTAATGCTGGTTTCCCTGTGGGAGCAGACGATGTCTGAGTGATGTGCACGAAGGCGGTACCTGCACCGTGCAAAGTGTCACCAGGAGCGAGGACAGGGCGTTAGGTGACTGTGGCAGGACCGAGGACTGGACTTCCCATGGCTCCAATTGCAGTGAAGTCGCCTGAGACCCTGAGCCTCAAAGCGGCAGGCTCACACATATCCCTTGGATGCAGTGAACTCTCGTACCTGTTGATGATCAGTTTATTTTCAACCGATTAATGTCTAGTATAGTCTCAGAAATAAACATCCAAAACGTATGGGGTGAAGCATTTCACAGATCCTCCAACAGAGTCACCCCTCTATCTGGCTGAAAACATTTTGCATTTTCCAACCATAAAAGCATTAGCCTTGTTGTGAATTTACGTTGTCAATGCTGGTGAATTAGAAAGGCGCTTCTGGGAAACAGAAAAGATCTAACTATAATGGTTCCTTCAACCACTGGCTCAAAAGTTTTAACAGAAACAGAAATTTTTGAAAAATTTGAGAGTTGATTTTTAAGACAAAATAATTTAGAAACTTTGTCATCAAGATATTAAAAATCTGAAAGAAAAAGGGGCACATTCAAGCAATGTACTCCTTTCAAACATAGCATTGTGAAATTTCCAGATACTTTAAGATAATCTTAGGTGGAATTGTTTTTAAAATATATTCTATTCATTCCTGCTTTCTTAAACAGAGTGTAGAACATAGGTTCATGGCTATTGTTATCTATGTTATAAAATACAGTGATGACCTAGAAACTACATGTGTGTCTCGTCATTTGCCCCTATACCAAATGACACTAGACAGCTGATATTTCTTATTTATTGGGTGTGCTTTTAAAGGTTCTTTCCCTTTCACTTCTCCCTAAGGTCAAGGTGTTTGCCCACATTCTCCTTGTTCTTAGCATTTCCTGTTCCTAACATGCTGTGGTCTGGAAACAAGAAAATCAGCATGTTAGAGGGCAGAAGCTATAATTTTATCTCTCTTTGTGTCCCCAAACAATTAGCCTAGTATCTGGCCTATAGAAGAAGAATCAGAACGTATTTTGACAGACAGGCAAGAAATAAATAAGGAGTTTTCTGAGAAGTTAAGTGTTCACATCAGCCCACTGGATCAGGGTGCTGGTAAAATGACTCTACCATTGGGTGAGACCTCGTCCATTCCATCATGGCTCTAGGTCAATGGCTATAACTTTGGCTGGGTACACCTGGACCTTTTGGCTTTAACATTTGTTAAAGCTAAACAAGCAAAAACACATGAGTGAAAACAAGGCACAAAGATAGTGACTTTGTAAGGATAATAGAATGTCCAAGTGAGAAGACTATAAAAGACAACCAGAATGGAGAGATATCCAGTTTTACAAGAGCATAAAAATATAGCAGTGCTGTGACATATTATACCGCACAACACAATGCAATAGTGTGTTATTGTGCAGGGTATTGGTATGTACCATATTACTCTCATAAGCATCTTAGCTGAGCCCACAGGGGTGCCCAGCAGGGAAACTCTTCCATCTTGGTCCTATAACATCATCCTTTCCACCAGAAGCATTTTCTTCAAGTCCCAAGTTCATGTACCCTGGGTAGGCTTTTTTCTAGTATTAATATTCTCCCTCTCTAGAATTTTTTGTACTTAAAATGATTAAAATACTGTGGCTTAAAATACAAACCCTAGAGACAGAAAATGCATTCATTCATTGAGCACATGTTGGGTATCTCCTATGAGCCAGGCACTGTTCTAGATGCTTTGGGATTCTCCAGAGGTGGGGGAAAAAACAATATGAAGGTGGAAATCACTGTCTTCATAGAATTTACATTTTCTGGGGTGGTAGAGACAATAAATAATACACCAAATAATAAGTAATAAAACACTAGTGAACACATTATATCATATTCTAGAAGGTGGTGCACGATTTGGAAAAGAGAGCAGGGTATGAAGGGGGATCTTGAGTGTAGGGATGACAGAGCGAGTTACAATTTGGATGGGATGACCAGAGACCTGGAGGAGCTTGACGTGGGCTGTGCAGTTTCCTGGGGAAGGGCATTCCAACCAGAGCGAGCAGCCAGTGCAGGACCCTGAGGAGCTTGCCGGGTAAGCTCATGAAACAGCGAGAATGGATCCAGAGGAAGGCATGAGGGCAGGAGCGGGAGGAAGTGTGGACAGAGAGAAGAGGGTTAGGAGTCACATACACCACTGGAAGCCTTCACTTGTGCTTTGCAAGAGGATCTGGCTTCTGTGTCAAGGATACTAAGAGGCTGAGGGGAAAGAGTGATGGAAGGGGGGGCAGTGAGAGGGGGTTAGTTGCTGGTATGTATGGAACATGTAGGGGACTGGGTTTCTTTGCTGATGGACTGGTTGTGAAGTGATACAGGAAGGAGTGGTCAAGACCGGCCCCACGTGTCTGTCTGACCTCGGCACCTGGAGCGATGGAGAAGGGGAGATGGTGGAGTTGAATGTGGTTTTTTGGGGCCATGGGGTGGGAGCGATCAGAAATTCCATTTTGGATAGTCAAGTTTGAAGTGTCTTTTAGTCCTGAGAGTGGAGATTTTGAACTGGCAGTTCAGTGGAAGTCTAGTGTTCAAGAGAGAGGTCTGGGCAGGGCACATAAATTTAGGAAGTTTGGAAGATTATGTTTAAAGCTGAGCAATGGCTACTATCACCGGGGTGTGAGCTTGAGGAGGGAGGGGAATTTCCCATACACCCACATACACCCCCCAATCCCCACCCAAGCACGCCTTCCCCGTTATCAACATCTCCCACCAGATTGAACCTATGTTGATATGTCATGATCACCCAACGCCCGTAGTTGACATAGGGTTCACTCTTAGTGGTGTGCGTTCTGTGGGTTGGTACAAATGTATAATGACATGTATCCAATCATGTAGTGTCATACGGAGTACTTACACTGCCCTAAAATCCTCTGTAACTTTGCCTAGTCACACCCTGCCCCAAATCCCTGGCAACCACTGAAGGTTTAAATGTCTCCTTAGTTTTTTCTTTTCCAGAATGTCTTATAGTTGGAATCATACATTCCGCAACCTTTTCAGATTGGCTCCTTTCACTTCCTAATTTGCATTTAAGATTCCTCCACGTCTTTTCATGGCTTGATAGCTCATTTCTTTTTATCACTGAATAATATTCCATTGTCTGGATGAATCACAGTTTATTTATCTATTCACCTACTGAAGGACATCTTGGCTGCTTCTAAGCTTTGGCCCAATAGAATTTTCCTTTTGGGGAAGTACAAATGCCAGGTTTAAAGTAGAAGTGGGACTGCTGCTCAATATCCTGTAATAACCCAAATGGGAAAAGAATTTGAAAAAGAATAGTTACATGTATATGTATAACTGAATCACTTTGCTGTACACCTGAAACTAACACAACATTGTTAATCAACTATACTCCAATATAAAATAAAAATTAAAAATAAAAGAGGAGTTGTCTTTTCAGTTTCCAATGCAACCTGCTTTGTGCCATACGTAGTCTCTGAAAATCTAGATCCAAAGGAAACTGCAACTGCTGCTAACCCTGCTCCCCTGGCATCTTGTAAAACCATCACGAAAGGAAATTGACTTTTCCTTTTTCCACATAATCCTAAGGTTTTGCAGTGTGGACCACAGTTTCCAAAACATAAGAGCTCTACCAACAATATTAGTGTGACTCCATGGAATTTTTTATTGGCCTACTGATCTGATCATTACATTAATAAATTTCCAACAATTAAAGTTTCTTATATTCTTTGAATAAATCCTACTTGGTTAAGAATGCTTATTATAAAAAGATGTAAAATTTCATTTTTCAAAGCTTCATTTAGACTTCCTGAGTCTATATTTAAAAGGGAGATGATTATTTAATTCTGTCTCTTTTATTTTTGTAGAATTTTCAACTGGTTTTGATATGTTATATGCTAAATTTAGAATATAAATTAAGCACTTGGTTTGTTTAAGCTATTTTTTAGTTCACATTTTAAAAAATTAATATTTGCACTTTTTAACATTGTTAACACTTTACTGAAATGGCTTGATGTATCTTGAATCCATTGTGTTACTTTTGAGATGTTCCATGACTTAAAATGTTTTTATTTTTATCTCATACTTGATTAGTAGTTTAATGAGTAGAGAATCCTGGCTCAGAAGTAATTTCCCCTGGTAATTTGAGGTATTTCTCCATTTTTTTAGCCTCCCAAGTTACTATTGAATAGTCCAATATCATTCTCATTCTTAGCTCTCTGCATAAATCACATTTTGTTCTCCTTCTGCAATTGTGTGGGGATATTCTCTGTTCCCATTCTTCTGAATTTCATGACACATTGTCTTGGGGTGAGGCTGATCTCATCCACAGTGCTAGGCACTAAGTGGGCACATTCAATCTGGACACTTATGTCCTTTAATTCAAAGACATTTAAAAAATTATTTTGTGGTTTATTTCCTTTCAACTCTCATTTTGTTTCCCTGGAACTTCATTCTAGAATTGAAGATTTGCTCAGATGTCGGAGCTCTTGAACTTGTCCTCTGGTTTCCTAGTTCTCTCAGTTTTCTTGTGTGTGTGTTTGTGTTTGCTCTGTTCTTTTGAGATTTCCTCGATTTTATTTTTCCATCCACTCACTAAGTTCTTAATGACTGCTATCATATTTTTAATTTTCAATACATCTTTTCTGACCTTGGAATGTTCTGTGTTTATTGCACCCTGCTCTTGTTTCATGAAAAGAATATGTTCTTTTGTCTCCCTGAGGACATCAGTAATTTCTTTTTAAAAATTTTCTTCAATCTCAATCTCTTTTTCATCCAGTATTTTTAAACTTTTGTTCATTTTGGTCTTTGTCTTTGAACACTTTCTTCAAATTTTTGTTCCTCCTTGGCTCATATTTAAGAGGGGAGCATTATAGAAGGGAGAGGACATTTTATGACAGACCTTTTATGTAGTTGGGACCAAGTGATGTAGTGAGACTCTGATCTACACCACCAGGCCATATTTCATTTCAGAAATGTTTCACCAGCTGTGTCTTTGATAGATATCCTCCTCCATTTATTTTCTTTCATTTTTCTTCAAAAAACCCATTATTTTAGGCTGGGCACCCTGTCACATCTGAAACTTTTCCATCTCTTAAAATTTTTGTTTTCTTTTTCTGTTTTCCCCTCTTGAACAACTTCTCAAAATTATTCTCCATATTAATAATTCAATTTTCTGGCTAGTATTAATTCTGACATTTACTGCCTACAGTGTATATTTTCTTCCTGGTGGAGACCTTTTGGTCCCTAGTAATCCTTCCATCCTTACTTATCTCCCATTTCCTTACATCCTGTTGTATTTATCTTCTAGCTTTAATACTCCACTCATATCTTAACTATACTACTGAAAAGATAGCAAAGAGTTTTCTAAAATTTAATGTTATTTCCTACTAGAAACCTATTGGTACATTCTGCTCTTACTCTTCCCATTCAGGACACTCCATTTCTCATCTCCTGCAGATGTATTTTTAAAACTTTACCACCAAACAGAGGGGTGGTCTGTGCAGACCTGCTCTAAGTCCCATTCTTGCTCATCTGAGTGTGGACTCCTGTTCTCAGCCTGGTCAGCTAGTAGATGTGTCCAGGTGAGACCCCCAGACTCTACGCATCAACTGTGTTCTTTAATCAAATTTCCCTGGAAGGGAGCCAGTAGAAACGCTTTCCAAGACTCAGTCTATAAATTGTCTAGAAGTTCTAATTTTTGTGTCATATTTGAGTCTCCATAGCATTTAGTGAGAATAAAGAATCAGCTGTGTTGGGAAATTTAAACAGACATCACTTTAAATGAAAAGGTAGATAAGTCCTACCTCACCTGCCCTCTATCCACTTTTCAAATTTCCAGAAATCCACTGCTTTGTGAAATAAGTCACACTCTGCAACGTTTCCCCATTTCTTAGGAAAACAACCTGCTGTTTTTATTTTCCCATCCATTAAGCAAGGGCGTGTTCATTTTCTGCACTTGGCTGTGTGTTCATTAAACCAATGACTGGCTTTGTTCCATGTCTTCCTGATGAAATGATGAGAAATGTGGTTCTGAGCTGACTGAATATACACGATGCCCTGTTCCTTGGTGACATTAATACTGCTATTATTTATTATTTACATATTTAATGACCTTATTGATATTATGCACTGTTAGTGCTACTAATTATAACACAATAAACATAATTTATAAACATAGTTTATGGGGATCTACATAATCAACCACTAGTGACAATGCCTGACAGAGCTGTAAACATTTCCCCCATGTTAGCACAGACTATTCTAAGAAAGAGGGCCATTGGCTCACAGAAAACCTTTTAAATAAGTATTTTAATGCATTATAAACAGATTGCAAGTAACGCGGGTGAAGATTGCTTCAAAAAAATCCAAATGATCATTTTATGAGAATGGCACGCTTCCCTGTCTCTGAAACTTCACAAAGTGTTCACAAAGATTCTCCTGTATAACATCACAGCAAGATTTATTGTGTGGAGTGTCAATTTAAGAACTGTGAGAATTCCAGGATAATATTATGGCCAAAACATAGAAGTGCCACAGGATAAAGGGAGGACATCTCTTGTCTCTGGGAAGAATGATGCTAGGTCATGAGAACATTTTTCTTGGATTCAAAGATAGAGAAAATGAGGAGTAGGTGCAGATCAGAAATGGACATAACTGAATAGGTCAGATTTCAGGTCATCTATTCAAGGGAGTCAAAAAATTTTGGATAAAACAAGCCTTGACCTGCTTCTCAACTCCTGAGTGGCAGTCACAAGGTTTTGGGTGATGCCACAGGATTTGGCAATAGAGGATAAAAATTTCCTGACTTTCTTCACCATTGAGGCTCATTGAGATTTAACATCCATATCTCATGTCAATGATATCTTATTGCTCATATGTTTAATCTGAAAAGGACAAAGTTTAACTAAACCAAATAATTTATTTCTAATAAAATTACATGCAATAGATTTCATCATGGAGAACCACACCTGATGTTGGAATCAATCTCGGCTTCATCTAATTGGACCTTATTTAAAGGTAAACCCTGCTTTTTCTCACTCGTGAAACGTGGGCATGGGGAAGCTGGCCAACAATGTCCATCCTCACTTCAATTGTTTGCTAGTTATTTCCGGGGGAGCTTGACTTCAGCTTTGCACTAACTGTGTACACGATTTAGAAGCATTCAACATGCCTACGCCAATCTCAACTAGCTTCTTTTACAGGGTACTTCTTTTCTGCTTTTTGATGCATCTTTTCTCAAAACATGCACACTTTCTGTCCACACCTCTTCACCCTTCAAGGTAGTTCTTTTTAGTTTAAATTAATATGCTTTCTGACAGCAAGACCTATGTTCCATTTCCAGGGAAAAAAATGTCTTTCGTGGAAAAGTGTGAAATATTCCTAAGTATTTAGGAATATTTGCCAGCTAACACTGCTCTTTAACCTTAAATTTTATTCCAAATGTCTTTATGTTCTTGAACCCATCCTAAACATATTCATAACAGTAATTTGGACTCTCCCCCATCCATATCCCTAACATTCTCCAATACAAAACAGGATAAATGAGATTCCCTTGATACAGATTTTCTTACCCAACCCCCAACTGGATCAGTTAAGGGTTCCAAAACTGAGATGCTTCTTGCAATCTATACATATATTTGATATAGTTATGTTCAGTTTTCCTCTTCACATTAATTCTTTTCTTATATCCACAGAAAAGCCTATATTTGATTCACGAATCTTAGAATGGAGTGAATAGGATAATTTACTTCCCAGGCTTTATTGAAACTCTTAAATTGTGAGGGGAAAAAAGTCACTTTGTTTTAGTTACTAAAAATTATTCATGAACTAGTGTAGCTACTCTGAACACATCTTATAAAAGTAGTTTCTAGCTAGAATCACTTGAAGGGAATGTGCCATTCTACAAATATGTGGGCAAACCAGAACATTAATATTCTTTGTGCTGGCAAGCATTATTTTCCATTTCTATGGAAAAGATGCCAAGGGGGGTGGGGAATATAAATATTCCCAAGTATTGGGTTGAACCATACAAAAATGCTAATATTGGATCACATTTTTACTCACAAAAAAGCAATTTCATGCGACTCAGTCCAATATCGAAGCATTAATGGTGCATTCTAGACACAGTAAATTTTATTCCACACACCTAAGCAAATACAAGGTGGTGGGCGACCAGTTAAGTGTCTTAAATAGCAGATCCTTTTTACAGTTGTAGCTTTATGAGTGTCTCAAAGAGGCTATTTGTTTCTCTGAAATATCCATCCTCTCTCCCCTCCCCAGAGAAGGGAGCCTCATCCCTGGCAGTACAAGCCAGGTAAGAACTAAATAAGACACCAACGGAAGAGTCCTAATGCTTATAATATGCAGCCATTACTCTCTGGCACCAGTTTTAAGCAGTGACCCCAAAGACATTTGGAAGTTACACCGTTGATCAGGACGTACTTTACACATCTTTACTTTAGGTCACTTCCCTCAGCTAAAAGCAGAAACGTTAGAGAGTTTTTCCAGGATCAGGAAATGGAACTAAGCAGATGTGCACAAGATAGATCACTTTTTATGTTCCCTAGAGAATTGCATGGACAATGTATTAAATCTAAATTACCTTTAAAAATGAGTATGATTAATAATAATCCATAGTGTGAGCCAGGATTTCCACGGCAGAAGAAAATTACACAGAGTTGTTGGCATTGGGGTCGGTCTCCAGATACCAGCGTGGTTAAGTTATCGGCACATTAAAGCAGGACTATTTAGAGATAGGGAGAAATAAATAAGGAATGTGGCTCTTTGTAGGACTAATTCAAGTACCTTCAACATCTTGGAAGGTGACAGACCAGCAGAGGTTGCAAATATCACATGATTGCATCTCTTGTCCTTTGTCCCTGGGAAGGGTGGTATTAGGTCAGAAGACTCTTCTCATTTCCAGGGATGCAGGCTTAGAGATGGGCACATGTGATGCACATCTGCCAACACGACAAAAATTTTAGTTTTTATTAACAGCTCCATCTCCTGTACCTTTCCTTTTCTTTACCACATCAACAGTTTCTGAAAATGTAAAATTCCAACTAAGTGATCACTTTATGGTTTCGTACACCTTTCCTCCAAAGAACCAGGGTGATTACAAAGGAGCAAATAGTACTTATTTATTTCAATCACAACAAATTACAGTAAAATGTATCTTCAAAGATAAAAAGTAAAAAATTCAAGTTTTATGTACATGAGGCCAAATATGTAAATAATTGAAAGTTAAAAATTGTGGCCTCATGTTGACATAGCCATTATCTGTAACACATTTGTACCTGTGAGAAGGAAGTTGCTAAAATAAACATAGTGTCTTCATGGCTATTTATTATTTATATTTTTGAATATACGCCCTTTACCTTTCTAGTGTATGTCTCAGGTATAAATTTATAATTTATGACCAACTAAATTTTCCATGTTGAAGGAAGAGTAACTAGAAAAATATGCTTTTGATGATGATATTGTGCTGATAACTATACTAATGATACTTCATGTTTGTATAATACTTTATGTACGTATTTTACCAATTTACTAATTTATCATTTTAAAGCACTTTTTTGTATTTATTCTCTTTTTTTCCCTTGTCATAGATAGGATTAGGATCATTCCCATTTTATAGCTAGTGAAACTTAAAACCTCAAATCATATCTTGATAGAACTTGTACTTAAACTCAGATTGTCCAGTTTCAAGACAAATGCATTTTTTGTGACTCCTAGAGGGAAATGGAGACTAGTTCCTCAGTACTTCCAAAGGAGAAAGAGTAATCTGAGCTCCTTAAATCATGACACTTTAAAGGGGTTAGTAGATACGCATCTTGCATTTTGCACTGCTTTGGGCTGGTGTTTTACCAGTGGGTACTTTTCCCCCATTCAGGTCGCTAGTTCCCCCGTATCAACAGCAGTGCCTGCTTTTGTCTCTCGATGATTTCATTCTCTATCTGACCAAAGGTGGCAGTAAATTGATTATTTTAGGGAATATAAGCAATATAATTGCTTATTTGGAACCCACATAGACTTTGATTGTTCACCAATATGAGAAGCAGAAAAGGTAAACTGTAATGAAATGAACAAATATTTGCTAAGCAAAAGAGTGAGTTTAGGCACAAAATAAGTGACAACGACAACTTTAAATGTCTTATTCCTTATACCCATAGGAGAGAAAATACCAAATACCACCTAGAATCAATTTCCTTAGCAGTCTATGTGCTTTCTGAAAAAGCAGGCGCTCAGTAAATCGTACCCTCCACCACTTTCTTGATTAAGAAATTGCATTTATGTCCTCTGGGTATGATATGAACAAAGACAAGCAGGAACATGGGAAGGTGGGTACAGGGTAACACAAATGGGAGAATAAACACTGGCCGTTATGCCCCCCAAATTAACCTGGACTTAATAAAAATCAGTCAGTAGTAACAAAATTCTTGAAATAATTGTAAAGATCTGTGTTACCATTTTCTGATCATTCAGTGATAGCATCTCGTGAGTCTGTGGACCAAACTCAAAGGGGGTTTGACAGAAGCATCCAAATAGGAGCACAGTGAAAAGATGTCCAGCAGGTACACATCACTGCGGGGCCCAGAGAAGACTTCTTCAGCCCCGCCAGCCTCCATCAGCTCTGGCTTGCTACTGAGACAGTCTCAGCCCAAACAGGAAATCGTCATTGTGCACAGACGACTGAACCTGGGGAACCAAAATTGCCAAGGCTGATTCAGTTCAGTGAAGACTTTATCCAGCAAATTCAATGTCTGATTGTTGCCGACCAGATGTCTGTCTGCGTGTCTGTGCCATGAATCTGTGAGTTCCCCAAAACAAGGGCCATGCTTTATTTAGCCAGGTATTCAGTGCACTGGCACAAAGCCCGCAAGCAATAACTATTTTTAAGTATGAATTAACAAATTAGTCAGAATTGTTGAGAACAGTTGCATCTATACTTGGATAGGAACATTTTATTAAGAGAAGAAAATGTAACCAAATGAAATGTTTATGGTTACTACTGTGAGGGAGTGATTTGCCCAGTGATGTGGTTAGAGTCACAGCATAACCCAAGGAATGGAGAGGGAGAAGAATTAGCTAGAAGTGCTCATAGAAATTGGCCTGGATTGTCAAAACTGGTTGATATTGTGCTTTTGCAAGGTCAGTTTTTCAGAAGTTTAGTCCAGACCACATCTACCAGGCCTGTGCTCATTTCATCACTGACTTCTGCAGCTTGAAGATGTTACGAGAGGAAACATGAAAAACAAAAACTCCAGATCCCACATATTCAGCACGATATTTCACTTCTGTTACTGTTACAATGCTTCCCATCTTGCTAAAACCCACAGAAATTTTTGTTCCTAGGTGATAATCAATAATCAAATATTTGCACCAATACTTGATTAAATGACATTTCTGGAGGCTCATTGAAATGGAGTAGGATTTGCATGTGAAAAATGGAGATGAGAGAGAGGTAATAAATTCTGACAACAAGTTAAAGAACAGCAAGAAGAGGAGACAAAAATGCAAGAATAAGAGGAAATGAGTCAGATTTTTAAAAATGTTTAGAAAGAGAAAAATGAGAAGGAAATAGATAAAATCATCAAGAGTTTAGAGACACATTGTTGGACGTCGAGACCAAGCCCCACCCAGTGCAGAGACCCTCCCCACAAGTCTGTGGGGAGGTAAACCCCTTCCGCTCTTTCTGTGCCACTCGTGTGACAGGAGCTCACTACTTCCAAGGCAGCCCAGCCCGTCAGACAAGTCCAACTCACAAGGGGAATGTCCTCATATTGAGCAGGTAATGGCCACACCAGAACCCTTGCTCTCAGTTTATCTGTTTGAAGCAACACAAATTAACTAATTTGACTTCTCCTATGGACAGAGCACCAGTTATATGGAAAGATGAATCATGCACCAGCACCGTCCTCAGGGTACGGAACGAGTCTTCCTTTCTGTTCCTTACATCCATCCTCATATGAAACGTTTCCCATTCTTCACCCTCCCAGCTGTGATGACTCAGCAAGCAGAGAAGGATGCCCTCAGCCGGCACGTGGGCCAAGTGCACCCCTGAAGATCCCGGCACACCCACTTGGTGCCATGAGACCAATGGCCACGGACTGTGCAGTGACCTCTGGAATTCTGTTGATGTGGCCTAATGTGCACTAAATTTGACTGAACTTACCATAAACTTAGACAAATGTACTACCATGAAAGTGGGACAGATTTTTAGAGAGTTTTCCTTTACAGCTCAAAGTTAAAGTTCTATAAAGTTATGAAGTCTTTTATACTCAACCTACTCCTGACTCCTTGGTGCCTCCAAGGTCCTTCTGGCCTGGGAAGCTCCTCGAAGCCCATCTCTCCAACCTGGGACTCCCAGCCAGACCCTGAAGCCAGTCTGCCTGCAAATCTTCACAAGCTTGGGCCCCCTGCGTATGTTAGGTGGTAAATGCAAGAGATTGCATTTACCGCCTAAGATATGTTAGCTGATCTAACACAAAGTCATCATCTAGGCCACGTTACTGAATGCTTGGAGAGCAGGACTCTTTTTTAATGTCAATTAATTAATCAACTTATCGAAACAAGCAACTGGTCATTGATTAAGGCCTTGCTGGGTGCCCACGATGTGTGTTCCCGATGATACGAGGGAACATAACCCATTGCCCCAACCCCAAGGGCCCTGCTTACCTCTGTTCTCAAGCAAAACAGCCCAGGACATGAGTATCCTCCTCAAAAAGCTTTGCAAAAAGAACAGCATCAAAATTAACTTTCAAAGATAGAAATCACTGAAACAAACCTGTTTAAAGCTAGACGTTGAGTCAAATGATTTCTCTGAAGTGGAAGAGTTCCAGGAGCCTTATTTTTCCCGGCATCATTTTAAAAATTAACACTCTTTCCTTCCCCACCCCCAAGAAGACCATCGTCAAAGATTTATGTCTATCATATTCAGGAGCAGCTCTGAGTCGGGGTGGATATTTTTTACATAAGTGTAATTATATGTAAGTGCTATAATTTAATTACCACAATTCCCTCCCTATTGATTTCAGATACTCATCTGGAGCCTACAGATATGGTTCTGTGAAGCTGACGGATAGGGTCATCTGTTTGAACGCCCATGGACACTGCAAGAAGGCAGAAACAATCACTCGTTAAAGAATATCAAGGAATTTTGTTCCCAGAGACACGAGGGTAACTATTTTAAATTAAGAGCTGGATTTTCAGGTAAAGAGGACAGAATACAGCCTGGTCATAGAATGCTCTTCATGTGACATCTAATACACATGGATACAACAGGGCAAAATGCATGTATACAAATCAAATATCAAGAGCACATTGATACAAAAAATTAAAAACTTGGGCAAAATTTGCCACCGGCAATAACTCAAGTCAGTGGGAGGGTGGTAGATAACACACTTAAAATTCAAATCAGTCGGGGAGGGGGCATTTAATTTTATCCCTGCCTGCAAAGGGCAGAACTCAGAATCTGAATTGATTATATCCTAAGATTTCTCAAAACGTCCTATAGTTTGCAGAAGGTGGCCCGACATAAAACCAGGGGAGAAAACACCTCAAGAGAAAGGTCCCTTTGACAATTATGGGACTTTAGCATAAGCAGAAAGGACTTCTGAGCCTTCCATCTTCCATGGCAAGGATGTTTCAAGATAAGTTTTCTGGGTTTGGGATGTGCTCCAAGCTAGGCAGAATGGGGATCTGTATAAGATATTCATTTAATGGACGTAGTGTTGGGTTGATCACCTGCCTCTCAGGACGAGAATTTAAGTTCTATAAGTACAGGATCCTATCTGCCATGTTCGTTGCTATATCCCAAAGCCATAATAAAAGGCCTACATAAGGCCAAAATAAAATACAAATATATTAATGAAGATAATCAATTAATTAGTTAGTGAAATCAAAGAAAAAGGTATAAGACCTATGAGAAGAACCCAGTTGGAGGAAAAAAATCAAGAAATAGCTAGAAATATTTTTATGTGTTTCCCATTATATAAGTATTTCATAAAAATATTAATTCAATAAAAAGAACCCTCAAAATAAATTGATAAAAGAAAAGATGTGAATGAAGGAATCAAAGTATATCCTATAGTCAATTTGACTGTTTCTGTAACTGGATAATAAACACTATACAGCATAATTTTATATTAACAATCTCCTGAGTACAAATTTTATCCAGTCAACAGATGTTGAGACTTTCAGCTGAGTTACAGCAATAAATTCTGGGTGTATGTTTTGGAAGGTTTTCTCAAAAATTGTAACACTTAATTAAACTAGTAAAACTTTCCCTTAAAATTTATGGTTTTATTATTAGATTACTTTGAGGTTTTTAATATTCATTTTTATTAATTTTATCCTGAATTCACACATGAGGCATTCTGGAGCAGAGACAGATTTCTGATTAAATGCCTTACAGTAAATAATATGTCCAATGGCTCCTTTTTGCCCCTAGTCCTTTCCCCTAAGGCAATGCAAGGAGAATGAGGGGAATTCTTCCTACACAAATGTCTAGACAGCCCACAGGTGAGTGTGACAGTTGGTTCCATGTGACAACCTGGCTAGATTATAATGCCCAGTTATTCATCAAACACTAATCCAGGTATTCCTGTGAAGTTATTTTGTAGATGTGATTGACATCCACAGGGAACATAACTGTCTAATATACTATATAATTCATTTATTTACTATGTTTATTATTTATAGCCTGTCTTCCCAATTAAAATTTAAGCTCCAGGAGGGTAGAAACCTGTGTCTATAACAGTGCCTGGTGCCTCGTGGGCACACATAATTATTAGTTTAAGGTAAATCAGAAGCAAATGGTTTGAATTTTCTCAAAAAAAAGAAGAAAGATCTTAGCGGTGAGTTATTGGTGATTTAAAAGGGACCAGTTAATACAACCTTCTGTTTGTTCTTTTTTTTGAAGAAAAGCAGCACATTTTTTTTTTACTCATAAATTTGTACAACGTAGCAGAATTTAGGGCACATCATTGGCTAATTCTTTTTAAAAAGAAATTTGTATGATTTGTAAATTGTATGTCACCTTTATAAGAACAAGTTTTGACAGTGTCTTCTTTAACTATATTTCAGTACGTTCTTGATATAACATTTTTTTTAAAACATCTTTACTGGAGTATAATTGCTTTACAATTGTGTGTTAGTTTCTGCTTTATAATAAAGTGAATCAGCTATACATATACATATATCCCCAAATCTCCTAACACAACCTTCTTGAAAAGCAATTGAGAGAGATAAAACAAAATGTAAAATGTGATTACCTTGACTCTGCAACTTCTAGGATTTTACTTGGAAGAGATAATTACTTAAATGGAGAAAGATGTTTGCATGAGAATGATCATTGCAATGTCATTTATAATAGTAAAATTTGGGAGAAGATTAACCATTAGAATACTAGTTACATAAATTGTAGTATAAGGACACAATATAACATTAAGAAACAATTATAAATATGATGTCTTGAAGCAAGGTAGTAACAATGGAAGTGGTGGTGAGATAATAAACAAGACTTCTTAGATATCGGTTATGCTATGTGAGAAGAAGAGAGGGGTCAGAAATGAGTCTAAGATTTTGACCTGGGAAACTGTTGGGTTAGTTTGGTATCATGTAAGAAGAGGAAGTTTGCCGGTGGATATTTTCATCTGGGAATGTCAGAATTTCAGTTGGTCATGTTAAATTTAAAATCTCTAAGAGACCACTTTTGTGGGTTTAATTTTGTCACCCCAAAACACATATTGAAGTCCTAACCTCTGGTAGCTGTGAATGTGGTCTTATTTGGAAATAGGTCTTTCCAGAGATTTCAAGTTAAGGTCAGTAGGATGGGCTCTAATTCAATACAACTTATGTCATTATACTAAGTGTAGTCTCTGATCACAATAGAATTGAACTAGAAATCAATAACAAAAATATAAAGCCTGGAAATAACACAAGGGACAACAAAAGGAGAGTTCTAGGAGAGGAAAAGGTAAGACAGTCTGACTAGGGACCCAAGGACTGATGGGACAAGAGAGGAGCTGGGCATCTTAGGACCCTCCACACAAGATAAGGAGGTGACCCAGCTCAGCGTTCAACAGCCTCCAGACTCGTGATATAAGGAGGTCCAGATAGGGTCTTTCCTCCCTGGATTGAATTAGTCTTGAGAGACCTTGTAAGAGGATGAAACAGCAGCTACATACTGGTAGAAAGCACATATCTCACAGAGTATTTGTATCTAGAATATATTAAAGAACTCTCAAAACCCAACAGTCAAAAAAAAAATCCTATCAGAAAATGGGTGAAACACACGAAGAGACATTATATGGAAGAGGGTATACAGATGGCAAATAAGCACAGGAAAAGATGTTCAACATCATTAGCCATTAGGGAAATGCAAATTAAAACCACAATGAGATATCACTACACACCTATCAAAATGGATAAAATAAAAAATAGTGACATTAGTAAATGTTGGCAAGGATGCAGAGATGTTGGATCATTCATGCATTGCTGGTGGTATGTAAAATTGTACAGCCACTGCAGAAAAACAGTTTCGCAGTTTCCTTTTAAGCATGGAATTACCATACAACCCAGAAATTGCACTCTTGGGAATTTATTCCAGAAAAATGAAAACTTATGTTCACCCAAAAACCTGTACGTGAATGTTGATAGCTTTATTAGTGATAGCTAAAAACTGACAACAACCCAGATGTCATTCAATGGGTGAACAGTTAGACAAACTGTCACATCCATATCATGGAATATGACACAGCAATAAAATAGAATGGGTTATTGATAGACCTGACTTAGAGGAACCTCAAAGGAATTATACTCTGAAAAAAAGCCAATCTCAAAAAGGTTACATACCATATAACTCCATTTATATAATTTTCTTGAAATCACAATGTTCCAGAAATGACACCAAATTGGTAGTTGACAAAGATTAGGAGAAATGCAGGTGTGGTTATAAAAGGGCAACAGGAAGCATCCTTGTAGATATGGAACAGGTCAGTATCTTGACAGTGGTGGTAGAGATACAGACTACACATGTGATAAAATTACATACAAGGAGAATCACTGACACACACACAAACATAGCCGTGACTACTATTAAAACTAGGGGAATCTGAATAAGATTAGTAGATTGTATCGCTATCAGTATAAATATTTTGTGATACTGTACTACAGTTTTTCAAAAAAACTCTCCTGTTTTCATAAAAAATAATACAGTATGACCTAAGGGGGTTCACCCCAGAAATGCAATGCTGTTTCAACATTCAAATATTATAAAATATTTGCAACATTCAAATATCAATGTAATGTACCAGCAGTGCACAATGCATCAACAGAAGAAAAGAAATACAGCATGATTATCTTACTAGGCACAGAAAGCATTTAACAAAACAAAACTTACAACAAAAACTCTCAGAAAACTAAGAACAGAAGAGAAATTTCTGTTTGATAACGAACATCTACACAAAATCTGCAGCAAATTTATTAATTATGAAGACATTTCTTTTCCTCCATGTTTGATATCCAGACAAGGATGCTCAGTGTTACCCCTCCCAAATAATATTACATTGAAGTCCTAACAAGCTCAATAAGGCAAAAGAAAAAAAATTTTTTTGAAGAAAAAAATACCCCTTTGGAAAGGAAGATATAAAGCAAGCCCATCCCTATTCTCAGTTGACCTGGTTGTTTACATTAAATAAATAAAAAATTCTAACAAAACCCCAAAACCTCTTAGAGCTAATATGTGGATATAGACAGGTTTTATAATAGAATACAAGATACAAGGTCAGCATACCAGAATCAATTTTATTTCTATAAACAACCAATGAACAACTAGAAATATTAATTTAGAAGAGTATCATTTACAATATTTCCACTCCAAATGGAATATCTAGTTTATAAGCCTAGCAAAATTATGTATAGGATCTATATTGTGAAAACTAAAAAAAAAAAAAAATGCTGATGAAAAGAATCAAAAGGCATAAAAATGGAGAGACTCTACCATGTTTATACATTGGAAGACAGTATAGTCAGAATGCCAATTCTCTGCAAAGTGATCCATAGGTTCATTGCAATCACAATCAAAATCGAAGCAGGATTCTTGTAGCTATTTGCAAGCTGGTTCTAATGAATGGATGGAAGTGTAAAGGGACTAGAATAGCTAAAACAATTTTGAAAAAGAGCAAAATGGGAGGCTCAGATTATTAAGGTGTGCTCTAGAGCTAAAATAATGAAAACAGTGTGGAATTGTTCAAAGTGTAGACACAGACCAGTGGAAGAGAATAGAGAGTATAAATAGACCCACTCAAATATGGTCAACTGATTTTTGACAAAGATGGAAAGACATTTATATATAAAGAAAGGAACCTCAACCTAAATCTCATACCTTTATAAATTACCTCAAATGGATCATAGATCTAAATGTAAAACATAAAACAATATAACTTTTAGAATAAAACATAGAAGGAACTCTTTATAACTATGGGTTAGGCAAGGGGTTTTAATATGACACTGAAAGCATGATGCATAAAAGAAAATAATTGGATTTCTTTAATATTCAGAATTTAAAACTTCTGCTTTGCAAAGAATGCCATGTAGAGATACTGAGAAGGAAGGCACAGACTGGAGAAATTATTTGCAAGTGACATATTCATTAAAGGACTTGTATCCAGAATCTATCATTAAAATTCAACAATAAGAAAACAAAATCCCAATGAAAATGGCCCAAAGATTTCAACAGAAATTTTACCAAAGAAGATACATAAATTATCAGTAAACACAGATTATCAATGAAAATATTCTCAACATCATTAGTAATTTGGGAAATTCAAATTAAAGCCACAATTGAGAAGCCATTACACACTTATTAGAAAGGCTAAAATAAAGAGTACAGAAAATAACAAGTGTTGACAAGGATGTACAGCAACCGGTTCTCTCATGCATTGCTCATGTTAATGCCAAATGGTATAGCCATTCTGGAAAAGTTTAATAGCTTCTTCTGAAGTTAAACATACATTTACCATATGACCCAGCAATCTCACTTTCAAGAATTATCCTGTAGAAAAGAAAACTTATGTTCACACAAAAACCTGTACACAAATGTTCAGAGCAGAATTGTTCACATGCAACCACATTGAAAATAAAACAAATATGTTTCAGTGGGTGAATAGATAAACCATGAGTATACCTATACAATGGAACACTACTCAGCAATAAAGAGGGCCAACTATTGATACATGCAATAACTTGGATGAATCTCAGATGAATTATGCTGAGTGAAAGAAGCCTATCTTGAAAGGTTACATACGGTATGACTCCATTTAGATGGCATTCTGATAAAGGGAAAAATATAAGGATAAAGAACATATTAAAAGAACGTATTCATGGTTGCCAGGACTTAAGGGTGGCAGGATGAGTTGACTGCAAAGAGATAACATGAGAGAATTCACTGGGGGTTTTGAGTGGCTGTTTCTCCTGTTTTTCGTTGTGGTTACAAGAATCTATGCACATGTTAAAACTTACAGGACTGTACACCAATAAAAGTGACTTCATAAGAATGTCTTCTTCAATATGCTGCAAATATCTGGAACATACAGTAGCTAGAACAATTTCTTCTAAGTCTAGCTTCGTGTAACAATAATGTCTTTTGGAACTGTTTTTTAAACCCTACTATTAAACATTAATTTTATTTTGTACACAAATATTTCTTTAGATTTACCCACATGTATCCCTATTTCTTTAGTCATGACTCCTCCTCATTTTTCTTCTGGGACCATTTCCTCTCTTCCTCTGATAACACCTTTTAAATTTTACTTCATGTAGGTTTGTTGGGAGCAGATTCTCTCTTTTGTTCAATTTAAATGGTTCTGCGTCTTTCCTTTTTCTTGAAATTTAATTTTGGGTTCATAATTCTAGTTTGGACAATTATTTTATCTCAGGAATTTGAAGATAATATTCAAAATTTTTCTGATTTATTTTGTTATTACTGAGAAATGTCCTTTCATTCTGTTCTTTCATATGGAAGTGATTTCTCTTTTCTCTCTGGCTGATTTTTGGATTTTTTTTTCCTTTGAGAATTTTTAGTATTCAAGTGTATCTGACGTAGATTTCTTTTTTTAATTTATACTGTTTGTGTACATTGCACTTCTTTTATCAGTGGATTCCTTCCTTTCATCACTTCTGGAAAATATTCATCCATTTTCTTTTCAAATAATACCTCTTCTCCATTATCTCTCTTCTTCCCTCTGAGACTACATTTTAACATTATTCTACCTCATATTTCCTTAACTCTTTCCTATTCCCAATTTCTTTGATCAGTGTGGTGTTTTCTTTCCTATTCCCAATTTCTTTGATCGGTGTGAATTTCTTCACATCCAACTTCCAATTCAATAATTCTCTGCATTATTTGTGTCTGTTTAAATCATCTACTGGGTTTTTAATCTCAGTAGTTAAATTTTTCATTTCTAAAAAATCCACTTCATTCTTTTTCAAGAATTCTAGGATCTGATATATTGTCTCTGATTCCTTTTGAAAAATTGTCTTTAATTCTACCTTTTATTTCCATAATGATTTCATACTTTTCTATTCCCCACTGATTACTCCAATATCCAAAGTTTCTAGGGGCCTGTTGATTGCTGTTTCTGGGGACTTTCACCAGTGGTAAGATTTTGCATTCATGTTTTATTGCATGTAACTTGTGAAAACCTGAGGCCTAAATTGAAGTTGATTTCTTCTAGAAATTTGTATTTGCTTCTTCTGGGAATCAATAAGTGCCACTAACTTGGGGTCATGTTAAACCCCTTGGAGGATCCTGATTTAGGAGTTAATGTGAGAGTTCCAGGTTTATTCCATCCCCCTGCCCCCCACTTTGCTGTGGTCCCAGAGAATAGATTTTTAACAGCTGATACCACCATTTACCTCTAGAACAAGTCTTGATTGTATATTTATTTAATTCCCCCTGATCAGGGTTTTCTATCATTTTAATTTTGTTTTTCATTCCATTTTTCCTTGAAGATGTCCCCCTATTTTCCACTAAGTTTTTCAAAGGATTATAAATCACTTTGCTGTAATTTCTCCAGGATCTCAGGTTATCCAGTCAACTACCATTCCATAAGGCTAAGTGCATGTATCATTTTATAAAACAATGTAGACACTTATCTAAAAACAAAATACAATAAACCACAGTAACACAAGTTCAAATTTTGCTTAATAATTTTACCTCTGTTTTCCAAAGGCAAGTCTTACATTATTCTTTAATCCAATAATTGTATTGCACTGGTTTACAAGGATATGCTAGTTTAGGTGGATATTGAAAATATGACAAAAGCTCCAAAATATTATCATCCAAAATAAATTTTCATCATCAAAATAATAACCATAACAAGTATCATTGTCGTTATTTTCAAACATTTACTGGGCATTTTTGAAATGGCAACGTTATACAGAATTAGATTATATGATTGTTAGGTTTAAGAAGATTATAATTTACATGATAAGAAAAGTCTTCCAGGGAATTGAATGTTTTTCCACTAAGAGAATTTTGTAAAGACCAAAATAAATGGAAATCCGAAGGTGCAATGTCTGGTGAATAGGGCGGATGAATCAGAACTTCCCAGCCAAGCTGTAACAGTTTTTACCTGGTCATCAAAGGAACATGCAGTTTTGCATTATCTTGATGGAAGATAATGCGTTTTCTGTTGACTAATTCCAGACACTTTTTGTCGAGTGCTGCTTTCAGTTGGTCTAATTGGGAGCAGTACTTGTTGGAATTAATCCTTTGTTTTTCCAGAAGGAGTTCATAATAGAGGATTCCCTTCCAATCCCACCATATACACAACATCACCTTCTTTGGATGAAGACCGGCCTCTGGTGTGGTTGGTGGTGGTTCATTTTGCTTGCCCCATGATCTCTTCTGTTCCGCATTATTGTATAGTATCCACTTTTCATCGCCCGTCACAATTTGTTTTAGAAACGGAACGTTTTCGTTATGTTTAAGTAGAGAATCGCATGGGGAAATATGGTCAAGAAAGTATTTTTGGCTTAACTTATGTGTAACCCAAACATCAAAGCAATGAACATAACCAAGTTGGTGCAAATGAGTGTGTCGGCTATCTCCCGCGTGGTATAACGTTGATTGCTCTCAGTTAATGTCTCGATTTGATCGCTATCAACTTCAACTGGTCTACCCGACTGTGGAGCATCGTCCAGCGAGAAATCTCCAGCACGAAACTTCACAGACCACTTTTGACACGTTTGATCAGTCACAGCGCCTTCTCCATACACTGCACAAATCTTTTTTTGCGTTTCAGTTGCATTTTAACCTTTCTTGAAATAATAAAGCATAATATGCCAAAAATGTTGCTTTTTTTCTTCCATCTTCAATATTAAAATTGTGACACAAAAATTTACCAATTTTGATAATTTTAAAAAAATGCCTGCTGATATGACAGCTGTCACATACAACCTAACAAAATTGTTTCAAATGAAGTTAAAGACAACAAAGCGCTACTAGAGCCATCTCATGGAAAAAAATGAATGAACTTCTTGGCCATTTAGTAACACCTTATGTTTATGTGGTGCTTTATGATCTACAGTGAACATTTATTCATTCATCAGGTATACAATTTAGTAAATTATTAAGTGCTTACTCTTAGGCATTTCCCTCCCTTGGAGATAGCCCAGATGTAAATAAAGGCAAATCCTTATCTTTGAGACACTAACTATCAAGTAGGGGAAGCATATACATAATAAACTGTGGTAGAATATAGTCATGCCATGATGGAGTTGGGTACATACTACATCATATAGCATCATACAGAGGACGGAGGACTTGGAAACATCATGGAGAGTGTTTTGGGAGGACCTTTTAGCTAGATACTGAGGGATTAACATTTATCCCATTTAACACAGCAACTCTGAAATGAAAAAACTGGAGGTAGGAAAAGTTCCATCAGATGCCCATCGTCATACAGACCCTACGCTGATGGCTAGAACGGCAGCATGCCAATCTCCTGACTTTAGGAGCTTTGACTGACATACTTGATCACAACTCTGTGATTCTGTGAGCCTGTGATTTCATGAATAGCTGTATAAGCCACATAAGCTATAAACTATAAAGAGCCACTGGGGTTCAGGGAAGAAAAGCCAAATGTCTCAAAGGCATTGCCTGGAAGGACAGGTAAGGCATAGATGGGAGGTGAATCAGAGACGTCACTTGAGCAAGCAGGAAGGTGAGTAAAGAACCACAAACACAGCAGGGGCCAGGCATCGAGCTTGCGCTTTCCTGGTCTTGATGTTTGAATAGGGAGGACCTCATGGAATCCAGTAAGGCAACTCATTTGGAAGATCGCTTCATTAGAATATCCTGGCAAGAACCCCTAAAATGAAATTTTAGATTAAATAGCCAATCCAAATTGCTGTTTAGCCTCGGGAACTGTGCTATGCAGGTGCTTTTATATTATGTGTAGTTTTCTTTCAACAGGCAGAAATTTTTTAAAGTGGAGATGTTTTTATTCTTCCATCTACCTGCCTCATCCCAACCTTCTATTTTCATGTGAGTCTTCAAAGCAGGTTTCAGGTGGCAAAAATCATTGTCTTACTTTATTTTAAAAAATTGCATTCTGTCCTTCTGAGTATAACGATGTGATAAAGCTGAAATCGAATGACACCATCGGATGGGCTTTTGTCACTAATGCAGTGGGAAATGGCTGGAAAAAATAAGCACCGTCAAAGACAGATGCATTCATGTTTTGAGGCAATAAAGTGTAACCGGAAATGGACACTCATAATAAAACCTGAGGGAATCCCAGCAATCTGGTCCTTTTCTTCTACCAAGGAATCACTTGAGTTCTTGTTTGTTATTTGACGATATGTGTGTTTTTTTTTTTTTCTCCCTTCAATTTGATTTGGTTGTAGCTGCTGCAGTCTTTTACCATGTGAAGCGTAGGTATTTCAGGAAATGACTCACATCGGTATTATATTTATTACCTCATAATATGGCTGTTGAAGTTCTGATGTGCACACTCTAAAAAGCTCACTGGGAAGATTTCTGGCTGTTCTAGAAATCTGAGTGGACCAAAAGCTATCCACAGGAACCTGACAATATAAGGCTCCAAGACATAGGAGGCAACAGATGTCTTCTTATTTTATGAACTTCCTTCTTTAGCCTCTTAAGTGATGTTCAGAATGCTTTTACAAAGTGATGTGTTGGTTAGAAACTTCATCTAGCCTGGCGGGGTCATTGCCTTGGAGACCACTGTACGTGGGGTTTGCATCCACCAGAGGCAATGATGTGGTCTCCTGAGAAGCTGAGAATTTTCAGGCTATCACTCTGACTAGCTGCTAGAGGCATCACCTGGTTACTATAATTGCCCCTGCAACTCTAAAATGAATATATATTTCTTGTGACAGGGAAAGTGCAGGGATATGTGCGTATGGAAACTTAAGACTCCAACAGTGCCATGGAGATCACATTAAAATAGTAAAGTGAAAACCTGTGGCAGTTGTGCTTCATTAGCTAAACATTGATTTAGAAAATACTGTGGAATAGACAGATTTTTAGGTAGGCTGCTAGAAATGGTTGATAGAGATAACTCTTCCACTTGGTTAAAAGTGAGATTTAAAACTGAAGGAAATTTTAGGGTGATTCTACCTCTAAATATTAAGGTAAATGATAGCTCACCTTGAACAGCCGGTAATTATGGTAGTTGGGTTTTTAAAAAAATTCTTTAGCTCTATACTTTGCTGAATGAGAGGAGAAACTCATGGGAACCACAGTAGAGGGCCATTTTCAGTACTGTGACCCAAATAGGAGTCTAGGGCCCCCATGAACATGCAGTCCTGAGAAATTTCAGGCGAGCTATTTTATCTCTTGTTATTTATTT
Organism: Balaenoptera musculus; assembly: GCF_009873245.2. Classification (NCBI taxonomy): domain Eukaryota; kingdom Metazoa; phylum Chordata; class Mammalia; order Artiodactyla; family Balaenopteridae; genus Balaenoptera; species Balaenoptera musculus. The sequence goes on along the minus strand of NC_045798.1, from coordinate 87,180,556 downwards.
CCATTAACTTCCCGGCACACTGTTTAACCTTGGCCTCCTTTTCCTTCTGTTTTTAAAGATGAGTTTCTGTCTTCCCAAGAAGAGCTGGGACTAAAAGTTCTTAGTAGAGACAGTTTAAAGATCTCCTGGCTTCAAACACCAGCTGTATGTGCATTGAATTATGAATTCCAGAATTAACTAACTCCAGAACTGGCTGGTTGAGTAAGTAGCCTCTGGATCCTCCAAGTACTCCCTGGAGCCCAAATGCTTCCAGAAATAGGCGTTGTATCAGTATCCGGGGCAGGTGTGTGCCATTCTTCTGCCATTTTGACAGTCTTGTTTATTTCATATCAGCCAGACACCTGATCTTCACCCTAAGTTGTCCTTGCAATTTGGAAATCAAAAAAAGCTATTTACCATACAAAGCAGTAAGAAGTTACTGGTTTAAACTGTAACAGCCACCAACAAATTATTTTTAAAGCTATGCACACATCATTGTTATTCAGTTTCTCATTCTAAATAACTCAGATTTTCCCCTTAGGAATCATAAAAAAAACCCCTCTGTGTTTGAAGTTTTCTTATATCTCAATTATGGCAAGATTCATATTTCCTTTCCTTTTTAAAGACTTAATGATTAAAAACTTTAAGAGGAAAATGTGTTTTTAAAAACAAAAGAAAACAACATTTAAAACTATATTTCCCTATGAAAATTCATGAAGTTTTTTTTCTCTTTTAATTCATTTCCCAAGTCTTTTGACAGTGATTTCAGCAATGTTCCTGCCTTCTCTTCCCTTCAATCCAGAAAAATAACCCCAGAACAAGGACATTACTTTGCAACCAGTATTTGGGGTGCCTCTCTTAAATTATGTTTCTTTTTATTTTGAAAGTAATATATGTACCTAGTAAAAAATAATCCCAACAATACATTAAGTAATTAAAAAATAAGCATCTCATTTTCTATTTCCAATTCCCATTCAAAAAATATCATCTTCAGTTATTCTGGTGGTTAACACCATAATTTAAATTAGATGCTGCATAGACTGAATATTTGTGTCCCCTCAAAATTCATACACTGAATCCCTAACCCCCAATGTGAGTATTCGGAGGTAGGACTCAGCAAGTCCAAGCCGCCTTTAATTTCTTCACCTCCAAAGCTGGCGGACTGCCCCATTACATTTTTATTAAGTTATTATAATATTTACATTCTTCCGATCTGTCCATGAATTCTTTTAAAAAATTAAAAAGACAATAACAAACCTCACAGTTAGGACTGTATCATTTTGTTTATTTCAAAACCAAATAGTTTGGACTGATGGGAAAAAAATGTGAACCTAGTTCATGAAATCTGTGCCCCTTGAAAGAGAATGTTTAAAACATCAAGGTCAAATAGATTTCTGTTCCTACATGTCATTAGTTGTTTAAAGGTATGCCATATTTTACTTTATGGAAAGTACCTTTAAGGCACTCAATACATGTCAGTACTGTTCTAAGAAGTGTACATGTATTAACTCATGAAGGGTTGTCATTAACCCTGTCTTACAGATGAAAAACAAACAAACAAACAAAAAAACCAAGACAGAAAAGATAAGTAATTTATCCTAGATCACATAGCTAACCATTAGACTAGAATTTATACATAAGCAGGCTGGCCTCAAAAGGTGGTCCTTTTAACCATCATGCTAATATCAGGGCCATTCTTTCTCCTATGGCTTTGTGTAGAGCTTCAAATAGTTTTACATTTCTCTTGTTCACAAAAGAAAAACAAGCATTCTCTAACTACTTAATTACGACTTTCCCGATTCTTAATTGGAATCATTAGATTTATGGAATCGATTTATCCCTTAAAGGCATTCTTGTCAAAGCCCTGTGACTTACTGAAAGGTAGCCAAGGGAAAGTAGAATTAAACCTCAAATCTCTGAAAAACTGATGTACAGCGATCCCAGAAAGCGTTTAGACCAAGGATTTCTTAGGACTCCCAAAACATAAGCCATGAGGGGTAAGAGAGATAAATTTTGACACATCAAAGTGAAATGCTCTTTTCAAGGAAGGATACTATACTGGGTGTCTTTCATGTCCCTTGGGATCCAGGCTCCACTCCGTCCAGCTCTGTGCCCCCTGAGACTGACCCTAAAGCACGACATCGACAAGTTCTTAGTCCTCTACCAACCAGCTGGGTTCACTCATGGGGAGGTGCCCACAGGAGGGGGGAAGGGAAATCACAGTGAGGGGTGGTGTTCTTGTCTCTTGTCCTCTCTCATGGACCATAGGTTGGGTGTGTCAAATGCAGAATAAGAAGTAGACATCGTTTTGCATTGACCCTTCTCCAAGCTACAATTCAAAGATCTTTTAAAAATTGTAGCTTCTGAATGTTGCAAGGAGTTTGAGATACCTAAACCTTGTACTTGTAAAACTATACATTCACTCTTCTCACAGGTATTCAAGTGGGTAATGTGTCTTCTCTTTACTACTGTCATCCAGTTGGAAACAGACAAAGGAGGCTGTAACTGTAAGGGATGAGGATGCAATGGTGACCGGGAGGAACCGTTACAGACACTTCATGAACTAGTCATGAAATGTGTGTAAGTGTCCTGACATCAGCTAATTAGTGATTCCTCTGGTTCATTGCATTCAACTTTTTAAATCAGAAATTATCATTCTTATTTTTCTCTTTTACCAAAATCTACAAATAGGTTAAGTTTTGTCTATAGCAAACAGTACAGATCACGTTAATCATTTTAAAAGCAAATGTACTGAGTTATAATTCACAAAAGTAAAATTATCCTTTAGTGTACAGCTTTATTAGTGTTTTAAAAATGCAAGTAGCCTCATGACCACTACCACAATCAATGTACAAAACATTTCCTTGACTCCTAAAAGTTTCCTTGTGTCCCTTTGCAGTAACCCCTCACCCCAGCCCCAAACCTTGGGAAACACTGGTCTATTTCTACAATTTATCTTCTCCAGAACATCATATAATATGCAGCTTTTTGGGGTCTGGCTTCTTCCACTTAGTGAATGTATTTAAGATTCATCCGTATTGTGTGTATCAGTAGTTTCTTCTTATTTGCTACTGAATAGTATTTCATTGTATGGACGTTCCACAGTTTGGTTATCCACTCACCAATTAAAAGATATTTGGATTGTTTCCAGTTCAAGTCATCATGAATCATTCTGCTCTAGACATTTATGTACAGGTATTTGTACATGTCTTCTTAATTTTGCTGTGACCATGAAACTGTTCTAAATAAAACAAAACATCAAACATATTTTGTGGTTGCGTATATATATATATAGTATACGTTTCACATGAACTATAAAAAACATAACAGTATCTTTCTAATTTCTTCCTACAGTTTTTTGTGTTACTGTTGCCATACATTTGCTTTTATATCTGCTATAAATCCAGAATGCATTGCTAGCATTTTTGCATGAAATAGTGATTATTTAGAGAGATTAAAAATTAGAAAACTTCCTTTTAATCATGTGCAGAGTTCTTGTCTAAGTTCTGGACTGCTATCCTATTTTTTCTCCCTGATGATCTGCTGCTGTTGAATTCTCTCAGCTTTTGTTTCCCTTTAAGAGTCTTTATTCTGACCTCATTTTTGATAGATATTTTGGCTAGGTATGGAATTCCAGATTTATGGTTTCCATTTTTACCAGTGCTTTAAGATGGCATCCTGTTGCCCTCTGGCTTGCATGCTTCTTTCCCAGCCCTGGTCTTTAGCAGGCTCTGTGTGCCTGAATCTCAGGGCTGGGGCTTCCCACAGAGTCTGACCTTCCTTCTCTTGCAGCTGATTGCTGTCTTGTGCCTTTGGTGGCTCTTGTTTAAGAAAGAGTTTCTGCCTTTTTCCTGGTGTAGTTTATTGGGTCATGGGCCTAGCAGTTTCCAGGTAGAAGGTGTTTCCTCTTATTCCCCACCTGGCCGCAGTGAGTCTGCCTATGCCAGTGGATGGCGGCATGCTTTCTGCCTCTCCTCCAGAAGGAGACCCTCATTGCATAAGGAGGAAGCATCAGGTAGGGCTCCATGCCCATCCCACGGCAGTGGCCGTCCTCCTCTCCAGGTCTGCATCATGTTCGAGTCATTCTTTGCTCTCCCGCTCTACCCAGGACCTCTCATCAGCAACTGTTGGACATCTGAGAAAAGAAGCTCGTAAATGGGCACAAATCTTCCAGCACCTGACACTTCCAGGATGTCTACTCTCTCACACCTAAAAGTTTGAAATGCTTTAAATTTTTAACCGAGTTCTTCTTACCCACTTGTGTGGTGCCTGGGATCTCCTGTTCCTTGCCTCTGCCATAGGTGATGGGCGAGCACACACATGTCTGCCCTCCTGCCGCCCCTCCCGGTGAGGGGGTGGGGGAATGACTGTCTTTCCTTTGGTTTAAGGTTACTTGTTTTCCTTGTGACATAACCTCTCTGATGGTTTCAACAAAACATAATGATTTTATTGTTTATCCACATCTCTCTTGTTGTTAGGGTTCCAGCTTTCTATATTCTAAAGTGAAAGCAGAACTGGGTAAGTCTCACCACCCACCTGTATTCCTCCAGAATCCATTCTTTTTACTTCTTTATTAGAATATGACATAATACAGCAAAGTGTGCTAATTTAAATGTACAGCTTGATGAACTTTATTCATATATACATACATCTCTGTAACCCCATTGATATTAAGGTATAGAACATTCCAGCACCCTAGAATTCCCCTTACTGCCCTTTCTCAGTCAATAGCACACAGAGAGGGGACTTTCCTGGTGGTGCAGTTGTTAAGAATCTGCCTGCCAGTGCAGGGGACTCGGGTTCGTTCCTTGGTCCAGGAAGATCCCACATGCCGCGGAGCAACTAAGCCTGTGCGCCACAGCTACTGAGCCCGTGTGCCACAACTACTGAAGCCTGTGCGCCTAGAGCCCCGTGCTCCACAACAAAGAGAAACCACAACAATGAGAAGCCCGCGCGCCGCAAGGAAGAGTAGCCCCCGCCCGCCACGACTGGAGAGAACCCGTGCACAGCAACGAAGACCCAACGCAGCCATAAATAAATAAATAAAATAGCACACAGAGAGAACCACTATTCAGATTTCTAATGTCATAGGTTGGTTTTGTCTGTTACTAAACCCCATATAAATGACCTCAGACAGTTTATACGCTTTCATATCTACCGAACTTGAGTCTGTGATATTTACCTGTGCTGTTGTAGATAGCAGTAGTTTTTTTTCTTTTTTAAATTGTTCTGTAGTATTTCCCTGTATAAATATATCATGACTTATTTATCTATTCTTCAGTTGTTAGAACTTCAGCTTGTTTTTATTTTCTAATTTCTATGAACAGAGCTGTTGGGAAGACTCTTAGGCATGTCTTGGCTATGTACCCAGGAGTGGACTTCCTGGGTCAGAGTGTAGGCACGTTTAGTTTTAGTTTGCACTGCCTAACAGTTTTCCAAAGATTTTGTAGCCTTATGTACCCACATCAGAAACATACGAGAGCCCCACTTGTTCCACATACTCACCAACACTTGGCAGCATAGAAGCATCTCATTGTGGCTTTAATTTGCATTTTCAAGATGACAAATGGTGGTGAATGCCTTCTTGTAGGCTCACTGAGATATTGTTATTGTGAAGCGCCTTTATTGAATTGATGTATTACAAATACATTCCCCCGGTGTGAGGCTTGACTTCTGAGTCTAATACTGGTGTCTTTTGTTAAACAGGACAACATCAGTGAAGTGCAATTTATCAATATTTTTAATAGTTAATGATTTTTGTATTCTATCTAAGAGATTTTGTTCCCTACCTCAAAGTAATGAAAATATTCTTCTGTGCTTTCTTCTACAAGTTGCATTTTTATTCCTCAAACATTTAATTCTGTAAACTATCTTAAATGACATTTGCAATAGCTTGCTCACTTTTATTCTGATTTACTTCCTTGAGGGGTTAGGAGAACGGTGGTGTTTACTACAAGCATCCTCTGAATTGCAGAAAGCATCATTTTCCTGCAAAGGCATTTGTCACATGATTGGTCATACAGGTTACAACAGAAAAGTTGACTTCTGTTCTAGAAAATATGGAAATTGCATTGCTTCACTCAATTACCATTTTTTTTTTTTAGAGTATAAGCTTAATTTCTAATTCACTACATACTCAATTGCTTTTAGAAGCCGTTTTTCCTCTTTCAAATTATTGCAAACTATTGGTGAACCTAACATGACTAAATTTCTGATTCAAATGGAAAATTAGTTTGAAACATCTGTAAGATTTAAATATATGATATTTGATACCAAACATCTGAATGACTCAATTGTTTGCTTTCCTCGTAGTTATTTGGTGTATCTTAGTTGAACAACAAAGAATATGTAATCCACTGGTACACTATAGCTGGTAAAAAAGAGGAAAAGCCAACTGTAATTTAGATTGCATAAATGGGATAGAGTAAAAAGATCATAGGAAGGAAATTCAGCATGCTTCCTTAGGCTGAGCTGATCACCTTAGAACATTGTGTTCAATCTAGAAATCTCATTTTACAAAGGATCTTGTCAGACAGAAGTGAATATTTATGATGCTGGTGAGACGAATAGAGAGATTTAGACATGAAGACGTTTAGCCCGGAGTCGAGAGGCTTAAAAGAACACATGATAGAAGTCTTCATATGGTCCACCCTTAGCAGGTCTCATGTTCCCAGGAGGAAAGGCTCTCCCCCATGGAAGGGTCCCTCTGAGTAGGGGTCTCTCACCAAGAAGTTTCAAGCACGGGGTGTGTGAGTCTTTAAAGGGTGTTGGTGAAAGGCTTTCTGTGGGTGAAGTTCTTCTTTTCTTCCCCCAGAGCTAAGACAAAGACACAAAGAAAATATCTAAGATTCTTTTCTCAAAGGAGGGCAGGAACTCTATAAGACACCTGGGGATGGGCAGGAACAAAGAGCAAGAGAGTAGCTGCCCATTCAGACAGGAGGTGGGGGGGGGGGGCACTGCCTGGAGGGAGGCCCGCGGGGGAGGGAGCCTCTCCTTCCTCAGAGGAGGAAGCTCTGAGATCCAGAGGGCAGGGTCCAGAGTCCGGCTTCCTGGTCAACTTCAATCAACACCAGGACTCTGGGACGTTCACAAACCCATCTGCCTATGAGCAGGGCCACTTACCCTCTGTGTGGGAACTGGGTACCAAGGGGGAACCTTGGCTGAGCAGGGAAACGAGATCAGAACTGGAGAAACACTGGCATTGGGTGGGAGGAGTGTTGGATGACAATTATTGTGCCAGGCTCTCAACAGAGGATGTAGTTCTTTAAAGGCGCAGACTGAAATTCTGCCCGAAACTGGAATGAACATGGCACTGCAGTTAGACCCCACTAGACCCTCCACTGCTTGCTCTGAGAGGACCAGGTCTTCTCTGGGGCGAGAGGCACGTGCGACTCCGAGCTGCCTGCCAGGTGCTGGAAGACGGTCACGCAAGGCAGTGTGCTCCGAGAAACGGAGCCTTATTCTTCATTTGGAGAACTGTGCTTTGGGCTCTGTCAGATGAAGCAACTTGAGAATGTGGATGGAAATATCCCCGAGAGCTGATCTGAACTCCTCCAGATTTCAAGCTCCAAGAGAAGTGTTTGTTCCACTTACAAAAAATCTCCAAATTATGTACTTAGCAATTAATTTTTGCGGGTAAGAGTGGTGTATGTACTTTTTTTCCCTGACGCCTTTGCATAACCCCTGTGTACTTCCAAGAGAAAAGCAGGTTTTTTATTTCTCCCCCATCTTCTTCACGAACCCAGTTCCTTGTATAGAACAAATCGAAACAGCAAGCAGGAGTGACAGTCTGACAGCCTAGTTGGTATTAACGGGAATGACAGCCAGCAAATCAGAAATCATGGCACTGCATCTGTATGAACAGCAATTTGTTCTTAGTTGAATAACTGGGAAACTCAGAAAATCACGGAGAAAGAGAAAGGACAAAAATCAAACAGACACGTTCCTACCATCCCACACCACCCGAAAGTAATTGACAAGGTGAAGAACAGCAGTGTTCAGAAGTTTCTAGTACTTACTTAAATTCCACTTCTTGACACACCCAAGGGTTTAAAAATCAGACCGAAAAAAAAAAAAAAAAGCTAAAAAATCTTTCTATTTTCTTCTTACAAGACTGGATACATGATACGTTGCCCATCTAATTATTTTATGTTAGACTTCCAGGGAGTTTCTGACTCGGTATTATCCAGAGGAAGAAATAAAATTCAGATCAACTAGAAGTACAACTTTTAAGTTACACTGTGGTTCAGAATCTTGGATGTTGTGTTTTGCACACCTCAATAGTTTATTGGAGCTTTTTTCTCTCTTCTTTTATTATTTTTGAAAAAATAACGTTCATACTTCTAGTTGATAGGTGTTAGAACAGATATTTTCCCAAAGCTTCTATAGCTTTTTCTTCCCCCTTCCCCTTGTCTAGTGATTAAGAAATTAGATACTTGTTCACAGAAATCATATAATGTTACTAATTAAGGAACCATATCCCAGACTTACATGACCCTGGGAGGGACCTGGGATGAAACAGGGCAGTAAGATAATGGGAAACAGGAGGGTGATTTATTTGTGCTGTTGTGTGTGCTGAGCTGAAGTGGGGCACTGGATTGCACATGTCACATGATGTGATTTTTTTGGGCCAAGGTTTAATATGGAGTAAATATAATAAAATTGTATCTTGAGAAGAGGTTGAACAATCCAGCAACTCAGACACAGATTCCCCAGAAACCTGGAGTCACTAGCAGCTCAAAGGTGAGCACATATATTAGAGGTGAAGTTCTTGTAAAGCAGAAAAACTCCAATTCAACTTCAGATCCCATGTAAGGTGATTGAAAACTGTTTCCATTGACTGGAAGGTTGGGCACTCCTCTTGCTTGAAGTCATCACAGCAATTGGATGTCCTATCAAGCTGGACTCCCAGGTGGAGGAGGAAAAGACTTGAGAAATTCCCTTTCTCTCTCTCTCTCTCTCTGTTTGTTAGAGCTAATAAAGAGTTCCTAATTAGGATGGAGAAAATTGTCCAAAACAAAAAAATGATGAAAAACGTTTCAAATATGGTGAGGATACAAGTGTCCTGCCAAAAGGTTAGTAAATAGAAGTCAGGATTCAATAAAAATAGTTTATTAAGTTTTTGCCACACAGAACAAAGATGTTTCGTGAAAAGACCTGACATCTGACACACCTCCAGGGAGCAAAAAGCCTCAGGTATCTGTGAGTTCACTCCAGGGACAGGGCACATCGTGGTTTTCTATGAGAGGTCTGAAGGCAATCATACATCGCCTTAACGTGGGTAATGAGAGGTTCTGTCTTCCCAGGGATGGTGGAAGGACTGCTAAGATTCATCAAACGTATGACTGTTACTCATTTCTGCTGATTCATGTGAGAATAAATGAGAGACCTTAAAAAAATCCTGGAACTTATTTTTATTGACTTTGAAAGAGGAAAAAGGATGTAGAATATGTGTAACTAGATTAAAAATAAAAGCAAGAGCATGTAGTTTTCTGGATCGCTGCTTATGACATCTGAATGATGGGCTGGTAGACAGTGGGCAACATGCATCTCACAAAGACTTAAAGAAAAGAATAAGAATTTGATCAGAAGGGCTCTAACCTCAATGTGAGGTGTGGGGTAGGAAATTGGATACTGTGTTAGAAATGATATATTGGTATTTTGTAGAATGAAGAAAAATAACGGAAGAGATTCTAAGGAAAAAAATAACAATGATGATAAAGAAGAATGTGTAAAAGTGTAAGTATAAATGAAACAAATTTTTACAAGAGGGTATATATTATCTTATAGATCGCAAGGAAATTTATTCTAAAGGATTCCTAATTAGAGGAAGATTACTAAAAAGAAAAGATCCCAGAAGGGAGAAGAGTGTATAATATGTCATTGTAGGGACTCATGAACTTTAGCTTCCGGGAGATTGATTGCATTCCTAAGAATGCATTCCTAAGAATGCAGTGCTATTCTGAGAAGGACCTTTGATCCTAATGGCAAATTCTAGTCCTTCTCCACCCACTGCGTGATTAGAGGAAAGTTCCTTACTCTCAGGTTTGTAGACCTGATGTACCTGATGGTAGAGACGCTGTGAACACAGAGTGAGTGAATTGTATAAACATATTCGGCACGATACTTGCTACATAGTACTACCCAAGATGGTACCTGTAAGAATTAGGCCAGGAAATATGATAGCGCCCCCTTCTGAAAGTTAGAGAGATGCCGGCTGTGCAAGGGGCGCTTTTGGAGTTGTTTGTGACCCCAGGCAGCTCCTGGTATGGTCGTGGCTGCTTCTTTGTCCTCATCACATGACCTTCCCACTCTAAACTAAAAGCAGTCCGTTGTCCTGTTGTAGCAAAGTGGTCCAAAGTGTTCAAAGGGAGTCTTAAGGGTGTGAGAGTTTGTCCTCAGCAAGCTGAGGGGTGAAACCAAACAGCTGTGGTCAGAGAGCCAAACAGCTGAAGATGAGACCTTTGGGTTCCAGGTGCAAAATGGGACTTTTACTGCAGGTGGTTGTACCAGCTGGAGCTCACATTGTCAGAAGCGAAGATTTCAAGAAACTGAAAACAGAGTTAACGTGAAGGTCAGTTCAAGGAAACAAGGTGTTGATCTCAAGACCCTGTGATCCCTACATAACATCTGAAATGAGAGCATTGTAGAGTGGAGATCAGTGGTTGTGAGGCTTAGGGATGGGGATGGGCGTGCCTGGGGCTGTGAAAGGGCGACATAAGGGCGCTTGTCATGGAACTGCTCTGTGTTCGCTCTGGTGTTGGTCTCACAAACCTGTGCATAGAGCACAGTTACACAGAACCAAATGTGGACACACACTCAAATAAGTACGTATAAAACAGGTGAAATCTGAATTAGGCCAGTGGATTGTATGAATGTCAGCTTCTTGGTTGTGATACTGTGCTGTAGTTTTGCAAAATGTTACTCCTGGGGATGAGTATACAGGATCTCACAGCATTATTTCTCAGAATTGCTTGTGATTATATAATTAATTCAAAATAAAAAGCTTAAAAATTTTTTAAAAGAAAATGTTCTTGAACACACAAATTAAAAAGAGACTGGCTGTGGAGAAGTATGAATACAGGATGAGATGGAGCTCTATAATACGGGGTAGGAAGAAAATGTCGACCCCTCCCCCAGAAGAAGATGGGCAAATAGTGAAGAAGCAACAGCACAAATTTAGCAGAAAGGATGCTGTCGGAGTGAAAGGCCATTCCAGCTATCCAGAGATCTGATGGAAAATCTCACTCTACTAAAAAAGAAAAATATTTTACTTACTACACTGTTTATTACCCTGGAGGGAAAAAAAAAAAGACTGAGGGAATAATGAGGGAAGCTTTTTTGTAAAGATTTAATTTTACAAATAATAAATAATTGTTGCAATACAGAAGTGAGAGGAAACTCAAGAGGAAGCCATTGTGCCATCTGTAAATTAAAAATAGCAAAGGAAGTGAAGAAGAAGCACTTTCATAGTTTTATCCTAAACTTTAGAAAGGTCCGTGTCAAAAATTCCCAATAAAACATTTCTTAAGCTATAAAAAAACACATTGCGTTCTTTAAAAAAATTCAGATAAAACAATGAGAAAATACCCAGATAATGAACACAATAGAATAAAGAGTAGATAGCAATTAATATTTACAAAATAGTAGCTGCAAATGATAACTACAAATGATTGAGCATTGCATGAGGAACTTTGCTAACCTAATGCCTTGGCCCCCATCCTTCTCCCTCCTTCTCCTTTACGCATTGAATAAACTTAACCTTGTCAACCAAAAATTAAACCACTGAACCTAGAAATGATTTTCCCATCCCAGTTTAACCTAGAAAGCCCATATCAGGATCTAATGGGTCCATATGTGTTTCGCTCACAAATGAGCAATTGGACACATTCAACAAAAAAGACAACTGTGTAAAACAGTCATATGGTGAGGATTGCATTTCTATTTGCTTGTAGAAAAATGTATGGTTTTCTGTTTTATTTTTACTTTTTAAATTGTTTCTCCTGGCATCATCCAAAATCTCATTTGTAAATATTACTTTGGGCCTTTTCGAAACTAGTAGAATATCAAATTTGCGTCTTTTCTTCGTCAGTCCCAGGGTTTGATTTGCATTGCAAGATGCCAGACTGGCTGTTGGTTTCCCTCAGGCAGTGTGATCATCTCACGATGAAGTTGAAGGGAATCTTGTGCCTTTCAGGCATCTTGTGAAACACAACAAACACCTCCCTGTTTCCAGGAAATCTTTTCTTTCCTTTTTTTTTTGTCAACATAAATTCTAAACAAAACAGAAAAAAGTGAACTAGCCATGGCCCATCTGTCACAAGGAGAAGTCTGTAGGCTGCTGCAATTACTTCCGCCTTGTCAGCCAATCAGAGACGAGGTTGAGATGATCTCAAACAAGGTTTACAAACAGTTGTTGCCAGGAGCAATCTTCGTAAGATGTCAGAATGTAGCTGTGGGATTGGGGATGGGGGTGGGGAAGAAGAAGAAGTGTCTGAGCTTCAGGGTGATGGGAAACAGTGAAGTTAAATGGGTGTCTAGGTTCTAGAACAACTCATGGCCCTCTGTTTTCACCTGTGTGTAGAATCTCCAAGAAGAAGAAATACAGCATAGCCCTTCTTTGGCAGCTCCCCTGCACCTTCTGCAGTCCTGTTTCACAGAAGAGCACCTTGGTCAACACTGACCCAAATCATTCCTAACCTGTAGCCAGGGCTCAGGGTCATTAGAGATGGGATGACACAGAAGGAAGAGAAAATCCCAACACTAACACTCACTGTTAAAAAATACCATTCGCGGCAAGAGTCCACCTACAACTCTACCAAGGCAGCATTCCTCAGACAGATACGGGGTCGTGTGGAGGTGACTAAATCTATCAAGAGGTGCTTTGAGTCAGTCCTAGATGTTTCCAGTATAATTTACTGAAAACTACCCATCCATCTCTGCCCTGAATCAAGCACCCCTTACTCACAGCTACGGGATATCCATTTCAGACAAAATGCTGGATTGTAAGTACTTTACACCATTTTGGACCCGCACCTAAAATGCCTTTAGTGAAGGATGACCAGATTTCACCAGGCACGTTCTTGCTGGACTGGCTTCAGACTCCAAGTAGGTACTTAGAAACTAGTCATCTCCGTGTAAATGTCACCCCCTCTCTTTCCTTTTCCAGTCTCCATTGTCAATTTTATGACACCTGAATTTTGGTCGTTTCTGTACGTATCAGACTCCTCCAAATAGCAAACCCATAAAATAAATTGACCAACTTAATTTCTAAATTGATAATATCAGTCAAACTGTATTATAGTAGCAATCTTAACAAGCCAGGAAACGAGACACGATCACTACAGCGAAAGATGGGTACCTCCCTTAGATTTCATCATCCTCATCATTGCTGGAGATCTCTAGGTGGTTCTGGTGTGATGGCAGAGCAGTGTGTCTGCTCCCACAGCATTTGGAAGGAGACCCCACTACACTAATGGTATTTTCCGGGTGGGCACTTTAGTTGGTTGTAACTTCGGTTGCCTCGGTCATTCATCCTAGAGTTTTAGATACTTAAAATAAGCATCTGTATTTTCCTACATGTATCATGTCTTAAGTGACTATTTAATCTTGACTTGGGGTTTTGAGGTAGAGTAATATATATCACCATACTCAGACTAAATGAATATCAAGAATGAAAGGCTAGAATTTGGAGCTAAAAGGGAAAATCTTGATTTATAGAAAATGAAGAAAACGGAACTTGGTATAGAACTAATTGTCTGAAAAGTTAAAGGTCACCATGGAGAATTCAGAATAGGACTCCCTCATCCCTCACACTCTCTTAGGAGATCTGAACCCCTCAGCGTGCTCCTCTCTCACACCCTTGTAGACACTGGAAACTCCAGCAGATGAGATGAGAAGCCAGTAGGAAGGGTGGATGAGGTCTCTTCACTAGATTTGCCTCTTCGTGTCAGGGAAGGACTATAATGCAAGCAGAGGTCAGAAATACCATCAGGAGGACCTATGTTGCTCCCTGACTCTGTCGTCACAGAGTCCTGAGTCCTAATCAGGACCTTCTGCACTTTAACAGAACTGCACATGATTTTCTCACGTGGTCAGAGAACCCAACACAATCAGAATAAGAGAATATTCTCCTGCAATTTAGCAATCCCATACTCACCAGACATTGTAAATTAAGAAAGGGACTATGTGTTTTAACCTGAAAGAGGGAATTTGCCAATATTCATGATGTGGAAAGTGAAGGAGACATGTACTTTCTTCTAGACATGTACTAAACATGTACTTTTAGACATGTACTAAATCGTCTGCTGGAAAATGCCCAAGTGCACCTACCAAGTTCAAGAAAATTTAAACAGAAAAACAAATGTGTGGACCTATGAAATGGAAAACTTCCCAGAAGCAACAAAGGAAGAAGAGGAAGAATATATATTACTGAAACTGGTGTTCTATAAGAAAAGGTGAAAATTTAGGAGACACATGATTTGGTATCCTCAAAAAGGAGCATGTACATATGGCAATGTTAAAGAAGAATGGAACTTAATAGAAAAAAAGGAAAAACGGAAAGGCAGAGATGCAATAGGATATAAATGGAAATTTTTAAAAAAAATCAAGTAACCAGAAAATTGATAGGAGAATTAAAAGACTCAGTGGAGGCAATAAAAATCAGACTTTACATTGCCAACACCCAAATCAGTGATGAGGACTGCAAACTTGAGAAAATGGGGAACATGGACAATAAGATAAAAAGAATGGCAATGTAGGGAAAAAAGAGAATTATTCGACCTCATAATTACAGATGGAAGATAATACATTTAATCTTACATAACTTGTAAGAGAAAGTAGAATGTATAAAATTAATTATGAATACCTGTTATCAACTATGGCTATCAAAATAAATGCAAAAAATATTGAAAAAATGTATATTCATGTATAAAAAACATCTATAAATTAAAGTGGGTCTAAAAGCTGAAATAATATGTGATGAAAAAACTAGGAACTATAAACAGAATTATTGACCTCAAAATTGAAGGCAAAATCTGGTAAACAAGAGAGAGAAAGCAACTTAGCATTTATAAAAATAAAAAGCATGGAATGTTGCTAAGACAGTGCACAGCAATAATTTTATGTCATAAAATTATTTTCTTCTATAACAATAAAAAATTTAATTATCTGAGCATTCAAGAACTAATTTTTAAAAATTTCTTACACTGTGTTAGTTGCTATGCTAGGTACTTTATCAACATTGATTAAATGAACATTTACAAAAACTCTATGGAACTGTTATCTCCACATGGCCGGATAATTTGTGCAAGTTCTCACAAAGGGAGGGACCACGTGTGTTAGCACGTCTGTCTATCCCGAAGTGGGAACAAACTGTGTCCCAGGAATTGCAGGACAGTCCGTACAGCAGGAACAACGTGAGCCAGAGATCCTGGCCATCTCACCTAACTTTTAAATATTTTGGAGTCTTTACAGTGCAGATGCAGGAGTGGCGGAAGCAGGTTCAGCTTTGAAAGGACTACTGTGGCTTCTGTACAGAGAACAGCCCACAGCGGGGACGGGAGCGAGAGGCAGGATGGAGGTGGTGGAGGCTGCATGGGGGATAAGTATGTTTGTGGTAGAAAACAGCACCCACGGGACTGGCCGACAGATCAGCTGTGGACACGCAGGAGAAGCGTCAGGTCTGATTCCCAGGATTGGGTCTTGAGCAACAGAGTGAATGTCTTGCCATTTATTTAGAAGACTACAGGGGAAGAAGACGTTTTGGAGTGTGGATTTGGTTTAGATGTCTATTAGACCATCATGTAGATATTTGGAGAGGGATAAAATATTGAACTAGAAATAACTGTTGAGTAGTCATTAGATGTAGGAGTTTGTGGAGAATTTTCTGTGGGGAGTTTACCTCCTGGCTAACCAGTAACCAGATCAGATGCTGATCAATGGAGACAAATGACAACCTAGTCTAGGACTGTATGTGGCCAAAACATGCGTGTGAAAAGAGAAAAACTGGTTCAGTCACCTAGATATTTTTATCTACATCATGTAGAGGATTGATTATTTTTATTCTTGATTCAAAATTTCACATTATGAAGGTCTGGCATACTACGGTAAAAACAATGCAGGATAGAGTAAACTAACTTTTCTTTTTGATCGTAAGACAGAGATTGGAGAAAAATGTTATGAAGAATCTAAATGGTGGAGGACTTGGATGTGTGGTGAAAGGGAAGAAAAACAAAGTAAATGCATGTGTCTGGGTTAAACTGTGGGATACACAGAAGGAACGAAAGGAATTTACTACTTGGAGATCACAGACAATATACTTACACTCCCTGCCCATGGGGACTGGGCAGGTGAGGAGGCACGTATACTCTTATAGAAAGAGCACAAGGAGTTTATTTATCAAGCTTTAACTGATGTGCACAGTTTCTCTATTGAAAGTAAGTTGTTTGCTTCCTTAATGCCAACCAGTCACTCACATCTCCCATGTAAACTAATTACCCAGCAGTTTATTTCATGTTGCTGAGCACAAAAAGTTGAAATGCAATAAATAAATGGTTTACAATGCCTTCATACGTTGCCTAAGAAATATCATCCATGCTATGCTAAAGCTGAGTCTTGCACAGGTTCTTCCAGGTAATAAACAATGAGCAAACACTCACCATATGTGGGTTATATAACCCAAATATCAAACTAGATAAGCTTAATAAAAGGAAAGGAAAATGCCAAGCCGATCCCACTCCACTTGCAAATATTCTTAGCAAAATTTAAGTAAACTTAATGTGGCATGCATTAAAAAAGATAATATATTATTCTCAAATTGAGTTTATTTTGGAAATGCTGTATTCTTTACCGTTAGGAAATCTATTAAGGTAACTCACCATATTAACATCTCAAAGGAGACAATCTTATGATCACCTGAAAAGATGCAGGAAGAGCATCAGATAAAATAACGCTACTAATACATTTAATCTTGTGCCCCAGGCAGTCAACTAAATCCTTACATTCATCAATTCAATTAGTCTTCATAACGATCCCATGAGGTGGATACTCCTATCACCTAACTCATTTTACAGCTGAAGAAACAGAGACACACAGAACTGAAGTAATTTGCCCAAGGTCAAGTGTAAAGTCAAGGGTGGGACTGGGTTTTGAATGCAGACCCTCTAGCTCTGCACCCAAGTACAACAAATATTTCAATATGTTCATATGCAGGTGGGCAAGTAAGCAGTCTCCAACTTACGGCAGATCTGGTTGAAAATTTTGTTTGTATTTCGTTAGTAAATTCATTTTCTAATTCCCACAGTGTCTTGATGGAATGTTCAATAAATCTTTGCTGAATGAATACGTTTCTCTTCCCATTGACAAAATACTAGTCTTCTGGGATTAAATAGAATTAAATTATAATAATCTTAAAGTTAATCACTAAGAATATTGTTTTAGCTTACTTAACGATCCTTTATAACCTTATTTCTAAGGTTAGATTTTTTCTTTTTTTTTTTTCAAATTTAAATTTTTTCTTTTCTTTTCCTTTTTTTGGCCAAGCCCTGTGGCATGTGGGATCTTAATTCCCCGACCAGGGATCGAACTCGTGCCCCCTGCAGTGGAAGCGCAGAGTTCTAACCACTGGACCACCAGGGAATTCCCAGATTTAGATTTTCTTAATATTCTGTGCTGTGTTTGGAGAGGTGGTAATGCCTAGCTGGTGCCTACTTTCCTGTAGACGTATGTATGTATACATATGCGCACACACAGTCTGGAGGCAAAGCAGACTTGAGTTCAAATTTTAGCTTGTCTCCTTACACATGTGTGACTGAGAAAGTCACTGAACTTTTCTGAAACATTGTTTCCCATCTGTAAAATAAGGTGGTGCCTGTTAGAGGTGGCAAAGTGACTCATATTTAGCTCTGTGACTGATTCTGAGGGCAGATGGGGATTCTAAGTATGAAGAAAGGGGGACATGAGATCCAAACTCTAATTCAAATTATGAAACGTTTGTGACCCATCCCACCGCAGCCTCAGACTAATGGTGACTAGAGTTAGTCCTACAAGCTGTTTGTTTAAAAGGAAAAAGTGAGGACAGAAAGAACCATGCATTACTTTTCTATGTCAGTGAAGCTTTGCTCTAAACTTTATGCAAAAAAATTAATTTTAGTGCATAAGCCCCTTCTGTTCGAGATAATCAGAACCCAAATTTCACACTATAGAACTGGCACAGTATAGATGCTCAAACATCTTTTTGGAATGGACAAATTGTCCAAGAATATAATTTCTGCTCCTTCTGGCCTCACCTTCAGATTCTCCATCTGAAGATTTGACCACAATTCTTCAACTGTCCTAAGGTCCCATACCTATTTCTCTTGTTTTCTCTTCCCTTGGATGCTTGAATCTTGCCTTTGTCTTTCTGCCATTTCCACTACTCTTCTCTCTGTTTTCTGTCACATCCACTGTTCAAGGGCCAAACCGCAGTGGCGTGAGTTGAGGACAGCGCCCACCCGCTGAGCGGCCAGCAGGAGCGCGCGGATAGCCCCGCAGGATTTGATTGTGGTCTGGTCTGCACAATCTCAGAACCACCAATCAATTTAAGGGAAAAGCTCTAGTTTAATCAGCGCTGTAAAAAACACATCAGTCAAATGAATATATCATTTAGACCAAATCATCGGGGACCTGGCTGACTTGCTCACTTCCTTGCGGGCTGGACTAAGGTGGGGACCCCCGATCTATGCTGGCCAAGTGGTCAGCATGGGGGTGCCCGCCTTGGTCCAGCAAACCCTCCTGCCAGCCTCTGCTCTGTCACAGTCGCATTGGCACAGAGGGATCCAGGTACGCCCAAATCTCATTTCGTGGAAATGTGGCCGCTAGCGTCCAGTGACGAACATCCTGTGTCCAGATTCTGAGCGTAAGGAACACGCATCTGCGCAGGGCTCATCTCTGAAGGGACCACGTATGAGTGGAGAAGTCATAATGGAATCTTGGAGCCGCCAACACTCGCCAAACACAGCCAAACACTCAGGCTATATGCAAGGCCCAAAAAGAGAGAAAATGAATCTGGCTGGCTAAAACCAGAAGTGGGGATAGGTGATGCAGAACTTCCAGCGGGAGCCGCGGAGCCCAGGCTCAGCAGGATGCATGGGGTAGGGTGGTGCCCAAGGAAATGGGCACTAGTTAACGTCTGAGCTACAGTTGACGGAAGAGAGCTGGACACGTTTGAAAGGACTAAAATAACGAAGGAGAGGACGAGGATTTGTTCTCTGTTAAAGCCAGTGCCCAGCAGGACTCCCGACAGAGAACCCAGGCTAGGTGGCTCACTCTGCTTCTGGCCCTGCGTCCCTGCGCCCTGGACCCTCCCTGCAGGAGCAGGTAAGAGCACGGCGGTGTACACAGCTGGGTGCGGGGACATCGCCGCCGCTGCAGTTCATGAGGGATTTGTAAAGCCCTGAATGCTGAACAAAAGACAAAGGGACACAGCTACTGCTTTAGGGGACTTAAGCTCAAAGAAATGTGGCCCGAACATGGCTTGGCTCCAAATCCTGGACCGCACACCATCTCTCACTGTCTTTCTACTCTTGGCCTTTTACCTTTATACCTGATGTGTTTTCTTTACTGTTACTGATTTTGAAGCAGACAAATCAAGCACTGCAGAAGAATATCCAACCCGGGGAAGGAGGGGGTCCCACAGATATTAAATTACTGCCGTCGTGTTTCCAGGCACCCGGGTTCAGGGCAAACACGAGACCCCAGGGCAGTCACAGGGCAGTGCACACTGCTCCCCGACTCACGTTTAGCAGAGAAGGCCCACCTGCTCAAAGTCCTCCTGGAGTTGGGGCCCAGGGTACCCTGAGCCTTGGTCCTCTGTGCACCCTAAGAAATTCATCACCGGGCTCTTGGACTGCCCAGCTCCAGGTGGGGCTGCAGTTGTTACCTGTTACCATAGACACCACCGCCCTCCCCAGGTGTTGCCAGGTGGGTATTGCTGACACCAGCTTGGGGCCAAACCCAGGAATGCTGTTCTTTGTTCTTTATGGTGTCATCTTTCTCTCCTAACAAAGGTGAGATGATTATTAAATTAAGCTCCTTGCTTTTCCTGAATGTCTCACCATATTCTTTCTTATGGACACATTTCGTTTATTTTAATTCTTGATTTTCTGAATTACAGAAGTTACCTATGACCTGTAGAACTAGCAGACCAATGGAATAATTCAAGAGCAGATCAGAGTCTTCCTGCCCTGCTCCATTTCTCTCTCCAAAGCCCGTTCCCCCCATGCCAGCACCAATATCTGCCACATCCCCTCCTTCAATTCTCTTAGTGCAAACATGCAATCATCTTCCAAAAAGTGGGATAGTATCATGCGTAACAGCCTGCAACTTGCCATTCCCACTTAAAAATACATTAATTGGCATAGCGGTGGCTCATTCTGTAATATTTGCACAACACTCCATAGTAGGTCTGACTCTAAAGCAATATATCTGACTGTTCCCCTTGATAAAGTACAACACAATATATTTAGCCACTCCTATTGTGATTCATTCTTTGAAAACAGCATAAGCAATGTTGTACTCAACCGCCTTGAGAATATATCCTTACGGACGGGTACTGATTTTGTTTTCTGTTTTTGTTTTTCTCTAGGAGAGATTCCTAAAATGAATTGCTGAATTCAAGAGATTTATATTTTTAATTTTAAGAAATGTTTCCAAACTCCTTTTGGAAAAAAAATCTGTAGCACTTCGTACTCCACGAGGAAGCTTTGAGAGTACCCTCTTCCTTGCCTTCCAACAGCATCAGAAGTTATCATTTTCCTTAATTTTTTTGCCTCTCTGATTGCATTATCACTTTAATTCCCACCTCCCTGACTCTACGCACAAGTTAGCGTCTTTCTAGGTTTATTGGCTCTCATGAAGTGCTTGCTCATACGAACAACTTTCCCAGATTATCTGTAATGTTTAAATCAATTTTAGGAGATTTTTATATATGGGGGAGGGCAATCTTTTGTTACATGTGTTAAAATATTTTCCAACCTTCTGATTCCTTTGATTTCTGTTCGTCATTCTTTGCCACAGAAAAATGTTTAATCTTTGTGCAGTTGAAAATGCCTAGCTTTCTCTTTCACACACATTAAGTATTTAATTTACATGCTTCCTCAAGCCAACTTAGTTTGCCAAAGGCTTCCTGGTATTTTAAAGGCCATAAAGTTGTCATTCTCCTTGAAAGTCTTACATAGGTTCTGACGGTGGAGGAATAGTCTCATCTATTTGAGTTGGTTTTGTTTTTCCTTTTCTCATTTAACAACTTTTATGTATCAAATCTGGCAAGTCTATTAAGAGTGTTATTGGGGGAAAAAAGTTCATCTGGAAACTGAAAATAGACCAGAAAATACAGAGTGTAAAATTTGCAATTTCCCATTGAGTTAAATAATTTTAAGTTTGGGTGTATTTTTGCCTAGCACTTGACTTTCGCTTCTGAAATAAAATCTTAGCATGCCTTTGCAGCCCCATTTCTCCAAAGACGGGCAGAAATAGATCCTGTTTCTCCTCCTCCTGCACATCTCAGAAATATTGGCCGATGGAATATGAGTAGAGGAAAGAATTTGTGATTGACACGCCTAGCAGAAGAATGACAATATGGTGAGGGGGAAATGGGATGGTATTATGCATATTAGGAGAAAAATGGTAGATTCTGTTGCGAGTAATGTATATTCAACACTGATAGAATTAAATCACTGAAATGTGGTTTTGGTATGAATAGTAACAGGAAATTTATAACCATTGCTAATTATAGAAGACGCAATGGGATTATTATTTTTTCCTCTCCAATGGCCCAGAGATCACACCGAAAGGTAGTGGAGATTATAGGTAGATGGATAGATAGAGAGATAGATAGAGAGAGAGAGATAGAGAGATAGATAGTACAGAAAAAATGAAAACAATAAACAAAAGGGAAATTTTCTAAAAAGGCTTTTTCTAAAATCGTGGCTTAATAAGTTTTTGCTCATGCATGTAAATGATGTACCAACTTATAAAAAACAAACTTCTCTATAAAGTTAGCTAAGATAAAAATGGAGATGACAACAATTTCATTAGAGAGATAAGACACCGAACTGAGAAGCTGGAAGTGTTCATACAAGTTTTTCTCTATGAAAATGATGTGCCCCCCCATCAAATACAAACCAGAGTAAGTAACTGAAAATGGCTAAACATATGGGGGCCCAGGCTCCTTTTAAGGCCTCCCCAGAGCCTATCCACCGTAACATCTTCCATATCAGATCCTTGTCTCATATCCGAACATGTTTTTCCCTAATATCACATTTATTTTGACGTGGATTTTCCCATACTAAAAATTGGGAACTTGGCTCCACTTAAAGAATATAGTTAAAATGGAAGAATTTTAATCTATTTTAAATAAAACACTGTATGTATTAGTAGCAAATTGGTTAATAGAGTTTCCCAGAACATGGTTGCAATCATTGGGTTTACTTCCCAAAGCCAGACAATAGTCAAATTCCTAACTTCGTACTCCAGTGGATTTTTTCCTTCTCGTTCTCATTATGATTATTTATGTTTATTTGTATTGTTTTGCTTAATTACATGTTGTGTTTCATATATCTTGTGTTATTTCTGAAAAATGGCATTTAAAATGAGGTGAAAGTAAACAGGTAACTGTCAAGAGGAGATGACAGTCTGTTAATTTATGTAAAGTGTAGCCAACCAGATGTTCTAGAAAATGCTTCAGTCAGAAATAAAGACTCCTATAAACACAATACTGTTTTTAATAAACAGGTAATGGCTGCATGTTGTGATGAAAATAGTTTTTGCAGGAGGACTTGGAGAGCTCAGTCTAGACCCAGGAAGAGCAGGGCAGGAGTTACAAAGGCAGAAGCCTAGAATCCTGGTGGGTTGCCCAGCGGCTGAAGCACTCCCAGCCATAAGAAAGTCTAGAGTGAGCCACGAGCTTGGTCGCTCTGCTCTTATAATGCTCAGTGTCAAAGAAAAGTCTGATGTTATCAATGTAGCTGCTGTGTTACCAAAAGTGAGCTTTCAGGTTCTAAAATCTTACAGACCAAGAGTGGACACTATTTTTATTACTAGTGACTAATATTTATCTAATACTGGAGGGGCACATGTCAACATCTAGGGAAGAGCACAGATCTTTATTTATGTTATTATTTACCTCTTTACAAAGGGTACCACACACTTAGCCATCATCATGTTCTTGCCAAGTAAATGGTTATGAAGTTTATTGTCCTGGTCAGTTTTCTTCCGGTGATACACTTAAGTCTTTCCACTCAAGTTCGCCCTGATGAGTTTATAACACAATCCAGAAGCCAATAGGCAGGTCTCAAATTTGCAATTCTAGTTGTGGAATTCAGATGTGCTAGTTACCACCACTCTAAGATGCCTTAACTTATTCCATTGTATTTAACTAGAGTCTCTGTTTCTAGAAAAACTAAAGTACCAATTTGGCAAAAACAAGACAGAAAATTAAACTTCCATCTTTGAAAAGAAGGTAACTATAGGTCGAAGTGAGTCATGACCTTCCGTGTTCCTCCCACTCATATGTCTAGATATCTGCAGCAAAGACTTGGCCGTCTCTGGAATTTGATGAGTAAATCAGTCCTTAATGGATAGAAGGAGTTCTTGAATGGTCGGCTACATATTTCTGGACGGCCTTCCAATCTCCTGCCTGGAAGTTCACTTGTAGATGGGCTCAAAACATTGCCCAGGCTTCCTACAGGAAACAAACAGTTACATACAATCTTGTCTATGTTTATCTTCTTATCTTCTCTCTTTTATAAATCCTTCTATCAGAAACAAAACGCGACTTTCCTTGTGTAGAGTTTTTGGACACCTCACTGGAGTGAGCAAATCTTTGCTCTGTAGGAATGTTTTGGGCCTTCACGTCGGGGGGGGGGGGGGCCCAGCGGGTAACTTGGAGAAAGGATTCTGCCCATCTGTATGCAAATGAACATATCAACAGTCTGTCTTGTCAAAATCCATTGTGTCACAATTATTACCGCAAGTCCCACTTCGCTGCCAGGATTTTTACAGTCATGACAGCTACAAGAGGATGAACTCTCTTCTTTTCTTTCTGTCTCTCTTTTTTTCCCTACAGGCATATGGTTTACCCAGGCCCAGCAGAGTAAGCCAGTATAAACGAATGGAGCCACCAATGAGATGAGGTACTAAGATAACAAATCTATGGTTACCAAAGGGGAAGGGGGGGAGGGATACATTAGGAAGTTGGGATTCACTTATACACAGTACTATATGTAAAACAGATAACCAACGAGGACTACAGTATAGCACAGGGAACTATACTCAGTATTTTGTAATAACCTATAAGAGAAAAGAATATATGTATATATGTATGTATATATTGGGTTTGCCCAAAAGTTTGTTCAGATATATATATATATCTGAATCACTTTGCTGTACACCTGAAACTAATACAACATTGTAAATCAATTATACTTCATTTAAAAAATGATGACTATTTAAAAAGAAATCTAAAGAAAGAATGCCTTGTAAGTAAACCACAGAGTGGCTTCCTTCTAACTGGCCAGCATTGCTTATCTATTGTGCTGTGTCTCTCTTTGATAGAAATGACCCACCAATAACTCATAGGTGAATAATTTCTTTCTAAATCCCATCCCTACCCCTGAGGTTGCTGCCACATGTGCAGCCTGTTTGGACCAGCAGTCAGGTTTACTCCAGGCACTGATGACTGAGAGCGTGGACGGTATAGTACAGGATGTGTTTACTCCTGCTGTTTCTACAGAAATCGTTCTTTAAATGAGTGTCACATATGATCTTATCATTATGAGCAATTTCATATGCCAGGGACAGCATGGGTTAAAAGCAAAGGAAGTTTCAAAGACGAAACTTGATTTACTCATGAATATTTTACTTCTACAGACTCTGTTTGTTTAAGCTATGGGTCTAAAAGCCGACCTCGGAGCTAGTGCGGGTTCAGTTCCAGACCACTGCAATAAAGCGAGTATCACAGTAAAGAGTGTCACATGCATTTGTTTGATTCCCTAGTGCATATAAAAGTTACGTTTACACTATACTGTAGTCTATTAAGTGTGCAATAGACTTAACACTTAATGTACTAAGTGTGGCACATTATGTCTAAAAAACAATGTACATACCTTAATTAGAAAATACTTTATTTATTGCTAAAAAGTGCGAACCATCATCTGACAATGCAGGGTTGCCACAAATCTTCAATTTGTAAAAACTACCCGCTATATCTGCAAAGCACAATAAAAAATGATCTGCCTGTATGCAGCTAGGACTTCTACATGTTTTGTATGTAGTTCCACACAAAATAAAATCATTCTTCATTTCAACTTGATGTGGTTCTAGGTTCTTCTTAGCCCCTGACTTTAATGCTGCTTTTTCTAGATGTTTTCCTGAGCACAAACATGAAAGTATTATTAATGCTAGTCTTCTGTTCTTTTAAGCACCTGCAATTCCCTTTTACCTCTTGTCTGAGACTTAGCCCACAATTTGAAATACATTGTATGTCATGGAGCAGAGTTTATTTATATGTAAAATGGAACTAAATTGCAGCTTACTTACCCTACATATGATACACACTCTGATAGTTTCTGTTCTACTATATTCCTTAACATTCTCTACTCTTCTATTTTATAAAGAGAAATAATCTTAACCCACCCAGTTGTTTTCACAGACCACTCTTGGGCTTCTTGGGAGCGATGGGGTGCAGAGGATGCCGGGGACGTTACCGGTGGGGCTCCCGAAACCACGGTCACACAACAGCCTTGGCTGTCGGCGTATAAAGTAGAGATGAGGACTGAGGGAATAATTTAGAGACTCCTGGCAAAAAGGACATTTTCTTTCAATTATTAGAAGAATGGGGAAGGTTTGAAAGACCTCAATAGGTAAAGATGGATGAACTCTTGGTAGGGGATCTCTCACCAGGCTGATAATCACCTCTGTCACCTCTGTCCTGAGAGCCTATGTGGTCTTGAAGGCATTTCCGATTTATGACCTCAAGAGGCAGGTTAAGACTGGTTGAGATCCAGAGTCGGACAACTTGGATTTGAATCCTGACTCCACCACTGACTGAAGGTGCAACTTCAGCAGGTTCCTCTGGATTTTTCTGGATGCAGCTCTGTCTCTTAGATGCGTGTCTTAGGTTGCCAGCCTCTCCCTGGAGGAAAGGGCCGTCTGTTCTGGACAGCTCTCTCCAGCCCCTGCTCTACGTGCCCACAGATTTCTCTCACTCTCACCTTTCACAACCCCAGGTCTTTCACAGTTTAGTGAGCTTTAGAGATCATCCAGCCAAATTCTAATTTTGGAGTTCAGTAAACTGATTTTGTAGATAAGCAGATTGAGGTTAAGTGACTTTCTCATTTGAAAGTCCCATTTTAACCTGATATGTTAGGTCTAAACACCGGTATTTCTTGGTATGAGAAAAACTGAGCACTGAAATTTTCAGTATTCCCCAATTAATGTGATTGCTTATGAATGCCCAATTCCTTCTCTCATTCTGTTGTGTACGTTTTCAATATTTGGAAATTCAACTTATGGCTTCCTCCTTGAAGGTCATAAGCATCACTGTTTTCCACATACAATTATTTTGCTTTTAGATGTATATCTAGAGTGAATTGATTTCAGAAAAATTACAAAAAATGATTATCAAGCAATTTTTACTTGATAGAAAAAAAATCCAAATGAGATAGTGCAATAGTTATTGAAAATGTAGTCATACAAAATTACACTCGATGTTACTTTTCTAACTATGTGAGGAAAACGCCACTTAATATCTGAATGGGTCTCTCTTCTTATTTAATGGGCAGCCTTCTTTTACCACTTCAGGTATTTAGGTAACTGAAATTTCTATGGATGCCCATACTAGATTCCAAGGAAATTGTTTTTTATTAGCCTAAAAAGATAATCTTAGGATGGATTATGATCTACCTCTGAAACATTTTATTCCCAAATATTTGTGAGCACTAAGTATTCTTAGTTTAGGAAGCAAAAGGTCAAGTAGCAAATTAGCATTAAAACAAAATGCTGAATGCCTATCAAAACAGGGTGGTTTCATTTCTTATGCAAATACACAGAAAACAAAGTCCACCTGAGGAAACAGCTGTCAGAACATTCTGTCAGCAGGTCCATTAAAGTTTTTTAAAGCACACACAGATATCCCTACACGGTTTAAGACGAGGTCAACAACTTTAACTCACAAACATAACAACACCTAGGCAAGAATAATACTTTCCAGAATTTTACCCTCACTTTACTCTTGCTTAATCATGAGTCACTTTTCAGGCATCAATAACATAATCTCTCCTTCATTAGTTCTTTGCTCATGGCAATTTAATCACTTCCAACTGGAAACTAAAGCTTTGTCTATTATCACTAATGGTACCTTATTTGGGTGTGATTTATTTCTTAGATTGTCCTGGAGACACTAGGATAGTACACTTTGTGTAGTTTTGTTGTTGTTGTTGTTTTAATTCTTTCCTTTCTAGATTTAAATAAAGACAATGGTTTTACCTTTCTAGAAATTCCCACCATCACCTCATTTGTCAAGGAATGAACAGGAGTGTCACCTTGGATTCTCCGAGAGCTTCTGGCCTCCTCATCAGCCTCCAAGTACCTGGCAATACTGTTATGTTCACTTTAAAAAAAATAGCTTTTAAGACATAATGTTGCATTTTGTTAACTGGGGTGGGAGGTACAGTGGTAGAAGAAGAGAGAATAAACCTAGGTTCCTAAAGTTTACGTAGAAGGAAAACGAAAGCAGAATCCATTCTCTCTCCTCTGACTTGCCTTAGTTTGTTTACATTTGAAGATGTTTATGCATAAATTCACTTTGTAGTTACGAATCAAATTTGAAGGACATTCCCATAGGATTTGTTTATCTATTTCATTATGCGACCCTCAGAAAACCAATATAATGTTTGAGCTTTCTCTGGAAAGTGTATGCGGGCCTAAAGAGCACGTCAATCAACACAGGACTTTTCTATATGTACAAGCTGCCTATTATTGTGCAGTACACCTTTTTCTTTTTTTCTTCTGTTTAGACTGGGATCTTTAAGGCCATATAAATCTACTTTATAGCTGGGTTCGTTTTAACACTTAACTACCTTGTAAGAACTCATCGCTTTTGTATTTAACTTTTAGACTTTCTTTCTAGACAAATGCCATTATTTGCTAAGTGATTGGGAAAGCAAATCATGAAAAGTGCTCGATACTGTTACCTCTAGTCCTTTATGAATCGGTACCCCATAAACCACTGTCAATATTTGTATTAAACACTTACTGACCAAGATTTTACAGTAGCCTCAGACCCAGAAGGGACCACTGCAAAGGCACTTCAGCTCTTGTCAAAAGACCACCTTGAAGAGAAGAAAATGACTGTTGGTCAGCTCAGAAAGGAAAACGGGCTATTGCTAAGACACAAGCACAAAGAAAGTCAAAGGAATATCAATTTGCAATTTTCCAAACTATTTCTCTGACCCAGGCTTTTTATGTAATTAAAGGCAGAAAAAGTGTAAAGAAAATTATTTGCAGCATAGAAGATCATTGGTATGTAGGTTTGTCAATGAAAATGTTTACATTGATTCCCATGTCTGTTCTTGGTAACTTGTAAAACACATGTTCACATGTATTTAAGTTATTATTCAGATTTGGTATGGAGAGCCTCACCCTAACTATTGACCTGTATACCTAGAAGCTAAAGGTAGGAGTTAGAGGAAGCCCACTAGCTTTGGGATGGTCTTGGTCATCAACAATATGGATAACTCATGAGATGAAAAACTCAGCTTAAGAAAACAGTGGCCAAAAATGGTGTTGGCCATCACAGAATGCATTGTATGTCTCATGTGATAAAGTTTTCCTAGCTCCTGTGTGACAACTGAATGAATAAATACGTAAACGATGTTAAAAGTATCAAAACTATTTTTTTATTTTAATCTTTTCATTTTCTCTGGCAATAGACATTCTTTCAGACAAAATTTTTAGAAAATTATCATCAGTAAAATAATCCTGTTTTCTGCTTGGATTCAACTGTATCTAGACCCATGAACTTGTCTGTTTGAAGCAGTCTGTTTAAACGACCATAACTTTTTGGTGTAGAGGAGTCTGATATATAACTTATATGCTTCTAAATGGAGCTAAAAGTTGTTCATTTAAGGTAGAGTGGCTCTATAAGTCAGTGTGAACAATCGATATTCACTTTGAATTCACTTAAATCTAAAATCGTTTTTCAATATAAGCACTGATTCTGAGTTCTCTTTCTCTTGCTAATATCACAGTTTTCTGCAAGGGACTAAAAATGGCTTTAAAAATGGACAAATGGGTCTATTTCTAAAGGTGATTATAACAAAGCAGGGTGGGCTATGTCCTCCCATCAAGACTCCTTGCAAAAGCTATAATCCCATCCACAGAGCAAGGCTTTGCATTTGCAACCAGGGCAACTCCATTCCTCCTTCTGCACACGTTTCTCCTCACCCCCAATCCTTCTTTCTTCTGCTTTCTGCAATACCCCGAGGTCTCCCTGAAGTGGGTCCCATCTACTGGGCCCCTCTGTTGTGGGCTCCTTCTCCGCCAGGCTCCTCTCTGCTCTAGAGGAACCCACACTCCTTGACTCCCAGTTGGATGGAGGTCATACAGAGTCTAGTGCCTAGGCTGGACCTGCCAGAAAGAGCCGAGGAGGGGAGCACCTGAGAAGATCTTCAGGTGTCATGGAAGAGGCTTCCCCAAGACTTTTCTGGTCTGAACTGCCTCTAATAGCATCTGGAGTCTTGTTCATTTTTTCTTTCTTTATTTATCTTTTGTTGTTTTTTTTTTTTTTGGTCTTAGTTCCCCGACCAGGGGTTGAACCTGGGCCATGGCAGTGAAAGCTCCATGTCCTAACCACTGGGCCGTCAGGGAATTCCCTGGAGTCTTAATCTGATGTAACCCTTAGACAGCCAAATATGAAGACAGTCTTCAGGTTCTTAGGGTCCATTTCCAGTAAAATGGACCCTGTGAACCTTTCAAACATTATTTGCAGTTCCAGAACAAGAGAAGGACTTACTGTAGTCAAGTAAATTACAACAACATGGATCTAGAGAGAGCCTCCCCGTTTTAGAAAAAAAAAAAAATCATTAGGAGCCCAAAGAGGCAAAGTGCTTGTCCTGGGTCTCACAGCTGTGGAATCAGCACTGGGGTGAATTGTTTTCCCCATGTCACCCCAATGTTTCTCAGCCTCAGTTGGTCCTTTTGTTTTATTAAAGTCTGACTTTCTGTGGCCAGGTGTTTAGGTGGACTGGCCCTTCCCTATAGCAACACTTGATTTCATTGTTGCCCAGTAGGTTGTCTTAGGGCAGGTGGAGACCCCGCTAGCAATCAGGGTTAGTGGTGATGGGCTAAAAACCTAAGCAGATGCTTCTTCTATCTGAGCGGGTTTTATGGCTTCCCCCCTCCCATTTACAGGCTGGCAAAGAACACGTGGACAATATGGATTCGTTAAATATACAACCACTGAAATTATTGGAATTGTGTATTTTCAAATAATTTATGTAATTGCTGTAATTAATTTTGGTTTATGTTATGTTTGGAATAAAAAGTAATAAAATAAAATTAAAATGCCCCCCCCAGCATACAAAGGACTAAGTTCTTGCAATATTTTAGTTTCTTTTTAATTGCTCCATTTTTAAACTTTGATTAGTAAAGGAAAAAAGCACCCAGCTGCAGAAGAACAATACCTGAGTCCATTTAAATATAGGAATTAATCCATTTGAGTGGGTACCCAGATTGAAGCTTGTATTTCAAGTTTTAGTGCAATAAAGCTGTTTGCTATACATCTTACCAAGTCAAATTCAGTGGCATACCTAGAATCACAGATCTAGGAGACATGAGACCAGGTTTATTTTTACTAGAAAATTCTATCAAAAGTTATCTGTATTCTCAAAGAGGCTGTTCCACAAGGTGTTTTTTTGTTTGATTGTTTTGTTTTGTTTTTTTTAAAATAGAAGACAGTAAAAAAAAGTACCGTTTGTTGCTTTAGTCACTACAAATATCCCAATACCATTTTTTCCTGGCTAGGTGAAAATTCAAACTCATTCTTAGGAAATTCAATATTTAGAAAAATGAAAAATTTTCTTTTTTTTTGTAAAGGAAAAATATTGGGAATCAGGGGGCTTGTTTTCCTCAGGGAGTTTCAAGGGTAGACTACATGTCTGAGTGTCATACCTATTGAAGAGAAATTCAAGTGTCAGGAAGGAAGTGAGGGCAGAGGACCTTTCAACACTGAAAGTTTCAGGGGCATTTTGAAGAAAAAAAGAATTGTTTTATGAAAAAAGCATCCTACAAATACAATCAGCCAGGCCAACCTCTCATTCCATATGGTGATTCCTTTTCCAGAGTTCCTAAAGGATGGTCATGCAGTTCCTGTTTAAAATTTCCATGTGGAGAGCACTGATAGACCGGAGACCTCATCCCAACATTGACAAATCTTGGTTTTGGAAAATTATTATTATGTTGAACTAAAACCTGTTTATTCCTGGGACATGCTTATGTTCTCTTGCACTTGGCACCTGACTGGTTTGACACATTTGCAGACAGCTACCATGTCTCTCTGGGTCTCCTTTTCCCTAATCTTGGAATCTCTGTTCTTTTCAGTGGTTCCCAACCAGAGTCTTAGGGAGTGTTAGGGAATTTATGGGGGTTTCTTCCCAATAATTAGTATTTATTGGGAAGAAGCCAGGGATACGTTCTGCAAAGATGGCTAGTCCCAGATGATGAACACTTGTCCCAACCCATAAACCCCAATAGGACCCTATGTTCCCCATATGACATGGATCTTCATTCTCTGGTCACTCATCTCAGAAGACACCCAGAATGTCAATTTTTGAGATGCAGTTGCAGTTCTTACCCACCAGGTCATAACGATACAAATTGGCACAGATTTGGGGAAATAAATTTGGTGATGTGGGTTAAAAGTGTTCATACAGTCTTCTAATACATTGTGTTGGCAAAGTTATAGGGAAATAGGAACTCTCATATGAAAAAACTTATTTAAAATGTTATAAGCTATAAGGAAGAGGATTTGAGATACCTAACAAAATTACATGTGCATTTCTCCTTTGACCTAGTAGTCTTATTTCTAGGAACCTAGGAACCTACTGTGATGGCTCACCACATCAAATATAAAATAGCATAAGAACAAGATTATTCATTGCATCATTATTTATAAAAGCAAAAGACTGACTCAGTCCAAATAAGCATCAATAAAGAAATAAAAGTTGAATAAGTTATCATACAACAACGTAACTGAATATCATGCAGCCATAAAAATATTGAATCACTATGTTGTACACCTGCAACCAATACAATATTTTAAATGAACTATACTTCAATTAAAAATAAAATAAAATATTAGAAGATAAAAACTTTGAATGTTGAATATACATGTCTTATAAAAATGTATATAATTGAATGTGTATTATTCAGAAAGTTTTTAAAAATGAAAAGAAAAACTTAAAAAAAAAGAATGAGAAAGGTCTTTATGAAAAAATAAGTTAAAAAAAGCAAGATATAGAATTTTGTATATGATGCTACCTTTGTGTGAGAGAGAAGGAAAAATAAGAGTACATATATATATATTTCACATTATTACAAAGAGAAACAAAAGAAAGATAAATAAGAAATTAATTAAAATGGTGGTCCACAAGGTGGGTGGAGGGCATAGAAATAGGCAGTGAGCATTCTTTGGATGTATCTTTTTATATATTTTTGATTTATGAACCACTTAAATGTTTTAAACATTCAAAAATTTAAATCAAAGAGGTAAAAAATGTGTTCCTACTTACTGGCTTAATAATTCTACTTCTAATAACTGAGCAAATGGAAATGCAAAAGAAAGTATGAACAAGTGAACTCGTTGGAGTATTATTTTAATAAAAGTACCAAACTGGAAATGAACATTGGTAGCAAATAAAGAGTAAAATAGCAAATGACCAAGTCTTATAGGAAATATTAAGCAGTCACTAAAATTATGTTTATAAAGAATGCCTAATGATAGGGGGAAATTTCTCCACCAGTTTGTGGTCCTCAGTTGATCGCTTTAACAGACTCTTGGGTCAATAATCCACACTGATCCAATAGGAGAACTGCCAACGTTTCCCTTTTGAGCATCTAATTGGATGCTCCCCAAACATCTGTCAATCATGGCACCTGCCACTCATTTCCCTGCTCCTGCTTACATCTTGCCTTCCAGAGGAAATTCTCTGCCACCACTTCTCAATCCCATAAGGCTGTGTCCTGCTCCAGGCTGCCATGTTTTGCTGCCCCCTCAAGCCAACCAAGAAGAGAGACTACCTGCATCCTTGTTCCTTGCTGAGCCCTTGTGTCCCATTCTGGTTTGAGGAATGATACCTGGTTCGTGAAAGCTGTTTCAAGCCACATATCATTTAGATGATGTCTGTCCTCCCTTATGTTACTTACATCCAGATGACTGAATGTGTTTCCTTGTCATTTCTTCATTACGATGCTCAGAGCCTTTCAGTACATCATAGAAACTTTGATTGCTTTCCTACTGTGTGCCAGGTACTGTGCCCAATACCTCGAGGGCAAAGATGGCTCGACACTCTTCCTGCATGCAAAGGTCAGATAGGGGTTTAAGCAAAATGTGAACACATCTGTGATCAACCTCAGTAAATGTAATGATAAATACGCATAGAGTATTATGAGAGTGTTGAAGAGGGAAATCATAACTCCAAGAAAGGTAGGATGGTTGGAGATGGCTCCGAGGAGGTAATGCTGTCCCCACGGTGGACAAGAGAAAGGCTCAGCCAGGCTAAGAGCAGAAGAGAAGGACTTTTCAAGCCAGGGAGTTAGGATTCACTGAGGCGCAGACACACACCATGTTGTATGTGAAAAAGTATACATGTTTTAAACTACT
The DNA here is from genome assembly GCF_009873245.2 of Balaenoptera musculus. Taxonomy (NCBI): domain Eukaryota; kingdom Metazoa; phylum Chordata; class Mammalia; order Artiodactyla; family Balaenopteridae; genus Balaenoptera; species Balaenoptera musculus. The sequence continues at coordinate 87,146,661 of NC_045798.1, read as the reverse complement.
GAAATTTAAATTGTGAAACAGTGAGTAATGACAGATGAGACTGAAAAGGTACTAAGTGAAGGAAGTCAATCTGAAAAGGCTCCATACTGTATGATTCTAAAACCATGGAAACAGTGGAAGGGTCAGGGGTTGCCAGGGGTTAGAAGGGAGGGAGGATGAATAGGTGGGGCACAGAGGATTTTTAGGGCGAAACCTAAAAACATTCTGTGTGATTCTAGAATGGTTGATGCATGTCATTTTACATTTGTCCAAACCTATAGAACGTATAACACCAAGAGTGAACCGTAGTGTAAACTATAGACCTTGGGTGATGACGTGTCAATGTAGGTTCATAGCTTTTAATAAATGTACCACCTGGTGGGGTTGTTGATAGTAAGGGAGGGGTATGCATGTGTGGAGGCAGGGAATAAAGGGAAATCCTTGCACCTTCCTCTCAATTTGGCTATAAACCTAAAACTGCTCTAAAAAATAAAGACTATTTTTTAAAAAAGGTATAGAGAGATCAGTTTCCAGAGTGCCTTTTATTCCAGTTTTAGGTGTTTGGACTTTATTCATGTCCACTCCCATCACGAAGCTCCTTCTTATGAAAGAAAAAGATGGTGAATTTCATAATCACGTGCTCCTCCCACCAATCAAAAAATAAATAAAGATATGGACACCGAAGTCTACAGAAAACTTTAGACAAATTACAACCATACAGAGTACAAGACTTTGGAGATTTAGAAGTAGATTTTCTGTTTCCATTAATTTGCACTGATGATCTACTTCCCACAGCCTATCCCCAAACACACACACACGCACACACACACACACACGCATGTGCTCCTTCTCAAAAGGGCCTAATGTCACATTGCACATCAACTCTTACATGCCAACTTCTCGGAGCCTTTGATCCCTTCTTTCACCAATGCTTCACGAGCCCAGCACAGCTACTTCACTTAGTTGGGCCGTTGCTTTCTCCAAGCTTCTGAAGAGCATTCATAAGTTTGGTAGCACCTTCCCTCAGGTCTTTGCCAAGGTTTAAATCCTAAATCCTGTATCTGAAAAGTGTACCCCCTCATTAATAAGCTCTCTCTTTTGTAACACTACCTTCTGCCCACCTTCCTGGATCTTCAACCAGCAGCGACAAAATCCACTCATGTTATACACCGTCTCATCTCCTAGGGGTGCACATTGTCTGGGCCCCGCCCTCCTTTGGTGTAGGGTCCCTTGCCTCCCTCAAGGGGACCCAGTCATTCCCCAGCCAAGTGTCCACGTCCATGTGATGCCCCCTAGTTACTGCATTGTTGTCCAAGAGGGGAGAAGGGGCAGACTCTGTCAAGGAAGAGGCCCTGTGTCTTTAACAAATGGAAGAGGGCCAGCCTCTAAGTGGGAGGTGTCCAGTAGGTCTGCAATCTGAGGATTAGGGGACTCTGGGGATATAAGATTTTCAAGTGCATCAATGCGATTTTGTGTTCTGACTCAGGGTCCCATTCCTTCCCAATCAGGGCCCTGACCCAGACCCAGCCTATCTGCCTAGGTTGGGAATTCCACTTTCTCTGGGGTCCTCTTCCTGGTCCTCAGCTTCACAACCCACCACCTACAGCACATGAGAGTCTTTGTAAGTTGCCAAGGGGGACTTCTGCTTTTCACACTTAGCCTTAATTACTCTCAGACTTTTATTATCACTTTTTCTTAAAGTCTCACTGCACCCAGCAATAGCTATCCAATTCCCCTGTCCTTATCTTTGCTGTTTCCCCCGTATTTATTAAGTGCCTGATGTGCTTGCCCAACTACTGCATTTCTTACACCCAGTACACCATCCCTGTACACCAGTGGCCTTGGCCCATTGGTCAGCTGTGTGAACTGGCTCAGAAACCTGTTAGAAGGCTGTGAAACAGAGACGAGCAGCAGGAAGTTGATGACGGGGGCTCCATTCCAACATCTGTACAAGGAGGGACGAAAGGAAGGCTGAGTAGAGTGGAAACAGGGCTTGCATCTTCCGCAAAGGTTTCAGCCAACCCATGGGCAAAGCTGAAGCTGGGATGGCTGTTGAAAGTTGTCCCAAGTTGGGGCAGGGAAGCTGGGCCTTTATGTCTCTGCTACAACCAGTCATGGTGCAATGTAAAACTTTGGGCAAGACATTTCTTTCCAGCTGAACGCGATTTCTGGAGAAGCTGTCAGTGGCAGCACTCCAAGTGGTTCAGGAAATAAGTGCTTCCTCCAGGCAGGGAGTTCAGTGGCACATGACAGCAAGTGAAGCAGATGCAGAGCCGCAGCTGACTGGCCAGCCAGGAATGACCCAGGTACCCATCATTCTGGAGTGGGTACCTGGATATGCCAACCAACCGAGAATGGAGGCTGCAAGAGGGGAACACAGAATATGGGATAATGCAGTCCCATGCAGACATACTGATTATGACATATCCATGGATCATCTAGCTTGAAATGCCCACCAGAAAAGACAAAATGATCTTAGGAGTCTAAAATCTAAGAGTGAGGGAGGTCCAGACAGGAAGGATAGTGTTAGGATTCTGCAGTATAAAGATGGTGTCGTGGGTTAAACATATTCCCCCCAAATATGTCGAATTCCTAATCCCCAGTATTTCAGAATGTGACCTTATTTGGAAATAAGGTGATTGCAGATGTAATTAGTTAAGATGAGGTCATACAGAAATAGGGTGGGCCCCTATTTAGTGATGGGTGCCCTTATATGAAGACAGCCATGTAAAGTGAGAGACACACGCAGAAAGCCATGTGATGACCAAGGGAGAGAGTGGAGCGATGCAGGAAATGCCAAGGGATGCCAGCAACACGGGAAGCTGGAAGAGGCAAGAAGTATCCTTCCCTAGAGCCTTCAGAGGGAGTGTGGCCCTCTTGACACCTTGATTCCAGACTTCCAGTCTCCAGAATGGGGAGAAGATAAATCTCTGTTGTTTTAAACCACTCTGTGAGTTGTACTTTGTTGTGGCAGCCCTAGGAAAGTAACACAGATGGTAACTGAAATTGTGAAAGTCAGTGAGATCACACAGGGAGAGTGTGCAGAAAAGAAGTCAGGGTAAGGGAAGAATCAATAGCTGAGGAGCAGGTGGGGGGAACGCACGGAGGGACAGAGAAAGGCAGGGTGGCCATCCACGGGCCAGCATGGAAGAGAGCCACAGCTGTGCCTGGGGCATGGGGGCGAGGGGGTCACTGGGGAAAGCCAGGCCACCTGGGAAAAATGGGGGTCCATGGATTTTTTTTTAACCTATCTGAAAGGTTAATTAGAAAGTCAATAGTTATCAATCAGTGTGTAAATAGATTGGCAAAACAGCATTGCATTCTGCTTCCTGAGTGCTGCATAACTTACTTGTGCTCCAGTAGGCCCAACTTGACATTTATTCCTTTTAAAATGTAGCATATATCTATTTAAAACAATATTAGTCTTGGCATTGTTTAGCTCTTGTGTACACTTCTGTCAAATCTGTGAGAGAGAGCGAGAGAGTCTTTGGCTCAGACTACAACTGATTTATGTGACAAAAATCTGTATCTGCCAATGTTTGCCAAAGGAACGCTATAAGCTGGAATCATTTCATGCAATTTATAAACACATTTAAATGAAAAGAAAATGTTTTACTTGTATTCGGCATCGTGAATGTATTTGTATCTGAATTTAGAAGACAGGAAGTAACCCACCCTTGGGAGTAGCACTCAGAATGCAGGCAAGGAACCCCTTTTTTCCAGGGTTATCAAAGGAAGAACTTTTCTTTTTTTTTTTCGGTACGCAAGTTCTGATCTTGTATTACGTGCCAAATCAAAATAGTAACGGACATCTATTAAAATGTAGGTTTTTAAGATAAATAATAATTTAAAATTTATATAAATATAATAAAATATAATTCTTAATAAAAGTATATTTATATTTATTTGTATCTATTTTTTATATATTAAAATAAAATAAACAAATATTTCAAGTAGACAAAAATCTCTCATATCCATGGGCCCTGTGGAATTCTGAAAAAACTTCAAAGGCGCAACTCTTAGCATCAACTCAAATTTCTTCTTCCTCAGCTGTACCAGCAATTCTCAGTTTTGTTTGCTGCCTGGAGTCCCTTGAAGCCCATGAAAAGCCAGATTCCTCTATCAAGGATTCCAAAGGCTAATCCAAATTTTGGAGTTCGTAAGGACCAGTATATAGCCAGTATGATTTAAATATGAAAAAAATGTTTCAAACATTCATTATTCAAAACAATCAGATTCTTAATAGGCTATTCATATATGTATCCTTTGATCAAATGTCACTGAAATTTAATGTGACTTGTGCAAATAAAAGGGTATCTTATTTTTTTCTGTGATTCTCTAGCATTCTGATTATCAACCTTATTATGAGACTATTTTGCACCATGTAATCCGGCGTGTAGCTGGAGCTCTGCTCTGGAAATATATTTGTTGGCAACTGTTCCATTATCTTATGTATATATTCTTCATATTTAAATTTATGTGTTCTGGGTCCCTTCCCAGAACTAGTTAGATTGCTTAGGGTGGGACAAAGGAAGGAAAGTTTTGTACTGTGACTCTCTGAGATCCAAGAAACTAACGATGTGTTCCATTCTTAGAAGATATGTTAAAATACAATGTCCAAACCTTCTGCGAAACTTGAAGTGAATCCATGATGTAGAACAAAAGTAACTGAAGAGGTTTTTTTCCATGCATCATACAGGTTTGGGTTTATAGAAAACATAATGTCAAATTAGCAAGTTCAATAGTCTTATATCTTCCTCATTTTACCTGGGCATTGGTCACAGTTGACAATATTTTACATAATCACCATTCAGTTTTTAGGGTACATTAGCAAACAATCATTTATTGCTTGATTGAAACAGACCTGACTTGTCAGTTAGGAAGGACAGTGATTGTTCCTATTTTCTAGGTGCTCAGAGAGGTTAGGCCATTTCCCTGAGACATAACAGTTACTGAGGGAATGACCAACCCCAGAGCGCTAATTCTCAACCTTGGCAGCTCAGATGGACCACATCAGGTGCTTTTTATTTTAAAATAAATACCAATTCCATCATAATCTCTGGGGTGGGGCTCAAGCACCTCCAGTGTTTCAAATTTCTCTTCATGAAGCACTATGCACCCAGGGTGAGAAGGTTGCTCTGGCAGATGGAAATTCTCAGGTTATTCACCCGCTTCCACGTGAATTTCTATCTTCCCTTCTTAAAACCTCACAGTGCTGTCACGAGGATTAAATGAATTAATGCATGTAAAGCGCTCACAGGCATCTGGTACACGGTACAAGCTCTAGAAGGAAAACTATCATCATCATCATCATCACCATCACCATCATTGTCAGGAAAGACATTCTTAGACAATTTGACTCAAATTACTATTCAGTCGTAAAATGGTCAAATGGGGCTCAGGAAATTTCCAGGTTCTAGTATCTTTTGTCAATGAAAAACGAAGTTATGTAGCAAGATGAAGATACGAGAAAAAGGAAATCATTGGAACTTTTAATAAGCTCCTTAGTAGCACTCTTATTTCTCATCATGGTCAGATAGTAACCTGTGACCACATAGAACTACCAAATAAGCTAGATTCTAAAAATGGGATCTGAATGATAGCAAATGGCTAATAAAAACATTAGCTTACCTCACAAAGGGAAACAAGACACATTCAGGGATCTTTACATATTTCAGTTCATAGAATATGATTTTACTAAATTTATATACTTTCTATGTACTTATTGTAGGACATCTGATTTAACCAAACCTTTCCCAATAAATTAATGTAGCAAAATTAGGTAATTTTTAATGACAGATTTGCCATAATAATGCAAATTCTTCTTATTTAGTAAAATTATAAAATGTAGAAAGTTAAATGTGTGGTTCTATTTTTGGCAAGTGATCTGTTTTATATGCTTTTTAGAGTTTGTTAAATGAACTGGATGATTATTCCTTAATAACAAAAAATCTCCTTATAGCTTCCTAGAAATTAGCACAGAAAAATAAGTGGTCTCTTATATGGTGAGTAAACTGTTAAGACTAATCAGATTTTCTTCTTTATCAAAATCGTATGCCGGGGAAGATGATGAGAGTGATGTTATTATTCTGACTTAACAAGACTTTGGTTTCAGCAGGATGTCTATGTGAGCAAAAGTCAAATTGTCAAATGGATTAAAACTCTTTGTCCTAATTTCTCTAATAGAACACCACTATGAGATCTTGCATCAGATATGTAGATTTAAGTGGTGGAGAAAATCTCTTCATGGCCCCAAATGCCTTCTTCAGTGGGTTCAATAGGACTACTGTTGTCTCTAATTTGATGTGAAATGTCCATTTTTAGTTACCTTGGTGGGTTACAGCTGCAGGTCCCTGACATCGGAAACAGTGACATTTGCAAAACATATTTAGTAACACATGTTAGGCAAGAATATTAAATAATAATAATATTAAAATTAAACCAAGCAAAACTAGCATCTACTACAACCAATATTTCATTACAGAAAGGTCATTTTAACAAAAATAGGAAGATTCAAGCCCAGAATCAATCCTTTAAAGTGATTAAATTTAGCCTTATAAAAACCCATTACAATTGGTGTTATTTCTCATTTCTTTTTGGTATGGTGAAAGCTTTGCCATAGTCACAAAATTTGGAAACCACTGTCTAAGACTATAAAAATGGGAATGTCATCCCTCAAAGCCCATTATCCGGCTGCGTATGTGCTACCTGGTGGGGAAGAAAGCAGCCCAGAGATTCCTTCAGGTGCTTCCATCAGTACACGAACACTAATTCCTCCATGAGTTGACCTTATTGCCATGTAAGGAAACCCAGAGCACCTGACCCGGTGGGTGGGGATCAAATACTGAGCAGGATCTTTAGAACTGAGAATGATGTATTTGGTGAATGTCAGTGACATATTCCAGAATGCTAATCATGAAAGAAGACAGATCTGGGCAGGTCACTCAGCACCCTACGGCATGAGCAGCTGAGGGGGCAACTGAGGAGCTTTGGGGAGAGTGAGCTTTGGGTGAGGAGAAGCTTGGAGCAATTTCCACTCTTTGTCCATAGGCTTCCTTCCAGTAACCATGGCTTCCTTCCAGTAATCATGGCTTCAGGAAGAGCCATCTTTCCTCATGGCTGATTCATTCTTAAAATAAGACATCAAAAAACCAGTGAGCTTAGATGTGAGACTTTTGGCATTGTGGAGTGAGCCCATCAGACCCTCTCCCCAGCAAAACAACCTTTTAACTGGTAAAAACCATTAAAATCAAGTATTTAAAATCTCTGGAAATTGTCCTAAGGGCATACAGAAAATGAAGAAACATTTATTCAAGAAAATCTACTACATCTCAGTAAGAACAGCAAGAGTATGTGGCATTATTCTCTCCCTGCAAAAAGTCAGTGTTACAGAAGCTCCACTTGGGTCCTCTACTACAGATGGGCACAGCCAGGAAGATGGGGTCTACCTCTATCCCCAGATATGATTTCACCATAGGAAGGGCAAGCCACTAAGACTTTTAATCTCCCCTGACCCCATGTTGTAGAAGCTCTTTTGCAGGCAAGCATGGCCAAGAGGACCACATCTCTCTTTCCCCACCTGTCCCTTCCTTGCAGGTGGGAGATCTACCCCAAGGGCAGCAGGCTGGGAACACTGGGGTCCCAACTGCTTCCACCCCTACTTGTTCACAGTTCAGAGGTTTACAAGTAGGGGCAAGCATAGAAAACCGGGAGCTACCACGTGCCCCCCTCCCAGCACCTGCCCCTAGAGCAGGAGTTGTTATTCCAGGAGAAGCATGTCACTGTCCTGGACCTCTGCTCCTGTGCAGTCACAGATGTGCTTCCCGGTGGTGGGGGAGGGGGGGGCAGGCTGTGAGGACAAAGCTCCACAGCTCTCCTTGAGGGGAGATTTCACTTGGAGAGTCTATAGAGACCTAAATAAATGAGGAAGTATACCATGTTCATAGATTAGAAGACACAATAATGTAGTATGCCCATTCACTTGCAATTCATCTATAAATTCAGCACAATCCCAATAATGTTCCCAGCAGGGGGATATGCTTTGGGGGAAGCAACTGGCAAATATTGTGTATATGTGTGTACCTATATATTATATATCATATATTATATATTATGTACTATATAAATTATAAAATATACTATTATATCTAAAAGCAAAAGATTTGGAATAGACAAAACAATGTCGTAAATGGAAACAAAGTTTGAATATTTATGTTATCTGATTTCAAGACTTACTATAATGTTAGAGTTTTCAAGAGAATGTGGTATTGGTGTAATGATAGAAAAATAGATTAATGGAACAGAAGAGAATCCAGAAATAGACCCACAAATATACAGTTACTTTATCTTCAAGCAAGGAAGGTTCTCAGTCATTTCGCTGGAGAATAGAAAGTTATTTTAACAAATGGTGTTGGAACAACTGGATATATGGAAAACAGTGAACCGTGAACTCTAGACACTCCACACACAAGAAATTAATTCTTGATGAATTATATATTTAAATATCAACACTAGACAAGAAAATTTCTAGAACAAAACAGGAGAGATTTTGTTGTCTTGGAATGGGCAGGCATTTCTTAGAAAGAACACTAAAAGCATTAATAATAAAAAAAATAATAATAAGTTGGACTTCACCAAAATTAAAAATTTCCACTTCTAAGAAGACACTATTAAGAAAATGAATCGACAAGTTGCAGATTGGAAAAAAATACTGCAATACATATAACTGACAAAATACTTGCATTCAGAATACACAAAGAACTCCTACAAATCAATAATTAAAAGACAATCCAATAAATCAGACTTGAAAAGACACTTAACAGTAGAAGATATATGAAAAGCTAATGCATTAAAATATTGCACGATTAGTCATCAGAGAAATAAAATGAATACTACATTGAAATAACTTATCACACCTAGGTATGGTTATAATAAAAAAGATTGGTAACATCAAATGTTGGCAAGGGTGTAGAGCACGGCTGTATATACTGCTGGAGGGGGTGTAAAATGGTATAATCACATTGTTTAGCAGTTTCATATAAAGATCAACATAGATCAGGACTCTCTCAGTAATTCCATTCCTAAGTATTTACCCAAAACAAATGAAAATATATGCCCACAAAAAGACTTATATAAGAATATTCATAATGAGGGGGGAGAGACAAATTAGGAGTTTGGGATTAATAGATACACACTACTATATATAAAATAGGTAAACAACAAGGACCTCCTGTATAGCACAGGGAACTCTACTCAATATCCTGTAATAACCTATAATGGAAAAGAATCTGAAAAAGACTATATGTGTATAACTTTGCTGTATGCTTGAAATTAACACAACATTGTAAATGAACTATACTTCAATTTAGAAAAAGAACATCCATAATAGTCTTACTCGAAATAGTCCCAACCTGGAAGCAACCAAAATACCTGCTGAGAAGAGAACAGATAAATAAACCATAGTATTTTCTTACAGTGGAATACCACCACTAATAAAAGGGAACAAATTTTTGATATATGGATCTCAAAAATATTATTGTGAGTGAAAGGAGCCATCACAAAGTAGACATGCTGTTTGTCTTCATACATCTGAAGAACAAGGCAGGCACCTGGTCTGCGGTGAGAAAACTCAGGAAGGTGGCTACCTGGGGGTTGAAGGCCAGCATGGGGAATTCCTGGAAAGGAGCACAAAGGAATCTTCAGAAGTTACGGAGGTATTCTAGCCCTTGTTTTGTTTGGTAGTTACACAAGTGCATGCAATTGTCAAAATTCAGCAAACCAAACACACAAGATGTGTTCCTTTCATTGTACATAAATTATACCTTAATTGTTTTTTTTTAAAAAAGGCAAAGGACACATATAAAGGTCACCTCACAATATTGCCAGAGGTTATGTCTGCTTCAAGGAACATTTGCCTTGTTCTTGCCAGGCAGGAGCCCTGTGCTTCAGAACCCTTCCACGAACACCCATCATGGTGATGTCTCTTACTAGTGAGGCGGGACATCTTTGCTAAATGACTAATTCACGTGTTCACTCGGCAAGTATTTACTGAGAGTTTATTATGTGCCAGTCTCTGTGACTGACTTCAAGGACCCAGCAGTGAATGAGGCAGACAGATGCTCTGCCCAAAGTTACACTAAAAGTGAGCTTAAGGATGAACTGGACCAGTTTCCAGATTCCATGGGCAGGTGTGGGAAAGCTAAATCCAGTTCTGAGACCAGTGGATTGGCATTTTTGTTAAGTTTGTAGGTTTCCATTAAATTGCTGAATAAACACACCCCAGGTCCTCATTCTAAAGAGCTTTTCCAAAAAGTTTCATATATAAATGCTTACGTATTTTTGAAGTATCTTTAAAAATTACTATTGACATACATGTATTATAACGATACAAAGTAATAATTTCAAAACTTATACCTGTAATAGACTTTCTTTAAGAATAATTTTCAACGTTTTATTTATTTATCTACTATGCCCATTTCTTCCTGAAAGTATGTTTAAAAAAAAAAAAAAGAACAGAAAGGATTTATGATTTCCTAGCTTAGATTGATTAATTACAAGCTTTGAATTTCTCACACAAAGTTTCTCTCACTATATTTTTTCTTTACCGCTGTAAGTGATTGTAACTAAATTTAGGGTACTTTAGGCATCAGAAGTGCTACTATTTTTTCCCTTCTTTTGTCTTGGTGTGGTGAATAGTAATGATGACCTTGCAAAAAGAAGCATTGATACAAAGAGTAGGAAAAGAAGTGTGGATTTGAAAAGTTCGTTTCACATAAAAATCAGACTTTCTATACTATGTGCATTTTAAAGCATTTTTTAATCCCCTTGAGCCCTATAAATCAAATTTAGAATTCAAGATGAAAAAGATCGAGTAAATTGTCCAAATCCTTTGGAAAGCTATCTTCACCACCTGATTCTAGATTGTATTCTCTAACTGGGCATTTAAAACATGATTTTCTGAAAGAAAATTCCTAAAGCATAGACAGAATTTTACAAAAGAAAAAAGAAATAAAGAAAGTGATATAGTTTCGATTTTAGACTATCCTGTGATAATCCAGCAACTAAATAACTAAACACCAGCAGTCAACTAAGCTAATATAAAGGAGCAATATCTGAAATGCTTTCAGATTAAGGAGATTCAATTATTAAAGCAAATAGAAGATGTAGTTGAAAATATGCACTACGTGATGTGACAGGATACAGACTTTGAAGTCGAGGTCATGTCCCACCATTGTATGTCTTGCACTCAGCAAAGTGTTTGGCCCATAGTAGAAACTCAATAAATGTTGGGTAAGGTATGTTGAATGAATTACTATTTTTCATAGAAATATCATTCCAGAAGAGATCTTAGAAGTACCAGGTCAACTTCCAACAATTATTGTAACATCCTTTTCTAACTTGCTTTCTCTTCTATATGATAAATTTTCACAAAATTAACATAGTAACCAGGCTTCCTCTTAGTCTTATTTTCCTCGAAGTGAAATGCCCCTTTCAACTGTATTTAGTGTGACACAATTGGTAAACAATTCTGCTTGCACGACACTGAGTGATCTTTGCACCTCTTAAAATAAAGCACCAAAATTTTAAATAATATAATATAGAAGAGACAGATCTTTGCAGAGGACAATCAGGTCATTATTTTTTAGGACCCAAAGGATTTTATTCTATTAATTCTGTCTAAAATGGATTTAGCTTTTCCCTCTTATTTCTAAAAACATACTATTGAAGAAGATGGTCATTGAGGAGAAGATTGGTAGCTGTCTTCTAAAATCCATCCTCCTGGTCTCAATGGAAACAAAATCGTAGCCTCATAACACATAAATGCTTAGTTGGACTACACTTCTCAACTCTCCTTGTAGTTAGATGCACGATATGTCTACGTTCTGACTAGTGGAACGTGAACACAAGTGATGGATGCCACTTCTGGATTTGGGAATTAAGACTTCAGAACTGTCTCCTCTCTTCCCTCTTCCTGCAGGTGGGAATCCAGATGGAGTGACTGAGCTCCAGCCATGCAGAAAATGACAGGGGTATTGGGGATGACAGAGTAGAAAATGGGAAGAAACCTGGGTCCTGGAAGGCTCCTGCAGGGCAGAGGTGCCCAGTTAACCTGAATTTCCCACATCAGAATTGCTGTGTGTGAGACAAATAAATGTCCATACTCTCTAAGTCATTACATATTGAGGTCAATTGGGGTCTGTTTGTTTAGCCAGCCGTATCACCAGAATAGAGAAATCCAAATTTCTCAGGTGTTTTCTCTCATGCACTGCTATTAAGACAGGCCTGGTTTATGCCATATTTGTAAAATCAACTATTTTGGTGTCGTATATAGAAAGAACACATCAAGATCTACTACAGCCTACTCCGCAAATTCCAAGGATGAAAAGAATCTCAAAGTTAAGTAGATGGCCAGTTCACTGTCACTGGGATCCTGCAGTAGATGTGGAATTTAGGTGTTAACTCTGAACAAGGGTGTAAGTATGTATTGTGTTTGGTCTTCAAGAAATGTGGTTGATAACTGTATATGACTTATATATTTTGAATCCTGGCTTAAACACAGCTAACATGGTGGGCATGTCATTACGGAGAAGAGTTTTAGCAAAATCATATGAAAAAAAAATTATGCTGGACTGAGGACAGGCAGTGAGCATGGGCTATTTCTTCCAAGAACTTTAACAATGAATTTTCTGGTAAGATAAGCACAGGTGTTTAATCTACTGTCATAGCTCTACCAAAATGACCAATATTCCCCCTGAAATTAGAGAAGGTGCCATCTACCTACCTTAACAGAGGAGGAATTTTGGTAGATGGAGTACCAGTGGAGCTGGGATGGATGAAGAAAGGAGGACAGAAGGCAGATGGCGTACAACTCTTCCTTCTGAATCTCAGCAGCATCACCAGGCAACAGCAGAAGGCACTGTCTTCCACTTCAGGGGGATGATGGCTAGGGGACTGGAAGGGTGCAGGGAATCTGGATCCTATTCTATTGCTGGATATGGAATTCGCAGCATGTGGAATTCCAGCACCAACATGATGGCAAGGTCAAGAAGGGAACATAAAGGGCAGGATGTGCTCATTGATTCACTTATATTTTCATGGAACAAAGAGAAAGATGAGCTCAAAAAGTAAACATAGCAACCTCATGAGAAATAGAGAAGGATCACAAAAATGGGGACTCAGTTATCTGTAGAAGGAAGGAAGAAAGGAAGAGATGGAGGGAGGGAGGGAAAATGAATAATCATTATTCAATTACATAGAAGAACAAACTAATATAACCAATATAGTTGGACCAAAAAATCATTATTTATCGCAGTCTACATACAATCTTAAATGTAGTCTTAAATATGTATACATATTTAAGATTACATTAAATATGCACAGTCTTAAATATGTATAAATATTTATCATACATTGTGTCACAAAAATTTAATAAATTCCCCAGAAGTAGAAATTATATACGTGACATTATCTCATCACACACACACGCTAGAAATAAATAACATACCTTTAGACAACCACAATAAAATCAATCTCTTAGACTTGGAGCAGAGCAAGACTAGTCTCCCACACAACTGAGCAAAGAAGAAATCAACCCACAATTATGGACTGCGCAGGAATTAATAAGGATGATGCACATCTGAATGTGGACAACACTATACCCATATGCTGATTCAAAGTATTAAACACTTTCATTTTTGAACAAAGTTACATACACATAGATCAACTAAGAGGTCAAATTAAGAAGTTAGGTAAAGGAAAACACAATAAACCTGACGTCATAAAGAATGAATTATAGATTGAATATAAAATAATTTAGAATCAAATAGCCTAATTAATAAAAACTTCAAGTCTTTTAAAATATTAACAAAATCAACTTCTTGCATGTATAATCAAGAAATAAAGAGCTTCACAATTCACATAAAATTAGGAAGACATAAAAGCAGATATAGGTGAGATTAATGACATAAGCAAATAATATATATATATAATTCTGTGTTAATTAAATATATCAGTTAAACATTAATTAGCAAAAGAGACTAAAAAGATGTAGTAGGCTTAAATCTGGTCCATAACTGTAGAAGAAACTCCCAGAGTTTTCACAGAGAGAAAATATTTTCCAATAAAAGCATAAACCTCCAATGATTATATTAGCAATTTCTTTCACACTTCCAATGAATAAATTCTAAAGTTGATATATAAAATATTCCAAAACAGAGGAACATGTGGGAAAGACAAAATATGAGGAAATAAGGAAAAAACCATAATAGAGTATGAAAAAATAACATCTAAGCTAGAAATCTGACTGTTTTAAAATCAGAAAATTGATCCACAAGATATAAAACATCAATAGATAAAAGGAGAAAAACTACAGTTTATCATGATAAATGGCAAAAACTACTGGATAAAATCTAACATCCATGCATGGTAAGCTTGGGATAGACTGATGCTTCTTTAATACGAAGAAGTGGCCATTTCAAACCAATAAGCAATATAATATTTCAGGAGGTAACATTATAAGAATTCCATTAAAGTTAATAACACTGTCTGCTTGTATTTCTATTATTTTATATTGAGTGTTTGATTTTCTAACCAATGTGATAAGACATGAGAAAGGAAAAAAGATATAAAATTTTCAAAGAATCCAGAATTATTAATTCCTGATGACAGTCTGAGAAAACCAAGAGGTCAGCTGAAATCAGCAAAAGCTATTAAAATCAATAAACAATAGCAATAATATAAAAATAATCAGAAAGTAACAAGGAAATCAAACCATAAAAAGACTGAAAATATCCATTTATATATAGACACTTGGAATTGAGGAGCTCTTTTTAAGCAAAAAGAAAAGAATGAAATTATTAAGGAAATGTCCAACAGATTTTACTCTGCCAAAAGGCACAGTTAACAAAATTAAATATCAAGAGACAAAATGGGTAAATTATTTGTAATGTAGGACAAAGGATTATTAGTTGTAACGTGTAAAGACATATTATAAATTAATACAAAATACAAATTCTTCAATTTTAAAAAGGGACAAATTTATCAACTGACAATTCAAAAAGAAGAAACACTGATGTCCACAAGCATGTAATTATCAAAAATTTTAAAAACATGCATTCGATCTGACCTTGCAATTCCCCTTTGAGTAATCTGTACCCAGGAGTTAATTAAGAATGTACCAAAGATTTAATCACCAGAAATTTGTACTCAAAGTTCTCAGTAAAACTGGAAATAACTAACAATCAAATGCCCACTATTAGAGGACTGAATACAATAAATGATGTATACCTTGCTAGCAAGAAGTACAACTTATATTGTAAATAACTGTTTACTGAAATAGAAAAGTTTTTGAAGCTTTAGTTAAGTAAAAAAGCAGATTACAAAATATCGTGTACAGAACTAGTCCATCTTTGTAATACTTAAATACACACATGCATGTATTTTTGTGTCAGTATAAAGTATCAACAGTGATTATCTTTGGACTTCAACAAAATTTTAAGTTTTTACTTATTTTGCTTTTTTCTATTTTCCAGTTTTTCTACAATGAACATGTAACAGTTTCATCATCAACAAAAAGTATTTTTACTTATAACAATAATCCATCAATTTCCATTAATATGACACAGTTAATTTTGGCATAATTCACCCTTCTTATGTTTAAACAATACATGTATGTATGTTAACATTAAAATAAAGATGTCATAACTAGTATAAAAATGAGATAAGTAACACTGTGACCAGAAATGGAACAGAAGTGAAAAAAAATGAGCAGGGGTAAAGCCACTGTGGCTCCTGGGGAACAAAAATGAATATAAACAGTATGTGCCTGGCCTGTTACAAGAGCTCAAAAAAATGGATTTAATCTTATTATAAAGAACAGTTGATCGCCATTTTTCTGGCAACAAAACTTCAAATTTTTGAAACCTCAGAACGTGTCTCTTCTAGTCTAAACAAATTTAATCTCTTATATTTTCTTAACTTATTTTCTTATATAAGTGAGCCTTAATATTCCAATCTTTTCAAATTCATTTGATTGTCTTAGTTTGGATGCACTCCAGTGTTTTTCGTACAGGGATGCCTAAATCTTAAGCAAATGACATGACATGAACAAGGGTTACCGTGTGCCTTTTTCACAGCCTTTGGACAAAGAATCACACGAGTTGGCCCACTGACCCTTGACCTACAGTGTTGTAGGGCTCTTTAGTTTAATGGCAAAAAGCACACACTATAGAATCAACTCCCTAGGTGTGAATTTCAGCTCTGTCCTTTACTTGCCATGGGGCCTTGGTGTTCCTATTTGCTTGATCTTGCCTTACCTGGGTTTAAAGCACCTGGAACCATATCAGCTTATCCTAAGTCTTAACAATAATTAATTCAATTTCATTTGTAGACTTAAGCTACTTCCAATTCAATGCTGCCATATATGTTTTACTATAATTTTCCATATTATAATTTTTTTATTCCTAACCCAAGCTCATTAGGAAATTTGTCTATCAACCAGGGCACTAAGTTTCCCTCAGAGAATGACATCATCAATACAAGTAGTCAGCATTTTTTTATCCTAGTAAGTTTCATTAAACGTTCAATAGTACCAGCCCCAAATGGGTGGCAATATTTATGTTCTTGTTGGTGATCATTCTCAGCAGATGATGTGTCAGTTAGGATACTTCAGCCTTGGGCTTCCCTGCTGGCGCAGTGGTTGAGAGTCTGCCTGCCAATGCAGGGGACACGGGTTCGAGCCCTGGTCTGGGAGGATCCCACATGCCACGGAGCGGCTGGGCCTGTGAGCCACAGCTGCTGAGCCTGCGCGTCTGGAGCCTGTGCTCTGCAACAAGAGGGGCAGCGATAGTGACAGGCTCGCACACCGCGATGAGGAGTGGCCCCCGCCTGCCGCAACTGGAGAGGGCCCTTGCGCAGGGACGAAGACCCAACACAGCTAAAAATGGATGGATAGATAAATAAATAAATTAAAAATTAAAAAAAAAAAAGACTACTTCAGCCTTAAGAAGGAAAATCCTGATTCGAATTGGCTTAAACAAGTGATTTGTTTTCTCATGTGACAAGAAGCTTAAAGGGGCTCCAGTGCTGGTGGCTTCAGCATCTTGGTGAAGTAAGGAAGGGCCCGGTTCATTTCATCTCCTGGTTCCCCCAGGCTGTTCAATAGGCTGACTTTGTCCCCAGTCTCGCCCATGATGGCCAGAGCGGCTTAGAGCCACATCTGGACAAGATAACATCCAGGAACAAAGCAACCGTTTCCTGTTTCATTAACTCAGGAGCAAGAAAACCCTTCTCAAAACCCCCGCTAGAGAGAAGTTTCTCTAGCCAGACTCGAATGATGTGACTACCTCTAAACCAAGACTACGGTAATCTGAGTTCATGATTGGCGCAGATGAATCAAGATTTACCCCAACAGCTGGAATAGGAGGTGCTTTCCCTGAAACTCATGGAAGAGCTTAAACCTGCCCACCGAGGTGGGCGTGTGGACAGGACTGAATGTGGGGTGACAGCCAAGCATGTCTGCTGTGGTTGACCCATTCACAGCAGAGTGACAATTCCCTTTTCTTTTTTAATGTTCAGGTAGCAAATGGATATACCAAGGGGATCGACTCAGGCCCACCACTTGGCTACATCCCTATGTACATTGAGTTAAAGAGAGACTGTATCTTCCAAGAAAACAGAATTGCTGTCACAATCTCCCCACAGTGTCTTCATTTCAGATATTACCCTCTGCTACGGACTTGAAGAGTTAGCAGGTGAATGAATGCTGTTTATCTTCAAATTACACACCACTCAGCACGTGTTCTCCACATATCAGGGCCTCGTCGAATAGAGCAAACAGACATGGGTGTCATCTTTCAGTGAAAAGGAGCAAAAGTCTAGCCACTTGTCTCAACACACCTGTGTCCCCAGCGCTGCTGACATATCTCCAGTCATAGACACACAGCGTGTAAATACTCCCCCCCTCACAGTTCACATGGTACAGAAATTCACGTTCTAATAGTTACTTGAGTGATTGGTTTACAGATTTTTTTGACACAAATTGGTTTTTCTTTAAGGTAAGTTTACAAATTCACAGCAGTCAATCCTGCATTAAACCTGGCTGATCAATTTTAATGAAATGCCCTAAGTCATAATAATAATTTTAAAAAACAACCCTGTTTTATATTACAACAACAAAGAGGTATTTATTTGCCCCCAGGTCCTAGCCTCCACCTGCTCCTCTATAAAGAAAATGTGCTGCAATAATAGTGACATTTTTAATTATGCGGTTTTTCTGTAAAACCCTGGTTGGTATATCATGGTTCTGTGAGGTCGTAACAAGCTTCCCCAGGGATGGGCTGACCTCAGAGCCCAGAACCTCGCAGGTGCTCTGCAAAGAGTGTGAGAGGGAGGGTTACTATAGCCTGCAGGTTTAAATTCTCTATTTTTAATTATTAATAAAAATCATTTTAGAATCCTCCCTTCACCCTACTTTACCCTGGAGCTACACACCCACTTTACCTTCCCTCCCCACTTCTAGAGACAGTTTGTACTGCCCATTTCACCCCCCTCACCTTCCCAATCCAACTTCCAACATCACCATTTGCCTGTAACTTCCGTTGTGAAGATGATCAATGGCCTTTAGTCATCAATTTCAAATGCTTTCATTTACCCCTCACTTCATGTCCCTCCTCTGAGGAATAGGAACTGTGTTCTGCCCCATAACCCACATGCACAGGAGCCCCCGAAAGCTCTCTCCTCCTCTGGTCCAGCGACACGTGGGGGTCCCTTCCACGTCCCCACCTCGACACTCGAAACACAGAAAGGACACCCTCCTCGACCCTGAAAGGTGGCATTCGATGTGACAGTAAGTAAGTGTGCTTCAATGTCCCCTGTGCTATGACAGAGCCACTAGTGTACTGTCCTTGACTTGTAGGCACGTCTTGAAAGGGTTTCTACAGAGGAGAGTGACACACTGACGTCTGTGGTTATAAAGAAGCTTCTGGCAACAACGCAGAGGCTGCTGCAGACACCAGAGGACCCGAGACAGACATGAGAGGGAGGCTGCAAGATACTCCGACAAGAAGCGGTAAAGATAGACACCAAAGAGCTTCAGTTAGCAAGTTAGAAGGGAAGAGGAGCCGACGGAAATGAGGCCGTCACTTAACCGGATTTGGGGACCTGGGATGGGAGGAGGAAGAGGCATTGCCAATGTCCAGTTCTCTCCCTGGGGTCACGTTCACCAACACAGGGCACAAGGAGCGTGTCTCAGATGGTGATAGGTGCCAGCAGAGCCTCAGTACGTTCCGGTTGCTGTAACAAAATACCACAGACTGGGGGCGGGGGGAGACTTCAACAGCAGACTTTTCTCTCTCACAGTTCCAGAGGCTGGGCGCCCAAGATCCAGGGCCAGCAGATTAGGGGTCTGAGAGGGGATTCCAGTCCTCTTCTCAGTTCATACACGGTGCTTCCTCACTGTGTCCGCACACGGTGGAAGGGGCAATGGAGCTCTGTGGGGTCTCTTTTATAAGAACGTAAGTCCCTTTCATGGGGCCTCCATCCTCCTGACATAATCATCCCCCAAAGCCCCACCTCTCAATTCCATCCATACCTTCGGGGTTAGGTTTCAACACAGGGATTTGGGGGAGACACATTTAGCCCATAAGAGGGGGGAAAAGGGATGCTGGGTGCAATCTTCTTGGGACCATCTTCCTGTCGACCCCTGTAGACTTACCATTTGCCCGGTCCCACCTCCCCATCAATCCTCCGTTCCTGTTAGGAGCTTTGAACCCCTACCTCTGTGCAGCAGGAAAGGAACAAAGCTGCATGGGAATGCAAGGTGGTAATGAAGCTTGCAGTCTGTGTCATGTATGTTACAGACAAGACTTCCTAGCATGAGGGGCGTTGAAAATGCTTGGGGTATTGACAGGGGAAAACGGTTATGGGCACAGAAAAACCACAAGGAAGAATCAAAGGCAAAACACAGGGGCCATTCAAAGAGGAGGGAGAGTCAGGACTTGGTTGGCGGAGCCTAGCGGAACTTAGAATCGTAAGGACTGTTGGGACCAGGGGACCCATCAAGGCCACCGTGGGCTCTGCATTAACCTTTGAGGCTCCAGCTATCAAGGCCTGCTGCCCGGGCTTCTCAGACCCTCACACCCAGCCCAGACCTCTCCCATGATCTCCCCGTATGTCCATTCACAAGACTGTTGACCTCTGTTTCAAGCTCATGAAGGCTATGGGTGTTTTTTTGGATCTTTACCATAGCCGAGTAAACTTTTAAAATAGCAAGCAGCATTTGAAAAGCAAATGGGGGTCATTTTAAATCTGGGTGAGTTTAACTGTGTTCTGGGCTTAATACATATTCTTTGAGTTTCTCCTTTGTTCCTCATACCTCCAACTTCTCAGAGACACACAGAGATTCATCTCCAAAACTTAATAAAAGTCTTGATTGTTATTAAAAGGAAATCTATTGAACCTTGATAACAAGAACCAGAGTCCACATTTTAATTTTATTTCCATAGAGTCGATGACACCATTGGTCTTGTTCAGAGGCCTTCTGAATCCCACATTTGGAACAGCAGTCAGGTGATGGGTGCAGTGTCCATTGGTTTGGGGTTCAACTGGAGTCTTGAAAGATTTATTTTTCCCTCTGGGCAGTGAGACCTGCTGCTCTGGATTTTAAAATAACAAAGATTGATCTTAAGTGCATTTCCATAAATATGCTAGGCACAGAGGAAACGCTAGAATGCACGTCCTTCCTAGTTGAAATGTGGCCGCTAAGCCCGAGGAGTAGTCCTTGCTGATTGTGAAATTTCCCATGAATACTTAAGCTTCCACAAGGGCCAGTTTCTTCCAAAAGGACTTTGGTCAACAGATTTGTACTGAAATACACCTCACAAGTTGACGTGAGCTTAATTAAAAAGTGATAAATCTCCTTTGCCTCGTCTATCAGCTATTTAGAAAAGAGAGAGAAACTTCAGGCTCTTGCTATTAAGTCACAGTAGTTGGCACTTATAAACACAATTTCCATGATATGTTTTCTTTCTAAAGAATATGGAGCCCATGTATTTTTTTTCTGGAAAATGTTAACTAGGTTTTCATATGTTGTTTTTCATTCTTTATATCGCTCAATTCTAGGGAGGATTTCACTGAGTTAATGTTATATTTGCCTGACTGAAGTTGTATGTTCTCCTACCTACCATGAATAAGGCAATACGACTTGAGAACCTTAAGTTCCCAAGTTCTAGGTGTATAACGGTGTGCCTGCCTCAATGCAAAAATGAAAATGCTAGTGTCTTTTATGACTATAAGTGGACAACTGAAGCCATCTCAAGATTTCAGATTCTCAGTCCTTCTGAAATAAATCTTCATATTGAGGAAGAATCTCATGTGTGTCTCCTCTTAGTTATGCAAATGCAAATTCAGGAAGATTGGACCCTACTGGTGAGATGACTCCAGAAAGCAGATTGCATGGGGAGGACTTTGTAAAGTAGCTAATGTTTCCTTTCTTGCAATGTGGTTTTCATCAGGGTGGAAGGAAGTGATGATATTTACATCTTTAAAGACACTGAAACTGGCCTGGTCCATGCTCTTAGTGTTGGCTTTTAGGTTAAGAAGTGGCCAGAGGTGAGATATCAATTCTTTCTCCACCCCTTTTTCCCCTCCTGTGGTTTTTAATCCTTGGAAGTGGCAGGTAACATTCAGGTCTCTTCTTAGATGTCTCACTCTCTGCATCTCCTCCATAGTACAGAGAAAGTTCTCTTCATGTGACTTTTAGATCACCCAGCGATAGCTACTGTATATGTGCTTTCCCCCTGAAATTTCAAGAAAAGCTGTTGAAGGAAAGAAGAAGAAGAAGATGAAGAAACAAAAGTCTTATCTCTCTCAAGTTTCTGCTCTTGCAACAGAAAGCCATGGATTTCGAGCCCTGATTTACGACCTGAAACCCTAGAATCTGAATCTTAATTCCAGTGGATCTTTTTATGATCTCCCTTCAAAGAAAATATAACTCAGTCTCATGAGATAATGTAGCTCAGTTTTAATGAAGGAGAGGATCAGAATAAAAGAAATGACCTTTCATAAAAAATAATTAAAAAAGGAAATCTTACCAATATTTCTAATTATTATCCTAGTACAAGTAAACTTACATTTAAGAGAGTGAGGAGTTGTTGATGAACATACTTTAGACTCAGACAGCCCTGAAGCTCCAAGGAAAACACAAATAGATTTGTGTAAGATCAAGAATTCGCTTAGCCATTGCTTTCCCG
The DNA here is from genome assembly GCF_009873245.2 of Balaenoptera musculus. Lineage (NCBI taxonomy): Eukaryota > Metazoa > Chordata > Mammalia > Artiodactyla > Balaenopteridae > Balaenoptera > Balaenoptera musculus. The sequence continues at coordinate 87,124,435 of NC_045798.1, read as the reverse complement.
CTTTTCTTTGACTGGGTCTATTTGTTTTATAAATTTGGAAAAGTTCAGTTATTCCTGTCTCATTTTGACATTCCAGGAAAGGAAAAAGAAGATTCTGCAATGTCCAGTCCCAATTTCTCTGAGCGCTTCTCTTTCTGGTGTGTTATCTAGAGTTATGTTTACCATACGTTTGAACACAAAGTAAAGATACAAAGCATTTTTTCTCATTTGTTAATTTATTCATCTGAAAAGTCTACTATGGAAAGCTCTAAAAGTTAAGTTGCTTTTAATTTTAAGCAGATGAATTATACTTATTGAGAACTAATTTAACTATTGGTTTCCCTATAGTAACATTTTATCATGTTTTAGGCCACAACGATTCCCTACCCTCAGCTCTTTCTTTCATGCCAGACCATTATCAAAAAAGTGTTACGATGTTAGAGTCTATAAAGCACTTTTATTTCAACTGAATTTTTAAAAAAAAACATAAGAAAAGAAAAGAAAACCTTTATGTCACATAGTAAGTGATACAGTCTCTTAAGATGACAGACTTTATGGTTTCTCTACACTTATAAGAAAGAAAAAAATATTGGCCCATTTTATCTTCTGTGTAATGGGTCGGCTGAGTGAAAAACAGTTTCAATCTTCCCAGGCATGCTGATGGAAAGTGAAAAATGATTTTTCCCAGTGAAAAAATGAGTTCCTAGGATGCTAGGAAGGTGTTAGGACACCATGATGTTTGCTGACACACGAGACAAACATTTAAGCTGTTTTGCAAGTGTGTGACCTGGGAGAGAATCCTGAGAAAGGAAATTTAGGAGAACCGGGTAAGGACAAGTCATCCCCACCCTTCTCTTTGACATAATAAAAATCTTCTTTAAATCAGGTTTTGACAGAAGGAATTCAGACAATGGCAGTGTGAAGAAGCAAATCATCTCCCACATAAATAATATGAACGCATATAAAACAAGGATTTCAGGGCTCTAAAGACTGACCAAATTTAAACAACAAATTGAGAAGTATTTACCGTGAAAAACTACTAAAATTGGGTAAAAACTGTAGGAATATCTGGCCCTCTCACTTGGGACTGGTTCCATCCCTTCACCCCCACCCAGTTCATGACCTAGTAGATTTACCAGGGCAGGAATGGCCCTGAAAAACACCCTGCTGCCACGGAGAAGAGGACAGTCAACTTGGAATGGAGGCTGAAAACTCAAGATGGCATAGTCATTAAATGCAACAAACTTATTAAGAAATGAGCGGGGAAAACCTACAGCTTTTCTAGCCCAGGTTGCAGTCTAGGTTAGGACAAGGATCAGACCAGCAGAAATTAGATGGGGAGATCTTAGAAATGAGAAGGCCATAGAGGGAGAGAGATAAGCACCTTGCACATCTCTGGCTGGCTAGAAACAATGCTCAAGTGCAAGGGAGACTGGAGAGGTCTGAGAAGAAAGTAAAAGCTGAGACTTATTGGAGAAGTGGCTGAACTCAGGGTGTGCTCTCCAACTCACACACAGATTGATTGGCAAGGGTGAGATGCAGGGCATTTGAGCACAACCTCTGCCCAAATCATTGGCTGATCACTCAGCTATGCAGACACAGGCGTAATCCCACAAAAGTCAAAATGTCGAACTTAGGGGTGCAGCAAAAGCAGTTCTAAGAAAGCAGTTCATAGCAATAAACACCTACATTAAGAAGCAAGAAAGATCCCAAAGAAACAACCTACAACTCTGAAGAAGAAGAAGCTGAGCCCAAAGTTAACAGAAGAAAGGAAATAATCCTTCTCTTTATATGGAAGTCAGAGTATTCAAGTTCTCAGAACTGCTGAACATGACCAATTTATCAGGAAGTGAGTCACAAGATAAAATTCCGGCTGTAGTTCTTGATGTGCTTTTTAATATACTTGCAGATACTACCTCTCATCTGGAATTACAAGGTATACAGTTTGCTATTTTCATGATGTTTACATAAAGAGCTAGAAATGGCAGAGTGAACTTCTGCTCATCTTAATGATATGTAGATCAATCCGCTCAGGCACCAAATGCTGCTCATGTATAATTCCTATAGATAAAAGCCAATACAACAAACATCTAATACAATTATCTCAATCAATTATTTCTTTTAACTCCTCTGAATTATGATGTAGATGAAACAAGTTAGGCAGTTACTATCAATTTTTAGTATTTCAAAATGTTTTCTTTTCGATGTTGAACATATGCAACTTATTCTTTTCACAATAATTTTTTTAGTTATGACTCCAAATTATGACATATACAGTTTATAATTTTGAGTCCATTTGACACATAAGGAAAATAAGGCAGACAATAACATGAATGACTTGACAACTTCCATAGGTAAGTACTGAGAAGGTTGAACCAGAATTAAAAGCTCCTAATCTACCCATTCTAAGTGTAACCTCCTAAATCTGACAAAATTACTTATACACAGCCTTCTGTCATCATTGGAGGAATTGGCTAGAACAGAGGTGTATGATATGGAATCATACATAAAAGCCTAGAGAACGTAATGATGGAACGTGACTGCTTCACCCAGTAACATTTGATTACAGTCTAGACTCATTAAAATAGTGAAATCGACTTATTTGCCCTTGACCAGCATTTTTTACTGGGATAGGATGGAAATAGGATAGGATATAATAGATTAGGATGGATTAGGTTTGAATAGCAATAGAATAGAATAGAATGGAATGGAATGGAATGGAATGGAATGGAATGGAATGGAATGGAATGGGACGGGACGGGACGGGACGGGACGGGACGGGACGGGACGGGATGGGATAGAATAAAACAGAATAGATTGAATGCATCCTATACATTAAAAAATGAAATTAAATTCTTATATATGTGTTCTGGGCTATGTTGCACAGCATCTTTCTAACTATAAGTTGAAGGAAAATATTTGCCTAATGTACCATTGGTATCTGGCTGTCCACATGTTTCAAATCATCATGAAACCCTTTGTATCCCTTTAAGATCCAAATCTGTTTCATGCTGTCAACAATAAGGGAATAAGAAAGTTCAGCCACTTCTACTTAATTATATGCATATACTGTATCATTAGAAAATGATTCAGTAAGGCTGTTTGGAGAGAACATAACTAGGTTGAAAGGGTACAAAACTAAGTGTAGTATAAGATAGAAAATCTGGTCAAACATTCATACATTATTTGTATTTCTACCTCTTTATTCATACCTTGGATGATCAAATAGTTTGATGGATTTGCTTTGTTTTAATTATACTAATCACATTTGCCACACCCATATGACTCAAAATAGAAGCTCCCGAACCCAGGTGTTTAGGAGAAATATAACATTTTCATTTGGGCTTGTCTAACCATTACTTTCCAGTATCTATTGGTTGATGATTAGTTTTCTAAAAGTCACAGGAAGAAAGAACTCACTTCTTTCTTTTGTTCCATGTACACTTTTCTCTGTGCATGTATATGCCTGTGTGTGTATATGCATGGCAGTGAGAGATTTTTAAAGGGAGAGAAAATGACAGCCATGGCAAGAGAAGGGTCTCAACCACTGTGGATAAATCAATCCATCAAAAAAAAAAAAACCAAAAAAAAAAAAACAATTCTGCCATGAAACTTAATCACTAAAGGTCATGTCGGGGAGTAAGGAACAGATTAAATTAGCATAGTATTAGATATGGAAAATGATTTCTGTCAAAATCATCTTTACCACAATTATAATATGTTAATTACGTATTTCATTAAGGAAGTTGATTATGGTTCACGGATGAAATCATGCCTGCAAGACACCTGGAAGGGGCGGCGGAGCCTGACACCGTCCTCTTGCTCCTCCCGGCACTTTCCCTCCATCTTCTCCGCCTCCCCCTCCTCCCTCTAACTATGTCCCCCCAGTTCTCCTTTCCCCCTTTTCCATCCTCCTCCTCATCGGCTCCCTGTTTTATGCCATCAGCAGTGATGAGATGCTTCCATCTTTAAGTTGATCTCATGTAGGGACTCCTGGTCTCATGGTACAGCATCGTCCAAGTGAGGGCACTGTGGCCACTCAAAAGCCATTGTGAGGATCTTCAGTTTTGCTCCCTTTTTGGTTTTTGTTTTTTAACTTAATTTTTTATTTTATATTAGAGTCTAGTTGATTTACAAGGTTGTGTTTGTTTCAGGTGTACAGCAGAGTGGTTTAGTTATACATATACATGCATCCATTCTTTTTCGGATTCTTTTCCCATGTAGGTTATTACAGAATATTGAGTAGAGTTCTCTGCACTATACAGTAGGTCCTTGCTGGTTATCTATTTTACATGTAGTAGTGGGTGTGTGTTAATCCCAAACTCCTGATTTATCCCTCCCCTCAGCTCTCCCTTTTGGTGACCGTAAGTTTGTGTTGGAAATCTGTGAGTCTCTGTTTTCACACTCAGGCTCAGCTCATCTCTTTGTCCAAGATGCTCTGCTCTCCTTTCCTCTCCCTGCTGCCCACCACCTCTGCCAGGAGGTGGCCTGACCTGCGGGGCCCCGGTGGGCACTGCCTGACGGAGCCCCACTGTCTCTGTCACGGTGGCCTGCGACGAGCTGCAGCGTTTATGTGGCCCACTTCCAGGACGCCCGCTCTGTCATCAGGATGCGGGGCTGAGGCTAACGTTAACAGCACTTCGTAATCCTGTCCCGGGAAGCGGCCACAACGAAGACGGCAATGAGGACGTGGAGTCAAGGGTGGCTCAGGGATACTTGGGATCTGAGAGCCAATTATTTTAGTCAATAATCTGTGAGCCTTTTCCTCAAGATCATCCATTCATTTTTTTTTAATGATGGTCCAACATTAATTCATGGGGAAATGTACAAGTACTTAGAATTGCAGAGTTTTATTATGTGGCTCATGTGTCCCTCGCTGGTATATCTTACAGAGCCAAGTCACAGGGATCCAGGGCTCCGTTTCGGTGTCCTCTGCAGTGATGTCCTTTTGCACTTAGATACATCAAGCATGTTTTAAGGGGAGGGGGGCAGAAATAGGAAGACCTCATGTTACACTCTATGTGCTCATTTCCATGCAGGGTCGTAAGTCAGACCAGGCTCAGCCTCCACCAGCAAACGAAGCAGAAAGCAGGGTAGGTGACCAAAGGGAGGGGCTTATTCCCATGCCCATGGGAAAAGGTCCTTGGGGAGACCTCCGGGGGTGAAGGCTGCTACAATCCGTCTAGTATCTCCTTCTAATATTTCCCCGAGCGGACCGCCTCAAGGCGCGTGTGCCCTTGTGAGGGCAGATACTGCCCCACAGAATAATCTTGGTTAGAATTAAGCAAAATTGTCAAGAAATACTTAGTCATCACAAGAAAGACTGTCTCATACAACTGTCCCTTTGCTTTCCAACAGTAATTACTTTAGTAATTAATCTCTGTCATTTAACTGTATTACATTTTGAAAAGAGAAAATGGAAGAAAGACCGGTTTCAAACTCATTTACATCACAGTTTAAAATCCCAGGATAGGGTGAATCAAATGTCAAACTTAGCCCTTTCACATTTTCTAAAATAGTCTCATTCTAACACCCAGTCCAATGGAATCAAAAGCAAGACTCCGAAGTCACCTCTTCCTGAAAGGCCAGGCTTCAAAGGCAATATGGCTTCAAATTCTTCATGGAAATCCTCCTGGCTTGTTCCAAGGTGCTCAGAAATACAATTAATAAGCCCATTGAGGAGAGCAATAGGAAATCTCTTCTGTCCAAAGACCATTTAGGCTGCTGGTAATGTCAATTGCCCATAATGTGGCTCTAGCATTTGTTAATGACATCATCATACAGTAAGTGAATAAATCTGTTCCAGCAATCTCCTTTAATTCCTTTTCACCTCATTTCATCTTTTCAAATTAACTTGTTTGACCTTGTTTATTGTACACCTCATTATACTTAATTTTCAAAGAAGTGCTTTTAATATACTGAAATTTTCCTCTATTTCTTATTCATTTTTTAATATTAGTAAGAGCACATGTATTACCTTTCTTTTTAATAGCAACCTTTATTAATGAAATGCTTCCCATCATAGACTACACAAAAATTTACAATATATATTTTTTTTAAATCTGATTTACTTCACTCATCAGCAAGGTATGCCACTAGTTTGTTTAAATAGAAATTCTTCAGACGTAATAATCCATAATAAACTTTAAACAAAATCTTCCTCATTAAGAACTGTACTGAAAATGTACATGTCTGTTGCTCTCAATGTAGAGAAGGCTAATATCAGATATGTGATCGGACTGAGGACTCGTTCAGGCATTTTTCTATTAGATAGTTGGATAATACTTATGTGAGCAAATGAGTCTGCATTTATTTGTCTAATAAGGTTGATGTTTGTCTTTTCCACTAATGTACAATTCAGATAGACATTACGATTCCAGTATTCAATATTCAATTAACTTGTTTCTTCAACTAGTACAAACCATTATTATTTCAGTTGCTTTGTTAGACACAGAAAAAGAGCAGAACTTAAATGTGTGAAGTGGGAGGAGATTGAAAATGTCTGTGTGCAGAAAAAGAGAGTCAGTGAAGTAGGAGGCGAGAAGGACGGGGAAAATGAGGTAGGGAGGGGGAGGGAAGAGGAGGAACAGTGGTGATGGGGTGAACGCCTTCCCATCACACTACTTCCTGTGGTCTGACCGGAAGGGTATCTCTGTCCCTGGACTTCCTGAAGGGCTGCGTGAGCCATCCCTGCAACCCACGGATGCACCAAGACAGCGGGCAGATGATGTGTGTAGCTTACCTGCCTTGCTGACTGAGTCTGGTTTATCTTGAATAAAAGAAAATTAAGACTGCTTTACAATATTTATCACACCTGCTCCTCTGTTCGGTTTTGCTTTTGCTTTTTTTGGCTTGATGAAGATGAAATAAAACTTTATTGAAATGGTTGAGATACTTCCAGCGTAACTTACCGCATGACCTTAGAGCTCTGACAGCGTGTTTCAGGTTCCTTAGCAAGTCTTCATCGCTTTCTGGCAAAAAGCAGAGCCGGTATTTATATAGGCCCAGAACCTCCTGATTAGACAAGGCTTACGGTTCACACAAATATATGGGAGATTAAGGAAAACAAAAAAGCCTCTTGCCAATTGACTTGCTACGTGAATACGTATCAGGGCACAGTGAATCAAAAGGCTATGAGGTTTTTGTTAACAAGAACTGACTGATCCTTAAAAGCTGGGTTCTCCCCCCACTCCTCCTCCAGAGTGAGCTCGTTATCCTGGCGGGCTGGACACTGCACCAGCATGTTTGTCTCTCCCCCTCTTCTCCCCAAATCAAAGATCAAAGGCTGCATTTGTAAAGCAAATAGTTGGAGAGTTACAGCCGGGTTTGATGAAAACCCACTCCAGGCCTCTTGGGAGATATTACCTTCCTCATTATTCCACTGATTGGCCTTATTTCATCCAAGGATTACTGCACATTCTCCTGACGGCTGATGAGCGGCTTCATGAATATACAAAATAATCCGGCGGCACTGGGCCAGCACTGATTATTGTTGTGAAACTCGGAAAAGCTGCTTCAAATGAGCTGCTAGAGATGGTGGAACCCTTCCTCCCCATCTTCCATCTGATTTTACCACAAGGATCCTTATTAGGCTATTTTTCACGTGTCTGTAAGAGAAAGAGAAAGAGAGAGAGATTGCATCTAGTTAAAAATGATCAGGGAATTCTGGGTACCAGATGTTTTTTGCTTAATATTGCAAAATGCCTTTTATTAGATTACGCGGAGCACTTACTAACTACAGTTAAACTGCTTTGCAGAGAAACCCAATGGGAACGGTGCCCTAAATAGCTTTCCTGGGTTTGTTTTTTTCCTTTCTTTCTTTTTTGTGCATATTCTCCAATGTGTATGTGCTTATTCACGGTTCCCTCTCTCTCTCTCTGTGTGTGTGTGTGTGCATGTGCGCATGTGTGTGTGTAGCTGGCTAAGTCACTTGGGAGACAGGAACTGCGGATATGAAATTATCAAGGACTGTTACACACTGGCCTGGAATAATTTAGCATCACACTGAAATCCAGTCTCTTTGGCCAAAGTACTTGGCCAAGGTGTTAATGAAACAGTAATGGTAGAGAGCAAAGGTGTTTATTTTCAGATTCAGTCAGGCAGAAACAGCTTTGACATAAACCACCTCTGATGGCTCCAATCTCCTCTGATGGGTTCAGACTTGGATTGAAGCCACTTTGGGGACAGAGCCTTTCCTTTCCTTTCTACTTATTATGAAAAACCCATCGGATACTGTAGAGACCCTCTCTACCCCCAGAAAGCAGCTTTGGCAGGAGATAGGTTTCAAACAGAACCAGGGGCCTTCCATTTCCGTCCTAAAAATGTGTTTATTCCCCTTGTGCTGAATCAGAAAGTGTATCTCCAATTGGCTTTCTCTACCCTCTAACCCAGTCAGAACGCTTGATTCACAGCATTGCTAATTTAATATCTGATAAACAAGGTTCTGTGATTGTCATTTACAGCTGGACACACTTGTTTTTAGTGATTGTGAACTGCTGAACTTTTCTGGGCAATAAATGTCTTATCCTGCACCGTGCAATATGTCACATGCCACAAATGACCATCACAAGTGACTCTGGGATGCTTCCTACCACGCTGGCCGGAGAATCTTCCAGCAGATCTATTTCTGGGCCAGGAGGAGAAATCTTCTCCACCAGCTTTGACAATGACAGCGGTTTGCTCTGTTTTGACTAAGAGGGGGCTGCCTTTTGGGGGAGACACCAGTTGTGAGCGAGGTAAGTAGAATCCCGTTCTGGGTGAGTCTGCAGTTGGCGCAGAATTCTTTCAGAAGCTTATTTATTCTGTTCATGGGGCTGCATCTCTCCCAATCCATTCGACTCCAGAGATACAGGGGGGTATATGCAGAAGCCTTTTAAACACATAAAGCAACATACGCACATGCAAGGTATTATCATTCTGATTACATACCATCAATCTCATTGGAGAAAAACTATATGTATATGTATAACTGAATCGCTTTGCTGTACACCTGAAACTAACACAGCACTGTAAATCAACCATACTGCAACATAAAATAAAAATTAAATGAAAAAACTACCCACTGTCATTTCATATTGAGGACAAATTCCATGTGGGTTTTCGGGGGCAGTTGTCAGGGTCTGATGTCTGTAGGGGGTCCAGTAAAATTCTAAGCCCTAGACACTTTCTGGTCCAGTCAGAAAATGTCCTTGTTCTTTTAAACAGAAACAGAGTTGGTGTTGGGGAAAGCCTGTCGGGCAGACTCCGTTGCTGACAAGCTCAGCTCCATCTTCACCCTGTTGCTCCACAGAACCACCACGGCACAGTAATTTAATGAATCTACATTTCATGACTGAAGTGATAAGGATGAAACGTTTTAAAATAACCAGAAGGTAGATACACCAAAAAAGCCTGATGAAACATTAAATGAATGTGGTGTAACACATTATCTCTGCTTCTGCACATCCAAAAAGCGCAATGAACTAAAACATTGCATTAGGCCAAGAATAAAGCTAAAAATTAAATTGGCTCAGAAAGATCTAGGGTAGTTGTTTCTGCACTTTGAATGCAGTAAATCTGGTCATTTAATCTCATTCTTCCTCCCTCTGATGTGCACACTTAAAAGGACACAGGGCTCACAGGGAAAAGGTGAGAGAAAGGGACGTGGCTACGATTCTGCCCTGAACTATTTACCTGATGCCAGAAGGCAAGGGACAAGTCATATTAATGTTGGCTTTTTTTTTCTACTGTAAAATTGCCTCCATTTTCCAACATTTAAGTGCAGCGAATGTCAACAAACATGAAATATGAGCAACTTTGTAAAAGATGGGAAACAGACCCAATAAAGGAGACGTATTCAAAAATATAATACTGCCCCTTCAAATCAATAAATAAAGACAAGCATTTCATACACTAATGCATTTATCTATGACCATTATAAATTAGTTGCTTGCCAGAAAATACACTTCTTAGCACAAGTGCCATTATTTAAAGTTGTCTATTTAATGCACACTTAGTATATTTCCTCATCCAAAGCTTCTCTGCATAATTAGACAACATCCATTCTTAAAAACTAAAGTAGATGCCAAACATGCAATACATAAAGCATGACGTTTTACAAATTTACATCTTCAAAAGTTATGTGTGGTTTCAGATAAAAGAAATTGCAAAAAGATCACTCTATTATGATGGCCCTAGTTTCGTTGTGTGTACTTGCCCAGGGTGAGCTGGCAGAAATGTGAGCTGTAGGGCAGCCATTCTTATTCAACCTCAGTGAATGCATATTTTCTAGGGTGATTCTCTGAGCAGGACAAGTGGACGGTGGGCTTTTACTAACGTGCTGAATTGTGCATGAACATCCTATCTTGGGTTCCCAGGTCATCTGAGGTCAGCATTAGGGACACTCAAGTCTCATCAAGGTCTTGGTTGCCTTACTTGCTCTAATTGATGGCTCTGGATCAACACTCTTCTTATTTGCAAGGACCCAAAATAGGCCTTCGGGGAAAAGGTTCAAGGACTGACTCTTGAGCCTGCACATTCCACCGTCTCCTTCCTTAAGGTTCCCTATTTTCCTTTACCAACATCCCCACTATTTTCCATGTTTCTTTATTATCGCATCTCCAAAGCCCACCATTGGCCTCTGCCATTGTCAGTTTCTGCACTAACAAGTTGACCCAAGTAATGTTTGACTCTTTGTCAGATCGTGGCACTAGATAAGATGGCTATCTAGAGTGAGTTGGGGCATATTTCAACATGTAGTTACCAAAGCAACCCAGACAGTGGGCATGGTGCCTAAACAGAAGTCAGTGTGGTCCTGAAGTCATCAGAGTTGGTGCAGCTCAAGATTATCTTTGAGGAAATGCTCTTCTTGCCTCTCATGTAATTCAAGTCAATGTCACTCCCCTCTTTATCCCAAGGGAACCTGTTACCTATCTGGAGATAGTAGATGGGAGAAGCCCTGAGAGATCATAGAAGCTAGTGAGTATAATAAATATACATTTTATGCTGTGTAACACCATGACTTAAAGATGAACAGATTTTACCAAACAGATAATTTTTCTTTTCACCTCTCTTTTTCAGGTATTTTTACAATATGAGAATTTAATAACTATCCAAGAATGCCCTGAGTCATCTTTGTCACAGGTGGCATCAGAAGATGGATAAAGAAGATGTGGAGGGACCTTAAAGATGGCAGAGGAGTAAGACACGGAGATCACCTTCCTCCCCACAATTACATCAGAAATACATCTACATGTGAAACAACTCCTACAGAACACCTACTGAATGCTGGCAGAAGACCTCAGACTTCCCAAAAGGCAAGAAACTCCCCACATACCTGGGTAGGGCAAAAGAAAAAAGGAAAAACAGAGACAAAAGAATAGGGACAGGACCTGCACCAGTGGGAGGGAGCCGTGAAGGAGGAAAGGTTTCCACACACTAGGAGCCCCTTCACGGGCAGAGACTGCGGGTGGCGGAGGGGGGAAGCTTCAGAGCCACGGAGGAGAGTGCAGCCACAGGGGTGCGGAGGGCAAAGCGGAGAGATTCCCGCACAGAGGATCAGTGCCAACCAGCACTCACCAGCCCGAGAGGCTTATCTGCTCACCCGCTGGGGTGGGTGGGGGCTGGGAGCTGAGACTCGGGCTTCAGTCGGATCGCAGGGAGAGGACTGGGGTTGGCGGCGTGAACACGGCCTGAAGGGGGCTAGTGCACCACGGCTAGCCGGGAGGGAGTCCAGGAAAAGGTCTGGAGCTGCCGAAGAGGCAAAAGACAATTGTTTCCGGGTGCACAAGGAGAGGGGGTTCAGAGCACTGCCTAAACGAGCTCCAGAGACAGGCGCGAGCCGCGGCTATCAGCGTGGACCCCAGAGACGGGCATGAGACACTAAGGCTGCTGCTGCCGCCACCAAAAAGCCTGTGTGCGAGCCCAGGTCACTATCCACACCTCCCCTCCCGGGAGCCTGTGCAGCCCGCCACTGCCAGGGTCCCGTGATCCAGGGACAACTTCCCCGGGAGAACGCACGGCGCGCCTCCGGCTGGTGCAACGTCACGACGCCTCTGATGCCGCAGGCTCGCCCCGCCTCCTCCGTACCGCTCCCTCCCCCGCCTGAGTGAGCCAGAGCCCCCGAAGCAGCTGCTCCTTTAACCCTGATCTGTGTGAGCGAAGAACAGACGCCCTCAGGCGACCTACACGCAGAGGCGGGTCCAAATCCAAAGCTGAACCCCAGGACCTGTGTGAACAAAGAAGAGAAAGGGAAATCTCTTCCAGCAGCCTCAGGAGCAGTGGATTAAATCTCCACAATCAACTTGATGTATCCTGCATCTGTGGAATACCTGAATAGAAAACGAATCATCGCAAAATTGAGGCAGTGGACTTTGGGAGCAACTGTAGACTTGGGGTTTGCTGTATGCAACTGACTAGTTTCTGATTTATATGTTTACCTTAGTTTAGTTTTTAGTACTTGTTATCATTGGTGGATTTGTTTATTGGTTTTGTTGTTCTCTTCTTTTTTTTTATTACTTTTTATATCTTTTAATAATATTTTTTAATTTTTTATTTTAATAACTTTATTTTATTTTTTTCTTTTTTTTTTTCTCCCTTTTCTTCTGAGCCATGTGGCTGACAGGGTCTTGGTGCTCCAGCCAGGTGCCAGGCCTGAGCCTCTGAGGTGGGAGAGTTGATTTCAGGACACTGGAACAACAGAGACCTCCTGGCCCCATGTAATATCAATCAGGGAGAGCTCTCCCACAGATCTCCATCTCAACGCTAAGACCCAGTTCCACTCAACGACCACCAAGCTCCAGTGCTGGACACCCCATGCCAAACAACTAGCAAGACAGGAACACAAACCCACCCATTAGCAGAGAGGTTGCCTAAAATCTTACTAAGTTCACAGACACCCCAAAACACGTCACCGGACGTGATCTTGCCCACCAGAAAGACAAGATCCAGCCTCATCCACCAGAACACAGGCACCAGTCCCCTCTACCAGGAAGCCTACACAAGCCACTGAACCAACCTTACCCACTGGGGGCAAACACCAAAGACAACGGGAACTACTAACCTGCAGCCTGAGAAAAGGAGACCCCAAACACAGTAAGTTAAGCAAAATGAGAAGACAGACACGCAGCAGATGAAGGAGCAAAGTAAAAACCCACGAGACCAAACAAATGAAGAAGAAAGAGGCAGTCTACCTGGAAAAGAATGCAGAGTAATGATAGTAAACATGATCCAAAATCTTGGAAATAGAATGGAGAAAATACAAGAAACGTTTAAGAAGGACCTAGAAGAACTAAAGAACAAACAAACAATGATGAACAACACAATAAATGAAATTAAAAATTCTCTAGAAGGAATAAATAGCAGAATAACTGAGGCAGAAGGACGGATAAGTGACTTGGAAGATAAAAGAGTGGAAATAACTACCGCAGAGCAGAAAAAAGAATGAAAACAATTGAGGACAGTCTCAGAGACCTCTGGGACAACATTAAATGCAACAACATTCACATTATAGGGTTCCCAGGAGAAGAAGAGAAAAAGAAAGGGACTGAGAAAATATTTGAAGAAATTATAGTTGAAAACATCACTAATATGGGAAAGGAAATAGTCAATCAAGTCCAAGAAGTGTAGAGAGTCCTATACAGGATAAATCCAAGGAGAAACATGCCAAGACACATATTAATCAAACTATCAAAAAGTAAATACAAAGAAAAAATATTAAAAGCAGCAAGGGAAAAGCAACAAATAAAATACAAGGGAATCCCCATAAGGTTAACAGCTGATCTTTCAACAGAAACTCTGCAAGCTAGAAGGGAGGGGCAGGACATATTTAAAGTGATGAAAGAGAAAAACCTACAACCAAGATTACTCCCCCAAGCAAGGATCTCATTCAGAGTCGATGGAGAAATTAAAACCTTTACAGACAAGCAAAAGCTAAGAGAATTCAGCACCACCAAACCAGCTTTACAGCAAATGCTAAAGTAACTTCTCGAGGCAGGAAACACAAGAGAAGGAAAAGACCTACAAAAACAAACCTAAAATGATTAAGAAAATGGTAATAGGAACATACATATCGATAACTCCCTTAAATGTAAATGGATTAAATGATCCAACCGAAAGACATAGACTGGCTGAATGGATACAAAAACAAGACCCACATATATGCTGTCTACAAGAGATCCACTTCAGACCTAGGGACACATACAGACTGAAAGTGAGGGGATGGAAAAAGATATTCCATGCAAATGGAAATCAAAAGAAAGCTGTAGTAGCAATTCTCATATCAGACAAAATAGACTTTACAATAAAGATTATTACAAGAGACAAAGAAGGATACTACATAATGATCAAGGGATCAATCCAAGAAGAAGATATAACAGTTGTAAATATTTCTGCACTCAACATAGGAGCATCTCAGTACATTAGGCAAATGCTAAGATCCATAAAAGGGGATATTGACAGTAATGCAATAATAGTAGGGGACTTTAACACCCCACTTTCACCAGTGGACAGATCAACCAAAATGAAAATAAATAAGGAAACACAAGCTTTAAATGATACATTAAACAAGATGGACTTAATTGATATTTATAGGACATTCCATCCAAAAACAACAGAATACACATTTTTCTCAAGTGCTCATGGAACATTCTCCAGGATAGATCATATCTTGGGTCACAAATCAAGCCTTGGTAAATTTAAGAAAATTGAAATCGTATCAAGTATCTTTTCCAACAACAACGCTATGAGACTAGATATCAATTACAGGAAGAACACTCTAAGAAATACAAACATATGGAGGCTAAACAATATGCTACTAAATAACCAAGAGATCACTGAAGAAATCAAAGAGGAAATCAAAAAATACCTAGAAACAAATGACAATGAAAACACAACGGCCCAAAACCTATGGGTTGCAGCAAAAGCAGTTCTAAGAGGGAAGTTTATAGCAATACTATCCTACCTCAAGAAACAAGAAAAATCTCAAATAAACAACCTAACTTACACCTAAAGCAATTAGAGAAAGAAGAACAAAAAACCCCCAAAGTTAGCAGAAGGAAAGAAATCATAAAGATCAGATCAGAAATAAATGAAAAAGAAATGAAGGAAACAATAGCAAAGATCAATAAAACTAAAAGCTGATTCTTTGAGAAGATAAACAAAATTGATAAACCATTAGGCAGACTCATCAAGAAAAAAAGGGAGAAGACTCAAATCAACAGAATTAGAAAAGAAAAAGGAGACGTAACAACGGACACTGCAGAAATACAAAGGATCATGAGAGATTACTACAAGCAACTCTATGCCAATAAAATGGACAACCTGGAAGAAATGGACAAATTCTTAGAAAAGCACAACCTTCCAAGACTGAATCAGGAAGAAGTAGAAAATATAAACAGATAAATCACAAGCAATGAAATTTGAACTGTGACTAAAAATCTTCCAACAAACAAAAGCCCAGGACCAGATGGCTTCACAGGCGAATTCTATCAAACATTTAGAGAAGAGCTAACACCTATCCTTCTCAAACTCTTCCAAAATGTAGCAGACGGAGGAACACTCCCAAACTCATTCTACGAGGCCACCATCACCCTGATACCAAAACCATACAAAGATGTTACAAAAAAAGCAAACTATAGGCCAATATCACTGATGAACAAAGATGCCAAAATCCTCGACAAAATACTGGCAAACAGAATCCAGCAACACACTGAAGGGATCATAAACCATGATCAAGTGGGGTTTATCCCAGGAACGCAAGGATTCTTCAATATACACAAATCAATCAATGTGATACACTATATTAACAAACTGAAGGATAAAAACCATATGATCATCTCAATAGATGCAGAAAAAGCTTTCAACAAAATTCAACACCCATTTATTATAAAAACTCTCCAGAAAGTTGGCATAGAGGGAACTTACGTCAACATAATAAAGGATATATATGACAAACCCACAGCCAACATCATTCTCAATGGTGAAAAACTGAAACCATTTCCACTAAGATCAGGAAAAAGGCAAGGTTGCCCACTCTCACCACTATTATTAAATATAGTTTTGGAAGTTTTAGCCACAGCAATCAGAGAAGAAAAAGGAATACAAATTGGAAAAAAAGAAACAAAGCTGTCACTGTTTGCAGATGACTTGATACTCTACATAGAGAATCGTAAAGATGCTACCAGAAAACTACTAGAGCTAATCAATGAATTTGGTAAAATAGCAGGATACAAAATTAATGCACAGAAATCTCTTGCATTCCTGTACAGTAATGATGAAAAATCTGAAAGAGAAATTAAGGAAGCACTCCCATTTACCATTGCAGCAAAAAGAATAAAATACCTAGGAATAAACCTACCTAAGGAGAAAAAAGACCTGTATGTAGAAAACTATAACACAGTGATTAAAGAAATTAAAGATGATACAAACAGATGGAGAGATATACCATGCTTTTCGATTGGAAGTATCAACATTGTGAAAATGACTATACTACCCAAAGCAATCTACAGATTCAGTGCTATCCCTATCAAACTACCAAGGGCATTTTTCACAGAACTAGAACAAAAAATCTCACAATTTGTATGGAAACACAAAAGACCCTGAATAGCCAAAGTAATCTTGAGAAAGAAAAACAGAGCTGCAGGATTCAGTCTCCCTGACTTCAGACTATACTACAAAGCTACCGTAAGCAGACAGTATAGTACTGGCACAAAAACAAAAATATAAATCAATGGAACAGGATAGAAAGTCCAGAGATAAATCCACGCACATATGGTCACCTTATCTTTGATAAAAGAGACAAGAATATACAATGCAGAAAAGACAGCCTCTTCAATAAGTGATGCTGGGAAAACTGGACAGCTGCATGTAAAAGAATGAAATTAGATCACTCACTAACACCATACACAAAAATAAACTCAACATGGATTAAAAACCTAAGTGTAAGGCCAGACACTATAAAACTCTTAGAGGAAAACATAGGCAGAACACTCTATGACATAAATCACAGCAATATCCTTTTTTGACCCACCTCCTAGAGAAATGGAAATAAAAACAAAAATAAACAAATGGGACCTCATGAAACTTAAAAGCTTTTGCACAGCAAAGGAAACCATAAACAAGACGAAAAGACAACCCTCAGAATGGGAGAAAGTATTTGCAAATGAAGCAACTGACAAAGGATTAATCTCCAAAATTTACAAGCAGCTCATGCAGCTCAATATCAAAAAAACAAACAACCCAATCCAAAAATGGGCAGAAGGCCTAAACAGACATTTCTCCAAAGAAGATATACAGATTGCCAACAAACACATGAAAGGATGCTCAACATCACTAATCATTAGAGAAATGCAAATCAAAACTACAATGAGATACCATCTCACACCGGTCAGAATGGCCATCATCAAAAAATCTACAACCAATAAATGCTGGAGAGGGTGTGGAGAAAAGGGAACCCTCTTGCACTGTTGGTGGGAATATAAATTGATACAGCCACTATGGAGAACAGTATGGAGGTTCCTTAAAAAACTAAAAATAGAACTACCATACGACCCAGCAATCCCACTACTGGGCATATACCCTGAGAAAACCATAATTCAAGAAGAGTCATGTACCACACTGTTCACTGCAGCTCTATTTACTATAGCCAGGACATGGAAGCAACCTAAGTGTCCATCAACAGATGAATGGATAAAGAAGATGTGGCACATATATACAATGGAATATTATTCAGCCATAAAAAGAAATGAAATTGAGTTTTTTGCAATGAGGTGGATGGACCTAGAGACTGTCATACAGAGTGAAGTAAGTCAGAAAGGGAAAAACAAATACCGTATGCTAACACATATATGTGGAATCTAAAAAGAAAAAAAAAATTGGTTCTGAAGAATCTAGGGGCAGGACAGGAATAAAGACACAGACGTAGAGAATGGACTTGAGGACACGGGGATGGGGAAGGGTAAGCTGTGACAAAATGAGAGAGTGGCATGGACATATATACACTACCAAATGTAAAATAGATGGCTAGTGAAAAGAAGCCACATAGCACAGGGAGATCAGCTAGGTGCTTTGTGACCACCTAGAGGGGTTGGATAGGGAGGGTGGGAGGGAGACGCAAGAGGGAGGGGATATGGGGATATATGTATACATTTAGCTGATTCACTTTGTTATACAGCAGCAACTAATACAACAATGTAAAGCAATTATACTCCAATAAAGATTTAAAAAAAAAAGAGATGTGGTCCAAATATACAATGGAATATTACTCAGCTATAAAAAACCACGAAATAATGCCTTTTGCTGCAATATGTATGGACATAGAGATTATCATACTGAGTGAAGTAAGTCGGACAGAGAAAAGCAATTATGATATAATATCACTTATATGTGGAATCTAATTGAAAATGATACAAATGAACTTATTTACAAAACCGAAACAGACTCACAGATCTTGAGATAAAATTTGTGGTTACCAAAGGGGAAAAGTAGGGGGAAGTGACAAATTAGGAGATTGGGATTAAATATACATATTACTATATATAAAATAGATAACCAATAAGGACCTACTTTATAGCACAGGGAACTCTACTCAATATTCTGTAATGGTTTATATGGGAAAAGAACCTGAAAAAGAATGGATACCTACATACATACATATATATATGTATAAACTGATTCACTTTGCTGTACACCTGAAACTTACACGAGATTGTAAATCAACTCTACTCCAATAAAAATTTTTTAAAAGAATTGTAAAAAAACAGAAAATTGTGAAATGAAGAAAAAAGGAGAGCTTCTGGATGCAGTATTTACTGAGTCAATCTCTCGGGCAAGATAAGAGTGTAAAGAAGAGGATTCCTGATGTGTTCTGATGGGGATCCGGGCAGATAGAATGAGTCGGCTGTGCAATGGCCAGCCATACCCCACCTCGTCTTCCTGGTTAACACACAAATTTTGTTCACCTTCCAAGCGCCTGGTCCTTCAAGATTGAGAGAATAACATGATTTTTTCTGAATCCAAGCCAATCATCATTATCTCATTCCAGTTGCTCTTGTTAATTTAGGCCCACGTATGTGATAAAATCTTCGCCATTCCAAGTCTGCTGGGCTAGGAACATGGTTGCCCCCAACAACGTCACATAAGCAGGGACCTTCTATTCTTATGTCTTTGGACATATTTGTTCCCTTGATCTGCAAGAACTATCCTGGGCCCAAGTCCACAACCCGAGGATATCAGAACAGAAATACAGGGAGAGTCTGGGTCCTCAATCCTGCACTGAAATCACCTTATTCCTCAACTTCTTGTTATTCCTGATAGTAAATATCACCATTACTTGAGATGCTTTTAGTTGTATCTTCCTTTATGTGTAGCCAAAAGCATCCTAAATGATATGGGCTTAGAGATACACCAGGAAAAATGGGGGCTGAGTGGATGTTCCTTAGTAATAAAGAAGGGGAGGAGAAGGATCTCAAGTTAGGCAGTACAAATTGACGGAGGCTCTTGAGCAACCGGCAGGATAATGAACGTGAATGCAGAATGCAGAAAGATCGTGAAATCTCCACATGGCACCCTTGAACGCAGCTCCTTGGTCCGCTGGATTGGAACTCCCTCAAAGTTGCTGCCGAGGTTCTGCAGAAGAAAAGCAAGAAGGATTCAAAATCTTATCTGGAAGACGGTGACACGTACAGACGCGGGCAAGTGTGTCATGCTGAAAACGAATTAACGTATTTCCAATTTGTAAAAGTATTAGTGCAAATAATTTCCACCTAATGAAAAAAGCTCATTAGAATAAAATGGTAGATTGGAACTAGAAAAATAGCTCTTTATTTGTAATTGGTTCAGGCCAACTTTGTGAAGGAGGTAAATTTCCAAAAGCTCCCTGGAAAAAAGACACCCTTTCCCCCATTCACCACCTACTCATCTGTTCTAGATTATAAACTCGTAGAAGATGTGCAGGTGTTTTTCTCATTAGTTTTATGTAGCACCCAACATAAAGATTAATAAAAGAGGCCACTTCCCCTAAGTACCATCTTCCTGTCTGTTTAATTATGATGACTTGACCAAGCTCCCATAGATTTCTGGCTTTTGCACATTTACTTACCCTGTTCTGACAAGAGCTGGCTGCTCTCAGACAAGATAAACAAAAAATAAGTATAAGATGCTGGCTCTGCCTTGCTGTGCACCACTTGTGGTCTATTTATTGACACTAAATCTTAAAACGAACAGTATTTATTGAGAAAAACCACTGGGTTTCCCAAGAGGCATAGGCAGCAAGAATCCAGCAGGGGACAGAGAGGGAGGTGGAGGTATAGTGTGAGAAGGGATTCACAAGGGAAGCTTCGGCTAGTGGGAGGTGGGCAGGGTGGTAGAAATGTGCTTTACTAACCTCTAGCTCTTATAGAAAAAGAATCTTAAGACCCACTGCCACCGCAAGAGAAGCACTTTCTTACAAGTCACTTTGGCTGTGGCCAAGCACTATATACATGGAAGGTGTTATTACTAGCATGCTGTCCCTGTCTTTTCTAAATTTGCCTACCCATCCCTAGTGAACTAATGCCTTCTTTCCCACAATTTTATGTGGAGAAGCTGATTATGGTGCAGCTGAGATTTCCATTCATTGTTTACCTTCTAAAATACAGCTAATGTAATAAACTAAAGGATATGCTCCCGCTTTATTCTCTTTACCAATTGTGAACGCACCAAATTCAACAGAAACCCTGGGAAGTTTTGTCTAGGACACAATGACATACCTTATTATCTTTAGAAATGAGGACAGGATTGCAGTTACATTGTATATTTCAATATCTGAACAAGTCCTAGGGTCCTATTACTTCCATGTGCCATGTGGTTTTCCATTAACAAAACCCTGCATGATCTCATAAGACTGTGTGGTAGAGGAAAATGCACTGTCCTGTAAAGAAGAAACGTGCCTTCATGCCCCACCTCCGACCCTTATCCTCTGTGTGACCACCGTGGACAAGTCATTTAAACTCTTACCTTGGCAGGAATTCACAGTCGTAAATCTGCTCAGTAAGAATGTTACTTGTCTTTTATTTCCTTAAAACTAATCGAGTTTAACACAAAGGACTAACCTGGTAAGTGTCTGGCCTCCCGGTTCACCCATGAGAGGTGCAATGCCCAGCTGATGCATCCTTTTGGAAAGCTTTACTCTTTTGCTTCTGGGCGCACCAGGGACTCAAGGCTCTTTGCAAAGTTTGAGGAACCCAGTGTCCCCAGCTTAGCCACCCCACCCTGAGTTCTCACATCTTCCTGGAGAGACACTGGGAACCCAGAAGATGGCCAGCCAAGACAATCTATGGACTCCACCCAGTCTGGGGAGCTAGCTTTCTGTTCTTCTCTGGCTTCCTTCCAGGGCATTATCTTCTCCACTTTACTTTGTGCATAAAGGCTCAGGAGAGGCAGGCTGAGGGTCCTCTATACAATTTGGTCTCCCATCACCCACCGCCCTTCTCTGCTAGAAAGAACCTGCAACAAGGGCAGAGATTTTCATCTCTGCCTAAAATATTAGTATCTAACACATAGTAGTGTTCAATAAATAAGTGTTAAAAAAGTGAATGAGTGAAAAAAGCTGGCAACCTAGGGCAACAATACCCAAAGGGATTATGGAATGCTTATGAGGAATTGCAGTGTGTGTGTACACACACACACACACACACACACACGCACACACACTTATTAGGTTTATTTAATTATGTACCTAGCTTCGTCTACTAGTATTTGGCACTCATTGTTTCCTTTTTTTTTTTTTTTCATGGAAAGGCATTTTATTTTGTTTTTTATTTTTTATTTTTAACATCTTTATTGGAGTATAACTGCTTTACAATGGTGTGTTAGCTTCTGCTTTATAACAAAGTGAATCAGTTATGCGTATACATATGTTCCCATATCTCTTCCCTCTTGCGTCTCCCTCCCTCCCACCCTCCCTATCTCACCCCTGTAGGTGGTCACAAAGCAGCTATGCGGCTGCTTCCCACTAGCTATCTATTTTACGTTTGGTAGTGTATATATGTCCATGCCACTCTCTCACTTTGTCCCAGCTTACCCTTCCCCCTCCCCATATCTTCAAGTCCATTCTCTAGTAGGTATGCATCTTTATTCCCGTCTTGCCCCTAGGTTCTTCATGACTTTTTTTTTTTTTTTTTTAGATTCCATATATATGTGTTAGCATACGGTATTTGTTTTTCCCTTTCTGACTTACTTCACTCTGTATGACAGTCTCTAGGTCCATCCACCTCACTACAAATAACTCAGTTTTATTCCTTTTTATGGCTGAGTACTATTCCATTGTATATACGTGCCACATCTTCTTTATCCATTCATCTGTTGCTGGACACTTCGGTTGCTTCCATGTTCTGGCTATTGTAAATAGAGCTGCAATGAACACTGTGGTACATGACTCTTTTTGAATTATGGTTTTCTCAAGGTATATGCCCAGTAGTGGGATTGCTGGGTCGTATGGTAGTTCTATTTTTAGTTTTTTAAGGAACGTCCATACTGTTCTCCATAGTGGCTGTATCAATTTACATTCCCACCAACAGTGCAAGAGGGTTCCCTTTTCTCCACACCCTCTCCAGCATTTACTGTTTGTAGATTTTTTGATGATGGCCATTCTGACCAGTGTGAGGTGATACCTCATTGTAGTTTTGATCTGCATTTCTCTAATAATTAGTGATGTTGAGCAGCTTTTCATGTGCTTCTTGGCCATCTGTATGTCTTCTTTGGAGAAATGTCTATTTAGGTCTTCTGCCCATTTTTGGATTGGGTTGTTTGTTTTTTTTATATTGAGCTGCATGAGCTGCTTGTAAATTTGGAGATTAATCCTTTGGCAGTTGTCTCATTTGCAAATATTTTCTCCCATTCTGAGGATTGTCTTTTCATCTTGTTCATGGTTTCCTTGGCTGTGCAAAAGCTTTTAAGTTTCATGAGGTCCCATTTGTTTATTTTTGTTTTTATTTCCATTTCTCTAGGAGGTGGGTCAAAAAGGACCTTGTGATTTATGTCATAGAGTGTTCTGCCTATGTTTTCCTCTAAGAGTTTTATAGTGTCTGGCCTTACGCTTAGGTCTTTAATCCATTTTGAGTTTATTTTTGTGTATGGTGTTAGGGAGTGTTCTAATTTCATTCTTTTACAGGTAGCTGTCCAGTTTTCCCAGCACCACTTATTGAAGAGGTTATCTTTTCTCCACTGTATATTCTTGCCTCCTTTATCAAAGATAAGGTGACCCTATGTGCATGGGTTTATCTCTGGGCTTTCTACCCTGTTCCATTGATCTATATTTCTGTTTCTGTGACAGTACCATACTGTCTTGATTACTGAAGCTTTGTAATATAGTCTGAAGTCAGGGAGCCTGATTCCTCCAACTCCGTTTTTCTTTCTCAAGATTGCTTTTGCTGTTTGGGGTCTTTTGTGTTTCTATACAAATTGTGAAATTTTTTGTTCTAGTTCTGTGAAAAATGCCATTGGTAGTTTGATAGGGATTGTATTGAATCTGTAGATTGCTTTGGGTCATAGAGTCATTTTCACAGTGTTGATTCTTCCAATCCAAGAACATGGCTATGTCTCTCCATCTATTTGTATAATCTTTAATTTCTTTCATCAGTGTCTTATAATTTTCTGCATACAGGTCTTTTGTCTCCTTGGGTAGGTTTATTCCTAGATATTTTATTCTTTTTGTTGCAATGGTAAATGGGAGTGTTTTCTTAATTTCACTTTCAGATTTTTCATCATTAGTGTATAGGAATGCTAGAGATTTCTGTGCATTAATTTTGTATCCTGCTACTTTATCAAATTCATTGATTAGCTCTAGTAGTTTTCTGGTAGCATCTTTAGGATTCTCTGTGTATAGTATCATGTCATCTGCAAACAGTGACAGCTTTACTTCTTCTTTTCCAATTTGGATTCCTTTTATTTCTTTTTCTTCTCTGATTGCTGTGGCTAAAACTTCCAAAACTATGTTGCATAATAGTGGTGAGAGTGGACAACCTTGTCTTGTTCCTGATCTTAGTGGAAATGGTTTCAGTTTTTCACCATTGAGGATGATGTTGGCTGTGGGTTTGTCATATATGGCCATTATTATGTTGAGGAAAGTTCCCTCTATGCCTACTTTCTGGAGGGTTTTTATCATAAATGGGTGTTGAATTTTGTTGAAACCTTTCTCTGCATCTATTGAGATGATCATATGGTGTTTCTCCTTCAGTTTGTTAATATGGTGTATAACGTTGATTGATTTGCATACATTGAAGAATCCTTGCATTCCTGGGATAAACCCCACTTGATCATAGTGTATGATCCTTTTAATGTGCTGTTGGATTCTGTTTGCTAGTATTTTGTTGAGGATTTTTGCATCTATGTTCATCAGTGATATTGGCCTGTAGTTTTCTTTCTTTGTGACATCTTTGTCTGGTTTTGGTATCAAAGTGATGGTGGCCCATAGAATGAGTTTGGGAGTGTTCCTCCCTCTGCTATATTTTGGAAGAGTTTGAGAAGGATAGATGTTAGCTCTTCTCTAAATGTTTGATAGAATTCGCCTGTGAAGCCATCTGGTCCTGGGCTTTTGTTTGTTGGAAGATTTTTAATCACAGTTTCAGATTCAGGGCTTGTGATTGGTCTGTTCATATTTTCTATATCTTCCTGGTTCAGTCTCAGAAGGTTGAGGCACTCATTGTTTCTTAAATGCACAATGAATGAAGGTTTTCTCAGATGGACTCTGCAAGTAGTTGTAAAAGGCATTTTAGTGTACATCATTGTTTAATCACCAAAACAATATTTGATGAAGGGGTGTTATTCCCATATTACAGATGGGCAAACAGAGGCCCAGGGGAGTGAATCACTTTTTCACCATAACTATCATAGTGAGGGGAAGAGCTAGAAGTGATACTAGGCCACGGTTCTTTGTACTGCTCTGCAACTTATTTCCAAACAAATGAAAAAAACTCCCTATTCCTCCTCACCTAAAGGATACAGACTCGTGTCAAACTTTCTTATAACTCAGAGCAAGGAAAATGTATGTGATATTTAAACTATGAAAAATTCAAACTTTCTCCAGATCTTGCTCTGATAACATCTAAATAAGTAAATATGATATGTTTAATGGAATTTAAAATGTTTCTCAAATTTCAGTACCAAGTCCAAGAGAATACAGATTATATACAAACATGAGTTTGTACATGAGTACAAATACATGAGTATTTGTAGCATTTTTACTCTCTCATATTTCCAAGTATGATTTTTATTGTTTGTTATGTATTAAACTTTTGAATACCCAAGTGGTTTGTAAAAGCTTTTATTAAAAAATCCCAACTTTTGGATGGATAGCCAAATTGAATCTGAACCCTGAAACATTTGAGCCATATGATGAGTTATTTGCTTACACAATCTCATTGAATATACAGAGAGTTCTATTTCATGGAAGGCAATTTTAGTGCAATGCTCAGGAACCAGAATTCTTTAATTATCTTGACATTGTCCTGCTGAAAGGGAAATGATTAGGAAAGAAGAGAAGGAAGAAAGACGGTTGGAAAATTGAATAAGGAAAGAAACTGCTTCTCATCCTCTTTGGAAATAGTCTAGGATTGAATAATAAATGAATGAATGACCAAAAAAAGAGAAAAGTCTGCAGAAGGGAAACGAGTAAAGGAAGGAGAGAAAAGGCGGACCAAGGAGGCTATGAGAAAGGAGTTTCTGTTTAGCAGCCTCCTATGGCTGGGCTGGAAGAAAATGACAACTCTGCAAACTCCTTTCATTTTCCCTGCATTCCTGGGGTCTTCTTGTTCTGGGACAAGAAGGTGAGGAAGAGAGGAAGGGAAAGAGAGGGGATGGGTGTGAAGGAAGGAAGGAAATTAGAGAGTGAAAGAGGGAGGGAAATAAAGAATGAAGGGAGAGAGGGCAGGAGTGAGAAAAGCAGGAAAGAAGGACAGAGTGGAAGGATGGAGAGAGGAAATTCAGAGACTGCTACAATTACGCATGCTTATCACCCCTACAGACACTTTGTGTCAAGCAAGTGTTTTACGAAACCAGTCGACGAGTTCCAACGCATTGGGTGTTGGGGTGAAATGCAGAATGCTTTTTGCTCACAGATCCATTTTGTTGGTGAGGAAAATAATTTTGGTCGTTAAACCTCCATGTCTTTATATTTCTCAGACCACAAAGTCGGGATGTCTAGAAAGACCTCCCCCGATTCTTCCCATAACTGGATCCTCTTCATCTGTAAGGTTACTGGGAGGCTGCCTTCACCACCGGCTCTACATGTCCATGTAAATACCTACCCCGGTCACAATTCTTGGGACATATTAGCCATTAGTCAAATCCTTATTCAATGAATGAACAAGTTGATATTTATCAGGGAGTGATGGTAATACACGAAAAATTACAAGAGAATGCCTAAAAGTAAAAGAATACTTTCCCCTCTTTGTATTATTATTATTAGCATCAAACATAGCGGTAAGAAGAATCGACTGGGTCTCCCTCACCTTTCTATCCCCCATGCCAATCTCAGAAGGCACTCAGTAAATGTCACAGAAAAGAAGGAAGAGGGAAAGAAAGAAAGGAGAAAGGAAGTGTGACTGGAGGAAGAGGAGAGAAAGAGAAGAAAACAAACAAAGCAAAAAAACAGACTTTCAGTCAATACTGAAAAGGGCCAGAGTAACCCAGGGGGTCTTGCTCTCCCACTAACCTCTGCCCCACTTCCACACAAGGATATACTGGATAAGAAATAACATAAGTAGAAATAAAACTCTCCAAATCAGAAACAAGGAGGAAATTTAAATTTATAATCAGAAACAAAGAGCAAATTTATGGGGAACCTGAGTTAAAGACCAAAGGTCCATGGGGTCCTATGAATGTGAGTTTATAATTTCAATAACTGTAGAGAAGCCATTCTTAGCTGTAAGCCCATGTGCAGGGGAAACCTGGAACAGAGCAACCTAAGGAGAGAGTCATCCTCTCCATTTCAAGCTGGCATAATAGAAATTCTCTCCCCAGCTTAGGAACTCAGCACAAGGTCTGGAGGAATCACTACTGAGAAATCAGAACCATAAAATTCTGCTGTGCTTGGGGGTGGAGCCTGGCTTTGCGTGACTTATGTGGGTGGGAGGTGGGGGATCTCTTAGCCCAAAATCCACATGAAACTTGATCTGAAATGAACCCCATCTTCAGGGCTCTGGAAGAGGCAGATCCTAACGGTATCACGGGGATGATGCTACAGCCTGGGGTACAGAAGACACTCATGGAAAACAAAATGCTAAAGATGAGCTTGTGGTCAAAAATGATACAGCAGGATGAGAACCAAATCAGCAAGAAGGACAACCAGCAGATGCCACAAATGACAGAATTTACACCCAGGAACAATAAATAATCAACTCTAAAGGAAGTAGGTTTGAAATTATCAAGGAAATGAGAGAAGGAATAGACACCATAAATTTAAAACACAACATGATAAAAGAAACAAACTGAAAAGTATGAAGAAAGTGTAGTCATTGAAATTTTAAAAAGTCTTAACCTGGAGATTAAATGGTAACATCAGCCTACTCTTATTTAACTATTGTCTCAACTGCATATACATACATTTGTATAATCCCCACACCAACTCTATAAATTAAGTTCAGCTGAGCCTTGAACAGCACAGGGGTGAGGGTTATCACCCCCTGTGCAGTCGAAAGTCTAACTTACAGCCAGTTCTACATCCACAGATTCAACCAACCTGAATCATCTAGTATTGTAATATGTATTTATTGAAAAAAAAATCTGCATATAAGCGGGCCCACATGGTTCAAACCCATGTTGTTCAAAGGTCAACTGTATATATTAATTTTATTCCCACCTTTCATGTGAAGAAATTGAGACACAGAAGTTAAGTGGCCAGGCCAAGCTCACACCAAGCAAGCAGTAAAGCCATGATTCAAACTAAGAAGTCTGGATCTTAGTCTCAACTCCAAACCACCAGCCTTTCTTGCCTCTCAGCACATTCTAGCAGAATTTAGAGGGAGCTGAAGAGAGAATTTGGGATTTGGAAATTGAGCAAAAGATCTAGGGAATACACAGAATGTGATAGAGAAACAGAGATGAAGAAACAGAAATGAGAAGTCAGGAAAGTTGGAGAACATAATGAGGGGCTCTGTTAAGTCTGTTGGGAGCTCTGAAGGAGAGACCAGAGCAAAGGAAGGAAAAGCAACATCGGAA
Organism: Balaenoptera musculus; assembly: GCF_009873245.2. Classification (NCBI taxonomy): domain Eukaryota; kingdom Metazoa; phylum Chordata; class Mammalia; order Artiodactyla; family Balaenopteridae; genus Balaenoptera; species Balaenoptera musculus. Next base: position 87,096,286 of record NC_045798.1, on the reverse strand, counting down.
AGGTTAATAGGTTAGAACTGACCGAAAGAACATGAGTATTCCTGTTGAGAAAGTAGTACTAGTTCCAAGCAGGATTAATGAAACAAGTCTATACCTGGACACACCTTAGTGCAATTTCACACATCAGAACTCAAGAAGCTATCTTAAAAACTACTGACAAGAAAAGCATCAAAGAGCAAATCCAATTCACAGAATACCTATGAGCTACAAGACCTACTACTATATACTACTAAAGGATGAACTTCAGACAACATGACATTGAACCCAAACAAGGAAGAGGTAGGTGTAGAGCACAGGTACAAAAATAATTTTTTTATCTCTACCACCAGATTCAAATCCCAGCCATGTTCTCCTGTATGTGTTTTTTTCTTGCTGTTTCTCCCATACCCAGTTTGGCTTCCCACCAACCAATTATCTGGGCTGCTCCAGAGGGAAATTTCCAAATACAATTTGGTCGTATCCTCTGCCCTGCCTCCATCATCCCGCCATGCTTAAAATATGCTGACAGCTCTTGCATTAAAAGTCAAAATCCTGTAAGTCTGTGCCTGGCCTTGCATCTCCTAATTCTCCAGCCTCTGTTCACTCCTCTCCCTCTTGCACTCCCTCACTGACTTTCTTCCAGTCTCCACATTTGGCAAGGTCCTGCCTGGCCTGTGTCCCAGTGCAGAGCTTTTCCACTCCCTTACATGCTCACGCCCTCGATCCCCTCAACTTCTATCCATCCTTCAGACCCAAGTCTAAGGTAGATGCTTTTGTTTCACATTGCCCTGGAGCCTCTTCCATTCCTTCATAGCTCTTAATCCAGTTTCCAAAGAAACCCACATTTTAGCAATTATCCGATTAAGCGTGTCTCTGTAGAAGAGGCTTTCGTGGTACCTGGCACATAATAGGTGATCAAAAAAGTATTTGTTCATTGAATGAATAAATGTCTGTTTATAGCTGTACAGATGAATGGAGATGTCTCAAACGATATCCACCCAGTGTTAAGTGTAGCTGGTTAGACTTGGGATGCTTTTAATCTTATCTTAAATTCTAGGATTCGAAAGTTTTACAGTGATCAGGTTATCATTTTTATGAAAATAAGTTGATTTTCAAAAAATAATAAACCAATTAAATGGCAGGTATTCAAGTAGAATGAGTAGAAGTCTGTGGGGCAGCTAGGGAGTTTTCTGAGGGGAAGAATGTGTACTTTAACCCAAATCTAACTAAAAAAACAGCACAAAAACATCCTGCTGTCCTGCATTTGGTCTGTGCCCACTGACTGTGTCTTAGAGCTGGCCAAAGGAGAAATATGATACAGCATAAGAGGAAGCTTCCAGATTATGTGCACTCAGCCCTCAGAGAGTCCATAGATCCTTCCTCAACCTGTTCCCTGCTTGTCGGGGATGGAGAATTCCCACCTGGCTTCTCTCCTCCCTTTCACGGCCATGGGCTCGGCTGCCAACCTCCGAGCGCTCCCCCCACCCAACCACGGCTCCCCGGCAGGTGCTGTTTGCTTCCTCAAGCCCATCCTTCTACATTCACACGCTCCATCACACACCCTCACGCACCCCGACACTTACACACACACACTCTCTCACCCTGCTCGTTCACAGAGTCCTTGTGGGGTATAACCGACATCCGCATTTCTTTGGCCACTGGCGTTTGGGGCACTGTTTATTGCAGTGAAAGCCTCCTTTGGGAAGCACCAGATTCCCCCAGAATCAGCGCACTTTACACTTTTATCAACACATCACAGTACGTTACGGCCATGTGCCTGCCCCAGCAGACCGGGCGCTCTTGCAGGACAGGAGCTGTCTTATTATCTCTGTTAATCACCGCGTGCTCAGCCGACGGCAGGCACCATAGCGATGGCTCAGCCAATGACGGGTGACACGCGTGAGTGGAAAGGAACGTGAGTGGCAGTGCAGCCTTAGCACGTGCAGACAGAACATCATAATGGTGCATCTTTCTCCACAAGGTTTGCATGGAGGAAACTGGGGCAAGGAAACTGATCAAACAACTGAGGGGGTCGTGGATAAACAAGCAGGTGGGCAGATCCCCAGTCCTGAAGGGGGGACCGTGGGGTGGGAGTTGCATCTGGCAGCTTTACACGGGGACCTTGCTCCAGAGATGGGGTGTGAGCTGACACCATGCCGGGAGCAGTGAGGGACTGAGCCCAGGAGACACTGACTAATCCAAGCTGGACTCAGTGCATCCATCAGACATGAACACTGTGGGCCCCTGGGGTGGGGGGTGGGGGCGGTGTGTGTGGAAACTAGTGTTACAGCATCAACGCATCAATGAGGAAAAATCCAAGCCCTGAGAGAATATACGTAGGACGCAAGGTAGTGGGTCAAACTCTAGGCAGGCTGCAGTTTGTTTGGGGGAACCGCCCAAGAGCCCCTAATGGGGCAGATCAACCCTTGGTCTGCAAGTGGATGCTTCATGAGGCCTCCTGGGAGCAGGGGCAGGACAGGTGGGTGTCATATCACAGCAAGAAGGACCCCCAGACTCTGGGCGTGGGCACATCAGGCTCCTTCCAGCCCCCACTGGACAGTGGGAAGGAGGGGCAAAAGGGACTGGCCTAATCCGAAGGTCTCAGAAGACATCTAATGTCCCCAGGCAGGAGGAGTCCCCAGCGGAATCATGCCGTGGCTTTGTACAAGCAGGACACACAGTCTCCATGCCCCTCACCTGCCGTCTCCAGACGCATCCTTAGAGAGCACTACAGTCTGGTGGGGTCCCATTCTCACCGTCAGACTTGCAGGCTGGGGAGGAGTGCAGTCTTGGTTCTCGTTGCCAAGCCACAGTGAAAGGAGAGGAAAAAACAGGTCCTTGCCAGCCATTTTCATCCAGGAACATGGTCGCAGTGGAGGCTGGATCACAACCTACTATCAGAACTTTGTAGGTGCTGGCGGAACAGCATGGGAAGCTCGCCACCAGGATGCGGGGAGGAATGGACATTCTGCGCCTCAAACAAGGGACTCCCATGTGAACATGTAGGGCCCAGTCCCAAAGTGAGATCAACCCTGCCCAGAAGGTCAAGGACAATATTCCTTAGGTCTGCAGTCAAAAACTCTGCTTGATATCTAGTCACCCAGCCCTCTCTTCCAAGTGCTTAGAGTTGGGAGAACATTCCCTTTGGGTAACTATTTTGTCAGAGAAAAGAGGAAGTGAGAGAAGAGCTTACGTCTGCCCTGAGTCCGGGAGGTGTGATGCAGAGATGACTTTTCACTCGACGCATTTGAAGCTTACTTCCATGACTCACCCTCAACCCAAGTAGTTAAGGTGGTAAATTCATGGATTGTGGATTGCTGGTTGTAGGGATTTTTTTTTTCTCCATAAAATACAGCATACAAGGGTTATAAACACACAATACAGATTATCAGACTATAAAAAGGCATAACAATACAATATGATTCATAGCTGGCATGGGCACAACATTTTCCTGGAAGATTAAAGACTCTGTGACTTAAATAACTTTTATTGTAATGCTTTCAACAGATCTAACGGAAAACAAACGGATTCTGCCTGGTGATATGACTGGTGAGTAGTACCCAGTAAAATCCCCAGAGGGCTATTCATCTCTTCAGTCTAGCTGAGATGGTTCCACTTTGGTGAACATTTCGCAACCAAGCCGGGAGGTTTCTGGGCTTCGAGGTAGTATACCAGTCTCCTAGGATGCGCTGTGTTTGGCTAAAGACAGCAGGCACCCTCCAAGTCACACCACTGATGATGAGTAATAGGTACCCTGGTCCCTCCTCCCAGTCTCCTGCACAGGCTCTCTTGGACCCCGTCCAAGATTTCATTTGTGGTAATCTGGTCCCCAAATAAATAACTTTTGTCTTCATCCAGCTCCTTGAGCTTCACAAGGAACAATATGCAGCCCTGACAACGGGCACATTGCACACGAGCATGGGGAGACCCTGCTCTGAGCATCTACAATTCAAAGGCAGAGATGAGGGTTGAAGTCATCAGTCTGTCCCCGTCTGCTGCATCCAGGCTGAGCTGGACGTGGAGCTCTTGGCTCTGTCCCCCCAGTGACGGTTTGCAAGCAGTGACAAGTGGAGGGTCCTGACGTCCTTCCCTCCTCCAGCTTCGACGCACAGGCTGCTGGCAGAGCTTTCCATCAGAATAGAGATGCTCTGTGTCCATGAAGTGGAACCCTGTCTGCTCCAGCCCCTGGATTGGCTGAGCCAGTGAGCAGGGCAAACGCTTAGTTCCCGAGAGTTGCTGGCAGCCTACTGTTCTTTGTTCTTCAGGATGTGAAAATAGTGTAAATAGCAGCATCTGTAACGGCTCCTGCTGCCTGACCGCCAGCCAAATCCTTTTTTTTTTTCCTGCTCTCCCTGTCGAGCCGTCCACACGCCTCACACAGGCTTGAACCACAAAGATGGTGCAGCGTGGAGACCCCAGAGTGCGGTGGAGATGCAGGGCGGACCCCGCCTCCACGTGGAGGCCCAGGGAGGGCTCCAGGATGCCGGGGCTTCTGGCAGAATTCAAAACTCTGTATGCTGCATCACGGATGTTTACCAGATTTATAGCATGATGCATACAAAATGCATTTTTGCCCCTTCTTCTCCCCACAGCCCACAGAAACACCACACCTTACTCCTGAAGAGCTGCAGTAACCTAAGCTGAATTTTATGCTTTGGAATTTTAAAAAGGAGATTATTTTTACCCATGGGTCCTCTGACTGTACTGAGATGAATCCTGGCATGAGTAACTCAAGAAATTCTGCAGTTGATGGCAACCAAGAGATTTCACATTTTGCCCGGATCTTTCCACGGGGCCGGATCCAAAGTGTTGGTTTTTCTTGGATCTTATAATTTCCTTTCTCTGTCTGCCATCTCTGCTAATTGACAAAAGAAAAGGCCGTTATTTTCAGCATGTCCAAAGAATCTGCACTGTTTTTCTATCCAAGTGGCAGATGTCACTGGACTGAGAATTGTATCCTAAAGTTCTCAATGGCCTAATCAAAATTAACGTCATCTTGATTTTAGAAATAAGGCTCACAGGGTCAGTAAGATTGCTTCGTGTTATTATAACTTCCAAATCACTTTGAGTATCACTCCAAGACAACCTTAGCATAGAAAGGTAGAATTGCCGACTATATTCATCCTTTTTTAAAAATGTGTATCTTTCTAGCACATGTCAACCCCAAAGATATAAAATGCTAGTCTCTGAGGAACAGCCTGTAATTGTGTTTTAAAAATACACACCAATAACTCTCCTGTGTGTTAGAAAATTCTGCACATGGGTGAAGTATGTGTCCACAGAATGGCCATCCTATTCTGTGGGGCTTAAAGGTTAAAACTGGCATAGATCTGAAATGGTCTAGTACTAAAGCAAGCAGGGGTGTATTTTCAAGCTAATAGTAAATGACGGTCTTCAGAATTTCAGGATAGTAAATACAGGCTGTTTTGTTAATACTTCCAGTTTCTTCCACCCATTCTTTGGTGCACATTTTCCTCTAAATGAGTCCTTTCTACAAGCAGAGGCTGATCTGTCCACAGCAGGGTCAGTCTAACAGGTTTTTCTGTCTTTACCTTTGATTGGTTGACAGTCAACTAGTTTGGCCTGCAGTAATCACGTTGGCCAAAGAATGCGACTGAAAAGCCCAGATGGCACATGGGAACATCATCATTTTGATGGTAAAGCTGGATTTACTTTTCCCCACAAACCAATTTGGTGAACATCTCCTCTTCTTCCTCTTTCCTCCTCAATGAAACCCCATCAAACCAGTTTTGGAATATGTTTCAGGCTAAGTGGCAGTGAGGCTTCTTGTATGATTGCATTTGTAACCAGCAATACTGTGTGTTTGTTAGGGTTCTCCAGAGAAACAGAACCACTAGGCCATATAGAAATATACATAAGGGGAGATTTATTATAGGAGTTGGTTCACGTGTTTATGGAGGCCGAGAAGTCCCACTATCTGCTGTCTGCAAGCTGGAGCCCCAGGAAGCTGGTGGTGAAATTCAGACTGAGTCTAAAGACCGGAGAACCAGGAGCACAGGTGCCCGAGGGCAGGAGAAGACGGATGTTCCAGGTCAGGCAGAGAAGGGATTTGCCCTTTCTCTGCCTTTTTGTTCTATTGAGGCCCTAAACAGATTGGATGAGGCCCACCCACACTGGTGGGGGTGATGTTCTGTACTCAAATCTGCTGATTCCAACGTTAATCCCTCTAGAAACACCCACACAGACACACCCGGAAGTAAGATTTTACCAGCCATGCGGGTATCCTCTAGCCATGCAATTAACCATCACACCCTGGCATCCTGTAGTTATGTTCTCAGTGTCCTGCAGACGTCAGACGGAACAGGAATAAGCAGCGTGGCAGCCTCACTACATGTGCTCTAGGCTCTCTACCAGGGGCTCCCCTGCGTGGATACAACTGGTCAACCTGCAGCCTGGAAGAGATGTTCTAGGCAGATGTGAAGTCCCGGGACAGGGAGAATTCCCCTTTTCAGGACTCACTTCCCAGCGGGAAGCAATGAAAGAGAGGGAGAGAGAGAGAGAGAGAGAGAGAAATCAGAACCTGAAGCAGCTCCCATGGTTGAGAGCAGAAAGGTCTCTTCATGGTGTTGGGAGTGGAGCCTAAACAAGCCACCATTTTATGTCTTGCAGATTCAATCTGTAAGTTGATGGACACGCGACAGAGCTGGGCTGACTGGGGGGTTTCCTCGGTGGCCCCCAGGTGAGGGGGTGACAGCCAGGGGGTCAGGGACCACCTCTCTTGCTTTCCAGCCTTCCTGTGGGGTCTGAGGGGTCTGCATCAAGAGTTTCCTCAGCCTTGTTTCCGTCATGATTTTTTCACTTCCGTTTATTTTCCTCAGCATTTCGTGCCCCTGCCAGAGAGGGAGCCCTTGAGGCGGGGACTGCATCCAATCTCACCTTTCTGTTCCCAGAGGAGCCTAACTCGGTGTTTCACGTAGGGCAGCTACTCAACCGATGTTGGTTAACGTGGATACTAATGCCCAATAATATCAACCAGTTGTATAACGTTTTAAACTATCAAAGTTTCCAAATATGAAAAATAGACACAATAAAACATTATAAAAAGGGGTTCTTCTCAAACATCATCCGTCATGGTCAATGGGTTCGAGGTACCAATATGTGGCTCTGCCCGTTCACTAAACTGGGACAGTTCCCCCCTCGGTCCCAGTTGTACCGAAGAAAAAGAGAAAGGAACAGACGGACAGCACCACGGGACCAGAAGAATCAGATGTACCCCTGCAAGAGGGGATGCTCGGCTCCCAGAGACTAGGTACCACGTCGCAGGGGAGAGGGGAGCCTGTGGCCTGGGGGGAAGGAGTGAGGCCCCAGAGAGCTCCAGGGCACAGGACTTTCCGCTGGGAACACTGGAAAGAAGCCGATGGAAGAAGCTGATGACACCCAGCGGGTGTGGAGCTGCCGTCCAAAGCACCCTCCAGTCACCTGTGCAGCCAGCCATGAGCCACTCACTGGGCTCTGGACGCTGCTCAGGGCACCCGCCTGAGGGTATCAGCTGCTGTCCTAGGCCCTGGACATTGTTAAGCCTCAGAACTGAAGCTGGGGACTTGGGCATCTTGTGATTGGAGGCAACACAAGGGAAAACCTCAACTCAGCAGAGGTGGGGCCAGACAGGCTGCTCTCCTGCTTGCACACCGCTCACTGAAATGGTTATGAGAGGCCCGTGAAGAGGGCCCGACGGTCGGGGTGGCGCTCCATAACGGTAAGATTTCTTTGATGTTTATTCTATAAACTCATGAGTTGTTACATGCCCATACTTACGTAATGAATAGCCAGGGCACCCCTCTGCCACCTCCCCCCATGAGAACGTCTGTAGGGACAGGAAATACAGAGCCCTCAACTGTGGTTCAAGAGAAACCCAAGAGGATAGACGGTGCCCTGGCGGGCAGCTCGGTGGGATGAAGGTGCAGGATGATGGGCAGTGGACCGCCAAGAGCAAAATGGCCCCTCTTTGCACACTCTGCTCAGCTTATACCAGACACGTGGCCTGCCACGTGCACTATCTCAGTTGAATCAATCTGCCAATTGGATCAAATTAATCAACCCAAAATTAGTTCAAATGACTTTTTTAATGGAGTAGTTATATAACCAAATGTATTCGATTTTTAAAAAAATTATGGCACCAAACCATCTTGTTTTGGAATCAAATTTATAACTTTAGAAACCTCAGTGAGAGTGAGAATACCCTGCATGATATTATGATGATGGACACACTTCCTTTTACATTGGTCCGAACCCATAAAGCGTACAACATCAAGTCTGAACCATAATGTAAACTGTGGACTTTGGATGGTTAAGGTGTGTCAATACAGATTCATGAAGTCTAACAAATGCTCCACCCTGGTGGAGGACATTGATAACAGGAGAGGTTTTGCATATATGGGGGAAGGGGAGGTAGATGGAAAATCTCTGTACTTCCCTTCAATTTTGCTATAAAACTGCTTTAAAAAAGTAAAGTCTGAAAAAAATTTTTAAATCTCACTGACATATGTGATCTAGTTCGGTTTTCATTTTATCCTCTTCAGGTGGTCAGTCCTTATGTCACTACCTCCCTTTTAGAGATTCAGAAATGAGGGTAAGGGGCTGAGTAACTTTCCTAAGTGTTAGGGGCAGAGCAGACCGCAGATGCCATCGTCCACATCCGCTCCTCTTGGGCCTTCCCCCGCTTTCGACCGTTTATCCATGTAGAAACGCTCTCGACGTGGAGACGATACCACCAGAGTAAAGTATCTGGAAAATGCTGTGGGCCAGTTCGTGATTCCAACAGTGTTGGAAACCTGAAGAATTACAAAGAAGTTATGTGTCATGACGGTTATGTACACAACGGGAGATTGAAACCTCATCACTTTAATAACAAAGTTGAAATGGCTTTGCATCAAAGCCGTGGACCAGATCCACAACAGTGCCGACGTGCAGATGATAAATGTGCTACTTGAAAACATAGTTTCCATCCCCTTCTTGTATATCATCTTGAGCTTGCAGACATCAGTCACGGCAGGGCTGTGCTGCTCAGTCAAAGACCTGCCACGGGCTGTTGAGGCCGAGTCCCACAGTGAGGGGGTCTGTGTCCTTTCTGCTCACAGTTGGGATGTAGACTCAATGGAATTGTATTTGCAAATGTCTTCCTTGATTCTACGTTTCCAAAATAAATATATGGATAATGGGATATACTGTGTGAGAATTAAAGTTGAACATAAAGAATAGAGGTTGGTAATCCAGACTAGACTGACCTCATGAGAGAAATATCCAACCTTTAGTCATGTGTGGACTATACAAATCTCACCATAAAGCATTTTATTTGTCTTTGAAGACCTTTATTTATGGTCCAAGTCTTGTGCCACATAAAACTCCCAGGTGGAGTAATCCCTCCCTCCATCAGGCCTTGTGTGGCACCATTTTTGGCATCCATTTGGCACTTAGCATATGGCACTTACACTGTTGTTTTGCCCCCAGTCTGGAAGAAAGTAAATGCATATGGTCTGCATTTAACTGGCAACATAGACTCCTAAGGCAGCTAAGTGACCAAAGTTTGCTCCCACAGCTGAGCAAACTTTGGAAGTTCCTCAAAAAATTAAAAATAAAACTACTTTGTAATCCAGTAATCCTACTTCTAAGTATTTATCTAAAAGAATGGAAATCAGGATCTTGAAGAGATATTAGCACTTCAAGTTCATTGCCGAGCTATTCACAGTAGCTAAGATATGGACAACTTAAATGTCCATTGATGGAAAAATTGATAAAGAAAAGACGGGCGTATACGTTCATTGGAATATTATTCGGCCTTAAAAAAGAAGGGAATTCTACCACGTGTGACACCATGGATGGACCTTGAGGACATTATGTTAAATGAAATAAACCAGTCACAGAAGGACAAATATTGCATGAGTCCACTTATACGAAGTATCTAAAATAGTCAAATTCATAGCATCAGAGAGTAGAATGGTGGCTGCCAGGGACTCGGAGGGAGAAATGGGGCCTTGCTAATCAATGGATATAAAATTTCTGTTATGCAAGATAAAAACGTTCTAGGGAACTGCATAGAACACCGTATCTACAGTTAACAGTACTGTTGTACGTGTTGTACACGTAAAATTGTGTTTTGAGGGTAGATCTCATATTAAGTGTTCTTAGCACAAAAAAATAAAATTAAAACATAATAATAATTTTGAAAGCCACCTGAAAGACAAGTACTATGACCATGTCTGTGTCAGAAGTAATGTTGCCGAGGTTCACACACGGCGTGGTTCTGGGAACAGTGTCAAGACCCATTGGGGCGGCCTGGCCCTGGAGCCCCACCTGACCTCTGCTCCCTGTTCCTTCTTTTTTTTAAGTTTTAAAAAAATTTATTTATTTTATTTATTTATTTTTGGCTGTGTTGGGTCTTCGTTGCTGCTCACGGGCTTTCTCTAGTTGCGGTGAGCGGGGGCTACTCTTCGTTGTGGTGCACGGGCTTCTCATTGCGGTGGTCTCTCTTGCTGCCGAGCATGGGCTCTAGGTGCACGGGATTCAGGAGTTGTGGCTCGCGGGCTCAGTAGTTGTGACGCATGGGCTTAGTTGCTCCGTGGCATGTGGGATCTTCCCGGACCAGGGCTCAAACCCATGTCCCCTGCATTGGCAGGCAGATTCTCAACCACTGCGCCACCAGGGAAGCCCTCTCTGTTCCTTCTTGCAGGTCCTCACAGGAAGGAGAGAGAGGCTCGGCCTCCAACTTGCCAACCACGAGGCAAAATCCAAGCGCTTTGGCAGAAGCAAGAGCGGCTCCCTGAGCTCCCAGGGCATGAGAAGCACCGAGAAGCACAGAGGGAGTAGGAGGTTGCTGGGTGTATGGAGTGTCTCATTATGTTGGTCCCTTCTCTGGACCCAGGCATTTCCTGCCTCCACTAAAGCAGACTGGAAACAGAAAGCACATAACTGAGTGTTGGTATCTGCAGGAGGAGGTGGAGCAGGGGATGTGATGTTGCTACTATCCCTGATTTTACAGGTGAGAGAACGAGGGATACTTCCTACCCTTGTGAAGCCAGTTCCTCTCCAGCTGGACACCCCCGGCCTTGTAGAACCCAGCTCTCGGACCAAGGAGGCTGTCGGCCCCTTGGAGAGACTGTGGGGAGTGAGGACCCCGAGAGGAGCAGGCCTGGTCAGCGTGGAGGCCGTGGCCGTGCACACATTCCTTGTGTGGGTCAGGGCCTGGGACACACGAGGCTCTCCATCTGGTGTTGTCCAAGAGGGCACGCCAAGGAGCTCACGGCCGCTGCAGGAAACGAAGAAATCATGCCGTTCCCACTCCTGGGTGCCTACGGCTTCTGGAACCGGTCGCTGCATGGTGATGGCATAAATGACAGATACATATCCTCTCGGTGCTGGAGGCCAGAAGTCTGAAACCAAGGCATCAGCAGGGCCACACTCCCTCCAAAGGCTCCAGGGGAGAATCCTGCCTTGCCTCCCCCAGCTTCTTGTGGTCCCAGAAGCTTGACTTGTGGCCGCATCGCTCCAAACTCAGCCTCTGTCTTCACATGGCCCTTCTCCTCTGCGTCTCTGTGTTTTCTCCTCTCCTTATATGGACCCCGGTCACTGGATTAGACCCCGTCCTAATCCAGTATAACCTCATTTTAGTGAATTATATCTACAAAGACCTGATTTCCACATCAGGTCCCAGTCCGAGGTTCCAGAGGGACAGGCATTGGGGCGAATCTGCATGTTTTGTGGGGTGAGCAACAGAGAATTCGAGAAAGATGAGTGTGACTTACGACCAGAGAAGGTATTATGGTGGAGAAGGAGGGAGAAACAGAAACCCACAAGGCAGCCTCACCCCTTCCTTCAAGGAACGTCTGGAAGTAACAATCTGGGGAGATTGTGAGCAGAGAGAGGCATGGCTTGGCGTCAGGGGAGGGGAGAAGGAGGGTTTGGAAACTGACTCACTCAGCAAACTCTTCCAGGCTTCCTCGTCCTCCTCCTCCCCCTCCCCCTCCTCCTCCCCCTCCTCCTCCCCCTCCTCCTCCCCCTCCCCCCTCCTCCTCAGCCCTGGGTGGTCATTACTGGGCTGCCACAGAGACACAGTGGCAGCCCCCTGTTCTCAGTGAAGTAGGGGCACAGCTTCCAGGGCACACAGAGGTGTGCCCACCTGGGGTGCAAGTGGCAGGGACTCCATGTTGATTGTGAAACATGCCTCGAAGTGAGAAAACTTGTCAAGCATAAAATGTCAACTAAGAATCGAAAACATAGCAACACACGTATAATTAATGATGCTTTTTAGGGATCCTATTCCAAGCCCAAACATACAAGGTTTTAAAGACATTTGTTAGTGTGCATTTCTACCCTCTAAAATGCCTCCATAAAAGAGATTTGGGCAGCACTTTAGTCAAATTTTCCATAACCAAAAGATAAAAGACCCAGGGAAGGTAAATAAAAAAGTGAAATGTTCAGAAACAGCCTGAAAACCACCACCCCTGAGTTGGAAATCAATAACATAATTCATTAGTCATGGAAACATCTAACCGCATCACTCAATAATGTACTCAGTTCCTTCATTAAAGAAATATTCTTTGGCACAAGTAACAATACTGTAATTTTTTATTAGGGAAAAATTGTCAATGTTCTCCTAAAACTCCAAGTCTTGTTTTGAAAAAAAATCTGTTCTAAATTCCAGTTTCGTGGAAATTATTAAATTTTTCTACAAGTGTAAAAACAGTCAATTAACTCATTGGATTTAATTTTTCTTTCCATCGAACATACCCCTAAAGGTCATAAAAATAAATTAGGGGCCAACCTTGTCAACGAAGAGAACTGATAACAGGAATTCGCCATCATTAGAACTTTAAATTCTGTGTATCCCTGTCCTTTGTTCTAGAAGTTTCCTCCTTCCTTGGTTCCCATCACTCCTTCTCTCTGCAAACTCAATTCTCCTCCAAGTTCCCAGTGGATTCCAGCCATTCCTGGAGCCCCCCAGTGGCCACCTTTTCTTGTCACTTGTCCTGTCTTTGAGGCCAAATCATTTACTCCATCTCTGAAGTCCTGGAGCACTTCCTTGCTGTGACTAGTCACCGGAATCAGGATATCTTTACATGCCTGCCATCTTCTCCTTATCTCTTCAATCCTCTTCCCTCTGTGTGTGTCTGTGTCCAAATTTCCTCCTCTCATAAAGATACTGGTCAGATAGGATTGGGGCTCACCCTCATTTTAACTTAGTTATCTTTAAAAGACTCTATTTCTAAATGCAGTCACATGCTGAGGTCCTAGGGGTTAAGATTCCAATCTATGAATTTGAAGTGGGGGACACAATTCAACCTATAACACCCAGAATGTGATTCCTTTCATCACTGAAATCCCATGGTTCTTAGATTTTTGTTTGTTTGCTTGCTTGCTTTTAACTCTGGACACTCATATCTTAGTCTGTCTGCCGGAGGTATTTAATCACACACCTTTCAAAGACCTCTTTGTCACTGCCCTAAATGGAGTCACAGCCTGGATCCAATAAGTACTCTTTCAAGTTTTTTACTTTTCCTTCCCGTTTCAAAATTGGATCCAAAGTTCCCCTACATGGCACGCAAAATGTTTGTGCATTGCAAGCTCCAGGCCCTTAAATTTATGAATTATTGTCTCCTTGAAAGCGAGGCTAACCAGACCTGATTTCCAGGCATTCCCAATGCACATAAAGCCAGACCTGCAATAAAAAATGTCCAGTGAGTTAAGACCCTTCTATGGAGAGTTCTAAAAGACAACCACTTAGGTTTGCTTTTTAAATTTTTTTTCCCTTTATACTGAGAAGGATCATGCAGAATCAACCCACTAAAAGAGAATTGTCATAAAATCTCACACCATTGACTTGTAAATGGAATTGAATCTGTAGTGTCTACATAATGATACTATCAAAAAGGAAAAAAACTATCACATCCATATAACAGATGAGATATAAAATGACTACCATGGCAGATGAACACCCCAGAGCTATTTTGCTTTATTCTACTCACTGTGTTTATAACCCCAGTTTCTCTAATTTTAGTTATTCTTTTCCTCATGTCTCAAGACAGGAGCAGAAAGACTTCTTTTTCCCCCTTCTAACAAATCACCTCATACAGAAGTCAATAATATAAATACTTACGTTTCCAGGGTCAAGGCTGGGGCTTTATTAAAACTGATTTTTCAAAATGTATTTCCGTTGTTGCTACAGCTGCAGGGAAGCCCTCCCATCAGAATCTCCCTGTCTCATAATCAAAGCCTGTGAGGCGGGAGCTCTGAAGAAGGAAAACGCACTTGGGAACGCAGACTAGGTTATGTGGGCATCCCGGGGTCAGTCCCGCAGACGGGGACCGACCTGGGGCAGAAAATCAGAGACAAGTTGTGTCTGGATTCCTTTCTCAGGAGCCTCCGCTCCTGCCTGCCTCTCTACCTGCTCGGCTTTGTGACAGCGACCCTCCAAAATCATCAGCAGATGCCCTTCGTGGACGTCCACCTGGAGTCCCACCTGCAACTAAAGTGCAGCATCCCCCGAATAAAAAGCCATCAGAATCACGGGCACACCCTTTGCTTTCTGCTGCCAGAGGATGTTCCCCGAGAGTGGAGGCCAGGCAGGGCTACTAGTCCCCAGACCCTCCGCCCTCGGCCTCTGGGGGTGTCACGGCCATTCTCATTAGGGCTGGAGCCTGGACATGGCTATATCCCAGGTTCTGAGCCAGGGGTCCCAGGTCAGCATCAGCCCCAGGGGTGGGAGGAGGGAAAGAGGGAGGATGTCCAAATGTGCTCAGGAATTACTGGCGTGCCTACGATTTACAAGCTGGAGGGTCCCGGTTAAAGGGTGTGCTTTGGACTTACTAAATATGAGTGGCCTCGGGGACTGGGTCATTCCCACCAGTGTGGTCAGCAATCTCACTGTGCAGAACACAAGACCTGGTGCTGATGAAGATCTACAGAGGCAGCCAGCCCTGGTCCTGCAAAACCAGTGCCGGTGGGCTTTCTGCACACATTTCACCCGCAGACAGAGCAAGAATGGAGAAAAGGTGGTGCACATGGGCCTCATGAAAGTCTGCAGGATAAAAAGCACAGAGCCGACACACACATGCTAGCAATAAGCATTGCCGGGGCATTAAATGGTGTGAAACCAGAGAGGAAAACAAAAGCAAGTGTGGGAAGAGCAGCCAGGGAGCCTCAGACACAGCATTTAAAAAAAAATAAACAAACACACAGAAAATAAAAACGCCCCCCGGTGTAAACATGCACTTGTAATGAAACTGGTCCCCCTCCCGCCTTCTTGCTCCTTTCCATCTGAGCCAAACTTTTATTTAGCTTCTGTAGCTCCTTCATTACATTGATGCTTTGTGCCTTTCCTGATTTGTCAGGGCTTAAGGAGATCTCGTTTCCTTTTGTAATTTTCCAAGAAGGTTCAGAAGAAAAGGCACGTGTGCCTTAAAAGAGCTTGCAAAATGATTATTTTCTGCCCATAACCTTCTTTTTCTGGTAAAAAGCAACATGTGTTTATTGTGCAAAATTTGGAAAATAGAGAAAAATAGAAGGTAAAAATTATCCTCAGTTCTTCCTCCCAGAAAGAGTCACAGTTGTAGTGTAGAAGATTTATTTCTATGTTTATTATAGTTGATCCAAAAGAAAGTAAAGGTAAATAGGAATAAAATTTTATTTTATAAAGCGAGGATCATACTATATAATGTATACTGGTTTTATTTAATGTTATGTTGTGAGAATTTTAATATGGCACAAAGTGTTCTTTGAAAGCATGATTGTTAACAGCTTCAAAATATTTTTAATGTGTGTACTATAATTTATTTTCCCATTTTCCTAATCTTGGATAATCAGATGGTTTCGAGTGTCCTCTCATAAATCAGGCTACAATAACTATCCCTGTACATAAATCCTCGAGCACATTTCTGGTAATATCTTTAGGATACATTCCTAGGCGTGAAATTATTGAGTTAAAAAGAATGAACGTTCTTAAGGCAATGTCTCTATATTAGAAATTTACCCTCCCTCTCACATGTATGAAAACGTCCATCTCAGTGCACTCTCACCAGCAAGGAGTATTTTCTTCAAAATTTATAAACAGATTAGCCTATATTATAGGTGAAAAAATACTATTTTTAATTTAATACCAAAGGGGTTGACACTTTTATTATTTTTTGTTTTCAATTTGAATTCATTTTGCAAATTGTATGCTGTTATTTTTTAAAAATAGGATGCTAATATTTTTGTCTTCAAGATTTGGACACATTCTTTGTGTTATTAAGGTTAATAGATATTTTATGGTCATCAAGGCTGCATTTTATCTAGTTTCTAGGTTGTCATAATTTTGTATGTGACATTTGTTGATATTTTAAATATTTTTGATGACTAAATTCATATAGAGAGAAAACTCACTCTTTCATTTGTCACTTATTCTATTCACTTATTCTTTGGAAAGTCTGCTCCCTCTCAAGGTAATTTTGTAGGTAATTAGTAGAAAAATCTTCTTGTGTTTTGGTGTCTTTTTTAATATTTATTTCATTAATCTATTATAAATTTATTTCAGTGTATAGAGCAATGCGAGACCCTAACTTGATTTTTTCCCTCAAATAGCACATAAATTTTTCCAAATTTAGTGGCAAAATTGGTTGAGCAATCCATTTTTTCCACAATGGTTTACAGTGTTTTCTTCCCCACAAGATCTGGTGTATCTGGGTCTTTTTCTGGACAATCTAGTCTACAAATCTATTTGTGTTTGTTGCACAATTAACAAACTCTCTTAATTATTACGTTAGCTTTATAATGTTATTTATAATATATACACTACAAATTTATATAATATATACAATATAATATATTAGCTTTATAATGTCTGATAGGTCATTTCCCATGATTTTTTTTTTTTTACATTTTAAAAATTATTTTCACAAAATGGTGCAGCCACTTTGGGTAAGTATGTCTCTTAAAACGCTCAACATAGATTTACCATATGACCTAGCAATTTCATTCCTAAGTACCTACCCAAGAGAAATGAAAACATATGTGGACACAGAGACTGGAATGCAAACATCTATAGCAGCATGATTTATAACAGCTAAAAGACACAAACAATTCAAATGTCCATCCAACTTGAATGGATAAACAAGATGCAGTATATCCATAGAGCAGAAAATTACTCAGCGCTGTAAAGGAATGAAGTTCTGACACATACTGCAAGGGGGATGAACCTTGAAAACATGTTGCTGAGTGAAAGAAGCCAGACACAAAAGGCCACATATTATATGATTCCACTTACCTGAAATGTCTGGAATAGGGAAATCTATAGCAACAGAAAGTAAATTCGTGGTTTTGTGTGGCTGGGATGGTGAAAGACAGTGAGTAAACGTGGGCACGGCCTTTCTTCTTGCTGTGATGGGAAGTTTCTAAAGCTGGATTGTGGTGATGGCTGCACAGTTCTGTAAGCTTAGTAAAAATCATTGAATTGTACACTTAAAATGAGAGACTTTTATGGTATGTAAAGTAGACTTCAATAAAGCTGTCAAAAATCATTCTTATTATATATTTTTTCAGATTATTTTAAGATCATTTGCTGAGTCTCTAAGAAAATTCCATCAGTATTACACTAAAACTTCACTGAGGAAAATTGTTATATTTACACTGATAATTTGGTATCTATAAACATATTTTATTTCTTTTTCATTGTTGTATAAATATACATACATACAGTATGTAAACTTTGGTGTATTTTACTTCTAAATTCTCTTTCTATCACTAAGTAGAGTCATGTTCTTAAATTTATTTCACTAAAATTTTTCTTAAGGTGAGACTTATTTTCTTTTGATGTATTAAAATGTTTTTTTGTCATACATATTTCAAGCTTATTATTACCAGTGTAAAGTATTTTTGTATTTATTTAACATAACATCACCTTGCTTTTTAAGATTTTTTTTAGATTAACTTGGTATTACAGTCATATAATTATAGAGATTTCAAAAAATTATTGGGTCTCTTTCTAATAATATTTTTTCCTTCCTCTGCACCAGCTACAACTTCCAGCTCGAATTAGAAGAGTAATGTTGATAGCAAAAAAAAAAAGTTGTCTCATGCCTGATTTTAATGGGAATTTTTCCAGTGTTTTAACATTAAGTATAATGCTGACTTTTGGTTTGCATGTGTGTGTTTTAACTTTTTAATTTTGAAATAACTATAAATTCACAGGAGGTTGCAAAAATAATACAGAAGTATTGTGTATCGTTTCCCTAGTTTCTCCTGTCAATTACGTCTTACATAACTATCACACACTATTAAAGCCAGGAAATTGGCCTTAGTACAATGTGCTTGTATAGTTCTTTGTTATTTATCATGTGTGTAGATGCGTATAACCACCAAAACACTCAGAACTGTTCCGTAACCACAAAGATATCTCCTCTGCTACAGCTTCATGCCAAACGACTCAGTCCCTCGCCATCCCTAGCCCTTGACCACCACTAATCTGTGTTCCATCTCTGCAATATAATTTGGTCATTTCAAGAATGGTATATAAATCACATACTATGTAACCTTTTGAGACTGGCTTGTTTTGCTCACTATAACATCTTTGAGATCCATCCAAGTTACTGCACATACAATCATTTGTTTCTTTTTATTGCTGTAATATTCCATGGTATGGATGTACCATAGTTTGGTTAACTATTCACTTCTTGTTGGAAATCTGGGTTGTTTGCAATTTTTAGCTATTGCAAATAAAACTGCTGTGAACAACCATGGTCAGGTTTTTGTGTAGACAAGTTTTTGTTTCTCTGGGATGGGAGTACAATTGCTGGGATATACAGTAAGTATACATTTAGTTTTTTTAAGAAAATGCCAAATTATTTTCCAGAGTGGCTGTATCATTTTACATTCCCACAAGCCCACAAGCAGTGTAAAAGAGATCACTTTCTTTGCATCCTCGCCAGCGTTTCGTATTGTCATTTTGTTTTGTTTTAGCTCTTCTAATATGTAGTGATTTCTCCTTGTGGTCTTAATTTGACTGTCTCTCATGGCTAGTGATGTAGGAAATTTTTATGTGTGCTTATTTGCCATATGTATATCCTCTTCAATAGATGTCTCTTCATGTCTTTTGCCCATTGCCAAAAAAAATTGGAATTGTGTGACTTTGTTGAATTTTGAGTTCTTTACATATTCTAGATACGAATCCTGTTTCAGATATATGTTTTGCAAATGTATTTTCCCAGTCTGTGGCTTGGCTTTTGATCCCCCTTAATCAGGTCTTTTGCAGAGAAAACCTTTTATAAAAAAGTTTGGTGAAGTCCAATTTATGGATCATTTTTTATTTTATGGATTGTGCTTTTGGTGTCATGTCTAAAAACTCTTCACCTAACCCTAATCTCAAAGATTTTGTATTATTTTTTCTAGAGGTTTTATAGCTTTATGTTTTGCCTATTGATATTTGATTGTTCCAACTTTGGAACTCCTCCACTGAGTTACTTTTATATCTTTGTCAAAAGTCAATTGGTCATCTGTGTGTGGAGGCATTTCTGGTTCTCTATTCTGTTCCACTGATCTACGTGTCTGTCTCTCTACCAATACTACACAGTCTAGATTACTGTAGCTATAGAATAAATATTAAATTTGGGTAGAGTGACTTCTCAAAAAGTATTATCCTTATTCAAGATTGTTTTTGCTATTTTAGTTAGTTTACCTTTCCATATAAATTTTAGACTAATATTATCTCTATCTAAAAACACTTTAATTGATTTTGACATGAATTTCATTAATCTGTAGATCCTTTTGGAGAGAACTGACATCTTTACTACGTCAATTATTCCAATCCATGAACACAGTATGTCTGTCAATTTACTTAGCCCTTCTTTAACTCCTTTTGTCAGTGTTTTGTAGTTTTTCAGCACACAAGGTCTGTGTATGTGCTCTTTTTTTTTTTTTTAGATTTACAACCAAATATTTTACTCTTATTAAGCAACTATAAAAGGGGCTGTATTTCTAAGTTTGCTCTCTAAGTGTGTGTTGCTCATGTGCAGATACAGAATTGATTTTTGTCTGCTGATCTTTTGTTCTGTAACCTTGCTGAACTCACTGTGTATAATTTTAATCATTTTAAATATGTCACAGATTTTTATGGCCCAAGATATGGTCTATCTTGGTATATGTTCTGGGATACTTGAAAAGAATGTATATTCTGCTGTTTTGGGGTGGAGTATTCTATAAATCTAAATTAGATCCTGTTGCTTAATTGTGCTGTTGAGTTCTTATATATGCTTGCCGATTCTCTGTTTATTCTGCTTTCTGTCTCTATGAATCTGACTGCTCAAGCTACTTCATATAAATGGAAACATACAGTATTTTTCCCTTTGGGACTGATTTATTTCACTCAGCATAAAGTCCTCAAGATTCATCTATGTTTTAGCATATGTCAGAATCTCCTATTTAAGGCTGAATAATATTCCGCTGACTTGACGACTTTTTGATGTTGTGGGGTTTTATCTTCTCTGTTTCCTTGTAGGAGCTTTTGTAGCACAATGGAAGGTGCTGAGTTGGCAGCTGCTAGGCAGGTACCATTTTAACTAGAAGCCGTTATGATGCTTCATTATTCTTCTATGAACAGAGGGTTTAAACAAAAATCCTATTACTGAAATCAATTTCACCAAACAATAGAACAAATAAAGGAACTAGTAAACTCCATTTTTGATACAATGATCATTTATGGTATATAAATCAGATTAGCTAACGCTTGTGCACCTTTCCTGGACAAAAGACAACATACAGAAAACAATTTGAAATTCTATCTCATTCACATGGTAGACTGATATCAACCTGTCAACTGCCATCTACTGTACCGAGTTTTTGCATAATTACAAGATTCTTAACACAAACATTATTGTTATTATCATTCACTCCTAGATTTAATTAATAGCCTATAGAGTTGAAAATCTGAAAAACCAAAATATTGGAGGTTTTAAAAGGAGAAAAAACAAGCAAACAAAGGACAACAAACAAAAAACCCTCAAGCAAAACTGTCATTTAATGCATGTATACATATTAATTAAGAGTGACTGAATGACTATTTTCTCTTTTTGACATATTGAACATAAAGATGATAAGAGACAGCCTGAGGAAAGAGGAAGAAGGGAGTCAAGAAAAGAGAACAGAGGGCAGGAGAGTCACAGGACCTGAGTAAGAGTGGGAGGGAGGAAAAGGAAGAGAATCTCTCATGGGCAGACCTGCCCTATCCAGTTTCCTACCGAAGGTGAAATCACCCTCAGTGGAGAGAATTCCATCCTGGGAAATGTCCAGGTACGTCCTGGTGGGTGAAGGATGAAGTCTCAGTTTTCGGTCAATGAATGCCCTGGGATTTAGAGGTTTAAGCCACCTCGTTAATGTTACTTTATTTTTGGCATAGGAATGAAAGGTTTTTTTCATCTGTTTCTGATGTTCGCTTAACAGAAACAGAAAATGAGAAATTTCCCTGAGGTGAGGAGGACATTCGAGACAGTGTAGACAAAAGGCTATTCCTGCTCCAAAGACCATCCGAGACACAAAGACAGAGTTAGAGGCCATCGCTCAAATGGAAGAGAGATTTTAAAAGCCCTGATTATCTCAGGAACATACATTTGAGAACCCGCCACAAATATAATACAATCTGAAAGCCTTTTTCAAGGTTAATGAATATCAGTGAAAGTTATAAATTAGATGTTTTTAAAATGTAAACTTGACCGTTTTTAATCAAGTTAAAAGAGTGATTTCAATTTCTTATGAAAATGAGTGCTAAGATGATCATAAGTCCAGAATAATCTGAACATCTAAATCTGCACGGTGTACTCTCTCCATTCAATAAGTATTTAGCACGACCGTCCTTTACTAATCCTCCATTAATACTTCGTTAATAATCTCAGCACTCATGGAATGTGACCATACTTGTAGAAAGATGACCTCTGCTCATGCCAAAACTGACCATCTTAATGTAGAATTGGGGTTAGGAAATGCATTGGTAATAAAGTACAGAAACTCTGTGAAAACTGAAATCTACGTTCTCAATTTATTCACCTGAAGTAAGATGAGTTGGTTCTCAGAAATTCTTACTCACATACTACTGGGGTTTGTTTTGGCATGGCTATTTCATTTTAGTTCTAAGTATTAAGAGAACTTCAGAGGTGAGAGAGGTCCCTTAAGTCAGAAACAAGAGTTTCTCACGAGATGCGTCTCTTGTTTATATTTCTTGCTTTTTTGTCGAGTAAATTGGTTGGCTTCATATTACCTGCAAATAATTACCGAAATAAAAATTGCAGATGTATCTGCAGAACATCTTCTCTGCTCCTAGCTCTGTGGAAAGAGGCCTTTATGTTTTGGCATCTGATTTACTGTGTGATGTCATTTTGTGAAGGTGAAATGAGAAAATACGCATGGAAACGCCTAACAGTGTACCTGGCATATAGCAAGTGCTTAAGAAATGTTTGTTAGCCTGTTGTTCTACAGTCCTCACCAGAAAGAAATTGAGTCAGTTGGAAAAACACTAATACATGCATAGAATAGTAATGTTATATATATATATATATATATAATGGTAAAATTAAGTACTAAAGTATCTGGATATAGAAAATATAGTCATGATAGAGTTCAATTAACCACTAGGCGTTGACTGTGTGCTACACTGGAGGCGGCTGGGCTGAGACACAGGGAGGGGAGGTGGGGTGTGGGTCCGTCACAGTGTATTAGAGCAAAGGTGATACAGACCATTCAGGGTGGACCTGTCACCCAAAGTTTGTGATGTAAAACCTGCTTCTGAGAGTGGTCACCCCGTTATCATTGCCAATTTTCCACCTTTCCACCAAACTTTAGGGAGGTTTAAAGATGAATGGTAAAAAAAAATAACAAACTACTAACAAAAATAAGTTTAGTTGAAAAAAGCAGTATATATTTAATCTAGAGAAATGCAAAACAACTTTTGAAACCAATGATCTCAACCCCTTTTTTTTCAGCTTGTATACCCATAACACTAAAACATCCTAACTGATTTTATTTCCACACTTTGTTAAAATGATTCCATCCCAAACTGGGACCTCATATGCCCAACATTTAACCCACAGAAAACTTCACCAGCTTGGTTTTGAACTTACAGAAATGGTAGCTTTTCAGGGAAATGCTGACAGACCCTTAAGTAGAGAGACGTGAATGGCACCAATGATCATAAATATGAGGAGTGATTCCCAAACTGAAGCCTGGCAAATAGTTACCCAGCTGCTACAGAAATAGCAAGATAGAATTTGGGGGGGAAAAAAAAGAGAGAGAGAGAGAGAAGGAATTAAATGAAATGGATATGAGCTGGAAACATCTGTGTTCACCACAGAGCAAAATGCATATTCATCAGCCAGTTTATCGGTTCTTTAGAGGATGTGAATGGTGCATTGTAAATAATGACCCGCCTATAATAAGTTCCCAGTAAAAAAGAGAGGGGCCGCTGTGTGTCCCTCCCACAATTCACATTTCTGGGTCCCCGCTGTGAGTGATGAGTCACAGCAGTCACAAAAATTCCTGTTTTCAAAATGCTATTGTATACTCCAGGGCTTTCATTAAGTTTTACACTAGCTGGGGAAATTTAAAACTTGAGAGTGAGGAGAGGAGAGGAGAGCAGCTCTCGGTGGTGATGTGCATTTAGTGCTCAGTCTGTGGTGGGCTTGATGGATGCGGTAGCGGGTGTGCCTTCCCATCTGCCCCGAATTGCCTCCCATCCTTCTTCCTGCTGGAAATCCACAATGGAAAGACAGAGCAAGGATCAGTGACTTCCTTATGCGGTGGGAAAGGAAAAAGACAAGCTAAAGATCTCCGCGGCTGAATTTTGAGAGGCAGTTGGGACCAGCATGAAGACACAGGGCGCTACATTTAATGGGGTCCACAAGGGGCTGCAGCTGCCATGGTTTTCTGGACAGCAACCTGCAGACACCTTGCTCTACAGAGTTCTAAAGGTTATATTGCCCGTAAAGATTTAGGATCGCACTAATTACATGTACCAAATATGTCTGTTGAGTACAAACACTCTGGCTACAGCATAATGTTCAGTATTACGGATCCTAACACTTAGAGAAGAAATTGTCCAGTCTGGATGAAAAGTGTCCTCTCCAGCCGGGTATCCGTACCAAGGAATAAACGTCCTCTCCCAGCTCAGCAATTTTTTTTAACTTTTCTAAAAGTTTAGTTGGAATGATTACAATATAGAACACTGGCGGGTTTTTTGTTTCGTTTTATTGGGATATAATTGACATGTAACATTATATTAATGTCAGACTACAACATAATGATTCGATACACGCGTGTATTGCAAAATCTAGTGAATTTATAAGGCTCAGTTTGGTGTGTGCAGTGCTGGTGCCTGGCCTGGTGACAGTGACCTGATGAAACGAATCCCCCCGTGCCAGGCCTTCCACATGCAAGACACAGTTTTATGTTCTGTCTGAATCTTTCTAGCCAAATGGCTGTCCGACAACGCAAAGTACACTAACGAGAAGAGTATTGGGCAAAGTCTCAAACATTCCCAGGGCTCAGGGAGGGCTCAGGAAGCATGGTGTCTGGTGCCTACCTCTGTCTGCACTTTGGGAAAAGAGTTGAGTCTTCCCAGAGTCCAGGGAGCTGCTGCAGCCCACGGGTGGGGCCTCCACCATCTGGACTCCGCCCACTCCTACTGAAAACAGAAGACACAGCAGAACCAGACCTGTGTCCCCAGGTGGAACATGCGACAAAACTACACGAAAAAGGGGCATTTCAGTTGAGGTAACTTAGAAGTGTATTTACCAAGAGCTCCAAATCACTCAAACTCTTCTCCGTGTATTCCCTCCATGGATCTCTAATCACTGATGTCTGCAGATAGCAAAGGTATTATGTCATTTTCTGAAACAAAACAACAGTTAATCCAAATTCTTTCCATGTTTTCTCTTCTTTTCCAAATAAACTAGTCCTTTTCAAATAAGCAAGTGGCTAGAACCACTGATAGCTTTCTTTAGAAAAAGAAATTCTGTGGAAGGAATCTTCTATATTGCCTCTAGAATAATTTCCAGTAATTGTGTTCTTCTTCAAGGGGTATTTAGGATTTTGTAAGGCAGGCTTAAAAGCAAAGAAACGATCATCTTACAATACGCCGAGTCTTAGCTTCAATAGTTACAGGAGTGGGTATCAGAAGGACCTAGGACAGCCTCAGCAGCTTTGGTTGGTTCTCTTGGTCTCGGCATGGGAAGTGGAGGCTGCAGTGGGTCCCGAGGGCCTGGGCCCGCTGCCTTGCTGCATCTTGGGAAGGCCAGCTCAGACACAGTGACGTGAACTCCCCAGGGCCAATCAGGTCGTGGCTTATCGTGACACTGGGACACCTAAATGTTTAAAAAGAGGAGCATCCCTGAGAAAATGAATTAAAGAATTGAGGAAAGGCCTCACTCTGGAGAGAGGAAGGCAGATTCTCAATATTAGTTACCAAATCAAGCATTCAATCAGTTTAGATCAGCAAACCTTTCCTGGGCACCTATCATATGCAGACAGTGTGCTAGGTTTCACGAGATGAGTACAGATGATTAAGGCACGATCACTGATTTCTAAGAGCATAGGAGCTAATGAAAGATACCTGCATGTTAGCAATTCATTGTGAAACAAAGAAAAGAGACATGATACAAATTAAGGGTAAAAGGGGAAAGTAGGTTTTCTAAATGCTAAATGAATGGGTAAACTCAGATACTTTCTAAATCCAAAGAAACTGGAACATCAATATAATTTTTGATCTGAAAGAATGGTTGGGAACATAGAAAACAGTATTACTTCACATGGTAGGTAAACTTTGTAGCCCAATGCCTCTAATAGGTCATAAAAGCTGAAAACAAGTTCAAAAATGCTTTTGATCAATTTGGAACAAGAGACCCACATTAGTTTTCTAAGGAAGTCAAAGATATTTTGGATATAACCATGCCCTTTCATTGACCATTCACTGATACTATTCACATGGGTTGGATAAACCATGGCTGGCATCTAAAAATGTCTTATTGATGGATTCTGGAAAGATGTTGGGAGGCTCAGAGGACAGCAGCCTTGCTGCATCGATAGTTACTAGAACAAACACCAAAGCAACTGGATGTCACATTCGAAGCAAGATGTCCAATATTGACTGATAAAACCACTCCATGTGGCACATTCAGTATGGTACATGCACATCTCAACTGTGCCTATGCACGTATACTGCACATATAACACACTTCTGTGTACAGTACTCATTAAGTTTCTTCCCCAAAGTAAAGTGAAAGAGTAAGCCCCTCTTCTGCATGAACTAAATCAGCAAGTCGTGTAAAAACCAAAAGAGAAAATAAGGTCCCTGCAGCAAGCCAAGCTGTGTACTGGCTTAGTGTTGATATCTTTTCCAAGACCACATATCTACAGACCCCTGTGTTTACTGCATCCTGTTAGATCCTTTCTACTCTGTGTCCACTCTCCCTTCGCTGTCATAATGCCCACACCGCATTTGTGTTTCAGAATGAATCATGATTATTTTAGCTGATTCCTAAAGCAAACTGGAGCTCAGATACTTAGACTAGCTTGTGGATATATTAAGAAAGCTTACTACCCAGTATATTGCTATAAATAAAAATAAAAACATGTCAGGAACCCCTGTGTGCAGAGTAAGTCTACTTCTACAAAAAGAAAATTCTGTGTTTGCATACTCCTTAAAATATAATAGAAGCCCATCATAGCTTTGTTACGAATGTTTGTTATGAAAGTTTGCTATGAATGTTTGTCATGAATGTTTTCCTCTGGATGATAGGGTTAAAAGTGATATGTGTTTTTCACTTCTTTTGCTTTTCTTTGGTAAGTTTTCTGCTCTATGAGGTTGAGGACATTACCTATACCTTTCAAAAAAGGTAAAATCATGACTACAGATGTGAAACGAACACGTGTTAAATATTTTATTTAACTCAATCAACGAGGGAGTCAAGCAGATGTTATAACTAGTTCAAAAAAGAAATTTTAAAAACACGAATATTTATGGAGTAAGGGAATGTTGAAATAAATGTGCAAAATGGGTTTTCCAAGGGGAGAAGAGGGTTTCAACTGAACCTCTATAGGCAGAGTTTCCGTGTCTATAGACAAGAATTATTTTGCATTCTATCACCTATACAATTTGGAAGCTTGTAAAATAATTCCCACAGAATTAAAATCTTATAATTCAGAGAATTCTCCTCTAGACTCCTCTAGAGTCTAGACAATCTAAAGTTTTCCACTAAAATACAGATCTTCCCCTACACTAGTTCATCTCTCCCTCCAGGGCTTAAATCTTCCCTGGTCAAAAGGAGGCTCACTTAATAAATATTTACTTAAAGAATGAGTAAATATGTATCTATTATAATTAGAATAATCTTATTTAAAACTTTTTTTTTTTTTTTTTTTTTCAGTTCAGCCTCACTTATCTCTGGAGAGTGGATGGAGTTGGGAGATTCCTAAATTCCCCTCTCAGGGCAGTCACAGTACAGTTGTACAAGTTGTGCACTGAACAGCCACGGGAGGCATCATACACATTGTAATCCATGTAAATATCACTACAGTTGTTTAGAACAAACACAGTGCTTGGAGTCAGGAATGAGGGTGGGGAGACAAGGGAAGAGAGAAGCTGAGAGCGCCAGATCTGGCTCAGGACACAAGTTCACTCCCCCAGTTCTGTGTACGTTGGGATATAGCTGTTTATTCATTGCTCTGTCCTCCTTCCACACAAACTAACCGGGAGTCAAGGTGGGGCAGGGCAGAAAGAAGGTCCCTACCAGCACAAGTAGAAACCTTTTTTGGAAAACCTTTTTAGGATAGAAAGTTTGGTTTGAAGGAAAAAGAAAAACAGGCTGTTGTTTTTTACAGATCACTATCTGCAAATGATGTGGTGCTGCATTTGAGAGATGGGATCTATTACTCACTTTTATTCCTCTTGAAGACAAGCCATTTGTAGACAGTGAGGCTAAAAAGTGATCACTTTTTTAAGCCTCCTCCTCTCTGTATCGTGGCCAACTTCCAATACAATTCTTTTAATTAGGATTATATTTCATGGCCTAGAAAGCCTGCATTACCTAAAAACCCTCCTCCAGGCACCTTTGGGCCCAATTACTTCACCACTGGGGTGGGAGCTACACTCTTTAGTGACTTTCCTTACCCTGTTTGTAAACCTCAGCTCTGCTGCGAATCTCCAAGGGCACATTGCCGCTTCCAGGGAACAGCACTGCTGAGCAGATTCGCCGTTCTCTTATCAACTTAGAGGCTTGGGGCTCAACCCCGAACACTTCCCTCCCCAGGCTCTCTCTCCTGGCACCCACCCCAAAAACACACTGTAGAGGGATGTTCCAACAGGGTGAGACCATTATCCAACCTCATCCCAAAGCTACTGTCATTCTTGGTCACTAACAATTGATTATGTCATCTTTCTAAAGCCCTCTCTTCCACTGGGCTTCTCCCCTCCACGACTCTTGTACATCTTTCATGAGTTTCCAATTTCCAAGAGAGATTAAAGAACTTTTACAAAGGGAGAGCGTCGAAACTTTGCCAAGACTTACTAGCAAATCAGGTGACTCGAAATAAGTAAGTCTGGTAAAGACAATATTTGCTTTATCGGGTCTTTTTTTTTTCCATTCCCTATAATGACTTCCTTACCCTGAGCTCCAATTCAAGCCCTCCCTGCATGCACCTACATACAGATTCGGGAGGCTCAGGGAGAATACGAGGAAAAGTCAAAGGCAAGCAGAACGGGGAGTGTACTGTTTCACCATGACCCATTCTCTGCCTGACCACTTACCAACATACTACAGACTTGGTTTACTCCCAAGCAATGATCATTCTACCACTGGAAGTAAATGACAGGTTTCAACCAACCAAGAGTGGGTTGATGTGAAATATTTAAACTAAATTATAAAGATACCTGCTAAAATACAACACCTTATCATTACATGTACAGTTACTGTATCATAATGTAGTTTTATCGTATCCAGGAGTATAAAAATGTTTGTGTGTATTTCTCTAGCATGAACAAAAAATAGATACTGGGGTGATTTCCCTAGGGGAGAAAGCCTCAAATATTGGTTTTTCCACTGGGAGAGCTGGAATGGTATTTGCCAAACCACTGTGACATGTGGAATTTGTTTTTCTGATAACTTCCAATCACTCTTTTTTAAATTGAGGTATGATTGACATAGAAATTTAGATTCATTTCAGGTGTACAACTTACGGATTCAATATTTGTATATAAACATCACTCTTTTTTGAAACATGTCTCAAATTCAGGGAAATCGATGGTATATGATGCTAGACTTAGTTCACTCACAAAAGTCTTATGTGACAGTCACACCACTAGACATACTGTCAGCTGACTTTCCAGCGTCCTTCTGGGCCCATTATTTTCTTTGCAATGATCGAATACCATTGTTTTTTTAAAAGTGAAAGATTTCCCCAGAGGTTATGGCATTTTTCAATAGCAATATTCTGATTTGAGATGTCTGGAAGAATTCAGAGTGTGAACATGCATTCTGAGCAAGAACCACTCTCACATGATGAGCTGAGTGCCATCAGGAATGACTGACTTACTAAAGACCAACTTGCCCCATTTGCCTACGAGGGTACTTATGACATCCCGTTCTTAGTTACTGTTTTGTGTTGGACCTTGTCTTTGCAGGTCACTAGATACAGAGGCCCTGAATCTGGACCAGCGGTAGACCTCAAGCCTAAGGCCAGGATGCATTTAGACTTCCGCGGGCCCTGGGGTCGTCAGGGACTTGTTTTGCACGTGGGAGGCTCCCTGCCGTCTCGACTTCACTGAAAGTCTCCTGCATTCACAGAAAACTGCCACTTCGAGGTCAAGATCTCCCTCCAAATGTTCCATCAGTTCCCAAGACTTAACGGGCACCGTTCACTCCCCAGTGTCCACGTGCAACCCTGGCCTCATCCAGGACAAGTGCACCCCTGAAATCCTTAATTTACATGTTCCACCCTCTGACTGCAACCTTCCCTCCTTGTAGACCACGGTCTCTATTTCTGCTTTACCTGTTCTTAACAACTCCAAAATCTCCACTCCTCTGACTTCTGTTCTTCCCTCACTTTCTCTCCAGGCTAGCCTACACCGAGGAGTCATCTGTTTAACCATTTTTACTAGTAGACATACATCTCTTGTCTACTTGTCCTTCCATTGCATCTTCCAGGAAAACAAGCAAACAGACAGATAAAAACCCAATTCTAGATCAATCCAACCATCTACTTTCTCTGTTCCTGTACCAGGGCTATGGAGAATTGGAAGAAATCAAACATTATAGTAAGAGTCACTCCAAATACAATTTCCCTAATCTCAAGTACAACCTCCATGTAGCCTGACGGTTTTATCTTGGATGCAGAGACATGCAGGGGTCCCGGGGCAGAGAGAGGAGTACCAACAAGGAGAGGGTACCAAAATGGCCTCACTGAGGTCTCAGGAGGAAGGGATGATGGAGTGAATCGGCTACCAAGTTTCCCCCAAAATTAGTCCTCAATCAACTAATGGGACCGACCGACTTTCTTGGTCCCCATTTCTATGTGATGGATCACAGTCAACTGCTTCTGTTTCTTGTTTTTTCTCCTGAAGATTAGGGACTTGCAGTGTTCATTCAGCGTAACCCCTTGGAGTTTCTATATATCTTTATATAAACAAGCATATATCAAGTGCCTTATGTGTGACAAGTGAAGTAGACATTCTACTTACAATTCTGCTGTGTGCATTCTCAGAACTCACATTATCAAGAGCCTTGAAAAAAGGAGCTAATAAAATGAATAGTAAAGCTTTAGCAATTAAAATATTACCATAATAGTGATACAGGAATAGAGAGACCAATAATTTTTATTTTCAAAAATCTGTAAAAATGTTATTGTTTTAACCCAAGGGGGTGGTTCATTATTGACACAGAAACCTGAAGTTGCTGCCAGGTGCTCTGCGTGTACACTATGCGTCCACTTAGGTGTGTGTACCTGTGGGTGTGTTCACAGAGAGGTCAGGAGCAGTGTCCCTCTGGGGTCCACAGTGGTCATCTCGTGGTAGCGGAGTGTCACCTGTGATAGTGTTTGCTCTCTGCTTCTCTGTGCTGTTTGAATTTTTAACCAGGAATGTATATTTTTAAGAAACCTATTAAGACTCTTTTCAAAGGAAGAAAAAACAAAAGTCAACAAAAGAATCCTCGTGCGATGTCTCGCATAAGCTCCCAAGTTCAGATTTTGGATGCAGCTCTTGCTCTCACCCTACACACTTCCATCGTGTGCTTCAGGCACCCTTCAGAGACCTGAGTTGGACTGGGGGATGCCCTTCATAACTCAAATCCAGGCTCATACACCAATAAAACTTCATAGCTTTACTAGTGTGGCCTGCATGTACTTTTCCCAGCATTGGCCCAGGATTAACTTATTGTAACGTGTGATGGGTGCCTCTTAGCCCTTGAAGTGAACAAAAGTCAACGGGTACGGCCCCTCCCCGTTAGAGCCCCCAGGGAGCTGTGTGACCACATCTCGGTTGTGTCCACGTAACTCTCCAAGGGTCCTCAGATTCAAGCTGTCGATGATAATTCATAGAGGAGAGACGAGTGGTGAAAGGAGACGAGAACAAAGGAAATACTGGGGGAACCCACAGCAACAAAGGCCACTCTAACTTGGGACACAGACAGATTTAGTCCCTGTTTGTAATATGGCAAAATGAGACCAAATAGAAACTCAGTAAGAACAAAAAAATAGTATGTGTGATCCATCGATGACTCCTACCTGCATGTGACCTCCCCAGGCTTTGCTCTGCAGGAGGTTTCTCCGGGGAGGGGACAGAAGAGTGATGAGATCTGGCCCCGCTGTCCTCAGCAAGCCGTGTTCCCTGGTGTGACAATGTCCCCCCTGGATGGACAGGAGACTACTTCTCCCCAATTCTCATAACTGTGAGAATCTGTCACTTTCTAATTTTCCTACAGGCAACTTGGGAGCCAGTGGCCTTGTTTCTCCTATTTCCAGAACATTTCAAGAGCAAAATAAGTGATTTAATAAATTAATGATATGAAAGTAAATAAGACAGCATTTCTTTTTTATGGTGAGGTAGAACGCTTTTTATCCTTATTCTCCATTGGTGATGTAGTATCACGGCAGAATAGAATAGATGGTAACATCCCAATTTGAATGGAAGAAAACACTTCTGGAGGTGGAAAGTTTTCTTTGCCATTAACTTAAATTTTTCATTTACTTATTTAAACCTGACCCCCTTTCTTCACAGAATCTAGTCAATATCTCTTTTTTATCTATGCACCCAGTATGTAATTAGTCAGGAGGTAATTAAAATAATCCCTCAAAAAGAGCATGAGGAGGAAATCATGGAAGAAAAAAAAAAAAAAACAGCAGGAAGGAACTCGAAATGAAAGCAGATAGATTGTCAAAATCACCACTGTTCTACCCAAAGCAGGCTCTGGATGTGTACGTTTACGTGCATATGCAAGAGGGAACATGTAGATATCACTTATACCATGTGCACCATGACACATGAATGGCTTTGGGGGAGAGTGAACTAAAAAGGGGGCTCCAATCCTTGTACTGATGGAAATTATTTTGGTGTCACAACACCCTTCTCTTAAATACACTAAATAATATTTTATTCTTGATTACGTAAGTCCTAATCACCAAATAGTAGCGACAGTTCTACTTGGAACTCTCCAATTTCTCTCTCTCTCTCTCTCATTTTTTAATGGAACTCCAAACTCAGTCTTGTAGCATAAAAACAAAAATCGAGAAATTCCAAAAGACCCTGGTGTTAAATAATAATAAATGAGTTGAATAACGCTGAAGATATATGTACAATTTATACCAAGTTCTGTTTTGATAACCAAAGTAATATGGATAGAAGCTGATGTAAGTAGCTTGCAGAAATCACTGGAGAAAAACTTAAAGTGTTATAATTTTTTTACAGTTTGTGGGTAGGCACAAGAAGTTATCACGCATAAAACTAAAAAATCACTTTTTTCTTAAAGCAATACAGACAATGTATCATGGAGGAGAAAAACATAAAGGTAATGAATAGTTTTAAATATATGTTTAAGGAAAAGGAGAGTACTCATCTTGGGTTCTTTTCCAAAACAGAGTACAAAAGGTTAAGAGCACTTTTTAATATGCATTCAAAAGTAATATTTGCCAATATTCAGTGAGATCTTACAAAAAATTGGTGCATGTAGACTGATCCAAGAGCTTACATAAGACTTTAGCTTATTGGTTGAAAATTACACTTTTAGAACAATTTGTCAAACAAATTCCCAAGAACATTAAAACCCATGTGAGAAAGAAATTAATATCATGCATCTCAGCATCAGTTAAGAGCTGCATGGATCAGAGATTTGCCTCAGTGCCATGAAGGTCTGACTTTGACTTTCAAGCAAGATGAGAGTATGAGCCACAAGATAAGACAGAAGCATGAACAGCTGATTTCTAAGGATTCCATCAGATTATACACGAAATGCACAGTAATGAGAGGCATCTCCAAACTGGTTACACAGGAGTTCGCAGACCACAAACGAATGTAACTTTAATGGCTAATTGTGTATATCACATCTGGCAGAGAGGTTGTACCTCCCTTTTTCTATTCTTTTCCAAGGACAATATTCTTCATTCTTCCTAAAACGCAAATGAAGAGCCCATGTTTTTAAATGGACGGGAAGCAAATTCTGTTACATCAACATCAATAATGCATTTTACTGCTTTCTGCCATTTACTTACAGAATGTGCATTTGAGCATCGTTTAGAACATTTTAACAATCTTAGTGTACTAAAAATGACATTAACTCTTCATTCCCCTTTACACATCATTCCAGATAGAGAACCTTGAAAAGCATCCTGTACATTCTTCAAAAAAAAGTGAGCAAATGGAGCATAAAAGACAGATAGGTATGTATTTTATCAGAAAAATATTCAAAACTTAAAAAAAAAAAACTACCTGGGGAATAGGAATACCAATGAGGGTTTATGAATGAAATAGCGTAACTTTTGAAATCACATAGAGATTAGGGTTTATTTTGTTTCTAAATTGGTCCTTATTCCCTCATTCAATCGTGCATTTTAACATCATCCTTTTCAATAAACGATGGTGTTAATAAAGTTAATAAAGCTCAGCATCACAGTGTAGAAATGCACCAGGTATTCACATGCTCTGATATTCCCTTAATAGGCTCAATGCCCTAACCAAGATGACTGTGGCCACCTTCACAAATAGGTCAATTGCTTTAAGTGACATGAGTGTGTTGGTCTATTTAGTGACACATCCAAGGGGGTGATCATGGGAGTGAACCCACTGGGTAATTCCATCAAAGTGGTTGAAGCATTCTTGGACATATAGAGGTAGACTGATCAATAAAAGGAAGAACATACTAACCACTGATGCTGTAGTTGTGACAAGCATTTAAAAAGACATTAAGATGGTATTTTTACTAAAGAGAGTAGGGTTTGCTATTCCTAATGTAGAAATATTTTGTCCATGGGGCATGGAAATGTTTCAAAAATATATATTTCTAAGCAGCTGTAATGATGGCAACCCTCCTATAAAGTGATATAATCTGTGTCCATAATTTCAGATTTTAGCACAATATTACAGTGTTGATGTTTTTCAGCAATCGAAAATTACTCTCCTTTGATCTAGGAATTTAGACATAAGACAAAGAGTGAATATCTTTCCTGCATTCAAAAAGATTATCCTGTACAAGGAAAGATACACCAGAAACTAAATTAACTTTTTAAATATTTTACAATATTAAGTCAAATTCAATAAAGAAGCAACAGAAACATAGAAACTAATTGTTTTTAATGAATCTCATTGTCTGTCAAATTGGTGGCATAGTCACATAGACAAGAACTTGTACAGGTGAATTCACACATCTGGCCATGATGGCGTAAAAGGGACCAGACTTTCCCATCTGAAACAACTGAAACCCTGGATGCAATGTAGGAAACAGTGATTCTCAAGATATTGGACATCAGGTAGTGAAAGATAGTGACCCCCAAGAGATGAGAAACCAACGAGGTGAGCAGTACAATCACCCCAGCTTACGTCCTGGGGAGAGCCTCCAGGCCGTAGTGCAAGGAGAAGGAACCCTGAGAGCCCAGCTGTCCCCCTGAGCTGAGGGGATGGGGCAGGGAGTTCGAGGAGACTAAATTAGTTTTCTGCTGCTCTGGCAACAAATTACTACAAATTTACTGGCTCAAAACAAACAAAAAAATTTATCTACAATTCTGGAGGGTCAGAAGTCCCAGATGCACAAGCACAGTTGTGTTCTTTCTGGGGTCTCTAGGAAAGCATCTGTTTCCTTGCCTTTTCCCTCTCCAAGAAGCCTCCTGAATCCCTTGGCTCTTGGTCCATTCCTCCATCTTCGAAGTCACCAGTGTAGCATCTTTCAGTCTCTCTTTCTTTTCTTTCTGTACCTCAGGTCCTCCAGCTTCCCTTTTTTTAGGATCCATGCAATTACCCTGGGCCCACCTGGAAAATTCAGAATAATCTGCCTATCTCAAGATCCTTCGTTTAATTGCATCTACAAAGTCCCTTTTGCAATACAAGGTAATATCTTCACAAATCCTGGAGCTTAGGATGTAGATGTCTTTGAAGGGTGAACAGTCATTATTTAATCTACCACAAAAGCCAAAGCAGCTAGAGTTTGCAGGACAGAGAAGAAGAGAGGACAGGTGCACAGAGCGAGAACCCTACAGGTCTAGAGAGGGGCCCCTCAATTCTTCAGCAGAGGCTCCTTCTGGGTATTCAGCTAAGTGTTGATCATTGCACGCATGTGAGGAAACTAGGGTTGAGGGGGAGACATCTCAACAAGATGAGCAGAAAAAATCCTAGGGGCTCACTCAGGACTGGTTAGTGTCTGTTTCCATCACCTGAGTAGAAAATTTCATAATTTATGGACACTGAGTAGAGTATTCAGTCAGGATTTTTGCCTCAGGAGTCAGGCAAAATAAGCCCTGGATTAAATATCACTCTAGTCCTCCAAATCAAAGTTTAAAAGCAAGATTCAAAAGGATTAAAGTATTTCCAAGTAACTTAACCACATCCCAGAACAAAGCTCAAGAAGATTTTCAGGAATACAAAAATACTCAGCACCCAAAAATTAAAAACTCACAGTGAAAGGCATTTAATCAAAAATTGCCAGGTGTGCAGAGAAGAAGGAAAATTCAACCCATAATTAGGAAAAAAAAATCAATCAATCAAAACTGACCCAGAAATGATTCCGATGATAGAGTCAGTAGACAAGAACATTGAAACAATTATAATTTTATTCCATGTGTTCAAGAACATAGAGGAAAAATTAAGCATCTGAAATTGAGACAGGAAAGATATTTTTATAAAACCCAAATTAAACTTCTAGAGATGAAAACATATTATCTGAGATGAAAAATGCACTGAATGGGATTAGCAGCATCTTAGACATGCAGAAGAAAAGTTAGCAAAGATTAACAAATTTGAAGACATAGCAACATAGTTCCAAAGTGAAACACACAAAGAAAAAATAACTTTAAAACATAAGAAGTACCAGTGAGCTGTGGAACAGCCTCAAGTGGC
The DNA here is from genome assembly GCF_009873245.2 of Balaenoptera musculus. Taxonomy (NCBI): domain Eukaryota; kingdom Metazoa; phylum Chordata; class Mammalia; order Artiodactyla; family Balaenopteridae; genus Balaenoptera; species Balaenoptera musculus. Next base: position 87,059,754 of record NC_045798.1, on the reverse strand, counting down.
CTTATTTGCATGTTATTTGAGTTTCCAAACGAGATGTGGAGAGATGAAGAAAAAGTATTTGAAAAAATAGTGGCTGGGGCTTCCCTGGTGGTGCAGTGGTTAAGAATCCACCTGCCATTCAGGGGACACGGGTTCGATCCCTGGCCCGGGAAGATGCCACATGCTGCAGAGCAACTAAGCCCGTGGGCCACAACTACTGAGCCTGTAGTGCCACAGCTACTGAGGCCCATGCGCCTAGAGCCTGTGCTCCGCAACAAGAGAAGCCACTGCAGTGAGAAGTCCGTGCACCGCAACGAAGAGTAGCCCCCGCTGGCCGCAACTAGAGAAAGCCTGCACGCAGCAACAAAGACCCAACACAGCCAAAAATAAAAAACAAATTAATTAATTAAAAAAAATAATGGCTGTAAATTTTCCAAATTTGATTGAAACTATAAACCTATAGATCTGAGAAGTTGAGCAAGTGAAAGCACAAGAAGCATAAGAACAACTACACCAAGGCACATCATAATCAAACTGGAGGGATAAATAGAAACTACTAAAACCAGAGAGTAGAAAAAGTCACATTACATGAGCAGCAGATAAAAAATAAAGATGATGGTAGATTTCTTCCTGGAAACAATGCAGGCTGGAAGACAATGGAGAAACATCTCTAAAGTACTGAAAGTAAAATGCATCAGTCTGAAATTATTTACGAGTGAAAATATATTTCAAAAACTATTTTTAGTAATTATATTGTTGGTGGTAACTTTTATATTGTTATTCTAAAGTTTTTGTATATGAATAGTCAAATAAAGCGAGTAAGTCATTATGTTGGTGTCATTAAGAATCAGAGTTTCAGCATTGGAGCTGGGATACAGATCTTACAGATGAAGTTTAGTAAAAATCTTGTTGTGCTGAATTTGAATGGGAAATATTAATAAGAGCTCAGGATATATTTTGCTTAGGAAAATACATAATTATAACTGTATTCAATAACAGGTCCTAGGTCAATGAAATAGAACTGAGGGCCCAGAAATAATCTATACATTTATACTAAATTGATTTTCAGAAATGGTGATAATACCATCCAATGGGGAAAGAAATGGTGCTGGGACAACTTGATATCCACATGCAAAAGAATGAAGTTGGACTCCTACCTTCAAAAATATACAAAAATTAAAATATCAAAATGGATCTAAGACCTCAACTTAAGTGCTAAAACTTACAACTGTTAGAAGAGCACATAGGCATAAAGCTGCATGACCTTATATTAGTCAATGGTTTCTTAGATATGACACCAAAAGCACAAACAACCAAAGAAAAAATAGATAAATTGGACTACATCAAAATAAAAATTTTGTGCTTTAAAGGACACACCAAGAAAGTGAAAAGATAACTCACAGAATGAGAGAAAATATTTACAAATTATATATCCAATAAAGACCCAGTATCCAGAATACATAAAGAATTCTTACAACTCAACAATAAAAAGATAATCCAAATAATAAATGGGCAAAATATCTAAATAGATGAGCCATAATAAATGGCTCATTTTGCCCATTTTAATAATTAATTAACAATAATAAATGACATATTTTGCCCTTTTTAACAATTAACAAATGGGCAAAAGGATCTAAATTGTCTTTTTACAGTTCTCCAAAGAAAATATATAAATAGCCAATAATGACATGAAAAGAGATTCAACATCATTAGCCATCAGAGACTGTAAATCATAACCACAATGATATACCACTTCACACCCACTAGGATGATAATAATAATAATAATAATAAATAATTAGAAATAGACAAGAGTTGGTGAGGATGTGGAGAAATTAGAACCCTTCTATATTGTTGGTGGGAGTGTAAAATTGTGTAGCCACTGTGGAGAATAGTTTCTGATAAATTAAACATAGAAATGCCATATAATCCAACAGTTTTACTTATGCATATATATCCAAAAGAATTGAAAACAGGTCTTCAAACAAAAACGTACACACAAATGTAATAGCAGCACTAATTAAAATAGCCAAAAGTTGGAAACAAACCAATGTCCATCAGCTGATGAATAAACAAAATGTGGCCAATCGACACAGTGGAATATTACTCAGCCATAAAAAGAAATGAAGTACTGACACAGGCTGCAACATAGATAAACCTTGACAACATGATGCTAAGTGAGAGAAGCCAGACACAAAAGGCCACATACTTTATGGTTCAATTTACATAAAATGTCCAGAATTAGCAAGTCCATGGACAGAAAACAAATTTGTGGTTTCTAGGGGTTTAGGCAGGCAGGATTGGGGAATAACTGGTTAATGGATACAGGGCTTCCTTTTAGGGTGATGACAGTATTCTGAAACTAGATAGTGGTGATTATTGCAAAACACTGTGAATGTAGTAAATGCCCCAATGGCAATTTTTATGTTATGTGCATTTTACTACAAATAAAAGTACTAGAGAATAGTAAGCAGTGATTATTACAATTTCTTTGCAAGACAAAATATAGTTTAAAGAATCTGGAAGGGGAGTAGGTGGAAGATATGGATGAAATGAGATGGGTCAGAGACTGATAATTGTTGAAGAAGGATGATAGGTACACAGGAGTTTCTTTGCATTATTCTTTTCATTTCTATTAATATGCCCATTTTATATATATATATATATATATATATATATATATATATATATATATATAAAACTTTAAAAATGTATCAAGGAATCAGTGACTTTTGTGGATTCTTGTTGATGTAATAATCTAGGATAGTTCCCTGGAAAAAGTTCCATGGGCTATGATTTTAAAATAATTTTATTTGTGGCTTAATAGGCTATTTTTTCCAATGGTATTATTTGACAATGCCTCAGAATTAAATTTAAAAGTGCAAGATGATTGGCATAGTTGCCAAGTGAATATTGATTTTAGAAATGGAGGCATAAGCATAGATGCCTTAAAATTATCCAAGCCTTATCTCAGTGCCCTGTACAGCAGACTCTCAATAAATACTGCTTTCTGAATTAACAAATGCTCCAATATGTGTGTTTTGCCTAAAATTTACAGGATTATTGTGAATAAACGAGTACTGTTAATTTTAGGGAATGTGTTATTTCCTCTTGAGGAATGAGATCACAATGGCTTTATGTGTTTTGAACCAATTAACTGATTAAAAAAAGAAACAAATTTGTGCTTAAAAACAATTGACAAACTAGTCAAAATAAGTTGTTGATCTAATTGTAGCTACCAAATCAATTTGAATGTGTGGGATTAATCCAGTGCTTAGGTATCATGTAGATATGATCTGAAAATTTAATCCATAATCTAAGACTTCAATGCTGATCAATTCATATAATTTGGGGATTTTAAAAAGTGTCCATCCTGAATTAAATCAACTGCTTTTTTCATTTAAATATATACTTCTGTATTTAGCCCAGCAAAACATTCAAAGATTAGAGTTCTTTATCGTGGTTACAACTCCACCCATTTTTACCTCTCCAGCCAATTGTTTTGACTGAACAACAGTACTTTGTTCCCAATTATGATACCATATTAGACTCCAAACTATACCAGGTATGCAATAAAGAGGTGGGTTGGCTCAACACAGGAAATTTCACACAAGATTCCTTGCCCTGTAATCTCTGCCTAGGCTACCCCCTGAAGCCTGTCTTCTGCCCATCTCCACCCAGAATGATCACTTCCTTTCTAGTTCTATCACTTTCCACTCTTGCCATGGTAACGCACTATTATTTTCCTGATCAGTTTTTCTGCAGCTTCTACAGCATCAGAATCACTTTCTTCCTCTCTTCTCTGTCGAGGTTTACATGGCCTACAGAATTATCCGGGATTTCTTTTGATCATTCAAGATCCAAATCATTTGTTCAAGAAAACTATAGCACTAAATTTTACAAACTGTTGAAAACCAACATACATGCAACATATAATTTACACGTAAGTATGATGATACGAAACATGTAGAAATTAGAAAAACAGAATCACACGTTCTACCTGCAAGTACAATAGATATGACTGCCTGGGTAAAGGGCCACAGCCAGAGGATGCCTGTAGGCATGTACCCAGGAGGAGACCCATGGAATTGTCTACAAGTTTCCCACCCTGGACCAAGGTGGAGGTCCACTGGTGCAGACATCACTAGCCATCTCTCAGCTGCCATCAGGCAAAAAGCACTGAATATTAGACACACCCTTCCAAAGACTTTACAAGAAGGCTCTTTTCCCTTTGCACCAAAGAAAACATGGTTAACTCCTTCCAGATTAGAGAAAGGAAAATGGAACTAATGAAAGAAGATCCCTCGGGCTGTGATCACGTCGGGTAAAGAAATGATGACGATGTGTTTGCTTCTACTGCCTGTTCAGGGCAGCTTTTCCCATATACATACATATCTGAAGACACTGTGATTTAGCATGCCTTGGTTAATACTAAAAATAAAATCTTTTCCCCCATATTTCATTGTGATACAATTTCCTGTCTTAAAGAAAGATGGAAACTTTTACTTGGAAGATATATAGTTAGAATTTCCTGTAATACTGAATTAGCTCCAGTCAAAATGCACTATTTTACACTGTCATTATTACTCATTTACCAAAATACTTTGTTCTGGGTTTAATATTTTCTTAATACTTTTAACTTTTCTAAGCACTTTCTCATTAAATATGTCTTCTGGCCTCAAAATAAGACTCAGAGTCAGGGCAAATACTACTATTGTCAAATGTCAGGATTACAAGAAGTGGCAGTGAATAGTGACAGAATTAAGATTATAATCTGCATTTCCCTACTCTTAGTTCCATGCATTTTGGGGAAAAAAGTATCAAAAGTCAAATAAAACAGTTTCTTCACATAGTTCACCAAATATGTCACATTTTTTTAAGGGACAGAAGCAAATTTTATTTGTTTATGATGACTGTGTTTGCCTTGACACTTTTTAAAAATACTTCAGTAAAAAATTACATGAAAAATCCCACAAAAGAGTCTTTTAATGCCATACCTTGACAATAGACACGTCCATACAAAGCTCTGAGGCTCTATTACATTTTTATTATGATATGATTACGACGTCAATGCATATTTCTGAAGAGCTCTATCCAACTGTAACTTCAAGACAGCTTCATTGCATTAAGGAACAAAACAGTCAACACAACATCGCGTTAATTTGGGGGTTTTGACAGAAAGCCATAAAACAAAGGAATGTGCTGGATCAAGTCAACCTGGAGTTTGGCTTCTCTTAGGGTGGGTAGTATGATCGAAGTTCTTGGTTCTAAATATAGGGACCAAGCTGGCGATGCAAAAGGAGACCCGAGAGCTTGGGCAGGATGGGCTGGAATTAATTAACGTGCCATTGGGAGCCTCACGTCTGCTCGCCCTGACTGCTGACTTTCTTTGTTACTGGATCTGGTTCTCGCAAGGATACGCAGCCCTTTTATGCTGCCCTACTATTGAGGCTGAGGGGAGTGGGGTTGGCAGGCATTCCCGTTCTTTTCTTTGGTAATTTTTTTCAACCCTGTATATTTATGGGGTTTTTAAATACTATCTTTTCCCGTTTACCATATGTCAAATTCTACATGAACTGATAAAAACACGCAAAGGTCTTATCACTCTAATCTCCTGAGATAGACTTTCCTCCCTCCTATACCTCCTATACTTCCTCAAGCACCTAAGTACTAATTACTAAAATCTAAAATGCTCATCTGACCGAATTGCACTATGTGTCCACCTTTAAAGACCTCAATTCAATTACGCACACTGATGTGGGCACCCAGAAAAAACAAATCCCTGTCTGTATTTTTCCATGATGCAGCTACTCAGCTCTGGGACAGTTCAGCATAAAGATGGTTCGCCCTGGAACATAACACACTCTTTTTAAAGCGAGCCAGCACCCTCCTTGCTGGGAGGGAGCATGGGGTCTGGTATCGACACCGACACCGCAGCAGGCTGCCTTCATCAGAGCCCGCTGTGAGCTCCTGGGAGCGCGGCCCTGCTTGGTGCTGGGAGCAGATTAAAGCTGTTCTAATTTTCCATCCAAGCCAGATAGATGCATAAGCAAGCTGTTAGGTTGTGCCAGCATTGGCCTAGGACCCCCTCGTCTTGCTCTTCAGCATCTAGGGCAGTTAGCAGATCGGTGAAATTTGCAAGTAAAAACACAAGGAGGGTGGAGGTGGGGAAGGAGGGAGTGAAAGACAGAGGTAGGAGAAAACCCCTCCCAAATCCAAGCACAGATCCCTGCTGAAGTGGCAGTGAAAGTCAAAACGCACCTCAGCAGCCATGGAGTAAAAAATGCCTGCAACCAACAGTGAAGATACTGGTCATTTCCCTCCATTTACAGTCAAAACGGTCTGCCAGGCTGCGTTCTACACCAGAGACTATCCAAACGGACAGACAGGAATTGGAAGGCAGCTGGGTTGTCACCATCGGGAGAATATATTTAATATAATATATAATATATATAGCATAGAAAATGGACTAGGGAGAAATACACCCAAATATTAGCAATCACTATCTCTAAGAGGCAAGACAAAGGGTGATTTTTAATGGTTCTCTAATTTTCAACTTTTTCAGATTTATAATGAGTTTTTTAACTCCTATAATGTGTACATATTTTCAGTCAGGAGAAATAGAGTGTGTAAAAAAGACCCCTTTATTTACGCTCCCAATATCAAATTGCACAGGACTCTGAGGTGAGTGGGCAGGACACTTAGTCTCGGCCATTTTTCCTCAGTCTCCCCACCGGCATGCCTCCCAGGACTGTGGCTTGGGGGGGCCCTGAGCAGGGCTAACCACCTGGGATGCTCCAGTCTTTGGTCCCTGCTAGCTGCATGTCTCCTGAGTGGCCCTCTGTGGCTCCCGTGTCCAGCCTGGCGTGCAGGAGCTGCTTTCAGAGCTGAAGCTCTGGGGCAGGGCCGGGCCTCCCAAAGCAAGTCAAGCATCTTTGTCCTCAAGCCTTTCCACCTGCGGGCACTTGCCTGGAGGGGGCGTGGCTCACGCAAATGGGGATGTGTTCCGTTTTACATCTAAAACGATGTTTTCTTCTTCCCTCAGGCTACCCTCAAGTTCCCCCCTCTGTCTCCTCTATCCACCATCTCTACTCAGTTCCGAGTTCAGGTTCTTCACAGAAAGACAGAAAGCGTAGCTGTCTGCCAGCATTGTCAGCTTCTGCCCCTGCGAAAGCCCTGGAATAAGAAATTACACAAGTGGCCTGGTAGGAATAGGAAAAGAACAAATATCGGGGTGAACAAACAAATAAAAATGTCCGTAAACAACCCTGCCACCTTTTTGCAATTATACACAAATGTTGCATTTCTTGAGCTGTATGAAGAGAAAATAAACTGTGAGAATCAGGAATTCAGAGTCAGACAGTTGGAAAGGAATGTCACTGTGTCTTCCCAGAGCCACTGGAAGTCGGGCTGACCTTAACCACGAACTGGCAAAGCCACAGTGATGTCAGTCCAAGTTCATCTCTAACCCAGCCTGACAACCGTGTATGCCTTCATCCTTAGAAGATTAAACTGACCAGCAACTTACATGTTTTAACTAAAGGTGATATTTTCTTGGAGTGAATAACAGGGGCATGATTTTGATCACTTGGTATCTTACAGCTCTTTAGCATTTTCTGTTTCTGATTGGGGGTGACGTATGTTTTCGAGTATGCAAACCCTTCTAGGATGTGTGGCAGGAACCACCGAACCTTTAAAGTTTACCCACCATAATGAATTTTGAAGGATTTTCCCTTGGGAACGAGTTTCCCTCTATAGGTTTGAGGCTGCTGTGATGTGTGGGATCTGACAGAGCAAATACTGGTTTGGGGATTCTTGTGGGCAATAGAAAAATCCCCAATTGCCCAACTCTATTTCCATTCAAACTGGGAGCTAGAAAGACTCTCCAGATACATGGGAATGAAAGGAAAATCAGGAAAGGAATGGACCCGTGAATTCTCATCCATCAGCCCTTTCAGAAAGATTTTGTGAAAAAGGAAAAATATATATAAAGAAAACTCAGACTGATTGGGAATGAAAGGGGGAAACATGTTTCAAAAATACTGTAAAATATGCTAAGAGTCCATTGGCATTTCTGAAGCTCCCTCCTACCAAGCGTGGAGATTCTGTGGCGCCACGTGGCCTGTGTGCTGCGTCCACAGACCTCAGGTGAGGCTTGCCCAGCACGGTCTGTCTTCTCTCGAGAGCGTGGGCACGAAGCTGAGGTTTACCAAGTTTTCCTCGTCAATCCTGCATTGTCGCCGTGAGGGTCACCATCCAGTCTTAAACAAGAAGACATGGTTGAGAAACCCTCTGCTTCCACGCTAGTCATATGAAAGATGAGCTTTCCAAGGGCACTGCCAATGTCCACATATCCGGGGGTCTTTCTTATCATCATCGGCCCTTTTCAATTTGGAGACATTATTTCGCCACTGCCATTCACACTCAGCTAAAAACACAGAAGTGGGTGCAGATTTATTAGGATTACGCTGATAACAAAACAAAAATACTTTTAGAGTAGCAAAACCTGTGTTGAATTAGGTCATAATAAAAGAACAGTCTCTCATGGATTTAAACTGTGGTTTGGCCAACATTCTAGACGTACACACACACACACACACACACACACACGGAAAATAAAAAGCTTTTCTTCTAAAAGAAAAGTCATTTTAGAGTGTGGTAACCCTCAGTGAAGAGACCAGCAAGCTCATCTGTGGCTTTGCAAAATAAATGTCAGTGATATTTTAATTTGAAAACACCTCTCAAGTGTACAGAGGCCCTTTCTTTATGGTGGATCTCTCCAACATCATATGGACTCTCTGTCTACTGTCAAGGGCAATACTTATATCTAAAAGTATGAACCACAGAGAAACATTTTCCATGCAAATTGTAAAGCTGTGCCACCGAATTATTTTAACAGAAAGTAACTCAATTAAGTAAAGAAAATTTAAAAACCATAACTAAAGTTCTGACTTGAACAAACCAGAATGGAACTATCAGTCTTAAAATTCCTACGACTCTTATTCCACTCAGCCAATCTACTTGCCACATGTGTAATGTGGGCCTTTCTCCAGGTAATAAGCATCATTGTAACTGACTAATTTGTGTTGTATTCTACGAATGTTGTATCACTTGATACCTAGGAAAACCTATAATATTAGTAAGACAGATATTACCTCATTTTTATACGTAAAGGAACTAATACTCAGAGAACTGAACTAACCCAAGGTTACAACGCAAGTAAGAAAGAGAAAACTTGGATTGTTATTACTCATAAATCTAGTCTCGAACATGTGAAACCCTCTACTTTATGCCCCCTTGGTTAAAATCTTAATCTTGGATTAAAATCTTAATTGCAAAGAAAAGTCAGACTCACTTTGGATCTCCATGGAAATCTGACCTGATTTTATTTACTCTTCCATGCTGTAGATTCACATCCATGGTCAAACAGAGCAGACATAAACAATATGTGTATTTATAATGAAATTGAAGCCTTCTTCCCTATCAGGTTCTTGCGTCAATTTTTTCTTTGGTTAGTGGACGGCATAAAACTGAGTAACACCGCAGTGAACCATCCTGTGACCCAGGGAAATTTCATAATTGACTAGATTATTAGAAATGGCCAAGGACTCTACGGACTATGCCTTTAATCCTCTATATAGGAAAAATAATAACAACATAGACTTAAGACACATAGACGATGGATATAAAAGTGGAATTCATTCTCTTAAACGGGACAGGAGTAGGATACCTCCAAGAAATGAAGACTAAGAGAACTCAATACAAATGCAGCTTACAATGGGGAGTAGGGGGACCTTTCCAAAGTGATCATAAATCAAAATATCCATGATAATACCCTTAAAGTTTCTGACCATACAAAGGAGCAGAAAGCTTGTTATGTGGAGAATAACAGTGAAATTAGTAATGAAAAGACTTACTCATAGCTTACTATTAGACATTCAACAAAGTCTTTATGGTATCCCCATTACAGCTTTCTATCAATTACAAGTTGCATGTATTTGCCCCATTTTATAGATGGGAAAACCGAGGCCTAGGTAATTTGTATAACCTTCCTAACATCACAAAACTGACAGTAAGAAGATTTGAACCTGGTTCTGTCTAATCCAGAGCCCATGCTTTACATCCTAGTGCTCTGTAGAGGCTTCTGAACATGTTTTAAGGATGGTTGTGCAGAGAATTTTACACCAACACCAGACTTTTTCCCACAATATTTTTGGGTCTTGAATCTTTATTATTCGATATTTATTTGCCTTTTTTTCCCTACTTAAAAAAAATACCACAGAAAGGTGTAATAAATTGTCTCATCATGGCTTAGCGTGAATTAATTTCTCAATGGCTTTTGGTTGGAGAAGTGAGAAAGAGAACCATGGGAGGCTAGGAGACTAATTGGAGGGGCTGTAGAGGGGTAAGAAGCTGTGGAGGAAAAGCTTGGGACGGACAGGAGGAAGGAAACGGAAAAGAAACACCTTCTTTCCGATCAGGCAAGATGGGCTGGTACTCTGCAGAATCAATCACAATAACTAACACAACACAGTTTTATATCTTACTCACATTAACTTCTTTTTCAGGGTATAAGGAGGAGCCCTGCTCATTTTAGTCCCTCACTTACGGATTCAGGTTGAAAATTAGCCACCATCTCAAACACGGCAGAAGGAAAAATACCTTTAAGGGTGGTGGTTTCACCCCTGCAATTGAATGTCCCAACGTAGATGTAACACTGCATTCTGCTCACACTTCATTGACCAAAACTAATCACTGGTCAATGAACTAACGAACTAATGATTTCATTGACCACTCCAACCACAGGGGCCAGGAGTGCCAACCTACTGTGTGCACAGATGGTGGGGAGAGGAGCCAGAAAGTATCACAACTGCACTAGAGAATATTCTGTGAAGGAGTGTCTCTCAATATTTACCTACTTCTCACTGTGGTCCAGATTCAACGACACGCCTCACACTCAGGGGCACATCTGTTTTCCCCAAAGCATTTCGGTTCATTTGCTCTTCATGTCACTTTCTAAAACAGTTATTTTTTTTCAGAAGTTCAGGTTCTCTTCCATTACACAGATGTACCATATCACCAAAGTAAGTGAAGAACATATCTTTTAAACATATTTGGGATAAGAAATAACATGGCTAACGCTGGGCCCCCTATTTGTGGGAGGGCTTTGTCATCTTTATCAAAGAGACAGTCTTGTCTGCTACTTCAATTCTGTTCCTTCCTTATACATTATCTTATCAGAGGCATTGTATGGGATCTTAAAATTATGAATTTCTGACTGATGCGAGTGATTCATCTTATTGTAATTTTCTGTGAATATTATGATAGCCAAGAAGAAAGAGAAATTCATCTGTATGCTCTGAGATCTTTGAAAATCAAACTTTACTTTAAAAATAAGTTTTATTGCCATAAGGTATTCCTTTTGTGTCATTCCTCACCTCAATGAGAATGTGATGGACCCTTTATAATGAGTAGTATCTGAATCATGCTGGAAGATGTCAAAATAAAATGAAGATTTCAAAAGAGAAGAGCTTCCTATAATTTTGCAAAAAAAAAAGGGGGGGCAAATCACATCTCAAACCATATCTCAATAAGCAAATATTTCATTTTCTGTAAATTGTATATACTTATATAATCATCTGCATTTTGTTAAAGTGATTCAATAATTTTGTTGAGACTCTACAGGTTGCCCATTATACCTATGCCTGTGCTAGATACAGTGATTATCAAGGATTATAAGAAACCATCTCAGTGCCCCACGATCTTACATTCTAGTTAAGAAGAAAAGGCAAACAACGTCATGGATCAGATTTACCAGAAGCAGAACTTGAGATAAGGATTCCTGAGCCGTAATCTATTTGTGAAGGAGAAACTGTGGAGGGAGTGAAGGAAGGAGGGCCAGCTGGAGGAAAGGCCAGGCAAGGATGTGATTTCAGGCAACATCCCACAGCAGGGAGCCAGATTCTTAGGATAATTGTGAAGGATAAATGATATCTAATGATTGTCTTGACCTAAAGCAAAGGAGCTGGGTTTTCATACTCTTGAACATCTCAGTCATTGGCTAAGATTTGCATCAAGGCAACATCATATCCTAGGTACTTCCTGCTCTCTGCACATGTAATCAAAATGACCCAAGTTTCCCAAGGGCAGTTCTCCCAAGAAACCTTGCAGACAGTGGTCTTTGAATGCACACACATCCAGATTCTGGAGCAAAGCTATAGAGGAAAGGGATTCAAGGGAATCTGGGAGAAAAACTGACATTGTCAATTATAGTTCACCCCTTTTGTCATTCAAATATATTAACAGTAAGCTTATATACCCTCATGATATCTTCAGCATGGTGGTGAGTCACCGTTTCTGGGAGGAACATACAGTAGAGTGTTGGTGGGGTGACCTATAGCTCCCATGGCTGCAGTTGGTCCCAAACTATAACTCAAATGCATCGCCTGCTTGTACTGGGACAGCTCTTTGCCCCCATGAGAATTGTTTCACTAGTTTTCCCTTCACTAGTTTTACATTTCAAATTTGAATAACACCAAATAGGTTCAAACTTTTTGCTTGTACTTTCAGTCGTCCCCTACTCTGTTTCCTGGGAAAGACCCTGTCCGGGCCAAAATATCTAAAATATTGCTCTAGAGAAGACAAGTGGCAGACACTAGGGATGCAGCTGGCTTCATAGACGCCTATGAAACGATCCCAGATATTCAAAATAGGAATATGCCAAAAGGAAAAAACTGATTTTACTGTGTATTCATTCAAAAAATATTACGGAGTGCTGACCAGGTGTGAGGCCCTGTTGCAGGTGTTGGAAGGTAGCGGTGAGCAGGGCAGACGGGTTCCGTCCTGGAGAGAGGGCTCTTTGTGCCTCTGGCGCACCCCACTCCTCAGCGCATTCCTTGTCACCTTCTCTTCGCTTGTCTTGTCGAGAGACCCCCAGAGCTCTCTCCAGGCATGAATCTGTGAAGTCTTCCCTGAGATTCCAGGCCTTGCAAATACTCCATCTCGTGAGGATCTGTGAAGTCTTCCCTGAGATTCCAGGCCTTGCAAATACTCCATCTCGTGAGGACCATGGTACTTCCTACCAACTCCACGTAGCAGCTTCTCACGCAGGAGATCCGTGGAAACCCAGCATAGAGGGACCACAATACCTAGAGGATGAGGGGGAGGAGATGGGTGGGCACCAGGGCCCCTCATCACTTTCACTGAGCAACAAGTTTCCATAGAAATTTAAGCTACTGTATATGTGGGATCCAAAATATGATACAAATGAAACTGTCTATGAGACAGAAACAGAATCAGGGCCATAGAGACCAGACTGGTGGTTGCCAAGGGGGTGGGGTTTGGGGGAGGGATGGAGAGGGAGTTTGGGATTAGCAGATGAAAACTATTATATATAGAATAGATAAACAACAAGGTCCTACTGTATAGCACAGGGAACTATATTTAATATCCTGTGATAAGCCAGAATGGAAAAGAATATGAAAAAGAATGTATATATATGTATAACTGAGTCACTTTGCTGTACAGCAGTAATTAGCACAATATTTTAAATCAACTATACTTTAATAAAAAATAAATAAAATTAAAAAAAAAGAAATTTAAGCTACTGGTTGGGGTTGACCCATAATTTAAATAGAGAATAGTATAACTATATAATATATGTATATATAATTTAAATATAGATCTTATAATCTGATCAGTATTAATAACTCCTTGTCATCAGTGTGTGGGTGAGATGGATACTTCTGGCTAACTAAGGAAGTAAGCACCATGTATATTTTTGTTTCTCTAAAACAATAAATTTAGATCGTAAACAATTCAACCACAAGTTCACCCTGGCAACCAAGCAAATCAGGGATTACTTGTACTATTCTGGGGCGTTAGTGGTGCGGTGCTAAGGTACTCACACCTCACTCCCTCTGTCTCTTCTATTAAAGGTTCCCATGAATTAGGATATCATTCTGAAACCAAACTGAGTGGATGCCAGCAGTATTAGATGGGCATCCAGCCAGTGGGATGGGTAGGGCGAGGGCCCTGTAGAGGATGTTCCTCACCCAGTACCCAACATCTTTGGCCACTCTTCCTTAATTTTAGTTACATCATGATTTCACCTTCCATGTTTCCCAAGGCAGAAGCTGGAAACACTCATAGCCTAGCTTCTCTGTATGCAGGTGACCTGGGCTCCACCAATCAGAATAGATAGGGCGTCAGTGAGAGGGAGCAAAGCACAGGAACCCATTACCTGGCAGGGGTGGAGGAAGCGGTTTGAAGGGGTGATTGGTGTGGGTGACGTGTCTGCCCTCCGCTCCTGAGATCTCTGAAGACGAGAGACAGTGGCCGTCTCTGCAGTGAGCTCGGACCTTGCTCCTGCCTACATATTCCAAGGCCGGCTCTATTGCGCTCCCGTGAGTCTGCCAACCACCTCGTCCCTTTTAAAAGTCATTTTTTATTATTTGCAAAGCAGAAAGAGAGACACAGAAGTAGGGAACAAATGTATGGATACCAAGGGGGGAAGGGGGAGGGGGATGTATTGGGAGATTGAGATTGATATTTATACATTATTGATACTATGTATAAAATAGATAACTAATGAGAACCTGTTGTACAGCACAGGGAACTCTACTCAGTGCTCTGTGGTGACCTAAATGGGAAGGAAATCCAGAAAAGAGGGGATATATGCGTACGTATAGCTGATTCACTTTGCTGTACAGCAGAAACTAACACAGCAGGGTAAAGCAGCTACCCTCCAATTTTTTTTAAAAAGTCCTTTTTTAAGGAACTCTGACCCTGCAAAGCCTAGAATTATACTAGAACTCTCTACCACACCCCCATTCATGGCTTCTCCCATCACTGTACACTCTCCACACTGTTCTTCTCTGGGGATACTGGGGTCTCTTCTGGGCCCTTGCCAGGCCCAGAAGTAAAACTCTGCCCTTCTATGCCAACGCAGGGCGGAAGTGCTGCATGACCCTGGCCCTTCTGGTCATCTGAGGTAGAGCCTCCTTACTGGGTTCTTCTCGCTTACTGGAGCCCATGTCCTCATTCTGGTCAGTGCTGGCCACTCTGGCTGCACTCTGAGGTCACTGACCCTCCTTGGCCAGCTCTAACTCACCTCTGCAGTGACTGTTGGCCGCCAACTCTGCCCCTCTGGCCCCCGTCTTAAGCAAGCAATACCCGTGATCCACGGGTTCTGAGACAGCCGCCGGCTCACCTCTGTGTCCCGGAGCATCTGGAGGACAGGGGTCCTCGACGTAGCAGGTAGAACTCACTGACCAAGGACAAAAGTCTTAAAAGACCTGGCTCTGGTCACACGCAGCTACAAGCCCATCCCCTGGGGTCCTGTAGCTCTTACAGTGCAGGTGCAATAGAGCGATTTTAAAGTGAATAAACAAGAGAAACAATCGCATTTAAATCTCTCTGGTTGTTGTTTGGTTTTATGCTCTGTCTTGTGTTTTGTTGAATTTTCTTGACAGACACCCTGAAATCTAGTCCTAAGTGAACAGAACCTGAGGTTCCAGTCCGGGAAAGATCAACACCCACTACTGTATAAGCTACTGGTTGGGGTTGACCCCAACCAGTAGCTTATACAGTAAGCTACTGAGAACATGTTTCCTGTTCAGTCTGAATGGTCTTGATGTTGCTTAAAGTACAAAAGTACAGATGGATGACAGGGAAACGGACCAAGACGGCAGGAGGAAGAGGTGGTTAGGCTGGGGATGGTGCCCCCAACCAGAGTCGAAATGTCCCTCCTATTCCAGCAGACAGAGGCAGGCAGGAGGCAGGCAAGCCCGCAGAGCTGGTGCCGAGAAGGACAAAGAGGCAGGAAACGTGGACCAGCTGCAGCTGGGGAAACTCAGCCCCCGCCTGGAGGAGAGAAGGACCAGTAAGGAGCAGCGATGAGAATAGGACTCGTGCCCAAGTATTGAGGATAAGAGATTCCTTGCCCACACCTCTAATCCAACTGTTCCGTAAATTCACATACAAGTCTATCCACTGTACATTTACTGGTTTTCCATAAACTCTTCTGAACTCAATAATTTCAGTCATTTTGGACATAGAAATATCTTGGCTCCCGTGGACCCTAGCGTCCATTAGGGACTATGGCAGGAGAATCTGCCAGGCACAGTTAGAGTTGGTAGGTGGTAAAGGAAGCGGTGCCCGCCAAGGTTTATTGCCGATGGTTATGGTCACTAGGATTGATGAGCTGAACTCCCAGTATTGTGGGCTGAATTGTGGCTCCCCCTGCAAAAAGATATTTTGCAGTCCTAACCCTCCAGTGACTATGTGACTATTTGGAAATAGAATCATTGCAGATATAATTAGTTAAAATGAGGTCATTCTAGAGTAGGATGGACCCTCAATACAATATGACTAGTGTCCTTACAAGAAGACAGAGATACACAGGGACAGAATCCATGTGACAAGGAAGGCAGAAACCGAAGTGAGGCAGCCACAAGCCAAGGCATGCCAGGAAAGGACAGCAAGCACCGGAAACTAGGAAGAAGCCAGGATTCTCTCCTGCGGGTTTCAGAGGGAGCCTGGCCCTCATGACACTCGATTTCAGACTTCTAGCCTCCTGAGAGAACACATTTCTGACTTTTTAAGCCACCTAGTTTGTGGTAATTTGTTACAGTAGCCCAAGAAACCAAACACACCCAAAATAAGATATGTAAGAACTTCTGATAACATAGTACATGAATTCAAATACACGATAGTGAAAACACAGAATTAGACAATATTATTTTTCCAAGCTTAATTTTTGTTTTGAGCATATACTTTCTCTGCTTATAATCAATTAAATTATACATTGCTCCTGCCTGAAAATTTTTCCCTAAAAATCATTTTTGTTGTTCTTTCAGTGTTGAATAACAGTACAAGAGGCTGTAAATAAGAAGCAGATGTTAAACAACAACAAAAAAAATGTAAGGAGACAAGCATAATTCGGAACAAACTCCACCCAAATTACTGCTGCATGTGATGATAGAAATTCAAAAACGGAGCCAAAGCATCAAACCACAGGGGCCCCAGCACATCCACCAATTCCAAGAAGGTCTAGAGACCAACAGGTTATCATTTGATTCCTGTCCCTCTTAATTCCAATAGCGAATATCTAAGGAAAGAGGAAAACAGAGGTTGGCACCTACAACAGAACTTGCAAGGTGGATACTCCTGGCACACATGGCCAATTAAGAAAACTCCAAGGTATTTGTTTTTCTTGGTCTCCTGAGAAAAAAGTGGAAGAAAAAATGCTAAAATACAGCTCTCTAAAGGAGCAGGAGGAGGTGTGCGGACTATTGTGAGATTTTCCTTAGCATTGGGCGGGAGACGTAAAACAGAACGAGGAATCCACTTCTTCCAAGCTGGTCTTCAGAAATCCAAGAGCCGGTTGTTTAAACGCTGTCCAAGCTGCACTGTGATGAATGTAAATATAGTATCCGAATGAGGGACATGGATTTAAAAAAGTAGAAAATTACAGTATACCTACCTTTTAAATGAAGAGCTCGATTTATTTCTGCATTTTTAAAAAACAGAGCCTGAAAATTAAGGGGTTGACTTACACTCAGAGTGTGGCGTTCTATCATTCTTCTCACTCACTTTCCGATCTCCCGTCAGTCAGACGTCCTGTCTTCAACCAGCACTGCTTAGGATGGTGGTGTCTTCATCCAGGGGCAGTTCTTCCTGGTGGGGTCCCCAGAGGGAATGTGGAGGGGGGGCTGGGGTCTCTGGGACTGGACGGAAGAGGTTCCAGAAGTCCATCACTGTTGACAGGGTCCTTTTACTTCCCAGCCCTTTGCCCTCCGTGACTGGGGGACCCCATCAAGTCTCAATATTATGTTAGTTTTCTTCACTTGATGCCAGAGAACACGGCCCATGAATTAAAGAATTGTGTGCTAGTGGTTCCATTTTGGATTCACCCTTGCCCCCTCCTCTGCTCCTTGGTGGAAGTGAAGTGCTCTGCTCCGGGGGACCCCTCCACCTCTCGCTAGATCCACGCCCCTTGTTAAGCCGAGTGCCAGACAAGCTGACACACGCAGGATGAAGTGTTATAACTGAACGGTTTGGACAATTTGAGACTTAAGATGCCATGAGCACCTCAGCAGACGCCCTCCTCTTCCTCCCCTTCACCTACGAATGCGGTGGGAGGGCTGATGTCTGCATCACTAGCTCCCCACAAAACCTTGCCAGTAATAATTACTGCCTGATCCAAACACAGAGCAGTTCCTTCTGGTGTCGAAAGAAAAAGAAAAAAAAAAGAAAAGAAAAGAAAAGAAAAGACCTTACTGAAAATAAGAAAGACCCTTTTTTTCCTGTTTTATTTTTAACCTGATGTATTGCAGAGGACTGAATGTCACCAGATTGTCATTAGTGTCACTTTTCCTCATGTTCCATATGTGATGTGACATATCATCTAACTAACGAAACCCAATGAACAATATGTCAACATAAAGAAGCACACTGGGTCACAAATATGCTTTGAGAACGTTCAATTGCAGGGAAACGTACATTGAACGTGTTTTCCACAGGAATAAAATCGAGCTGCATAGTTAACACATCACGTTTAGGTATAATACCTTGGAGACCAAAAGCACCAACATACGTTGTCGAATGACCTATAAAATGCACATTATCAGCACGTATTGATAACAGAGACAGGCAGACAGAGGCAGACCCGCCACAATAAGGCAGCCCACGGGAAAGGATGCTTTCTCTAAGATGGAAGAGAGCCAAGCCACATTCATAAAAAGTGTGAAAGATAGAAAAGCACCCCGTTATTGTGATTTAAACATTAGGCAATTCTGTTCTCTAACACCCTTTGTCCTCACCCACTGACACCATGCGATGGAAACTGGCTCCTGAGCTGAGTCCTCTGGCATCAGCCTGACCTCGTAGCCCCACCCGTGATGCCCACCCCAGGGCCGCTCCTCTCCCCTGCAGGGCCCCCCCTCATCCCACAGGACCCACCTTCGTGGGATCTACTGCAGACCATCAGCATGAGACTACGCTCCGAGCCCCTCCAATCAACCCTTCCAGTAACTTCTCAGAATCGTGTACGCTTTCCTCAGGCTTGAGCCCTGGACCTGAACTTCTGTCAAAGAGTTTTGCCTCCTACTTTGCAGAAAAGACAAGGTGTGCTGATAATGGGCTAGACCCGCCTTCTCGCCAGCTCGGAATGCTTCTGCATTTCTCTCCATCCTCATCTCCAAGAGCAAGGTCTCTCTCCTCCTCCCCGTCAGAGGTCCCCGGGAAGCCCTCCTCTTCCACCCACTCCTGGCCGGCCCTCGTTTCATCTAACTTGCTCTTTCTGGGTCCAGGGCTCCCTCACATCACACCCTTCAAGTCTCCCCAGGTGAACGGTCAGAGTGTGCTTGCGTGCGCTCTCTCTTTTCCTCTTTCTCTGTCTCTCTTTCTCTCTCCCCTTCCTATATTTTCTGACCACTCTACCGACACAGTGGGTTGAAGCGATCACTGACCTCCTAGTCCTCAGATCCGTTCCCCCAGCCTCCGTCCTCCACGTGTTAACGCAAATTCGTGTGCCCGAGGCACAGAGAGGCCAAACAAACCGAAACGTCGGAGTCTGGAGCAGAGAAAGGTTTATTGCAGGGCTCTGCAAGCTGGCTCCTGCCCTAAAAAGCCCCAAGCTCCCCGAAGGGTTTCGGCAAAGCGTTTTTACAAGCCAGGTGAGGGAGGGGGTCGCGGGGTGCGTGATCAGCTTGGGCACCGTTCTCTGACTGGCTGATGGTGAGGTACCAGGCTGGTGTCGCAGGGGTTCACCTTGTCAGTTCTTAGGCTCCGGGAGGCCTGGGGCGATGTGCTCACGGTCCTCAAGTAGTTAACAACTTCCATTTGTTGGGACTTCGGGGTTGGGCAGGGTTACATCTGAAAAACAACCCAGGAAATGTGCATCAAATATGATTACCCAGGTCCTTCAGAGAGGAGCTAAAGCAGAGGCTATGGGGGAGGGCCTGTCTTGGGAAGGCCGCATGGGGTCCTGCTCGGGTACCCAGGCAGCGTTCCTCTTCCCCTGGCTCCAGCCTGGGCACACAACTCCTCTTCCTCCTGACTCACCACTTCTGTCTTCTCTTCTGCACCCTCTCCCTCCCGCCCGGTGCATTTAGGTATTTCACAGCACCCAGATCTCGAGCCTCTTCCCCTCTCTCATAAACACTTACTGCACCGCATTAACTAGAACCACATATATTTTTTACGCATAAGATTTCATTATAATTGAAAGCAACAAACTATTAAAAAAAAAACATCCAGTGAGATTCTAATATTATACTCTCCATAGAGTAATTGTGAGAATCCCAAGCCAGGTAACTAGGACCAGGAGAATGTTTCCCATCCTTAATCGTCCCACTCCAGCCAATACCATCAGTGTACCCTAATCCCAACTCTGGTCTTGCATTGCCTCTTCCTTCTTGCTGTTTGTCAACGGCTGTGGCCTCTGCATCTGCAGACGTTCAAAGTTCCCTGTAAGTACCATCTCTGTTGACTGTACCACCCGTCCCTCCATCTGGTCAACCCTGAAGCTCTCCCTCAGCATTTGGTTCTGCTTATTCTCCCTGCTTTGTTTTCCCCCAGAATCCAAATACTGTGGTAATGGAGCAATATTTTCAATGCCTTTTGGTGGGAAGGATTCAGTCCTGTTTACCCTTTGATCAGGCAAAACCATAACAATTCTTATGTGACACCCGTGGATACTTCCTTGGCAGTAGGCATTAAAGATATCATGGTTTAATGTTAGCTGATGGTCAACAAGGTTTAGGATATGTTCACATGTGTTAAAAGTGGAATGAACATTCACTGAATGAATAAACAAATTAACAAACAAATGAACAAATCTATGCATTTCCTTCTGACCCTAACCAGAGCTAAACCACTTCTAAACCCAACCAAAATTTTATGTATGTGCTGGGATATTGGAAAACCCTCGATATTAGTCACGTGATCCACCCCTCAACTCAAGTCTAAGGAAATTAGGAAAGGGAATTAATGATCATGAAATAATTGCCATGTGACAGATCCTTCACATTTATCTGTTGAATCTTAATGGCAACTCTAGGTGTTATTACTCCCATTTCCCAAGTGGGAACTGGGAATCTGAATCCAGTTTTGTACGATTCCTTGCTTCTGAGATTGACCCCAACATGGAGCTAGTGCCCTTGGGGATTAATAACAATCCTTTAATTACAGTCTTTTGGAAGCCAGTCTTTTCTATGCATCACCATCAATCTGTACTTTACTAAAATTTTTAACGGGTTGATGAGAGCCATTGAGCACTCTTCTGAGGCACCTTCTGCTCTGCCCTTAGTCCACCATTTCCTCTTATCTGTTCTTCTGTCACCGACAAGTGTGGGGAATGCATTCTTTTTTGTGAGAAGTCTAGAGCGATGACTCACGCCATTTACCATGTTTTCCTATGTGCAACTTACCCCACAGTTACCAGTGTGCTTAATGGAATTACCAGGCTCTTACTATGTGATTATTGGAAAATAATGTTGGGTGTTTTGCAGTGAGTCCATCAGGAACCCATGTCACCAGTACACCGACTACTTATCCCTGTAGTTAAGATATTGTTGGCTTCTGTACACTTGTTTAAACAAAACAAAACCAAAAAATCAGGAAACTATATTTTTAAATAGTGTTTGATTTAACTGCAGCCTAGCCAATTCATAACATCAGATACCTGAGATTTTGTAAATGATCTGCCAGCCCCAGAAGGAGATGCTAGGCTTTATGTCAAATCATCATAATGGATACTTTGCTGTTCCAACCAGCTTGAAAACAGATGTATTTACAGTTCCGGCAGCTGCAGACCCACTATTAGAAAGCCAGATTTGTACTACCTGTTATATCTGTACGTCCTTGGTTAAATCTCAGCTCTCACTCCTGAATCAGAAGTGGTAAAATAGGGGAAGGAAAGCTGCACTCCAATGGCCAAGAAACTGGATAACATATTTTTATCTGAGAATAAAATTATAAAAGACTGAAAGAATTGGTCTGGCAATCCATAAGCGTGAAGAATTCCAGGGTTTTTTTGGTGTAAAACTACTGTATGTCATGTTACAAATAGTGGCAATTAATGATTTAATACCCACTTGCCCTCAGGGAGAAAAGATACCACTCCCCTCTAAGTTATATTAGAAGAATTGCAAAGTGTAGTTTCAGCCACCCCGCCAACTGATGGCTCCAGAGAACAAACACTAAAAAATGGCACCTTTATAAGCTGATGGAGGACTGGGCAGGGCCCCTTTATTTTACAGTAACTGGATTTTTAGCTGGGTATTCGGTTATCCAGAATAAACATTATGCTACCAGTTTACCTTTCAGCTAGAAGTTCTCACTAAGGACATGTGGCGGAAGCAAAGTGTGTGACCTTCCGGCTGTCCTCCCTTCCAGTTCTTAAAGGGAGACGTGGTGGCCAGGAGGGGTGGGCCATGTAGACCAAGGCCATGGAGGGGGGACCACATAGGCTGCTCTAGAGGCAGCAAGGAAGAGCCTCTGCTCCTGACAATTCCATAATTAGAGGCACCACATCAGCATGGACTCTGACATGAGAGAAATACCTTTCTGTCCCGCTTAACCCACTGTTATTATGGATTTCTGCACCATGTTTACAAACCTGTCTCCTAGCCCAGAAGGACAAATATCGAGAGTAAAATTCTGGAGTATTGATTTTTTTTTTTCATTCTGATGGGATGAAAAAGATAGCTGTTTTTTCCTCCATCGCACTGTGTTTCTAACACTTTCGGGAATCCTAAGTAACAAATGGGTAAAAATCCTACCAAAGCAGTTTTCCAATATTTAAGAATGTGTTTACGTGGGCATATTTTAATTTCTTAGGTAAAAATTTGTGAAAAGTTTAGCAAGCTGCAAATACTGTATCGTGGCCCCCAATGAGTGAACAATACAGACCTGTCTCCATTTCTTTGTGCTGATAAGTTCTTTTACCTTTTGGGTGCCCAGTAAATTTAGTTGGTTAATGGACGACTACCTTAAATTATCTCGGAGCTTTGCTAACGTGCAAAAGCTCGGAAAACATTTCCCATGATGTTCCAATGCTTCCAAGATAAGTATGTGTCACTTCATAAAGAATGATGACCTGGATGATAATGAAGGACTTTTTCTGAACCAAAATTGTGGATGCAATGTCTACACCCATGTCAGAAAAAGGGAGGCACAGGTCACGGTCTTCGGAGAGACAGGCACGAGGTTCTGACCGTGTCTCTCTGAGTGACAGTGCTACCGGTGGGACATCACCACCCGGGGTCTGGGCTCCACTTCAAAGGCATGATTGCCCCCAAGGCAGGTAGCTAATTGCCTTTCAGGCAGCATGGGTGGCGGTGCGGTCTGGGAAAACAGAGTCTTCTGGCCCACGTATTGGAGACATTCCGAAACACCTGCTGAAAACCTAAAATTAGTTGGTTGGACTTTACAAAGGACACAAAAATAAATAAATAGTACTTCAGAAAGTGAGGGATAAAGAGTTTCCCAGTTTCCCAGACCTCCCTTATGCTAATTACTTGACATTTTTCTACCTAACTTTTCAGTGGTGATGCAGTTTCCACACACATGGCGAATAAAATGAGACAACCAAATTTATTTTTACTTATGGACCTGAGCCAGCGTTTAAATGACTCCAGCAATGGCACTTATTCCCTGGGGAGCATATTCTCTTGTCTAATAGATCTCACTGTTAGGAAATTTCTCTTATAATTCAGCATAAATTGTCCCTTGCTGAATTCCATCCCATTATTCCTAGTTAGATGTCCTTGGACCCCCTTAGACAACGAATCCTCTTCTCACTGGCCTGTCCATTTTCAGGCAGGAGAGGGAGATGGACAGAAGAGAAAATGGGAGGGATGATGAGGAAGGATGGAGTTGAATATACCAACTCTGCCCTGGCTTGCGTGTGATCAGTGAACGTTTCAGCCACAAACTCTTACATACAGACACAGACAGAAAATTTATTAACAATGGGATTGGGTAATCTTAGGAAAATATTTAATTTTCAGCCAACCTTGATATCTACCTCTTTATAATTTCTCTGCAAATGAGATAGGTCAAAATCATACAGTTAAAGACTAAAGATACAGTGAAGATAAAGATCAAGTTAAAGATTAAAGATATCTGTCTGCAGGTTATAAAATCATAGACGTGGCTCTATGCTTGGTTACAGATCACTTCTCCTTTTCCCTCCTGATACCCAGTCTTTTAAACAATGGACACTATTCATTGAGCTGTTTTAAACATCTGGACATTATATTTATAATCTCATTGAAAACTCACAGGCAGCTCTGACACGGTTTGTACAGAACCCCAGGATCAAGAATTGCCTCTCTGGTCCCCATCCACTTGGTTGCGGTGGAAGAAGCCGTATTACAACATGGCGAGACACCAGCTATAGTGGATCAGGGCAAGTTGGAATCTGACCAATGAGTTCTTCTCAGAAACATGTTTGATTTTGGCTGGAGAGAGTCAAATCTGTCTCTCTTTAGGTATCTGGACTGACGTATGTAAAGCTTGGGAAGCCATCCTATCTTCTGTTCGGTGGAGCTAAGAAGGGATGTTAAAGGTAAGATAGAGTGAGGAAGAATGCAGGCTCAACACAACAAAAGACAGGCTCAACCAAATCCTAGGCCCTGCTCCCATTTGCTTCTGAAAATTGAGAGCATCCTGTGTCTTGGTTTCATGAGGAATCTCAGAATCCTTGTTATAAATGCCATTTAAATTACATTAGTATTCTTTGAAACACAGAGAGTTTCCATTTATAGATGAGTAAGCCGAGCAGAAGAAGCAAAGATTCACATCCAAGTCTTTCTGACTCACAGCTACGCTTTTCATCATCACAGTATATTTACTGCCACCAGGATTTCCTAGCGCACATTCTAAACCGAGGCTATGAACAGGCTGAGGGAGAAAGAGGCCATTTGCACCCAACTCTTAGGGCAAAGGTTGAAAACTCTTTTTCGGGGTAGACAAGACTTGAGCGACCAGCAGCTTGCTAACTGTCTCTGATCACCAGGTTTCTGTTTGTAAAATGAGCAGAAAACTTGTCCTGGACCAAGTGCTTCCCAGTGGGGGAGGTCTGTGTGTTCTTAATGGTGGGGTTAACGTCAGTACTCACGAGGAATCTCTTAAACTACTTACATCAAAACTGCTTTTGTACTTGGCTGCGCTTGGATCAGATTTGTATTTTACAATACAAAACACAGCCAGTAAGCAGCCAGGATATCTACACCACAGAAGAAATATCAAAACGGGAATCCCACACTTAGGTAGATAAGGATGGAAATGCTCGGCCACAACCAAGCCATGTCTGACGTTGTAGAAAAAGATGGAGGCAAAGAACACCCATTAGGTTATCTCTAACCATTGGCCTTATTTCCCCCCAAGTTTCCCTCCCAATTCATTTGGCAAGATTCTTTATGATGCTACACCCACGATGTACACAGAGATTAAGGGAAATAGATTTCTCTGTAGTCTCACTTTATAACCAGTTGAGACTCTTAGAAAAGACGTTTCATCCCAAGCTGTCCTGAAAGGAAACCAGCTTCTTCCCACTGGCAAGTAAATTTTCTGGCTTGAAGCCAATTTACCATGCTGTTTTGTAAGCCTTCCATCTCGGTTTCCCTTTCCTGCCTTGAGATAGGCCCTATAGTATTCCTCCGGGACCCAAGCCTATTAAACAGCAAAAACGAAATATGCAAATTATCTCCCAACTACATGCATGAAGCCTGCAAACGTTATTCTTAGGAAAGCGCTGGCAATTTATAAATTAACATGTCAGGCACTGAGGTCTGAAACCTTATAACAGTGTTTACTGTATAAGAGGCCCCAAATGATCTGAAAAATAGAAGGGGAAGAACAGCAAAATCAGTGATTCAGTGATGCTAAGGTTGCCAACATCCAATTTCTGCCTTACTGGCTCTGCCAACTCCAGTAACCTCTGCACACGCATGCACAGGTGTGCACGTGCAAACGGGCATGCACAGGCACACGCCCACACGTGTGTACATGCAAACACACATACCTGCATACAGTAAGGCAGAGAACAGACACATAAAACAGAAACAACAGAGCGTTGTCAGAGTGACAGTCAGTCCTTCTGGTCTAGGCTTCTTGGCTGACTGCGTCCCAAGCTCACTGATTCAAATTATTGCTTTTTTAGTCTTTGCACAAGTATTAACCGTAAGATTGGTAAGTACTGCGACTATAACACTAATATTTTAATAACATTGGCAGCGCCGATTTGGTAAATGGAGTGAATGTGATAGAAATCCAGTTGTTTGTAACAACTGTTTGAGCTTTGTAGATTCTGAAGGCTTAGCCATTTCTATAGGGGAGTTAAGCTATGGTTCAGTTTTCTGAAATTAAATCAATAAAGGATCCCAGACAATATGAAAAAATGTGTTTTTTTAATACTGTAATAATATCGGCTATATATCTCTACTAAAGATTTGTGCAGCTCCTGTTAAATTACATTTCCACAAGGAAGGGACCCAGTAAAACAAAAGTTTTTGTCAATCTCTGATCACATTACAGTTATTCTTTAAAAGGAAAAAAACCTGATTATATGCTGAGCACATAGTCCGTTGCAGAAGAAATGGTTTTATTTGAGGAGAACTGCCGGTCAACACAGAAAGAAATGATGCCCCTTGTTCTCTTCATTGGCAATAGATCGATATAAAGTTGATGGTTCTGAGTTCCCAGGTAAGATAATGTTTCCAGGCAGGAAAGACAATATTCGAGGCTCAGAAACCATGGAGCTTAAGATCCTTTATTACATACTCTCTTGCAGGAAAGGGAGGCTGGGGGCCATGATTTTTTTAATGACTGAAAGTAAGTTTCAAGAGTTGCTCCATCCCCATCTGCCTGGTGGTTTCCTGGATCCTAGGAGATCCAGGAAGGGGAAGCACGAGCTAATTATGTGATCTTCATCTTGCACTGGCATCCGCTCTGAGTCTTGGTCTCCTTCCCACATCGTTACACTGAATTTTCCCCCTAAAGAAACCCAGAAACTCTCTTTCCTTTTTCTGCTGACCCTGTCCCTCCCTTCTTCTGAGAACCTGGCCTAAATGGCAATAGCTTTGGTTCATCCTTCCTACGTGGCAGGCCCTGAGCTAAGTGTGCACGTACCTCTTCTCTCCTAAACCTCATCCCCCAGCTGAGGTGCAGGTTCTTCTTCTGAGCGTCTCAGTTCCTGGATGATGTCCTCAGCTTTGGGTGCATACGCCCCCCATATCACAGACAAGGAAACAGAGTCACAGAAAGCTTGGTTATTGTGGCAGAGATCAAGCAGAATAAGTGACAGAGGGGAGACCGGAAGGCTGGGCATCAGGGCTGGCACCTGCTACTCTTTCTGTCCTCCGCTCTCTCCCATTTCCATTCGTATCTGCATTTCTCAACATTGTGCGTGGCCTGTGGGCCACGTGTAGAGGCCAGTGCTTGCACACACTTCCATTACTTGATGGAAACTATTTCCTAAGCACCTGTATGGGACACCTATTAGACAATATAGAGGACACAGCAAAATATAGTTGACACTCCTGGTCCATGGTGGTCCTACAACGTCTACACAGAGTTCTCCAAGTCACCTTGAACACACAATTAGCAAACACTGAGCCATTGCTCCTAAAGGAAATACAGAGTTAGTTAGGTTCCTGCAACCCTGTGGTCACACATTCCAACTTATCCTGCCATTCAGTGTTCTTGGGAAGAATAAGTTGCTTGAATGCTCCCAGGACTGAAAGGCATTTTTCCTGTCTTATTCTATGGGACGCCTGCTCTGCAATTGATGCCTTGTCTGCCCCCTGCTCCACACACACCTTCCCGTGGCCTCCAGATGTCCAGCACATGTGTTCTCTGCTTGTCTGGACCACCACCTAGTGTTCTCATGCCTCTTAGTCCTCTCCACATTCTTTTAATTTTAGAGCTTCTCTGACCTTAGAGACCTTCTAAGCTTCTCATCCCCTACATGCTTCCTGAGTGATGATGTCATCAGCTTCAGTTACATCTGCATGTGGCCCCCACTCCATTGCTTTTGCATTCCTTCTTCTTCCTGGAAGGCTCTGCTCTGCTATCCCCAGAAAAAGTCACTTCCTCGCTTCATTCAGGAGTCTTCTAGGAGGCCACCGCCCAAGCTGCTGCTCCCATAGCTCTTTCCCTCCTTTGTTTGCTCCTTGGCCTCCTACACTACCTGAAATATTACATTTTGCTCTTTATTTACTTGTTTTTACCCTTCTGTGGTAGGCACCTTTCTAAGCTGGCCCCCAAGATTCCCCCCACAGGTATACACACACCTGTGTGATTCCCTCCCTGGGTGGGAGGGACCTCTCAATGCAGGGGGATGGATGGTCCCTCCCATGACTAGGTTATGTCATACGACAGAAGGATGGGACAGCCAGGCCTGACTGGAAAGAGAGTCCCTTGCGGGCTCTGAAGAGAGAGGTGAGGCCACGATGTGTCAGGGACTTAGGATGGCCTACAGAGCTGAGAGTGGCCTCCGGCCCACAGCCAGCAAGACAATGGGGACACCAGGGGCCCAACAACTGCAAGTAAGTGAGTTGTCCCCATAGCCTGCATGATCCTAGAAGAGGATCCCGAGCCCCAGATGAGAACCAGCTCAGCCAACGCCTGGATTTCAGCCTGCGAGACCCTGAGCAGAGAACACAGCTAACCAGCATCCAGACTCCTGACCCAAGGACACCATAGACAATAGTAGGCTTTGCTTTGAGAAACTAAGATTTTGGTAACTTGTTACACAGCAGTAGATATACCTTCCATTGGGATGACAGTTCCATGAGGGCAGGAAGCCAGTCCATTTTGCTCACTGCTTTATCCTCAGCACCAGCAAAGGCTCGGCACATAGTTGGGACTCAAGAGTGGAGATGGGCGGGGCGCCCCGGCCCCATAGACTCCTGGCATTTGTGGCCCCATTTCACAGAGCCTGGGGGTCCGGAGCTCACCCCAGGTTTCTGAAAATTCCTTCCTTCCTCCCTCATGCTCTTTTCTGGCCCTGTGTCTCTGGTGCCTCAGTTAGGCAGCAAACAATCTGGGTGTGATGCATGGCCCCTCAGGGAGTGTTTTCTCCAAATCCCACGATAACCAGTGTTCAGATACGGTCCTTTCCGTGATGACGTCAGGACTCTAAGGGTCCTGTCTTCTCCACCTTGTGCAGGACACTCTGCCCAGAGCCACTTTCCTCCAGTTCTAAGCGTGGAACCCACGGGGGCCTATCAAGGAATTCTTTCTAAATAAACCCAGTGCCTTGCTTAGGAGCCTTATGGGGACAGCTGTTAATACAGTGACATTTTCTACATCATTTAATCTATGCTGATAAATTCTACTTCAGACCGCTCTACTGGGCTTCACGTGCATTTATCCATCTGCCCGCTGGTTACCTACACTTGGAAGTCTCATAGGTACCACAAATTCAACACTTGCACAAATGGAACTAACCACTTCCTTCCTGAAACGTTCTTTTCCAGGGTTCCATATCCCATTACATGGCATTTCCACACAGTTGCCCCAGCCGCAGACCTTGGAATTGCTTCTGAACCGCTCTCCCCTTCCCCCTCCAGGTCTGATCAATCAGTCATTCATGGAGTCAGACTGATTTCTTCCCCCTTGGATGTACATCTGGGCTCCATCCGCTAGGCTCCAACCTCACCACCATTGGCCAGGCCACCACCGTCTCAGTCCTGCTTCAGAAAGCATCACACGGTCTCTGAGAAGTTAAGAAATTGCCTCTTGTTCTAGAGCCAGTAACTGGTAGAGCTCAGACTCAACTTGACATCAGAGCCCACGCTCATAGCCCCTAGACAGAGCCGCCTCTCAGTTAAAAGTGATGGGGACAGTGTCAGGAGACCCTGTAAGGCCAGCAGTACCACTGTCCTGGTCTTGGGGAGCTCACTCCCTCTCCATTACGCTGTAGATTTTCAGGCAGCCTATCCCCTTTGCCTCCTGCTCAGCATAATCTTCACTTGAACCATCATAATTTGCGTTTCTCTGTTGGGTGTCTCCTATGTTTCCTTAATCTCTCCTTTCAAGGTCTGCCTTCTGTTGAAGCTGTGAGTCAGTTGAGGAAGATGAATGTCAAAAAAAAAAAAGTGCGGATTCTATTAAATTATCTCCAATCAATGCATGTGTTTTCCCAATACCCAAGAACCGCTCTAGAAGGAAAATCCACAGATCCTTTATTTATAGAGGGTGACATGGGTAGAACAATTCTAGAGGGGAAAAAAAAAGAGCTTTTTTGTAATAGATTACTGGTTGCAGGGAATATTTATGTTTATGGAAATGAAACGTGTTATCTCTTTGGGATCCACAAGAAGACAGTCCTGTGGCCCAAGAATCCCCTCTTTTCTCCCCACACCAAATGCCATGGGCTTCACCTGGATTCCCCACTGGGCTGCTCCTGCCACCCAGGTACTGGCAGCAGAGCACAGAAGACCCAGAATATTTAGTGCACATCATCAATCCAATGTCATATCCACTACGAAATGGTACAGAGTTCTCACCGGAGGTGGGGAAAGGGTGCCATGTTTTTAGATATCCCTGCTTATCTTTCAGAAGAAGAGTCCTGGTGAATCCAAGTCAGTATTATAAAGTGCCTAACCATGCAAAGACCAACAGGACTATTTAGATGAAGACCCCATCACCTCTAGCCCCATTCCCTCACTAAATGAATCAATAAACAGAAGGGGTAGAAACCAATAAGAATATGTACCCAAAAAATGGGGAAAGAAAATCACAGTTGAGATAAATTCATTGTTTTGTTGTTGCTATTATTTATTTTTGTTGTTAATTTTGTTTGTTTTAAGACATGCGCTAATTGGAGAAACTGCTGCAGAAATGGAGGGCGGAGGTGATATGTATTTCTGGAGAATGAGTGTTATGCTGAGATTTCAGAAAATCCAAGCCTGTCACACCAGTGAAATTATAGAGAAAGCTGGGCATGTGAAGCTAGCCATTTTTGGTGACTCTGCAAGCCTGTGTGCATAATTCCAAATCAAACATATTCACATTATTAACTTTTTAAAGTTTATTAGTCTCAGTGCTAATGAACTCATTCATCCTTGGCAAATACAAATGGCTCCCTAATGAAACGTCAATAGATAGATCGGCAGTGAAGTGAGCACATCCAGTGGTTGATGCCAAATTCCGCTTGGCTGTAATGACTGGAAAGACGAGATCACTTCCAGAGAGACACTTGGACGCAGCACCAGATAAAGGAAAAGCACCAGCGTGGGTGTCTGCAGATGGGAAATCTGCCCCTGGCTCTGCCATGTGGCGGCTGAGTGACCTTGAGAAAGTCTTCTGCAGGAAGAGGAGAGCAGGCTAGCTCACCAGAATGTTCTCTCTAGATCTGTAATGCGTTACTCTTCCCCTCCCCCAGCACAGCGGTCCCCTCCTAAGAGTTCTCCGTGTTTACATACATCACAATGCATGGCATCTTCTATTTAGACATCTGCCTAGTCCAACAATGGCTCATTCTTTATGGATAAAATTAAAACTTAGCTTCTCAGGAGATATCATGCCACAGGTTATGGGTTTTCATTTCTGACCTGTTTGAACATTGCACAAGTTCAGAGTTGTAATGAGTTTCCTAACCCGCGTTGGTTTGTGTCAGCCTGCATGACAGTGTGTTGAGTACGCCACGGGAGATAGAAAATGGAACATCCTTTTAAAAAATAATCTAAGCAAACCTCCCTTTCTCTCAATTATCAGTTTCGAAAAGTAGCCTGAACGTGGGCGCTCTTCTGTTTGGGGGTTTCTGATCCGCTAGCATTAATTCTCCAGGGTAAATTTCCTGTCTTCATGCAGTGATGGTTTGGGGGTTTTTTTCTTAATTTACCTTAGATCTTTAAAATTGTACAACAGCCTAGAAGTCAGGATGTTTTCCCCCTGATGCCTCACGGAAAGAGACTGCTTTATTATTGAGTGAAAGCAAAAATAATAATCATGAAAAGCTTTTGCTTCTGGACCGCATAAATTATCTCCAATTTTCCTCATTATTTTCTTCTGCAGGGTATAAAGAGACTGCCTGTGGTAAAATATGTATCAGTACAAAACAAATAGAAAACATTTTAAACCACTGAAGTATTTACCTTTTTTATTTTTAAAAAAAGACATTTTAATCCTATTAACGGTAAATTATATTACCTATTGTGAAAGCAGACATGAAAGAAATATCTGAAGCATGCAGTTAATTATGATAGCAAGTGACACATAATATTTATGCACCTCCTGCATGGCCTGAACAGTTTTTCTTTCACTAACTGTGAGTCACACTCTGATTGAAGTCTTGAAACCGATGTTGAGCTAGACCTGCAGGCACATCTGCTGTAGACGCTTCATTCTATAGATAATTAATGGTACAAGAAATAGCCATTGTTTATTCTTTTATAGTCCTAATTTCACATAGAGGGGCAAAAATTCTCTACCCCAATCCTTTTATTTTAATTCTCCATTTCAGCATATTTATTCACTGTCCGAGCAGGCTCAGCAAAGCAGGGACTTTGCAAACGAATTTCCACCGAGAAAAGCTGTCCCTCCGTGAGGCTGGTGGACTTTTTGAAACTCCAAGATATTCAGGAAAGCACCAGCCCTGTTTGAGGGACGTGACTAACCCATCTAAATAAGTCAGGTGGTTTAGACATTAGGACACACTTCTACACAGTTGGAATAAAATACAAAATATTGGTTAAAATTAGTACGCCACGGTTCCGTTTGATGACTACACCGTGACATAGCCAAGTGATGGCAGAGAAATAGGGAACGTAGTAGTTCCTCGTGGCCTGGCTTTCCGATCACGCTTGGCCCAATTCCACGGGGAGGACGCTGAGAGGTCATTTTTGCAGGCCAAGCTTAGGAGGACCCAGCCACTCTGCACCCAAGCAGAGTCTCAAGCAGCAAAATACAGCTGCTTCTTTTCTCATATCAAAGGCTATGGCTGAA
The DNA here is from genome assembly GCF_009873245.2 of Balaenoptera musculus. Lineage (NCBI taxonomy): Eukaryota > Metazoa > Chordata > Mammalia > Artiodactyla > Balaenopteridae > Balaenoptera > Balaenoptera musculus. Next base: position 87,026,812 of record NC_045798.1, on the reverse strand, counting down.
ATCCTCCCAACTGTTACTTCCAAGTTGCTTGACAACAGCTGTGGGCTTCCTACTGTCTCCTATCAGAGTCCCAGCATCCATTCTGTTGTTCGCAGCAGGGGTGACATGCTGAATTTGAACTACCCCATCTTTTTTTTTTTTTTTTTTTTAATTTTATTTATTTATTTTATTTATGGCTGTGTTGGGTCTTCGTTTCTGTGCGAGGGCTTTCTCTAGTTGTGGCAAGCGGGGGCCACTCTTCATCGCGGTGCGCGGGCCTCTCACTATCGCGGCCTCTCGTTGCCGAGCACAGGCTCCAGACGCGCAGGCTCAGTAATTGTGGCTCACGGGCCCAGTTGCTCCGCGGCATGTGGGATCTTCCCAGACCAGGGCTCGAACCCGTGTCCCCTGCATTGGCAGGCAGATTCTCAACCACTGCACCACCAGGGAAGCCCTGAACTACCCCATCTTTACTTCTGCAAGTCACTTTGGCTTTCACCAACACTTTGGTTTCATAGCTACTTCAAACTCCCAAAATGGATTGAGTAGGCATCCCATGGGCTATGGAAAGGTATAGCTGGCCATAAGCCATCCCAGCTATTAGGTGCTATCTTAAAATGAAGAGCAAATATAACCCCAAAATCAAGAGGGTTTTTTCCCACTAAATTTCCATTAGATTACAACCAATGTCTATGTCATATCACGAATATCTGCAATTTGAAAAAGCAAGAGCCATCAAGCTTATTGAACACCTACTATATACTAAGCGCTTTGAGTATATATATATATTCTCATGTATCCTCACAATAGATTTGCAAAGTTCACACTAATATCCCGTTTGTCAAGGCAGAAACTGAGTCTCAGAGAAACTAAGTAAATTGCTAAAAACCGAGAGCCAATAAGTTGAAGGATCACAAAGCCAATGAGAGCAGGTATTTGGTCTTTACCATGATCTATTTCTCATTTATATTTGTAATAGTTTGGTACTACGAAATTGTTACACAAATATTAACAATTGACTGAAAGCCTTTAAATTTGAACTTAATATCCATTATGAGCTAGAGAAATCATTCTTCCAGACTTCATTTAGCTTCATTTACAAAATATTCAGAAAATTTCATCCAATTTTCAAATCATAATCAGATACCATTATTTCTTGCTCAAGTATAATTTACGTTTTCTGAAATGCACAGATCTTATATGAACAGTTTGATAAGTTTTGACAAATGCATACATCTGTGTAACCCAAGGCTCTATTAAGATTAAAAAAAAAAAAATGTCCATCACACCAAACATTCTGGTCACTCCCTGCCCACCCACACAGGCAACTACTATTCTGATTTCTGTCAGATCATTTTGCCTGTTCTTAACTTCTTGCAGAATCATGTAGCATTGTGTTAGTTTTCTGTTGCTTCCAAAACAAATGACCACAAACGTAGCTAATTTTTCTTGTACTCATTTTTTTGTGTGTGTTAAGTTCTATACACTTTTACCACATGTATAGGTGCCTATTTCCACCTTCCTCCCAGCCCTTCCCCAATATCAGACCCCTAGAACCACTAATCTGTTATCCTTTTATAAAATTTTGTCTTTTAAAAATGTTATGTAGGAGAATTCCCTGGTGGTCCAGTGGTTAGGACTCTGCAGTCTCACTGCCAAGGGCCTGGGTTCAATCTCTGGTCAGGGAACTAAGATCCCACAAGCCAAGCAGTGGGGCCAAACACACACACACACACACACACACTCAAACACACACACACACATACACACTATGCTAACTATCATGAATTAGATGTATAAGAAATTATAATTAAAATGAACTTTAAAAAAATGTAATGTAGGTGGAATCATTCAGTATGGAATCTTTTGAATTGTGGTGTTTGGGGGTTTTTCCACATAGTTACCTGGACATCATCAAGTTCTTGTGTGTATCAGTAGTTTTTATTTCATTGAGGTGTAACAGTCCATGGTATGGATGGTCTACTTTTTGTTTAACCGTAAACTTGTTGGAGGATATCTGGGCTGTTTCCAGTTTGGGGCTATTTTTGAAAAAAAGGGAATATGAATATTTTTGTGCAGGCTTTAGGTGAACATCTTTTCATGTCTCTGAGATAACTGCTGAGATTATCAACTGTTGATTGGCATGGAAATTGTATGTGGAGCTTAAAAAATACTGCAAACCCCTTCGGGAGCGGCCGAAGTGGTTTCCATTCCCACCACCGATGCCTGAGTGAGTCACAGCCTCACCAGGTTTGACGCCGTCACTATTTTTCATGTTGGCCTTTCTCACAGGCCTGCAGTGATTGCTACTTGTGGCTTTAATTTTCATTTACTTGATGGCTAATAATGTTAAACATCATTTAATATGCTTATTTGCCATTTGTATCTCCTCTGCAGTGAAATGTCTATTCATGTCTTTTGTCCATTTTCTAATTGGGTTGTTTACATTTTTACTGTTGAGTTGTGAAAGTTCTTTATAAATTTTAGATACTAGTCCTTTGTCGGATATGTGGTTTGCAAATACTTTCGAACAGCCTGTAGCTTTTTTCTCTTCTTCACACGAGCTTTTGAAGAGGAAAAGTTTTTAATTTTGATAAGGTCCAATTAATTTTTCTTTTTAGTGTCAAGTCTATGAACTCTTTGCCTATACCTAGATTCTAAAGATTGTCTCTTTTTTTTCTAAAGGGTCTATAATTTTATGTATTACATTTAATTCTATAATCCATTTTGAGTTAACTTTTTTATAGGGTGTGAGACTTAGGTTGAGGTCTATTTTTAAAAATTTGGCCCATGGTTGTCCAATTGCTCAAGTAATTTTTTGAAAAATCTATTGTTCCTCCACTGAATTGCTTTTTTACCTTGTCAAAAATAAGTTGAGCATATGTTTGAGGTTCTTGTACTGGGTTCTCTATTCTGTTCCATGTATCTATGTGTCTATCCATTCACCATAAGCCTTGATATCAGCTAGTTATTCCTCTTATGTTATTCTTCTTTGTCAATATTATTTTTGCTATTCTACAGCCTGTGTCTTTTCACATAAATTTTAGAATAATTTTGTCTATATCTTCAAGAATCTTGCTGAGATTTCAATAGGAATTGCATTAACCTATGGATCAATTTGGGGAGAAATGACATCTTACTATGTTGACTCCACTAATCCATCAACATGGTATAATTCTCCATTTATTGAGATCTTCTTTGATTTCTTTCATCAGCATTTTTTAATATGCAGCGTACAGACCCTGTACATGTTTTGTTAAGTGGAAACTTTAGCATTTCATTGTCTTTGGGGCAATTATAATTGGTATTATGTGTTAAATTTAGGTTTCCACATGTTTATTGCTATTATATAGAAATGTGTGTTGATCTTGTGTCCTACAAACCTGCTGAATTCACTTATTATAGAAGTTTACATGCATGCATAAATTCCTTGAGATTTTCTACATAGGCAATCATTTCATCTCCAAATAGAGACACTTTAATTTCTTCTCTACCAATCTGCATGCATTTATTTCACTTTCTTCCCTTATCACAATGGAGAGTACTGCCAGCACTAGGTAGAATGAGAGTGGTGAGAGCAAATATCCTTGCCTTGTTTCTGATCTTAGGGGGAAAGCATGAAGTCACCATTAAGTATTATGGTAGCTGTAGGGGTTTTATAGATGTTCTTTATACATTCCCTTCTATTCCTAGCTTGCTGAGGGTATCTTCTAAATCATGAATGGTATTAGATTTTGTCAAATATTCTTTTTGCATCCATTGACAACTGAATAATCACAATTTTTCTTCTTTAGTTTATTAGTATGGTGGAATACTTTGATTGGTTTTCAAAACTGAACCAGCTTTGAATAACACTCCATAGCCACTCTACCAATTTCTGACTTTTGATTACAATAGTCAATCCATATACATTAAAGTAATTATTAATATGTTAGAACTTAACTCTGCCATTTTATTATTTGTTTTCTATTTATTTCCTCTGGTTCTGGTTCCTCTCTTTTCTTTTCTTGACTTCCTATAAGTTATACATTTTTTAGAAATCTATATTGATTTATTTATACTGTTTTTTATCTCTTTGTTTAGTTTTTGTAGGGGTTGCTCTGGGTATTAAAATATACATATGTGACTTACCAGAGTCTACTGGTATCAACATCTTACCACCTTAAGTGTGGAAATCTTACCTCCAAGTTCCCTTTAACTTTCCACACTTTAAAATATCATTGTGTTGAGTAACAGATGGTCTTAAAATTTTTGTTTCAACCATGAAATAAGATTTTTAAAACTTTAAGGAAAAGGGTAATCTATTGTGTATGTCCATATTTCTGCTTTCTGTTGCTCATTCCTCCTTATACATTGTCCAAGACCTTCTTTTTTTATTTCCTTTCTGTTTGAAGAACTTCTTTTCATCAATATTTAAGGGTAGCCTTGCTAGCAACAAATTCTTTTGGTTTTTCTATTCTCTGAGAATGTCTTTATATTCCCCTCATTCCTAAAGGATGGTTTCCTTGGATATAAGATTCTGGCTTCACAGTTCTCTTCTTTCAGCAGTTGGAAAATTTTATTCTACTTTCTCTTGGCATCCATGATTTCAGATGTGCATTGGGAGAGTTCTCAGAGGGATTTTTTATCAGTATTGGGGAAAATGTAGACTAAAGGCTAATCTAAGCCTTCCTAACAAAGATAAAATGCAAAAAAGGCAGGAACTAGATTATTTCCACATAACTTTACTGCATTAAGAACAAAGCTCAAGAATGTTTATAGGGATGCAGTAATATCCAGCACCCAACAGAGTGAAATTCACAATATATCGTATCCAATAAAAAAGTTCCCAATCAAGCAAAACAGCAGGATAATGTGGCCAATGTTAAGATGAAATTTCATTCAATCAAAACTTACTCAAAACAACATAAATGATAAAAACAATTAGTGGATAAAGATATTATGCTTAAGAAGCTAGGTATGCTTATTTTCACATATGCTTAAGAAGCTAGGTAAAGACTAGGCATATTAAATAGAGACATTGAGATTACATTACAAGCCCAAATAAAACTTCTAGGCATAAGAACCACAGTGTCTGAAATTAAAATACATTGGATGGGATTAACAGCAGATTAGACATTGCAGAAGAAAAGAAGAGTGAACCTGAAGCCATAGTAATAGAAAAGTCCAAAATAAAATGCATAAAGAAAATAGAATTATTTTAAAAATGAAAACAGTATTGGTGTGCTGCGGGACAACAGATGTACAAGGAACAAAGGTAAGAAATACAGGTAACTTCTTGTCAGAAACAATACAGGCAGAAGGTAGTGGAAGAGCATCTTTAAAGTATAGAAAAGCAAAACAAATTTTTTTAAAGAGGAAAGTAAAGAAATAAATAACTGTCAACCTACACTCTGTACCAATGAAAATAGCTTTCAAAAACAGTGATGAAACCAAAACTTTTTCAGACATGCATAAACTGAAAGAATCTGTCATCAGTCCAACTGCATACAATAATGTTAAAGTGAGTCCTTCAAGCAGAAGGAAAATAATTCCAGATGGAAATCTGGATATATCCTAGTGTTGCTCAACTGTGGCACTATTTATATTTGGGCTAGATAATAGTCTGTTGTGGAGGGATTCCTGTGCCCTGTGGGCTGTTTTGCAGAATCCCTTGCCTCTACCCACTTGCCTCTACCCACTAGATGTTAGGATACTCCCCCTACCCCAGATGTCACCACCAAAGTCTCTACACATAGCCAATAGTCCCCTGGAGAGAGCAAAATTTTTCTGGTTGAGAGTCACTAATCAACTCAAAAAATGAAGACAACTGGAAATGGTAACTATGTGGGTAAACATAAAAGACAGTTTTCTTATTATTTAGATCTCTTTAAAAGATAATTGACTGTTTAGGCAAAAATAATAATGTAGTCAGGGATTTATAACATGTGTTCAAATAATATATGACAGCAATAGCACAAGGCCAGGAGGGGAGAAATAAAACTATACTTTTATAAGATTCTTATGCTATATGTGAAGGAATAAAAATAGACTTTTATAAGTTAAAGACAGATACCATAAACTCTACAGCAACCACTAAAACATAACAAAGTGTTATAACTAATAAGCCAATAAAAGAGATAAAATAAAATGATAAAAATGCCAGAATGGTCCAAAAGAAGACAGAAAAAGACAAAAATGGAAAAAAGAATGGATGGTATAATAGAAAACAAATAGCAACTTGGTAGATTAAAGCTCAAACATATCAATAATTACATTAAATGTAAATGATCTTAACACGCCAATGAAAAGACAGAGATTGTCAAATTGGATATAAAAAAAAACTATATTCTGCCAACAAGTAGCACAGTTTAAATATAAAGACACAAATTGGATAAAAGTTTTAAAATGGAGAAAGATACACCACAACAACATTATTTCTTAAAACCTCAAGTGACTATATTAATATCAGATTTCAGATACAAGTAGATGTCAGAAAAAAGATTTCTCAGGGATAGTCATTTTATAATAAAGGGATCAATTCATCAGGAAGAAATAACAATCCTAAATGTTTATATATGTAGCAACATAGCTTCAAATACATAAAACAAGCACTAACAGAACTTCAAGGAGAAATAGATAAATTTGTAATTATAGCTGGAGATTTCAACACCACTATCTCATGAATTGGTAGGACAAGTAGACAAAAAATTAGTAAATATATAGAAGACTTGACCAATACTATCAATTAAGTTGACTTAATTGGTATTAACAAGACTAGAGTACACATTCTTTCTAGTACACACAAATATTTATTGAGAGACCAAATTCTGGTGCATAAAACAAAATAGGAACAGAAGAGAACTTCCTCAAACTAATAAAGACATCTATTTAAAAAGTACAGCTAATCCTAGACCTCACAACAGGAGTGACTGAATGCTTTCCCCTTAAGACCAGTAACAAGGGAAGAATATCCACTCTCATCACTTCTACTCAATATTATACTGGCAATTGTAGTTGGAAAGCAATGAAAAGAAATAGAAGGCAACCAAATTGGAAAGAATGTCTTTATCTGCAGATGACATGATAGTATATATAGAAAATTCTATAGAATCTAGAAGAGAAAAATGATAAAAAGAGACTACTAGAATAAGTCAGTTTAGCTAGATTGTAAGATACAAAATAAATATACCAAAATCACTTGCATTTTTATGTACAAGCAATACATATTGGAAATTAAAATGAAAAAAAAATTACAATGACATCAAAGATATGAAATACTTAGGGATAAATCTGAAGAAAGATGTGCAAGATGGGTACACTGTTACCAGAGTTACATGCTTTTCCAGGCTCTCACCGCAAAGGTCAGTCTGGAGGGGACATGACAACATGACATCTTCTTGCTAAATGTTCCTTGGACAAAGCTTATTCCCTGACTGACTTTTCTTCCTGACCCAGACAGGCTGGGATGACTTATACAGAAGGGAAACTCAGGGCCGCCTATGTCTCCTTGGGAGCCTGGCTCAGAAGCAACCCCAAAGCCCAGCCATTTCCCTTGTCCTGGGCCTGTTCCCTCTCTGCTGTCCAGTGCCGTAACACGTCCCAGGTTGGAGACCCTGATCCTAGATTCAATTTCTATTCTAGGCAGGCCTTCCACTCACCCCATCCTCCATGCCCCCTACATCCACCTCAGAGACCTGGAGAAGGACTCAGGGACCATTATTCCTATTGGGGGTCCTTCAAGCCTGCTTGAGACCCCTCCCGAAAATAGAATAAGGGGGTGCAGGTCTCAATGAGTGATGACTGGAAAATAGTGGGATGCCTTAAAATTAAATATTTTTAAGAGTTTAAATTGGGTGCAGAAGAAACATCAGGTCTATTTGGATTTTCAGAGGTCAAAAATTAAAAGATGGAACCATTCTCTCTGGTCACATCTTAGAGGGAGAAGTCCTTTGAATGAAAATAGGAAATGTCTTTATGCATCTCATAGTGTAGTGAGAGCAAGGAACCTCACACCCACCACTTCCTTCACCAAGTGCTTAGCGAGGGCTGGCCGTGTGCCACGTGCTTTTCTATGAAAAGGGGTATATTCGTGAAGAAAGGAAGCAGAACCTGCCCTTGCAGACCCTATATTCTTTAAATGATTATATGTTATATATTATTGGAACCCAGGAGGCCAGAAATGTGTTTTATCCAATGTTTGTTTTGCTCATTGTTTTGAAATTGTTACTTTTTATTTATTTATTTATTTTTTGGCCAATATGAACATAGTACAGGGTCCCCTGTAAAGACAATTTTAAAAATTCTCACACATTACTATATATAAAACAAATAACTAGTAAGGACCTACTGTGTAGCACAGAGAACTCTACTCAATGCTCTGTAATGACCTATATGGGAAAAGAATCTAAAAAAGAGTGGATATAGATATATGTATAACTCATTCACTTTGCTGTACAGCAGAAAGCAACACAACCTTGTAAATCAACTATACTCCAATAAAAATAATAATAATAGTAATAAATACTCAAGTGTATCCTTCAAAGGCCCAAATTATAATAACCCCCCCCTTGAAAAAAAATATATTTAATGTTTACTTTGTTTGGCTACTTGGCCAAGACCAATAGGTTAAAGACTTACCCTTGGGGATAAACATCTCCATAGTAAACACATCAGGCAGAGGCCGACCTCAAAATCTGATCAGAACGTGAGCACAGAAATCTGGATTCAACTCTCAACTTGGGGGAGTTCCTTTAGATCTCCGGGCTTCAGTTTCCTTATCCGTAGAAGGTCCTTGTACCCATGCTGCCTGCATTACTGACTGGCTGGGCGGGGCCTGCAGGTGATGTGCACAGAGAAAAAGCAGCCAGTGCTGGTCGGCCCTTCGCATGCGAGCTTGCTCCGTAACTGTGTTCCAGGAACCATCCACAATTATGCCTGCAACAAAAAAATTATAGTGCAAGTTTTTAAATATCTTTAAAATGTTAACACATACATATTTTATGTACGTTGGTGTGTCTATATATTATGTTCTGTATAATGATAATGTCAAGTTTAAAGGATATCTAGGCTTGACGCCTTTCTCTGAGGCTGTTTGGGTCTGGGTGATGTTTTTAAGCTGGAGTAGCAGCTAGCAGATATTTTTTAAAATGTACTAATATCATGTTCAAAACCGGATCACAGCCTTCTGATATCCAGCTTTCCGTCAGAGAACAAGTACCTCCACAGCAGGCAGGGTATGTGCAGCCCCAAGGGGACTCGCAGACAATATTTAGGAAGCCTTCAGAGGCCCACTTCCCTAAACCCTTCTTCTAGGGCAGAGCTGGAATTCAACACGGGGCCCTGGGGCTGGCAACATATGCCATCTTCCCCTCTGTTGCTCAGAAAGTGAATTATTTGAAATCGCTCTCCTCTTTACCAATAATTTTTTTAAAATTATTTGGTTTTCTCACCTTGGCAGGAACAATCTGTTCCTTTTCTATTTCCTGCTAATATTATTTTGTCATATTTGGGTTAAGTAGTTATATTCCTGCGTTTAGACCTCCCAAAACTACCCGGGAATATTCCATCTCAGAACAATTTCCACTGAATTTTTGTAAAGATTTGTTTTCTCTAGATCTCTGCCCTTCCCCACCCTGAACACACATTCACATTGCTTTCAGTTTGGCAGGAACTCGATACCTGCATTTTGGAATGATGAATGAACTATAAAACTTGTTTTTTGACCAAAGTCTAAAATAAAGGCAAAATTATCTAAAAGTATCTCTTTTGCACCATGAAAATTATCTGAAAGTGTCTCTTTTTCACCATGAACTAAAGCACAGACACTTGAATTCATCTGTGTTGTTTTCTGTTCTAAATGGCACTGTTCCATTGATTAAAAGAAAAAATATTCTTTAAACTTTATTGACGTCATTTTGTTCTTTCTTTCACCAATATTCAAATTATGAAGTGCAATATATCTAAAAGAGTGATTGTTAAATAAGTTAAGAATTGGGGACACAAGAGATATTTAGGGATCATTAAAATCATTCGTTGTTAAGACACCAGTAGGGTGTCCCCATCAGAAGAAGAATGCCATCAAGTCACCACCATTGTCTGTTCCCTTTATGTATGTGAAATTGTCATTATGTTCAATCTGAATATATGTCTATGGGGGGAGAACTGACCAAGATTCTCTTTACAGCTCTTTACTGAAATCCTTGGGCTGATCATTCAAATGGCCCTCCATGGTCCTAAATATTCATGTTGAAACCAGCACCAACACGGAGCGTGATGTAGGTTGTAACTCTGTGTCTGTGTGCGTCCTGCCCCGTGGACTTCTTCCGTTTGCCATATGAAAACTAAGGGATGTGTCCACGGGAGATGAGAAGCTGGCCCATAGCAGGCAACTCCAGATTTCCACACGGAATCCGCTATTTAATGTAGGTGTTCTTAATGGCTGCTTAATTAGTAAACTCAGACAATCATGCTCGACTCTGGGGTCCCTCAGTGAGAATCCCATTGTAGCAGTAAAGTTGCATCTGACTTACTACTGCCTGCACGGCACCCTGTCTCCTTCCCAGCTTTGGGTTATTGGGTCTTAGTGAGGGTTTTTATCTGTTTATTAGTGTGCTTTTCAATCCCAAACTCCCCACATCTATTTCAGGTTTGTTTTTCCCCCAACCTTCCCCAGGCATTCAAGTCCAAGAGCCCTCGCCCTTGCCCTTGCCCAGGCCACTGCTCTTCTGCAGGTCCCCCCCCACCCAGGTCATCTATCATTCACACCGACTTCGACACGAGCTCTGACACACTCGGTAGGTAGGCAAGGAGCTGGGGAAGCAGCACAGCTGCTCTGCTGTCTTCAGGGACTCACACTTCACCTGCTCCAAGTGCACCGTTGTCACTGGCTTAAAAGGCCAGACAGCTAGAATGTCCGGATAAACTCTTATCTGCTCACGACCAGCATGGCCTAAAGCCAGCAACAAATCCCATGTGTTTTCAGGAGAGGTCGCAAGGATTTCTAGGATTTGGCTCTTCCAACAGCTTAGAAAATTCTTTCACCTTCTCTTTATGTTTTAGAATTGGAAAAAAAATCTCACTTCAACAATAGAGAGAGAATGTAACTCACACCTAGAACCTGAAATACACCACATGTAGTGTCATTTACAAATCAGTTACCCTACAAGGCAAACATTTGCTGAGTTATGTTGATGTTGAGGGCTTACCTGCTCCACAGACTGGTAAACTAGTCACCATTAAATGAAGCAAGACTCCTACTTGCATCCCTTTGCTAAAAGCATTGGTACCTTTTTTGAAGTCTAAAGCATGAGGGCAGGAAGGCCTAATGTGATGTTTGATCTCTGTTTCATTTGAAAGAATACTCTGCCACACCACAAAACCTTCTAGGTGTTCAGTGTTAGATTTTCCTGGGCCTCACTTGAGTGCTGACCTTCTGACACGTTTCATGAGGTCTTAAAAACCTTTTCCTTGCCTAAAATATAGAGAGGAAATGTGCTCTGTTGTCTCTCCTCCACCTCCGTTCACATCTGGTGCTTTACTCATTTCCTTAATTTGAATATATTGCTTTTGCCCTTTTTTTTGCTGGTGAATGCTGAGTGACAATTCCAGAATGTTGGCCGTGGTGTCCAAATCTCTCAGCCCTTACAACCATCCTATGCAAACGCGTGATTTCCTCCCGTGGGTCTGCGGTGTATGGACCTTGCGTTTCAACAGCTCATTCAACCAGATGGAATTCCCATGTCCTGCAGCAGGAAGTGTCTGCTACGCCCGTTACCGATGGCAGCCCAGATAAACCAGAGTCATAGCCTTTTTTCTTCTTTGTGTCTGAGCTGGAGGGCAAACTTGGGGATTTGATACAAATTGCTTAAAATGTCAGTCTTGAAATCATCATGAAGCATCAAAGATTCCTCACCACAAATATGTGAAACCTCCCTTACCAGTGATGACCAGGTTTTAGGAAGGCTGCCCTCATTCCGTGCAGGTACTTTCTTGGGTGCTTGGTATGAGCAAGGTCTGTGTTCTCGTTTCTCCCCATTCTGCAGCTAAGGAAACTGAGGCAGAAGAGTTTAACCAACCCATAGTCTGGTGCAAAAGTTTACACTTTTAAAGGCCTTACCAGCCGGTCAAACATCACTAAGCTTTGTGCAAAATACACGTTCTTCCAGCTCCCTCCTACAGGCTGAAAATTTAGCAACGTTTTATTACTGCATTTCTCTAATCATCGTGAGTTTCAACTGTGAGTTGAAAACTCATGACAACCTGACTGTGGACTGAATTTCCGCTCGATTTAGGAACACTGAACAATGATTGCATTTCCACTTCCTAGACTCTATTTTGTTTTAACCCATTTAGGTGGACTGTGTAATTAGACAATAAACTAGATTTCTTTGAAGACGCCATTCATTGGCAATTTTGATCCAATTAAGAATATACACTAAATTAAGAATGAAATCAGAGTTGAAAGTTCTTCAAAATAAATGAATATTGGGGAAAAACAAGTAGCCTTTAAATAGTCAAAGACCGTAATAGTTTTTTTTAATCTAAATACCCATCCACAATAACATCTGTTAAATTGAGGCCAATACGGTTGACCATTCTCCTGGGTCTTTGTGAAGAACAGTCAATAAAAATGTATTACGTAGAATTCTTCATATAGTTTTATCCCTTTGCACAACATCTCCAAATTCTTAAGCTGCTAATAATGTTCCAAAAATAAACCTTCCATCAGTTCAAGCTAGCACCTTTGTCTGAGAAAAAAAATAATAAATGCATTGCCGACAAGCAGTTAAAAAATCAAAACTACAGCAAGCTCAGGAAGCATCTCTATAGGGAGTCTTTGCAAATGGTAACATAAGTCCCCATGCAAATCCACTTCTGTCAGCTATGTCACAGATGCCAAAAAAAGCAGGCACAATAAATATAGAGTATATAGATATAAAACAGCAATGATGTCACACTGGGAGATTTATAAGCTTCTCCTTGCTTAGAATGTGGACAAGACAAAAGCCTTTAAACAATCCTATCTTCTTACAGGGTCGTGGGACATCACAAAAGCAAATAATGTTTGTTTGTGCTGGTGATGGGTTAAAAAAAAAAAATCTTTTTTCAAAAAAGCAACCACAGTTTGTGTTATCTGTAACATGGTATTCAAAGACTGAGTTTTCAAAAGAGAAAAGTGGATATCAGAGTTGCCATCTGGCAGATTCCCCATCGAAGTCACCCCAGAATCCTGTGTGTTTGTCACATTACATCACTCGGCATCTGGGGTGCCATTCTCTGGACCCTGCCTCTGAACTTGGACCCAGAGATGTGGCGATGGCCTTCCTGAGCCTTGGGGCATCTATCTCTCTGTCTCTGGTACCATGTCTCCTAATCACCAACTACCAGCATCCTTCTCCCCAGCCCCTCTCCCACCACCTCCCCAGGCCCAGCGAACATTCATTCCCTTGGTCGTGCTGAGCCTCCGCTCAGCAACCTGCTGTCCTCGGCAGGGTCTCTGTGCCACCCCGTCTTGGACGTCCCATGCAGCGGGCATGCCGACCGCCCTCAGATCCCTCCTTTTTTTGGAGACACATCCCGCAGCCTTGTCTCCAGGGGAGGGAGTGAAAGAAACGCTGGCCCCTCATGAACATCTATTGAAACTGATGGATCTAATGCCTGGCATCTGCCAAGCTGTCATTCAAGCCAGGGGGGATTTGGACGGAGACAAGGCAAGCATTGTAAAAAAAAGACTTTGTGATCTAGTTTATGGAGCTTGCCTTGAACTCCTAGGTACAGTGAGGGCAGGAAACCTTGTTTTCTGCAAAAACCACTTCGTGTCAATGGGAGAATGCACTCTATAAGGAACGAGTGAATATTTTCCCTTGATTTGTGCCTGAAACATGAAGAGTGAGGGGAAAATATCCCAGCTGTCTACTGCATTGTGTGAACATATACATGCATTTAAATTACTTATATCATTACTTACAGATGTAATTGTGAAATATGTTCTTCTTGCATTCAAAATGAGGGACTGAACAGATGGTGAACGCTCACTTTAAAGCAATATGTCCATTAAAATAACCCGTACTGTTGGTGTTTAGTGTGACAATAGCAGTGAGTTCATTATGGCAGGATCTTTCTGCAATTGCTCGCACGGGGAGGGAGAGCGGTCGGGGGACGCCCAGCCTCCTGGGTGGTGGCCATCCCAGCGCAAGGCAGGGCCCCTTCACCACCGCCCGGCCACCAGCCGTGGGTTTTCAGAGTCAAACTCCAGTTGTTTTGCTTAGCCTTTTGCTTCCAAATAGGAAAGTCAATAAACAGCTGACTTTTCCCAATGCCTTGCTTCTGGGTTATTTTTTTCTCCGCTCTCCAGATGTTCTGAAATGTGTAGCTCCAGATGCATCACCTCCAACAGGGTAATCCCACCCGCTTCGCGAGTCATTTTCTCTCCTAATGAGCCGGGGTCAGGTGTGTGGGCTAACGGTGCATCCGAGAGGTCATCTCTCTTCTTGGGGCTCAGCAAGGACCACCAGGAAGCCAGGTAGCGGACGGAGGGGCTGGGGGAGTTAACTAACTTAGTTGTGGGTGAACGGACCCCACCCTGACAAAATGCTGCCTCTCATCTGCTCTCATGCACTACTCATTACATGAGTATTCTTTTCAAGAAAGGAAAAGACATACCCTCAAGCCCTCCCACCCACCCCACCACGATTTCCATTTTGGCAACAATGCCAGTGGCTCAAATGCTCTGGAAATCCATTCATAAACAAGACAGAAAAACACTAAATTTTCTCTGAAAGCCCAGACTAGGGAAGACAGTGGGAGAATTTTATGGTGCAACCTTGGATAGATCCGCTGAATATACTGAGTCAGTCTCTCCACTGTTAAAAGAAGAAATATTGGCTATTGTACCTCCCTCCTGGGCAGGTGATGATCACATGCATTTCCTGTGCAGGGGCTGAGCTGCAAACTTCACGCCAGCAACACACAGAGAAGCCGAGGGTAGAAAGCTTGCCGAGGAGGGGAGAAGCGTATGGCCTGGGATCGTGTCGTGTGGATCTTAGTGGTGAACTGAGGCGGTTTCAGCAGTAACAGCAACTGGCCCGTGGAAGGTGGGCGTGAAGACAGAATGGCCAGGGAAGGGTGGGGCTTATGAGCCAGTTTTGCTGGGAATACGGAAAGAGGGGGACACGATGAAGAATACTGGGGACAGAGGGAGCAGAGTGGGGGAGAAGCAGTCACTTTCTGAGATGTGTTACTGTCCTCGCACCAGAGGCTCCGGAAGGTGATGAGTGACTTTCCTTCGCAGGGGAGCAGGGATTTGTGCCCAAATCTCTCTGATTCAAGCATCCATGTGCTTTTCACTGCATCACACTACTTCCTCATGGCTGCAGCAGGAAACGAGAGAAGGGAGAGAGAAAGAATGGGGTCAGTTTTCGTGGAGGACAGAGAACAATAGACAGATCCCTTTGAGGGCCAATCTTGTGTGTCAGTTGGGATAAAAGAGGTAGAGATGGGGGAGCGGCCGGTGGGATTTGTGTCATTCGTGGTCCTCATCTGCAGCTCTTTGCCAGCATCATCTGTGAAGGATGCTCACGGACAGACACCCACTGAGTCAGAACTTGCCGTGCGTCCTGCTTTCTGAAAAGTATCACAGACGATTCTATCGTGGGTGGGAGGGGCTCGTGGGCAGGAAGGCCGGGGTCTGAGTCCTGCGCAGGAATACATGCCTGATGCCCATCTCAGCCACCCCTCAACTGGGAGACCACTGGCCGCCCAGCTAACACCACACAGCGTCCCCCCAGCCTGCCCAGTCCAGGGCCGCCTCATCCCCACGCCTTCTCTAGCTCTAGACTCAGCACTGGTCCGAGAGCCTGCATGCATTTTCACACCCACGTGTTCTTGCTGAGTCTCTCCTCCCAGAGTCCCCCCAGGTGAGCCATCTCTCATCCTCCAAGGCCACGCTTCCAAGTCACAGCCTCTCTTCACCACCTTACACCACTCACCACTGTAGCAACGATCGCTCCATCGTTCCCTCATTTGCTGCGGCAGCAAAGCCGTATTTAATGTTCGCTGCGCACGGCCGCCCCTGCAGGGCATGTACAGAGTGCCGATGCCTGGTCGAGCTCCTCGCACTGCTAATGCACCAGGCGGGTGCTTCCTCAGCACCCCGGGTGAGACTGAGGCACGGGCTCCAAGGACCAGACGCTAAGAGCACCGCAGAGCTGCGCTCCGCACAACCTCCCACGGGCCCGGCCCTGGGTCTCACTCTGCGGAATTCCAGCCCCTGGAAGACGGTGGCGAGGACTCCTTCACCTTTAAGAGCCAGAGCCCTGCCAGGGCCGTACTGACACATAGTAGGAGCTGGGGAACGTTTGGTGAATAAATAATAAGTAAGACTGGCACAGATGGTCCGGTGTTAAGTACCAGAGGCAAAGGGGAAATAAAAGAAATAAGCTGGTAACACCTGCCAAGATAAATAAATGAAAGGAAGTCACCGGGGGCCGTAAAAGGAGAGGAAACAGTGAGACAGAGATTCTGAGATGTGAGGAGAAAATAGAGACTGCAGACTGAAAAAAAAAAAGAATTAAACAAAAGCAGCATGGCGGTGGTCGAGCATGGGGCGTCGTCATAAAATAGCAGGTGAGATTCAAGGAGGCTCAACTCTAAAAGAAATGATTTTCTCTGAAGTCCTCAAAGGGACAAAGCAAGGAACAGGGACAACTGAAAAAGCACAGGCAAAACCAACTAATGGCAGGTCTGATAGGCTGAATTTTGTCCCCCTGCCAAATCCATATCTAGAAGCCCTAACTTTCAGGACCTCAGGATGTGCGTTTGGAGAGACGGTCTTGAAAGAGGTAATCAAGGTCAAATGAGGTCATACAGGTGGGCCCTAATCCAGTCTGAATATGTTCTTATAAGAAGAGGAGATTAGGGCATGGATGCACAGAGAGGAGAGACCATGTGAGGACACGGGGGAAGACAGCTGTCTGCAACCCTAGGGGAGGGACCTCAGAAGAAACTACCCACCGACACCTTGATCTTGGCCTCCTGGCCTCCAGAAATGTGAGGAAACACGTTTCTGTCGTTCAAGCCACCCAGTCTGTGGTGCTTTGTTACAGCAGCTCCGGGAAACTAAAGCAGCAGGTGAGGCCAGAAAAGGAAGTGGATGTGTCCATGGAAACGGAAGCTTTGCATCAAAGGGAGTGGGCTGACCATGGGGGCATCTAAGGGACAGACAGGCAGGTGGGACGAGCTGGTCAGAACCCTCTCCCCTGGCAGGTGGCCCCGTCCCATGGCCGACGTGTGCAGCCCTTTCCAGGTCCGTCCACTTCCCTCCACGCAGGGGCCATCACACCTGCTAGAGACTCAACAGCACTTACTGACCCCTCTCCAAGGGCCAGGGAAATAAGGACCCTCTTTAGGCTCCCAGGCAAATGAACAGGCAGAAACAGGAGAGTCAGATGAGGGTTGGCTGCCCAGCTGGGGAGGTGGGACGGTGCCCTGCTGATGTCTGGTTGCATTTTGAGGGATAAGTGGGAATCTGAGAAGAAAGGGAGTGGCATTCCAGGTAAAGGAGGTGAGAACCAGGGAACCCCAGACCATCGTGAGGGACGGGAGACCCACTGAGCCCTGTTTGCTCATGGGGCACGCACTCTAGCAAGGGGGGTCTGGTGTTCCGGAAGTGGGTGGGGTCATGAGTTTGCCTCTTACCCTGTGGGTACCTCTGATTGTTCTGTGCTACTTCCCTCATGTATGACTTGTACATACACTTTCCTTGACCAGGACACACTTCTACTCTCTGATGGTGAACTCCTACCCATCCCTCTAAGTCCCCATCCAGCTCAGCCATTACCTCCTTCTTCCATCCTGTGCCCCACAGCCTGTTGAGGACAACTCCATTACAGCATTTGTCACCGTGGGCTGTGCTTGCCTATGTGTACAGCCTGCCTTCTCTGCTGTATCTGTGCCCTCCATAATCCCTGGTTCAAGAGATGTTTTCAGAGGGGCTGAGCAAGTGAGTGGATGAACAAAGAATGCAGTGGGTACACAGGTAGCTAAGAATAAAGGGGGGACCAGTAGACAGGGAACATGTTACAGTCTCTCCATAGGCGGCAAGCCTTTCCTTTATCAGAGGAAAGGTTTGCAGCCTGAGGTTTCTTATTCCGCCTACCTGTGGTTGAGGTTATACAGCTAGTTAGCAGAAGATGACTTAACCAGCCCGTGGGCTCTTAGCTCATAACCTTTTCCTCTCCATCTCTAGGGCTGCAGGTGGAAAGAAGCAACTGCATACAGAGATAAAGAGTTGGGACTCTAGTGAGAGAGGGAGGAAAGCAGTCAATGGCATTGACAGGATTTATGTGCCAGAAGGGAGAGTCAAGATGTGCAAGGTGGGAGAGACACCCTTTCTGTTTACATGATGCTAACAGCTGAAATTAATTTTTCAGAAGCCAGAAAAATTGGCAGAGGCATTTGGAAGGTGAACAGATTCTAGTTCAAAAAGTAAGAAATAAAAAATGATTCAATAAGAAGAATGATGAAGAGGGGGAGACCTCCCCCCATTTCAGATGTCAGCATCATGGGGTTTATTACAAAGGGAGCAAAGAAAAACCGTCTGAGAGATCAGGGGAAAAGAAGTCTTAGAATGACAAATCATGTGTGGAGTATTTTATGCAAAATTAATATATAACAGTTTATGATGAGAATGAAATCACAATGATATGTACATTGTGTGGATAACTTTATGGAAAACTCAAAAAATAATAAGATAATGGACATGGAAACATCATGTAAAGAGGCCACTGAGGTGGAGGAATCGTAAGCTCAATTATGTCTCCCTTTTGATATACAAGCCTATTTCTAATGTGTGCTTTTGCCCGTATTGTGAACTCTGGAAGACAAGAAAGGGTTTCCTCATGCCAGCTTCCGAGTATCCGGCATTGTACCAGGCACTGGAGAACAACATGAAATGAACTGAGGCACAAATACAACGACTTTCATATTAAAATATCATTTAATAGTGTTGACCTGGGAGGAATGTAAGATTATCTTTACAAATCAGGTGCATTTAGGCAGATGAAAGACAGCGCAATAAGCCCACTGTGGTCCGATTCGGCAAATAGTCTAGAGGCACTGAAGCTGACTCAGTGAGAACAAGGCACTTCTTTGGAGAAGAAAGAAAACTCTCGAAGAATAACCTAATCTTTGTTTGCCACTTACCTGTGACCATAGCTACATGCCTTAAACTCTATTGACAAATAGATATGCTTTATATAGATACCCATGGAATTCTCTCTAACTGTAAATGTAATACATCTTGTTAAATAAGAAAACCAGAAAATTACAAACAATACAGCTTAAAAACCTGTAATTTCATTGACTGCACATAATTACTTTTAACGTTTCGGTATGTTTTCTTCTAGTCCTTATTCCACGTACCAATTTTTGGTTTTCTTCGTGAAATTAGTGTAACACTGGACATAGTTTTTATTCTGCTTTTACTAATAATTTTTTTAACATCTTTATTGGGGTATAATTGCTTTACAATGGTGTGTTCGTTTCTGCTTTATAACAAAGTGAATCAGTTATACATATACATATATCCCCATATCTCCTCCCTCTTGCGTCTCCCTCCCATCCTCCCTATCCCACCCCTCTAGGTGGTCACAAAGCACCGACCTGACCTCCCTGTGCTATGCAGCTGCTTCCCACTAGCTATCTATTTTACATTTGGTAGTGTATATATGTCCATGCCATTCTCTTACTTCATCGCAGCTTACCCTTCCCCCTCCCCGTGTCCTCAAGTCCATTCTCTACATCTGCATCTTTATTCTTGCCCTGCCCTTAGGTTCTTCAGAACCAATTGTTTTTTTTTTTTTAGATTCCATATATATGTGTTAGCATACGGTATTTGTTTTTCACCTTCTGACTTACTTCACTCTGTATGACAGACTCTAGGTCCATCCACCTCACTACAAATAGCTCAATTTCGTTTCTTTTTATGGCTGAGTAATATTCCATTGCATATATGTGCCACATCTTCTTTATGCATTCCTCTGTTGATGGACACTTAGGTTGCTTCCATTTATTCTGCTTTTAAAACGTTATTTCATTTTGAGCATTATTAAACATCATTTGAAAACACTCTCCTAATGCTGTGTCACACTCCTTCTCATGGATGCACTGGTTAGTCAACAGATGGTTAGTAAGCGTTCATTATGTGCCAGGCCCTCAGCTCAGCCCTAGAGCTACAGCTGGGAGCAAGGAGATGCAGAAGGATGGAGAAAGAAGGAAATGCAGCATTAGAAACACAGATACATGTGTGCCATGGCGGCAGCCGTTTGGTTTATCTGTTGTTTCTGACATTGTAACCAACCATCAGGGGCCTGCGTGGCAGGCGTCAGGGTCTGAGCTTGGACTGAGATTCAGGTGGGCAAGCCTGCTGACCAGGTGGACAAGGGCCCCAGAGCAGTTTGCTGGAGGAGATCGGGGTGGAGGATGAGAGGGAGGAAGGGGTTTTCCCTGTTACATTTCTGGGAATGGAGTCCATGGGGCTGGGAAGGATGCCTGTCTGCCTGACCCCATGAACTTGACCCTGACCTCCAAGAAGAGAAAGGCAGTGGTCAAAAGAGAAAACTGTTTCCAGGACGGCTTCCAGGAGATGCCAGACACAGAGGGGCCTCCAGAGACAGATGCCACTGTGCCCCTCAGGGTCAGAGCTGGAAGCCCACGGAGACCGTAAGCCTGGTGTGGATGACGCATCAGCAGGTGAGGCCCAAGAGTGGCGAGCAGAGCTCCAGACGCCCCTTGAGCACAGGAGATGGTGAAGGCTTTATGGTCTCCATGGTAACTGTAACTGTGGCTCTTACTTGGTCTTGTGCAGGTTTTCTGGGGTCTTTAAGGAACAGTTGCTGGTGGAAGGTGCTTTCCACAGGGCTGGAAGTTGTATGTCAGCAGATGGAACAGAGAGTTACTCCTGATGGGGCGGCCAGGAGACCTAAAGGAAGTGGGTACCTGAGAAGGGGGATTACCGGATCCACAGGTGTGCACTTTATCAGGGTTCTGACCACACAAGCAAGCGAGATCTGCAGGTGAGCAGCGGCAACCTGCCCCTCGCAGCAATGTGGGGCAGTGCCCATCCCCCCGGCAAGTGCGCTGAGAACTTATAACATCTTATCTTTGCCAATTTGATGAGTTTAAATGGCATGTCCTATTAATTTTCATTTTTGTATACTAAAAAGGTGGATTTTTTTACATATTGATAAATTTCTATTTTCTTCCTCAGTTAAACATGTTTATGTCTCTTTAAAAAAAAAAAAGGAAAAATCATGTTTTCACTGTGGACTGCTATCTACAGAGTTAGGATGTTAACTCTTTTTTTTTTGACTTATAAACAGAAATTTATTGCTCATAGTTCTGGAGACTGGGAAGTCCAAGATCAAGGCCCCGGCAGACTGGTTGTCTGGTGAAGGCCTGCTTCCTGGTTCATAGACAGCCGTCTTCACGCTGTGTCCTCACGTGGTGAAAGGGATGAGGGAGCTCTCTGGGGTCTCTCTTCTCAGGGCACTAATCGCATTTATGAGGGCTGTGATTGGGGGTGAGGACCAACACCTTAACGTTCAGCCTACAGCCCAGGCTTAGCCCAGTAACGGCACAATAAAGGGTGATTATTTGAACATGAATTCAACTGAAATTCAAGTAAAGCAAAACCCAAAACCATATCCTTAGTCTATAGCTTAAAAAAAACTGTTCACTGTCATCTCCTCTACTGGAGGGAATTAAAGCGGGCCTGTTAAGTTGCCTGACAGGAACACTAAATGTCTAAATTGGGAATCGACTATATTCTATCTAGGTTAACCCTCTCTGTTAACAGGGGAAAACAGAGGTCTAGGGAGTTGGAGAAACTTGCCCAGAGACAGACAACGACTTTTGGGCTGGGCCAAGTGTAAGACCGGCGTTCCTTTCATTAACACCAGCATCGTTTCATTTACGTGGCCTTTCACAATCTACCAAGCACTTCCTCAGCTCCATGACCTCATTTATTGTACTAGATCCAGGAGCGTACAGAGATGGCTTTTGGGAGATTTTTTGCATTCTCAGACCAGTGTTGCAATAGCTTATTCTATACTGACCCTTAAATTTAAAAAATACATATGTACACACACATGTAAATGCACATATGGAAGACACGGCACCACATCCCCCTGTGTCACCCCATGCGGGCCACACCCTGGCAGTCACAAAGCACAAAGGGAAAATGGTCTTCGGTTTGAGAATTCCCGAGTTGCCACTGATGCTTCAATACCAAAGGGCTTAGAAGTGTTTACACTTTCAAGGGGAGTAGGTACGTTTTAGGTTTCCCTTTAATGAGTCTCATTTTGAGACAGGATGGCAAGGTTGACCAGACGCTCTTCATGCAGTTTTTGTGGTAAGTCTTTCAAAGAATGAATGGTGAAGCCAATTCGTTTCTCCTCCTGGAATTTGTCCTTCTTCTTCTTTTTCTTTGTTGTGAGGTTATATATAAAGGTATGGGCATACAGACATTACGAAAGCTAAGGGCTATCACATGAGAGGGGAAATCAGACAATAAATCCAAAGAAAGCTAAAGAAGTTAAAAATCTGAACTCAGGGGCAGGGCGGGAGGCGACACGGTCTTTTCACAGAGCCGTTACACACCACGCAACTGTCCTCAAAAGCATGAATGGGAAAAGCTAGCCATTCAGCTTCAGAACAAAGCTGGTGTCTTTGTTTAATGTCTTTAGCATTAGGCTGAGCAGCAAGTGCCTTTTCCAGGGTAGGCCAGAGAAGATAAGTCCAGTTTGGGATTTCTGTGGGGGTTTTTTTGGGTTTTTTTTAAGATTTAACTTTATTTATTTTTGGCTGTGTTGGGCCTTCATTGCTGCGTGAGGGCTTTCTCTAGTTGCATCAAACAGGGGCTACTCTTCGTTGTGGTGCGTGGACTTCTCATTGTGGTGGCTTCCCTTGTTGTAGAGCACGGGCTCTAGGTGCTTCAGTAGCTGTGGCTCACGGGCTTCAGTAGTTGTGGCTCACGGGCTCTAGAGCGCAGGCTCAGTAGTTATGCACATGGGCTTAGTTGCTCCGTGGCATGTGGGATCTTCCTGGACCAGGGCTCGAACCCGTGTCCCCTGCATTGGCAGGCGGATTCTTAACCACTGTGCCACCGGGGAAGCCCCTATTTTGGGTTTTAAGGCTTGAGTCAGCTCTGTGGCCAGCAGCTCGTGGAGGGACACACCATTGTGGGAGGATACCCACTTTCTCCCAGGCCAGTTGTAACACTTGGGGCCACTGGATGGTGAAGATAACCAGATTTGCTTGTTTGGGGTTTGCTTGTTGATCACTTAGGTTCCTAGATCTCCACCCAGTTTAATTGCTAAAACACCACTCCCAAAGGAGACATCATAGTCTTCAAATGTGTGAGGTGTGTCTGCAAGGTGTTCAAAAAACTCTGCTAAGGAGTTCACCGTCTCCTCGGCCGGTCTTTCATAGGTGGTATCGTCCAGAGGGCCAGCGTCACCCAAAGTTCCCGTTGTCCTCAAATTCATCCGACACTCTGCTTTTTGACATTCAGGATCTGGTTGAGGCAGCGGAAGTTCAGACTGGGCCGGCTGCGTGCACGGGCTGCGGCAGTCCAGCCGTGCAGGTCCCGGCAGCCGTACAGCGGGGGTCCTTCGTTGGCCCCGAGGCCCTGGCGCGGGCCTGGGCAGAGCCGGGGGGCGCCGAGCGAGCTGGGCAAGAGGCTGGCAGCCACGGGGCGTCCGAGCGTCCACGTGCTCAGGACGTTAACTCTTTAGTTTCATGTTTGTTGCAGATCTTGTCTTCATTTGTCATCTGCATTTAGTTTGGATTATGATTTTTGATGTAAAAAAAACTTAACCTTTATACAGTCAAATTTATCAGTCATTTTGTTTGATTGTAGCCTTTAATTGTATGACAGCAAGTCCTGCCCTATCTTGGAACCAGTTAAAGAGTTAATATATATAGTTTTATATTTTTATGGTTTCCTTTTTTACTTTAATCCTTAATTTATCAGAATTTTTTTCAAGCATGGCTTGTGGGGGGGGGGGGAGGGGATGTGACTTTGTTTCCCCTGAATTGCAAATATTTCCAACCGTGTTTGTTGGATAACATCCCCTCCCTCTTCTTTTATAATGCATCCTTTATTATATTTTTGATCTTCATTTAAACTTCTTTCACTTTTTTAATCTGTTTACCAAAAAATATTTCTACTGTAGTGTTAATGTTTGATTTATGGAGGACTTCAAATAACAGGAATATCTATTCTTTTTCTTCCTGCTGCACTTTTGAATTATTCCACAAAGTTCCAAAAATAATCCTGCTGGTATCTGGTACATTCCATAGCATTTCGTTGACTCTCCAAAGATCTCTGAGAAGTAGATTTTATAACTTCCCCTTCATAGCTGGAGAAACTTAAAGTCAGAAAAATAAAGAAACATGCCAAAGTTGCTAATAAATGTTAGCAGACCAATCTGGGAAACAGAATTTCTACACCGTTCTGTCTGATGGAAAATCTTCCATCCTCTAAGTCTCAGAGATGTTCTAGGATTTTGATGATCATATTTAGACAGAAATCCTTCAATGATTCCTCTGAAAATAGTTTTGTTGTTAAGGGTCAATGAAAAGTATGACCAAAAGAGACAGGAAAGGATGAGAAGGAAAGAAGTGATTTGAATTTGCCTTGTCTTCATCCTCACGACATCTGCCCTTGACCCCGTGAGCGTCCAGCTCCTGAGATGGTTCGCAGGTGTCTGAGACTCTAAACACAGCCACCTCCCCCAGAAGCAAACTGCTCTCTCTTCTTTTCCACTTAAACACCCCAGGACCACAGGAGCAGTTATTGTGAATCAACATAGCTTCTATTGGCCCCAGTATAATGTGGATTGATTGTTTATCAACTCTGGGAGAGCAAAGAATTTATAGTACTTTCAAGAGTAACTACCAAAACCACAGTAGCAGGTAAAATGGTGAGTTCATTTGTCACCTGAAATTGAGATGGAAGTGTCTAGCTTAGGGACAGTGCTCTGTGTATCCCAAATATGATTTTCTTGTAGGAAAAAAAAAAAAAAACCTCAATAACTTCTATAGTTTTACAGTTTTGAAAAATTTGCAATTTTCAAAAAAAAAACACAACATGGTTTCAATTGAGTTAAAAGAAAATACAGCTGATGCTGGAATCATGGCAAGGGCTGAATTTCCTCACCTTAAATTAGTTAATTCTGTACTAACAGCCCAACCTTATCAAAGAAAACAGAGGTTAAATCTTTAACAGAAATGTTGCTCTCATATTGGAAGTTAATGGCTAACGGTGAAATTTATTTTATTAGTATTTCAAGATTTCTAGCACTGAAAGGCTATAACAATATGAATAGAAAAGCACATCCATGTAGATTTTCTTCTACATGAATGCTTTTGTTCTCAAAATTGTAAAAGAAATTCCTGTCACTGGAGAATTTGATTCTGCATCTTCTTTTATAGATGGTGCTATCATTCATTCTGTAAATTCTAGCCACTGAAACTCCAGTTCATCGTTCTACCAAATACAATTGTCACATAAGCCTAAAGGATTTTTTTTTTCCTTTGAAGGAGGAACTATTTTATTCCCAAGTAACCAAATACACTTAGAGTATCGAATAGAAATAAATGGTGCATTTTCTCTCAACCCTTAAAATACTTTCAATTAAAAAACTTTTCCAGAGAGAGAGGAAAATTGCCAATGCTGAGATTTATGCACTAATTGTATTCATTTTGAAATGTGATAGATATTAGGTATTGTGGCAGATTGTGAGATAATATTCATCTCTCTTGTAAAACATATATTCCCATGAGGTAGATGGGAAGTATTAGGTGTTTCGGCCAGAATAAAGTGTATTCCATTTCCAGGAGGCTTTTCTCATCAGGACTTTTGTGCAGACCCTGAAAATGAGTATCTGTGTCCTTTAGTGTTTGTGACCTGCTCACGTGATAATTCTGGGGATTATCACCTTCGTTCCGTGACTGGGGCGAGGACACGTCTCCACGTCATTGGGCTCCTACTTGGAATGTCCCACAGCACAGAATTAGGTATTCAGCTTCACCCCCCCCAAAACAAGGAATGTTCAAAAGTCCTCCCACTTGCCTGCTGGGATATCTAAACCTGATTTCTGATGTGGAAAGGGCTTGTGCTACCATACAAATCCATTGCTTTTCTAGGAAAATTTTAAAAATCTCAGCGTTGATTCCCAAATGCTAAAGTTCGTCATGAATCGTCACTTTTTAAAAGTGAACATTTGGGGAAAATGAGACAGTGGTCATGTTTCCAAGGAGGGTCCAGGATTTGCTTTTATGTCTCAGCGCATCTCAGAATGAATGTCCCTCATGTCACTCATCCTGTTAGCAGGTCACTGTGGTCCTGAAAGAGAGGACAGGGATGGAATTGGGGCAACCCTCTGCGTTGTGAGGGGAGGGACACATGCAGCCCGTCACCCCCCTAAGTGGCCCCGGTTTCATCCTGAATGTGTTGGCACGGCCTTGGGGGAGCTTCTTCCTCTGTACTCATGGCACCTGGGTGCACCGTCTTTGCCCCGGGGCTGCCAAAACCAGACCTGAGCCCCCATCCATCACCAGGTAATTCTGAGAAAGGAAAGCACCTAAGGACATGTGAGTGTGTGACTCACTTTTAACCAGGGCAGGAAGGGCTGCGGGCAAACGATGGCACTCCTGTAGCTTCTCCCTCTAAGTCTTCCAGTAGAAAAGAACCATCAGTACAGTAGCCAGGACATGGAAGCAACCTAAATGTCCATCTGCAGATGAATGGATAAAGAAGATGTGGTCCATATATACAATGGAATATTACTCAGCCATAAAAAAATGAAATGATGCCATCTGCAGCAACATGGATAGACCTAGAGATTAGCACACTAAATGAAGTAAGTCAGACAGAGAAAGACAAATGTCATATGATATCACTTATATGTGGAATTTAAAATATGATACAAATGAACTTACTTATAAAAAGAAACAGATTCACAGACATAGAAAACAAACTTATGGGAGTTCCCTGCTGGTCTAGTTGTTAGGATTCGGTGCTTTAACTGCCATGGGCTGGGTTCAATCCCTGGTCGGGGAACTGGGATCCCACAGGCAGTGCAGCACGGCCAAAAAGAAAAAGAAAAGAAAAAGAAAACAAACTTGTGGTTACCAAAGGGGAAAGTGTGGGTAGGAATAAGTTAGGGGTTTGGGATTAACAGATACACACTACTACATATAAAATAGATAAACAGCCAAGTCCTACCCCATAGCACTATATTCAGTATCTTGTAATAACCTATAATGGAAAAGAATCTGAAAAAGAATAAGTATATATAGAATCACTTTGCCGTATACCTTAAACATTGTAAATCAACTATACTTCAATAAAAATAAAATAGAATAGAATAAAATTAAATTAAGTTAAATTAAATTTAATTTAATTAAAAAAAACCCATCAGGCAAGGAGTTTTTAGAACTCAGGTACGAACTGTGTCCACACCTGTGAAGTGATGTGCCCTTTGTTTCGAGAAATTGAACCAATTCGGGGATTCATTAGAACAACAGTGGAGGTCATGATTGTGGCTTTGTGCCTGACCTGTCAGCAGGGTCCCCCAGACCCATGCCTGTGGGCACAGCCCTGGTTGTAGGTTGGACTGAAAGCAACAGGTCTGTCACGGGTTGTGACCCTAGGGATCTAGTGTTGCTACCCTATTATGGCGACAATCATGAGCACATCAGTGTCATTCCTTATAAAGAATTGATTCTCTGCTGGGAAAATATATACTCAGATCTCTTTCTGGATCCCCGGCCGTATATCTTTCCACATCCCCTAAAACACCTATTTTGTTCTTCATCCTGTTTGTAATTCAAACTCCAATATCAAACCCACCAGCAAATCCTACGGGCTTCACAGCTGAACCATTTTTCAAATCTGCTCATTGGCCCTCAGCCTCCATTCTCTGCAC
Organism: Balaenoptera musculus; assembly: GCF_009873245.2. Classification (NCBI taxonomy): domain Eukaryota; kingdom Metazoa; phylum Chordata; class Mammalia; order Artiodactyla; family Balaenopteridae; genus Balaenoptera; species Balaenoptera musculus. Next base: position 86,998,859 of record NC_045798.1, on the reverse strand, counting down.
TTCCCTCAGTCATGGAACAGGGAACTTTTCTGGGCACGTGACAATTACATCTCCCAACCTGCCTTGCAGCTGGCCGTGGCCACCTCAATGTAAGCAGATGTAGTATGAACCCCCGGGTTCCCGGTTCTGTGATGACGACAGTGGGTCAAACTGGACCACCCTCACCCAGTAGCCACTTCTGCCACCACCCAGAACACGCCCCAGCTGCCACTTGTCTACAAACGAACAATCGAACAAATGTCTGTTGGCACTTCCCATACCTTTGTCCTCTCAGAGGAGGAACAACCCTTTCTCCTGTTCAGGCTAACCCTTTGCTGTGCTCCTGATTCTATACACTCTTTAACCATCTTAAATGTTGTGCCATGAATTATTTCCTGGACTCTTCATTTTTTCCTCCCTACTGCCTGTTTTCTTAAAGCCTTTGAACCTGGGACATTCGGCATTCTTTAAAACCCTCCCTCTGCCTCGTCATCTTCGCTCAGATCCATCTTAACCCTTCCCTTCACAGAACCAAGCGACTTGGAATCCTTCCCCATCAACTATTCATTGTTATTTTTTTGGAAAATAATACCATTTATTGTTTTCCTTTTTCTAAATACAAAAATAATACACATTCACTGCAGAATATTTGGAAGATCTAGGCAAGCATACAGAAGGAAATAAAAATCGTATGTAATCCTACAACTTGGCAATAACTCATCATTCATATGTGCATTTTTTTCATATGTGCACTTAAAAAAAATAAAACTAGGATCACATTTTTCTATTCTGTAGTTTCTCCTTAATGGTAAATCATGAACCTCTTCCCATGTCAAAAACATGATTTTTAAATGGCCTCTTGGTATCCCACTTTCTGGACATGCCAAAAGGTACGTGGTCATATCCTCACTGGTGCTCAGTCCAGGGGTTTAGATTTTCTTGTTCTGTGAGAGCTTCTTGGATTACCAGCTCTCATGTACATTCTTTACTGATGTGGGATTAACACAGATTTCAAAACACTGCACCAAGTGACACGCACATACTTGGAGGCTCTTGAAGCATAACTGCTGAATTGTTTTCAAAAGATGGTTGAATCAACATGTACTACAAAGAGCAGTGTGGGAGAGGATCCGTGTCCCCCTATTCTTGCTAATTCATAGCCAACCCAATGAGCGAAAATGTTTGCATTTTAGTTTGAGGCCAACTATGTTATTGCATTTGCATTTGCCATTGGTGTGTCTTCCTTTATGAAAACAGTCTGTCCTGTTCTGTTTTCTCGCCTTCCATCTAAACTGTCTCTAGTGTCCTTATTTGCTCATTAAAAGAAAAAACTCCTTATGCATTATTACTATTAATTCTAGTTTGTTAGGAATACCTTTGCCAGCTTCTCATTTGTTTTTCCATTTCTTGTTTATGCAAGTGATTTTTAAAAATGTGGATGGAATCAAACCTATCAATATTTTTTCTCCTTCTTTTGGCCTTCCCCTTCTCCCAGTCATTCCCCTAACCCCCTGCACTCAATTTTCTCTCCCTACACGTTGCTAGACTCTTCTCCAAGCCAACAGCAACCGGCAACCCCAACTGTGCCCCCTAAAAAGCATCTTTGCTGCTCTTTGCCTGTTGCCTGGCGGAGGAACTGTGCTCTCTTGGGTCTCCCCCTGCATCTCAGATCGTATTTTTAAAAGTTTATTTATATATGTGTTTGTTTGTTTTTAATAGATAATAGAGAGGTTTTAGGTTCTCGGCAAAATTACGAGAAAGGCGCAGAGATTTCCCATGCCCCCTGCCCCCCACGCAGGCACAGCCTTCACTATCAATGTCATTATCAATGTCGAGGGAGCCGCACTGAGGCGTCACAGTCAGATGGTCTTTGTCTGCCTTCTCTGTCTCTGCCCTTGCCTCTCACACCGGTGTCCCCGGGGTCTGGTCTTGGTTGTCTTCTCTCCCCATCCTGCCGCCTCTCTCAGGGCACATGCCCCTCCCAAGAGTGATGCGCTGGTGCTTTCAGCACCACACCTTCAGTTCAGCCCCTCTCTTGGCCTCCACACCTGTACTGTCAGCTGCTCACTGTGTCCCTTCAGAAAGTCGTCCCAAAGCCATCTTCACACACCCTATTTCCCTTCCTCATTCTCTTCTTTGGTGCAAATCCCCATCTTCTGCTCTGTTCCCTAAACTGGAAATGCTGGAGTCTTCCTTCACATCCCACATGTAATCACTGAGCATATCCGGCTGATGTTTCTTGTAATTTCTTAGATCATACTCCCCTCCCCTCCCACCACACTGCCATAATTCAGACCTGTTTTTACCTTAACTTTGCAATAAACAGATCGATTTCACAGTTAAGAGTTCAGGGTATCTAGCAAACAGATACATCATTTGTAGAACAGAAGTGATCTGAGAGCTTGTATGGTTGCTTTGAGGATTAAATAAGATGAAAGAGGTAAAGTACTTAGCGTGGTTCCTGGTAGATAGGAAGGGTCCAGTAGATGTCAGCTCTTATAATTAATTATCACACAGCTTCTGAGTCACACATCCACAAGGCCGATTGCCACACTGCTGCCATAATTCTCTTCCTAAAATGCAAACCAGATCCCTGTCTCCCTGAATATGTCAGTGGTAAAGGCTAAACACCTTAATATAACACAAGACTGTCCACGAGGAGCCCTGCTTACACCTCTGGCCCTGTGTCTCCTGATCTACACCCCATGTTTCAGCCTTGCTGAATGTAAGTGTCAGCTATTGCCTTAATAATGTCACATAACAACCATCCCCATGTGCCTGGGTCTGCAGGATGAGTCTGATTTGGCTCCAGTGGGTTAAGATGGGCTTAGCTGGCATGTGGGCTGCAGACTGCAGTTTGGGTTTAAATCTGTTCCATTTGTGTGTGTTCTGAGGCCCAGACTGAAGGCACAGTCACTGCTTGGTGCCTGCTCCTTTCATGGCTGATATTTATTGACCAGAGCAAGTCACAGGACCAAACCCAGCATCCATGATGTGGGGAAGTACACTGTGCCCGCAATGCGGGAGGGAAGGGGGGGGATGGTTGCCAACAGTAACCCAGCCTGTAGCACTGGGTTGCTGCCCCCCACCTCCCAGGAGCCCTGCTGCTTTACACTCTTTGCCTTTGCCATTCAGCTCTTTTGTGAGATGGCCTCACCGTGCCCCCCTCAACTTTCTTCCACTTAACCAACGTGCATCTGCCTTGTAGGGCTCAGCTCAGCTGTCACCTCCTCAAGAAAGCCTTTCCATCTGCCCCCGTAGATCTGGCCTTGGTCTCCTCTGGATGCTCCTATTCACCTGAGCATCGCAGATTTGTGGTCGAGGTTTGTCTCCTCCCTTCTGTGCCTGACATCAGATCCTTAGACATTATTGCTGTGGCTGAATGGTGAATAGCTGAAGTCAGTCTAATAAACCTCTGTCTCATTCAACCCGTGTGTTGTTGGCTCCTGTCAAGTCATCCCTTTTCTCTAATAAAAATGTCTGAAAATAAAGAACACCAGTAGGTACTGCAAACCAGATATTCTTTTGGATACTGGTATTGTGCACTGGATATTCTCAGGTAACATCTGGTCATGTCTAGTTACTTAAAGAGGGACCCTGGATTGTGCCGGCCAGGCCAAAGTTTACACAAGAAGCAATTTTCTAGTTGACAATTTCACACCTGGGTACAAAGGATAAATGCTGCTCATGCTTATGGGGTCACAGGTAATCAGCCAGGTGGGTGAAGCACTCTGTGCTGTGTGCCCAAGGGGGTGTGTGCACCCCCAAGAGCACGCTCTGTTCGTTTACAACTAAACTCAAAGCTCTTCCCAAGAGCCCCTGGGTCTGCTGGCCTTTCCCCTGATGCTCTGTGTGGGAACCTCACCAAACCCAGGAGAGAGCAGGGTCTCATCCACTGGCAGACATTGTCTCATAAAAACTCATGCTGGTCTAGACTTAAAACATGAGCCAGTCTCGGGCTTCCCTGGTGGCGCAGTGGTTGAGAATCTGCCTGCCAATGCAGGGGACACGAGTTCGAGCCCTGGTCTGGGAAGATCCCACATGCCGCGGAGCAACTGGGCCCGTGAGCCACAACTACTGCGCCTGCGCGTCTGGAGCCTGTGGTCCGCAACAAGAGAGGCCGCGATAGTGAGAGGCCCGCGCACCGCGATGAAGAGTGGCCCCCACTTGCCGCAACTAGAGAAAGCCCTCGCACAGAAACGAAGACCCAACACAGCCATAAATAAATAAATAAATAAATAAATAAAAAACAAACAAACAAACAAAAATGAGGCAGTCTCAGTAGAAATATTTTGAAACCAAAATAAATAAAAAAGAAAAAGTGGAAAAGAGTCAAACAGGCAATTATTTGTAATAGAAAAAACTATTGATTTTCCTTTTTTGATACATAGTCTAAATTATCCCTCAAGAAAAGTAGCAATGCATCTTTAAACAGATTTATTGGTTCTGGGAGGGAAAAATGTATTATTTAACTTCAATGCTATTGGATTTTTCTTTTATGCTAGATGTGGAAATACCACAGATGAACAGAAACAGGGTAGGGAAATTCTTTCAAGGATCACAGTTATTTTGGATCCCAGGGTAAGATATTCTAGTATTTTCCTCCAAGCAGTAAGAGTTCATCAACAAAAGATGAACCTTCTTTCTTGTTACATAAATGACATCACACATTCGCAGTAAGTACGTTTTTCACAAAATGTACAGTTCCCGCGGGTGAAGCGGACAAATCACATTGGATTCCCCCAGTGTTACTTTGAGCCTCAGCTCATCTGTTACAAAGGACTTTTGCCCTGGGCAGAATCCTGTGACTTGTCCGATCCTGGAGCTGTAATTCCTTCTCTGAGCTGGATTTCTCCGCACGGGTCCCTCCAGCCTTCTCCTCCCTCACACCTTGGCTTCTGAGAGCAGAACACTCAATAACCTGACTCATAGAGACGCTGTGCACTATAATATAGAAATGAACACGGAGTCAATGGGAAGCACACTCTGCCTTTCCAAGCACCTCACCCTGAGCCCTCTCAGAGACGACCTGGGCTCAATGGCGTCCCACACACTTGGGGTCACAGAGACTGTAGAACCGTCCCCCAGGTCTCGCTGTGTGCCCATCACGTGACCTTCACCCAGGTGTCGTCATCTATCCGTCAGAGGCCATCCCAGGTGACCTTGCTGAGCTGTCACAAAGAAAACCTACTCAGAGTGATGGGAAAGCATTTTTCAAACATAAAGTGCTCAAAAAGCTGTAAAGACATATTTCAAACCACAGCTACAAACTGAGCCCCTCATCATGTTGATGTAGTCATGTAGTCAGCAGTGTAGGAATTTGACGGTTTGGTTTTTTTTTTTTTTGATAACGATGCTCTTGCAATTAACTAAGGGGATAGTCACCAGGACTCTAGCTAGAATAACCCACAGAACCCTGTGATCGGAAAGCATCAGGTCCTGATCATAACAAAGCAAGTCCTGAGACCATCCCTTTTCTCCTCTCTCGACCACTCTTGGGGCTGTGGTGCCCGTGCCCTCAGCTTTCTGGGTATTTTCATTCTTGCGGGAGATGTAGATTCAAGGATGGAAAAGGGAACACCAACATGTTTGCTCCATTACTCATGGCGGTTCTTTCCTCTTTCTGGTATGATTTGGGTGTTCTGGCTCTCTACGCTTAAAAGGATGTGCCAGGTCTTTGAGGTTGCTCTACTTTCAAGCTTGAGAACTGTGGGTAATAAGTCCAGGGATTTGGGGCTAAGAGCTGCATTCATTGCCTGTGGGCTAGAACATCGCCTAGTCTGTTAAAGCAACAAGATGAAAGGGAGAGTTGTTCTGGTCGCCAACAGCACGCAGGCACCCTGGGCGTTGGCTTTGGCCTCCCGCTACTAAGACCCAGTGCCTTCTCCTCCCTTCCTCTCCCAGAGGTGCTTGTACCTAAACGTCAGCCCCTCTACCAACAAAACTCATCAGTCTTCTACTTGGGGACCAACGGTGCATCGCATTCTATACCCCAACATGTGTTTGGGGAGACTGGTCCCTGAGAAGGAGCCTTCATCACCTTGCTCCCAAATGATGGAAACTTCTCTCCATGGGACTGTCAGTTAAAGTCAAGTCAGGGAAAGCTTGGTCAGAGTTTGGAAACGCTGGTTCCATACAAGAGGATTCTCCATAAAGACCAGCGATAGATTTTTGTTCGATCTGATTGAGAAGTGCCTGCGTTCAGTGAGGCCACTGGATTCCTGATCACACCTGGTACAGAAAAGAGCACAGAGACATCCGTATTCTCCCCATATGACAAATGATGTAAATACAGACCCTTCTTTAAAACTCCAGCTAATTCAGGTGGCAGGATGAAGTGTGCCATGTCATAATTAATCCCTCATGTATTGCAAGCAATTTAATGTCAAAATAATCAACAGTCGCTTTTTCTACCCTTTTGTGAGTACATAATAAATACTGTCATTTAAGCCGCAGCAAACATTGGATTTCTTTCCTGGTCTTTGAATAACACTATTCGTGAAGTAAATACCAGACCTCCCCCTCCATCTCCCCCTCCCCAATCCCTACATCTATAAGCTCTTTAGGAAAATAAATCATGGATGTCAAAAGAAAAGGTGTGTGTTTAATTTTCAGTTGGTACCTCACATGGTGATTATTCTAGCTTAGAGTCCAAACACGGGAGGGGCCAACACAATGGAGGGGAGGGGGGGAAAGCAGGGGTCGGAGGGAGGACCCCTCACTATCCATCCTTTGTTTTTCCCTCATGGATTACCAGCAGTGACATGGTAGTTACTTCTCTTTTTTTTTTTTGGCAAGGCAAAACCACCACTAGTAAATGGCCAATGCATTCTTTTGATTAAACTCAGTTCACCTTTTCAACAAACAGGAGTCAGAGGAATGGCCAAGTGCTGCTCTCTCTTCCAGGGGCAGAAGGTGGAGATCCCTGAGTCTATACCATCTTCTCCTGTGCAAGAGGTCATGGGTCTCGGCGTCTGCATCCTCCACTCCCGGGGAACCAGGGTCCCTTTGGCTGTGGGTAGAAACTCTCCTGTTAAATTAATGGGGTGACCAGAAAGAGAGCCCCAGGAGCAAGTGAGGAACAGATCTTTAATCTCCGGTTGCTTTAGGTGAGAAGTGACGGAGCTCAAATCTCGACTCGGAGGGGACACTTCACAACACATGGGAAGACCAAAGCATCACTCATCGACTTTAACAGATCTTGTGTGAAAATGATTTTTAAGTATTAATATGGAAAACAGGGTCCCAAGAAGAGCTCCTTCTTAGTGATTGGTTCTTAATTATCATGGACCTGAGTTTCCCATGAAATCACATCATTTTGCCCTTTGATATCTATTCAGCCATTATTACAAAGTCCCTCCTCTTAGATACTGTTGCATGTTTTGCAGATGCAAGAAACTTATGACTTAAGCTTCACACTTACCACAGTCTTCTTTAGACGATTATTGGTTTTTATTAAACTCATACGGAGTATCCACTTTTCCAAAAGCTCTGGATAGAGGTTTCTGTGACACGGAGATAAATACAAGCCAACTCAAGCCTTCACACAACACACACGCACACACATTAACCAGTAATTACAATAAAATGTAGTGACCTTCTGGATCTTAGCTCCTGGGAGACAAGGGCTGTTCCTCTTTCTCCCTGGATTCTCAGTTCCTGCTACAAGACTGTGCATAGTATGGCTCTTCCATGGCTGTTGAGGTGATCAAGTTTCAAGTTCACTGTGACAGGCAGGGAGGATTCGGTCATCAGCCACCCACGTGATCCAGGGGAAGGGTGCTGCAGCTTCACAAAGAGCTGTACCATAGCTCCTGTCTCCTAGATCTTACCACAGCTCTAAGGGCATCAGCAAGCACTCGAGGGACCCCTGAAATCTTGGAGTGACAACATGTCAAGTTCTCAGCCATCATTAGTCTTCTTTTGCATGACCGTATTAGATTAGACAGCCAATGACCCAAAGAGATCCCAGGTCAGGGAGCACACAGGCAGAGTGAGTAGGGACAGAATGCATTGCCCTGGTGAGGGGGGTGTCCCAGAAGAGCAAGGGGGACCCAGGGACCCTGGGACACTGGGCACTTCATGGAGATGCTGACCATGAAGTGGGTTTGCCCACCAGCAGTAGGGCCGTAGAGACCCACCTTGCCTGCCCACCCCGTTCCTGCGGACCGACCCCATTGGCAGTGCCTTTATTACGGGAAAACCCACCTCTGTCCAACAATTCTTGAGCTCCCTATAAAGTGGCTTCAGTTGTTCAGGGCGGGGGTGGGAACGGTGGGAACACCGCCCGAGAAGGTTTGCAGAAGCAGCATTGAAAATCGCCAAATCAATCTCCCTTGCAGAATTTTCAAATAAACTTACCTTTGAAAACTGCCTCTGGAACCCTTAGCTCTAACAGTGGAGTTTCCCCGGTTTATGGGCTGGTGGTAAGATCCTAAAGCCAGAAGCTCCTCAAGGAGGGACTGACACACCGTTTACAGAAGTGCTGCCATGAAAATAATACGTGGCAATGAAGCCACTATAAATCCACACACGCTCCCGCACACAATACATCGGCCCTTTTTTACACTGTTTTCTCTTTAAGAGGACATATAACAGCACAGACACAGCCCTCTCTGCCTCCCTTCCCACTATTCCTAGCAAACCTCTCCAGACAGAAGCTATCCCACAACAAGGCAGAGTGTCCCTGGATGTTGCGTTCTGACACCACTGGGCTGTTTGCAAGATAACGGTGGACACAAGGCAACTTCACCAGTGTCTTTGCTGAACAATGTAATATGACAGCATCCATGAAATCGATTAGCATAAGTCAACATAATACCCACTTTGCAGCATTAGTATTGAAAACTTTCATCTTGAAATAGTAAGAGGAAAAAGACAACCTAGGATGAAGTGTAATGATTTTGCTGGAATATTACCAGGTGACTCTATAAGATTCATATGTCAATGGAGCCACACACTAACAGACATACATCAACATAATCATCTCAAGCAGCTTTGTTTCCATTCCGCAAGCTCCGTGAGAATATAGGCATGGCTTCCCAAGTGCAGCTAACAAACATGGGGCTAAAATTATCTAACAATTCGAAAACGTTTGATGATGGGGTGATACATAAAAGTTTCCTGATATACCATAGGCCATTCTAAGAATCGCACATATAATCCCTGAAGTTCAAGCTCCAGATAATTGTGCCTCACAGGGCCAACTCCTAAAATAAGCGAGAGAACAGGACTGCACACCGAATGACATTCCCAATAGTTGATAGATGACTTCTGCCTTTCAGGGTGATGAAACAAAGGTCATATGCTCTTCCAACTATAGTAAACATGTTCCCTTTCCTTTCCCTCTCTTTCCTCAAAGCTTGCTTTAAAAAAAAAAAAAAAAATCCATCTAATTCTCTCCTTTGAAATGAATGTCTTCATTTTAGCCAGTTGAGAAAATTGAAGGACTTGAGAATGTACCAGTTTTCTTTACTATGCCAAAAGATGAGATTGAATTGTGGAACAGCATTACTGGTCCATTCCTGAAATTTTTTAAAATTTAATTTAGCTTTTTATCGAAGTATAGTTGATTTACAACGTTGTCCCTATCTCTGCTGTACAGCAAAGTGAGCATTCCTGAGATTTTTGAATACCCAGCAACCTTGCGAGGACACCCTTTACTCTTCATTGCATCAATAGGATGCCAGGATTTGACTGTGGAAAGTCAGCCTTGTTGGAAGGTGGTGCTGGCATGGCTCCTGGGGTTGAAAAAGGAGAGTCACATGTTCACAAACAGGTTCCCTTGCTGGTCCACGCTTACCAGGAACACACAAGCGATCAAGGCGGGGGTCCACCCTCAGAGCAGTGGTGCTGACACGCTCCCCCTCGGGTTTCCTCAACCCTACCCCTCCTCTCCCTTCCCACCACGTCAAGGACTGAAAAGGGAAAGACAAAGACGGTACTTTTCCTTTGCAACGCTCTGAAATGATGAAGTGATGGCTGTATATTGAGTCTTACTGCATCCTGGGCAAAGTATTACGCACTTTTAGATATAATTTTGAAGGCTTAGAATCACCCTGTGATATAGGGGTAACTCCCTTTAATAGATGAGAAAAAGTGTATTTTAGAGAATGTAAGGAGCCGCCCCCTATTCCCACAACACTTGCATGATAGCCAGTAACCCATAAATTATCAATCCTGTCATTGCAACTTTTGAAAATCCTAAAATTGGGCATAATGAGCTTTTTGGGTGATTGAAATTATTACCCTAATAACTTATAATTAGTTATTATATTACAAGTTGTCTGAATTAACAGGTTATAAAAACCTATAGGTTATAAAAACCTGCTCCCTTTTCCCACAACAATGCCTGCATTTGGACTCAGGTAGGGGAACATTGTACATAATCAGGCGCTGCATAGCACCCCCTTTTCCCTCCAGGGGACCCTCGTGGCTGTTTATCAACAGTAGGAATTAGGCTAAGAGGTGTAATCCAGTTAATAAGTAATTACTGAATGCCAGCTATGTGCTCAACCCTGAAAAAGCAATACGAAGACAAACCTAGTTCAACTTTTTCCCTCTGATCCTACAACCTTCGCTTCCTAAAAGGGTCGCTCGGCTACCAGCAGGAAAGAAAAAGTTTCAGGCCCGATTACTTTTTCTCCACTCTGCAAGAAATTATCATCCAATTATTTTGGTACCCTATTGAGGAAATTTAGCAAAGAGAAAGAAAAATATAGAAATGGTTTACATTTTTAATTAGATAGCCTTTTTAAAATTTTATTTAGACTTTGGTCTGAACTAGCTCAGAGAACAAAAATTTGGCAAGTGGAAAGACAAACGGCCATCGCAGCTCCCACTAGCGTCTGCATCCGAGGGGAGGTATGGAACTTCTGGGAACACACAGACATTTTATTTAATGTAAGCAGGTGCTCACAGCTTTGAATTCCTAATCTTGCAACTCAGTTCATCCTTTCTTTCAAGTCATCCATCAGTAGGAATCTTGGTTGGTCTTGCAATTCAGTAGATATCTTCTCTCTTTCCTTAAATAAGATTTAAATTGCCGAATGTAACCTTTTCAATAACAAAGCGTCTACATTCCCACCAGTGAATTGCTCATCTTCTTGGCTAGGTCTCAGTCAAATCACCTTTATGAATCATACAAATTGCTACTTGACACAGACACAGAAACTGGGATTTATTGTCAAGAGAGTTGAAATAATCCAGCGGATGGTAGAGGCTCTGATTTGATGCTGAGGTGTAGCTGTACAGACATGATGTTCTTACCAATTATGGGTACAATCAGATCAGTTATAATCCAAGAGCCAGAGATAAAAGTAATTATTATAAGTTATTAGGGTACTAATTTCAATCACCCAAAAACTTCATTATGCCCAGTTTTAGGATTTTCAGAGGTTGCAATGACAGGATTGAAAATTTATGGGTTACTGGCTATCATGCAAGGATAATGAAAACAAATGCCTTGATTTGTGAATATGTATGCCAGCTTTATGCATATAAATAGACTTTAAAAATCCTATTGTGTTTTATGGCTCCACGTAAATAACAAAACAACCTCATGGCTTGGAAATCGGACTTGTGCGTCTTAAATGCTCCAGTCAGACGACTTGGTTTCTCTATTAAACTCACCCATTAATGCCAATCTATGAGCCAATCTGATTGGGAAGAGACGGGAAGAGAGATCGGTGCTTCCCAAACATTACTGTGCTCATGAATCACCCAGGAATCCTATTAAAATACACGTTCTGATTCTGTAGGGCTGAAGTGGGACTGCCAATCTCCGTTGTTAACAGGCTCCCAGGTGATGTTGATGCTGTAGTTCATGGACCACATTTTGAGTCACAGAACATTGGACTTCTCGATGCTCCCGAAGGTCTTATCCCCAACTAAATCCTTGATGGAATGACTCAAATACAAGACAAGAAAGAGCTACTATAGCTGCATAAAGAATATGATATCCAAAGAGATCTGCAGAGTATATTCAAGGAAGCATGGTTTCAAGAAAGCAAGATAAGCACCTTCTGTAATCACACGGTTTTGCGATGTTTGTTTAATTCCGGGGACCACAATTCCATGAGGTTTCTTATTCACCCCTTCACCTTCCAGAGAGTTGGCATTTTAGATCTGCATGAAAAGACTCGTAATCAAAGCTATTTTTACGCACCGAGCAAAAATGCTTCCGCTTCTCCCCCTCCTCTTCTTTCTCTTCCTCCTCCTTCTTCTTATGCCTTTTTCAGGGAGGAAGTAGGTTTTAACTGAAAACTCCTGACAGTACGTTTTCGAGAGGTGTCAGCATGTAAATTGCTCTATATAATTGGCAGCGTACTGCGCTGTCCTGAGCACGTAAGCCGAGCAGCAACCCACAGCCCTGGGTGTAGATGCAAACGGAGTCCCCCTCAGGCACCGTGACCTTCTCTTAAAGAACGGACATCAGCATCACTTCACGAAGCTCCCAACAGAGACATCTGAAATCTACACATCGGTCAGACTGTAAATCCATTGACTAGAAAGCCACTTGTGAGAGTAAACACCTGGGACGTTTATGAAATGTTATACAACATCTTCTCATTTCATCTTAACTCTTTCTTCCACATTTTTGTTTCAAAATGACTTGCATTGAATTTTCATAGAGAATTATAAGTGTTAACCTTTTTTTTTTTTCTATTCCCCTGACTATAAAGCAACTTAACATCAAGGCCAAGTTTTTAGGAATCGGTTATCCAAGAGCAGACGAATCATTTGGTTAAAAATGTGCTCACTGATCTTATCAATTCAAAACTTCAGACCAACATTTTATGAAATTCTGTAGCTGCAAACACTCAACTCTGACATTTCATACCTCCTTTTCTGAATGACTACAACCCTACTTGGAAAACCGTCTCCAAAGGAACAGACTGCACACAACAAGGGCAGATTTACATCTGATTTTAAAGTAGCAAACAACTTTGTAAATCTCAAACTTCCAAAGCCACTAAATGAATCAACGTTAGTTCAATTTTGGCAGTATCCACATTTTACTCACAAAACACACACGCACAAATTAAGTTAAAATAGGATATAACATAATATCGAACTTATGCAAATGAGTATTGATATAAAATTTGGTTAGTGTTTGAAAGACCTGGAAAGGTAAATAATGTCACACTCTTCCTTCTTAATCTTAGTTTAACAAAAAAATATTTTTGTTTGTAATCCTAAATTTTCCCCAACTCACTGGTAAAGTTTCATTATTTCTTTAACATCCACAAATGTATTTATTTCATAAAGCTTTTTTTTTCTAAAAGGCTTCTCTTTTCATTTTAAAATGCATGAATGCCAGGAAGTTCCAATTTTATCTCAGTATTGACTTTTATGTTGATGAATATGCTTTTCTCCTTTATTTGTATAGAAGTCACATGATACAGTTTTCCTTTCTTTTTGATTAAAATGTTATATTTGATTTTCCAGGAATAAAGTAGCTCACACAGACCAAAGTAAGATAAAACTCTGAATCTGAAAAATAGCCAGATGGACCAACCAAGCAATATAGAAAAAACTCTAAATCAGCAGTAGCCATAAATCAGTCATGCCATTCAAATTCACATTTGTAATGTAATTTATTTTTGAGAGAATTTACAACTATTCAAGCTTCACTATTTATTAGGTAAGGGAGGGATCTGAGTGAAGCATTTATGTCTTATTAATTCTTTTTATAACCTATTAATTCAGACAACTTGTAACATATAAACAATCTCAGCTGCATTATCTAAACTTGGCAAATCACTCTGTGCATTTGGACACTGAGCTGGGTGGACTGACGGCTTTTACAATCCCTTTCAGCCCTGAGACGCTCTGATTCGTTAAGAAGATGCTCCAAGTGGGTACAGAAGGGCTTGCTGGCAGACTGAAAGGGTCACATGCAGTATCTGAAATGGCCCTCATACCAAGAGAAAACTTTACACTCAGAGAAACCAGAAAACTGCACAATTTTTATGATATACTTTTATTGCATTTGTATTATAAAACACAACCTACAGTCACCTTTTTTTTTTTAACATCTTTATTGGAGTATAATTGCTTTACAATGGTGTGTTAGTTTCTGCTTTATAACAAAGTGAATCAGTTATACATATACATATATCCCCATATCCCCTCCCTCTTGCATCTCCCTCCCACCCTCCCTATCCCACCCCTCTAGGTGGTCACAGAGCACCGAGCTGATCTCCCTGTGCTATGCGGCCGCTTCCCACTAGCTATCTATTTTACATTTGGTAGTGTATATATGTCCATGCCACTCTCTCAGTTCGTCCCAGCTTACCCTTCCCCACCCTGTATCCTCAAGTCCATTCTCTAGTAGGTCTGCATCTTTATTCCCGTCTTGCCCCTAGGTTCTTCATGACCTTTTTTTTTTTTTTTTAGATTCCATATATATGTGTTAGCATATGGTATTTGTTTTTCTCTTTTGGACTTACTTCACTCTGTATGACAGTCTCTAGGTCCATCCAACTAACTACAAATAACTCAATTTCGTTTCTTTTTATGGCTGAGTAATATTCCATTGTATATATGTGCCACATCTTCTTTATCCATTCATCTGTTGATGGACACTTAGGTTGCTTCCATGTCCTGGCTATTGTAAATAGAGCTGCAATGAACATTGTGCTACATGACTCTCTTTGAATTATGGTTTTCTCAGGGTATATGCCCAGTAGTGGGATTGCTGGGTCGTATGGTAGTTCTATTTTTAGTTTTTTAAGGAACCTCCATACTGTTCTCCATAGTGGCTGTATCAGTTTACATTCCCACCAACACTGCAGGAGGGTTCCCTTTTCTCCACATCCTCTACTTTATTTCTTATTTAAAATTACATGAGTTCATTTTTCTAAATCTGATCCTCCAAAGCAATCTTATTATCCTTTATCCAAGAGCTGCCTGGTCGAGATCATTGTACATTAAAATATACTCTCAAATATGTTAATGACGTTTCTTCCTTGAAGGTGGAGAGTCATCAGCTTGGGAGGGAAACATTCCTGGCTGCTGGGATGTGGCCCAGGTGGTTTTTGGGAATAGCTTCTATCTTTAACCAGGTTGTATTCTATATTTACTATATATAAAGTTTTCATAGCAGAATAGAACGCATAGAACATGATGATGGTGTATGACCTTTTTTTTTTTTCTTTTTTTTTTGGTTTCTAACAAACTAAATCTACACTGTGCTGTTTTGTTCTATCAGTGATATGAAAAAAGAAATGTTTGGTTTTTAATTATATACATGTGATATTCAGCAGGTACTGAAGTGATATTTTAAGCTCCCTCAGCTTTGTTTCAAGGTTTGAGTGTATTAATTCCTATGCAAATCGTTCTGTGGCAGAGTTCACTGTCACACTGATGCTGGAGAAAGGAACTTCCATAAATTTGTTCAAAGAAAGGGGAAATTCTGGGAGGATATATGAAGATTAGGGGAGCGCATCAAGACAAGGCCTTCTTCTAGTGACCCAAATCTTTTAATGTTAAATTATGTGGAACGGACTCATTGTGGAAGGTAGGTGTGACTAATGTCAGATAAGAAATGCACAGCATGGACCAGATTCTTCATTAGATTCACAGACGACAGCTCATGGGGATCCACCACGCAGGGGGACAAAACTATCCAGTGGCTGCCCCACCCGGGACCCACCAAGAAGAGCTCCCTTGTTTTCATTCCTAGCACACCTTTTGGGAAGCAGTACAGGTAAGTTGAGGAAGAGACATAGACCTACATAATCAGAGAAATGAGTACTTGGCGGGTCTCCAAGTGCCATGAGGCTTATAGAGCTGCTCATTCATCTCCTATTGATCTTAATCCAAACTCAGTCTCAGTCATAGAACCAATGATTGATTAAACACGTTGTTTGAGCCTTGGGATGACAGTCAGGATTCAAGTTTTAGCAAAGACTCTGAAAGTGTTAAGAAAGACAAATTTAAATGGTGGGAGGTAGGATGGGAAGTGGGAGGTGGAAGGTGGAGAAGGAAAGAAGAGCAAGACGGGGGCGGAAGAACAGCCCATTTGTACCATCTTTCTGCTCCCGGAAGCCTTTTCTGCCACACTCCGTCCTGCAGTCATGGTTGAAGAGAACTGCGGTCAATTAAAAAAAGCTGTTGGCATTTGGTAACATTTCCTTAAACCAGAAAGTCATTTTCCCATGTGCTTTTCTAGTTTCCCCTTTTCCTGCCTCAGTGTCTGCTGCTTGCAGGGTCAGTACCCAGAAAGGTAAGCATGAGAGTGCATGCCAAAGGGCAATTGGCTGAACAAAGATTCCTGCATTTGTACAAGACAAAACAAGCTTTTTGTGACCACCTGGGGACCTCCTGAACTCACGTGGCCAGACCTACAAGGGTGACCAGGAGGTCACCTTCAGGTCATGTTATGTAAGGAAACAATGGTTCTAAGAGAAGGCGAGAAAGGTCACAATTCCTCAAGTGCCACCAATTGATCTTAAGGACTCAGGTCCAGAAAGAGAAAGTTAAGAGTTTTAGAGAATATCAATGTTTACCATTCATAGGCCATAATCGTTCCCTAAAAGGGTAGAATTTTGTCGAGAAGATGGCTAGGTGCCAATCCAGTAAGGGTCCATTTACTTTCATAAATTTCTCCTTAGAAAGACCCTGAGAAAAAAACAAATTATAAAAGTCTAATAAATAAATCAAATACAATATCAATGTAATAGAACAGTACCCACTGAACATGTGGCACAGAAATGTCTCTTTACATGTTTGCTAGTGTATTAGCCTTCTAAGCATTTATAATTAAAAAATAATTATTATACTTTAATATAAAATAGGAAAAGAAAATTTCAAATTTTTGTGTTTATAAAAATAATAAAATGGAAATATACAACCCTTAAGCATTAACTTTAATTTCCAAATTAAATTATTACATAAAACCACTTAATAAAATCTTCTATTGATTGTCCGTAACTCTCTAGAATCACTCAGAGTTTGCTAATTGGTTGTCCAGTAATCAGTCTGTGTATTCCCTTCTAAGGGAACATGTAGCTAAAGTCCAAAGCTACTATATGTTTTATTGCTCAGATAACAAATTTGAAGCATGACATGGGCATAATGTAGCAATATTATAAATAACATGATAATATTTGGTGTTCAAGTGGGTTCTCCTTTTTTACTCAGCAGAAGCTGGAGACTTTGGGTTTTGTTTCACTCAAAATTGACAGGTTTGCAATTTGGGAAAGTATAAATTATTACCAGTTCTATCCTCCTCCGGGTACAAAGAAGGCATTATTAACATCTGGGTGAACAGTCTATGGCAAAGAGTGAGGAGCAGGGTGAAGACTCACCCAGAATTCTGAGTTGCAGGGTCATGGTCGATGCTTGTTTTAATGCTTCCCGGGATTTGCAACATACTTGAAACACATGCAAATATCCAAGGTCAGAAATTTTTATTTATTTTCTAAATAATTCAGGATGTTCCAAATCTTATTAGAATTTCTCATTATCATGCAGACATTATTACTATTGTTTGGTCTCAAAGGAATTGAAATAGGTCACTTAGTGCAAACAAACCTGTGGAAGGATATTTTGCCACATCTACTCTGGTACCTTCTAAAACAGTCAGCATGTGAAACTCAAAAACCTGGATAAACTAGGGAACTCTGGCTAATGAACCTTTGGTTTGAACATCGGGGCAGCAGGGAGTGTTTAGGGGTAGAGAAGGTTCTTGAGTGTTCTCATTCAGGAGCCTTTTTTTTCTAATGATTTTTCCTCTGAACCTGAGAGAGTGCATCCTTTTTGACCTTTAGAGCACAGCCCTTAGACAATCTGTTTCTCAGGCTTGCCTGCCTGAATTAAGCAAAGGAGACCTGAGAAGAGTTAACTGTGCATTTTGGGGGGAATTTCTCCCACTGTCAGTTATCAACAACCTCTTGCTTTGTCTTGATGACACCTGCATATTCACACTGTACTAGCACATTCTCATGAATCTGGGAAAAAAAAAAAAAAAAGTCAGTTTGCCAGGGATAAATAGATAACTCTTTACTGTGACCCTGGGAGTTGATGTGCCTGCCTCTCTCTGTGTGCCCAGGTACATGAAAAATGTACCTACTCCTGGTGGAACTACGACAGTCAAACAATGCCATCCTGAACTTTCTCACCATGATTTGCTACCTGTCCCACAAAAACCTAGAAACCTGGGCTCTGGCCAGAAGTAAATGAGCAGAACAAATGAAAGAAAGAAGTAATGTCTTCGTAGGGTTTAGAGTCTGTGGTCTAAGTAGAAGCAGGAAATACCACAAATTTCCAACAGAGGGGTGTTTCCAGGAGACTTTTCAGACTCATTTTGCATAACCATGTTTGCTTATCCAAGAGGTTTAGACAGTTTGAATTAAGCATCTGAACTTCTGGGTGCTCATTTGAACCAAAGCCAAACACTGAACTTTTCCGGTTTCCCTGTCATTAATCAAAATTTCAAAGATCAATGGCATGTAATGAATCAAGCATAATAGCCTCCATCAATTGGGATAGCAAGGCACAGCACCAGGGGTATCACAAGAACACGGTGTTGGGTAGAAGTCTGGGTGCCTCTGAACACCAAGTGAATCAATGCTGTGATCTGGCACCCAGAAAGCTGACACAGCCTGAGGCATTCTGCCCTGGAGCAGGAAGGAGAGGCGTGTTGCTTGTACCACATCCGGAGCGCACCAAGCACATCCCTGGAGCCACATGGGGGAGGCTATATGCAAGGCCTAACATCTCAGGTGCTGCCTTGACATCTTTGCATCTCATAGGGCCCCACAACTCAACCAGGAGCCCCCCTGCTCTTACCAGAGATGAACCACCTCCCACAGCAGGAAAGGCCTTCCACCAGCCGGTCCCCCTATCAGATGAACCAGCTGTGCCCCTCCTGCTCCTCAGCTAACAGGCTTCCCTTCCCTGCCAGCCCACAGAATTATTCAAACAAGCCGATCACATCCTCCCACAGGGGCCAGGGCCACCTCTCCCTTTTGTTACTACAGATCTGCTTCTTACTGCCCCCGCTGGTTCCCTTTGCTCCCTAGTGCACCACCCTTGTAGGCCTGCATGACATGCAATGTCCTCTTCTGGGGCTGCATGTATGTTTAATGAACAAACGTCTGCTTTATTTCATCTGTTCTGTCTCGGGTGTTATGTATTTGGCCATCTTTCTATTTAAGGTGGCAGATCCCTTCCTCCTTAATGGGGTAAATAGGAATTAAGCAAACAGGGGCAAAGGTGTCAGTAGGGTACAACTGTGCAAAATTGAGGACATTTGTAGGAGGATTTCAGAAATAAGAGCTAGAGAAAATTGTTGACCAAGGAATATTTAAAATATGACTCAAATCTATCCTTGTGTGATGGATGTGCGTATATGTGGGTGTGTTGTGCACACACAAGGGAAACTGTGCATTATCAAGGAAGAGAATCTGAGCCTGGCACACAACAGCTGCATCCCTGCTTTCCACAAAGTGTGTTCCTGGAACACTAGATCTGTAGGATGTCAGGGGTGTGGTGAAAAAAATGTGGTCCCTGGTCAAACAGGTTTGAGAAGTGCTGACTTGAACAAACTTAGACAAGTTTATTATTAATGTGCATTTTAAACCATCAAATTTATTTGCAGGACTAATGTTCCAAAACAATACTCTGGTAAATGCTAGTCTCTATAATGACCCTTGTGCTTAAAATAATAATTAACAAAGGAACTAATAGAACATAGTCTTGACCCTGTCCCCATTTTTCCACATAAATAATTATTTATTTGGCATAAATAAATAAGGGAGTAAAAAAATTAAGCCACTGTAAATTTCACTACATTTACTGCTTCTCTCCCCACTAGAACTATCCCTCACTATTTAGATACACAAAATCTCCAAATAATGAAAACTTCTTCCTCTCTCTTGGACCATTTTTCCCAGTGATAACTGTATGAACCCCTTTGGACCCAAGTCAAAAAGAATTGAGCAAGAACTAAGAGCAGTGTCTAATGAAAACATAATTCATTTTGACCTGTAGGCAGACACAGAGTGCATGTTAATAAATATTTTAATATCTGGTTTGGAAATTCCAGTCTGTTTTTATTTGGAATATATGATTCATCATATTGTTTTTGTTTAAAATGAGATTATAGAATGCTCATTTCAAAATTTCATAATTCTAAAATTTTCCAAGATAGTATTCTGGAAGATTTCTCTACCAAAATAATATTGAAGTCATAGTTTGATTAGATAGATGATAGATAGATAGATAGATAGATAGATAGATAGATAGATAGATAAATGATAGATATAGACAATAGAGAGAGAGAGAATGATAAGCAACATGGTAGACAATGAGTCATTTAAAGTCCGGAAAGTAAATTTGATATGCTAGATGACAGTGAGATCCACTCAATGTCAAGATAAAGACCATTTATTCTAAAGAGATCTAAGGACCGTTTTGTTAAAGAATTTGTCAATTTAATTTTAGATAAATATGTATTTTTTAATGATTAAATGCCAAATTGACTTTTTTTTAAACCAGTTTATATCCTTACTACATTGATTAATAGGGAAAATAATGCATACACCAGCATTATACAATTCATACCAGCATTTTTACAGCTAAAATAATTCAGTCACTCAGAAATTACTAAGCAAATGCTATTAAACATTTAGCATTATGCTAAATATTAGGGACAAAGACACGATTCAGATGTGATCCTTGTCCTCAAAGAATTTATAGCCTATCTATACATTATAGAAAGGGATCCATTTGGTTTCAGGTACGTCGAACTTGATGTTGATTCAAAAAAAACTTCCTTAGAAAATTTAAGAAATATAATGTTGAATTTATCTTAACAAATTATAAAAGTGTTTCATTTTAACCAATGGTTTATACAAAAGCATTTCAAATACATTTTTACCTGGCCAAGAAAGCAAGGTACCACGTGCAAAAGGTGACATCACTAAATTCTTATGCTTATTGAGACTATCTTCTGGGTCATTATGACAATAATGAAGTAACCAGCAATTAAAACCTCCTTACCTATAGCCCAGGTTGAGATTTCAGAAAGAGCATATTACTAGGAATAGCAAACTAGGAATTGTGACACATTTCCTGGAGACTCGTCAAACTCTTATGCAAAAATGATTTGTCACAAAACCAACAACAACGACAGCAACAGAAAGGCTGGGGGAGCAAAAGAAGTTACAGCCCATATAACACTGAAGGAAAATCTTCAGAAAAGGGGGACCCTCTTTTGCCCAGCTAACTCCAACACAGAAGTAGAAGTGAGAACACAGAACAGGTGGTGTGGACGTACGTAGGGCTGAAATGTCATTCTTGTCATTAACTGAAAGCATCTCGTGGATTTGTTCACGTATTTGTCTTTCTTGCCCCACAAGGGTGTAAACTCCATGAAGACTCCAAGTGTGAAACCATCAACAGGGTAGTGATGGAAACCAATAGTGACATAAAATAAAAACTGAAATAAAGATCGAGGAGGATCGATAATTTAGACTATACCAAAATGATGGATCAGTCAGCCTCCCCCACAGGTCTATTGCTGTGCAAGATGATGCTGCCGGCAGGGGTTCCTGGTCCCTGGGCATGAAGGGACACCTGCCATGTTTGTTCCTGCCTGGATGTGGACCTTGGAGAGTGGGATGTGCAGGTCAGCATCCTAACCTTGGAAGAGCGGGGCTGGCAGCCCTGGGTCCTCCCTGTGTGCAGCCAGCACCTCTCAGCTCTCTGCCCTTGCAATGGGCTCTCCCCTACCTCACTCTCAGTTAAGGGCTAGGATCCCACATTCCTCCAGATCTCCATCCGAGGAAATTTTGGCATCCCTAGGACCGCAGTCCCTGAATGTCTGTCCTTCTGCAGCACAGCCATGCCATGATGCTCTGGACTCAAGAAGTCCTGGGTTGGCATCTGGACCCAACCCACTTAAACAGCAGCGGGACCTGGTCAAGCTGTCACTTCCTTTGCTTCCGTTTATTTATCAGTAAAATGAGGGTCAGGATGTTTCTTTTTAAAAGGTTGTTAGAATTACACAACATGCAGCACAAAAAGGAACATCTGGCTGGCATGGTACCCTTTTTCAAGTTAATATTCATTATTGTTCTAGTTGTTGTGTATTGTCATTTTAACCAGATTCTACATTTCAACTACATGTAAACCAAATATTCCTTATAAATGATAAAATTCGGCCTCTTTGCCTATTCTGTACCTATCCCATCTCAGGACAGGACGAGTTTGGAATCCCAAGGCTAGAACTATCAATGTCAGTGGGCCCTTTAGACAGTCTTATTAACTACTTAGAGGTTATTATTGGTTGTAGAAGCTGAATCCTGGGAATGTTCACCAAGATGTCTGTACTATTGCTGTTCGTAACGAGAGGAACAGAAGTCAGGGCGGGTTTTGTGAATGTCAACAACCCCTACTTAAACTCTGTCACCGGGCCCTTATGAATGTAGATTCACTTCTGATAATTTAGTCCACTGTTAAATAGCTAATAAGACTTTAACGTCCTCAGACAAAAAGAAAAAAACTCACGAAAATGTGAGTTCATTCAAATGGCTAAAACATATTGTCATTAATTTTGATGGGAATGATTTCCAGTGGGCTGAATCCAGGGAAATGGTTGATTAAGTAGGAGAGATAACAGAAGAAAGAATATGTCTAAGTTGATGTATTGTGGAAAAGGATGTGGAGGGGAGATGTAGGAAGAAAGAATAGGTTTATGGCTACAAAATCTGAGTTTTCGTCTTAATTCTTTGTTCAAATTCTCTCTGCCCAGGGTTGGGGAGAAAATGGACTCAACTTCCAGTTTCGTTGGAACTCTGAGGGGAGACTGATGTAATAATAATAGCTAGCATTTACTGGGTGCTCTTCACTATTCTAAGTACTTTACATACAAAATCACATTTTTTCAACTATCATATATTGGCTTTAATTCCTTTTAATAGAGTTTTTTTTAGAGCAGTTTTAGGTTCACAACAGAATTGAGAGGAAGGAACAGAGATGTCTATAGACCCCCCCATCCCCACACATGCACAGCCTGCCCCCATTATCAACACCGCCCACCACAGTGGAACACTCATTGCCGTCAATGAACCTACACTGACCCATCAAAATCACCCAAAGTTCATAGTTCACGTTGGGATTCACTCTTGGTGTTGCACCTTCTATGGGTTTGGACAAAGGTAAAATGGCACGTATCCATCATTGCAGCATCATACAGGAAGCTTCACTGCCCTGAAAATCCTCTGGGCTCCATCCATTCACCTCTCACTGCCTGCTGACCCCTGGCACCACTGATCTTTTTACTTTCTCTGTAGCTTTGTCTTTTCCAGAATGTCGTGTATCGAAATTATATAATATGTAGCCTCTTCAAGTTGGATCTTTTCATCTTCGTACTACGTATTTAAGGTTCCTTCATGTCTTTTCATGGCTTCCTAGCTCATTTCTTTTTAATGTTGAATAATATTCCATTGTCTGGATGGACCACAGTATATTTATTCATTCACCTACTGAAGGACATCTTGGTTGCTTCCAAGTTTTGGCAATTAGGAATGAAACTGCTATAAATATCTCTGTGAAGGTTTTTGTGTGGGCATAAGTTTTCAACTCCTTTAAGTAAATACCAACGAGCATGATTGCTGGGTCGTATGGCAAGAGTCTGTTTAGTTTTGTAAGAAACTGCTGAACTGTGTTATAAGGTGGCTGTAACATTCTGTATTCTTTCCAGCAAGGAATGAGAGTTCCAGGTGTCTACATCCTTCCCAGCATTTGGTGGTGTTAGTATCTTGGATTTTGGCCATTTTAGGAGATATGTAGTGGCATCTTATTGTTGTTTTAATTTGCAATTCCCTAATGACATATGATGCAGAACATCTTTTCATATGCTTGTTGGCCATCTGTATATCTTTGGTGAGGTGACGGTTTAGATCTTTTGCCCATTTTTAATTGAGGTGTTCATCTTCATTTTGTAGAGTTTTAAGAGTTCTTGGTATATTTTGAATAACAGTAACTTAGATTATCATTTACAAACTTTTTCTCCAAGTTTTTAATTTCAGTGAACCCCAGTTTATCAATTCTTTCTTTCACAGATTATGCCTTTGGTACTGTATCTAAAAAAATCATTACCACACCCAAGCTCATCTAGGTTTTCTCCTGTGTTATCTTTTAGGGGTTTGATAGCTTTTCATTGTACATTTAAGTCTATGATCAATTTTGAGTTAATTTTTCTGAAGGATGCAAGCTTTGGGTCTAGATTTATTGTTTTGCATGTTGATATCCAATTGTTCTAGCACCATGTGTTGAAACAACTATCCTGTGTTCATTGTGTTATCTTTGTTGCTTTGTCAAATATCAGTGGACTATATTTATATGGGTATATTTCTGGGCTCGCTATTCTATTCCATTGATCTATTGTCTATTCTTTCACCAGTACCACACTGTCTTGATTACTGTAGCCTTATAGTAAATATTAAAGTCAGGTAGCATCAGTCTTCCAACTTTGTTCTTCTCCTTCAATACTGAGTTGGTTATTCTGTGTCTTTTGCCTCTCTATACAAACTTTAGAATCAGTTTGTCAATATCCACAAAATAACTTGCTGGGATTTTGATTGTGATTGCATTGAATCTATAGATCAATTTGGGAAGAACTGACAACTTGACAATATTGAATTTTCCTATCCATGAACATAGAATATTTCTCCATTTATTTTGTTCTTTTTTACTTTTTTCACCAGAGTTTTGTAGTTTTCCTCATGTAGATCTTGTACATATTGGATTAGATTGGCACCTAAATGTCATTTTGGGGGTTGCTAATGTAAATGACATTGTGTTTTAAATTTCAAATTTCACTTGTTCATTGCTGGAAATAGGAAAGCAACTGACTTTTGTATATTAACATTGTACTATGTAACCACGCTATAATCATTTATTAGTTCATGGAGTTTTCTTGTTGATTCCTTCAAATTTACTATGTAGATGATCATGTCATCTATAAACAAAGATAGTTTTATTTCTCACATATATATATTGCTTTAGCTAGGACTTCCAGTACAATGTTGAGCCTTACCGCTGGTCTTAGCAGGAAAGCTTCTAGTTAATTATTAAATATGAAGTTAGCTGCAAGTTTTTTGTGGATGTTCTTTACCAAGTTAAGGAAGTTCCCTTGTATTTCTAGTTTGCAGAGTTTTTTTTTATCATGAATGAGTGTTAGACTTTGTCAAATTCTTTTCTGTACCTATTGATATGATCATGCAATTTTTCTTCTTTAGCCTATTGATGAGATTGATTACATTAATTGATCTTTAAATGTTGAATAATTAAATCCTAAAATAATCCCACTTGGTCATTGTGTATAAATCTTTTTATACATTGTTGCATCCAATTTGCTAACAACTTTTACGGGGTGTTTGCATCTATGTTCATGAGAGATACTGGTCTGTTGTTTTCTTGTAATGTCTTTGTCTGGTTTTGGTATTAGGGTAATGTTGGCCTCAATTGGCCTTATCAAATGAGTTAGGAAATATTTCCTCTGCTTGCATCTTCTGAAAGAGACTGCAGAGAATTGGTAGAAATTATCAGTGAACCCATCTAGGCTTGGCAATTTTTCTTTTGGAAGGTTATTAATTATTGAATTAATGTCTTTAATAGATATAGGCCTATTCAGATAGTCTATTTCTCCTTCTGTGAGTTTTGGCAGAATTTGTCTCTCAAGGAATTGGTCCGTTTCATCTAGGTTATCAACTTGTAAGCTAGAGTTGTTCTTAGTATTCTTTGTCTTTTTAATGCCTATGGGATATGAAGTGATGTATCTTCTTTCATTTCTGTTATTAGTAATTTTTGTCCTCTCTCTTTTTTTCTTAGTAAGCCTAGCTAAATGTTTATCAATTTCATTGATCTTTTCAAAAAACCAGGTTTGAGGGTTTCATTAAAATTTCCTCTATTGATTTCCTCTGTTCAATTTCATTGTATCCAGACCATACTAAAAAACAAAAACAAAAACAAACAAACTAAAAACCCTTACAACATAATAATAGCAATAATAATCCAACTTTAAAATGAGCAAAGGATTTGAACAAACATTTCTCCAAAGAAGATATACAAATGGTGGAAAAGGAACATGAAAAACATATTCACTGTCATTACTTATTAGGGAAACACAAGTCAAAACCACAATAAGAGACCATTACACATCCATTAGAATGGTTAAAATCAAAACAACAGCCAATAACGATTGTTGGCAAGGATGTGGAGAAATTGAAACGCACTTTGCTGAAGGGAATGTAAAATGGTATATTCACATTGGAAAACAGTTTGGCAGTACCTCAAAATGTGAAATATAAAGATACCATGTGTCCCAGAAATTCTAACCCTAGTAACTACCTGTAAAATGAGAATGTGTGTCCATACAAAGACTCATGTACGAATGTTGATAACAGTTGTTATTCATCATAGCCAAATGATGGAAGCAACCCAAATGTCCATCAACTGTTAAAGGCATAAACAAACTGCAGTATGCCCATGTAATGGCAATACAAAAAAAAAGGAATGGAGTACCTATACATACGACCACAGGAATAAACCTCAAACATTATGCTATGAAAGAAGCCAGTCACAAAAGATCAAATATTATATGACTCCATTTATATGAAATATCCAGAATAGGCAAATCCATAGAGACAGAAGTAGATCTGTGTCTGTCTGGGGCTGAGTCGGGGTTTGAGGGGATTGGAAGGTAACAGGGAGTGACCCCTAATGGATACAGGGTTTCCTCTGGAGATGATGAAAAATGTTCTAAAAATTAGGTTGTAGTGGGCTTCCCTGGTGGCTCAGTGGTTAAGAATCCACCTGCCAATGCAGGGGACACGGGTTCGAGCCCTGGTCCGGGAAGATCCCACATGCTGCGGAGCAACTACGCCCGTGTGCCACAACTAGTGAGCCTGCGCTCTAGAGCCCGCGAGCCACAACTACTGAGCCCACGAGCCACAACTACTGAAGCCTGCACGCCTAGAGCCCTTGCTCGGCAACAAGAGAAGCCACCGCAATGAGAAGTCCGTGTACTGCAACGAAGAGTAGCCCCCACTCGCCGCAACTAGAGAAAGCCAGCACGTGGCCACGAAGACCCAACGCAGCCAAAAATAAATTAATTAATTAAATAATTTTTAAAAATTAGGTTGTGGTGATTGCTACAGAACCCTGTAAATAAGCTAAACACACTGAACTGTACATTTTAAATGGGAGAATTTTATTGTACGTGAATTATATCTCAGTGAAGCAGTTTAAAAAAAATCCCAATCAGATACAAAACAGGATTGTCTAAAAAATGGCCCTCCCTCCCACAGATGTGGTGTTTTTATCAAGCTTACTGCATAATATGCTTCTCCAGCTGCTGAGTTTAGTTTCTCTACTTGGGGGTTCTTCCAATAAACCATTTCTCTGCAGCCTCTACAGCTTTATGTAGATTCTATACAATATTCCCAAATAATAAAGAGTATTTATATCTGTATATTTGAAGGAGATGGATATATAGCTTCCTCATAACACTACAAATATACAATGTTAAATGTTTTTACGGACAGTCTAATGAAACAATAGGATTTCAACAGTTAACTCATCTGTTTCATCCCTTCAGGACAATAACTTTAGTTTTAGAAACATCCTCTGCTGTATTTTTCCCCTAAAATATGCATTCAAAAGGGCTTGTGAGTTGTATGTTAAATAAATCTTTTTCACAATGTTGAAAGTTTAAGTGATTTTAATAAAAATAGAATCCAACATTTTACAACTTGAACAAGCTTTCAAACGCCGCATTACTAAACTCCACTCTTCCCATGATGGAATTTTCTGACAGTTCAGTGTGAGACAGGCTCGCCTCCCAGGTAACCCAGAGGAACCGTGTGGGTGGTGACCTGCTCCTGTAACATGGGAAGGCCAGAAAGCTTAATTAATTTTCAGAAAACAAAGTGATTTGCATGGTCTAATTAGCACACATCTCTTAAACAAATCCAAAACAAAGTCAGGTGAGAGAGTTTTATACAAACAATCAGTAAAACCTAATCACTCCCCACATCCAGACACCACCATTATTACAGTTGTTCAACCTTTTTTAACTCTCCGTTGCTTGGAATAATAATAACCTGTTGGAACTTGGGAATGAAAATCTTTCTACCTGACAAATGCTGATGTTTTTAAGTATTTCAAAAGCCAGTGTCAAGCAAGCCATTTCTTCTTGGTCTGCGCGTGAGCTTTCGCGAAGTTACCTGGAGCCAAGGCCCTGGGATGGGCCCCTCCTCCTTAATTCCCCGATGCCAATCAGTAGGGGGAGCTCTCCTATTACTTAACTGGCCGCAAACAAAGCACACAAGCATTTTTATGGGCTCCTCTGGGGACAATGGCAAGGGATTTTTTTAAAGGGATGTTATAATCTGAAGAACGTTAATGCAATGATTTGGTCAAAGTTGGAGAGGCGCCTCATTCAGAGTCGAGAACTTATTTTTTCTAAAACAGCCTTGCAAATTAATGAGGGTATACAAGTTGTGGGCCTGTAGAAAATGATCCCATTCCAAGAAGGAATCATGCACCTATCACTTAAAGCAGAATAAAACTTAATTGCATCTGAATCTTAATGGTCGTAATGAGCTTTGTCATCTCCTTGATATGAAGGAAGGTTTAGAAAGGTTAGAAAGAAGAAAAATTCAGACTAAGGAAATTGTAGACTTTGAGAAAGGTGGCTTTATACTATAAATTATAATGCAGGATGTACAAAATGAAAAGAGCTTCAAAAAGTATTAGACTTGAAAAACTTGAGATTCTGTAGTTAAGTTAAATAAAAAGGTAAGGAAATGAATGGTATATCTGGTAAGCTTTTCATGTAATCTACTAAAATAATATTTTCACAATTAGATGGAGATTTGCATAATTCTTAATTGGAACTTTTGAGTTAAAGTAACAATGCTTTTATAGATGCTATAACATATATCATGATACAGTAAATTGAAGACTACAAAATGCACAGTGTCATTACTAAAAGACAACAGCGGCAAGAATTTTATGTTTCAATGTGCATAAATCCTCCAGCGTCATATTGCTAAGTGTGGCAGAAACCGTGGATCACCCCAAGTACTTGTTTGCCCCTGCTCTCTCTTATTAATAGAATGACCAATTTTTAGTTATACGTATGGCTTTTCAGAGGAAAAACTACAGTCCCCAGACTTCCTGGCAGCTAGTGGAAGCTAGATGGCCATGTACTGGCCAATGGGATATGAATGAAAGTGAAGTGATTGTACGGAAGGGATGTGAATGGTAGTAGACCACATGAGAGAAGAGAACACCCTCAGACCCCCGCTCTCCCTGCACCCCTGGGCCATGTGCAGAGAACAACATCCCAGAGAGGGAAGCAGTGAGATAGGAGAAGCTTGATCTTCTTATAACTTTGCCAACCAGAACGAGCTTAGACCTTTATGGTAAAGAGGAACACGTCTCTAAGTTTAGGCCACCGTTATTTTGTGTTTCTGTCTCCACAGTTTAATCCATAGCCTAAACAACCTAGAACCTATTCCTCTCCATTGTGAAATTATCTAAAAGTTTAGCAAGTGAGCCCAACATTGGATTAGTCTGGTACCCAAAATTTGTAAAGAAACTTATTGACTGGTGATTTGGAAGATGGATAGGAAAAAGGAGATGGAGGAGGAGCCAAAAGAGGCTGAAGAGGAGAAGGAGGAAAGAGGAAAGACCTGTGTCGGTGTGGCCAGGACAGTCTCAGTACATCTGCTTCATGACAGGTAGTTAAGAGTGCCTTTCTTCATTCTCAAAGAGTTCTGATTTGGACAATATATTATGCAGTCACTCTATCCCTCTGAGTCCTTGTAATGAACCCCGACCATCTGAGATAGCTGTGTTTGACTGAGCCTTGACCCCTGAAAGGGCTAGTCCAGTGTAGAATGAGAACAGGGTCCTGGTATAAGAAGTGTCAATCCAGACAACAGAACGACAAGAATACAAAGGCAAAGAGTCTAAGAAAAAGAATGTTGCAAGCGAAATGATAACAAGTATTTGACTTTATCAAATCAAAATTAGAAGAAAAAATCTTGGTAGAAATGCTTTTGATAAGCTTGAAGGAGAGGAAAAATAGTAGAGGAGGGGGCAGCTAGAGAAGACAGGATTCCCTGGTCCAGGGAAGACAGGCAGGGGCACCTGTGCAGGTAGGGGCAGCAGGAATCTAGGAACAATCTTTTGCATCAATGCTTGACTTCTGTAGTATCAATGGTTTACATAACTGGTAATAAATACAGTGTGAAAGATGTTCTAAAATCCTGTATCATCCCTACCCATGACCCTGTAGTAACATATCCCAATTCCTTCCCCCTGACATGGAATAGTGTAGGAACATTGGAAGAACATGAAGTGAATAAGAAGTAGCCTTTTAGAGACGTCCTATCAATGGCATTTTTGTTTTCTTAAAGAAAAGAGACATCCTCAGGCTAACCGTACGTCTCTTTATTTCTAATAAAGTCACAGAATGGCAGGGCTCCCAGTCAAAATTAACATTTTCTCTGTGGATCCATGATTAGCCTGTTTCATCAGACCCAAAAGATGCTGAGGTTGACCAACACTGGCTCATCTTGCTTTAGCGAGTATGTCCTCCAAACAAGATGAACCGTGGAGGCACACAGCCAGCTACTTTTCTGTACTCGTGATTCTGGGGGACCAAGAGGGAGAAAAGGTAAGTGAGAAGTGCTCCAAATACAGACATCATGTACTCATGCACACATCTTGTCAAAATTTTAAGAGATATAGCAAATCATTGACTGAGGTATCCTTCAGCTTGGGGTACCAGGATTACTTCAGAGTTTTAAATCAGTACTTTAGCTAGCTATGATATTTCCTCAAACTCAGGAATATCAGTGTGTTTGTATATTTGTGTATTACCTTCACAGATTTGTTGGAGAATATAAAATTAATCAATTCTAAAGGAATCATTCATGGAAAACAAAATTAATTTTTGTGGGTAGCAGTGGTTTGTTTTCTGGTTTTTTTTTTTTTTTTTGTCTTTGGTTTTTTGGGTTTGTGACGTTTGTTTGTGTAATCTATATTTGGAAGCATCATGAAGGTGGACAAAGTAGGGGCAGAAGCAGGGAGAGGGAAGATGTCTATTTCTGACTTATTTGTCCAAACTAGTATGTTCAAGGGCATTTAGAGATGAGACCAAGGGGACACACAAAACTTGTTTCCTGAACATGAGAAACATTTTTCCCCACATAGTTGGGCTCAGAGGATGAATTCAGCTCACCACACCATGGTTGGGTGTGAATACATGACTATTGTCTTCATTATGGTTTAAAGCAACGACCAGAAAGGGCAGTGTATTTTCTGGCCAAGGCAGGAATGTGTCAGAAGCACATAGCTCATGACATCAGGAAAAAATAAACTGACAATAATTGGAAGCCATCAGGACAGAGATCCCAGTATTGGGGCAGGTTCAATGTTAAGGGGTGTTAATTTTTCCTATTGGCAAAGGGTTCAAAGTCTTAAGGACTGCATTCCCAGTAGGAAATGCAGATTCAATGAGCATTTGCATGTGTCTCCCCAGCCTGGTGTTCTAACATGGCAAGGCTTCCAAAACCACCCACTCTGCTCTGTAAACAGATGTCTCCTGGCTGAAAGCATCACTAACTTTGAAGGTTTGAAAGCCATATAAATTCAGAGAAACAAATTATGACCAATAAAAGTTGAACTGGATCTGTAAGACGGTGTTACAAAGCTGGCTGACTCTCACGGTTGGAAGATAGTTTTAGGACAGTGACTGAGCAAGATTCTTAAAGTGAAAGAAGCTGAGTCATTGAATCAAAACATCAGTGGCTCGGTTTGTGGCAGCATGGGTATTTGCAAAATCAGACCAAATCTTTATCATCATGATAAAGTAGGCTAACCGAAGGATAACACAGCTGGTCACCAATTTGATCAGTTTCATAGTTTTTAAAAAAGTAATCATCAAGGAATTTAGGAAGTAATAAACACAGAGGTACATGGTAGGAAGACAAATAAGGAGGCTTGATTTTTCATTATCATGGACACATGGAAGAGGACGTCAACATAAATTGCTTATAACATGTTCACGTAGTTATATTTTACTTGAAGGCATTAGAACGCCATCGTAGGTTGTAAACAGAAGAGTGACGTGCCCGGATGACCCCATTCATAGGTTCTTTAAGCCTTTGACAATTGTTTCCTGATCTGATAGTCAAGTCAAGCTTCAGAAGAGGTTAAATGTAACAACATTTAAGCATTAGCACAGCTGAGCCTGACACAGGGAGTACTGCATGAACCTATGGGGCCCCTGTTGTTCTTACGTGTCCTTTACGAAGGCTTGGTGGGCTATGGAATTAGGAGCATCTGTATTGATAATTTTACTCATCAAACATAATGCAAATTATTACTGATATTAAAATATAAGTAAATCTCACCTGATTCATTCATTTTTCTTCTTTTTCCATTTTACTATGGGCATTTGTCAACAATTAATCGCATAATAGGTTTTTAAAATGTGTTAAAATAACCACCTAAATGTTTGTCTTACTCTTTTCTGATCCAGCTCTCGGTCCTCAGATGAGCTTACTTATAGGGTGACAGGGGTCCCAGACCACTTCTCACTACGGAAGAGTTTCTCAGAGGCACTTTGGGAACATTCTTTTTTGATGTGAAGGTGGATGTAGCACTGGCTGAATGCTCATGAGTGAATGTGTTTTGGTGGCTTTGTTTGTTTTTATAAACTATAAACAAAGCAACAATCTCAGAACTACCTATCCAACTGGATGCTCTGTGTTTACGGTCCACAGGAGAGGAAAAGAAGGGTCACTAGTCCCCATGGCTGGACCAGTCCCACTGTGCACCTGTCATTCATCTTTATTATTTTTTCCTTCAGATTTCTCAGAAGACCTTTTTTCATTAAAGTTGAGACCAGGAAAGTTGAAATATTAATATTTTTCATTTAGCCAAAATATATCTAATTTGCTTAGAGAGTTTTAACAGTTTAGTCTTTTATACCTATTAAAGTTAAATAAATTTTCTTCAGGATTTCCCAAAAATGATGCTTTGGGAGAAGATGGAAAATACGGAAAAATTTATCCAAAAAGATTTCTTTAGTTTTGTCTTTTATTATGATTTTAGAAAATTATGAGAAAAATAAAGATTCATAATCCCACACTGTCAGAAACATCTACCAAACTCAATGGGAAGAACAATATTATCCACCTTCAATATTAAATTCTACAGGTGTGCTGAATATTTCCCTGTTAGGCAAATAGGACCCTCAGTCTTCTAGAGAATTCTAGACCTGTCAGATATGGTTACAATGAAAAACATTTTTTTTTTCTGGGAGGTGGAAATATGCTAATGCCAAACCAATTGCATTTTTTTCAATTATGTCCAAGCAGGAAAGAAAGTGCCCATCTGAAATTCAGACCCACTTTTACCACATCGCATTCTTAATTATCTAGACAAATATGGCAACTTCTAGTTCACTTTTGCTGAGGAGATCTAACCCCAGACTAACTTTCAAAAGCAGCTACCTTTCACAAGGACGTGGCAGCTGTTGGACACCTTGCAGGCACATTCTACTATAATTAGAGCCAAGAAACACTGGAGAACCATATCCAATTGAATCTGTAAAGAGGATGTTAGTCCGCCAGAACACCCTCACTCAAAATAGAATAGAGCAAAAAAAAAAAAAATTGTTCAGTAAACTTTAAGATTTTATTTTTGAAAAATGCCTATGAAAACAATGACCTCTACTAGAGATTTTTTTAAATGTCCATTAACTTTGAACGATGTCTTCTAATGATTTTATCAAGTTTACAGGTATATTAAGTCATTTGTATTGTTTGAAATTACTAGGCATCTCAGTTCCCTTTAGAGGGAGATACAAAAGCAACTTGTAAAAGATCATGTCAAAATCAGCTCTGAGTTCCAAGTACACCCTGTGGGTAGGGGCTGGGTCCAGTATGTTTATAAGTGGGTCCCAGGCACACCTTGTCAGAGTCTGAGCAAGGCCCATACACCTGTGGGGTGTCCTGAGACCATGTCAAAGGAGACATGCCCTGAAGAGGAAGAAACACCAACCAGAATCTGGAAACAGAGTCCGAATTTGGGGAGACAGGAAGAGAATTGTCTGTTAAATTTTGGAATGTGTGGTCCAAAGTGGTCAAAGAGACAATGAAGGATGCTTGTGGCATCCTCGTGTTGAATCAAGGCCAAAGGGGCACCTTAGGCAGGGAGAGAAGGAGCCCAGGGCCTCGAAACTCAAAATAACACCTACCAATCTTACCACACTTTCCATTTCACTCTTCCCACCACACGCTCATATACCATTCCACAGACACTCGGGTTTGGGGCTTGTCTTATTGAGAGGTGGACCATATCTTACATCACCCTTTTTATATTTCCCAGTTCAACTCTGTACCACACAAGTGAATACTTTGTCTTAAAGGCACACATTTGGGTCAGAAGAGTCTACAGCCATGCTCGATAAACCCAGAAGGAGAATATGAGCAGATAAGTGCTCGACCAGCTCTCAGGAGACCCAGCTTGTGAAGATGGAGAACTGGTGACTGAGTGGGTCATTTGACCTCTGTGGGCCCCAGTGTCCTGAACCACAAAGACCTCGAAATAATACTCCAACGTCTCTCTGACTTTTAAAAAGGTAACAGTCTTTCGTTTTTCCTGGCATATTTAATGACAGGAATCACAGAACCAGTAGCTTCCCACCACACCCACCTCTGAATCAACCTTTGAGCCCCTTGCTCGATGGGCATTTTCTTTATTGGACACAATCTCACTGATGTTCCGTATCAGGGAGCAGTTCCACCAAATCCAGGAAAAGAGCCTTCTCTACTGAAAGAAGTGGGATTGCTCCCAATCGCTGTTCTCATTCTATAGAGGTGCAAATGTTTGGAAAAGAGACAGAGAAAGAAAAACTCACAAATAAATTGAAAAATAAAAGGGTTTGGTAACATATCAGGCAGCTGTATAGACCTTCCCTTAGGACATTTCATCTGCTTCCTGGGGGTCCATTACAGGTTGTTTTCTGGCTGTGGCCTGGGTAATTCAGGACACCATAGCTGAGTCACTATTTCTCCTTAGCAGTAGGGCCCGTGCCTGCCAAGCTTTGCCAAGGAGGCCCATCTCTATGGAATGCTCCTACCTTATGCTTTATGACATGGAAAATGCTTAGAGGCAAATGGGAGTTTTATGAATATAATGTTAATAAAAATGGATTTTTGAAAATGAAGCTGCCTCTTTATACTACCTGCAGGGTAAATAAACAAGCCACTTGAGTGATAAATGCCTGGTTTTCCTAGTCATAATTGGCTAAATATTCTTTTACTTAAACAAGCTCCTGTTTAACTATGGACACAATATAGTAAAGAGATCAATTAGCAGGTTCTAGATAAGACCTGGGAACTCACAGCTAAGAGGACTAGGCCAAAATGCTCTCCACCACATCTATAAGTTGTTGGGTGCCCCCCAGTCTTTTTGCCCTGCTTCCCACACTCTGAAGAAGGGCTGGGATCCAAGCAGGTATTTCACGATGAATGGCGTTCCTTCTTCATGACCTAACATGCTCCCATGATTTAAGCCATGGTTTTGGATGTTGTTGATGATTTATTGTATGAAAAATGTAAATGATCTGGATGGCAGATGTTTTATATTTTCTGACCATTCATTTTCAGTGGGAATGTAATTAAAATTTATGAAGTGTATCTGCTGAATTGCAATGGCAATTGATGATCTCCTCCAGGGCTGTCTGTGTAGAGATGATGAGTAATTGTGGACGGTGAGGTGTGATGACAAGCGCAGGATGTGACGTTTCTGCCATGGTGAGGCCACCTGGGCGAAAGACGGAGTTCCTTTGTCTTGTACCATGACCGCCAGCCCCACCCAACCCATGTCGTAGAGAGAGGCAAGGACAGTGTCTGTCCTTTCCTTTGCAGAGTCTGAAAGTCTATGCCAAGCTCCTGAGTTCTCTCATTTTCCCTAAGCACTTTCTTCTGAAAGCCATAGTATAGGTCCTTGCTGGGGATGCAGGGCTGTAATGTCTCCTCAGAGACAGCCCACAGAAGGAACCTTGGGAAACTCCAAATGCCTTCAACGAGCTGTATTGTTTGCCCTTGCATAAGATTTTTCCAGGTGTCAAAGTTACTGTGAGGGAATAGCATAAAAAAAGGAACTAAAAGCCTATGTATAGCCTCCACTACACCTGCTATATGGTAACGCAATCATCAGTGTACACATCCATCTGCCTACTGAAATGTGACCATGAGGGCAAGCACCTCGCTTTCAATTCTCAGTATTTCCAAAATCTAGCCCACATCCTAGAACAGTGCCTGCCACGTGCATTGTTCCTGCAATTGGCTGACCGGTGTTGAGGAAGCTACATCTGGGGCGAGAAGAAGAAAATTCTGCATTACGAGATTATCAGTTTGGTTTTCATTAGCCTGTTACCTCTTGTGAGACCTTTTCTTTCATTAAAATTCTAAACTTTTACTACTGATAACTTGACTATCATGCAGAATCTCTAGATCATTCCTCTGACTGTTCACACTCTCAATCCAAGTAAGCTATGTAAGTGGATGATCTAAATTCCGGAAGTAAACAAGATTCCTAAGCTCCGTTACTAACAGTTCAGATACTCTATGCCAAGACAGAAACTTTCATTTTTCTTCTGCTTCTTTTGCACCCAAATTTTCACGTGAAATTGCTCAAGTCAGTTTGTGTGTGGTTCCCAGGGAGTATCATCTGAAGATGCTAATCCCAGTGGTCTGCAGTCCAAGTACAGGTCGATCCACATTACAACCAACTGGAGTGTCTGTGAGCAATGCTACTTTTATCATCTCATCCTCTTCCATTGTACTCCCATGTTTATTTCTCTTCTCCCTTCTTGCAAGACTTTATATCACCAGCGCACACACACAGTTTTATCATGTACTTTCCAAACCATTCATTACATCCCATACAATTATTAGGATTAGTATTAGGTTACTTTGGTAGCTAGTATGTCTCACTAAGACAGAAAAAAAGGAAAAATACCAAAATAGTGTATTTCTATTCCTTCAGACCCCGATTCTAGAGATAAGCAATCTGGCAATTTCCATTTTAACCTTTAATTACTTCATGTCCTTTGACCCTATATCCTCTTCAAGAAAGCTATCCTAACAACCTATAATCAGTACAAAAATTTCAAGGATGTTCATTGCCATGTATGAAATGTCAAAAGATGGGAAAATTATTAAGTAAATTATGGTAGAGCCATATAACGGAATATCAGCTGAACGTAACAAAATCATGTTTTCATTCTTTGATCCTAAAATTCTACTTCTATGTATTATTTCAGAAATGAATTATTCGGGGGTCTCCATGAATATTTAGCCACAAGTTATGTTTGTAGCTTCATTAAAAATCATAGAAGACTAATGACAATCTAACTGTCTGATAATAGATCATTTGTTAGGTTACTTAACTGTAGAGCACCATGCAGCTAATAAAAATGATCATATGGAATATTATTCACTATAGTTATATAATACTATTTATTGTAAAAGTAAATCATTATGTAAACTATGTATATAGTGTATATGTGTATATATTTATATGCATTATATATAATCACATAAACTTACATAAATATAAATTTATATATAATTATAATATATAAGCTAAATAATCTTGTATAAGATATATATCATATATAATTTATATAAATATATAATGATATTTATATACATATACTTACACACATATCTAATACTATTTTTATTCAAAGTGTATAAAAATAGAAACAAAAAAACCAAATAGATAACAGTAGTCTTTTCCAAGTGAAGGAAGTTTTACTGATTTTTATTTCCTTATCTTTATTTTCTGTATTTTTGGTTTTCTTATAAAGAATCTATAAGCTTGTGTAATAAAGACAAATAAAAGTAATAAAACCCCTATTTTGAAAACTATAATATTAAGAGACAAAATCAGAATACAACTTTCTGTTTAAAGTGCTGTCCAAATTTTGTTTTTAAGCATTTGGAGTATAATATGTATGCTTCAAAATAATATGGATATGTATACAATTGTTCCTAAGGTTTGGTATTTGGGGTGATTTTTATTGTACCCTTCACAACTCTGTATTTTCCAAATTTCCTCCTGAAAGCATATATTTTATAGTCAGAGAAAACAATAAATAACAATTATAGGATATGGAGAGAATTTGAGGCCTTTTAAAAAATTTTAGTTAAAAGACTAAAAAAGAAAGTGAAATATTGAGTGAATTTGGGGAAATCTGAAGAAACTCGAACACCTCTCATTTCTTTTCTTTAAATTTGATTTTTCAGCTGCGTCTCTACTGCCATAATGTTTACCAAACTCAGTGCTCAGATTTTCATTGACAACCCTAGGCATTCTGAAGCTCGGTTCCTGTAGAACTGTCATAATAAAAAGACATTAACATTTTCGTATTTGGGCAAAATGTTTAACACTCAAACATTTGTATTTTTCCTTCAGTTTTCAAAACAGCTTTAAATCTCTCTTTTCAAAACAGTGTTAAATGATGTCACTCATTAGCTAGCAGGTGGCTGGGAGTCGAGAACTGTATTGAATTCTCCCATTTCCCGTGTAACTTGAAGCACAGACTAGGTGAAGGTGCCGAGCAGGAGCTCAGCCTGGGACCTCTCGAAGCCTGTCGCCGAGCACCTGGGGCGGCACGTGTACATGTGTCTCAGTGTCTAAGTCGGGACAGGGGTGTCATGGAGGAGATCCAAGCTTGTCTGGACGGGTCTGGACCTGGGACATGGGGCTACCAGCAGTGACAGAATCGGTACTGCCCAGGGTGTACAAGCAGTGTGTCCCACAGCTGAAACAGTGTCAGATGTCCAGCTGTCGTATTTAGGATGGACCAAAAAAGAGGTTTAGAGTATCAGGGAAACAAGAGGGGGAAATCCTGACCTGCGTGTAATCATAGCAGGGGAAAAGAATGTGGCGTGGATCACGCAGTTCTCCTCTTGTTGATGTTCAGCTCAAGTGACAGTTGAGGTGGCAACAATGACAAAGAGCCATCAAAGGGACATTCAGAGAAGGAAATCGCCTTGAGTCCTGTCTGCACAAGCCCAGCAAAGCTAACTCTACACAGAGACAAGGAGGCCCAGCCCCTGCGCTGGTGGAAAGTTCTGGACGTCTGCCTACGGCCTCGCCAAATCCAAGCGGCTGGTGTGGATTTGCCCCTTCTTGTAACATGTGCTCCATCTGCAGGAGGGAACCGTCTATCAGGATTTCGTTACACCAGCGCACTTTTCTTTGGGTGGGTGGGGGGGGTCATGCACGACCATCCCATCACCAGTTTTGCAGCCAGTGGGCACCCTTCAATCTCGGCAAAGGCGCATCGCCCCGAGCTGATCCCAGACACGACACATAGCAACCCAAGCTGTTGAGAGAGCCCAAGTCACAGGGTTAACGTTCTTATGACCCAGTGTTTGGGGGCGTGGACAGCCAAGCACAGTGGCATGGAATGCAACACATGATGGATAACATCATGACATTAAAAGTCACTGCAACATTGGGATAATAAGTGAACGCGTTGTACAAGATCGTTGTGAAGACCGAGGGAGGAGATGACACACCGTGGAGAGACAGTGACCGGCAGGTAGTAAACACTCAGCAAGTGGGAGTCGCTAAAGCCTTATTATTATTGGCTCCACACATTTGCTCAGCATTGAACAGATTTCAAACCATCTTTATGAGCAGCGCCATATGTGCTGCGCACCTGACTCCAGAGAGGGACGGAGAGAGAAGCGGCTGTAATTATGCCCAGTTGTAGGTGAGGTACTGTGATGTCACAGAAGCTGGGTGTTTCGTCCGAGGACAGTATCCAGTGGCAGCTGGCCGGGACTCCAAGGCCTAGGAACTCTATTGTCAGGGCTCTATCGATACCCCAGGCTGCCCTTCCAGAATGGTCAGCACCCACTCTGCTTGTTTCTTGTCACTTTTTCCTTTTAAAATCTTGTGATTTATAAACTCACTAACTGAAGGCGCTGAGGACATTCCTATTAGGATTGCCTGATGCAGTGGTGACAGCCCAGGTAACGGCAGCAAGGAAACCCAAGGGGGTCTTGACCCTGCAGTGATCTCTCAACAATTCAAATCGTCCCTTTTCGAGCTCTTCTGTAAGCACTGATGTGCCCCTGAGATGCATCTTTCTTTCCTGGCTGGGACCCCTAACCCACCCCAGAACTCAGGAGTTTCTCTGGACACAGGCACAACATCAATAACAAAAATGGTACTGGCTGCTGTCCATGGAATCCTTGCTGTTCCGGGGGGTAGTGTGTGATCAGTCACCCTGTTCCCCAATTTAATCCTTACAGGGACCCTCTGCCAGCTAAGGGGGCAGAGCTCGGAGAGTCACTGAGCTGACAAAGGCAGGATGTGAATTAAGGTGGGTCTGATTTTAAATCGAAGCTCGTAGCCACGATGCTGGTCCGTCTCCCTGGGGTTGGGGGCGGGCGGGAACCAGACCCTAAACAGCCCTC
Source organism: Balaenoptera musculus (assembly GCF_009873245.2). Lineage (NCBI taxonomy): Eukaryota > Metazoa > Chordata > Mammalia > Artiodactyla > Balaenopteridae > Balaenoptera > Balaenoptera musculus. The sequence goes on along the minus strand of NC_045798.1, from coordinate 86,958,333 downwards.
TGCCCCCTCCAGTCTTTTGCCCCCCATAGACTCTGGAGAGAGACCGGTGGCCTTTCACCCGCCAGGTCTCGCCTGGCGCCCTGCTCTCTTCGGTGCTCACCACGACGGATTCCCCACCGGGACTCAGCCTGTCTTCTTGTCAAGTTGAACTAGTTGAATAGAAACAGATGTAGGAGGTTTGGTTAGTTGAAGAGTGACTACACTTTATAGCCACAGAGAAACCTCTGCAGTGGTCTCCAGGGAGAGTCTGTCCCTCTCTGCCCCTCTTCACCCCTCCCTGCGAGCCTGGCCCCTCACCTCCCCATCCTGCAACTTCCATAATTGTCCTTCACACAGCCAACACCTGCTGGTGAGTAGGTGCCAACCATCTGCTGGGCCACAAGGAGAGAGAGAGAACCCTAGCAGTGGCTACCGTCTGATGGGAGGTGTAAACCTTTGTGTTGAAGAGCCCTGGGTACCAGCAAGCCTCTAGGGCATCAGAAGCCACCCCAAAACTCGGAGGCTTCATGTTTAAATTCTAACCTATCATTTGTCACAAGTTTATGACTCAGCCGTGCCATTTTGTTGACCCTGGCTGGACTCACTCACCTGCCACCAGCGGATGGGTCGCTGGGGACTGGCCGGTGGGCGTGGCCTTGGCTGGGGCAGCTTAGACCCTTTGTACGTCCCACACCCTCCAACAAGCCGGTGTCCTCGTGAGACGAGCAAGTGTCCAAGAAAGAAAGTGGAAACACACAAAAAAAGCACGTTTCTCAGCTCAGCTTGTGTGGACTCTGTCCCATCGGCCAGGACAAGTTCCATGGCCACGGCCAGCGTTGGTGTGGAAGGGCGCTGGCAACAGTGTGGACACAGAGAGACAGAGAAATGGGGGCCGTGTGACCCCACTATTGGGATGGCGTCCTCTTCCAGCCAACTCAAATACTGGTGGCTGCCGTTTTAGCCAGTTTCATCCTGAAATAAACCCGTTTTTCTCTCGGAGCCAGCACATCAGTTCTGCTCATGTAGAGGCTCCACGGGCAAGCTGGAATATTCTAAGCGGCCAGGGAGACACAAGATGGGTCTCAGGAAAAGCATGTCCCGTGGAGGAATTGGCGAGAGGGTCTAAAAACGCGAAACACACATCCCACTTGGAGCTGCGTCTTCTCCAAAGAATGTCACATTTTGAGTGGAAAGGGGAAGAAGAGGGGGAGCCCCAAACCTAACACTCTGAAGTCAGTCATTTTTCTCTCTTGACTAATTAAGCTTAACCAGAATGGTGGACCTGTCAAACTCGGGGAACCTTTTCTGAGAGAAGAAAGGAACCTGCTCTCCAGGTGGGTTTCCCAGCGCTGGCTGGTTCCCACCGCTGTATACACCTGGCATCCATGACAGCACCGTCAAAAATAATAGCTAAAAAACTCACTGTCTGTCACGATGAAATAATTATGTATGGGGCTTTTCTTACACTCGAGATGGATTATATATTTCATTGAGGAAAATATATGTGGCTTTTAAAGAATGTAATGCATTGAGGGCACTGCTGAGATTAATAGCGAAATAAAGCATTTTTCAAAAAGTTCTCTGTGAGTGTGTGTGTCTGTGCGCGCGAGAGCGCTTGTGAGCGTGTCACTCATGGAGGGTTGGAGGATGTCATTCCTAAGCTGGTTAATTACAAAATGCTTTAGTGTCTTATTACACCCTTATCAGTAATTAATCACCACTTTGATGTAAAGTTCAGCCTCAGAAAAGTATCATGAAATTGTCCTTCGTGTTTGAATGAGGTTTTTTAGGGGTGAATAGAGACTCTGACCGAGATAGGAGTTTACTCCCCTTGGAAACAGGAAACAGGAAAGGGATCAGTCTTGAATGATCATCTTCCACTGGGTCTGTTCCCTTGGGGTGTGGATGGGGCTCAAACAAAAGGAGGCAAGAGATAGAGAGAGAGGAGCAGAGAGAGAAGAGGGAGAGAGAGAGAGACAGAGAGACAGACAGACAGACAGAGACAGAGGGAGACAGAGCTGTAAGCCTCCACAGCAACAGGGGTGCCGGGAACTTCCTGGGTGGCATTCTTCAGGTGCAGAGTTTGAATAAAAAAGCAAAACAGGATGCTCCATTCAGTAAATATTATCATTTTTATTCACTCATTAATTAAGTTGCTTAATTGCTGCTGTCAAAAGACACTTGAGTTTGTGACTGGGGCTGCGGTTTTGATCGGAGCTGTTTTGATCGGAGCTGGGGAGAGAGTGGCATCGCGGGCTCGGATTCCTGGGAAGGAGGCTGGGAGGGAGATGCGGAAGACGCAGGACAGATGCGGCAGGGAAGGCGCTTCTGGGGCCGCGGTCCGTGGTGTGAAGGCTGTAGGAGGATGTTTCCTTTCCACGATTGGTGCCCATCACCGACATGTGATCACGTCAGTCATTTCTCTGTGCCGATCATTCTTATGCAGAATATTTCCCTCTTTCAATCGAACTTCCCAAGAGGGGCAGACCGGAACAGACCCCGGCCTTGGTGGGCCACACACGTGCGTGTCCTCTGTGTCTGTTTCAGAGTATCCCGACCCTGCGCCACATCCGGGGACCCCGCGTGCTCGGGCCATGGGCTCAGGGCTCTGCCTGTGTCCTCCCTCGGGGACACATGCGTCCTGCAGAGCCCCAGCCAGGCCCACTCTGCAAACACTCCAGAAATAGCCCACAAAGTGTCTTCGTGCTGACATTTGATTAACGCTCCCTGGCCTTTCCACGCTCAAATATGCTTTATTTGAAATGTTTGAATAACCTTTGAGCACACCTCTCCTAATTTGTCACCCTGCAGACCCCAAAATCGTTGGCTAATCCAGCAGCCACGGCGCCTCCTGCCCGGGGAGAGAGGGTCCCCTGCCCTCAGACACCAGGCTTCCCCGAGGGATGTCTCCCCACGTCTACCGCGGGCGTGGGGAAGCCAGGACCAAGGTCACAGATGAGGCTGCTGAGTAAACCTGTCTTATACACCTGACCTGCCTGATTCCCCTGGGGAGAGAGCTGCATTCATTCTACAGCGGCCCCCTTATCCACGGAGGAACATTCCAAGACCCCCGATGGATGCCTGAAACACGGGGGGTACCAAACCCTATAGATACTGTTTTATCCTATACATGAGGACCTATGACAAAGTTTAATTTATACATTAGGCGCAGTAAGAGATGAACACCAATAACTAATAATAAAACAGTGATAACAATATTCTGTAATAAAAGTTACGTGAATGTGGTCTCTCTCTTTTTCTCTCTCTGTCAAAATACCTGATTGTGCTGTACTCACCTTCCGAGTGATGGCGTGAAATGACACAGTGCCTCTGTGATGAGATGTAGTGGATGACGTAGACATTGTGATCTAGCGTTAAGCTGCCGTTGACCTTCTGATGGAACTTCAGCGGGAGGATCTAATTTGGGTGACCCTGGCTCGTTGAGCCATGACGATGCTGATGGTTGAAGGTCAGGAGCAGACCAGGGCAGTGCTTGGGGATCCTGGGCGGGACAAAGAGAGGCTTCATCGCACTCCTCAGGATGGCCTGCAATTTTAAACTGATGAATTGTTTATTTCTGCAATATAAAACGGATAATTATTTATTTCCATTTAATATTTTCAGACCAAGGTTAACCTCGGGTACCTGAAACTGCAGCAAGCAAACCCGCAGGTAAGGGGGGAACCACTGTACTTCTCATCTGTGGAATAAGTGTTGTGCTTCAGCTTTTCAGTTATTCAGTGTAGCTACCCCTCCATCCAGTGGAGCCAAGTGTGTGTGTGTTGTGCGTGTGTGTGCATGTATGCATCGCGTGTGTTGTGTATGTGCATACGTGTGCAAGCAGTTATACAAGTATGCATGTGTGTTGTGTGTCTGTGTGTATCGGGCATGCGTGTGTTGTATGTTGTGTGTGCACGTGCGTGCATGTGTCTGTTTCCCCAATCTTTTCTCAATGCCCTCGACCGCATGCCTGTCGGGCCCCTTGCTGACAGTCTATCTGGAAACACTCTGCCCTGTGGGGAGTTTCACACCAGGCAGGAAAGCCAAGACCAAGAGCAGCATGGCAATGGGCCAGAGGACAAGCAACTTCGCTGATGAGTTTCTTGAATCTTTACTTTCCTGTTAAAATACATTGGACCTCTGATGCCAAAGCCTCGTGAATTTTGTGAGAACAGAAATCCTCATTTTCAGGAGCTGGGCTGCCATGGACTTGGCCTGCAGACCCCAAGAAGTGACTCCTCTTTGTTGCCATGAGGAGTATCTCAGTGCATAAAAATGAAAGAGAGAGAGGAAGGAAGGAAGGAAGGAAGGAATGAAGGAAGGATGGAGGGAGGGAGGGAGGGAGGGAGGGAGGAGGGAGGGTGGGAGGGAGGGAGGGAAGGAAGGAGGGAAGGAGGGAAAGGAGGGAAGGAGGGAAGGAAGGAAGGAAGGAAGAAAGGAGGGAGGGAGGGAGGGAGGGAGGGAAAGAGGGAAGGAGGCAGGGAGGGCGGGAGAGAAAAAGATTAAGAAGTATCTCAATTCACAGCATCTTTCTCACTCCCTTCACTTTTCTGAGAAATTCTTTTTGCATTTAGGGCAAGGGGACCTGCTTCTGGTCTTCACTGTCTCCATGCAGGAAGATGAGAGATAGTTGTTACAGCTTTCCAACACTTACCTGAAAAATCTAACATTTTTATTTGGCCTGTCAAACTCAGCTCTGTGAGATACATTTCAACGACTTGAGGATGCATCCGGGCCTACTGATAAGGTGGGATCCTGACCGTGTATCAAATCCATACACGGTGACTGTTGAAAAGAAGCACATGGGTCCTATCATTGGTAGAGAGAAACGCTGAAGTTCACAGACACCTGGAAACCCAGAAGCTCAAATAACAGAACTGGGAGCAGAGACAAGGGAGCTGGGAAACGGGGAAGAAACAGAGCTGATGTTCTAACCTGATAATGCAGCAAATTTACGACAAATTAGAACGAGCCTATACCAGGTTTTCATCATTACACTTCCAATCACATTAAATGATTTAAATGATCTCAAGCTCCTGAAAATAGCAACATGAACATGAAAGTTGATCTGAAACAGAACCACAATGGCACTTTGCTAGTCTATAAAATCTTTTCCAGGAAAAGGGCAAAACCACCAGGGGAAAAATGGTTTTACACCATATTGTGCTTGTCTTGTTACAAACACTCACGTAGATAGTCTTTTCTTGAGTCTAAGGTGAGACAAATTCACGCAGATATAAAGAATATTCTGGAACAAGATTCTAAAAAATCTTAAATTTAACTTCCCAGATCGAAAGACACATTTTCTAAAGAACAAGAACTCTTTGACTAGCAGCTTGTATTCGTCTTCTATTGCTGATATGACAAATTGCCACAAACTCAGTGGTTCAAAGCAGCACAAATGTATCGTCTTACTGTACTACACATCAGAAGCACAACATGAACCTACCTCACTGGGCCAAGATCAAGGAGTCAATAGGGCAGCATTCCTTTCCGGGGGCTCTTGGGAACGATCCATTTCCTTGCCTTTTCAAACTTCTAGACGGTACCCACGTTCCTTGGCTTGTGGCCCCTTCCTTCATCCTCAAAGCCAGCATCGTGAGCTGAGCCCGTCCCCTGCTGCCATCTTTCTGTCTCTCTCTGAGTCTTTCTCTCACCTTTAAGAAGCCTCATGACTGCCCTAGGCCCACCTGGACAATCTCCCTACTTTAAAGTCAGCAGATCAGCAGTCTTAGTTCCACCTGCCACCTTAAGTGCCCTTTGCTACATGATTTACATAGTCACAGGTTCCAGGATTAAGCATGGACATCCTTGGGGGGCCGTTACCCTGGGTACCACACTGCTCTTAAGGGATGCAGGAATCAAACGAAGAAGAAAGGCCATCCCAGCAGGCAGGGATGGTCACACTGGGCTGGCCAAGTGCTCTCAAGATACACCATCGAAGACAAAGACACTCTCTGATCAGATAAGTCTGGGAAAAGTGAGGTAATCCTATCCCTTTCTTAGAGGTTCGTATGGTTGCCTGTGGCTTCTGTCACAAAGTACCACAAACCAGGTAGCTTAAAGCAAGAGGAAATGTTTTTCTCTCACAGCTCTGGAGGCCAGAAGGCTGAAATCAAGTTGTCAGCAGGGCCGTGCTCTCTCTGAAAGCTATGGGGGGATTCTTCTAGCCTCTTCTAGCATCTGCTGTTTGTTCTGCAATCTTTGGCTTGTAGCTGCATCACTCCCATCTCCGCCTCCACCATCACGTGGGTTTCCTTTTCCTGTGTCTCTCTCGGTATCTTTCTCTTCTTCTTATAAGGACACCAGTCAGATTGGATTAGGGCCACCCTCCTCCAGTACAGCCTCATCTTAACTAGCAACACCTACAATAACCCGTTTCCTAAGACAGTCACATTCACAGGTGCCAGAGATTGGGATTTCGGCACATCTTTTCTAGGGGGACAGAATTCAACCCCAAACAAATGACTATTTTGAAAACAACACTATTCTAATTAATGAAGTTTATAATTGTTTGAACTGGTGTGTAACACATGAATCTAGAAATATGAAACCATATCTTATATCTATATCAAAATAATCTATTTTAAGTCCTGAGATAGAGTCCAACGATACCATGACTTTTATCCATTCTCAGGACAAATTGTGTCCCCCGTATACCCAATATAACAGAGCAAACAAGTGTAAGGTGACAGGAAATATGATCGTAACTTGAGACCTTCAGAGGATGGAAATATACTCATATGCATGAAGTGGGTAAATTGAGAAACGGCTCTAGAATCCAGAATCCAGGCACTGTTGGATACCTGTCAGAGATCAATATGTATCAATACACATATGAATAATGCTCAACAAGTAGCTTCGAAGTGATGGTTTTATTTGTATTCAAAATTGTCATTTCCTAGAAGCCATAAGGAATTGGACACAGAGTTCTCCTGCCTGGCCCTGTGCTTCCGGGGCTGAGGCCTTGCAGGCTGGGCCCTGGGGCTCTCAGGACAGTTCCTCCACCCACAGAACTGCTGCAGGTGTAGCCCCGGCCTGGCCTCCACACCCATGACCCTTCTCCCACCTCCACCTGGAGGCTCTCAGGAGACAGGGCCCGACCAGCCCCGCCAGCCGCCGAGGCCTTGACCCCAGCCTCCCGGGTTCACTGGAGCTGCGGCCTCTCCCCTCTCTTGCCCTCCCCTCTGGCAGGGCTTGAAGCCCGAAAGAACTCTCCTTTGTTCTCTTTACCGCTGAAGGAAAGCATTTCTTAGCACGAGCTCTAACTGCCTACTTTTAGTGTTTCCGAGTCCGGGAGGCCATGCAAAACCAGGCTTTGCAGCAGGTCTTTAGTGACTGGAGGTTAGGGGCCCCCAACGCCCACTAAAGACATCCCTGGCCACTCCTGCGCCTGAGTCCAGGATTGAGGCAGAGATATCATGGGAACAACTGGCTTTCTGGAGAGCGAGGGAGGAGAGCCAGGTGGCAGAGCAGAGCCGGCCTCCCAGCTGGAGGGGAAGCCACGGCCTCCACGTGGAGGGGACGCCGAGGCCGTCTCGGAAGAACTGTTCCGTTTTAACACCTGCCTTTTCGAAGAGAGGGAAAAGTCATCTAATTTCTCAGCACACTGACATTCAGACCTCTCAAGCCGGGCAGCTCCAAAGGCCGGGTCACCACCCGCTGGGGCAGCGTTGGATCTCTCCTCCAAAGGGGCCTCCCGGCCTCTCCCCCCGCCCCACCAAGGCCTGGCGGGGAGCTACCCATGGGCTTCCTCCCCAGAAACTCTGGCCTCTCTGGGCCCGTTTTCTTTCCCGAAAACTCTGCGAGACTTGGCAGGTGGCAAGTGTGTTCTGCTCTGTTTTGTGTTCTGGTTTGATGTGTTCTGAGTCGCTTCATCCTGCCAGCTGCCCAGCGTCCGACTGGCCGCCCTGCATCCCTCCGGCCGCCCTGCATCCCTCTGCCTGCCCAGGGCCCGTTTATTCAGGTGGGCAGCTGCCTGGTAGCCTCATGCACACGCGTCGAGACACATGGCAGCGGGAGGGGTGAGGCTGGGCGTTTGATGTGGGGCTGGGAGGAGCCGGGCGGGTCAAGAGGCCTCTTCGCCCCTCAGAGGCCCGGTTCACACTTTCATGTTTGTCCGGGGTGAATGGGAGGTCAGGAGGTGAAACGGAGTTCACCCAGAAGTTGACTGATAGCGTTGGGTGCGCGGGAGGGGTTGTCTAGAACCAGGCCCCGGGCTGGGAGGTTGTCCTGCCTGCCAGGAAGCTCCTGGCCGAGGGGCCCCAGTGATGGATGGGCTGGGCCTGCACTCGGGGCCGCACAGCTGTGGGCGGCCAGGCCCCATGGCGGAAGCCACCACCCAGCCAGCCAGCACCCCCCGGGGGCCTGGGAACCCAGCAGGCCCAGCGCCCGCCGGGTAGCAGCACTCTGGGCGCCATTCCTTATTTCTGTATTGGCCGAGGTGGGAGGAAAAATGATCCAGTGATGGCATCCCCGCCTAGGAGAAGATTGCTTGCTTTTGTGGGAGCGAAAGGCACCTTTCTGCCTGCACCACCGAGTGTTGCTAAGGGCAGGGCGATGACTAAGCTAGAAATGTCACAGGGAGAGGCCAAGGCAGGCGGACTTAAAAAGTCCTTTTATGTCCAACTTCTGTCTAATCCCTGGAGGAAAACAAAACACAACAAAACAAAACCGTGACTCAGAAAGTTCCAGTTGCACAGAGCCTGGGTTCTTAGAGCCAGGGTCGCTTCTGCGTGTGTGTGACCTTGAAAAGAAGGACTTGAAAATTGCTCCAGGGCACCCTCACACGTGTTTTAAAGAGAACTCCCTGCCCTGGAGACGAGAGGGTGTCTGAAGGGTCTACTCAACCCCACCTCTGCCCCTCCCCATCCTCACCTCCGTGATCACAGCAAAGAATTCAGGATAACGCAGTCCCGAAATTCCCCTAATTGTGGCTACTTCAAGTGATGCATCCAGGGTGTCTTTTTTTTTTTTTTTTTTTTTTTCCCCAAGCAAAGAATGTGGCTGGAGCGTGAGCACAGAGGTGAGTTTGGTTGATGGGCGGCTCTGAGCCCTGCTAATTTCCGGGCAAGCCTTCCTGGTTTCCAGTCTGCAGCAGCAGCTTCAGACTTCAGCTCACAACACCATCCTTTGCAGATACACCTTCTCTTCTCTCGGGAATGCAGACAAAGCAAAGGAATACTGCTTAATATCTCCAAAAGCGGGGGGAACGATTCGCTGGCAGACATTTTGCCGAAACCTATTCGAGGCGAGACCTGACCTTAGTCCTAAGGGCACAGGACGTGGCGATGTCCCTAGTCCCCGGGGCAGGGGGGCTGTGAGGTCCCCCTCGCCCCTCCCCCCAGCCAGGCGACAGCTGCAAAGGCCATTCTTCCAGGAAAAGCCAAGAGCAGCCAAGGGAGTGTTCTAAGAGTGTATGAAGAGGGGATGAGACTATGAAATAATAAACAATTAAGTTTTCACTTGGCAAAGAAATAAGCGAGGCGCTTCTTCTCCGCGGCTCCAACCATTAGCACGCTTGACTCCATTTCAAATGGGCCTTCAAGAGGGCAGCACACTTAGTGTACTTTTAAATTCTGAAGTCCTCAGGAGTTTCTCCAGAAGTCTGAACGCTTTTCAAGTAACTCTACTTGTAAACGATGACCTGACACTGGATTTTTCAGAACAAAGGCAATTTGAGCATCTAGATGGATGCAACATTTTTTTTTTTATTGTAAAAATACACTCTACTCAGTAAAAGGAAAAAATTGACTGTTTATTAAAAGATCAGACATGAAAGTAACTTAGGGATTAATGTCCGAGAAATATAGAGTCTCTTTTTCTGCTTTTCTGCTTCTACTATTTTCTGCATTTTGAAAACATGCTTTTCAACGAACTTCTTTGGAGCAAGTACTATGCGTTAGACAGTGGAGATAATTAGTACCAGAAATTAGTGGAAAGCAGAACAGAAGTTTTCTGAAAGGACTAATAAAATAGACAATAAAATAGAGAATATAAAAATACATTACCAACAACAGAAATGGAAAAAGAGGAAAGTTAACAAATAAAGATAATTTTTAAAATCATAACAAAATAAAGTATGCACAGCACCATGCCAATCATTTGAGCATACAGAACAAACAAAATAGATTATTTTTAAGAAAACATGTTACCAAAATTATCCACCAAGGGAAGAGATGGTAAAAAAACAAAAAACAAAAAAACAAAACAAACAAAAAAAAACTATTATACTAACAATTTTTAAAGGAATTTAAAAGCTTCTCATTTCTACCATAAAAAGTTTTCAGGCACAGAATTATTTATCGGCTTTCAAGAGACACATAATTCTTTCCATCAGTTAAACTATCTTATACCATAGAAAACTATGGAGAACTTCCCAGACAAATTTGTGAAGCTAAATCTAAAAACAAAACCAGATAAACATAGGAAAAACTGAAAAATATAGTTTTCCCTCACTTATTGATGTAGGTTAAAGAAATTCTAAGTATAGTGAATCCAACAAAATAAAAGAGGAGATAACACACTATGAAGACGTGGGTTTATTCCACACTACAATTCAAATCTAAGAAGTCTGTTAACATGATTTAGTGCATTAATTATTAAAAAAAGGAATTTCACATAAGCATTTCATCAGACACAAAAAAAAATAAGAGAGAGAGACAGAGAGAGACTGAATAGAATTTAACAGCTGTTCCTGTTTTTTAATAATGTACCATAAATTAAGACAGAAAGTTTTCAAACAGGCTGGGGAATATATCTTCCAAAACTCACAGCAAACATTTTATACCAAATGATGAAACACTTGAAGTATTCCAGTGAAGGTAAGAATATGATAAGAATAACTAAATTCATTTTTTAATATCACTTTGGAATTCCAAATCAATGCAATAAAAACATATTCAGAAGAAAATCATTGGGAAGGAATACATGAAATTATCATTTGTTGCTGATGATTTTTACTATATGTTAAAAAAAGGAATCAAATTAAATGGCTCAGCAAAGTGACTGAATACAAGTTAAAATAAAAATCAGTAGATGTCCTTTTTATGCAAGGGACATCAAATTAGAAAATAAAATGAAAGTGAAAATCCAACTTGAAAAGTCAGTGGAGGCAATCCAATGGAGGAAATGACGGACCTTTCAATAAATGGTACTGGGACTATTGGATATCTACCTGGGGAAAAAAACTGATTTAGCTGTACCCTTCCCTCACACCATACACAAAAATTAATTCAAAATGGATGAAGACCTAAATGTAAGACCTAAGGATATAAATTTTTTTTGAAAAATATAAGTAAATCTTTGTGACATTGGGTTAGGCTAAGAATTCTTAGATAAAACACCAAAAGCATAAATGATAAAAGAGAAAGCTGATAAATTGAACTTAATAAAAATTAAAACCTTTTCATTTCAAAATATACCATTAATAAAGTAAAAAGGCAACACACAGATTGGGAGAAAATATTTACAAATTATACGTCCTAAAAAAGATTTGTATCCCAAGTATATAAAGAACTCTTACAACTCAATACTGTGAAGATAAATAGCCCAGTTGAAAATAGGCAAAATATTCAAATAAAATTTGTCCCAAAGAAGATATACAAAATGGTCAATAAGTACTGATGAAAAGATGTTTAATACTATTAATCATTAGGTAAATATAAATTCTAACTACAATAAGATACCACTTCACACTCACTAGGATTGCTATAATCAAAATGTCAGACAACACTAAATTTTGGTGAGAATATGGAGAAATCAGTACATTTATGCATTGCTGGTGTAAATGTAAAATGGTACAGCCACTTTGGAAGACAGTTCAGCAGTCTCCAAAAAAGTTTGACATCAATTTATCGTATGACACAGTAATCCCATTCTCAGGTATCTACTCAAGGAAAATGAAAACATATGTTCACACAAAGACTTGTACACAAGTGTTCATAACAGCATTATTATTCATAACCAAACAGTGGAAGCAATCCAAACATCCACCAACTGATGAATGGATAAACAGAATGTCATATATCTATACAACAAACACTGTTTGGAAATAAAAAGAAACAGCATACTGTTCCACACGGCAGCATGGGTGAACCTCAAAAACATGCTAAGTGAAAGAACCCAGTCACAAAAGACCACTTATCGTATGATTGCATTTTTGTGAAAAGTCTAGAAAAGGCAAATCTATAGAGACTGAAAGTAAATTAATGGTGTTCTGGGGCTGAAGCAGAAATGGAGAGTAACTGTAAAAGGGCATGAAAAAATTTACTGGGGTGAAGAAATATTTTAAAGCTGGATCATGGTGATAGTTTCATAATTAGGTAAATATACAAAAGTTGTTGATTTGTGTACTTAAAAAAGTGAATTTTATGGTGTATAAGTTATACCTCAAAAAAGCTGTTAAATAAGATGGCGGTGGGAGGTCTACTTCAGCTGTGATTGAGTAGCTTGTGGAAGACCAATGATCCCACTGGGAACAAATAGGAAATCTGGATTAATTTTTTTTTAATGCTTATAGGACTTACCAAGGCTACTAGGACTTGAGGGGCCAAGACCCTGGGGAGGAGAGATTCTCAGTGAAAGAAGTGAAAGCTGCATATACCAATTATTGGTGTCAAGTAGGGGGCTGAGAACCCAAGCAGAAGCTGCAGCTAAAATTCAGAGAATCCAGCAGAAAACTCACAGTCTTACTGGGTCGTCTCACAATGCTGGAGAGAGAATAATTGGACCCTGGTACTTCCAAGGAAGATGCAGACTAAAATGCCCAACATCTGGAGGATTTCCCCTCAAGGCATTTACTAAATTCTGGGTTTTTTAAACATTAACTTTTAATTTTTAAATAATTTAGATTCACAGAAAAGTGGAAAAAATAGTGTGGAGAGTTCCCATATACCCCGACCCCAGCCTCTGCAGCAGCTTCCATGGCCTCTACCCACTAGATGCCAGTCGTGAGAATTAAAATGTCCACAGACATGGCTAATTGTCCCCTGGGGGAAAGATCGTCCTTGGTTGAAAAGGACTGCTCCAACATGAGCAACTTATTTAAGCATTATGCTGTTGTCAAAACCAGGAAACGAACAGTGGTGTAGACCTATTAACTAAAATACGTATCTTATACAGATTTCCCCCGATGCCCATTTTCTGTTCCAGATTCCAGTCCAGGAATCCACATCGTGTTTATTTGCTGTTTCTCCCTAAACAACTTCCCTTGGTGATGCTTCCCCAGACTTTCTTTGTCTTTCATGCCATTGATTCATTTGATGAGACCTGGTCAGTTCATTTGTTGAATGTCTCTTGATTTCATTTGTCTGGTGTTTGCTTATGATTAGAGTGAGGTTATGATTTGGGGCAAGAATACTGCAGAAGTGATGTAGTGTCCTTCTCAGTGCATCTTTTCAGGGGGAATATCATGCCAGAATCTCTTATTACCTGGGGTGTTAACCTTTATCATTGTATAAGGTGCTGTCTACCATATTTTTCAACTGTAAAATGACAATTTCTCCTTTGTAGCTGGTCAGTACCTTGGGAAGAGCCTTGGAGTATCTGCAAATATTTTGGGTTTTTTTACAACTGTTGCCCACTGAGTTCAGCATCTATCAGTGGGTCCTCCCCACATTAATTAACACTGTGGGTTTCACCTATTGGTGATTTTGTATTTTCCTCATTTCTTCTACATTTATTAATTTGAATTATTCTGTAGGGAAGATTTGTCACTTCTCTCCCATTTATTCATTTTTATATCAGCATAGACTAATCAATATTTATTTTATTCTATGGGTTATAATCTAATACATCATTTTTTATTTTGTTGCTCAAATTATTCTAGCTTTAGCCATTGGGAGTTTTTTCATGTTAGTTCCTGTGCCCTACTGGCATGTTGCCACCATTTTTCAAGATCTTTATTATTTTCCAGATCCACAAGATGTCCCAGGCTCATGTGGCATTTTCCCTGCCCCACCTCTGGATTCCACCACTTTTCCAAGCCGTGGCACATTTTATTGCAAACAGTATTTAGAAAACAATATCTGGGCTTTGTAAGTTCATTGCTGTGAGCTGTAATTTCTCCTGAGCCTTCTCAGCAGACACAGCTAGGAAATATATGTGTATGTACTAACACACATATACATATATGTACACATCTATATTTGTTTCTATATCTATCTAGCTATATATATATATTTTTTATAGTTAAACATCTATTATCTTTTTTTCACATCTTTAGTGGGGTATAATTGCTTTACAATGTCGTGTTGGTTTCTGCTGTACAACAAAGTGAATCAGCTATATGTATACGTATATCCCCATATCCCCTCCCTCTTGAGCCTCCCTCCCACCGTCCCTATCCCACCCCTTTAGGTTGTCACAAAGCATCGAGTTGATCTCTCTGTTATCTAGCTGTATATATTTTAAACCACAAGTTCGTACCTCGAATTCCAAATCAAAAACCAGACATTTCATTTTTGTCTTCCTATTTCCTTATTTGTAACTTTTTCTCTCACTTCTCTCTCTCTTTCTTTCTGTAGATGAGGAAAGCTGGATGATGAAAACCTCGTTCCCATCACCTGCAATATATATACTTATTTGCTCAAACCTAGGATGCACAGAGTAGTTACAGAGTTTCTAACTAATACCCTTGGGAGAAGCAAATTTACTAACTGGGGTGTTTTTGTGAAGTTCTTTTTATCTTTATCCCAACATTATAAAGTCAAAATATTATATTGCAAAGTTATTTACATTAGTTCTTTTCTTCTCCATCCCATTCACTGTGGTTTATTTTTTCATTTATAATCCATTGGGTTCATAAGTTACTGTTTGTATCCCATTTGGGGTTTCTCCTTTATCCTGGTTAATAATATGTATTTGTTTATTTATTTATTTATTTATTGCGGGGAGGTGGAATGTGAAACATTACTATGACTCTAAGAGTCAGAGCTATGCAAAAAAGTATACTCAGAGAAGAATCACTTCCTCTTCAGCCCCATTCATTTGCTGAATTCTTAGCCTTCACAAGGCAAAGAGCTAAGAAGCTAAGCAGAAAGCTGCTTAACACCAAATGGGAATTTTAAGCAGTTTCAGGATTCTGAAAAGATAGCTATTCAGAGCCTGCCAGAGAGGAAGAGTCCTACTAAAAATCCCAACGTTTCCACCGAAACCCCTAACTGTATTAGAATAACCTTCCCTGACTTTCTACCCAGAGGAGGATCCTGTGAACTCTCTCCAAAGGAAGATGATTTTATTCAGTCTCAACAATTTTTATACACAATGTCTAACATTCAATCAAAACTTAGTAGATATATGTAGAAATAGACACTAATAATAGAGCTATGGTAAGAACCTCTAATAATAGAGCTATGTTAAGAACTTTTTAAATGTCTTGTTAATGTCCTCAATAAAAGCAGATTTACTGTTAAGTTAATGACACTTAAATTCTGGGCCCCTCATTTGCATGGACCTCTTCTAAAACTCTCGGAGGAGCCCAAGACCTGGGTTCATATGATCATATTTGTAAAATGTGCAACAACCAAAAAAAAAAGTGTATGTGCTACCAATTAAGACTGTTTTCTCTTTCCATTCCTACTTTCTCTCTGACACATCCTCATATCAGATGTCAGGCTTATCAGGTGATGGAGTAACCATAGGCATTTTGGAGATTTGCACAAAGGGAATTTGAATTGAGGATATGTTTATTTGGGGATTAGTGGGATATGTTTATGTAGCTGACAGTCACTTCCAAGAATAGTTAAGTTATTGTGAACTGTCCCACTGTCAAGAGGGCTTCTAGAAATACTCTTACTTCTGGTTGCTAATACAGGTCCAGCAAATGATATTTGGATAGGACAGCAAGGTGCATTTACCATGAAGTTAATAAAACTTAATCTTTGAGTTCTGCATTTGCATAGGCCCTTTCTCAGGCCCTGTACCTAATTTTGTATTCATAATTATATATTCTTAAAAATGGAACTCAAAGCTATATAGTCTTCAAGCCCTGCGAAATGAGGATCCATGTCCAACAGTGGAAAAGAAACAAAGTTTTAACTTTGCGAAGCCAGAAGCTGATCAACAAAAAAGTCTTCCAAATCCTCCAGCTCATATATAGCAGAAACTTGATAGAGGTTTCCCAAATTCGATAACAAATCTAGTAATTTGTATTAAAATATCAATAACAAGTTGTGAACCTGAAAGAAATTTCTCTAAACTATCAATAACAACAAATTTTAAACCATCACATAGAGGAAAGACGTATCTTTCTATTCTTTTCATAGAAAACGGTATCACAAATTTATTGTCAGTGAAGAGACTATCAAAGTTAAGTAGGTAAAAAGTAGGAAAAAAGAATTAGGCAGCTGATTAGTAAAATACGATGTAATTTTAGTGCATATTTTGGATTCTGTGTTATTTGCAAGCTTTTATAAATCTGTAAATTTTTTAAATTGTTTCATCAAAAAGCCTATCCTTTTTTTTTTTTTTTTTTGGCTGTGTTGGGTCTTCGTTGCTGCGCGCGGGCTTTCTCTAGTTTCAGCGAGCAGCGAGGGTTACTCTTCGTTGCGGTGCGTGGGCTTCTCATTGCGGTGGCTTCTCTTGTTGTGGAGCACAGGCTCTAGGCGCGCGGGCTTCAGCAGTTGTGGCGTGCGGGCTCATTAGTTGTAGTGCACGGGCTTAGTTGCTCCGAGGCATGTGGGATCTTCCCAGACCAGAGATCGAACCCGTGTGCCCTGCATTGGCAGGCAGATTCTCAACCACTGCGCCACCAGGGAAGTCCCTATATCTGTAAATTTTTGTGATTTCTAATCCTAAATAAAGATTGACTTTGGTGCCTAATTAAGCTTTCATAATTTTAAAAGTGTTCTTTTTCTTAAAGTTGGCTTTAAAATTGTTAGTAAATTGAAATATAAAGTTGAAGAATTTTAAATGTCTTTACACACATTTTCAAAACAGTATTTCCTTAAAGAGACATTTTAAAATAGGGTCCTAAAGTTTGTAGTTCTCTTATGAACAATCTTACTGTTTTTTCTGCTTTATTCAGCTCTTGGAATGACGGATTAGGAAAAGCTAGAAGAAAGTTTTACAGTGTAGGTGTAATTTCTTTGTAAACCATAAGGCACCATATGACTTGAAGATATTACTATACTATGAAGTGCTTTTTTAATAAAATTAAGTATTTTTATACACATAATGCATAGACATGATTACACTACCAAATAGTTCAAAAGTGTATAAAGTACTGATCTGTGGATTTTATCTGGTTCCCCCTGTAATGAAAGATGAGGAAATGGATGTGTTTACCTGCTATCCAACTCTCCTCTACCCCTCCACATCCAGTTTTGGGAGGGGTTTTCCCAGACTGACTTTTCTAGATAAAGGAAACATTCCAAGCCTTTTATAACTGGGGAGTTGTTTTTTTTTTTTTTTTTTCTTTTTTACTCTCATGCTTAATCACTGCTTTTACTGGAATTTTAGGTTCAAATTTTCTTTCCTCAGAATTTTGAAGGTATTGTCCTTGCCAGTTAGTATACAGTCAAGCTAATAAGGTAATTGGATGTCAATTTGATTTTTTTCAAGAAACTTGTTCCAATTCATTTTTTTTCATCTTTATCATCGGAGGCTTTATTAAAGTAAAACAACTTGAACAAATGGTTAGCCTTAATAACTGAGTAGCATAAAATATAAAAGCTCTGGTAAATTGTTCTTTCCTGATCTAGTTAACAAACAAACAAAAAAAAACTTTGCATATTTATTCATGAGAAGACATGCTCAAATATTTTTTGATTGTCTATTTCTGTTGAAGTCCAGTTGAAGTCCTCTTATCAGAGACACTGACAAGGCAAATCATTAAAAGTATCATGTAACTTAAATTTCTTTATTTTAACCAAACCTTATAAGCCTACACTCACCAATGAGGCCAAGACCCTTTTTGAGGTTAGATTCATCAACGGTTTTTGTTTGTTTGTTTTGCATGGACCACACCCCAGTTCATCCTTTATGTTTTCTTCTATACATTACTTTCAAGTGGAAAGAGAATGAGAAAATTTCTGGAGCAATTTAAGTGCAGAATCTTGTACTTTAAAGATTTTTTTTTCCAAAAATGAGTAGCTTTCCTGTCCATACTTCAGTCATCAGCAATTTCTTCTCAACTTTATTGAGTCTTTTTTAAAAATTCAACTTATTTTTCATAGAAACAGTAACTTTGATTCACATGATATTTTATTAAGTAATCTACTTATAATAATAAGGAAAAATGGTATAAACTGGTTTAAATACATGTGACAATTCATAACCTCTTCTCCACAAACTTTAACAATCCGGCAATGGATGTGGGAAAGAAAACTTTTTTTTAATGTTTCAAAATCACTTCTCAGTCTTTGTATAGCATAGCCAGATATTCAAATCTTTAAGCGCACTAGTTCACAAATAGTTAACAGTGGATTGATTTTATACTGCTCTCACTTATAGCCAACCAGATATGATACTCGTAATGAAAATATCGAACTCTGTGTAATGTATCAGTAATTAACCTGCTACACTTTTTGAACACTGCCAGTAAATACGTATAATATCAATTTGTAATCAAGTGTTTACAAATTCAAGCTTTCTGAAGGTTTTAAGTATGGTGATAGGAATGTTAAAGACACAGTTATATCTCATCAAATAGATCTTTAGTATCTATTCTGTACATATTCTATTTTGGCCATTCATGATTGATTTTTCATAAGAAAAACCTATTAGGGACTCCCCACAATGCAATCCTTGTATTTCATATCAGCTGAACATGTTCATTCATTTATTTTATAACTTCATTAATTTGTTGACTCATAACCCACACACGTACCATGTACCTTGTATGTCTGTAGTGCTGTTCTTAGGTTATTATAAATTAATTCAAACATCATACAGCTTCTCCTGTCTTTCTCTTTGTCCTTATCTCTGTCCTCATGGACCTCAATGTCTTCTTATTGGAAGAAAACTGATTTGAAAAAGGCACTGGGGTTACCTTGCAATCATGTAGGAAGAGGTTCCTGCTGGTTGCCTCTTAAAGAGGAAAGTCCAGGGTGGTACAGGGAAAAACTAGACTGCTCTGAGGAGAAGAGGGGTCTGATCTGGGGAGATCTGAGCTCAGAACATTCCAGACAAAGAGACAGGAAGTGCAAATCTTGAGCTATTTTAAGAAAATGAAATTTTCATCAAGAAAGAAAATTCATAGATATTTCTAGAAACTTGTCCCTTTTCCCACCTCATCTTTTTTTATAATGACATTTGGGGAGATTTGTTATTTTTCATAATATATGGTTTAGGTTTGAAATATTTTTCTTTAATTTCCATATTCCAAAAATTCACAGTACTATTTATGTGGTCATATCACTATGAATACGACTTCATGTCACATAAATAGTCATGTAACTTTTTATGTTGTCTCCTGCTTATGTAGGGGAGTTTTCAGAAACCCTATATTATGGTCTTGTTTTAGGCCCTGCTCCCTTTCTGGGGCTGGTACCGTAATATATGGATTAAAGCCTGCTGCTTTGAGGCTTTTGTCAGCCTGAAACCTCACCTTCCAGCGTGCGTCAAACCACGGTACACAGTAAATCAACACATGTGTCTGCACAGCTATATATTCTTTCTGTGGCTTTAAATATTTTTATAATCACGGGTGTGCTATAGGACTCAGGGGACCCTTTAAAGCCAGCATTTGAAACAGCTGAATGGAGATTCAGAAAACTCATGTGCTATGCAGCTAAACTGTAGAAAAACTTCTGTGAACCTTTGATGTGTGTAGGGGTTTGATTTTCCTGGGAACTGTATTTAATTCTACAATTATCAATTTCTATGGTAAGAACTAATCCTGTGTTCACCAGATTATAGGATGTAAGAGGTAGGATGACCTTCTTTCTCCTCCTACCTTTGAAATAGGAAGTAGATACACAATTTACATGAGACCACAAAGCAGCCCCGGGCCTCAAAGAGTTAGACAATATCACACTTCAGTTCACTGCCTTGATTCTTATGGAAGGGATGAACCCCTTCAATTATTATTGTTATTAATGTCTAGTTAAAGCAAATTAACTTGGGGAAAGTATGGACTAACTGGTCATAGACACCATAGGTTCAGTGCTAGTCTCTGGGTCTTGAGGGGGCCCAGGGCAGATTCAAGCCCGGCACTGGAAAGTGTGGTAGAACCATCGCTGGAGGGAACTGGTGGAAAAATCTTGATGGTTGATATTTCTACATCTACATGTAAGATTTTTAGTAAGTCATTTGTTATTGGACAATCTTAAGCCAGGACTCCTGAGACATTTTATTTATTTTTTTAACCATTATGGATATGAGTTACATGTCATTTACGTATAATAATAATCACAATAACAATAGTTGCTAAAATCATTGAGCACGATTGCAAGCATTTTATATGTGTTAACTCATTCAATATTTAAAAGGCACAAGGTCACGATAAGAAATGTATTTCCAGGTCTTGAGGGCTAGAATAATTTGATTTTTTAATATAAGGTGTTTTTTTTAATTGTAAAAGGACTCTGTATTCTTTAAGGAAAGTTTGGAAAAAGCAGAAAAGAAGAAAAGAAAACGATCATCCACATTTCTACCACGCAAAAAGCTCACGATAGAACTTTTTTTTTCTCTTTTGGTAATTCATTCCAATTTTGGGTAGGCCAATGTGGATATACTTGTTTGTTTGCACAGTTAGAATAAGTTGGCGATCATCTCTGACAAAGGAGACATTTTAAGGCACATCCTCAGAGACCCCTCCTCACCGCCCTCCTCCCCTCCATTTCTGGTCCTGCTCTGGAGACTCAGCTGGACTCCCCAAGCAGTTCCACGTAATCGAAGAACATGCACTTTTGTGTTATTTCATACTCCGGGGAAGTGGGTCGTTACAATGACGCAGTTTTTCCCTTTGGCAAATCACTCTGTTGGAGAGCATAAAATAATCAGTGAGGAGCAAAGTTGCATACAGCAACTCCAACTGCACTGATATTTGAATTCAGGATGTACACCGGGAGACCTTAACAATTTGGGAAGCTTGTGCTACGTGGCTTTCCCGGAAGATCATTTTTCCCATCTGGGGGGTATGACATCATTTACTCCTGACAAGTTCCCTCCTGGATTCGTTCTGGATGATGGTTTCGTAGGGTGAGTCCTGTCTACGCAGGGGCCACCATGTCAGTGGAAGAGCTGGTTACCAAATCGCAAAAGCAGATAACTCACCGCAAGAAAGCCTGGAGACACTCCATACAACTGTGGTTTTATAAACACCATCCTTAATTCTGGACGCCTCCGCCACTGATCAGAACCTTTCAACAACGTGCACGTCAGCTCCAAGGCTCCTGGTTTCCAGAAGGCTGTTTCCGAAGGTCCATGTGAGGTCGTGAGTGGTGTAACCTGCCCCCGAGCAGCTTTTCCAGATGTGCTGTGCTGGGCGCAGTCTTGAGAGGCTGTGATGAGGAACACACGCCCTGCCAGCGCTCTGTGGACGGGAGGAAACATTCTTTCCTTTTCATCTCCATCGGTGCAGCCAGAAGACTGTCCCTCCTCTCCTAGCCTTTTTATACTTAGCCCCGGAAGCCAGACACATGCATGATTTTAACCAGCTCACCTATCACGACGGAGTTTCAGTGGCTGCTGAGTTGGACAATCAGCTGCAGCGAGCCTGTCCACCTCCTTCCCAAACCCACGCTCACCTGCGAAGGCCTCTGGGGATCCAGAGAAAAGGCCTGCCCGGCTGGGTGTTTCCTAGCTTTGTATGTGTACGTTTTTTCATTGTTTTGTTTTCTATCAGTGATTAAAATTACAAAAGGGGAAACTTGGGGCAGGAGGGGGGATAAATTAAGAGTTTGGGATTAACATATACAAAGTACTATATATAAAATAGATAATCCACAAGGACCAACTGTATAGCACAGGGAGCTCTACTCAATATTCTGTAATAACCTATATGGGAAAACAATCTGAAGAAGAATAGGTGTATGTATAGGTATAACTGAATCACTTAACTGTACACCTGAAACTAAGAAGACATTGTAAATCAACTCTACTCCAATATAAAAGAAAATTTTAAAAAAATCAATCAATCAATCAATCTTCCCCTTTAAAAAAATAAAATCACAAGTTTAGTTAATGTACAGAACAGTCTTTGGGAATAAATCCAGCCACTCCTCCCCCCAGATAACTGTTTTAAATGCTCGGAACCATTCTCAGATGCCGTCACCCAGTTCTCGGACGCTGGGCTTCTTCCCCTCACCCACCTCCCCGCACACCATGTCCCACACCAGCCTTTTGCTCTGATGGCAAATCAAAAATCCCAGAGCCTTTCCCAGCCAGATCTGCTATAAAGCAGACCAATTTTCTGTGTGACCAGCCTCTTTAGCTGCATTTTTGGCAGATGAAAAACAAAACATATGGCCAGTAACACCCCTAAAATACTGTGCTAGCTCGATACTGTCCCTCAGGTTTGCAGCACAGAAACAACTGCCCGGCCACATATCACTAAGCAATGTTTTACCGATCTTCCGGAAAAATGTCATCATTTAGGAGTATTATATATCTTTCTAAAATCACTCAATATTTATGGTGGTGACTTGAATGCCTTTAGAACTCTCTGCTTCACACTTCTGAACACCAAAGAAAGAGGAAAGATTGCTATTTTAAGGAATTTGGAGCAATGGCTATGAAGAGGCCAGAGACCAGAAAATGTCCTGAGATTAGAAACACACGCAAAAAAAAAAAAAAAAAAAATGAGAAGGAGGGTTGCTGGAAACAGTACGATTCTGAGGCTCTTCCCTCCCAGTCTCCTGCTCTGGGTCCAATCAGCCCCCGCGTGTAATGAGCCACTCAAATCTAGCTCTTACCCAGTTATGTCTATCCCTCATTGGCTCATCCTACCTTGAGAGTCTAAAGTTTTGGGGGAATGATGATTTCAACTAAGTCTCTTGCCAGGGCTGCTTTTTGAATTACTTAGAAAGGCACAGAACTGTGAAGGGATTTGCCTCCTGGATGGATAAATCTTCAGGATAAGTGGGAGAGATACATAGAAAGTTAAACCAACAGACACATCCGTGATAACCTCTCTGAAAGAGTGATTAACGTCCTTAAAAACGGCCCTGGTGTAAGAGCTCTGTCAGCGTTGGTGCCGTCACCAACCCCATTAGTCCCCCAGCAGAATGGTCTCCAAGAAGTGTCAATAGAACTTTCTTCAGAATAGATGGGCCACTTCTTCTGGAGGTGATGCTGCCATGTAAGAGTCCAGGGCAAGGCGTTTCCCTAGGATGGGAGAGGGATAAAGGGATGAACGGGCGTCTCACTATTCTCTCCGGCCCTCCCTGTGACCAGTGCCCCTCAAGGTTCAAAACGCTTGATGAGAATGTAGTCATCAGCCTTCCAACAGATCAAAGCTAACTGGCCTTGGAATTGGGTGGAAAGAATTAGCCTCATCAGCAAGAACCAAGGAAACTATCCTTGGGGACCTCCCTGGCGGCCCATTGGTTAAGACTCCGTGCTTCCTATGCAGGGGATGTGGGTTCGATCCCTGGTCAGGGAACTAAGATCCCACATGTCGCGCAGCATGGCCAAAAAAAAAAAAAAAAAAGGAAGTTAACCTTCCTCTAAATTGATCAAGGTCATAATTACTGAAGGGGAAGTTCCAGAAATGAAAAGCAAAACCCACGTATCATCATCAGAGAACAGAACTGACCAAGAGTGTTTTGTCCTGGGTTGGGTGGCTGGGTTTTCATTTGAGTCCAGTCTTATGATGGAGGAAAAAGACTAGAATACAGTCCTTCCTGAGAGCCAGTAGATCCATACAAGGTTAACGTTCTTCTGGACAAAGCCCAGGGGGTCATGCATCACCCCCCAGCATAACCACCTCTCCTATTTAGCATGTGAGCAAGGCCTCTCTGAGGCTCCGGACCTGATGTTATCAGTACGCCACGGTGCTCAGCCCTGAATTTCTCTCTCCCTCCTTGGTCTGATTCTTCTCTTCCTGAGGAGACAAATACTAGCCTAGTTCAACAGGGACAGAATGAAGGTGATGCTAAAGGTGAACTAAATGTTTAGTGCATTTTTCCTAATAACTAAGCACAAATACCTAGCTAAATGGGAAATACGTCTAGCATTGGAGCCTCAAGAGTGTCAGGAAGCATTTTTTAACTTAATCTGCTCAGTACCTCACATTGCATCTTGGATCTGCGTGTATTTGCTTCCTTTTGCAAGGGAGACGGGTGAGCTTCTGCAGATCGATATTCACATGCGAAAACTGCGAGCTAACATCTGGTCTCTCAAAAAGGCAAACTCTAGAGTCAAAGAACTGGCCAACTCTGGAGTTATTTTCAAACTTGGAGACCCCCCTGGGGACCCTGCCCGGGTCAGCTCAGATGCCTGGGGTGACGGCCTCCAGGCACTAGCGTTTGCCTCTGTGACCCCTGGGGAAACCCTGTTTGGAAACTGTAGACCATTAGGGGGTTTCCTTGTTGACAACACAAATGCCACCCCCTCTCTCGTGAACGCTTCCACGTGCCCAAGATGTACCCCCCTTTAGAAATGTCCAAGCGGGCGCATAGGAATTAGCCTATCAATCATTTTTGACTCCAGCCTATTTAAAGGGGATCCTTGTGATAGGAGATTTTGCAAAGTCTTCTCTGGGTGTCTGCAGTTAGGATGGAGTCCATCTCAGAAAGACAGTGCCTCAAGTTCTTCTCCTGTTCCCCCAAAACTCTCCCCTGACTGTCATGGTGAACTCTGCTGGGAAGTGGGACTCATGCCCTCTGTTGGCATGTCTAGGGCTCAACCTTTGACCCTCTCAGCGTCTCCTACAAGCCTCACATCTTTAAAAAGCATCTCCATGTTGATGACTCTTAAATTTGTATCTTCAGCCTAAAAGCCTTCCCTGAACTCCAGACTTAACTCCAACCATTGCCTTGATATTGCCACGTGCTTATTTAATAGGAGTCTGAAACTTAACACATCTGGACTGAGCTCCCGAGACCCACTCTCAGCTCCCCGCCCCTCACCCCGTGGTTAATGGTAACTCCATTCTCCCAGTTACTCAGACCAAACACCTGGGCGCCTCTCTTTAGCTCCCAACGCACATGGGATCCACCAGCGAATCCTGTTTGTTCTTCCTTCCAAGTATGCTCAGAGCCTAACCGTTTCTTCCATTACTCCCATCCCGCTCCAAGCCCCCAACATCTTGGCCTGGGTCATTATCCTGGCACTATTCCTGCTTCCCGCCTGTCATGAACTTCTCTTGTTTACTTTCAACAGTGTCCAGAGTGAGCCAATCATAAGACAGGTCACGCCTTTCCTCAGCTCAGAAATCTCCGACATCTTCGCTCTCATTCACAGTAACGCCCAGCGCCTTCTGTGGCCCCCGAGGGCGTCGTGAGCTCCCCTCTCACCCTTCACGTCTCTGTTCTCACCTTCTCCGCATTTCCCATGCCCGTCTCCTCACGGTCTTATAAACACACCAGGCAAGCTTCTGCGTGGATCCTGGGGCCATGCTCTTCCCTCCCCAAGACCTTCTCTCCCAGAAAGGCTCCTCTTCATTTTCACATTTCAACGCACTGCTCTGAAATGTCACCTCCTTCCTTGGCAAAGCTTTGGATGCCTCTTTCCTGCTTTATTTTTCTCCCTGGTGCTTACCACTATCTAACATATACTTTATTTGATTTTTTAAATTTATTGTTTGACTCTCTTATTAAATATAAGTTCCATGAGGGTGGGATATTTTTCTGATTTCTTCCCAGCTGAGTCCCAGAGCCTAGAGCACATAAGCAGGACACAATAAATATTTGTGGAGTGAATACACCTACCATTGTGCCGTCAATGATCTAGAACCAGAAGAACAGTGTCAGGTAGCATAGGAGAGCCTGAAGGGCTGGACAGTTTCATCAATGACAATCTCTAAAATATCTCTGATACAAACTGTTAATATTCACCACTGGTGCTTTTTGTGACAACTACTACAGGTACTTGTTCCTTATTAGCAGAATGACTTTACACACTTCAAATAAACTAATACCCCTTTTCATCTGCTGCAGGGGGTACAATCAGGATGGTCACATGCCAACAGATAAAGCAGAGAAAGGGCTGAAGAAGATGGGAAAGAGAAGGAGAAGGAATTTACCATTCACAATGTGATATCTGTGCACAATTTTTTTAGCATGTAAATATTTTTGGATGATTTAGAGCAAATTGTGATTTATTTTGAGGTGCTTCAAAATTCATTAATTCACAGATCAAAACTGGTCCCCCTGTTTCTCTCTGTTCATTAGTCAGGTAATCCTTGAAGCCACATGATTGGTATAACAGCCCAAGATAACGTGAATAAGTAGACAAGAGCAGAGTCTTAGAATGGAGTCTTAGGAAAGTCTGGTTCATGAGATGGAGAACTGAGAAAGGACCCAAGAGAAAAAAAGAATAAAATAGGCTTTTTCATAAAGTATAAGAAGAATTCTGAAAGGCAGAGTAATCCTTAAGCTGAAGTGAGATATATTGTCAAGAAAGAAAGGGCTGGATTGTGTCAAAGCAGCAGGTTTAAAACAGTAAAAATTTAGAAGTCATTGGCTTTGGCAATAGAGCCGCTCAAATGAAATCATTACGAATGTATATATGACAATTTGTAATGTTTTATTTTGATATGTGTGAAGTTAACTTATAGAGAATTTGCAAAAATAATACAAGGAAAATTCATGTATTATTTACCCAGATTTGCCAGCTTAAATTTTGCTACAATTTGCTTTATCATTCAGGAGAAAGAAAGAGAGAAAGAGAGAGAATGACAGAAAGAGAAACAGAGCGAGACAGAAAGGGAAAGAGATGAATACTTTTTCTGAACCATTTGAGAGTAATTTGTCAACACTGGGCCCCTTTACCCCTAAATACTTGAATGTGTATTCTGAACAAGGACTTTCTCTTACATGAATATAGAACAATTATCAAAACCAGAAAATTGAAACAATACTATTATCTAATCCATAGTCTATATTCAAACTGTGTAAATTGTCCCAATGGTGTCCTTTAAGCGCCCCACCCCCAGGCCAGGAACCAGTCTGGCGTCTCATGATGCATTTAGTTGTTAGGTCTACTTAAGCTCCTTTCATTGGGAACCGTTGCTAAGCCTTTATCTTTCTTTATCTTAATATTCTGAAAAATACAGATCACTTACCCCATAGAAGTCGTTGAATTTGAGTTTGTTGATGTTTCCTTGTACTTGGATTCAGGTTATGTCTTTTTGGCAAGAATTCCACAGAAAGGTCATGTCCTTCTCATTGCATTATATGAGGAGTGACATGATAGCATTCTGTCCCAATATTAGTGATGTTGCCTTTGGTCACTTGTACAAAATGGAATTCACCAGGTTTTTGAACTGTTCCATTTGTAATTAGTAAGTAATTTGTGAGAGGTAATTTCTGGGAGATATAAACACCCGTTTCTCATCTTACTTTCACCCACTATTTGTAGCATCTATTGCTGATTTTCTAGTTCCATCACTGCTTTTATCCATCAGAATTTTTTTTTCTTTTAATTTCAGGCCTTGCACTTCTCCACTCTGAAATTTCCATTTATTTTTATAGCTTTTATTTCTCTGCTGAGGTTCCTGATCTGTTCACTTATTATAATCACATTTTTCTTTAACATATTTATAAATGTTGTTTTAAAGTCCTGAAGGGCTAAATCCAACCTAGATCTGATCAGTGTTCATTTCTTTCCTTCTCTTTTATCTACTTTGGTAAATGAGAAATCAAACAGGTATGCAAATCACTTAACTGGAGCTATGCAAACTTGGGTACTAGAGAAAATGAACATCTCCAAAGGAAACCTCTCTCTCCTTTCATTATATCATATATGCATATTCATGTACGTGTGTGGATAATTTAGGAAGCCAGCGTTTAGAGAGCTGCAAGGTTATATGCCTAAGGAGAACATTGAAGTTGCTGCCATATCTCTAAAATATACCCAAGATACTTTTCTAAGTGTCTCCGTTCTGTCCTGTCAAAGCCACACAAATTTTAAAGTAACACTCCAAATACACATTTTCCTCTGTTCGTTCTCTCCTAAAAGTGCTGTTCACTGCCCCAAACCTATTTTTTTTTCCTGATAAATAGGCACATGTATTTAAATCATATCTCTCTCTACACGTGTATGCATTTTTGCTCTGTGTTCTCACTTTTGTCACGAGTAACACGCATCCTGGGTCCACTTCCTTCCCCATCGCGTTGAGTCTTGGACTGCTGAGGGAAAATGCCGTCTCCTACCCCAGAGCCAGCCCTACTCCTAGGTGTCCTCAGCTGTTGTAGGAATAATTCAGCCAACGTTCGCTGGGAGGGAGTAAACTGATGAGCAGAGAAAACGCAGGTACTTCCCAAGTCTGCAAAGAAGGGACGGGAAAGTCCTCAGGGTTGAACACCGGCTGCATGAAACTGGGAAGTTTCTGCTAGAAGGAAATTAGAAAGGCTTCTACAAAGAAACTAAAGTTCCAGGAACACTCTGTTGCCACCCTGCAATTTATTGTCATCCCCTACTTGTAACTCTAACCTAACAATGTGTCATCTTTACTTTTCATGTTATTTATTTACAAGTGCATTTTCAGTATCAACCCCTTCATTCATTAATTCTAATGCAGCCTTTTCCAATGTCTACTTACCATTTTAAATACTTACTATAATTTACAGGGCTTTCTTGAACACATCCAAGGTATATTATATGGGGCTAGCTTAATGGAAAGTCTTATATACCAAAGCAGGAGAAAACACATTTAATTTATGATGGCTTTGAATTTTGGTCATAATTTACTCATGGAGACCTATTCATACAAAGCAATACCAATACAGTTTTTCAGAAGCAATCAAAAAGTAAAACAATAAATGCTGATCCTTAGTTTTCTTTCCTGAAACCACAAAGATATTCTATTCCAGGATTATGCAAATTATACTTAACTGCCAAATACTTAAGGTTTTTATAATTGCTCTTGAGCTAATTCTATTATGTTACATTTTAGAGGCATTTACGCCACCAGAAATTCTCAAGTTTATGTGTTTCTCTTTCCTCCTTAAAAATGCTGTCAAAGGTTTACTGCAGTTCAAGAATTGAAAACACCCAAAGGAATGTATAGGGAAACTTTTTTCAGTCACTCAAAAAATTATACCCAAAGAAGAATCATGTTTGCCAGATCTCTCACGTGACCCGCCTTGCTCTCATCCATAGACCAGAGCCTCACCTAAATGAGGTGGATTTTTGCAGAGTAATGGGTGCATCAAACACCCCTCATGGGAGCCTGGCGGTCTCTAGAAAGTCTTCTGCTCTTTCTTCCAACAGGATGAAATAAATCATTTCTCAGGGTGCACCATAGTGATGGAAGTTCACACAGAGACAGATACATATATTAAGAAGAAAGGATCCCTGATGCAATGGCCTTTGAGTTGAAAAAAAGATGAGGCATCTAGGAGCACAGATAGCTGCAGGGCAGGAGGACGCTGCTGCAACACGTGCCTCCAGGGTGGCCAACTCAGTGACGGATGGAAGCCCAGAGGAAGGGTCTCTTTGGAGACCAAGGAAGGCTTCTCGGAGGAGGTGTGTTTGCGCCGGACTCAGGGAGGAGTGCTGGGTGTTTGAGGCAGAAGACTCATGTAATCAAAGAACACAACACGGAAAACATTGAAAGGACAGCCCCAGGGGGGCAGAGGGAGGTTATGTGAAGGTGAGTGATGATTCACAGGCCACAAAGCAGATTTGGACCAGATATCTAGGGCATGATATGTAATATCTTTAATGTAAGATATTTAGGCTTACTTTTGTAACCAGTGCAGGTCCGAGGGCTGTCTGAGCATAATCGTGACATGATTTAGGAACAGGCATCAGGTAATGCTGGAGAAGTAGATGGCTTGGCAGGGTGACTGTGAAGGAGCCATTGTCCTCGTGTGTCCATCAGGCTAGAGTGAGAGTCTCAATTAGGCCAGAACAGGAGACTGAGAAGCATAAGTGAGAGACTGGCATAACTCCATTGTGCATGAAAATCCCCTTTTCTATGACAGATTAGAGAAAAGCTCTTCACTCATAGAGAGAGTAAATAGGGTCCACTCTTTATTTTTCAGGGGTGAAAAATGAGAAGAATAAGTTGGTTAGTAGATGCAAACTCTTACATATAGAATAGACAAACAACAAGGTCCTACTGCAAACTCTTACATATAGAATAGACAAACAACAAGGTCCTACTGCATAGCACAGGGAACTGTATTTAATCTCCTGGGATAAACCAGAATGGAAAAGACTATAAAAAAGAGTGTTTATACCTGTGTAACTGAGTCACTTTGCTGTACAGCAGAAACAAACACAGCATTGTAAATCAACTATACTTCAAAAAAAAAACTAAAAAAAAAGCCTGTGGGGCATCATTTATCCTTAAATACGCCAACAATCTTCTCCAGTCAAGCTGGTTCACAGAAAAACCTGGACTTTCTCTGAAAGAACTGATTCTCTCAGTGGAGGAGACCCATGGAGAAAACAGGGATTCATTTAATGAAGAGTCTAATGAAAGGCCAATGATAATTAATCACCCCTGTGACTCGGCCCATAAATTGTGGAATCTCTCATTTTCGTGCCGTGTAATAGGTGTGGGAGGAGCCCACTGACATAAGAAGATTGTAGTGTGACATAATAAAAATCACCAAATGGCGTTTTTAAACACCTACAGATGGTTGGGGTGCCGTCCTAAGCACAACGAGGGCTGGAGGAGTGATCTCGCTAATGTCTGCTCCCCCGCATGGGGGACAATGTTTCCCGTAACTTATCCACGTCCTGCCTACCCACAAATGCTTCCGTGAGGAACCCGGGCCCATGAGCATTTCAGGGATCCAGACATCCAAACCTGGAAGGAAGGTGGAAGGAGGGTAGATGGAGGGGCAGGGGGGAAGGAGATGCCCAGAAAGGCGGCAGACAGGCGCCAGCCTGTCTCCAAATCCGTTTTGCTTTCTCTCATCTGGGCTGCTTCTTGCCTCGGCCAATGTTGTGTTGGCACTTCTTCTGGTTGGAAGACAAGCCTGGCCTAACTGTATGGTTTAAGTTCTCGAAGAGAATTCTCAGCAGATGAGCTAAATATGGCCAGGCGGATACTTCAGGACAATTCCCAATTGTTTGAAATGAAATGTCTAAAAGCCTACGGAACTATATAGATTACCTTTACTTTGGTATTGGGTTTTATTTTTGGTCTTGATTCATAAAGCTGTTTGGAATTAAAACCCACCTTCCATGGTTTTCCAGAGAGAACCGTGCTTAGAGAACCTCTAAGTGATTCTTCCAGAAACACTAATCTTTTCCAGGCGAATAGTGGTTAATTATCTTAAGTTCAGGTTCACATCTTGTCCCCTCACTCTGGCCTCCCCGTAATCCTGCCCATTTTGTAGGAAAGAAGACTGAGGCATAGAGCCCTCAGTTGGATGAACTGCCCAAGGCCGTGTGCTGGACCCGGGCTGACACTTGCGCTCTGCCCCTGGATCATCGAACGTTCTGTCCCACGATGGCGGAAGTAGAGAAAGAGGTGGAAAAGCCCCACCACGGCCCACAGCTCAGGTGGGACTTGGTGGAAGCTCCAAGCTCTTTGGAAAACTAGAAAATTACACTTTTTAAAATTTTTTTTTTTTTTTTGGCTCTTGGTTGTGACTTTTAAGTTGCTCTCATTTTATCCACCAAAAAGGAGTGACCGTGTTTTCATATCTTAGTGACTCGGTTTGCACATGATCTTTGTGAAAACGTAAGATTTTATGTAGGTTTCCTGCCTCTGAGCCTACTTGGCAGAGAGGCCCCTCGTCCCTTCTTAGCACTGGTCTCGGTTGTCACAGGGAGGGCCACCCCCCTCCCCGGAGCTTGTCTATCCCCTCCCGCCTCTGCCACGGCCACCACTTAGCAGCTGGGAGTCTGAGGCCTATGGGAAATTAAGGGCTAATGTTCAGTTGGTTTTATCATGTTCTTTAAGTCACCACCTCTGGCCAGAGACGGCGAGAACTCAGGGTGTCCTCCTGCACCCGTGTGCTTCTTTGAGCGACCACTCTAGGACCTGCCGGCCCCTCCCTGGCCCTCCACGAGGCTCAGGACCCCACCCACCGCCTGTCCCTGGCTCCTCTTCTCTCTGGGGAAGAGTCCTGTCTCCCACGTCGACGGGGGATCTTGCTGAGGGCAAGACCATACCGCTCACTCCTGTGCTGTGGAGCTACAACCCTGAGCTATGGAGCTATCAATTTTATTTAATACATATGTTCACAGTTTAATAACAAATATTTTATAGGCATACATTTCTACACTCATGTATCTGCATGTGCTAACGTGCCAGCCTATGTGCTGGCTACAGACGTTCCACCTGCAGAGGCAATGAGGGTGATCAATAGCTTCTGGAAGGGAAGCTTATGACCAGTCATGCATCAATAAGTTTGAGGTCCTGGGACAAAATTTCTGGAAAGTCCTCCTCTATCCCATTACCTGCAAAGTAAGCAGGTTCTCCACAGCCCTCCTGTACTGCCCGGGCTTCACGCCCAGTGCTTCTGACGATGCACAGGACAGGAAAGTAGGTAGCAGGTGGCCATCACCCCCTTCCTCTCTTGTTCTCCACTGCTTTTCTTTTCAACATCGTAAAGGAAAGGGCCTTAAAGTGCTCTGACCCCAAACAAAATGTCCTCATAGAAGGTTTAAAAAGCTGGTTTTATGCATTTCATAGGCGATAGTTGTAAGTGGATTTGAAGTCCCTGTAACACTTTACAAATTTCATCATCCGCACTAAGCGGAAGCTTAGGCGAACTGTGATGGTTCAGGAATTAACCCTCGACCCGTGTTCACTGGTTTAGTCTCCAGGCCTTGCACGAAGGTGTGGATGGGGCCCCTGACTCAGGAAGTGCCCAGTGGGAAATCGGCAGAGGCAGAAGGGATGCTTCTCCCACATCTCTGTGTACCTGGTCTCTGCCAGGTACTGCAGGAGGGGCATGAAGATGGGTGAGGCCGCATCCCTCGCCTCGGGGAACTCGCAGATACACAGACCCTCCATGCGTTCCTCCTTCTCATACTCCTTATTTCTTCTGTCTTTTTTTCACGTCTGAGGCTAACTTGCTGATGAAGAGATTTTCTCCCATTGGCAGCTTGGGAACCTACTGAATTCAGTGAATGATCAGGTCTGGGCAAAGTTTCAAAGGCAAGGGAGTTCATCTTCTGGGCCTTTCTGCTATTTTCATCAGCTGCTTCTTACCCACGTGCTAAGCATTCTCATGCAGCCTCATCTATCTTTTCAATAAGAAAGTCAGTTGATAAACTAATTCACACTCGGGTGGGCTGTTAAAGCACAAAATGTTGGCAGGAAAAACAACACCTAATAATAAATCAGGGCTTCCCTCGTGGCGCAGTGGTTGAGAATCTGCCTGCCAGTGCAGGGGACACAGGTTTGAGCCCTGGTCTGGGAAGATCCCACATGCCGTGGAGCA
Source organism: Balaenoptera musculus (assembly GCF_009873245.2). NCBI lineage: Eukaryota > Metazoa > Chordata > Mammalia > Artiodactyla > Balaenopteridae > Balaenoptera > Balaenoptera musculus. The sequence goes on along the minus strand of NC_045798.1, from coordinate 86,924,890 downwards.
AATGGGCCCGTGAGCCACAACTACTGAGCCTGCGCGTCTGGAGCCTGTGCTCCGCAACAAGAGAGGCCGCGACAGTGAGAGGCCCGCACACCGCGGTGAAGAGTGGCCCCCGCTTGCCGCAACTAGAGAAAGCCCTCGCACAGAAACGAAGACCCAACACACCCAAAAATCAATCAATCAATCAATCAATCATACAACGGTAAAGTTCAGTAGCCAGTAGGAAGATGTTCTGGGGGTAAGGATAATTCCCATTACTTCATGGATCGTACAACAGAGACTCCCACTGTTTATGTGCCTATCCAGCCAGTCCCAGGTAAGAAACTAGAAGGAATTCTTTCCCATCACAACCCAGGCAGTAGAATAGACTTTTTTTTTTCTTTTGACCAATGTTCATTGGTTCAAGGATCATGTCCCTGATCAGATCTTCAGTTTAACTTCTTGTTAGGTATTACGCTTCTGCAAGGTTTCATTTATTGGAAGTTTAGTATCTCACATTTGCGGAGAGTAATTGGGTGTGCGAGGAGGTCAAACATCTCCGCATGGACTTTGTGGATAAACGTGGTGTCCAGAAGGACATCTCTTACGCATGGGGGAAGGGAATCCAAAAGAAGCTGGCAGTGGATTCCAGCAACAAGGAGGGCACGTTCCAGTAGACTTCACTCTGCGTTATTGAATGAAGCACAGATAGATGAGTCTTTCTCTTGGAGTAATGTGTTGCACAGAACAGCCTCAATATGAATAATAGATCTAAACACTAAAAAATGAAAATAGTTCTAGACAGCAATTAACAAGTTAGTCCCTGCCAAAAGCCCACCCTTAAAATGAAGGTTTCGGGACTTCCCTGGTGGTCCAGTAGTTAAGACTCCACACTCCCAATGCAGGGAGCCAGGGTTCGATCCCTGGTCAGGGAACTAGATCCCACATGCTGCAACTAAGACCTGGCGCAGCCAAATAAATAAATAAAATAAAACATTTTGTTTTTTAGAAATGAAGGTTTCTTCACTGATTAAGGCCATTTAGTGAAAACAATTTGGACTTTTATCTCTCTTGCATCCTTGAACTTTACAGATTACAGGTTAATTTCACTTCTCAAGGTGGAAGAACTTAAGCCAATCAAAAGTCATCTTTGAGAACACAAGTGAACCCAGCTTGTTATCAATTCACTGTTTTCTCCTGAAATGCACTTGTGGCAGTGCTGTTCTCCCAACTTTTTCTGGGAGCATTCAGACCTTGTCGGGGCCAGATCCCCGTCGGTCACCTTCTTGCTGTTAGGCCTTCAGCAAAGCGCCTTCCCCAAACCTCTTTGCTCAAATGTTACGGTAGACATCACGCTGGCCTCATAGAATCATCCAGAAGATCAGGGGACGTGGTTTGTGGACATGCCCAGCGTGACCCTCACTCAGAGCCGGCTCCTGAGGGGCTGCCTTTGTTTTCAGGGCTCTTTCACTGTTTTTATCCTGATTGAAGCCATGTTTATCTTCAACTCTATTTCCCACATTTTCTCTCATTCCATATACATCAGTCAAGCCTTTTTTTACTCTTGAGGTCAAGAAGGAGCAACATTTATCTAACTGTTTTCTCTAGAACATGAATGCCACCAGAGATTCTCACCAAAGCCTCTGAGATTAAAGAGGTCCAGTGGACAGTTGCATTTGGAAACCATGGCAACCTTGGATATTCACAAAGCGTACCGATGTACAATAAAGGCTCTGAGAAGTCCTGTGGGTGGGGTGGAGCTATTATACTTCGGGGGAGAATGTAAAAGAAAAAATAGAGCGTTTTAATTTTTATAACTGATCTGATGTCACAGCAAAACTTATTGAGCCCAATTAGTAAGAGCACAGTCTTTTCTTTTTAAAATTCTCAAGTCCTAGCTTAATAAACTAAGGGTCAAATTATTTTCTTTACAACAGATTGAGATATAATTTACACACTGTAAAGTTCACCTCTAAAGTACTCAATTCAGTGGTTGTTACTGTATTCACAGAGTTGTGCAACCACCACCATACCTAATTTTAGAATCTTTTCATCGCCCTGTGAAGAAAACCTGCACCTATTAGCACCTACTCCCTCTTCCCCTTGCCCTTGCTCCTGGGAACCATTCAGCTGAATTATGTCTCTATAGCTTTACCCATTCAGGACCTTTCATATAAATGAATCACACGATGTATGTACTTTTGTGACCATCCTCCTTCACTCAGCGTAATGTTTCAAAGATCAACCACTTTGTAACCTGTGTCAGGACTGCATTCCTTTTTATGGCCGAGTAATATTCCACTACATGGATATACACCATTTTGTTTGCCTGTTCATCAGTGGATGGGCATTGAGGTGGTTTCCACCTTTTGTCTCTTATGAATCATGCTGCTGTGGACATTTGTGAGCAAGTCTGTGCATGGACATACGCTTCATTCCTCCCGGGTGTATACCTAGGAGCAGAATTTCCGGGTTAAAGGCCAACTCTGTGTTTAATGTTTTGAGGAACTGCCGGGGTGTTTTCTAAAGTGGCTGCCTCAGCTAAATCTCATTTGATTTAAAAAATCGGGCATTAAATATTCAGACAAAGCAAAGCCTTGCCAGGGATGTAGAAACAGGGGCTTTGATTTAAAGAAAAAAGTGCTTCATGGTCAACCCAAATGGAGCAAAAGAACCTCCAAGTTCAGGTTCTAAAGGGAAGCTCCAGCATCTCCCTGCATTTCACACATTATGAAATCCTGACTATGAGAAAATCGTGTCTCTGCTTTCAGGCTCCACGTTAAGAACGACTCACTGGGTTCCTTCCAGTTTTCCCATCAAAGTACTTTCCTAATTTCCTCTTAAAACCAGTCGTAGTGTGTTTTATGAAAAGTGGTCTTGACTGACCCAGGCAAGCCCCAAGGATCCTGTAAGTGGAGGTCCTGGATTAGGGCCTGAGGCAGCTCCCAATATTTCTTTCTGCACCATCACCTCTAACTTGGTTTTATTTATATTAATGCCTGAATAACTGCCTCAAACAACACCTTGCTTCAAATGTCTGGCAAGTATAGAAGTAAAGAGAGGGATAACCTGGGGTCAACACTCCAGAGATGCCCTTAATCACCCTCCCCTCGGCCCAGAAGGAAGCTCCAGGTTTCCACCCTGCAAATGCTTCCGGATGGACCTTCCGTAGCATTAAGACATGATTTCAGCCAATGGCACAGATATAAGTAAAATATAAATAAAACATATTTTATTGCGATCGAGTTATTTAAAAATTCTTACTCATCTGTGAATGATACATAGAGTAGCTCTCTAATTACCAAAGTTGTATGATGAAGGCAATTTGGAATTTAAAAAGAGACTACCGATTTCATAGTTAAGATGCAATGACATATATTTCAACAATAGTTAAATCCACCAATTCTACCTTTTTATAACAAGAATAAAGATGTTAGCAGTATTAAGAAACCCGATCTTTCTCCTTTTGCCTCATACTTGCCTGTCTCAAGGCTGGAGGCCTATTAGCAGGTAGACTATTAAAATGCAAATGGGAGTCAACCCAAGTAGCTCTGTCTTTGAAAGAGATGGATGGTTGCATTCTCTACTAAGTACTCCAGCTACTAGGCTGGTCCAGTTTCTCCCACAATCAGACCAGTTCTGGAATGGCCAAGATCTAAGAATGATCGCTTTCTGCTTATGAGAAGCCCCACTGCAAATTATTCAGGGGTATCTAGACCTATTATACCATGTAGATGGATACCAGGAGGGAAAAAAGACTCCAAAACAATTGACGCAGTAGCTTGGTCTAGTTAATAGCAGGTGATACTGAGTTCTCTATTCCGTAACTCCGTGCCCTTAATAACATGAAAGGAATGTTCCTCCCTCCTCCCATAATTTGCTACCAGGCAGAGCCATCAGCCACAGGAAGAATAAAACCCCAAGTTAACTATGTTTCTCATTCATCAGTCCCTTTTAAGAAAATGTTTTTCTTTCATTTTTTCCACTTCTTGACAATGTATCTACAAATTCTTTAACCAGAGAATTGTTAGGGATCATTGTTTTGGGGGTCACATATCTTATTTGCTGATTCTTTTTCTCTTTCATAGAAGGAATAAGAAACCTAAGTGAAGCTTCACTCCAGGTCTCTGTCAGTCCAATGGCCATCTCCCTGACTAGCTTAATTTCCATTGATGGAATGTTTTTGTTTATGATCTTTCAGCCAATTATCATTCAATATGCTTTCTTAGGAGACTGTGACATTAAGGATAAATGCACACGACTTACTGGATGTGAGCTGTAACTTCTGCTAAACCAATGACATATGGTATATGATTTGAGAAAGTTTTCTTGGCACATTGTCAAACATATTCTTGAAAACTAGAAAATTCAGTCGGTGATCTATATACGAACATCACGTTGGAACCGGAGAGCACTACTGACCACAGTTGTCTCTGATAACTCACTTAGACTCTGACTTGTATTCTCATGGTATGAGAAACCCGAGAAGTAATTCAATCTAGTGTTCTCAAATGAATAGGGATTTCTGTGTCATAGAATTCTTTGTGAATCTGCCTTCCATTTACAGTGATACTTAAAATTCTACATGTTAGATCTCAGTTATTTTAGATGAGTTACCTTTTCCTCAACTAATTTTATAACTCAATAAAAAAAATCCTATTTTTACTTTTTTTCTTAACTCTGACCTTAAATATATAAACTTATTATTTTTGAACAGATTTGCTTATACCATGAAGCTTAAAAACCAGATGTAAATAATAACTGTAATTATCTCCTGTTTTACTTTTGGAAATGAACAGTATATTTGTGTTTCTTCACATTTTGGTTCTTTCCTACATGGTTGTTGTCGCTCAGGAATCAGAAGAGGACACGAGGAGCCTCTGGAGATGGAGAAAAGGAAAGGGATAAACGTAGCATCTGCTCACCTTTCAAAAGTGGGAGAAGGATAATTTAGCAATTTCAGAAAACAATTCTAGAACATTCCTCAAGCCATCCATTGGCAGTCCCCTAGAAGAGCAGCGATACTGAATAGCTATCAAGTTATTTTGTAGAAAGGAAATTGGGCCAGAAGAAATTAGTATCCACCTGTGACAGAGCATTGGACCACACAGATGGACAGAGGGGCCACGGAGCCTGCAGTGACCTCCTTCTACAGGGTTTCTCCTTGCAACGGGCCGGGCGCGTTATCGGTGAGGGCCTGTAGAACTCTAATTGCCTCTTAGAGCCAGTGACATGGGACCTTCTAATAGGTAAACCATTTCATAATGAGTCCCTCCTGGTCCTTTAGTAAATAAGTCTCTTGGGAAGCAGGCCAAGAAACGTCAGCCCTTCTCTGAGTTTATTCCTAGACTGATTACCGCCTTGCTTAATTAAGGTCTCTGCATCAGATAGGTGTACAGTTGGCTGGAAATGTTTTCAGAGGCTTATATTCAAATTGGGGGTGAGGGACATATTAATTTTATTTTTTATTTTTTATTCCATAGATAAAATATTCCATCCCTCCTCCCAGTAGAAGCTTTTTGTGCTTTTCGATGCGCCCTGCCTCAGTCGATAAACCACCCAATGACATGGGTGGTCACGTTTCAGGTACCAGCATCCAGGACCGAGAAAAGCCCTTCCTTGTTTCTCCTGCTCTGGAGATGTTCAGAGTCTTTGTATCAAAACAGAAGCAAACAAACCAATGAAAAAATAAAAAGGCTTACTCCCAAAAACCCTAGGTATAAGACTTCGACTCCATTGGAAATCGAATTTCTTCCATATTCAATCAATATTTAATAAAGAGAGGAAAGGAGCTCATTACAAAGACCCTCTTGTTTCTCCAAAAGTCACCTATGTGAGACTCCAGAATCTCAAGGAGCTAAGTGCTTAATTGGAACATTATATATTCTCTTTGCAGCCAGCAAGCACGCACCACTTCCCGAGAACACGCCTCAGCCAACCTTTCTCCTGGTCTGTATGGGGACTGTAGTCAAGGCCAGGCGTGGGAACACCGTGGGAATGAGGGACAGCCAACTAACCCAGAAGCAGCTGGGGCTGTGGGGAGCTGAGCGGTTTTACAGGCATATCTTTGAGTTTTATTTTCAGTTTGAGTATCACTAACTAGTCTGTACCGGTCACAGGCTTACTGTGGGGAGTTTATGCCACATCATCTCTATTCTCTCTTCCTTAGCAGCGCTTAATGAGTTGAAGAGACTGGAAAGTTGTTCCCAGCCAAGCCAATATCCTATGAGTTATAAATGACATTTCATCCTCATATGCAGATTTCCTGCGCCGAAGTGAATTATTTACAAGGTAGAGCTTGTGGGTTCCAGCAATCAGCTGCCTGAGGTTTACACCTACGCTCCAGTCTCCACTCTCCTGCTGGGAGAATGTGAAGGTTCCCACTGCCCTTTAAGATCTGAGGATGTAGCAGGAACAGCTTTTCTTCCTGAGGCAGGCACTCCCTTCTCTGGGACGGAACTGAAAAGGGGACGAGGAGCAGAAACCAGAGCAGTAAAGCAAGCCATCCTAAGGCTGAGTCTTCCTGCTCTAAGGAGATGCTCTCCTACGGGAATGCAAATGAGGACACTTAGGAGGCTTTAAATTCTGGGAGACCTTTCTGCACCATTAGAAGTGATTTCGTCACCTCGAGTTTTAGTTAATTAGTATAATAATTTCCTACAGGATGGGTGAACATTCAAATTTTCTCCTAACAAAAGCATTCTGTCCAGCAGTTTGCTCTATCTTCTGGGGAGTAGAAAAGTTTGACACATCCTTTCTGTCCCCCAGAATCTTCGGGTTTGACAAGCCTCCCAACTTGGAAATAGAAGAGTCCAGATGATGTAAATGTAACGGTCCACAACCAGACATATCCACCAGTGGAACCAAAAGATAGCTCAGAAACCTATTTAAGTTCATATGGATTTGTAATCTATGATACAGGTGGCATTTCAAATTAGTGTGGAGAGGATTTTTTTTTTTTTTTTTTTTTTTTTAGTGCTTAGGGAAAAATCAACTACTTGTTTGGAAAAAAATAAAATAAAGATTCCTACTTCATACCACAAACAAAAATAAATTTCTGCTAAACCAAGACCTAAATGTAAAAAGGTAAAATCAAAAGAGTATTGGAAGAAAATATGAGAGAATATTTGTAATCTTATAGAGTAAACAAAATGAAATAATGGACAAAATGACATATTTGGCAACAAAATATTATAAGCTTTTTTCCAATAAAAACCAGACTAAAAATAGACATTTCTCCAAAGAATATATACAGATGGCCTACAGACACATGAAAGAATGCTCAACATCATTAATCATTAGAGAAATGCAAATCAAAACTACAATGAGATATCATCTCACACCGGTCAGAATGGCCATCATCAAAAAATCTAGAAACAATAAATGCTGGAGAGGGTGTGGAGGAAAGGGAACACTCTTGCACTGTTGGTGGGAATGTAAATTGATACAGCCACTATGGAGAACAGTATGGAGGTTCCTTAAAAAAACTACAAATAGAACTACCATACGACCCAGCAATCCCACTACTGGGCATATACCCTGAGAAAACCATAGGTCAAAAAGTGTCATGTACCACAATGTTCATTGCAGCTCTATTTACAATAGCCAGGACATGGAAGCAACCTAAATGTCCATCGACAGATGAATGGATAAAGAAGATGTGGCACATATATACAATGGAATATTACTCAGCCATAAAAAGAAATGAAATGGAGGTATTTGTAATGAGGTGGATGGAGTTAGAGTCTGTCATACAGAGTGAAGTAAGTCAGAAAGAGAAAAACAAATACAGTATGCTAACACATATATACGGAATCTAAGGAAAAAAAAAAAAAAAAGGCCATGAAGAACCTAGTGGCAAGACGGGAATAAAGACACAGACCTACTAGAGAATGGACTTGAGGATATGGGGAGGGGGTGGGGTGAGATGTGACAGGGTAAGAGAGTGTCATGGACATATATACACTACCAAATGTAAAATAGATAGCTAGTGGGAAGCAGCCGCATAGCACAGGAAGATCAGCTCGGTGCTTTGTGACCACCTAGAGGGGTGGGATGGGGAGGGTGGGAGGGAGGGAGATGCAAGAGGGAAGAGAAATGGGAACATATTGTATATGTATAACTGATTCACTTTGTTATAAAGCAGAAGCTAACACACCATTGTAAGGCAATTATACTTCAATAAAGATGTTTAAAAAAAAAACAAAAAAAAAAAACCAGACTAAACAAAATGGAAAGACAAGTGACATATTGGGGAGGGGAACATTTACAACTAACTATTAATATCCCATATTTAAATAAAGCCAACAGACCTAAAGAAAATGACAAGCAATTCTCAAAGGAATAAAGAATATGCAAAAACAAGAAGTACAAATGATAAATAAACCTGTGACGAGATGCTCAACCACTATGATTAAAGGAATATGGAAGTAAATAACAATAAAAATACACTTTTTTCCAAATCAGATTTTTAGATGTAATGTCTTGCTGGCACCGATTGCTATTGAGGATGTGATGAAATCACAATTTCTGGCAGGAACAACCGACTGATGCAAAATTTTGGAGGGCGATTTGGCATTATCTGATAAAAGATGACATTTGCATACCCTTTGACCATACAATCTCACTTTTATGATTTTATCAGAAAATAAAAGCATAGTAAGGATATGTCTCCAGGGATGCAGATTGAATACTGTTTGTAATAGGAAACAGCCTACAGCCTAATTATCTATCAATAAGAGAACAGTTTAATAAACTATGATAGGTTCATAAAATGGGATGTCATATTCCCATTAAAATCTGGAAGCAACCACGTTTCCCTCAATAGGGGAAGGGGTAAGTAAATTGTAGTATCACCATTAAACTGAATATTATGTAGGTATTGAAAAGAATGGGATAGAACTACAGCGAGAAATGAAAGGATTCGTGCTCTCTAGCAAGAGAATAAAGCAAACTAGATAAATGAGAGATGTTATAGATGGGTGAATAGATGATGGATCAAAGCTAGACAGATAAATGATTAGGTAGGTAGGCAGATAGACAGATAGATGATAGACGGTCTAAGTGATCATCACTCACCTCTGTTCTGGGAGAGCCCCCAGCCTCCGTGCTGACCTGGGGCAATCTTCTCAGGACCCCCGCCCCTGGCGGACCCTCCTTCTTCTTCCTTCTTCCTTCTTCCTTCCTTCTTCCTGCTTCCTTCCTCTCCAGGAAGCACCAGGGCACCAGCAGGCATATCACACATCTTTTCAGCAAAGCCCACACGGGGCAGGGGTTCTGTCTCCTTCCTTCTTGCAGTCCCAGCCTCTAGCACACAGCAGGTGCTCACAGAGGTGCGTTCAGTAAACAGAAAAGTAACCCTTAATATAAATATATTAATTTATATGAATATAAATATATTTATATTATATAAATGTTATATATATAATATTAATATATTTATATTCATATAAATACTCTGAGACCAAGGCCCGTTCATTACCTTTCTTTACTGCAAGAAAATGTTCAACCTTTGGTGATAAGTTTTATCTCTATAATCAATACTAACTTGGAATCCGTCAGAGGATATGGATACCCATGCTAGATAATTGCGTGGAGTGTGTGAGTGCGTGTACGTACGTGTGAGAAAAAGAGAGATACAGAGACAGAGACACAGAGAGACTCTTAGAAGTTGTTGTCCTAAGCAGGTTGAAACCAGGAGTTTGATTTTTGCAAAATATTTTTGTTTGTTTCCTAAAGGAAAAACTATGAAGAGCACGGCGCTCATTTGAATGTCTATGTGTCGAGTTTATTTTATTGATTCCTTAAATATATTTGGAGTGTCTACAATTTGCTCGTCCTTGTTCTAGACAATAGAGAAAATGTGTCGAAGTGGACAAGTGTTGAGGATGGGACCTTGGGGAAGCAGGACGTCCTAAATCAAGGATGGACCTGTGCAAAGATCCTGAAACCACAGGGAGCCTGTCAGAGTCTAGAAACTGTGGCGTGTGCTCTGTTCAGTCTGGCTGGAATGTAGATTACGAAGCAGGGCGGGGGCAGGGATGCTGAGAAAGGCACTGGAGGGGTGAACAGTTCATGCTAAACCGTAAGTGGCCTTTTGCCCTGCTTCTTCCTGGAAGCACTGGGGCGTCAGTGAAGGGCTGTAGGTACATGAGTGACATGGGATCCCTGCTCCGGAGAGAACAGCTCAGGAGCAGCTTGGAGGGTATTGGAGGGGCGAGATTAGAGGCCTCCAGATGCCAGTGGGTAAGTATCTCCTCTAAGATACAGGTTAGAGGCCATCAGCTGGAGGTGGGTAGCTTCAGAGGAGACAGAGGAAAGGAAAGCAGACAGAACTGCAGGTATTGAGACCTCGCAGTGGCAGAATCTGGAGATGCTTTCGTTGTGGAGGGAGAGCGGGGATGGACAGCTGTCCTGCACCCGCCGGGATTTCAGAGGCAGACGTGGACAGCAGAGGGAGCGCCTCTGGGAGAAGGGCAGTGGGAGTCCCTCTTGTACTTCCTGACCCTGAGGTGCCCAAGGGACACTCCTCTGGGCAGAGGGGCCAAGTAGCGTCAGCTGGGAGGTGTGGAGCCCCGACCTCACCCGTTACCAGCAAGTGTCGCAGTGTGTCCCCGCGTCAGGACACTAGGAAGCCCAGGACGGGGAGCAAAAGGTTTACAGATATGGTGAGTGCTACGGGCTGAAAGTCCGTGTCCCCCCAAATTCATATGTTGAAGCCTCAACCCCCAACAGGATGGTATTTGGAGATGGGGCCTTTGGGAGGTGATTAGATTAGATGGGGCTTGATGGGATTAGCGTCTTTTTTAAAAAAGGAAGAGACCAGAGCTCGCTTGCTCTCTCTGCCATGTGAGGACACAGGAAGAGGCGGCCGTCTGCAAGCCAGGAATCGAGTCTTCCCAGGAACCAACTCTGCCAGCACCTTGAACAGCCTCCAGAACTGTGAGAATAAACGGCTGTGGTGTTTTGTTAGAACAGCCCAAGCCAACTAAGATGGTTAGACTACATTGGATTCAAATAATAGTTAGGATTTGAATAAAAGGAGGGGCAAGGGAACAACCTTGGTGGAAAGAACAGCCTTGAGCCTGGAGGTAAAAGGACAAAGGAAAACTGACTTCTGATCAGAGAACAGGTGTCCTTGGGAGGCTGTAAGTGTGCTGGGTGCAGATTTCCCTCCAGTGGAGCTCCCGTAATTCTGTAGTCGGGAGCTCCCTGACACTCGGCCCTCAGAGCATGGTCTTCGGGGCCCACGTGTGATAATCACTGGGGAACCAGCTTTGCCACAGCTCGAGGCCCAGGGGGCCAACGCGTTCTTTTGCTGTTTAATGTTAGAGGAACCTGAGTGACTGTGTCCGGGTGCCCAATGGTGCTTACAAACCCTGGAACCTTCCCCGATGACGGTCATCACACTAAGATTGTCACCCAGCTCCCAGCAGCATCTAACGTCAGACCAGCCCTCTTTCCACAAACCAGGAAGATCCTGCCAGAAAAAGCAGCAGGCAGCAAAATCTTCTTAGTATGTGGTTCAGGGATTCCCCTTCCTTCAAAATCCAATTAAAGGCTGGCAAACGGAAAACTTGCTCAACTGAGGATTTAAACGGAAATTGGCTATTTCATTTAACGGTTTGTTTTTAATTCACTGGTGTTTTGCTTTTCTTTCTCGCTCCTTCCTGCCTGCCTTCCTTCCTTCCTTCTTTTTTTCCTTAACAAAGTTGCCTGCATTCAACTGCTACAGACACTCAAAAAAAGGAGATTGAGAATCCTTCTAAATAATTTTTGTTTTCAGATGTACGTTCTCTCTCCTGGGGGATTTCGGCTTCACCTTTTCGAGGCCAGAGGGTAAGAACGGTGTTGAAACTAGCACCTCAGGAGGCCTTGGGCCTGGGGGCCTTTGGAAACTTGCACGCTCTGGTGTCCAAGTTCTATGCCAAGAACAAGTCACTCAGCCCACAGCAGCAGAACAAGTGTAATGATTCGATTTCTTATAGCCGCTGTCACCTTCATTATATATTTGCTGGTGATTTATTAGGGTCTGTTCTACCTGTCTCCGTCTGCAGGAGACCTTGTATTGTTGAATTCCTGCTACAGGGAGGACAGAAGTGAAGGAGCAGATGGGATTATGACTTATTTTCCAATGTTGAATTTATAAAAAGATCCTTTGTCAGACATCGCACAGCAGTTTGTGGGATGAAATTAATTCTATGAATAAAATTGCTAACCTCACCTAAAATAGGTGCTTTATTTAAAGAAGGATCGATGAGGCTTGCTAAATATTATTTTTAGTGTTGATAAAAGATTTTCATAACCCCAGGCTGCAAACATTAAATAAATGGGCAGTTCTGGATGTTACATGCTGGGGCTGGCAGGCGATGCCACCCATGACATTGGTCACCAGGCTGCCCCAGGCCTCCTGTCCCTCCACCTCAAGCTTGGAGCGGGAGAAATACTTGTGTTCAACGCATGTGAATCTACGCTTGGGACACATCTCACAGCGTCATCTCCCAAGGAGCCTCATTTGTGACTTAAACAGCAAGACGTTTGGCTGTGTAACAAAAATCACACTCACGGCTGAAAGGCCCCACCCCTGGGCTCTTTGATCTTGGCCCAGTGGCCTCATGAGTTCTGGTTTTAAGAGGAGCATTGGCTAGTCTATTATTTTGGTGATGGTCCTTTGTGGCAAGGTATATAAATAGAGTTTACTTCACGGTTCACGTACCCTCATCTCCATCTGTATTCCTTTCTATGTGGCTGGGAAGAGCTGTGAGAAGCCAGTCCACTATAGGCGACTGGTTTTATGGCCTTTGATTTTGGGGTCTGGCCTCGTCAGAGAATGATTCCAAAACTCTTAGCTACCCTGAACTTAAAATTCCCGACACCATCATCAAACAGTGCTAACTCTTATGATCAAAATACTCAGCCTCAAAAATAGGAAAACTCTGGAAAGAAGTTTAAATTCAAAAACAAGTTCATTGTTGGAAACAACCTAAATGTCCACCAACAGATAAATGGATAAAGATGGTGCGGTCTATATGATGGAATGTGGTCATTCCATACAATGGAATATCACTCGGCCAATAAACAGAATGAAATAATGACATTTGCAGCAACACGGATGGACCTAGAGATTATCATAAGTGAAGTAAGTTAGAAAGAGAAAGACAAATACCACGTGATATCACTTAAATGTGGAATCAAATATGACACAAATGAAATTATCTATGAAACAGAAACAGAGTCACAGACATAAAGAACAGACTTGTGGTTGTCAAGGGGGGGGGATGGTGGAGGGATGGATTACGAGTTTGGGGTTAGCAGATGCAAACTATTATATGTAGAATGGATGAACAACAAGGTCCTACTGTATAGCACAAGGAACTATATTTAATATCGTGTAATAAACCGTAACAAAAAAGAAAAAAAAGCTCATGGAATAAAAATAAACATTGCATTTTATTCGAATATTTTGATCATATCCACCAAAAAAAAAAAGGAAAAGAAAATGCCTTTTTTCCCCCTTTTGTCTAACTCTCTACGTCTGAAGTCATCTAGGAATGCAGTTGAATTACAGCAAATAACACCATATTTCTCTCCCATGGAACTTCATATTGTGGATTTCCCTTCCCTAAGAAGAAGAACGTAAGGGGGAAATCAGATTGTATAGAAAGCAGCAAAGCGTTGTCACTCTTTAAAAAGAGCTCCACGGAGGGAGGGAGGAGACTGTGACTTTTGCCATAAGAACGTCTGCTTTGCTCTTGAGTTTCACTCGTCCCCTTTCCTACCCAGCGATACTCTGGAGGAGAATGGCCGGGGCCACCAGCCCTGCGAGATACGCCCTGTGAGTGGAGACGCGTCCGCTGGTGCACAAAACTTCTTCATTAGGACATCGAGCCTGTAGTCATATTTTCAATCGTGGCTGTAACTTTTTTCCTGGCAAGTGCTTTCACTCATTTCGGCGGCACCTGAGGCCCCGTGCAGTACACAGCAGCACAGTTTGAGACATGGCTATGATGTTCTGTACATCATATAGTTGCTAACAACCTGTCAAAGTCATCCTGACACCAAACTGAGAAGCTGATGGTTTGGGTAACGTATTAGAGGAGATGAAAAGAAGAGAGAGTCCTCATTACTGTAATAAAAGCAGCAGAGACACACTGAGAATCAATTACTGATTTGTGACCTAATGAACTCACCCTCAGTCAAGTGGAGAGCGGCATCGAGCCTCTTACATTATCAAATGATTTAGGATGGAGCGCTATCTGGAGATGGGCAGCTAGTCGAGAGGCAGAGCAGTTTTCTGACATCGTCGCAGCCTTAATTACCTTGTTCCCGGGTGCGGAGATCAAACGGGGCGACCGGAGGTGCTGAAGCCCGAGCCAGCTGGAAACGAAGAGGAAATAATTAACACCAACAAGAGCGACGTCTGAGGTTGTGACACCTCCTGGCGGAAGCAAGGAGACTCAAAGTTAAGGCGGCCGCCAAGTCCTTGACTCGCCCCCTCTGGCCGCCTGGCTGGCTGGTCCAGGTGGGTGATTGGCGTGGTGGCCGCGGACGGAAGAGTCCGAGCAGGTGAGGCGGGCGTTCAGATACACCAGCGCAGCCCTCGGCCGGAGGGGAGATGGGCCCAAGGACGTGTGTGCAGGTGGGGGGCTGCCTGGTCCAAAGTTAAGGGGGGGTTGATGAAGGGTATGGTCCTGAGTCCAGTGCCCACACTTGTGTGTCTCAGAGAAAAAGATGACAACAGAGCTTCTAATTAAACACACACACACAGAACATTCTTGTCACTGATGGAACAGTTTGGTTCAGTCTTTCATCTCCTAGAGTCTTGTCCAGACGCCGGGGTCCTGCACGGCGAGCAGAAGCCGGGACATGGTCGTCCACAACCTCAGAGGCCACCAACCGCTGGTGGCAAGGCACTCGTTACCATTTTTTGAATTAAATTCTTGGAGCCATTTTTCATCTTGTGTGTCACTGTGGTGCCCTCCTCCTTACACACGGGGAGGTGGCTCCTTTGTTCCCGGAGTTGCAGGTGCATCCTGGGTACCTGGGCCCCCGACATCAGGAAAGTGACTGGGAGCTGAGGATCCAGGCTCCAGGGTCCCGTCCACACCCCCCCCCGCGTGGCTTCTAGTCACCTGGGCGCCTGCACAGCTCCTTGGGCCCTTTGGAGGAGGGAGACGTGGCTCTGTCAACACAGCACCCTGGGAAGCCAGCTCATGTGCTGCTCACGACGGGATGAGTGGGGTTCATCTCCGCATCACTGGTGAATCAGCTCCATCAGCACCACATGTGGCATCATTGGGCTCTGATGACACTTCAGGAAGGGGTTATAAATGATGACTCATCATTGAGAAAACTCGCACACAAATGACTCACGGCTGGAAGAGCGTTTGGACAACAGGGCGTTGGAGGAATGTGTGGGTTGTGTGCTCTCTGCAGGAAGCCCGTGCACCTGGGGAGCAAGGAAGCCCCCGCCTGCAGCCGCAGGCCGTGAATCAGGTACAGGGGTGTTCAACACCCCACCTAACCCCAGACAAGTCACTGAAAGCATCCCTCCTCGACCTCAAGTGGACGTAGGAGTCACCCAGTTAAATGCAGATTCTGATTCATAGATGTGGAAGGGGCCAGAGATGGTGCAGAGGTCCCACAAGTCCCAGGCAGTGACCCTGGCTGCCAGGCCTGTGGGCCAGCCTCACAGCAGCCAGACCTTCGTGCTTCTATGCCTGCCCACCCCCCCGGCCCTTATCAGTAGGGCCAATGTGCTAAGTAAACCCCAGGAGTACAATCATAATAAGTCCTAAGAGCAAAGTACCACCCAAGGGAGGTGAATGCAGTCAAAGTCCTCCAGAAAGGATCTGGAACGCCAGGCCCTTTGGCCAGCCTGGTCTTCAAGGCCCACTTTTGGGACCGTGACCTTCCGGGCCCTCGCATGGGCAGAGCAGTCGGTGGTGAGGGGCAGAGCAGAATCCCCAGAAGATGGAGGGCAGTGTCTGTTCATGACCAGGCAAGCACAGCACAGCCTAGCAAATCCACCCAGGCCTGGGGACCCTTCCCCAGCTGCTCAGATCTCTCCATATTTGGTTGAGTCTGACATGGGAACGAGGTCCAGTCGTGCAGGGTAATTTGCCAATCAAGAAACCAAGTGCCCACCGTGAAGCAATAGGTTGTCCAAACATCTTGTGTAACAAACTGATGGAACTGTCCAGATGGAGACTGAACGGTCAAGAAGAATTCCACGATGCCCAAAAATGAGATAAGGAGGGAAGGGAGACTTGGCACTGGCGGCCACCTGCGCTAAGCAGCCTCTTTGTCGAATGAGAGCCAGACTCGGGGCCTGGTCGCCACGGCCACTAGGGATGCCCGGCTGAGCCATCCTTCAGCGCTGCTCTGCAGTGCGGGCCCTGCCCTCCTGAAGGCTGGATGGTTCATTGGATTTAATATTGTCCCGAGTCTCACTCCAGGGAATGCTGCAGGAATGTTTTTCAAAAAAGAGGCACAGCCATTAAAAACAGTCCGTATGCCTCAGCCTGTGAAAGAGGTTCTTTATTAACAAACAGCGATGGCCCCAAATAGTCCACCTGCTGTGCCGTCCGAGGGGACCCGATGGTTAGGGCCACATTTTAGACGATTTTACCTTCCCTCCCCCCTTATATTGAGGTCCACCTGGTGAGGGGTAACATCCTCAGTGGGAAAGGCCCAGAATGGAAGCTGTACCCCGCTCACCTCCTCCCCCTCCCCCGCGGGAACTGTAAATCCCCTCCCCGCCCGCTCAGCAGTATGAGTCCCCCAGTGCTGAGGCTGGTTGATAGGAGGCCAGGGGATACTCAGGGACCATCTCCCTCATTTCCTCCAGAGGCTATAGAACAGCCCATGCAGATGTTTCCTGGTGTTTACAGTCTCTCCAGGCTTCCTCCGTCTTCTGTTGCATTTTAACTCGAGCAGGGAGGTGTGTGCCAGCCCCACCTCAACGTGAAGTTCCTCCTCCCGTCTCGGTGTGGGCTGTTCCCACTGGTTTCTGGACACCCACGAGACGGCTGTGTCTTCCAAGATTCTGACGCTCCTGCCACTGGCTACCTGGACCAAACCCCCCAGATCTCCCTTTCCTGTCGTGGGCTAAGCTATTTTTAACAGAAACAACATAGTAAATATATTTTTTAATATCCTCCTGATCACATTTAAACACTGACGTGTATTTGCAGCTTCTACCTCCTTTAAGTTTAAATAGGATGACAAGTCTTTGCAGAGAACACATGGTTCCTGGAGCTCATGATCTTTGAAGGAGGCCAACCTCCAGAACGTTTTGGGCCCATCGTATCCTGGAGACGGGAACTTCAGGAGGAAGCATCTTGTCTTGTCTTGACCCTCACTGTCACACCCAGCCAGACATCACCCCCCGTCCACATGCTGGGCCGTCCAGCTCTGCCCCATGGTCATGAGCAGGTGTAACGTTTATGGAAAACCAAATGTGATTTAGGAAGCTCCACCTCCCTACACACATAGACAATTCAGTAATAGTGGACCTGCAACTCTGACCTTGGCCCCTCAGATGTCTGTCAAGGCCCACTGGTCACCTGGCCCATCTCTCCCCTCCACCATCATGTCTCACCTGCCAGACTCTGCCCCCTGGGCCCACCCAGCAATCCACCCTCAAAAATCATGTCATTGTTTTTCTTCTATTTGCCAAGGTAGTACATGTAAATGGTAGAATATTTGTACAACAAACAGTAAAAGACACAAGAAAACCAAATTTCCCTGGTGATCCCATGCCAAGAGATAAACATGGGTACCATTTTGTGGGACTACTTCCCAGTCTTCCCAAATTCGATTTCAAAAATAGCACAAGGGCTTCCCTGGTGGCGCAGTGGTTAAGAATCCACCTGCCAATGCAGGGACATGGGTTCGAGCCCTGGTCCAGGAAGATCCCACATGCCGCAGAGCAACTAAGCCCGTGCACCACAACTACTGAGCCTGTGTGCCACAACTACTGAAGCCTGCGCACCTAGAGCCCATGCTCCGCAACAAGAGAAGTCACTGCAATGAGAAGCCCGCACTCCACAACGAAGAGTAGCCCCTGCTGGCCACAACTAGAGAAAGCCCGCATGCAGCAATGAAGACCAAATGCAGCCGAAAATAAATAAATTAAATAAATAAAATTTTTTAAATCCTATTAAAAATAGCACAAGACATGATATGAGATCTCTTGGAAGATGTCAGACTTGAGCTTCAGAAGACACTTGGAACGCTGTGACTTTTCTGCTGTCTTTCTGAATATTCTGCTTTCATCTCCTAGCCTGGGTTCTCCTCCTGCACCCGCTCCTTAAGTATCAGCACTTTTACCGTGAAATAAAGGGTGCTTGTCTGGTCTTTTGTTCTGAGTCTGCATTCTTTCCCTGAGTCAGTACACTCACTCCTTTGGCTTTAATTACTACTTCTAGATGATAATAACTTCACATTGGCTCTGACCTCTCTCCCAAACGCCGGCACCCTATCGACTTGCCTCCGGGATGCCTACACCATATGTGGAGCTGGCAGGAACCAACTCAACTTCTTCCTGCTTCTCAGGTGCCTGTTCCTCCTTGTCTCTGCTGAAGGTATTGCCCTGTTCCCACCCTGGAGGGTTAGCTCTTTTGGTTCCTCTGTTCTTCATTTCTGTCTTGCGTTGGGTTCATCAGATATTTTTAGCCTTGCATTTTGATTCTTCTATAGGCTTTTTAGCTATACAACTTGCATTTTTTTTAGGGGTTGTTCTACGGATTACATTAGCACCTTTAACATACCCAATTGCAGGTAATCTTGTGCTGCTACACATAAAATATTGGAAACTTATAGCAGTCCGATCCTTTGTGCTACTGTTGCCACAAATATCCATCTATATGTGTTATCAATCCCTCAATACCATGCTATAATTTTTTCTTTAAATGTCATATATCTTATAGAAATTAATAAAAGAAATATATGATACAAATGTATGAGTATATATGTTTACCTACATCCACCATTTCTGTCCCTCTTCCCTTCTTCCTGAAAATCTAGTTTTCATCTGGTGTCACTTCCTTCAGGCTGGAGAACAACCTCCCTTGTAGCACAGATACGCTGGCAACAAATTCTCTCAGTTCTCTGTCATCTTTACTTCATCTTCTTTAGAGGGATAGTTTGGCTAGCGATAGAATTCTGGTTAACAGTTTTTTCCTTCTAGCACTTCACAGAAGTTATTCTGTCATGTTCCAGCCTCGATGCTTCTGATGAACAGTCAGCCGCCCCATGGACCCTTGTTCTCCCACGTGTAAGACCGCATCTCCTCTGCTGCTTTCAGCATTTCACCTTCACCTTTATGTTTGAGAAGCTTGGCTTTGATGTGGCTCCATGTCGTTTTCTTTCATTTTACCCTGCTTGAGGTTTTCTGAGTTTCTTGGATGTGTAAATTGATGTTTTACAAAAAATTTGAGAAAAAAGGAATCCCAAACGCTCTGAGAGTTTGACAAATACTTCTGGATTCATTCTGTATTTATGGCTCTGCTTCCAACTGTCTTATCTCATGTCTTCTGCATTTCATCTTCCAAATACAATGCATGATTTCACACCTTTCTGCTTCTGCTGAGATTTCTGTTAGAAATGACCATTCTCCCATCCTGTTATCAACTTACCAGTACCGCACGGTCTCACTAAAGCCCAGTTCAATGTCTCTTAGCCTGTGGCGCTTTCCCACAAAAGCCCTGGAAATGGGATCGCTCCTTTTTACCTCCCTCAACCCTCTGATTTTCCTCTTTATAACAGCACATGAAACACGTCATTGTAATTAGATTTTTATTATTCTCCCACTTGGCTCTCGTCAACGACAAGAATTCTCTCTTATTCTCTTTGGAGCCCTTGTACCTTGCACAATGCCAAGGGCATCATATGTATTCAACAGATGTTTACAGGCTAATTGGATGAACAAATGAATGAATTGAATTTACTTAAGACTATGACGTAGCGTTTCTAGGGCCCTTGGTAGGGAGAAATAAAGTGACATTTATCCTCAAAGTTTAACTCAATGAATAAAGTGACATTTATCCTCAAAGTTTAACTCAATGATGAGTAACCCTGTTTAGATTTTGATTGAGGACATCCAGGTCCCTAGAAATCTTCAGGGAAAAGCTCTCAGGTAACTCATGGTTTCTGAATGGAGGCCAAGAATGAGTTCTAAATCTGTGATGAGTGTATAAAAGTGGGAGTAATCCTTTCTTATTATATATTACCTCCCCGGTCATTATGAAATCATTTCGTATTCACCGTGAATAACACCAATCATTAATGTACTCATCTGGCATTCATATGGCTCTCCTATGCACTTCAACAGGAATTCTGTTGTAATTAACTGTTCGTTAATGTTAATAGTAATGGATGTTTAAAATAATGTGCTACCAAATAGGGTCATGACAGCAATGGGATCAAGGCATCCAGGCAGGAGAGACATGGGAGCAATCCCTTCTGTCGGGAAAACTTCCTCAGATGGTAGAATGGATTTTGAGATGCTGTGTAAACAGACTGTGAGCCTGGAATGGGAGCCCGAGTCTTGGCCATCTCTCTTTGAGAAAACTTGATTTGAATTTCAGAAGAAAACTGTGGCAACCTGGCATTTGATTCAGCATTTTTCTTTCAGTTTATATGTGGATCAACTGTGTCCTAAATGATCTCATTCTTCTTTGCCTCATTTACAAGCTGTATTTTCCTGTTAGAGAGCAAATCTGATGTTCCTACAGGATTGTTCTGGAAACAAGATTTGGGGGCAATGTCAAAATAAAACGTATGTTCATCCTCATATCAAAGGGACAGGCCTATTAAAAATGGTAGTTGGTTAAAGGTGAGTTGATGAGCTCCACCTTCAAATAGGGTCATGTTGAAATGGAAAATGAAGATCACAGGCTGAACCCCCTGGATTTATGAGACTTGGGGGCACTTTGTGAAGTGCTTACAAAGGCGGTGCTTGTTCCCTCCAGATGGTGCGTGGCTTCCTTCCCCAAGGTGGCCCTTGTCATGGTCAATACCCGCAATTTCAGGATTTGGCATGAGATGTGGGGTGTCTCTCGTGCACCTCACCCTCCAGCCCTGGTGTCTGAGGTCCTTGAACGTGACATCCCCTTTCATGAACAGAGACCCTGGAAGAAGAGGAAAAGGCCAGCGGGAGGAATTCTAGAATCACGTGGTTCCCGAGTCCTGGGGCGTCCTGGGAGTTCCAGCTGTGGAGGCCTGGGTGGGGTTTAGAGCATCCTGAATCTTGCACTGGAAGAGCCTCCTCGGGCCTCCAGAGAGAAGGGAGGCACACATTCCCTGTGTCCCTCCATAAAACACCACTCTGGGGACTTCCCCGGTGGTGCAGTGGTTGGGAGTCCGCCTGCCAGTGCGGGGAACACGGGTTTGAGCCCTGGTCTGGGAGGATCCCATGGGCCTCAGAGCAACTTAGCACATGTGCCACGGCTACTGAGCCTGCGCTCTAGAGCCCGTGAGACACAATTGCTGAGGCCTGTGCACCTGGAGCCTGTGCTCCGCAGCAAGGGAAGCCACCGCGGTGAGAGGCCCGCGCACCGCAACGAAGAGTAGCTGCCGCTCGCCGCAATTTGAGAAAGCCTGTGCTCAGCAACGAAGACCCAACTCAGCCAAAAATAAAAAAATAAAATAAAGCAAAAATTTTAAAAAAAGAAAAAAACACTGCCCCTGTCCGCGTGAGGATGTCTGTTACGTTTCCAAGGCAATGAGATTAGCTCTTTAACTAATTTCCCTGCCACTCTCCAGTCAGATGTAAAAGCAGAGGTAACACACTGACCCTTTACACTGAGTTCGGGTCCTGAGACAAAGCTGTGGCTGGGTGATGTGAGGAGGACAGACGTAGGAGCGCTAAAGGGGGAAGAACGGCCCCCAGCGTGGCAAGGGGGGAGGCCCAGAGCCACGGGCCTGGGACCAGACCTCCGGACCTGCCCAAACGCCGCCGCGTCGGCTCAGACCCAGCCCTGCCCCTTCCTGGCTGGTGACGGTCAGGACGGCCCTGCCAGGAGGAAACACGGCCGAAGGGCCACAGAGGCCTCCACTTGGAGCCCCGACTCAGCTCCACGCCTTTGACGACGAGCGTGGCCTGGGTCGGAGCGGGGGGACACGCCGGGGCTGCCGTCCCAGGACACAGAGGCCCCTCCCGGACCTGCCCTCCGCCTAGCAGGAAACTTGCATCTCTCCTCGTTGAGCAAGTCCTTCCCCCAACGGGATGCCCTGGATTCTGACCAGTAATCTAATACACAGCATCGCGGAAAACCCTAGAAAGTCAGAGCTGGACGGGCCTCGAGATGGTCTCGTCCAACCATTTGATTGTACCCACGTGGAAACGGAGGCCCCGAAGAAGAGGACGCCCTGCGGGCACCGTGTTCGCTGCAGCCGCGGCCGTGTGGCTCTGGAGCCGTCATTCTGCACGTGTCCTCTGGCCCCGGCCAGACGCTCTTCCTCAAGCGCAAGGCATTTCCAAATCCGTAAAGTGGGAGGAATACGGCCCGCTGTGCTCAGGCGGGGTGTTAAAGGGGGAGACACAGCAGGCAGAGGACCTGGGAAAGGGTCGGCCGCAGCGTACCCGCAGGGAGGGGGCTCACTGGGCATGGTTTTCCGTCTCACCCGCCCAGCCCTCCCAGCACACAGCCGGTGCCACCCCCTGCCCCGGCCCGGCCTCTTTCACACGAGTCCCCCTTATTTGCCTCTTACTCCATAACCCGGCGACTGGCCAAGTGTCCTCTCAGTGCCCCCCTTCCTGGAAGCGGGAGCTCTGGGTCCACTGCATCCGCGGGCACCAAAGCCACCATTGCCTCAGGCCTGGAAATCTGCCCGGCGTTTGTCCCTTTAAATCCCACGCAGCAGGAAAACTCTACACACTATCCACCTGAATCATTAAAAAGCTTCTTCTTGCCTCTACCATGTCTGTAAAAACCATAAAGTAGAAATCTTTAATTACTTGGAAAGGTCAGCCTTCAAATTGTATATTTAATCTGGGTTTAAAAAGTGTGTTCTATGAAGAGTTATGCTGTCGTGTCTAAACACCTGCTGCTTCCATTTGTCAAGACACACACGGGCACTCCCAGTCACAGACACACAAATAAACCAGCGATGCTTTCTATTCAGAAAGGAAATATTTCAGCACCTGTCTGAAGATGGGCGATTCTTCCAAGGTAGGCAGCCAGCACAGCGGTGGACAGAAGCGATTTCCACCTGCCTTGATTACTGGCTTGGAATGTGGGTTATGCTGAGATGAAAATTTCCGAGGATACCTACCTACTTGCCTTTCTATTTTCCTTCTCCTCCCTTCCTTCCTTCCACCCTCCCTCCCTACATTTTTAGACAGAAGTCTGTCAGGCAGGCTCAGGAGGTATGTGAAGACAGTGGCCAGCAGCTGTGTATGCCACCTGGGAGGGTGTCAGTTTGGGGTGGGGAGAAGCAGGCAGGGATGGGAGACGGGCCCATGCGGGGGAATGAATACGTGTCAGTGTATCATCATTTCAGCCAATGTAACAGGAACCAGTGTTTGGACTGAGGGAGAAGGAAGGTCCAGATACGGAAAAAGGGGAAAACTAGAATAAATCCTTTGGTGTTGGATTCAAATTAGAGTTATTAGTGTATACTCATGGTGATAGATAGACAGATGGATGGATAGATAGATAAGCAGATAGATAGATAGATAGATGATAGTTGGATAGAGAGATGATAGATAGATAATACATACATAGATACATAGATAATGGCTGAATACGTACATATATAGGAAGAGATATAAATGTGGATACGATACATTTATCTATTTTATATATTTATTTTATGTTTATATATTTCATATTTACAGACATTACAGATTTTCCAGCTTTGAGGGCCTAGGAGCAACACTCCTGCTATAAAAATGATTATACCTACCACATAGTTCTTGGTTTTTAAATATGAGTCTCCACTAAAAGAACAAAGGCTCTTTGGAGAAATGGCTGACATTAGACCAGGCTAGGAAAAGAACAA
The DNA here is from genome assembly GCF_009873245.2 of Balaenoptera musculus. NCBI lineage: Eukaryota > Metazoa > Chordata > Mammalia > Artiodactyla > Balaenopteridae > Balaenoptera > Balaenoptera musculus. The sequence continues at coordinate 86,900,905 of NC_045798.1, read as the reverse complement.
GATGAGTCTGGAATCAATTTTTGCAACGGAAGGAAAGAACTTGCCCAAAGAATGATAAGAACATGTTAAAAGGACATAGAAGTGAGCTTGAATGTGTTACTGCTGACCAATATGAGGATAATCTGAGAGTCAAAATTAATAATAATAGTAAATCGATTATATCCCATTGGATGAAATAGGTGACCATAAGGATATAAATAAATAAATACAGGGAGAAGAAAAATCTCTTCCTAATAATAAAAAGCCAACTAAGAAATGTGATAACAAAGATGTAATTAGAAAGTCACCATTTGGCAACTATCAGAGGGACAATTAATTCAGGTAAGAAGCATCAGTGGGCTAACAGTAGGGCATGAGAGTTGGATGAAGAAGGGCTTTTACACACTCTCCAAGTGTCTCTCCAAAAGCAATTGGTAATTACAACAGGGACATAAAGCACCTTTTCAGCGGAGGATCTTGGCGAGGGTGACCCAGCAGCAGCGGGACAAGCCCGCATCCTGGGCCCCCAGATACGATGCAGTGAGAAGACAGACGTCACTCCAGCAATCCTCCAGCCAAGGGTGCACGGCCTGGGTCTAACTGTAAGGAAATGTTAGACGAATCCAAACTGAGGGGTGATCTACAAAAATAACTGGCCTATAATCTTCAAAACTGTCAAGGTCACAAAAGTCAAGAAAGCTAGTGCAGACTGTAGGATCCCAGGGAAACAGCCTGTGATCCTGGGCTGGACCCACCGGGCATTGCTGGGACAATTGGTAAGATGAGAAAGGGGTCCCTGAGCAATGGGTACATGGACATTCATTACACTATCCCTGAAATTTTTGTGTAAGTCCGAAATCATTCTAAATAAAGAATAAACAATTCTCGCAACACAGGCTGGTGAGTCGAGGAAGAGACTGACCATTGCAGAAAGAATTGTCCCAGTATCTGCTCCTAATCCCAGGAAGAGGGTTCTGCTGTAGAGACTCCGTGGAAGCATTTTGCTGCAGAATAGAATATTATGGGGTGGGTACTCTGAATTGGTGGACTAATTTCTAGATGGCAGTTCTTCCTTTTTACTAACAAAAAGGAGCTGAGCTAGCTAGCAGCTTGATCTCAGCAACAGGTATAAGTAAAAATAAGATTTTCACTTTACTGATGACTTCCCATGCGGCACAAAGGAAGGCACTCTCCCCCTCAACAAACCTCAGTAGCTCCCATTTGCCTATAGAATAAAGTCCAAACTGTCTACCCAGCATTTGAGGCCCTCAGCTGCGAGAACCCCAGCCTTCCATTATAGGTTAAACTCCCTCCAAAAACCATCCAATCACACATTTCCCACCATGCCGTGCGCTATCTTAATATAAAATTCAGCTCCCCTGGTGCCTTTTCCTTGAAGCTTTCTCCCACCTTGTGCATCTTCCCCACCAGGCCGTTATCCATCTTTTCTCTTCACTCCCAGCACGTGCCTGGCACCAGTTACAGCACTGACTCAGCTCCATCCTCTCCTATGGCAAGCTGTTCACAGGTCCATTCCACTCACTAGTCTAAGCCCCTGAAAGATGTGTTATTTATTCAATGATCCCATGAGCCGAGGTCCTTCTATATAGATGCTCTTAGATATGGAGAGACACTTTCAGTAGGAGTTTATGGGCTCTCTCCTAAACCCTGAGAAACACTCAGGACGGTTTCAGAATGCAGTAGATTCTCAATTCTTTCCTACTGAGTTTATCTTTCCATATCTAATAGCTTTCATGTAAAAGGATCTTGGTCAAACACTCAAGGAATTGTTGAGCTCTGAAGCAGGGAGATTTTAACACACACACACACACACACACACACGCATACACGTTGGATGAGAGCCACACAAAATCCATCAGTGCAGTTTATCGTTAAAGATTTCATTTTTTTAGAGAAGCTTTAGGTTCACAGCAAAATTGAGAGGAAGGAACAGATTTCCCACACATTCCTTCCTTCCCACACCCACAGCCTCTCCCATTACCAACACCTCCCCCAGCTGGTACATTTGTTCACACTGATGAACCTGCGCGGACCCCTAATCACCACCCAGAGCCAGTAGTAGTTCGCATTACGGCTCACTCTTGGTGTTGGACATTCAATGGGTTTGCACACATGTATGACACGTATCCACCATTATAGTCTTATACAGAGCAGCTTCACGGCCCTAAAAAGCCTCTGGGCACCCCCGACTCATCTCTCACTCCCAGCTGACCCCACTGATCATTTTACTGTCTCCGTAGCTTTGTCTTTTGCAGAACGTCATATAGTTGGGATCATACAGTGTGTAGCCATAGGTGAACTTCTCACTTGAGTAGACCAATAACGGTCAAATAAGTAATAACACCCATCACTTATTTTAGTGTTTATGGGGCACAAAACACTAAGGACATCGCTTATTTCCATACACTCTAATGTGGTTATTTCTGTGTACTCTCCAGACTTATTATTAGCAACAAGGAGAGACCACAGCGGGAAAGGTGAACTTGGCCTGCTGTCCAGCCTGAACCACCGTTCACGTCTGGCCTCCCTAAGACACCCTCACGGGTTTCAATAAGTCAGTGTTTAAATGGCCGCATGATCTCACTTAAACGAGGAATCTAAAAGAGTCGAACTAAGAAGCAGAGATCAGGACTGTGTTTGCCAGGGGCTGAGGGGAGGGGGCGACAGGGAGGTGACAGATAAAGGGTACAAGTTTTCTCTTACACAAGATAAATAAGTTCTGGAGACCTGCTACACAGCACAGTACTGATAGCTAACACCACTGTACTGTATGCCTAGAATTTGCTAAGAGGGTAGATCTTATGTCAAATGTTCTTACCATAAAAATAAAAATAATAATAATAGGGGCAGGGGAAAATTTGGGAAGGTGTTGGACGTATTCATGACCTTGATGGTGGTGATGGCTTCATGGGTGTATACTTACCTCCAAACTAGTACACTAAATATGTACAGCTTTTTATATGTCAATTATACCTCAATAAAATGTTTTTTTTTAAGTACAATGAGGGCAGAATAATTCAAGAGTAACTGACTCGAAGTGTTTTTACAAGCATTTCAGTAGCTGACTGAGGGATAAAGCCATCCAAAGAAAGTACTGGGGGGTTTCTTCCCTTTTTTATTTGAAAACAATACAGTACCATGTGATATTTCAGTTCAAACAAACTTGGAAATACAGAACCTACCCATGCAGGGAGAAAAAACCTTTTTTTCTGCACAAGTAGGATACATTCCTTTTCTCCTGCATTTCACGACTTGCACGAGAAGAGCTGTGAATGGCTTCTACTCAGGGACTATCAGGGTTTGGCCCTTCAGGAACTAAACATTGTGGTTGGGACACAAGAACGTATGCCTGGTATTAAACCTCACCCTACAGTAAATAGTATTTCTTTAAAAATGGAATTTTTGATGAATTTGAGGTTAAGATAGAATTTACATCAACATTATCTATGCAAAACGGGTTTCCTATGAAAATGAATAGCATAAATAGTACTCATGTTCCTAAGATAAAAAATATATATATTTTCAAGCCTTCAGAAATTTGCAAAGAGTCTCAGCTATGCAAGGGTGGGCCTCACTAGATTGTACTTCAAGGTGTGCATTTGGGAGTAATAACCCTGCATTTCCTCTAAGACCTTGCTGCTCCGCAGGGGTCCACAGATGGGCGGCATCAGCATCGCCAGGGAGCCCCAGAACCCACTCCACACCCACCCATCATGTAATTGGTGAGCAATTGGGTGGATGGCTGAGCAGGTGACAGCTGGAGAAGAAGCACTGCTCCATCCTGAGTGAGTGAGTTTGGCTCTACTCGTTTGTAAAGAATAACACAAGAGTTAAGAGTCTTCTCCCCAACATCACTGAACACAATGAAGAAGACCAGGAAATTCATCCTGCTCAGCACAGATACTCTTGGACCGATGAGAGGGTCAGTAAACTGACTGTTCTGCTTCCACAAGTGGCTATTGGAAAGAGGTCCAGCTCCTGGCACACCTCTGCTCCTCTCTTGGTGGTCATAAAGCAGAAAGATAGGGGGAGGGAAGCTTCCCACTCAGGTCGACCAAACTGCCCCCAGGTACCAGTGAACGGGGACGCACATTCACAGCCCAGTTCGGTTTCCTCCAGCAGCTGACATCCTCGAGGAGTTTCGGCATGGAACCACTAATGAATAATCACATCACAACCTTTACCCTAAAGTCCAATCTTTATACTTGATACACTACCAGCTTTACTCACAACTCATTCTGAAAATTCATCTTTAGCGTGATTCTTCAAGTAGCCTCTCCAGATTTTCATGCAGGGATGGAGAGTTTCACACACACACACACACACACACACACACACACACACACACACACACACAAGACCTCTCCTCATCCCAGCTATCTAATTATAACTTTTTTTTTTTTTTTATTCACAGGGCACTTCCTCTGAAAGAATGAGCTTTTCAATACAAACAGCCCCAAAATGGTGGCTGATGAATGAATTCACTGGAGGAGAATACTCATAAAAAGACAAAGGAGAAATGAGCGTAAGCAGGACACAAATCTTGGAGGCTCAGAGAGGTCTGTCTCATCCTTTGCTGAAAATCACAGGGACAAATTGTTTTGAAAACCACTCATGACATTTCTGTCTCTTTATCATGGGTAAACACAACATTTCTGCAGCTGGACCTAAATGGAAGATCAGACCCCATGTGACGTTGCAGTTTTGGCTCTGGGCTTGGGAGCCTCGGCACCTGAATCACATCCAGCCCAGTGTTCCCACAGTAAAGAGAAAACCCCGTGTCATCTGAATAAGCAACGTGGCTCTGGGGCATCAGCTGAGCCCTGGCTCATCCACGCAGCTTGCGGCTTTGGACATTCCCGCAGATTCCAGAGATAAGAGTTTAGGAACATCGTGAACATAGGGAAGGACTTTCTGTTTTTCATCAGGTCTATATTTATAACCCTGGAGAAGACTCCAACTGCATCTCATGATCATAAATCCCCAAATCTAGCCAGCGCTGGATTTTCCTCATATTTAGCTGCTGCGCCTTTTGAATTTTTTTTTAAACATCTTTATTGGAGTATAATCGCTTTACAATGGTGTGTTAGTTTCTGCTGTATAACAAAGTGAATCAGCTCTACACATACATATATCCCCATATCCCCACCCTCTTGCTTCTCCCTCCCACCTTCCCTATCCCACCCCTCTAGGTGGTCACAAAGCACAGAGCTGATCTCCCTGTGCCATGCGGCTGCTTCCCACTAGCTATCTATTTTACACTTGGTAGAGTATATATGTCAATGCCACTCTCTCACTTCGTCCCAGCTTACCCTTCCCCTCCCCGTGTCCTCAAGTCCATTCTCTACGTCTGCCTCTTTTTTCCTGTCCTGCCCCTCGGTTCTTCAGAACCATTTTTTTTTTTAGATTCCATATATACGTGTTAGCACACAGTATTCGCTTTTCTCTTTCTGACTTATTTCACTCTGTATGACAGACTCTAGGTCCATCCACCTCACTACAAGTAACTCAGTTTCATTCCTTTTTATGGCTGAGTAATGTTCCATTGTACATACGTGCCACATCTTCTTTATCCATTCATCTGTCGGTGGACACTTAGTGCCTTTTGAATTCATTTCACTTTTTTAAACTGCCTCCCTTCTGATTTGCATTTGGGATGCAGTTGCTTCTACAAAGCCTCTGTTGATTGGTGAAGATCTTGAACCCCAGGGCGGAGAGCACGCCCAAATGCCCTGCCTTGCAGTCCTACTTCCGGCCCTTTGTTTGAAGCACTGGCCACAGTCTGGGTACAAATACAGAGAGGCAGGCCGCAGATGAGATCCACCATCAAAACCTCTCCCTCCCCACAGCACTGGCTGCGCTCGCTGTGTAAGACTCAGCTTCCAGAAGCTGTCTCCTTTCACCGGCTTTTTAGGCATTGTCTTTCCCAATTTAAACTACACACAAGTGTCTAGGGATTGCATTCTGGAGCTGGCAGACAGCAATAGCATTGCAGGTAGGTCAGGATGCTATCAAGGGCATGGAATTGTCGGCATGCCCTTGGTGCCCTCTCACTCTGAGATTCATTGCTGATCATGGGCTGGAGCCCTTGGTTGGCACGTGGCCATTCCAGAGCCGTAGGTGTGCACCACGCTCAGCTGAAGTCGGCTGCAATAATCAGGGCAGGTCCACGGGGACCGGGGACCAGGAGTAGGCTGGGAAGGAGGGGAGGGGCCAGGAGGGTGCGGCTGTCACCCCGGGGAAGGACTCACACCTCCACCTGACACCCTGCTTGAGCTATCAGGTAACAGCAGCAGCTGTCCGGGGGCAGCAGAGACAGAATGCAGTGCACCTGTTTGCAGCACACTTCATTATCATCAATACTCGTGTAGTCATTAAGGGTAAAACATTGATAAAATACAGCTGCGCAGGGAATCAAGGCTCCCCCCGGTCACGTCGGGACTTTTACATCCATTGGGGGTTATTAGAAGCCAGTGGCCCACCCAGGGGCCTCCCAGAGAAAGTTCCCGATTATCTCCTGTGGTCAGAATCATTCATTGTTTCTGAGCTCATTTTATCTGACAATTTTTTTTTCTAACCCTCTTGTTTCCTCGTGGTTGCTTTGAAAGTTGTTCCCATTCGTTGGCTGGCCAGCTGGATGGCTTTGCATTTATTTAATTCTTCGTTCTCTCTACCTGGCTCGCCTCTGCAAGGAGACATTCAAGGCCGAGGTCAGCTGGACAAGTTGCCAATACGGCAGGCCGTTGAGAAATGGTCACGTTTGCGGGGTTCTGACATCTCATCGCTTTTGCTGTGCACCTGGCTGCCTCACCCCCACGCCCTCCGACTGCAGCGGGTCGTCCGGCGGTTCCAGCCAGGTCCTTTAACCCTCTAACATTTGTCAACCTGGACGCAGAGGGGCTCCACGGGGGCAGTTCAGGATTATTGGCTGGAGTGGCTTTTTGTGTGTCTTTCAGAATTTCTGTGAGTCTGCTTGCTGCAAAGACAGGTAAGAACGACCCACAAGGTGATGATCAGAAAGGCAAACATTAATTTATCAGCCCCAGTCCAAAGATGGCAGAGCCCGTTGAGACAAGCAGGGAGTCGGATGGAGCAAGGATGCCCTCCTTCTCGCGGGTGGGTCGGCGCCCGGCTGAGGACCTGCTGCACCGCGACCTCACGTTCAAGGCAGTTCCAAGGCGTGGGAGGCATCGACCGTGGAAACGTGGATCTGGACTCGGGGGCTCTTCCCCTAGAGGAACGGGGATAATCCCAGCATCCCTCTCTCTCCCCCTCCTTTCTTCTCTGGTGGCAGGAGAACAGGGATAGCCTGAACCGCAGTCCGGTGGTCGTCTTCTGAGCACTCAAGGGCCACCGTCCATCTTCCACGTCAGGCAAGCAAACCAGCGGCGAGCAGCGCCACGTGGCTGGCTTTGTAAAAGTCAAAGAGATGTTTTCTGAAGCCAGAGACCAGGCAGTGGCAGCCTGAGCAGCGGTTTCCTCAGAGGGAAAACCAGACCTCGCTGATAAATTGTTCGAATGATTGACTTTAACTTTTCCCCGTGTTTGTAGCAAGAGGGCAGGTCTTCGAAGTTTCCAGTCAAAATGGCTCATGAATGGGTAATCACAACAACGCTTACAGTCTTTTGATTTCCTGACAGATCCGTGGTGCTCGGGAATTCTGTGTGATTGATGGCTGTTGACTGACAACGGCTTTTATGGAATAACGAGTAGAGTCCCAGACGGCAAACGGCTGAACGCACGGCTGAGACGCCCTCCCCGAGAGACGTACACAAGTCAGGAGCACGCAGCCCAGCTCTCTCCAGACGGATCCAGAGCGCGGACCACAGAGAGAACACGCGATTCCAGTAGCCACCGGCTGCGTGGGGCAGTTTCCTCCTCCCCACACCCACTGCCCCATGGCAGTCCCTCCCTGCAAGCCCATGGCCCACCGCCCTCCAGCTGGGGCACCCGGGTCTGCAGTTCCTTCTCCATGGGCTGGGAGTGGTCAAAGTGATGTCCAAGAAACCCAGGGAAAATACTCAGGTCCCTGAACAACCCCAGTGAAAAATACAACCCTGTGCACTTCCAGGACCCCACGGTGAACAGGAGCAGAAAAACCAGGGCTGTGAAACACCCCCTGGTTCACGCACCCTTCTGAAAAGGGATGCAGCCCAGGGGAGGCAAAGGTCCCTTGTAAGTCAATCTGACTTTGCTGACAGTGTTAGTTTTGTCATATCGTGGAACCCAGCAGAGCACGGGGCGGATAAGGGGACGGCGGGGCGGGGCTGGCCCAGAACTAAGCCTCCCCCAGGGGTCTGCCGCAGCTTCCCGGGCGCCTTGGCTGCGGGGAGTCCACGCGTCCATTCTGCCCGCCGAGAGGGGGTCTTAAACGCACCACCACCTGCGGCGGGTGAAGAAGACGCAGCTGTGGTCAGATCGGAGCCGGCCAGGGGCCCACGTCCGAGTAGCAGAGCAGCCCGCAACATGGGCAGGCCTGGCAGGGGATCCCACGGGAGGCAGAGTCTGGGATTCAAGCGGGCAGGACAGCAGCAGAAATAACGGCAGGAACTAGGAGAGCCCTACTCAGCTTCCCCCAGGGCAGATGCGGGCAAAGTTCTTTCAACGCGCTCGCAACAATCTTCCAAGCGGCCTTCGCCATTGTGATTATCATTATCCTCGTGAAAGAGACGTGGACGGCGGCCGGGAGATCGGAAGCTACTTGCCGAAGACTCAAACCCAGGCCTGTCTGGATCTCGGACCAGAGCTACTAACCTTCATCCCGGGTGGCGTTTCTCAGAACTGATCGGATGGGAGCGGTGCTGGGAGCAGATGAGACCCCCAGCCCGGGCCCGCCAACAAGACAGGGGGCAGGAGGACACCTGGATGTGGGGAGGGAGGCCTCACCTCAGTTCCCGAAAGAGCCCAGGGCCAAACCTCCTGACCCTCAGGCCAAGCAGTGTCCCGGAGCCCAGGCGGGCAGGGAGGATACGGGCCCAGCCTCGGGAGAGCGGGTCACTGCCTGCAGAGCCGTGCCGGGTCTTCCCATCCATGGCTCTGAGTGGGTGTATTTAACAACTCTACCCACCATGGCTCTGAGTGGGTGTATTTAACAACTCTACCCACCATGGCTCTGAGTGGGTATATTTAACAACTCTACCCACCATGGCTCTGAGTGGGTGTATTTAACAACTCTGCCCACCATGGCTCTGAGTGGGTGTATTTAACAACTCTGCCCACCATGGCTCTGAGTGGGTGTATTTAACAACTCTACCCACCATGGCTCTGAGTGGGTGTATTTAACAACTCTGCCCACCATGGCTCTGAGTGGGTGTATTTAACAACTCTGCCCACCATGGCTCTGAGTGGGTGTATTTAACAACTCTACCCACCATGGCTCTGAGTGGGTGTATTTAACAACTCTACCCACCATGGCTCTGAGTGGGTGTATTTAACAACTCTGCCCACCATGGCTCTGAGTGGGTGTATTTAACAACTCTACCCACCATGGCTCTGAGTGGGTGTATTTAACAACTCTACCCACCATGGCTCTGAGTGGGTGTATTTAACAACTCTACCCACCATGGCTCTGAGTGGGTGTATTTAACAACTCTGCCCACCATGGCTCTGAGTGGGTGTATTTAACAACTCTGCCCACCATGGCTCTGAGTGGGTGTATTTAACAACTCTACCCATCCATGGCTCTGAGTGGGTGTATTTAACAACTCTGCCCACCATGGCTCTGAGTGGGTGTATTTAACAACTCTACCCATCCATGGCTCTGAGTGGGTGTATTATTTAACAACTCTACCCACCATGGCTCTGAGTGGGTGTATTTAACAACTCTGCCCACCATGGCTCTGAGTGGGTGTATTTAACAACTCTACCCATCCATGGCTCTGAGTGGGTGTATTATTTAACAACTCTACCCACCATGGCTCTGAGTGGGTGTATTTAACAACTCTACCCACCATGGCTCTGAGTGGGTGTATTTAACAACTCTACCCACCATGGCTCTGAGTGGGTGTATTTAACAACTCTACCCACCCTTATCTTAAAAGCAAGGATTCCCTGCTGGAAAGGTATAAAAATGTTTGCAAAGAGAGTCTTGAGAATACCCACCACGTTTAACTGCTGTCGCTGAGAGTGAGTTCAGAGAACATTCAGAACCTCAGTCTCTGAAGGCCGAGCGTGGCTGCTTTCTCCACCAGGTGGAGGGTGGCGGACACACTGGATTCCAGAGAAAGGCGAACGCACAGTCTCCCACACCTGCTGCAGGGGCCACCAACGCCGGGTGAGGATGGGAGCCTGGGAAACGCCCCCCCTCACCCACCGCTCGCCCTGGGCTGGGTTTCCTCCTTGTCTGTGCAGCAGAGAGAGTGGAAAGCCCACGGGCTCGGTGCGCTCGCCGTAAGCGCTCTCCTTACGCACTTGGCCTAATTCCATTTCTGCTGCAGCTTGCACAGTCTCCCCCCACCCATCAGTCCCACAGACCATCCCTTCAGAAACCCGGCGTCACAGCCTGCTTCCCCCTCACTCCCCTTGGGAAGTGTGTCTTTCTCGCCCTCGCCCTCCCGGGATGCGGGATGCAGGGTGGCCGGGAGCTCAGAGGATGCAGGGCTCTGAGGCAACCCTGCGTCTCCAGAGCTCTGCCAGAGCTGGACCAGCACCGTGGGAGCCGTGGCCCATTTCAAAGCCAGACCTCCTTAGTAAGTGCCTCCCGGGCTCCCGATGTGTGTGTGTCGGGAAAGAGAGGGAAGGAAGAAATCACGGATTCCCAAAAGCTCGGGAAGACCCTCTCCTGGTTGAGGCTCCAATGGTAGCGGGACTTCTGCAAGTGAAGCACAGATATTTTAAAATCAGGGGTTGTTTCCTGGGGTTTTGTAAATGGAACTCTCTGCTCAAAGGATCTTCCAGACGCTTGGAAAGGCAGGAACAAAATCCATGTCTCCTCCCAGCGGGGCCCCCAAAACTCAAAGCCCCTCTGGAGACACTGTGGCCACAACAAGAGGCACCGCACAGAGAGGGTGTGCTGCCACTTTGGGCTGTGCTGCGGGAGCCCCAGGGCCAGGAGGGGGAGGGCCTCCCTGGGAGCCCTGTGACGTGAGCGTGTGCAGAGCAGAGCGGGAAAGGGGGCTGCAGCCGCAGGAGGATGGGGCAGGCTCGCCACCAAAGTCGAAATGGGAGGCAAGGAGGTTCAGAGCCAAGCGCACAAGCTCTGCAGCCAGAGTCCAGAGGGCAATGAGACTCTAGAACTTTCCGCAGGGCCGTGGATGCTTGTGAGGTGGATACATGTAAAAGGACCGCGATAGGATTCGGCAACAAAGACAACCGTGAAACCAGAAACCAGTCCAGTGGAGAGACCAACACCGGAGGCAGAAAACTTTCAGATGCGTGAGCAAATCCAGTCTCTGAAGGACGAGAGATTTTTCCTGCGTCCCAAGAACACCAGTGGCTGGTGAAGTCATAGGCACACAGCGGCCTTCTAATAGAGATGGTCCAGAATTAATGAGATGGCCAGTCGGAAACCTTTCCATCTTCAGGGTGGGAGTCATGCCTTTGTTATATGCTGAACTGTATCTAATCAATATTTATTCCAGCATTATTAGCTGTAAGAACGATCATAGAAAAAAAAAGTGTCATGTAAACATAAAGTCTTATTACAGCTAGCAAAATTGGATGCATAAGCTGCTTAATCTGAAACCTGTTTGGATATCCTTTGGCTTTTATTGCCAACTTTCTGGATGCTCAGTTTGAACTGGTGACTTCCATAACTGATGCTGAGGGCAAGAGACAGCGCTAATTAGTGCGTGAGCTCCTCACATCTGAAAATCTGGGAATGCGTCCTTCTTGGGTCAAAAGTGAAAATGAGCTTGGTTCTCTCACTCTGATCCCTGTTGACACCATCGTCATCACAGAACTTTCATAGAGTCTGGCAGAGCCACCAGGTCGTGTCGAGAGGGCCTCAAACCCAGGGCTGCAGGGGTCAGTGGCAGATCCAGGCCAGGCCAGCAGGTAGGGATGCTTCCAGAGACCCGTCGTCACACTTACATAAACGGCACCGGCCAGGGCTTTAGCCCTTTGATTTCATGTGCAGTAAATTCATATGGGCCGATTTTAAAAGCAAGAGAAAAAAACAAGAAAGGAATTAATGATGCATATCCAATCTAAAAGATAGTGTTATCTACTTTATTTCACTACTTGCGTTTCGTTTCATTGATTGTGCCCTATAATCTGAAGTCACATAAGCATATAAAATGATGCAATATAGCAGAACATGAGACTTTGCACAATAAGTGTCACACAGCATAACCCATCACCTCCAAGATGGTCTACGTGCTCAAGAAGCACAGGGCATGACTGAGGGACCGAGCAGCGATTCCAGACTCTCTGCAGCCACGTGTGGTTTTCCTGAGAATGGGATTCCTGTGCCTGGAAGGGGATGGGGCATGTTTCCGGACTGGACGGGGATGGCTCATAAGGAAATGCTACTCGTCCTGTCATTCATTCATTTCTTCATTCATTCACTCACTCACTCATCCATCAAACGTGTTAAGACTGCCCTGGGAAACCACAGGACTCTGGTATCCCAAGCAGGAGTTTCCTGTGGGCTGGGATCAATGCAAACAGACCAAGCGAAGAAGTAAATCTGAATCATCACTGCGAGCTGGTCCCAATAGCCCCTCAAAGAAGGCAAAGGGCTTGAGCCAATGGGCTCCGGGCCTCACACGCCACCAACGTGGGAGGAGACACAGAAACCAGGCCATCCAAGTCCGACCCCAAAGGGTTCTCTGACAATTGACGGGGCGGCCAAGGGTGTGGCCCAGCTGTACCAAGGGCAGCCTCCGGCTCACGGCAGCGCCTGCAGGTTAGGCCTGGATGGAGCCAAACCACAGAACCAAAACTGTTAGAATTCACTTCTTCAGATGTTCTGACTTCACAGAGAATTACCAGGTGTCAGGGAGAAAAGGGAAGTAAGGCCAAAATTCTGAACCATCGCCCACAGTCTCAAGTACCGGGTGTGGGGACGAGAGAACGTCTTGTCTACACCTGGTGCAGACTCGGCACAGAAAGGAGACAGAGCCCAGAGCCGGGCAGGCAGCACAAAGCTCACCTCCAGCCCCAGGGTGCAGAGTCCCTTTTGTCTCACTTGCCCAAGGAATGTCTGCGCCCGGGTGCTACAGATAGCACTGAACACCTTCCGCGGGGTGGACAGCCCTGGGTCGGCTTCAGGACGCGCCCTGGCACGTCGAGTCCCCACTGCCACAACCAAGGGAGCCTGGGTCCCTCCGACTCCATGACCACGTCCCCATCCCCTGGCCGCCCGCACTCAGGACCCTCCCGGCACCCCTCCCTCCCCGCCCTCCAAGCATCAACGTCCTGAGGATCAACCATCGGCTTTCGGGGACACCTAGTAGCTTCATCCATAACGAGGACGACTTCCAAAGTTCATGGGAAGGCAAGGCCTGCACGGGAGGTGCCGTGTGGCCGGATACGGGGGGTCGCCATCCTGCTCTCCGTGTCTTTAATTGGCACCTTGGGATCAGTATTAACTGAGCCACAACAGAAAGAGTGAGCTGTTGACAGCAGGACAGGACCTCGTGCCGTCTGCTGGAGGTGTATAGCCACGGCTACATCCGCCAAGCAATAATTCCATTTTATGTCTTTCACACTTAATAGCAAATTCGCCATTTAATCTTTCAGACAGAAGTTACTTATTCTCAATCTATCGTTCCTCACACCGCTATCATCTCATGCCACTCACACTGGCCGGTGGCATGAAGCCCACCACGCTCCCAAATCAGGCCCATTTTTTCATTAGCTCACATCCTTCCCGAGGTGGCCTCCTTTACAGAGGGCTGCTCAGCAATCAACACTAGTTTGTTTCAATCAGAAGAGCGCCCGTAACTTCTCATTTAAAAGCTGCTCCTCAGAAGCACATTAGTGGGAGGCAAAGAGAGACACGGTGATTGGAACAATGGGTTTTCTTTTTCCTTAAGAAGCACTGGTGCTGAAACCCAAAGGAAAAAAGAGAAGAAAAATCCCATACATTTGCATATCACTCCATGGACCGCAAAGCAGATCTGTCTGTCCTAGTTGTTAATGGGTGTGGTGTCCCCTGTGAGTTAGGAAGGGAATTAATAAACCCTATTTTCAATCTTGGAAATGGAGGCAGTGGGTAAATACTGTTCCTTGACCCACAGACCCAAGAACATTGCATAGTTCAAAGCAAGCCCGATTCTGGGTAAAACTTAAATGTTAGACATTGCGTTCATTAACAGTACCTTTTGAGAGAGTTTTGCTAAAGGAATAATCAAGGCTTCTCCTAGCATTCCTTCCTAGAGTTGGGGAGGGAGGGTATGGAACTTGGAAAAGGCCCCACAGGTTACTGGGGGATGCGCAGCACATTCTAGAGCCCCCTCTGCCTGGCTGTCACTCTGTCCCCCGGTGGCCCTTTGTGAGCCAGCCGGGGTTTCACCCATGACCCTGCATCACTGAGGTTAAGTATGAACACTTTTTCAAAGGCTGGCGCGTCCACAGAGGGACATGCTGACCCCAGTAACAGGAGACTTTAAAATGATTTTCTTATCTTGCTCATCCTTGTATTCCACTTGGGTAATTGCAACGTGGCCACACGCACACTCAGAAATCACATTTGTCATCAAGTGAAGGGGACAACTTAACATTCGATCCCTGCTGAGGAAATGCAATCATTTAGTAGAGAGGGTTTTGAAAATTCATCCACATATTCACAAAGCGTGAGCCACTAAAATTCAGCATTGGGATCTCTGTTTATTTATCATTTATGCAGCTAGGATAGGAAATGTTCTTGAATTCCATTCCTAAAAAAATTAAGTCATGAATTGTTTGGAATATACTGTAGTCATCGCCCGCCCCCAGGGGATACACCACTCAGTGATGACTACCTCCTTCCACGTCGGCGTACTGGCAAGTTTCAATAATGTTGTCTTTGCTCAAAATATAATCAGGACTCCTCTTTGGAACTACCCGTGTGAAAACATCAAAGATACATAGAGGGGCTTCCCTGGTGGCGCAGTGGTTGAGAATCCGCCTGCCAATGCAGGGGACACGGGTTCGAGCCCTGGTCTGGGAAGATCCCACATGCCGCGGAGCAACTGGGCCCGTGAGCCACAACTACTGAGCCTGCGCGTCTGGAGCCTGTGCTCCGCAACAAGAGAGGCTGCGCTAGTGAGAGGCCCGCGCACCGCGATGAAGAGTGGCCCCCGCTCGCCACAACTAGAGAAAGCCCTCGCACAGAAACGAAGACCCAACACACCCAAAAGTAAATAAATAATTAATTAATTAATTAATTTTTTAAAAAATTAAAAAAAAAAAGAAGATACATAGAACCTGCAGCTGAAAATGGTCTCTTAGATGAAGTCATCCAAACTGAAGATGACAGAGTCCGCTGTCATCGCAGAGCTGGGTCAAGGTGGGTGCTGGCCAAAGGCAAGCATGACATTTGCCCCGACTCCCCTGCCCGCTGTATTCCATGGTGGCCACACTCCCCGTCCGGAAGGGGGGCGTGGCCAGACCGCTCTGAGAGGCTGGGATGCACGTCACGCACAGGTGAGGATCTCATGAGATTTTAAATCCGGCCCTGTTTTTACCAGTCCTGCTGGTGTCCAACCGGCTCATCTGACATCCACAGAGTTTTAACCCTGTAATCAGTGTCTTTTTTTTAATATTCCAGATTTGGGAGTTTTAAAGGAAAAGAGAAAGAGTACTACCAATAAACATATGTATTTTTGTGCTGTGGAATGAATGAAGCTCTTTTAAGCCATGGGGGATTATAATTTTTTCCTGTGTTTTACAGATATTATTGATCTTTGCGAGAACCGTTTTATAAATGACTTCTCACTCCCCTAGGGCCCCAGCCTCATACAGTCTAGCACTTTGGATATACCAATTGAGAGAAAAGTGTAAAATCAGAGAAAAAATTAGAACAACGAAGAGAAAGGAAAAACTATAGCAACTGCTGCTGTAGTCGTTGTACTCTTGTGCGTGTTTGCTGAAGTGTAAAGCGGCCTAAACCCTTGATCCAGCGACTTGGGTTTGGGATGAGTCCTGCAGAACCTGACAGTGGGGGTCAAGGCCATGTGCCCCGGAGAGGTTCCAGGAATCAGCAGCAGGGGTTCCACCAGCACCTCGGGTCTCACATCCCAACTCAGCACTGTCGCTACTGCCCGAGGCTGGTACTTCTTGGCTTTGTGTGAACCCATCCTTCGTGGACAAAAACAAAAAAAGGGGAGGAAAAGAAGGGAAAAATGTAATAATCGATTTGTCCTTCATCTCATTTAATAATTGGCCACAGATGGCATTTGACTTTGTCAAGAGTCAGAAAGATCCATCCTCCTTAGAACATCCTGAGGGACTGTCACAGTTTCTGAAGGCGATTCCTAAATGAGGATAAAGAATATTTCTACTCAGATGCAAAAGACATATTGAAAACCATACCGAGGAGAGAAATTCTCCCATTAAGGGGAGGAATCAAGCTTAGAGAGGTTAAATCCCTCGCCCAAGGTCCACAGGTCACAGGCGGCAGAGATGAGATTGGGACCGAGGTCCTTAACTGGACTATTTCAGCAAAGTGAAAATCACTGAAATCTCCTTCGATCTTCTTTATTTGGAGTTGTGGGTTGTGTTGTCAGTTGAGAAATCTGTCCTCTAAGTCTAAGGCGGGGGACACTCTGACGCAGAGGAAGACATGGCTCTCACTTCCCGGAAGCCGCCCTGGCTGCCGGCACCGAGGAGTCTCTCCCACCTGGAGAAGATGCGAGTCTATGAAATTCCTGGGGTCTGAGCACGCAGCTGGAGGGCTGTTCACACTCCCAGCGACACTGATGCCTCATGTATTTATTCCACAGAAGATTATCCATTGATTTCTATGCCAAGTCAACCAAAAATAAGTGCTACTTCTAAGAGGTATGCGCCAGGCCCAGTGGGAGCAGAGAGGGGATACAAACCAGATGTTGGGGGGCAGGGAGGTCAGAGGCGACATCGCAGAGGAGCCCAGGCCCAGTCTGAAAGGGTGAGCAGAACTGACAAGATGCAGAAAGGGCTGGGACACTCGGTGCAGAGGAGATGCATGTAAGTAAGGAAGTACACACCCACCACAGGGCTCCGGATCTTTCCGTATAAAAGGGCAGGTGCTTAGGTTTGGTTGGAGCAAAACACCGCCCAGGAAGGGAGAGGTGAGGCCAAGATGAGCCAGGAAAGGCCAGCAAGAGCCCCACCACGGCAAGGGCAGAGCGCCCCAAGCTGTAGGTCTGACTGCGCCTTCCAGGGAGTTTCCACTGCCTCTCCCTCCCTTCTGCTTCTCCTCCTTCCTCCATCACCTCTGCCCCAGCCCACACTCACGCACAGCTCACCTCTTCCCCACCAGCTCTCCTCCCCGCACTGCACCCTGGCAGCCTCACCCAGGGGCCACTCAGCCCCATTGGTCCCACCTGGTGGACATGACCAAATGCAGGGCGGCAACTCTCTCCTCCCCATCCTCCTTCTCCTCCTCTTTCTTCTTCTTCCTCCTGGTCCGGCATGGTACACAACATGGGCAGAGAATTTTAGGCAAAGATGTGACAAGACCAGCTTTGCCTTCCCTCCCAAATCTGGAGAAGATGGGAAGTAGTTTCATTTGTTCTTTCGCTCCAGATTTCATCCACTGAACAAATCTTTGCTGAGAATCTACAATGTGCAGGGCTTGGTACTCAGCACAGGGGTACAATGAGGGGCAAAACGGAAATCCTGCTTTCCCTGACACAGAGCTCATTAAAGAGTCAGGGAAAGAAACATTAGGCAAAGAATCACTCAAACACCCCCAAAAGTATGTGGCTTCTGCCCATTGAGACACAACAGAAGAATGTGGGCTAAGTATCTCTTAACAGTTCACTGAGTATCACCTGTGTACCAGGGATGATATTGAACACGAGCACTTAGCTCTAGCAAAGCCCATTTTGACAACACATCACTGCTGTAAACCCCACAGGATGCAGGCCTGACAACTTGCTACATGCCATGCAGTTTCCAAGACAGCAACATTTCATTACAGGAAAAAAGTCTGGACAATTCTCTGGTTATTTTCTACACTGACATTTCTCCTGGGCTGGCAAACTTTAAGGAAGAATTTTGGAATAAAGGAATATCTAATATGCAAATGAAACTGGGCCTTCAACTATGCTGGATTGTGTTCAGGTCTAAAATTGGACATGACCCCTCGGCCTCTCAGATTTGGTATCTTTCCTAAGGCTGTCCTAAACAACATACCCACAAACCCATGTGCAAAGAATTACCTGGCCATCAAAATTCGTTAGGAGTATTTATGAATGAAAATGTAAAATGTGACCATTTGTTTGACTGACCTCTGTCACAAAGCAGGTGTGTGTGCAGCAGTGATTATCTGTGTAAACACGGCCTATATGAGTGCACGAAGAGGTAATGGGGACATGCAGCCACGTGAAAGCGCTTTCCACGTGCTTATTTAACTTTTCACAAAAAAAATTCTGAATGGTACAAACGAAAAGTCCTTTCGAAGGAGTCTGGAAATGGGGTAACTGCTACGGCTCTCAGGAGCGGGAGAGGCTTCGGGGCCTGCCGGACAGAATCGGAGGACTCGTTCTAATGCTGACCCTGACCTTGCAATTTGACCTTGAGTAAATCGTCTCACACACTATGCCTCACTTTCACCCAACCTGTAAATCTGAGCTTAGCAATGACCCTTAGTTACCTCATGGGCATGCTGTGAAAAGAAATGAGATAACACTTCTGAACTTACGGGGAAACCTGGAGAGGGTGCAGAAAAGAGAGACAACGATGATTAAGAAGGAGCTGGATTCCTCGAACAAAGGTTAAGAGACACAAAAGATAATTTAGGCTAAAAAAAGGAACACCAAGAAGTGACTTAATTATTGCCTTCCATTTAGGATTATGTTTTCCTGTTGATCTTGGTCTCTTTTTCTCTCTCGCATGCGCTCTCTCCCTCTCTCTCTCTCCCAGCCTAACAAACAGGAAGAAACACTGTCCTTACCTATCACTCAACCCCTCCCAGCTCAACCCAACTATTAACCTCTTGGCTCCATGGGCCCCTGAATCGAGGTTGCCTCCTGGAAGGTTGCCCTCCTCCACCCCCTACACTCACTGCAACCTCGTGAAAGTATGCTGACATTGATCTGAAAATCCCCAGCCTTGTATCCAATTTCCGGGCTCCTGGGCCACCTAGCATTGTTAGAATAAAATACACAATCATGCACACTTGTCATAAGACAAAATGCACATTAACCTAAGAGCAATCCTTGTAGATTTCTCTTTACTACCCACTCCTGTGGTAGCCCCTTCAGCAATGGCCTGACCTCAAACTTGATGGAAAATATTCAGACCTTTAAGGCCACTGATGCGGAGAGAGGAATCCAGAGAGAGGACCTGGGGAAGCAACATGAAATCAATACTAATGCAGCCATCCCATGACCAGCTCATTCCAAAACAGGGTGAAGATTAAAGACACCGAACCCAGAGCCTTGGCCAAAACCTTATAACTTAGATCCAACCCTTGAGCTCCGCAAAAAATACAAGAATGTCTCTGCCACCACCAAGAGACGTGGGAGAAAATGTTAGAATTCAGCCTAGCATCCAATTGTTTAAGAAACACAGTGATGAAGAAACTGACCTACTCCCAACAAACAAACAAAAACATCCTTTCCTAACACTCGATACCGACCGACTTAATTGGAAGAGTAAACAGGCAGAAGACCAAAAGAAAGATGAGACAGCTCCACATCCCTCATAATGAAAGCCACTAATGACGCTTGGAGGGGCTTCACCCCTATATTATCTCTAGAGTCACCAGCCAAGCACAGCAAGCCATTATTTCCAGTCACTGTCATTCAATCACTCATCAATAATTATTAGAAGCCCAGTGAAAGCTGACTGGCGCCTGAATTGACATCAAAACTTGGCCCTCCGCTGCTTATTCATCAGTGGAACATTGCCATTTTAGCAGGAAAGAGTGAGTGAGTGGGGCCTCTCATTAGGAATCATAAATCCACATTCCTCAAATCAGCACCTCTGCACACAGTTAATCAATGCTTCTCAAACTTCCGTGTGTTCAAGAACGGCATTCCCTTGTCCAAATGCATATTCCTGCCCCACTTGCAGACCCACTGATTGTAACCAGTGCCCGGGTGGTTCCAAACCTTCGAGAAGCCCTGTAATAACTGCTCATCCTGCTGATGCATCCTTTTCCCTCAGTGACTTGTATGAGAATATCTGTGAGTTCATAGGAAAACTAAGTTGGAGAACAGATACTGGTTCAGCGACTACAGGCTGGAAAGCTCCATTTTTTCTAAGAAATACGCATCAGTAGCAGTGTTTCATTGAGTCAGAAAGTTACCTCCATCCTCCATGTCTTTCCTCACCTGCAGTCCTGATGGACGTTTCTAGAATGAGAGCTCGTACCACCGTTCCAATGCCTATGCCTCTTACACATGCTCTTTTAATAAGTCCGATTGCCAGAGCACTTTGAGGTCATCACATAAGAGCTGAAGTGGAATGACGGCCACTCGTCCTAGTCTGTAAGATCAGGACTCGTTAATTTCCATGACATAAAGAATCATGACAAAGAACTGAAAAGTGAAGCCCTAAAGAATGCCGTCCCACAGAGACGTCTGAGGTTCACACAGGTAACTCACCTGGGCGGGGGTCACTTTCAAAGGACACATGGAGGCCACCCTTTAAGATTAGCTTTGACAGGAATGGGTTAATCTCATCACCTTCTCTGTTCTTGCTCCAGCCCCCAGGTTGTCAGGGGGGTAGATAAACACGGTGCTATTTTCCAGGTTTGTTTCACTGTCGGGAGAGTGGGCCAATTTCATACCATTTGCCGCTTTCATTACTGTCTCAAGGTTGTCACGAGAATTGATAAATTTCAGACTGTTTCTTGTCCTCATTACAATCTTAAGGTTGTCATGAGAATGAATTGATTTTGTGCCATTTTTTTGTCCTCATTACAGGCTTTGTCATGAGAATGGTTTCATCTGGAGCCATTTTTGTTCCTGCAGCCATTTTCATCACGAGAGAAGAGATCCTTCCACAGAAAGGAAAAGACTCCATCCAGGATGCTGATTTTGGAGCAGGAAGTCCTCCCGCAGAGATCTGAAGGAGGGCGGGGAGGGAGACGGTCCCTTCAGGAGGGATTTCCTGCTGAGACTTTTGTGATCGTGGGAAACAGACAGAAAGCAGAACCCCATGTTCAGTTACTGTTGCTTGCCTTGTTTCCTCCTGTGGGACAGAGAATGTTCTAGATTGGTTCTAGAAGGCTTTAAGAGGGAGCAAACAGGTGATCCAGGAAAAAAAAAAGTGTACAGAATAAGGCCACGTTGGGTGACACAGGAAGTGGGGCTCAAATCAGGAGACTTGTTGGGACTCTGATCTCCTGAAGCCACGTGTACACACCATTCATTCTAGCAACTTCCATGTTAGACATGAGGAAACACTGCACAAATGTTTTCCAAACGTTCAACTCCCCAAAATATAGTAACAACCCCCAAATTAGTTTTATTTCCCTTAGTGGACTAATATTCAGATCTAACGGACTTAAACTAAATGACAGCAAACAGGGCCATCTTTCTTAAACACCAGATGGAAAGCTCAGTGTCTGAAGGCAGAACAGAAGCGGGTGGTCAAGAATATCACAGGTTCAAAACCAGCAGGAGGACCACCGTCTTGAGTTCAAAAAGCTTGCCGTGTTAGAGATACTCTGCAGTCAGAATTTACGAGAAGGTCCAGTTGGTCAGCAGGCAAAGGTGCGCAGATAAGCAAGCAGGAGTGGCTTAGGGTCATGTCATCCAGGGTTGGGTTATGTCAATTGTTTTTGTTCACTTCCTTGACCAAATTCAAATCAAGCAGCTGGTTTTTACCTGCTTGCTTTTCCCTGTAAAATACATCCATGGGTTGACTGATTTAATTACAGGGCACAAGCTGAAGACAGGAAGAGGATTATTTAGAAGAAATTTGGACTAGAAAAGATAATGTCTCCAATAGCTATGTGTCTGAGGACCTCTGGGCTGCCCGGAAAGACAAGCTTCACAGCATCTGGCAGAGAAAGAATAATCCATAGCAGGGACCTAATCATACAGTCAGGCCCGGGAGCAAGGATGACGATAACAGGTTACACAGGATGGAGAATCTGTATTGTTCTTGCGGGGCGGGGAGCTGCTAGGTGGGAGGGTGTCTCTCAGTGGCCAGGAAAGGTCTCTGAAGGGCTGGGCGACAAACACTACACGTCAGATAAGAAATCTGACCCGGAGCCACTCCCCTTCCCCAACTGGTGCCCAGTCTGGCCCCCCCGAGGACTGGCTCAGGGCTGCCCCTAGCGGTCAGGAGGCCCCGGCCCTGACCCCTGACCCCAGCGTAGGCGACTCCCGGGAACGAGTGACCTCAGAGTCCTACTGCTTTTCATCAGTTCTTCTGGGCAACGGTACACTTTCAGGCATTTTCTCATTTCACAAATTGTTAGGCTCTGTGTGCGATCAAAGGGTCACGTGATGTGTGATGGAGCTCGAAACACACCCCCTCCTCCAGGTCCTCCGGCTCCCGTCGGGGGGGCACCGCGAAGAGCGGCAGGGGCGCCTTTTGCCTTTGACAAGCGGGCCCCCGCCCCCAGCTCTGTCCCCCAAGGAGGGCCTCCCCCTCCACACGCTCGGCGGGGGTCAGCCTGCAGCCCAGGACGAGATGCGCTTGTGTCAGTGATAGATAAATCTCAGCTCGAAATACAGGCCCCTGACAACCTAACCACTGAAACCCTGTCAAGTAACCCCTAATTTTGAAGCGAATGGTTAATTCCCAGCAAATTGATTTATGCACTGTTTGAGGTTTGGCGAGTGCTGTTGTTCATCTGTGATTACCAGGAACTCGGCTCTGCCTATTCATTTAGAGCATTGACACAACCCAGTGCATCTCCCAAGAAAATCTCCTTTGTCAGCACATCTAGAATTTGCTAATTAAATCAACGATGACATTATTCACTTTCTCGAGAAAAAAAAAAAAAAAAAAAAGCCAGCTCCTCCCCCCACCAGCCCGCCTGTTCTTTCTCTCCCTCTCCTTCTCCTCTCTCTCTTTCTCTCCAATCCCGAGTTGGGTAAGCACCAAGCATCTCAAAGTTTAGCAGGGCTTTACTGGGCTCTTTTTTGTCTGCCAACAGCAAACGGAGAGTAACCACCTGCCATCCGATTAGGAGTAAACACACATACACGTGTCTGCACACAGTTCATACACACACTCAAGCACGTGTGCACACAGCACAGGCGCATATGTGGGACACGGTGATGGAGGGGCCTTGAGAACAAAACATGATGACCCCAAGCCCCTCTGCGTCTTGCTCACTGCATCCCAGAGTGTGGGCTGCATTAGAATGATGGGGTGGCCAGCCCTCCAGGCATTGTCTGTACCATTCCAGCTGAAGCCAGCCCCTAAGGCGAGGAGGACAGGCTGTCCCCGTGGTCAATAATTATGGGTCCGTAATATCTCTGTGTCCCTTTGGGCTCCGAGTCGTAAGGAATTACGGCGGGGCTTGAATGAGCCATCGTCCAGAGCCAAGAAGTTTTCGGTCACATTTTTCTTACGCTGGAATTTCTTTTTCAATTCGCAGAAATAAGAAAAGAGACTGTTTTATTGTTTCAGTGATGACCTAGGAAATCCTCCCCTCCTGCACATGAGAGGTAAAACAAGAGCCAAATCGGAGGCAGAAGAATGCATTCTCAGAACACTATTATTTCAGCACTGTGTTTTTTAACAATAGCCTTAAATTTTGTATTTCTTAGCAAGAAGTAGGGCATTTTCTAACATTTTTAATTGACTCTGAAGACCATAGTCAATTAACGAGAGCTGCTGAGGGGCATGGCCCTGTGATATTTTGAAAGGTCAATGTGGTTTATGGGGTCAACAGCGAAGTACCACCCGACGGGGCCGGAGAAGTGTTTCTGCTGGAATTTGTCTTCTCCACAGGCGCATTCGAAAACAGACCAGACACGGGCTTGTCTGGAAAGGAAATTCACTCCTTTGAATAAGGTTTTGGCCCAAAATGCAAATGTTACCTGAAACAGGTGATGTGTTTACAAATAAGTGGGCCTTAGGATAACAGACCCTGTATCAGGCAGGGGTCTATCCAGGGCGGAATGGAGGGAATTGGTCTGTAAGTTGTAGCGTTACTTAAAAGCCAAACAGGGGACATTGAGGCAGCCCGGAAATTTGCAAGAGCAGAAAGCCGTTCCCAGGAGGCTGGAGGGACATGGGAGAGATCAGTGTTTCCCGAGCCCAGGGTGGGGTCACCCCAGGAGCTGGAAACACAGAGGAGACCCAGCTCCCAGGCAGAGACGGGGAGAAACAGCCAGGCCTCTCTCTCCTGTCCTGCCCTCTTCTCCCCAACCACCCCGAGCCAAGCCTGAGCCCGGGAAACGCAGCCCAGAGACACGCGGCAGAGCAGGGCCGGGTCAGCAAGGGACGGGGCAGCGGACCACGTGGACCGCAGAGGGAGGGCGACTGAGCTCCCACAGCAGCGATGCGTCACCCGGTACCAGCGGAGCCCTCAGCTCGGGGCTGCGAAGAATTCAAAATGAACCCGTCATGGCCCTGCGCCTTAGAGGAAAAAACATCAGGAAAGCGTTGTGGACAATTCTTCCCACCTCCCGGAGCCTTACTTTTCCCTCCTGTAAACGGGCTGGCAAGGTCCTCCTCACAAGGACCACAGGCCAACTCCACTAACTACACGGAGGTTTTCTTTTCTTTCCTCCTAACAGTCTAGCATAATCACTGGGTAGTCTCAAAGGAGAAAATGCCACGTTCTTTGGTCTCTGCCTTGACCTGGCCGTTCCCTCCTTGGGGAGCTGCTAGGCCTGTCCCCTCGGGGTAACTTGTAGATCTCACACCACACTCTTTGTCCTCATAACCCCCATCCAAGGCACACCCCCTGCGCCCACCGCAAACACGCCTGCTTGCAGGCCCTTCTTTCTGCTTTAAGCCCTTAACTCGGGGCTGCACGCCCAGACCCTGGTGCCGCCTGATGCTGTAGATAGAGCTCTGTGGGAGCACAGCCGCGCCCCAAGCACACAGCACATACAGCTGCAGCCACCGTGGCTGCGAAATGCGCCAGAGACCAGGCGGCGCGGGCATCCTACGCGATTTCCTCTCCGGCCCTTTTCAGGACAGTCACGCTGGCCGCTGTTTCCAGCGATAGCTCCAAATGAAGAGCCTCCCTTGAGAATGAATAAATATGATTACTCCGTCTCTGCGCCTCTTGAAGCACATTTGAAACTCCATCTCCACGATGACTCCCTGGCTTGAAAGTCAAAAGCAGACGGGGAGTGGAACCCAAAACATAGAATAGTTGGTGAATTTCATAGAGAGAGTCCAGACCGGAACGTTCCCCACAACAATCCCAGGAGACCCAAGAGCCGGCAGGTCCCATCACAAGCTGTGGTCTTTCCCTAAGGTTATGGCCGAGTTGCACATTTCCTCGTAAAGGCTGTTCCTTCTCTCTAGAAAAGCCTGTGAAAGTAGGGAAAAGATGGTGGTGTGATGAATTGGGAGATTGGGATTGACATATATACACTAATATGTATAAAATGGATAACTAATAAGAACCTGCTGTATAAAAAAATAAATTAAAAACAAAACAAAACAAACAAACAAAAAAGAATATAGTCTTCTTGGTCACCGTAGAATCAAATGGTCTACCCTATACAAATGTATCCCTCCCCATTACTGACCATTCAGTAGCAGGAGTGGTTAATTATTAATTTCTTTTGAGCATCACAGTATAGTGTATCTTTGGATTTTGTTTTTAAATCAGAGTGTTCATAAATAGAAAAACAATATTAACACCTGATTTTCTTAATTTAAAAGCTAAATTAAATTGAGCATTTGTATACCTGCAAATGAAAGTATTATCTAACATTGAAAATGCTTACCTGGTGAAGCAACAATTTCCCTCTCATTGGATAGGATCTTTACAGATAGTGACTGGATGATCAAATGTTAGCATTACATTAGTCCAGTAGGGTGGTGGAACCATTTACCTTTTCACTAATTCAATATTATATAAAGTTTTATGGCAAAAAAGAACCTTTTAAATAGAATGTTTGCTCTATTGTAGCAAATAGCCTAATCAAAGGAGAAAACAGGAAGATGCTAGTTCTGCCAAAATTTAAAGCACACAGCACATTTTCTGAATTATTATCAAGTTGTGTTACTAAAAACAAATTATTAAAACATTTGTCTGATGAAAAAAAAAAAACGTAGGGAAAAG
This sequence comes from Balaenoptera musculus, assembly GCF_009873245.2. Taxonomy (NCBI): domain Eukaryota; kingdom Metazoa; phylum Chordata; class Mammalia; order Artiodactyla; family Balaenopteridae; genus Balaenoptera; species Balaenoptera musculus. The sequence continues at coordinate 86,874,612 of NC_045798.1, read as the reverse complement.
AAAGATTTGGACTTGGGGTATGTTATCTTTTCTCTCTCAGAAGTTGGCTTCAAATGCAGGTCGCATCCGTATGAAGCCAAATAGACGGATGGTCAGGAAAGAAGGTCAGTGGGGGGCCAGCGGTCCCCAGGGGGGCAGAGGTCAGCCCGCGTGCTGAGTGGGTGACGGCCGGGGCATATGCTCCAGGGGACTTGACCGAGGCGGCGGTACCCGGCCCTCCCCAGCCTCTGCGCCACCGCCCTGACCGGGGAGCAGGTTCTGGTTTCAACAAGCATAACTTCCTTGGAAGTCTGCACCGTGTTCCAAATGACATTCTTGTTTATGAGAAAGGTGACTGCCTCTGTTGCCTTAAGGCTTCATTTCTGAACCTGAAAGAGTTTTCCTCAACCCGTGGCTACTAGGCAACTTTCTTCCCCCAGCTCATCGTTTTGTTTAATGTTGCAAAGCACGGCAATTTTTTAAAGTAGGATCTGATTCTGCAAAGAGATGTCTAAACTTAAGTGAAATAATGGTTGTAACGAAACACCGCTAAATATGACGGCTTTGTTCTACCAGTGTGGTTCGCTGATTCCGGAAGCCAAATGCAGAACCGTCTGTGCCATTCTCAGAACAGAGCGTGTGTGACAGACGAGACCCGGATAAATGCCACGCACACCACGTGAAATAGCAGACCCTGCGTTCGTTGTCGTGTTTATTCATTTGTCAGAGCCGGCTTTTCAATACTCCACCAGTCCTTCCAGCCTGCAGCCCAGGAAGGCCATCTCGTTTTAGAGCAAGAAGATGATACGATTCAACAATGCCACCAAATTCTTTGATTTGTCGTATTCTTTGTGATGATATTTCAGGACATCAAGTGGAGCCCAGCGCTAATTTTTAGGGAGATGCCAAGTCAGCGCCTGGAAGACGGACGACACGGAGACCCATGGCCTCGGAGTCCCGTGTACTCAGGACACCGCAGAACGCGGTTTCCACGGCCAGGCTTCCAAGTGCAGTCGAGGCAGGGCAGCCCAGCTGCCCCCTTCTGACCCGACAGAGTCTAGAGAAGTCAGGAAAGAGGCTCTTCAATAATCAAAAAAGTAATACCTGACACCTCGTTGTTTTCCCATAAGAAACCCTCCAGAGAGAAAGCCAAAGACAGGTTCAGGGTGGGTGTAGATCAGCCCTGGGTAGCTGCAGCCTGGGGGCCAATGCAGGCGCGCGGGACGGGAGCCGGCGATGCCCCATCTGTGGCTGCCGCGAGCCGCTATGGCCAGGGTGAGCGCTTATGACCCATGCACGGAAGATAGTTACTCTCTGGCCATTGGAAGAGAACATTTCCAAGCCCTGATAAAAATGCTGTAGACCCTTGATTGTTATCTTGCAATGGTAGATGGCAGGGGTGGGGTCCCCTCTGCTCCAGACTAACGTCCCTTCTCAGGCCAGAAACCATGGCTCCTTCTTCCCATTCTGCTCCCACCTGGACCTTCTCACTCAAGAGGGAACTAGGGATGTGGAGATTGCTTGAGAAAACAGCCACCATTGTCCTCTTCCCTGTCCCCAGGCCTCTCTGCAGTGTGACTTGAAAGCTCCTCTCATCAAGAGATGAAGTCTTCTCCCCATGCCTCGAAGCTGGGCTGGTTCGGTAACTTGCTTTGACCCGTACGGTGCAGCAGAGGGGGCAGCGTGCCAGCTCCAAGCCTAGACTCGAGGCCTCCACTCTCTTCCTCCCTCCTGGAACCCTGCCCATCACTATGTCAAGGAGCCTGCGCTAGCCCACTGGAAGAGGACATACAAGCTGTACCAGCTGAGATTCTGGACCAGCCAGTGACCTCACCAGCCTAGTGACTGATGACAGGCGAGTGAGTGAGCACAGCTGAGTGCAGCTCAGGAGCTGACCCAGAGGATGATGAGCTAAATAAAATGCTGTTGCTTGAAGTCAGAAGTTTAGGAACTGTTTGTTATGCAGCACAGCTAACTGATACACAGGGACCGTGACTGAGGTACTCTCCTCAGTACACAGACTTCCAAGGGAACATGACCCACTGGTGGGGTGGGGTGATGACCCCATCAGTTCAGAATATTTCCTACGGAGGAAATGAAGGAAACAAGTTGTTTCAGACATAGAGAGCTGGCAGGTAAATCATCTATAAGATTGGTGAAATAAACAAAAGCAAACCCTAATACACAGCTTTCTACATCAGAATAAAAGGAGGGCTCTCTACTGATTTTGTGATCCAGTCACATAACTTGTTCAAGGTCACTTAGGTAGAAAATGACAGAACCAGAATTGGAACTCAGCTCTACACTCCATGGCACAGGTTTCCAAACATCATGTTAAGCTGCCTGCCAGCCTGGCCTGGATCTGCCACTGTCCCCTGCAGCGCCAGGTTTGAGGTTATAGCGAAGAAAGAAGGAAGCATACTGAGTCGCTTGTGTTGGAGTTTGCAAGGCAAACCATATTCAAGAGCCAACTAGACCCAAGTAAGTACACCACAGTGCATTTCTGAGAGTCCAGGGGTGCTGAGTGTGACGTGGGGTGGGCATAGATGGGCGTGTTGGAAACTAGAAATCTGAACTTGAAGTGGGGCTGCCAAGTGGGGAGAGGGGGCAACAGGAAAATCGGGTGAGGTCATTCCTTTTTCAGAGGTGCCACTGCCGGGGCTAGCAGGACCCGCGCAGGGGATGGGAGAGGACTTGACGTAGCCGGAGAGGACAGAACTTAGGGGGGTCAAGGGGAAAGCGAGGTCAGAGAAGCGTGGAAGGGGGCTGGAAAAGGTGGTTCGGAGCTACTGCGGGCTCTTAGCTTGAGGAAAATAGCATTCTTGGAGGTTATCCTGCCAGCTGTGTATAGGACACAATGCAGCAGAGAGAAGTGAGCCTCGCTCAACGGCTTCTGGGGCTTTCCTGGCGTGGGCCAGGCGGGTGATGGAGGGAAGATGTTTGTAAGAACAGAGACCTAGAAGAACCAACAAACAAAGAGGCAAGGTGGAAGGAACACAGCGTGGCTTTCAGCTCTCTGAAGTCTTAGAGATGGAAGCATTCAAGGAGTCTTCTCAGGAATAAGGCAAGTGATTTCCCAAGAATGCATCCACTGAACACACATCACGTGGTTAACTTTGAGACTAAAGTTGACCTCGTGTGGAGGTTTAGTCTGGGGCACCACCGTGGGCTATGTGTCCGCCCAAACAGGCATCTGCAGACGTAAATATGTAGCAGTTATCAGTTATCACTCTACAGTTTTCTTGACCGTGGCTATAAACACCATTCTGACTATTTCCCCACTATTTTCTATTTTGCTATTATTTGCTATTTTCTGAGTTTTAGTATCTCATGGACCATAACGGATGTGAGTCAAGTTTAGTGAAGTGTCAAATGATAGGAAGTGATGTCATTGTTTTGCCAGAGAAATGATTAAATGGAAAACTGGTGTTTGGCAACCCCTGGCCAACACTGGACAAAGACACCCTTGAGGACTTGGTGCCAAACAGCCACACACACGGGGGAACCATCGCCAAACCGGCTCTACCTACGACCTTCCGTGAAACTACAGGTGCCACAAGATTTGTTTATGGGGATGGGAAGTGCTGGCCTCTACCTAAGTGGACTGGTTCTGGGTCTGAGTCTTTCAATTAGATCTTCATTAAAGGACGGAGGTGGAGAGAAGAGTGGGGGGAGGAGGGGCGGGACAGTGGGCAGGGGAGGAACAGGAAGACCAAACGCCCTGCATCCTAGGAGATGGTGAGTTTCCAGAACAGCTCTCCAGCCGGCAGATACTTAATAAATCCTTCTTGTCTGTGAGGTTTATTTTATATTAAGATAAATTAACCTTTAACATGGTTCTACAAAGGGACACAGTCTAGTATCAGCTAGAAAGAGAAAGCTGTCCCGATCCCACGTGGGCTGATAACCATATTTACACACTGCCATTCAGATCAATATGGGCATCCTTTTTGGTACAAAGGTGTCTGGGGCAAAGAGTGTTCATGGCCATCTCTGTGTAAACACCTCCTTCTGTAAACAGGATGGGGCATTTCTCTGTCATGTCCAAAGTTTCATCTTGACGCTAAAACCATGTTGACACACAGGTACGAGGTGTTAGGTGAGAGGTAGCTTCTGTCTTAGCTGTCAACATCTCCCTGTAATTTCTTCCAGATTCATCTCAGAGAAGACGAAGCCCCACTGTGCGCTGTACATCCGCTCGGCAAGGCAGTGCACCCCCCACCAGACACCCCCAGGAAGGGCAGCGGGTACCTCGGCATCTCTGCTGGGATTAACGCTGAGGGCGGGAGAGCAGAGGGACGGACACCTCCCCATCGGTCTACAGGAGCCTCACCCCCAGTGCCCGCTGCCTGGTGCGTGTCCCTGCCTGGTGTTCATTCTGGAATCATGGGTGGCCGGTCAGATGCAGACTTGAGGGCACCTGATTGCTATTTTTAAGTAGCCAAAGGTCGGCCACAGGGAAGAGGAAGTCATCCTATTCCATATGCTTTTGGAAGGCAGAACAACAACAGGAAGCAGATTTTGGTAAAGAAGAATCTCCCAATAGTTAGAACTGTCTAAAAAAGGAATGGGCTGTGCCTGTGAGAGAGTGAGCTCCCTGTTATTGGAGGTATTCAAGCAAAGGTTAAATGAATAATGTTTAAAGGACGTCTCAGGCACAGGGAGTTGAACTAATGCCATGGTCCCTCCCACCCTAGGAGCTAATTTCCTCTCCTGGAAGTGCTCCAGAACTCTTGTTAGTTTCCAGGGCTGCCACATCAGAGTGCCAAGGACTGGGGGCTTAAACTACAGGAATGTATGCTCCCACAGTCCTGGAGATCAGCAGTCTAATGTCAAGGTGTCGGCAAAGTGGCTGGTGGTTTGCTGGAAATGTTTGACATTCCTTGGCTCGCAGAAGCATCACCCTGATCTCTGCCTTCATCTTCGGATGGGTTCTCCCCGTGTGTGTCTGGGTCAAAATCTCCCCTTCTTATAAGGATGCCAGTCATATCGGATTAGGGCCACCTGCATGACCTCATTTATACTTGGTTACCTCTGCAAAGACCCTATCTCCAAACAAGGTCACATCCTGAGGAATTGGAGATTAGGACTTTGACATCTGAATTCCAGGCAGACACAATTCAACCTATCCCAAAAACCTGTTAGGTAAGGTTTAAGTTACAACTTATTGTTGACCCGAGAAAGCCAAAATTGTCCTAACCTGAGGCAACAGCTGACACAAGGTTAAACTTTTTCATGGGAACGTCACTGGCCATGAAATGAGAAAGAGTTTCCTATCCAAGCACATCACCCAAGTTCCAAGAGTTCAGGATTTTCCTGCAGTTCATTGCACGTGACATGCGTGACAGCTCATAAACACACAGCCATCATAATCGCTTTAAAAATCTTCACAGGAGCGCCCTGCAAATCAACATTAGGCTCCAAATCCCCGAGTTCATTTTTCTACACGATTCGCTGCTCACGTGTGCAGCTCACGGAGCCCTATCCCACGTTCCATATCAGTGTTTGCAGTTTGTCCTCACACGCCTGGTCAGCTATGATGCTTCTTCAAGCCCGCAGGTGGGAACCTTCCTGCTACGACACCTTGATGAGTTTCAATTTAAGTTCAGCAAAGCCAGTTTATCCAGAGTCTTGTTGAGATACTTGGTGTGTGGGTAGCACTGTGGACCCAAAGAGGAATGTCCACCTCCTAAGTCCCAACACGTGATAATGTGACCTTACTTGGTAACAGGGTCTCTGCGGGTGTGATCACATTCAGATGAGGTCCCACTCCACTCAGGTCGCCCTAACCCAAATCCACGTGACTGCTCTCCTTCTAAGAAGAGGAGAACACAGGAGAACGCCATGTGACAACGGAGACGGCAATGTATCCACAAGCCAAGGGATGCCAGCAACACCGGAAGTTAAGAGAACAGCACGGAACCGATCCTTCCCGGAGCCTTGAGAGAGAGTGTGGCCTTGCCAACACCTTTATTTAGGACTTCTAGCCTCTGGAACTATGAGAAATTAAATTTCTGCCTTTTTAAGCTACCCAGTTTGCGGTACTTTGTTAGAGAGCCCCAGGAAAGGAATACACTTAGAATATATACAGTATAATTTTGTTATAATAATAATATTAATAATGATAAAATGGTAATTGGATGCTTATTCTGGGTCCTGGATTCCCTGTAATCCTACAACAGCCAGTGAAGTAAGTGCGTCCATTATTATCCCCATTTTACAGAAGAGAGCAGAGAAAACAAAGGGATAGGCAGGTTAAAATAAATTGGTCAAGTTCACACCAGTAGACAGGGAGAGAACTTGAATCAAATGAAAGTCTGTCGACAGAAGACCTCACACTGCGTTCCAGAATATTTACCTCAAGATGAGATACACATACGCTTTACTAATAAAACTTATCCCAAAGCTCCAGACAGAGATAGAGGAACCCTTTGCCAAAAATCTCAGTGCTCTCCATTTTGGAATGATTTGCAAAATTGTCATTTGGAATTTGTCTTTGATTTCACCCAGAAATATTGACACACATGCTGTGATGACAAGGCAAAACAGCCATCATGTACAGTTTCTTGTGAATCCAGAAATTAAATTTAACTGCATTGGCTGTAATTCATCCAAAATTTAAAATAAATATGAAAAGCATTGCTTTTTCCAAGGCTGGTCGTCTCAGTGTAAGTGCAATTGAGATGTTTAAACATGTCATAACGGGATCTATACCCCTACCTTGTGCCATTATAGAAACACTGTTTCTAGAATATGTACTTCAGTAATAAAAAAAAATTCAGGCTTAAAAATACCATATTAATAAACATTTATCAATTCTTATCAAGCAGAAAAGGGAAACATATTGTCTCCTCTTATCTTACACTGGCTGGAATATATAAATTCCTATTACAAACAGCTTCATTTTTCTTCCTTTCTTCTTCCTGTTTTTTTCTTCCATGCAAATATGCATCGTGGGAGGATTTAACCAAAGTTTCTCAACCTCGGCAACGTTGATATTTGGGGCCAGATCGCTTTTTGTTTGGGGGGCCATCCCATGCCTTGTAGGATGTTGAGCGGTGTTCCTGGCCTCTACCAACTAGATGCCAGTGAGGCAGCCCCTCTGCCCCTGAAACATCTCCAGACATCGCCAACTGTTGAGGAAGGGGCAAGGTCACCGCTGACTGGAAACCACAGGAGTAGATATGTGTACATTTCCAAATTTTTCTGGTGTTAAGTTGAAAGACCGTGAACAATGAGCTTGGAATCGAGCCATATTCAAACAATAAGTCAGTAAAGAAATTGGAAGAATGAACAAATAGTATATCGTCCAGCAAATTCAGCGTTTCCCCCTCTCAGGATTCGGTCACCTTGAGGCCATCTCCTAGGGGGCTTTGCCCTTCTGAAGGGTGGCTTCAGACCCCTTTGTCCCCTAACCCCCTGGAAAGCAGCCTTGTATTTTCTTCCCTGCGGTTCACAGCACCCCACTGGCATCCCCGTCTCTGCTCCCTCAGAGGCCCGCGCTCACCTGCATTGAGGAATAGGGGTCCTCTGGGAACAGATACTGAGAAACCAAAATAGTCCAACCAATTGTGGCAAAACGATGTCAGTCCTCAGACAACCAAATGAAATCGCTGTGGAAGTATTTTCTTAGAGCATTTTGTGGCCCTGCTGGGTGCCAGCTGTGTTATCGCCCTTGAAGAAAGAACAAAGCAGGCCTGGCCACCAAGAAATACCGGCCACGTGGAAATACAGCCAGCCGTGCGAGTATGGCGCCGTTATCAGTGAGCACGGGGGCAGCAGAGGGCCCACCCCTCACCTGACACACAGTAGGTGCTCTGCAAATGTCTGGGGAGTAAATTAATCTTGGAACGCATGTACAGAAGAGCAGTGTTGAGATTGCAGTGGAGACAGAGGTGCTCTGTTGTGACCTGATTTGACTGCCTGTGGTGGCCGTGGTCAACGTGGGTGGCTTTCAGGGATGGGGACGATGCCAGGGTGTGAGGGGAGGGTGAGGAGAAAGGATGATGAGAGATGCAAGACCAAACCAAGGCAGCAGGACCTGAACGAAAGGTACTCAGGAGAGAAGATTTGGGGCATTTGGGACAGTCGTCTCTCCAACGTTCGAAGTCCTCCCCGAGGTAAAAGGAGTTAGATTTGGTCTGGATTGTCCCCAGGCACAGAACAAAGGAATGTTCTAAGCGTGCTCAGGCATCTGCAGCCATCCACAGCCCAGCCTCGCTTCCTGACCGCACGGCCACTCTGGAGATGCTTTGCTCCAGTCTCCTTTGAAATTGCATGGATGGCAAGGACCTCCTGTTTCGTGAGTGAGTGAGTCTCCCCGGGCTCAGATAAATAGATGTTGAAGTTATCACCTGCTGTTTATTGAACACACAAGTTGCCAAATGAGGCTGGCTACTCACTGATTTTGTTAAGCTGTGAGTGCCTGAATTCAGTACAGAACATATTGCCTCATGAAACACGGTAGAGAAAGCCATTTTCATCAAACCGTACTCTTGGGAATTAGCTATTTGGAAGTTGCCTTTGGAAACCACCTTTCAGATGATACCCTGGTTTAGGCGAGAGCCTGAGTTGTCAGGACCCATTCATCTCATCTTTGTCTTGACCACTGGTCATCCCTCCACAAGACTTGTTTCATATCTGATTTTCTATTTCAAAGGCTGGGAGTCGTCTTTCCCACTGCCAAGCTTTCTAAAAATAAGTTTGTTGTAGCAGCAACAGTTTGGGTTCTTGATTTCCGCTGCAAATCCCAGAGAACCAGTTAAGCTAGAGCCTCTTGCACTGCAAACCTCGCCTGGTCACTGGCTCAGCCGCTGGAGGAGCTAAATGATGACATATATGAACTCTGAGATGAAGGAGGGGCCTGAGGTAGGAGCAAAGGCCAACTAGTTTATGGCGGGTCCATGAAGATACAAGCGGGTGGCCATGAGACCACTTGGAGATCACCGCTAATGTTCTCATCTTTAGAGAAGGCTTGGGAATACTTGTGGGGTTTTGGACCTACTGGCTGAACACCTGTGCTGTATCCCACCCTGAGCTTATTTATAATTTCTTGCTTCACTTTAGAGATACCCGAGTGATTGCCCACGGCCTCAGGTGCCTGCAACGCACTAGGATTCTGCTGGGCACTAATGTCTTGTTTGAATGATTTCTGCAACGGTTTCCGTTCAGCTAGGCAAATGCCCTTTTAAAGGGCAAAGCAAATTCTCTCTTAGCTCGACTGGGGGTGAAACGTAACATGGAAAATTCCAGTTATCACTTGAAAAGAAGCTATTCCTGAAAAAGTTCCATTCTGCCATTTGAATGTATGTCCCTGGGGAAAAGTTGAAGGAAATAGAAAACACAGCTCATTATTATTTGTGTAGATTATGCAAACTTTGCCTTTTAAAAAACAATGACTACGTTGCAGAGGATCAGGGAGAGAATTTGGACTGTATTTAAGTGAGAAGGATTAGCTAGCAGGATGTTGATTTATAAATGGCAACAACCAATTCCTTACATTCTGCACTGCGATCCCCTCTCCTGCTCAGTAATTCCCAGGGTTCTCTTTTGAAAGCCCTTGATACTCAGTCAGCCCCGAGGTATAATGTTTGATAATATAACTACTGCTTCTGTCACTGCGTTTTGTACAAACGCATTATATGTGGCCCAGAATGGTAAAGATTTATGTATGGGTATGGAAAATAAAAATCAGCATTGATTAAAAGCCCCAGATAGACCATCCAATACCGCCCAAAGAACATCAGTTATTTTGCATTTTGACATCGCGATTGATAACTCATAAATGCAAGCAGGAATGACAAATGCGGATGGAAACTGGCTTTGACAAAAACGATAACAGTATCAGTCTCCAGGGGCGTTGGAGGTATAAGCAGGAACTGTTTAAAATATTTAATCATTTTATGAAGGCTGCAAGATGCTGTTTGACCCTGAAGAAGTGTGAATGTCACATGGATCAGAAATTGCCAAGTCTTTGAAGTGAAATAAAAAAATGGTGTTATTATAGATCCTTCTTGACATCCTATCATTTTTGTATAGGATTAAAAATATGTATACAAAGCACTAGATAAAGGGCTCCAGCAAAGGATGTCTTGGTTGTGGGAAAAGAAAGTCAAGACATACCGGTTGTGAAATATTCCTTCCAAATCCCAAAGCATTTCTTTTCTTTTCTTCCAAATGGCCAGAAAAGAGCCAAGAGCTCCCAATAAAAAGATGCCTTTGGATTTTAAATGAAGGGTAAATTGCCCTTTACTCAGGTTACCGTGGGCCCAACTGCTGGAACTGTTATCTCCTTCCTCTCCACCTCACTAAGGCATTGTGTCTGCCATGCATGTTTATATACGGGCAGCCGTACAGAACGTGGGTGGCTATAAATAAACACGGGTGTATTTATACACCTGTGCGGGAGGAATTTTATTTGGTCCACAGTGAATTGGTAATCTTGGTTCTTATCTACTGTGCTGTTCAAACTCCTCCCGGCCGCCAGCAGCCCGCACCTCTGAGGATGCCCAGGTGGCCAATGGCCCGTGGACCCTCAGGGAGCACCCCTCCCCCTGGCAAGCATCTCCTCCTGCTCCATCCATTGGCAGCAAGGGAAACCTTAGCCCCTCCATTCTCGTGTGTCTCTGCGGTACTCTTCTTGTTTCTCCCACCTTGAAATTCCCCTGCCTGGTTTTGTTTTGTCTGTTGCATGCGAGTTAGGAGTGGGTTTTTTTCAGGACCTTTTCCCCCCCTCTCTGTTCTAGGACAGTGTGCTGGTGTTTGGTTGCTCTGGGGTATTTTTCCTACTCGTTCGGGGCCATTCTGTACATTTCCTGATGGCCCGGAGTCATTGAAACTGCTGGCAAGTTTGCCCTCCTGGCTGGAGCACCACATGCGCTTGGACACTGCAGGTGGAGAGAAGGCTCGGGAAGGTTTCCCTCTCCGCGCACGTGTCAGCTTCCTCCCCCTCTGTGAGCAGTTTTCCTGACGCTGGCCTGCATCGGGGTACAGGGGGATACACCCTGCAGAGGGTCTGCTTGTGCGGAAGGAGTGAGGCTTTGTGCTTCCCTCCGACGACCGTCACCCTGTCCCACCTCCCTGCACCAAATACCCATGAGTGCAGTCACATACACTCACACATTCATACTTATTCTCACACACACTCACACTTATTCTCACATGCTCCCACACACCCCACACACTCACACACTCTCACTCATGAGCACTGTTCTCCAACACCCAGGAAATAATGGGCGTAGGATGTCACCAAGGCTCTGTTCCCAGTGTAACTGCGTTCATTCACTTGTCACATTTATATGCTCACACCAGACAGGACACGGGGACATGGCCATGGGAAGTCTCTCTGTTCCCAGGAAATGCCACCTGCCTTGCAGTCCCCTTCTCACGGCACGATCTGGGGACCTGTCGCCACAGCTGAAACAGTGCCATCCTGGGCAGTCCCCCTCCCCAGACCCACACTCTCGGCCTCTGGGGAGATCCGAGCTGCAGATTCCCTGGGGGACGGCACTGCCAAGCAGCCGAGGGGCTGCCACTTGCCATGAAGGCCCCGTGGTCTTAGAGAAATGCAAGAAATCACCACATACTGCACCCGCCCTTTGAGAACAGACAGAAATCCTGCAGAGACGAGCACAAAGACCCCTCAGGTTCAGGTGACTCTGCATCCTGACGGGCCTCGGGTGCCCTTGGCATCACCCCTGGTGCCCAGTCGCCACTCCTGGACTCACCAGGTCCCCACCCTCCGCCTCCTCCACCTCCAGCCCCCTACCCCTTTCAGCCCCTCCACCAGGGCCCTGCATCACAGGGGCTTGTTACTGTCATCCTGAACTCTTTTACCTATTGCAGGAAACTGCTGTCTCTCAAGTCCCACCTTGAGGGGCCTCTTGGGGCCCTGAATCGCAATGCCAAGGGTCTTTATGCCCATACCGCGCAGGGGCACGGTGCATAGGACTAAGGGCGGTAACCATGACTGCATCGACGAGGCAGCGCCTACTAGCAAGCTGCCCGATGCCCGGCCCCGGGACCAGGGTGCCGCCTGTGTTCACTCGCTCGTCCTCACGATAATTTCTGCGGAGGGGCTTCTGTTACCCCTGTTACAGAGCGCAGCTGGGAAATTATTTCATCCAGGGCACAGACTTAGCAAGGGATGGGGCCCTGACCTGAGTCAAATTAATTCATCCAGGGCACAGACTTAGCAAGGGATGGGGCCCTGACCTGAGCCCAGGCAGCCCAGCTCCAGAGGCCCGGTCCCCAAACCTGTGCCTTCTCAGGTCTAATCAACGAGTGAGGAGAGCAAACCCACCCGCTCTCTCAGCACCCAGACAATAACCGCCCTGGTAAGCTGCATAATGGCCCCCAAAGATGTCCAGGTCCTAATCCGGGGAACCTGTGAATGCTTCCTTATACGGTACAAGAGGACTTTGCAGGCGTGATCAAGTTAAGGGTCTTGACGTGGGGAGTGTTGGGGGTTGTACTGTGTCTCCCCAGGAGACAAGTTCAAGTCCTCACTCCCCATACCTGTGAATGTGACCTTATTTGGAAACAGTGTCTCTGCAGATGCGATTAACTTAGGATGCGGTCATATTGGAGAAGGAGAGCTCTAAATGTAGTTACTGGTGTCCTTAAGAGGCGAGAACACAGAGACACACAGAGGGAAGCTGGCCATGTGACCACGGAGGCAGGGATTGGAGGGACGCAGTTGCAAGGAAAGGAAGGTCCAGGCTTGCCGGCCACCAGCAGGAGCTGGGAGAGAGGGCGGAACAGATTCTACTTCCAGAAGGAACCAACCCTGTGAACGGAACGCCTTGATTTCAGACTCCTGGCCTCCAGAACCATGAGACAACAGATTTCTGTTGTTTTAAGTCACCCGGTTTTCGATCATTTCTTATCACAGAAACAGGACACTAATACAGCCATCATTGACTGAGTGTTTTCCATGCATAAGACACCGAACTAAGCATTTCATGTATTTTATTACATCTAGTCCTTCATCAGTCCTTGGAAGCAATGATATCATCATCCCCATTTTACGGAGGAGTAAACCAAGGTCAGGTGGGAGAATGTACCCCGTGCAAGGTCCCACCACCAGGAAGGGATGGAGCTGGAATTTGGACTCAAGTCTGTGGACTGCAAGCTCCACGTTCTCTGCCTCACTCACTACGGAGGAACCCTGTCTACAGAACACCCTGACCTATCCCTTGTCCCCTGCCCCGTGTCCCGTCCACCTTGCAAGAGGCCTCCAGACTCTGTTTCCAGCTCCAAAGTTCCCCAGAAGCTGCTGAAATGGCACAGATGCCTCAGCCTGGTTTTCATGGCATTTAAGAACTGGGTCCTCCCCATCCTTCCAACCGCGTTTCCCACAGTTTTCCCAGGTGTATCCTTCTTCCAACCCCGCATACCTACTTCCCATCCCCTCCTCAAGTCGCGGTGCAGGCATCCCCTCACCCAGAATATTTTCCCTCTTTCTTCTACTTGCTAAGAGAAAACTCCAATACTATGAGGATTTTTTCAATTATCTGAGACCATACCAATGTCTCCTTTCTCTGAATTTCCATTCTGCTTGACACACAGCCTAGTATATGATTACTCTTTATGGATTTCATATGTTAGTTTCATCTTCCCTAAATTTAAATTTCTTGAGAATACAAAAAACAAAACAAAACAAAAACAGGAAAAGGTCTCTCTCGTCATGAAGCAGCTCAGCTGGGGAGACAAACGTTGTTAACTGAACATCCTGAACAACCACAATCAACATCCCTGGATTTAATGTGAAAGCAGCAAGTTCCACGTGGAGAACACAAGACCAGAAGTCAAGAGAACCTGGCTCTCTCCCCTTGGGGAAGTCCCTCCACTTAGCCAGGGCTCCTTCATTGTCGACAAAAGTGGATATTTGAGTCGATGACCTTTAATATCTCTCCAATCTCTGACATCCCATGGTCCAGAGTTGGCACCAGGCTGCGCTCCTAACCCAAAGACACCTTACCCACAACCAGAGCATCCTGCTGGAGGCTGTGAGTCACATTTCCACAGGAGCCCCGTGCGGCAGGTTATTAATCATCCTGAAAACCTGGGTTGTGGGTAATTCAGATCCAGGGAAGCCCTCCTCACCACCAAGTCTTTGTTGGCACGGAAAACTTGAAAGCTGTCCCTGACTTCTGCTACCTTGGCAGGATGCAGTCAAACAATGCCTTCTGATCCAAGGAACTGGAAAACGGAACCAAAAAGCCAGTGCACATTTTGGCCAGACTTTTAGTGTCTGGCGTGGGCATAGGAGGAAGTTCTAGACCAAGAGGGAGGCCTTTGAAGCCACGGCTCCCTGCTGTGAACCATCCACCCGTGAACGCTGGACTTCACAATTAGCTTCTGGGCAAACTTTATACGCAGTAGCTTATTGCTCTGTTTAAATCTAAATGCAAGGTCACGAATAACGAGGTCTCAGGGCACAGGCCACCAACTTGGCATCATCATGACAGCGGTGGACGTTCTGGCAGAGGTGGGCTAAAGCCCACAGAGGATGGGGCAACTGAAAAAGAAATGTTGTATCGCTTCCAAGGAAAAGACATCCCATCAGTGGTGACAGGCCCTACAAACTGCAATCAAATATTTCCCCCCAAAGGCCATTAAATGCCCATTCTGGCTGCAGCTACATACAGAGGCAGCAGCAGAATAGACACGAAAATCGTTCTTATTCTTACTTCAAGTCAAGCTAATGAGCGGTCCTGTCTCCATGACGGCACCACTCAGAGTTGCAGGCCTACCCCTTCCCCGCATTCAGCCGCCCCATCCAGACAGGTGACCCTTGTTGGACAGAACAGAAGTGCTAGCAGACTGGTCCCAGGATGATCCCTCCCTCTCGCTATGATGGTGTCTTACATACGCTCTGCCAATGGTGCCGTTGAGTAGTTTTCTGACTGTTAGAGTGGTTATGCCTTGTTAACATTAATATCGTTATTATTTTTCTATATCAAGGCATTGGGATGAAAGTTTTTTATTTTAGAGTGAGAGATGTAAAATCAACAGCCACTAGTTAGAAAAATGTAATATTGCAGCACTGCCCAATAGAACTTTCTATTATACAATTATAATTCTATAATAGAATTATAGACCATAGAAATGATCTATAATCTTGCTGTCCAATGTGGTAGTCACTAGCCAAATGTGGCTATTGGGCACTTAAAAGGTGGCTAATGTGACTGAGGGGCTGATTTTTAATTTGACTTCATTTACATGTATTTAAATTTAACATTTAAAAAGCCACATGTGGCTATCGGCTGCCATATTGGACAGAGCAGACCAAGAAGAAAGACAGTGGCCAGGTCACGGGTGTGGGTGCTGAGCTAGGAATCTGGAATCTACCCTGAAGTTCACAGGAACATCAAAGACTCTTAAAGGCGAGATGCATGTCCAGTGCTGGGAAGTCCGCACTGGTGGCATGGAGAAGGACACAGGCGTGCAGCTGTGGGGAAGCAGGAGGGTGGTTGGAGGAGGGTCTGACCTGGGATAGAGGAGACAGGAGGGGTGGAAGGGTGCAGAGGGGGGGGATCCAGGACTTTGTAAACAGCTGATGTGGAGGGAGGGAGGGAGGGGAGCGCCCAGGTTTCCAGCCTGAGGGACGCAAGGCGGAAGCCGCAGTCACAGGCTCTATTTCCAGCCTGATGCTGTTCTCCAAGGAGCCCAATTAGTGCCCTTCCCTAGGGAATGTCCTATTCCACCCTCACTAATCCCAAACCCTCCCTTCACCTAGAATCAGGATGTTCCTAGAGGCTCCCAGGAGGGTCATATATAGACTCCCTTCTTGGCTCAAAGCTGCAGGCTCCAAATTATTTTCTTATGAACGTTTACCAGGAAAATATATATACCTTTAAAAATTTGCACTCACAGACCCAATGTAAGTATAATTATTTATTTATAAATTATAGACCTGTGCCACTATACTAATACTGCATCTATTGTGATCTACAAGAAATAAGTATTAAAATAAGATTACATAACCAATATTTTTAATTATTTTATTTATTATACCTCAAATTTGAAAATCATTGATTTATTTTTTCTTAAATTTTTTTACATTAAGCAATGTGATTGAATATGCCTCACTAACTTTGAAAATCTTGCTGTAAACCAGTGTTTATCAAAGTACGGTTCATTGTCAGTTAGGGTCCCCAAGACTTGGACATTCAGTCCATGAGGACAAAACTATTTTCATCCTAATTATGGTTGTTCTTTGCCTTTTCTAGTGTGTTGACATTTGCTTTGATGGCATGAAATTAATGGTAAACAAAACAGTGAACGTCTTACACACAACCTTATCAGGAGTCATTGTATTTTTTACTGCCACACACCCACCTTACCAAAAAAAGCCAGTTTCACTTCCTTGATGAAGTGGGAAGAATTATTATTTTATGAAATCTAGATCCTCAAACATGTGTGATGGTGAAACAGAAGTTGCACATAAACCATGTGAGCAGCACATCAAAGGAAGGTGTTGATCTGCAGGAAAAGCATTTGTGGGACTGCTGGAGCTTTTTCCACAGAACACCACTTTTCCTCGAAAGAATGACTGAGAGACAAACTATGGTTACTCGCACGTGGATATTTGGCAGATTTTTCTCAGAAACAAAGTAAGCCTGTAACTATAGGGGAAAGAGACTAACAGTATTTGCTACCAAGGATAAAATTCAATCTTTTCAGTGAAGATAAGAATTTTGAAAAACACTGTCTATCACCACGAGCTTGACAGCTTCCCCAAAATGTCAAAGGCTGTGCTGTCGAGATTGGGTGATATTAACAAAGATATTTTGATTGTATGTAATGAAAGGTGTCAAGATCTGCAGAGCTCAGCAGACCAATAATTTCAAACCAATGCAAAATGTTACAAAATTATGCACAGATAAAAAAAAATATTCCACGTACAAAAGAGACTAATGGGCTTTAATATTACAGGGTATAAAAATTCATTGGTGTGTTTCAGATTCCAAATCACTATTAACTCTTAAGAAACAACCACTTGTGGAGTTTTGGTGTAGTATCAAAGAATATCTACAGTTATCTGAAAGTCTACTAAAATATTTCTCCCTTTTTCAACTACACATTTGTATGAGGAAGGGTCTTCTTCACATCTTTCAACAAAAACAACGTATCACAATAGATCAAATGCAGAAGCAAATAAGAAAATCCAGACATGTATTATATGAATAATGCCACTCTTTTCACAAATTTTTTGTGTTGGATAATATAGCTGTTTTATCCAGAATACTTTATTTATGTAAACATAAAATAAACAGCATGTGTTTATTGATGTTGTGTTCAAATGAATTAATTAAGAAATATTTCTAATTTTCTCAGTTTTAATTTCTAATATGGTAATTAAATACCATAGTAGATATATCTACTATAAACAAAAGCTAGATATATCTCACATAAACAAAAGCTCTCGGAGTTTGCCAATAAATTTTAAGAGTATAAAGAGGTCTTGGGACCAGAAAATTTGAGAACTGCCCACTTAAGCCACTGTGATACAATTTAAGGAACAGCTCAAAATCCAGGTTCTTTTTCATATATAACCTGCTTTTGGTTATATTTGTCATCATCATTGAAAAATGATCCTTCCCAAAGGTATACTATATATAATTAGCATTTAGGACAACCTTCATTCTTAAGGGTAGTGGTTGTGAATACATGTTTCCACTCCTACTCTCTATCATTCTGGGATTTCTGGTCAGCTTTTTGTCACATTAGCCCTTGATCGTGGCAGAGCATCACTCCTAAGAAGAATTGAAATGTCAACGTGAGGGATTTCTTGTCACTTTGTTCTTACATTGTCAGCATTACCTTCAATCCACAGTTTCCTTGTGAGAATCTTGTTTTGGGAGAGTCACCCTGGTTAAGACCAGAAAATATGACTCGTAAAGCCTCTTAGCTGGCCATGTGTGAACTGTAGGGCCCTAAATGTCACCACTGATTGGCCCGCTTGCTGATTTGTACAGCTCCATCCCGCCCTAAACCCACTGCACAGACTGTGGGAGACACATGACGGATCAGCTAACACACCAAAAAGAGGGGACGTGAACATCAACCTGAGTCGTGATGCTCCTAAAGCTTCCTTTCTTTCTTCTTAAAAAAAAAGAAAAACTATATACATAACATATATATTATGTGTATATATTATATACGTAAAATCTTCTTGTACCCCAGTAAATCATGGAACATATTGAGTGTGCTACCTGGAGCCTTCACTTAGAGGCTCACTGGATGAAAGACCACCAGTCAACTGAAGAGACCCCCTGTCTCAACAGGACGCTGCTGACCACGGATGCTAACATCGAGTAGGAACAGGATGGAATTTCCTTTCTTCATAAGCTATGAGAATGTTTCATCTTAGAATCATAAGGTTGGAAGACAGATGAGGAGCTTCCCCAAGGAGCCCTCTCAATGTCTTTGGTAACGTATTCTTGCAATGAACATCCGCACTTGTGAATTTTTCTTAGTAATAATAGTTATTCAAATGATTCGTGGTTCACTTGAATCCTGTTCCCTCGAGTTGGTTGCTCAGGAAAGATGAGAAAGCTGGCCTCGCCCTGCTCTGCCATTAAAGATAAACAGCGACTGACCAGGAGGCATTTAGAAAGGGTCAGACGGGCATTGTCAACTTCTGCATTTCTTCAGGGGCACTTGAAGGATGAAACGGTGCTAGTTATCACTATGAGCTGTCTACAAACACGCCTCCCCTCTGAGTAATAGAGCCCACTGGACGTCACACTGCCCAGTGAAAGCCTTGGCTTCTAAAAGCCATTAGGAGCATTCCGTCCTCTCCTCCAAGGCCCCCCCAGCTGCTCTGAACTCTGCTCTTTCCGGAAGGACTACCCATTACTGGAGCTTCATCTATTTTCCCAAGAGGCACTTTCGAGGCCTGGGTGCAATGCCCAGTCATATGGCTTGATGCTTCTCTACCATGTTTGCCGTGGGTAAATCACCTAGTAAAGGGCATTGGGAAGTACAGCACCCAATATTCTGAAAGATTAAGGAGTATGGAGTTTTAAATCATTCAATTCCAGGCGTCCCTTTTTCTCACCGAGAGGAGGGTGTGCACGGGGGATGGGAGAGCAAAACCAAAGATGGATTATCTCCTTTCATTGAGCCCGACTGTCTAGCAAACCATGCAATTAACAACGTACAAATGGAATCTCCCTCAATCACAACAAAGCCTGAGTCCACTCTGGAGGATTTAGTGGCAGGGCTTTCTCGATGAAGCTTTCTAGATCTTCCTGAAGACAAAGTGATGAGTCAATTTGCAGTTAGATGGCAAGGTGTGGACTTCTGTCTCTCCCGAATCCTCTTCCCCACCCCACCCCCGACCCATGGCTTCCCCTCCCTGGCCTAGCACGTTCATTTCAATATCCTTATAACTAAATCTGAGACAATGTGTAATTATACAGAAGAAAAATCTGTCAGAGGATAGCTGAAGTTGCTTAAATCGTGCTGATTTACAAAGATGAGAGTTTTTTTCCCCACTTAAAAAAAAAAAAAAAAAAAAAAAAACCTTTCTGCATGTGTAATGGCAAACAACCTCCTGCAAAGTCAACTCCTTTTCTGAAAGTCATTGCTAGTTTTATAATTTCTGAGTCATTAGATAACAGATAGAACTCCACACTTAGTGGTTTCAAATGTTTATGGTCTGCAATTCATTCTTAATGAGCTCTCTCCATGTCTTTATTCTTCTTTGCTCCCTCCTGCTGGGAAGTGTCTTACTCTGCCTTGCCTTTTGTTAATGATTCCACAATCATTTCAGAGCCATTTCTCCTGCCTTATGTAATTCTGACACCACGGAAGAGCCCAGCTCACTGCCTCACAGTTGGAAATGTAACCTTTAATGTATTAATTTCTCTTGCTCAAAACAATTTAACCTCTGTCTTGGTTTTGTGATTGCTGAGTGTTCCAATTAAATGCCTCTTTCATTTTTTGTCCTGGAGGGCTGGGTCTTACCCGAATTATGTTTCTCACACTCGGCCTCACCAGCGACCGGCACGCGGGGCTCCCTTACACGCTCACCATCAATCCATTATCTATCTCATGAGTGCCTGTCACATTTGCAAAACACCTCCTTCCCCAAAAACAGATTCATTAAAGTAGTTTTAAGTGCTAGGAGCATTGTCTGTGGAGGAAAAGCAAATCACTGTAGCCCAGACGGTAGAGCGTCCTGGAGGAGAAAATACTCCTCTTCCCACCCCCGACTTCTGGACCTATTGGACCATTTCCCACCAGCATGCAAACGGCTACTGAGATGAGAAGGAGTCCTGGTCGGGATGCAGCCTTTGTCAGCCAGTGTTACGTGCGGGATCCACCATAGTGGCAAAAGTCTCTGGACACTGGCTTTGGCATTTCACCACCTGCTTCCTTGCAAAACAGGCCCAGCAAGACTGGAGAACTGCTGAAGGGTCCCTGCATGGGGGCGTGGGTTGCCCAAGTCCTTCACAGTTCACCCCCAATGCGAAGAACAACTGAGAATAAACTCAAATGGCAACTTGGTACACTCTGTTCACAGCCCAACACTCAGAAGCTTCACCCAGCTCCCAGCTCGCTGAGCACCGTCTTGGCAACAATGCCCATGAACCGAGGCTCCCTTCTCTGGAGAGACTTCATTTCAAATGGTCCTGTTGTCTTGGTGCCAAAGAGTTTGTGCTTTAAATAACCTCCTTTCCTTCTTTCAGGGGCTTAGAAAGCGTGGCATTTTAGAGCTGGCGGCTGGGGGCCTCACCGGCCCTCGTGCCCAACTGGAAAGTGTGTCCATAGGAACAACCCCAATGCATGTGGATGGAAATGATTTGCAACTGAAAGTTCTGTGGTCTAATCAGAACAGTTTTTCCAAGGCAGTCAAGGCGCAGAGACAGATACCTCTGGGGGCCACGCAGCTGGGTCATGCCATCTCAAGCTTGCCATCGGAATAGCGATTTCCACATCCATTAACTGCATCGCATCACCAGGCCTGTGGCCAGTGAGGTGGCAGACCGGGGACTGTGGATGCTGGGAGTGACGTCGGGTGGAGCTAGCTGTCTCTGCTCATTTGGGTCAAAACTGATTTGACAGGTATTGGGCACCTTAACAACCACACCCAACTAATTCATCATTTTCTAAAATGTACACAAACTGTGTCCACACTGTCCAAATCTTCCCTATTTCAACGCTGATCACATCCTTTCATTGGAACCTGCACAGCCAGTCTCCTCCTTTGTTAGTGAGAAAAGCAGTGGAAGTCCTGACCCTCCCAGAGCAAAGCAGGAAATTTGTCCCCTCCTCTGAAATTCTGAAAAAAAGCCTGTCAGAAACTTCCACAAAGTCTATACTAGTTTATTAGAGACTTCTTTGGCCTCTGGATTTATCCTGGCATTTGGAAAGTAAGAGGGAAAATCTTCAAGGAGGAATCCACTGCCTGATAGAAGATTAGCTCACCAGAATAATACTGCCCCCATTTTTTGAGCATTATAAAGATACATGAAAGTTTCATGTTTGAAGTAATCAGCCGTGGAGCATTTTTAAATAGTTTCAAAGTTTTCACAAGTCTAGATTTTTTTTAAAACCAGTATCAGAGGACTCTGAATTATTCCTGAAAAAAAAATTTTTTTGAAAGCCCTCTAGATCTAACTATTAGTTTATAGGAAACACAGGGATAGAAGAACATGTTAAACAACCCAAAGGGATGCAATCAGCAAAATTCAGAAGGTAGGAAATTCCATAGGACAAATGGTCCACTTCTGCAACAAGTGAATGACCAGGAAATGGGGAGTGTAAACCTGTAGATTAAGACCCTTAAGAGGCATATGAAACAAATACAATGCATGGCCCTTATTTAGACTCAGATTTGGAAAAAACAACAGTGAGGTTCACACAAAACAATCCAAGAGACCACTGGCTGGATATGTGATGATGTTAGGAAATTATTAAGTTTAAGACATGATCATGGCATGGTGCTTGTTTCTGTTGTTGTTGCTATTTGTAAGAGCCCTTGGAGAAAAATGCTGAAGTATTTATGGATGAAATGCTATAACATCTGAGACTTGTTTTTAAATACAATAAGAGGTTAGTTAAGAGTCAATGGCGTCGGAGCTGGGGTTCACTGCTCTCTCGACTCTAGTCTCTGTTTAAATTTTCTACAGAAAGCCTTTTCAGCCAGTGAGAGGGGCTCTCCCTGAGCTTGAGCCTCTGTGTGGTCATCTCCGCCTTCAAAAGCCCGCCTCTAGCTCCTGTAAGTCACCATCGCTAAGAGGACACATTAGCCCCTTAATTATGATGTTCCGCCTTCAGACGAGGAATCTTGGGCACCACCCAAGGCATCTCAGACATAGACAACTCAGTGCAGGTACCTGACGATCCCAGCCCATCATTTCCAAGGAGGGTCTGGAACTGGATCCGCTGTCTCCTGCCTGGAATCTCCTTAACAGGCACCTTTGTCTGGGGTCCTCTTAAAAGACATCATGGGTGGAACAGCCTACCCATCATAGCTAACATTTGCAGCACTTTTTTGTTAGATTGAAAAAAAAAATCTTGTGTTCCTTATTATAAACACATATGCTTATCACAGAAAAATCAAGAAAAACACAAACAAGAAGGGAAAAAAACCTGACCATAATCTTACCTTATATTTTTTTCAGCTGTATACAAATCCTCCACTGACTCACTCTCCGGAGGTTAAAAAAAAAAATCCCTCCATGTTTTCCAGGATTGGGTTAAAAAGACTTTGACAATCTTAGCACCTCTCCTACTTGTAAAAAAATTTAAAAGGGAACTGGGCCATTTTTTTTTAGAGTTCTCTTATTTTAAAAGCAAATGAAAATATTTTAAGGGTTGCATAAGAATCTTGAGCGCTGGAATGTAGCAGATGCCACTTCGCAGGAGTTCCAAGGCCTGCCAGCCAGGAAAGGGGGGAGCAGCGCAAAGCCAGGGGCCAGGTGGGGAGATTGGGAAGGAAAAGCAAATCCTTCTCATTTGAGTTTTTGGAACGTACCTCTGGAAGAGCTGCCTAACCTGTCTTGATGCTGGTTTGTTAGGAGCCCTTTTGCTGGGTGTCGTAATAACTAATCACAGTAGCAATTGCAATGTGACAGATACCGCATCAATGAAGACCGAATTATAAATCTTTTGTAATGATTACTTGGCTGAGACCTGCCCTCTGAAAAATCATAAGCAACCTTTGTGGCAAGTCCTATCAATGCATTCCTCACATACACATGTTTTAAAAACTGAAACAGTTTTAATTTCCCCCCAGTGGGATAAAACAATCGGACTCAGTTCTGATTTTCTTGCTTAGGCAATATTTTGTCCTTTGCTAATATCAACTTAGCTCTTACAAAAGGAGTGTATCTTTTTGGTAAGTGGCTTAGTCTTTCTTTTTCCTCATTTCCAGGACTCTTTAGTCCCTGAATTTCAAATCTCTTTGCAATGAGAGAGGGACAGAGACACTTGACCTTGAGGCAAATTAAAGAAGGTTTTGCTTTCCTAGGACTATTCCTCTCTTCCAGGTAACAATCATTTGCCTTGGGGTTGGAATTCTAGGAGAGCAGAGTCTGCATTGATGCTGGACTCAAGCCAGGCAAACTTGTTTTCTCCTTGGTGACTCTTTACTCCCACTATTTTTTACCTTTTCTCAAGCAGGTTCACGATTAGAGACATTTACACTATTTTCTTAAATATCTTTTTGATGATAATTTTTAAATGTTTGACCAGGGACAATAAAGCTGAGATTATGAAGAGTCTGGGAGGAGAAAAGAAAAGAAAAAGCAGGATCACATAGGACGTGAATTCAAATGGTTTCTTCAGTTAAATAAATATAAGTATGTACCGAGTTGCCCACTTTGAATTATCAGCAGATACTTTGCATTTCGGCTTCTTGGCACCAAGTTTCCTGGAGTTCCTTTATTGACATGATGAAGCCCAGGGACTGCCCCGGTTCCGTGCAGACTGCAGCCCCGTGGGCACGTGTCCTGCATCACCTCATTACCCCGAGTCCTACGGGGAGGTGAACTCTGGCAAAAACCCGGGCTGATCATACCATCAGGGTACAAAGTGTAAGGTGGTACACTTACAAAGACAAACCCCAAGTGCATTTTCAGACCCAAAGGTAGAGATCAGAGTGAACTGGGAATAAGGACCACCCTCTTTTGATTCTTTGATTGATAGCTTAGACCCTCTGGCCACAGTCTGTGACTCCCTCATCCCAACCTTTTTGTAAAACAAATATGGCTCCCAACTGGATCCCAGATGGCTGAATAGGAAATAGCGTCTTGACACAGACAGTGTTCGGGGGACAGATTTCTATGCGTGAGGAGCTGCGGGGCAGGCGGGAGCCCAGAAGGTACCAGGAGGACAAGGACACAGAGCCCTGGTTTTGCTGGTGACCAGGCCCGACTTTCCAAGCCACCTTCCCCGACCTCAGGACCTCATCGGACCCTTCCCTTCATCCATTTCCCGCTTCTGACTCTGGCTTCCTTCACTCAGAAGACAAACTCAGAGACAGAATGAGAGGCAGAAGCCTCTGCAATGGTCCCCGATCTGCTTTGGTCCATCATCCCTGGCAGGATTGATTCAGCTCTTCCTGGAGACTGTTTGTTGGGCAACGTGGGACAAAACTATATGGGACATTGCTTTCTTCTCTGTGCCAGATCCTGTGACCACGACCTCTTGCTCAGGGGAAATCTGCACCTGTCACCTTCCTGCTCAGTGGGAACCCGGAAGGCCAGATCTCAAGAAGATCCATTAAAAAAAAAGGGAGAAGGAAACCACTCACGCTGCTCTGTCTTTACCATTTACAAAGCTCATGATGTATAACCTCTTTACTATTCTTTTTATTTTATGTTCGTATGTAATTTTTTTTTATTTATGTAGCTATTATAATATTTATTTATATCTTATTTTTCGGGGATTTGAATTAATAGCAATGTCCTACTGTATTACTGAAACAACCAACCTTCAAACTTGGCCCCTTTTGCGTGATAGTTTTGACCACTAAAAACTCACACAGGCCTCTTGCCTGTGCCACGGTGTCACCAGAAAGGTCATCAGATGGGGCCATTGAAACTGAGCCCCTGGACCACTGCTATGCCCGTTTCAGCCAAGTGGCTGCTCTCACCAGCTCTGGGAAGCAGCTCCAGGATGCGGTTCCCCGAGCCCAGTTCCATTAAAGGCAAAGGGACACCAGAGGTTATGGCACCATTCAGCGTGCTTTGAGGTGGATGTCTGTCCTTGGGGTCTTGAATGAACCAAAACAAATTTGGGGTCAACTCAGGGGCATCCAGAGGACCCGAACCCTGTGGCCGCTGGAGCAGACGTACCACACGTGTCTTTTCTGGTGCGTGCACGGCTGCTGTGCCCCGCAGCTTGCATGGACCCCAGAGAGCTGGGAAAAAGTTGGGGCCCAAATAATAGAGGGTAATTAAAAATTCTTGCCTCATGTAGCCACAGTTTCAGCATCTAATAATTATTGTTTAAATGCAAATACTCGTCCCTGGGGCTCCTTTTGCATTTGAATCAATCTCTTAAAAACAATTGCTGGCTCCAGATGAAAAACAATTTCTCAACAGCTGGAGAACATTTGCAGAAGGCGAGTCTTAAAGAACAGAATGAGGGAGAAAGACAGAGATAGACACAAAGTAATCATCAGCCTCCGTTGTCTCAAGAAGTCTGAATTCTTAGGGCGGGTGTGATTGACTCCTGCACCTAAAACCGTGGTCGCTGCTAAGCCACAGGGAAACTAGCAAGTTAAGTCAGAAGAGCATTTTGGGTTGTCAGCACAGTTAATCAAAACTTACCCTACCTTTTAGGTCTTTTTAAAAAAAAATTAGCATCTTCTTACTGAGATTTAAGGATGAAAATATGAAGGTTAGAACACCAAGGAGGTATATGGGGAACACAACCAAATCTTGAGTATAATATTTACCATGGAAATATCTGGAGAAAACCAATTCAAAAAGATACACGCACCCAAATGTTCATAGCAGCACTACTTACAATAGCCAAGACATGGAAGCAACTTAAATGTCCGTCGATAGATGAATAGATAAAGAAGATGTGGTACATATATATACAATGGAACATTACTCAGCCATAAGAAAGAATGAAATAATGCCATTTGCAGGGACATGGATGGGCCTAGAGATTGTCATACTGAGTGAAGTAACCCAGACAGAGAAAGACAAATATCATATGATATCGCTTATATGTGGAATCGAAAACAGTGATTCAAATGAACTTATTTACAAAACAGGAAAAGAATCACAGACATAGAAATCAGACTTAAGGTTACCAGAGGGGATTGGGGGGAGGGTGTATAAATTAGGGGTTTGGGTTTAACATATACACACTACTATATATAAAATAGAAAACCAACAAGGACCTGCTATACAGCACAGAGAACTATACACAATATCTTGTGATCACCTATAAGGGAAAAGAATCTGAAAAAGAACATATATGTACATATATATATATATATATATATATATATATATATATATATACATACATATACATAACTGATATATAACTGAATCACATTGCTGTACACCTGAAACTAACACGACGTGGTAAATCAACTATACTTCAATACAAAAATAAAAATTTAACTTGGGCAAGTTGCGGGACCCTCTTCATTGTGCTGAATTGAGACATCTACATTAGGGTAGTTATGTGGAGGGTGTGGGCGCAGACCAAGGGCAGGAGGGGAAGCAGATGACCATTGCAGCCAGCCTGTCACTTATGTAATTAGCTTGAAACTATTTCTGGTTGTGCCCAGAACCCCCAAATGAAATTCTAACCAAGTCCTGACTTTTGCAATCAAACACCTATGGCTCATGTCTTAATCTTTCTTATTCACCACAATCACTTAGATTCAAGTTCAATAAATAATATTGACTGGAAATAAGATCGTAGGAATAATGATGACAATGGTATAAATCGCTAGCACTTTAAAACACACCCTGCCTAACAGACACTGCTTTAGATGCTTCATCTCATTTAGTCCTCATAAACCTTACGAGAGAAATACTATTACTGCCCCCACTCTACAGATGAGGAAACTGAGCTACAGAGACGTGACAGAACTAGCTCAAGGTCTCTGGGACAGTACGTGGTGGAAACAGTTCTTCACCCTGGGCTTCTGATTCCAGTAAGTGTGCTCTGTAATCAGTGAACACTTTCTGCTGACACTGAAATTACATTTGAGTGCTTTGTTCTCTGTATGAACCAGTGATCACTGAGTGGAATGTACACACCCCAACAAGATCATCCATTGGGAAACCATAGGGCAAGTTGGCCAGTTATCACATGGTACAGTTTACCTGTGACTAGTTAAGTGGACTTCAGATTGTATTGCTTAGTTTTAACCAAATTTGCACTCACAAAATGGGCAGGTGGTTTAAGAAAGGTATGTACACAAAATATGGGACTTGAGGATAGGACGGACTAGCAAAGACTAGCTACAAGAAAACAGGAGTGACCCTTCCCTGTGCAGCCAAATCACCAAACACAGATAATGGAAACTTGACCAGTCCCCCACTATTAATGTCCACCCTACCTTCAGTTCATGTTGTACATTGAAATATTAGTTAATGATGGTAGAAAGCCATGATAATTCACAAGACGTTCTACAGCCAAGCATCCAGAGCATGAATGCAAACCTCTACAAGATGAAAGCAAAAATATTTTTGTACAATTAATAAATGATATAAAGAATACGTAACTTGGACTTCCCTGGTGGCGCAGTGGTTGAGAATCTGCCTGCCAGTGCAGGGGACACAGGTTCGAGCCCTGGTCTGGGAAGATCCCACATGCCGTGGAGCAACTAGGCCTGTGAGCCACAATTACTGAGCCTGCGCATCCGGAGCCTATGCTCCGCAACAAGAGAGGCCGCGATAATGAGAAGCCCGCGCACCGCAATGAAGAGTGGCCCCCACTTGCCACAACTGGAGAAAGCCCTCGCACAGAAACGAAGACCCAACACAGCCATAAATAAATAAATAAATAAATAAATAAATAAATAAATAAAGACTACGTAACTTAAAAATATTCAATTTCACCCACATAGGATCGCTTTAATTTCTATTTTATGTATGCTTTATACTGCATTTAAAATATTAATATGCATATTACTTTATGAAATCATAAAATGTGTATAGAAAGAGAAATACCCAAAAAACTTTAATGATCGGATTATGCAACCAAAAAAGTTTGGATTGGAGCACAGAGCTTGAGTTTAGTCCACCCCATGGGGCTACTCTTGGGTAACCATGGTAACCCTAATCCTAGCCAAGTGTCTGGCAGAAGCTTAGCAGCCCAACCCAACGACTCAGGACGAGGTGGACCGGCGGGCAGCTGCACCTCTAGGCCAGCACACCGGGACCCCTTGCACCATCGCGGGGCACACGTGTGTGTGTGGTGAAGCTGCAGGGCCTTTGAGGTGTCAGGCTCTCACTCCACATCAACAGAGAGCTTTGTAGATAATGAAATCCGAGTCATTACCTCCCTGAGCTGATCCTATTAACAACAGAACCGAAAGCTAACCAATTGACTAAGAAATGGTCTGAGGTCACAGAATTTTCAACATGGAATGTTCCAAATCAGGTTTGCAGAGCAAGCTGTCATACTTCCAAAACTATCAAGAGAGAAAAATGATATGCTGTTTTATATAAGGAAATAAAATCCCGGAAATGTTAACAGAACTGCACATAAGAACATAATCGTGTTCAGATACTGAAAGGCATGTATTTGGGTAGTATTCTAAGTAGAAAAAATATTGCAAGAGCAATCTAAGAAGAAACTCCCAACACCCAAACATATATACTCTATGATATTCGTCCAAATGGATTTTCCTTTCTAAAATGCATGATTTCGCATGGTTGATACTTTCCTTTCACTCTATTCAAAATGAGACATGTAAAGTAGCAGAATTTCCAGGTTGTCACTGCAAAGAACTTGAAATAATGCTTTGTGTCTCTCAAAAATTTGGTCAGGTAGGTGTTTCGTACTGAAGATTTAAAGCTATTTCACTGGCTTTGCATTTTGTATTTTATAAATCATTAACAGGAACAAAGTAAGAACCAAAACAGAAATACCCATTTCATAAGTGTGAAGACAGTTAACCTTTAAACAGATGGGTAATCCCAGACAGCTCTGTAAAATTAATAGAGCTTAAACCTGAGGTCTCAGAGCTGCAGAATACATCTTTGGAGACCATGTTTTTGAGATCATCATAAATCAACTTTTTTTCTCACCAGTCCCTTATGCCTACCCAGGCTCCTAGAGCTGCCAGGTTATGAATATGTATATCACGGCACCAACTGATCCCCTGCTCTGGTATCGAGAGCTCTGTATGTGTGTTTCCTCTGTATCCCACTTCACACTGCCGGAGAGCAGTCATCCTGGTGGGATTGCACGGGAGCCGGCGGTGGGAGTGGGAGCCCTTAGGATCTTCAATCATGGCTCCCTTTGGGGAAGCATTTCCATTTTTTATTCGTAAACCTTCGCTTGTTAAATCAGAGGTGTCAGGGAGGATCGTTTTGTTTTCAGGACACTGTGTTTTTCCATGGCCAGATCAGTTCCGATCTCAAAAGAGGCTCGGTGCGTGACAGGCATGGCTCCTAGCAGACACAACCCGCAGGTGAGGGTGTTGTCTCCCAGGACTGCCGCCTTTGCTCTCACAAAGGGGGCGGATGAGCCACTCTGCAGAAAATTATACACACAGAAAGGAAGAAAACGACTGCCAACGCTGTCAACGTGATCATTTTCAACTACTTAAGTAGATGTTTGGAGGCATTTTTTAAAAGACTTGGATCCGTTTTAAATGTGGCTACAAACCCTACAAGAATGTGGATTTAAATGGAACTAAAGCCAAAAGTATGATATTACTGAGCTGCCAGCCTCGGCTATGCCAGTCCCGGGAGACTCTTTCATTAGCAATAGGGAAGACATTGGCTATGGAATAAACATGAAATTGGATCAGGTCATCCCTCCCTTGCCTCAATACCTTGCCGGCCACTGCTCATTACGAAGCTGGGGGAGAAGCGCATGGCACTATACGTACAGAGTAATGCCAGACAAATATGAGCCACTCTGTCACTCTAACATCCAGAGGAATGCTCCTCCTTTCCCTTGCACAGTTAGAAAAATGAGAACCATGCAACTAGGGTCTTAGCGGAAAGAGTTAAATTTGAAAGTAAAGAATCCTACTGAGGGGATCAGCTTTTGTTCTTTCCACACAATCACCACCCAAGAATATTTTCTCCCTTCCACTGAGGAGGAGCCCTGAGGGGTCCATAAAGGACATGTTTGCAGCTATTTACCATTGGAGAAGTTAATTTAGCAGCACTGAGGCAACAGTCAGGAAATTCCAAAGCCTGATCTGAGCAGAATACAGATTGGGAGACAGAGGGGCCACGAGGAACCACGGCCCAGACTGTCCACCCGCACGGAAAGCTGGCTACAGTAGGGACGGGTTGAATGGAACAGACAAGATCACGCTTCCCAGAAACACGCAACCCTCTCCGGCGTTACATCTTCCTAGTCAGTTTCAGCAGCACGTTAGCATAAAGGCCATAAAATTTTGGCCCTGTATCTTCTTTATTATTTTTTATAGAGATATAATTATTGAAGGGAGGCTGTTAGCTTTTTTATGGACTTGAGGGTCTACCTGCCTCTCACTTTCCCACTCTCTCTGAGATTTCCCGTCGTCGTGCTGCACTGTTGGGGAACAAAAGAGAAAACGAGCTGTGTGGACATGGAGGGGGCGAAAGGAGGCGGCCACTGTGACCCACGGGTGTGCGTACAGGAGACCTATGACACGGGGGACGGATCCCAAGGGCGAGGGCAGCCCACCCAGCCGCTTCCCCAGGAAAGCTGGGCTTTCAGAATGTGTGTTACAATGCCCCGAGCACTGAGTCATAAAAATCATGAAGAGTAACGTCCCATGTCTGGAAACAGAAACGATTTCTACAAGAATTTAAGTATTCAGTGTAATTAATCTGAATGTTGGGAACATTTCATCATGGACCTTTCCTCTTGTGCTAATTATTAAAGCCCAATGTAATTACGTTCAATTACTGTCCCAGATAAACTCTTTATGTAAAGATTTAGCGAACTCCCCCGACAAAGAGTGAGGATGCAACTTTTTCCCACAGAATAAGCTGTTTCCCTTCCTTTTTCTGCTTTCTCTCTTCTTAAAGAGATAGTCCTGTGGCCCAAAGGATTAAAAAGGGCCTCAACCAACTGCCTTTCAGCAGGGCAGTACCTCCGTCCGCCCCATGGGGAGTGACTCAGCCGTATTCATTTTAGAAATCTATCTAACCAAGCACATCCTATTTAACAAGTTTTTCCAGCCTTACGATGCTTCCCAAACCTTTTACCGTAGGAATTTTCACTATCACCTCACTGAGCAAGAAAGGTACGAGATCTGTATATTTGTGTTTTAACTGCTAACAGAAGCCACTTCGGCTTATGACATCCCAGGGACCGTCGTTACCGCCGACGGTCACGGAAGCACCTCAGTGCTAGAATATTTACAGTAAAAGGCGGCTCTCGAGGGAGCCTCGTGTCCGTGATACAGTCCGTGAATTAGCGAGAAATGAAGGCTGTTCTGAATGGCGGGGGCAAAGGCCGATCTAGACGTTTGGGGAACTTCGTGCGCTCGGTACAAAATGTATCTAAAGATGCTGCATCCACCGAAGCTGGTTCACCCAGGCTTTTGGCACAAAGACCCCACAGAGGTAACCGATGGGCTTTCACCTCATCCTAACTCGAACATCTGAAGGACAAAGAGAAGTTATTTTTCTTAATTACAGTGTGGCTGTTTGTTGTCTGTTTCTCTCTCCCGGCAGCACCAAACACTCCCTCACGGCCACCACTCAGCCGGGCTCAGTGAGACGGCCGGGCTTCCTCTGGATCCCGACTTCCACAGAGCAGGGAAGACGAGGAACCTCGCAAGAAAAAGTAGATGCCACAGCTTCAGGATCCCGTTAAAGTAAACCATCAACAAGATGGTCTTGAAACTAAAATGAAAATAAAGCCTCTTGTGATTTCTTGATGAACACTCTTCACCACCTAGATGCCCAGTCGTCTGTTTCACACTTGCCCCGGTGCTGTCACACCCAGCGTTAAGTACGTCGTCTCATTCTCCCCTCTAGACGCTGGTCAGCCGTAGGCCTCATCTCTCTTCCTTCCTAGCAGAACTGGCTCCATTGTCGGACAGGCAGACGGTCCCTCGGGGAAGGCAGCCTTATTCCCACTCCCAGGCGTGAATGTTAATTGGCCCAAGCTGAGTGATGGATTTGGCCAGTCATGGGCGTGAAGCATAATTCTGGCCAATAAGACAGGGAGGCAAGGAGAGGAAGGGAAAGTTTTCCTCACTCTTAAAAAAGGACACAAGCCCTTCGCTGTGATGCGTGATGACAAAAGGCAGGAACGGCATGATTCGAGATGAAAAGACTCTGGATGCAAACCTGGAGCCCGGCTGCACCCAGAGGTCCTGTAACTTGCAGCTGGATCTCTTAAGTGAGGCAGACATGGTCTGACTTAGCCTTCCAGCTCTAATTATTCCTGCACCAGGAAGCCTCTCAGGAAACTGTCAGGTTGAAGATGGCAACGCTGGCCCTCCCCCATCATCCGCCAGCTCCCAGGCTGGGCCGGCCCCGCTGAGGGAGCGAGGCTGTCCCACTGTCACATGGCCAGTCCGGAAGCCCCATCTTCCCTTTAGTGCAACTTCCTCATGCCTACCTTTAGTGCCTACCCTCGCTGTTCAGCAGCCCTCTAAAATCACCGGAATAAATGATTACGAGTGAAGGGGAACAGTTCTGAAGACGACTGAGGAATTACTTCAGTTCCATTATGCAACCTGGAATGTAATATTCAATAATAAAGTTTTGAATTCCATTACTGAGTCACTGAATAATACGGTTACCGTTAAACAAAATTTCATTGTCTGCATGTTTATTCCATAAAATAAATATGTATTTTATCTAATCCCAACTGCATCCGACTGTTATAATTTGTGAGCAGTGTTGATGTGCTTTTCTCGCCGTTATTTTTAATGTGCTTTCCTAGATAATGAACTCGGGCTTCGAATCGCAGAAACTGGAGCCTGGAAGGAGCTCGTGGGTCAGCCTGGGCGACCGGCCCCCGCCAACGTGACGATTCCACGGAAGTGAGACGTGGTGGCTTGAGGAGGGGAGATTTTAAGTGGCCGTTTCTAGTTTGATAGCTTCAAGTTGGGGGTGTGCATCTCCTAAAGAAATGCTGACTTTGCAGCCCCTCCGCACAAAATGAAGCTCTGTCTTGTTATCCTCGGATTCTGTCCTCTTTTTATTTGGGGGTGAAGGGCAATAATAATAAAATTGTATTGCTCCCGGCCAGCCAGCTGTATATAGAGAATTTCCTACAAATTATAGTGAAATAACAAAAAGGCATCCCTCTACCCCCCCAAATTATACTCCTGCTTGAAAAAATCCATGTTTTAAGAGGATAGAAGAGTCTCTCATTTCATTCTATAATTAAAGAAATTTTTAAAATGCAAAACAAAATCTTAAATTTGTATTCCGTGTAAATGGTAGGTAATGCATATTTTCTTGGAAGGTCTTAAGAAAAGAGGATTAGCCCAGAGGAGAATAAAATAGCACCAAAATCATAAAGTTGGAGCACATGTTTGCTCCTTCACAACTTGGAAAGGTATATAAACTCATTGCTTAAGAGGTCACCTCGATGTGCCCCTGCGGGAGAGAGTCTGGTGCCTTCAGAGCTAGACCCTCACTGCCCTCAGCATCGAGAATGCAGAGTTGATGAGAAACAGGGTCACAGGAGGGGCCCACACACGCGCTCACAGCAAACACTACCTGGCAGGACTCCGGCTTGATCAATGTCTCTGGAGGATGGCTGGGTATCAACCCGGGGAGATGCAGAGTGACCTCCCAGAAATACGCATCCTGGATAAAGACAGGAGATTGTGGGCATGTGGTTCAAGGTCAACAGATCCAGGGAGATGGATCCCAACTAGAGCTGGGCGACCGTCCCTCACGTGGGCCGTGGGCCACACCTGAGCTCTGAAGTGATTCTTCCATAGGAATGTGGGCTGTGAGGCCTCCTCCTTGCGGGCACGGGGATGGGGGTTGAGCACAACCTTAGCTGGGGGAGAGCCAGGACGTCACCTGGAAGTCAGCCACACAGGCCGCGTCTCTCCCTGAAGATGCAGAGACAGAATTCTCACCCTGAGGGCTATGTCCCCAGTGGAGGCGGCCCAGGGCACAGGTGGGGTCTGGCCTGCAGAGGGGTGGCCCTCAGACAATTCTTCAGTTCCCTGGGCCTTGGACTTGGGTAACCTTGGTGCAAGCATCAGGGGCGTCCATGGTGACAGAGATGTCCCCTCAGCAAGTGGGGACAAGAGAGGAGACAGCCCATGTAGTAATCAGGGCTCGAATCTTCTACAACCTCAGGTCTCCAACTTTTCCATCTTAGGGCTCCTTTACCCCTCCCTATGGAGAGTCCCAGATAACTTTAGTCTATGTGGGTTATAACTTTCTTTCTTTCTTTCTCTCTTTCTTTCTTTCTCTCTCTCTCTCTCTCTCTCTCTCTCTCTCTTTCTTTCTTTCTTTCTGCATTGGGTCTTCGTTGTGGTGAGCGGGCTTCTCACTGCGGTGGCTTCTCTTGTTGCAGAGCACGGGCTCTAGGCATATGGACTTCAGTAGTTGTGGCACATGGGCTCAGTAGTTGTGGCTCGTGGGCTCTAGAGCGCAGGCTCAGTAGTTGTGGTGCACGGGCTTAGTTGCTCCACGACATGTGGGATCTTCCCAGACCAGGGCTCGAACCCGTGTCCCCTGCATTGGCAGGTGGATTCTTAACCACTGCGTCACCAGGGAAGCCCTGGTTATAACTACTGATATTTAACGTATTAGAAATTAGAACAGAGAAATACATTATATATTAATTCATTTAAAAATAACAATAGAAACTCATTACACATTGCCATCTTTACTAAAAAATAACTATTTTTTCCAAAATAAAAAAATTAGTGAGAAGAGTTTTGCAAATCATTTTAAAGCCTGGCTTAAGAGAAAGCAGCTGGCTTTTCATCTCTTTCTGGATTGGGTCTGTTGCAATATCACATGTCATGCAACCTCTGGAATACACTTGTAAGAGAAAGAATAACATCTCAGTACTGTTAAAATAACTTGAACCTCATGGATCCTCTAAAAGTCTCTTGAGGACCGCGGGGGGTCCTTGGACCATTTGAGAACCGCTGGTCTCCCCCATCTGGTAGGATAGGGTTGTGGTTGCCCTATTTGGATCCCCAGCCTGTATGATCAGGAAAGCATGGGTGACATTTACACAAGTTCTGTTTTGCTCTTTGAGCCACTTCAGTAGTGAAGAGTGGGTCCTGAGGAAGTGACATGGTATCCCAGGCCGTTCGTGCCACAGTAACAAAGCCTCACAAACAGGGGGGCTTATAAACAACAGACATTTATTGCTCACAGTTCTGGAGGCTGGATGTCAAGATCAGGATGCCAGCATGGTTGGGTTCGGATCACGATCTTCCTCCAGGTTTTAGACGGCTGACTCCTCACTGTGTCCTCACACGGCAGAAGGGGCAAGGGAGCTCTGTGGGTCTCTTTTATAAAAAGGACATGAATCCCATTTATGAGGGCTCCACCCTCATGACCTATCACCTCCCAAAGGCACCACTTCCTAGTACATCACCTTGGGGGGTTAGGTTTCAACTTACGAATTTTGGGGGGAAACACATTCAGTCTCTGGCCCATGGAGATTCTACTTTCCCGATTTCAAGGCGTGAGAGCAAACATCCTCCCAAGAGCACTGACAAAGGTCTGGTCGTTCTCTCTTGTACAACAAGGTTCCAACAGCATCCACGTGCACGGACTCAGATGGGGAGGGAACTGATATTTGTTGAGTGGCCACTAACCACTAATGACCTCATATATATCATTTCATCCCTCAGCAACTCTGTGAGTAGAATCTAAAGAAAGAAACGGAGAGTTAGAAAGGCTGAATCATGCACCTGATGATACACAGATATTCCAAGGGAGAGTAAGGATTCGAATAAGCGCATGGACACCAAAACTCCACGTCTCTTCCCCATGAACTCCCTCAGTTACACATGGCAGGAGAGAAGAACGATGCTGGGATCCAGCAGGTGTGTTTGCACAGTTTACAGAGGATTCTGCATATTCGTTAAGGGTGGGCTGCCCACCAGAGTCTGCTCAGTGCCGGGATTCGGCAGACGTGGCCCTCGCTCTGCCCTGAGAGATTCGAGTTCAGATGGGGCAACGGGAACCAAGGGGAGAATGAGCGGAGGAGCAGGTCACTAGAAAGTGTGCGGTGGGAGCAGGGAGCAGCCCGCTGGGGACGGAGGGGAGGCCGCTCTGAGGAGGTGGCGGTCGGGCTCAGCTTCCAGCAGCCCCGGGAGGCGAGCTTCCATTCCAGCCGAGGTTACAGGTCAGGAAGGAGCCTCCCTCCCCCGGATGGCTGGCTCCACGTGCCACGCCCTTACACACCCAGAAGGCACGCCACGGGTCCAAGGGGCTCCCAAGCATCTGCTACCATACTTTATCCACAAAGAAAACTCAGCTCCATGCCTATGGCTGTGAAGCTTTATAGAAATAAACTCCCATGCCGCCTTTCCTTGGACATGGGAAGAACACAGGGCCCCTCCTTGGCCAAGGGCTCTCAATGGGCAAACAGAGAAGTGCCCTTGGGCGCCCTGCTGCATCTTTCCATGCCCCAATTAAGGGCAGGGTGACCAGGGTGAGGAGGGGAACCACACGGTTGCCATGGTGACGAGCAGCGCGCACCATCTCCAGCACCCTCGCGGTGGAAGCGAACCACACAGCTGGTCTGACCCCTGGATTGAGCCGTGGAGGAGAAGGAGGGTCCAGCCTCTGCCGCTTCTCAGAGTCCCAACCCCTGGGTGTCTCAAGGTCATCCACTGCGAAAAAGAGAAAATCAAGCCACACCCCAGCTTTTGGGAAGAGCGGAAGCAACAACATTTGTGGAACAACTGAACTATTGCTATCTGAACCAGCTGTTGGCTTCAGCTGATGGCCCACTGTGGGGACACCCCAGGTGACCTCAGTCTGCGTAGGTAGAGCAGTCTGTGTGTTGGTGAAGATGTGGAAATTCGTCCTCCGGCCGTATTTAAATACTCTTTGAGTTTGGGTGGAGCACATTGTGCATCATTTCAGCATCTCTGTAACTTGCATTTGATGCAGAAGCACATGTTTGCTTCTCTTTGCCCCGTGCGGATATGGCCAGGCACATACACATGTGTACACACGCAAGGTTCTCAGATAAAATAAGGTGCTATGGCCCAGTGCCTTCAACGTTAAGGAAACTATATGACTTTCCTCAGATTTTCTTTCTTTCTTTCTTCCTTTCTTCCTTTCTTTCTTTCTTTCTTCCTTCCTTTCTTTCTTCCTTTCTTTTTTTCTGACGTCACAAGAATGATACTTGTCAGACGCTAGGAAGAGAATAATGGCACCATAGAAAAGAAATAGCCTTCATGACCTGCTTCTTCCCCAAGATGTGGATGGGTGCTTTTAAATTACAGAAGCACCCTCTGCCTTTTGAAGGACTCAATAAAAAGGGAAAAAATAACAACAAGCCGGTGCTTTAATGTTGGACATGTGCTTTCTGGGTATGTGGTGCAGAGCGCTGTGAATGGCACCAGGATTCAGCATAAATCTTTTCTTATTTTGTGTTTCAGGAGGTATGCAATAGAAAACCCATTCCAACAATAAATGCTAGTCACCTGAGGTCTATAGCTTGTTTTGTAGCTAAGAAAATAAAGCCTCCACTCACCCCTGGCCGACGGAGTTACATTTTATGCTATTATTAATGCATTGCAAGGCTTTTTTTCATATCAATTTGAAATTATACATCTGGGAAATCCCAGTACAACAGCAGTCAATGCTTTGTTTCTCTGTGTGGCCCTCTGCAATTACTAGAATGTGCAACTATAATTTAGCTCAGGTAAAATTCAATCAGTCACCCCAAGCACAAAGAAATCTCCGTCTCCCAGGAAAAGGGAGGAGGAGGGGGAGCGAGGAAGAGGAAGAGGATGGAGGAGGGAGAGGAGAAGAAAAGGAGAAAGAAGGAAAAACCTGGAGAGGTTTGCTGCGATGGCACAAGGGAGCTAGAGGAGTGTCTAAAATAAATTGATTAGAATATTTAAATTCGAGTTGTGATGGGAAATGGAGCTGGAGAGGGGTAGCGGCTGAGCCCCGGAATTAAAGGGAAGAAGAAACATGCCTCACAGCCTTCTTGGATTCTTTATAAAATACAGTCTTCTTTGTGTTAAAAATAGAAAGGGAGGAAAACAAGGAAGGGTGATTTTTGTTGGTGCACTGAAACTCACAGGGAGAAACACAGATGAATAATACACCAATCCAAAACCATTGTTTAAGGGGGGAAAAAAAGACGTTTTTGGAGAGAACTCGGCACAGTCTTTGCCCATTTGGAGAGTAGAATCCCACCTTCAAAAAGCTTGGGTTCCATAAAGAAAAGCCATCATAGGGGTTTACTCTTTTATTCTTATTTCTTTTTTTTTTTTATTTCACAACTTCTACATGTTGTATGGGAAGGATTGTTTGTATTTAGATACTAATAGAGTAATATTTCTAGACTTTAGAAAGGCTTTTGTGTTCCACAGTTGTTTCATGGAAGGCATTGAGCAGAGAGCAGACAGTTTCACAGGAATTCACTAAGAAGCCAAGCATTTTCCTCTTCTTCACTGAGAGGTCGGGACTCATGTTATACACCTTATTTTAAAGGTGATGATTTGATTTACTATCATATTATACCCACGTGTTTGCTTCGGGTCAGACGACATTGAAAACTCACACTTGGATCTCTTTATCCAACTCTAAACCCAGCAGTGATAGACAAGATATTTTGAACTAACCTGTTTATCTTTAGATAATCATACATCCATGTGCAGTTGTAAGAAATATACAGAGCAATCCCTTGTCCCCTTTACCCAGTTCTCTGATGGTAAAATCCTACAAGCCTATAGTAAAGTATCATAACTAGTATATTGACATTGATCCAGTCAAGATACAGAAGCTTTCCATCCCCACCAGGATCCTTGTGTTGTCCCCTTACAGTCACACATGCTTCCTTCTGTCCCCAGCCCATCACTAACCCGTAGGAACCACTAATCTGTTCTCTATCTTTACAATTTTATCATTTCAGTGATGCTATATAAACAGAATCACATAGTATGTGACCTTTTGGGATTGGCTTTTTTCACAAAGCATAAATCCCTTGAGATCCATCCAATAACTGGATAATTTGTTCCTTTTTATTGCTGAGCAGTGTTCCACATCATGGCTGCACCAGAGCTCGCTTAACCAGTCACCATTGAAGAACATCTGGGTTGTTTCTAGTTCTTGACTATTACAAATAAAACTTTTGCATGCAGGTTTTTATGTGAGCATAAATTTTTATTTCTCTGGAGTCAATGCCCAGGAGTGAAATTATTGGGTCATATGGTAGTTGCCTGATTAGTTTTTTAAGAAACTGGCAAGCTGTTTCTCCAAAGTGGCTGTACCATTTTGCATGCCCACCAGCAAAGTATGAGTGATCATTTCTCCTCATCTTCATCAGCATTTGGTGTTTTCATTATTTTTTATTTTACCCATTCTGATAGGTGTATATATATCATTGTGATTTTAATGTGCACTTCCCTAATGGCTAATGATATTGAGCATATTTTCATGTGCTTATCTGCCTTCTGTAGGGTAAAATGTCTTTCTATACCTTTTGTCCATTTTCTAATTGGATTTTTGTGCTTTTACTACTGAATGTTGAGAGTTCTTTAAAATAGTCTAGAAATTTAGTGCTTGCCAATATATGTGCTTTGCAAATATGTTCTCCAATTCTGTATAGTGTCTTTTATCCTCTTAGGATCTATCACACAACAAAAGTTTTTAATTTTCATGAAGTCCAATTTAACCATTTTCCCTTTTACAAGTTGTGCTTTTGATATGAAGTCTAAGAACTTTCGGTTGTCCCTATGTTGCAAAGATTTTCTCCTACTTTTTTTCTAAAAGTTTTATTTTACATTTAAATCCTTGATCCATTTTGCATCTATTTTTGTATAAGATGTGAGGTTTCGGTTGAGATTCCTTTTTTTTTTTGCCTATGGCTATTTCATTGTTCCAGTACCATTTGTTGAAAAGGCTGTATCTCCTTCACTGAATTGCTTTTATGCCTTTTTCAGAAATCAGTTGAGTGTACGTGGGGAGAGAGGGGGTCTTTTTCTGTTTTGCTCCATTGATCTACATGTCTATCTCTCCAAAACATATTTAAATATGTTTGTGTAGCCAAGCTCAAATATAAGTGAACATCTCTTTGAAAAGAAAAAAACCACAGAAATGAGTGGATCTGGAGCAGGTTTCCCATCCAGAAACATGCAGAGGCAACTAGAAGCCCAGCTCCTGTGCAGGAACAGGACACCCATGGGTGAAAGGGAAGGAAAGCCATCCTCACTTCTGGAGCTGAGGTGGGGCTCCCCCAACCACCAACAGGAGCTGATGAAAGTTCACTGATGTCCAAGGAGATGCATAGCTGTGAGGGTGAGAGGAAGCAGAGAAAGCACCTGGACAGACCTGGACCAAGTCACTTTCTAGCTCAGGGGCTAGATCTGCAGTGCCCCCAACATCAGCAAAGGAGAGGAGCCCCCGTAGAAGACCTGGGTCGTGACTGGAGGGACAGAGGAGGTGAATTCAGAGAAATCAGGGAGAAAAAGAAGCCCACCAATAAAATTTCAAAATGCATGTCACCTAAGAAATGCAGAGAACAAAGTCCACAGTCAAGACATGAGATCACACCCAGTGAAATGGAAAAAAATTAATCTCAAAGTGACTTTAAAAATAGACATGCATAAGATTCAGAGACGTAAAGAAAGGAATAAGATCCAAGAAAAGAGCATGATTCATTATCTATTGCCACAATAATGCTATGTAACAACAATAACCAAAAAATGCAAAATCTTGGTAGCATGAAAAACAAGCGTACCTTTGCTCATGTGTCTGGGGGAACCCTGTGCTCTGCTGATCTTAGCTGGCCGGCTCACACGTCAGGGTGGGTCCTCAGCTGATGGGACCAGTGATTCAGCTTTACTCCACGTCTCTCATCCTACAGCAGGGTGGCCTGGACATATTCTCATGGCAACGGCACAGGAGCAAGAAAGCAAGTGCAAACACCAAGGCCTCTAAGAACGGGATCACTGTCACTTCCACTGCACTCTCTGGGCCCAGGCAAGTCACAAAGTGAGCTGGGCTAGAGGAATGAGGAAATAGACTTAGCCTCTGTAGAGAGAGGAACGGTTGCTTCAGGGAAAGGCAAGGAATTGGGGCCATTAAAGCACTCAGTCTGCCACAGTGCACAAGGAATTATGAAATAAAAATAGGCAAGTATGAATCATGAACAAATGAACATGAACAAGCGATAAATGAGAAGCCCAGGAAATGAAAAATAGTCACAAAATTAAAACTAAGCCAACAAAGTAGACTCTAGGCTGACACAGATGAAGAGGGCATTAGTGAGTTGGAAGATGATACTGAGAAATTTATCAAGAATGCAGCAGAGGTAGGGCTTCCCTGGTGGCACAGTGGTTAGGAGTCCTCCTGCCAATGTAGGGGACACGGGTTCGAGCCCTGGTCCAGGAAGATCCCACGTGCCGTGGAGCAACTAGGCCTGTGCACCACAGCTGCTGGGCCTGCACTCTAGAGCCCACGAGCCACAACTACTGAGCCCGTGTGCCACAACTACTGAAGCTTGCGCACCTAGAGCCCGTGCTCCACAGCAAGAGAAGCCACCACGATGAGAAGCCCACGCACTGCAACGAAGAGTAGCCCCCGGTCACCGCAACTAGAGAAAACCCGCGCACAGCAACAAAGACCCAACGCAGCCAAAATAAATAAATAAATAAGTTAAAAAAAAAAAAAAAAGAGAGAATGCAGCAGAGGTAGACCAAATGGTAAGGAATGTAAAAGACAAATTAAGACCCGGAAAACAGATTAAGAGGCTCCAACCTTGCTGAAGGAAAAACAGACACAACAACAGAAAAGGGATTATGCAAAAGGCGTAAGAGCTGAGAACTTTTCAGAGTTGAAGGCAGACATCGAGCCCTTGGTTGGAAAGCAAACATTGGGGAGGGGAGGGGGAGGCGGGGCGGAGGATTCAACTGGGAGATTGGGACTGACATATACACTCTACTATCTATAAAATAGATAACTAATAAGGACCTGCTGTAGAGCACAAGGAACTCGTCTCGATACTCTGTAATGGCCTATATGGGAAAACAATCTAAAAGGGTGGATACATGTATATGTATAACTGATTCACTCTGTTGCACAGCAGACACTAACACAACATTTTAAATCAACTAGACTCCAATAAAAATTGAAAAAGAATAAAAAAGATTCGACAATGTCTTTTCATGGCTTGATAGATCATGTCTTTTTAGTGCTGACTAAAATTCAATTGTCTAGAAAAAAAAAAAGAAAGCAAACACTGGATGCTGGTAATAAAAAATATAAGCAAATCCACACCTAAACACACAGCAGTGAAAATAAAGAACATTGACTAGAACAGGCAAAT
This sequence comes from Balaenoptera musculus, assembly GCF_009873245.2. Lineage (NCBI taxonomy): Eukaryota > Metazoa > Chordata > Mammalia > Artiodactyla > Balaenopteridae > Balaenoptera > Balaenoptera musculus. The sequence goes on along the minus strand of NC_045798.1, from coordinate 86,831,991 downwards.
TTCAAACCAGACACAAAAGAGGCCAGAGCACAATGACATAATATCATCTGTGTTGAAAAAAGACGCTACCAGCCCAAAATTCTGTATCTACACAAACTGTCACTGAATAGTAAAGGTGGAATAGAGGCATTTTCAGACTTACAAAAACTAATATTTTGTTAATCACAGAACACTCACTGGAAAAAAAAAAAAAAAAAAACCTACCAAAGAATGTGCTTCAGTAAGAAGAAAAGTAAACCCAGAGGAAGGAGCAGGATATAAAAAATAACAGCAACCTGATAAATCAGTAAAATAATATTGATAAATGTAACTATTTACTAATATTTTGGTAAATTTTTTAAAAGAAGAGATTAATAAAAAGGCTAAGTTTTGAATTTTAAAAAATAATGAAGCAAAAGTTCTAGACCAATGCTATTGCTAATCTGATTGGGAATTTTCAAAAATTAATAAAGTCGACCTTGGCCACGGGGAGTTAGAGAACTGGTGCTCTAAACACACACAGAAGTGGGAAGCGTAAGGCGGAGTTGCGGAGGTTCACGGCAGAGGCAAAGTGTGCTGAGATCCTTGTCTTTTTCTGAGGGAAGTTAGAGATAAAGAATAAATTTAGATTTAATTAGAAATTTGTCCATCTGCTTAGAGGTATTAGATAAGTGTTTGCCAGGTTTTTTTAAGCCATTTAGGGCTGTTTGAACAATTAACATTGCTAACAAAATAAACTCGTGCTCAACGGAAGATAGTATATTTCGCCATTAAAAGTCATCAAAGTAAGTTTTTCGAATCCTTAATGTCTTGCAATTACCTTCTAATGTATTTTGCATATTTTTAGACAGAAATAACTGCCCATTTACAAAGCGAAAAGCTCTGGAAAGAGTCTGCTGATGCTTCTGGTGGATGTGAATTGTGATCAGGACTGGGGGAAGGTCAATCAAACCAGCACATTTCACTGGAGGCTTTTCTTATGAACAGAAGTGCCTTCTTGTCCCGACCAAGCGTGTTTCTAACACCGTTTGGCCAGGTAGGTATCAGGAACATTCTACGGAGCTCTGTCTACTATCATGTAGCACATAAATGTGCCAAACTTAGCTTTTTGTTTTAAGTCGAAAATCAACGTGGCTTCTCCTATACCTCATTACTTTATAACTTCATGTATAGTAAGCAAAGGCTTTAGAAGGGAGTGAGGGTTCAAGGCAAGTTCTAGAAGGGGATGAATAGGCAAGCACAATTGATTATTATTGTCATTTGATAGTATTTTTTCCTGATATCTTAATAGTTACGCCTACTCACTACATAAAATTTGGGAACATGTTAAAAGAAGAAAGACAAAACTTAGCCATCATACGGCCACAGCGAGTCCTTCTAGCCTTTTCCAAGCGTCAGTATGATCCTGGTGATCATCTACCAAGCGCTAGCTCTTCGTCAAGCATCATGCAAAGTGCTTCATACACACCATCATCCTCCCAAATATTTTGCTCTTGAGGCAATGAAGACCCAGTGGTACAAGTCCCCTGTCAAAATCACACAACCAAAGGCAGGCAGATCCAAGAGTCAGATGCGATATGTGCCTTGAAAGCTGTGGTTTTCTCGGCTAACACTGTTGTCCTTCTCCCTTCCCCCTTGAAAGCTAAATATTATTATCCTGCCACTTTTCAGATGATTCACTGAGGCTCAGAAATGCTAAGCCAACCGCCACGTGACGAAGCTGGAATCTGAACCCAAGTCCACCAGACTTCAGAGTGGTTTTGTCCACCTTTTATTGCTCCAATTCTAACCACATTAGGATAATTGAAGGAATAACGTTGTCCAGAACTTGATTAAAGAGCAAAGGCGGACTCCCAAGTCCAGATGACAAAATAGGCTCGTGTGACCTTTGCCACCTGTCTCTTCTGAAGTCCCATGGGGATAAAAGTACAGAAGCATAAAAATAAGGAAACAATAAGAAAGATGGAAGGGGGCGGAAGGAAGGGAAGGTGGGAAGGAAAGGAGGGAGAGAGGGAGGGAGAAAAAGAAGGAAAAAAGGGATATTCTTTAGATGTAGTAATTTTTTTTAGTCGTTTTCTTACACTTAGTTTGGCAGCAACATATTTTTTAACAACCTGCTGTTATCAGTTCTTTTCAAAGTAGTAAACCTAGATTTAGTGGAAACAACCTTTATTTTCCACATGCATATAGAATAGATTTATAAAATATTCAGTTAAATCACACGATTATAATAAAAGGCATAAACTGGCATAAGCATGGTCGGGAACAAGTGACTCTGGGTGAGCGAGGCAGGGGGCAGGGGAGCGCCGTGTGCTGTCCGCAGACAGCGGGACCCCCCGCCTGCCGGAGAGAAGGCAGCGTGTCGGTTCATCCAACAAGCCAGGTTCTTCCGGGACAGTTAGAAAAACATCAACTCTGAATTATTTTTTTAAAAGCCATCATAAACTTGAAGAAAAAAACAAACAAAATAAAAAGTGATGGTCAAAATACAGAGCAAACAGAATGGTGGCCTTGCCAGCATCAGCTCCGTCCTCAGAGTAAAAGTGCAGGTTTTGATGGTTATGCGCCATCAAAGCCCCCGGAACTGACTTTCTTGCTCTGGTTCCGTCATCACAGCAGCACCATGAAGTCCATAACTACATTTATCTGCTTTGCACATCTGGAGAGACAGAGCCTGGGGGACCACGCGGTGAACCAGGGTCCTCTGGGACTTCAGCGCTGACACCAGAGCTGACAATCTCAGCCTTGGAACCTGCGTGCTCCTGGCAAGACCCTGCGTCCATCCCTCCCAGAACGTTCCCAGCCTCCCCCAAGCCAGGTGCCTTGCTGGCCACAAGCACTAGACCTCTCCCAGCTCACTGGGGACCATCGTCCCCAAAATCTCATCCCCAGAAGGCTCTGTTGTCCCCTACTCTGTGACCCCAGCACTCAGTCTCTGGTCAGTCCCCCATCTCCTCTGCCTCTCACTGACTTTGCCCCCCTCCTTTCAGCTGCCCCACATGCGGCTCCCCGCGAGGAACACCTCTGCGCACAGCCCTGCTGGGCTTTCTCTCGCACAGCCCTCCAGCCTGAAAGCAAGGCAGGGCACCCTCCGTGCTTCTTGCCATGCCCCTCCTCCCTCCCCAGAGCACCCAGCTCTGAGCCCCACGCCATCACACTAAGTCACTACGACCCCTCTTGGCTGCAGTCATCCCCGGACTGCCATCATTCCTTGACAACTTTGGCTCCTGGCTCCCTGCGCTCCCTCTAACGTGACTCCAGCCATGCTTCTTAGAGATGTCTGCATCCTGGCAGAGGACCTTTCCACGCCCTGACCTCTCGGCTTGTGGACCTCGTCTCCTCCAAAGACTGTGTTCTCTACTCGGGGGGGACACCCCCTAGACCTTGCATCCCTAAACACTGCTCCCCCTCCAAGATCTCAACGTCAAGCATTGCCCCCTGGACCACCTCTTCCTGCCTTTCCAACTCATCCCTTCTAGTTCCCCAACTCTGCAGACCCTTCACCCCACCAGGACCGAAACCTATTGCCTCCTTCCCCCCCCCCCCCCATAGCTCTCACTCCCTCCTTCCCCAGCTGCAAGTTCACGGTTGGTCCTTGTCATCACCTCAGTTAGCTTGCCCTCTCTCTCTGGAATGTTCCTCCCCCCACATCACCACATGGCTTCTTCTTTTATCTCCTTCTGGTCTTTACTCATGTCACCTTTTCGGTGAGGTCCTCTTTGGCTATGCTCTGGAACCTTGTGATACACACACACACTGCTTGTCTGCATTGATACCAACACCTTATGGGTCTTGTTTAACCACTGTCTCTCCATGATGGAATGTAAGCCTCACAGGGCAAGGATTTGGGGCTCTTTTATTCACTGCTATATTCTCAAAGCCTAGAAAATGTCTGCTTCTCAAAGCCTAGAAAATGTCTGGTCCCTAGTAGGCACTTAAAAAATAAGCATGAGTGAATGAATTAACTTGATTTTAGGGAATCGACATCATTTTAGAACTCAATTGATTTTGCCGCTGGTTTGATTGTCCAGGTGTCACCCACTGGACCTGCACAGAAGGAAATGTTTCCCGTGTTCTCCTTGGCCCTTACCGAGCACTATTTATATAACACATAAACACAGCCTTTTCATTTTAAACTTTGGGAATCCACCTGAACAAACTTGTTTGTGGTTGCAGGACATAATGTAAATGTTAACGGTCTTGTAAAATTGCAGCTGACGGAAAGCAGGATGTGGAAAAACAGGTAGGAGTGCCATCTTCATCTTAGGTGGGAGGGAGTCACGGAGACAGAGCAAGAAGTAGAGGCTGAGGGTGTTTGTACTTCAAGTCACAAAAGTAACCATAAGAAAAATGAAAAATAACAACAGAAATAGCAAACCTTGTGAAGAGGCTGAGACGAGGAGGGTTTCGGGGTGAAGCCCATCCTCACATTTTCACACTGGAGTGCAGGTTGGGTGGGGCACCATCCAGGTTGCGGAAATGAGGAGCCGTGGTGACAGTGGCTCGAAAAAGACAAGCGTTTGTTGTTTCTCTCCAGCAGCATCCAGGGGTAGGTTGGGGGTCCCAGCCAGAGAGCAGTCTTTACTGCACAGGGTCCTTCTGGAAGCAGGACCCTCCACTTCTTGGGCTGCCCCCCTACGGTATTGCCTGCAACTGCTGGCTTGAACCCGACTTTGCACCCCAGCCCCTGGGAAAGAGGAAATGAAAGACACTCAGTTTCCTTTCCAGGATGTGACCCAGGAAATGTAAATATTCATATTTTACTCCTGCTCACATCCACTGGCCAGAGCTTAATCACAGGGCCACGGGAGGCGCACCTACAGCTTGCTGGGGAAACAGCATTTTCTTTTCTTTTTTGACCACACCGCAAGGCACGCGGGATCCTAGTTCCCCGACCAGGGATCGAACCTGTGCCCCCTGCAGTGGAAGCGCAGATTCTTAACCACTGGACCACCAGGGAAGTCGCCAGCTTGGTGGAGAGAAAGAAGAGAATGAATGTTGAAGGTTAATTAGCAGACTTCAATGAATTAATAGATACTATACAAAGCTATAAGCCAAAAAATAAATATAGAAGTGTATTCTTCAGATTTCTGCTGGTCAAACAGGACGGCTAAGCCAAAAAATCTCAGTTGCTTAAAAAAACAAAAGTCTTTCCATGTTTATGCTACATGTCCAATTTGAGGGTCTATTCCTCATTAACTCAGGGATGCAGGCTGCAGGGGATGGTTGTTATGGCGACAAGGGGAAGGAATCGTGTCAATCATTGCTATGGGTTGAATTGTCTCCTTCAAAAAGATACGTACAAGTCCTAACAGCCTAGTAACTCAAGATGTGACCTGATTTGGAAATAGGGCTGTGGCTGACGTAATTAGTCCAGATGCAGTCATACTGGAGTAGGTGGGCCCTAAATCTAATATGACTGGGGTCCTCACAATAAGAGGAGAAGGTACAGACACAGAGGAGGAGGCCACGTGATGAAGGAGAAAGCGATTGGAGGGATGATGCCACAAGTCAAGGGACGGCAAGGATAACCTGGAGCCTCCAGATGCTGGAAGAGGGAAGAAAGGCTCCTCCGCCAGAGACTTCAGAGGGACCGTGGCCTTGCTGACACCTTGATTTCAGAGTTCCAGCCTCCAGAACTGAGACAGTAAGTTTCTGTTGTTTCAAGCCACCTGGATTGTGTTACTTGGTTATGGCAGCCATAGCAAACGAAAACATACCAGCTCTTAAAGGCTTTGCCGAAAAGTGACCCCCAACAGTTTCTCTCACATTCCATGAAAGCCACGCCTAACTCACAAGGGGGAGAAAAGCTAATCGTGGTATCCTGTGCCTGTAATCTCGGCGAGCAGTCTTCACGATTAACAGGAAGCCAAGTCTACAACAGGAGATGCTGGCGGTCACTGCCTTGACTTCTGGAGATGCCATTCCCATCACCATCCCGAGCACAGGGCTATATATATATATATAGCTATTTTATATACATATATATGTACGTATATACATATATAGAGGGAGATTTATATATATTATATACACAGAGAGAGAGAGAGAGAGAGATTTATTTTATATATATTCCATTTAGTTTTATTTCTCTAAGAACCCTAGTACATGTATGGTCATAAGTAATATATATATAGTGATATTGTGCATATATGTGTGTGTGTATTTTTTAAAAACAGTATTTCCTTTGTGCTTGTGAGTCAGTGTTGGCTAAATAGGCCTTAGGGTTACCAGATTTATACAGAATCCAACAAGATGTCCCTTACAGGTCTCAGCATCGATTTAAAGCCTCCTACCTACTGTTCTCAAGATTACCTAAAGGAGAGAAATTGATCACAGGTCCAGGGGTCCCATAAGAGGATATTTTGTCAGAAATCTTTGCCCAAAATTGATTGTTGGATACGATAATTAAAACCCGTCGTTGTTTTAGATAGACTTTCACCACTAGGAAGAAAGGAGCCCAGCCCCATATGAGGGAAAGCAGACCTCATATCGGATTTATTTGGAAATGGGGGCAGGAATGTTTAACTAGCGGATGGAGTGGGGAGGAGACGAGGCTGGGAAGAGAGCATGAGTCAGCGGGGTGAAAGGCCTTTACCATTCGGTTTCCTTTTAAGTACAGTTAAGTATGAAATCTCTCCTGCAATCACAAACCCTTGTAAACTAAGAATTTCATGTCAACTTGCATCTGTGCTGTTGGGTTCATCTCATTTTAGAGTAAGTTTTGGTAAGTGGCATTATCTGTGATTAAACGGTAATGACTCAAAAAAGAAGGTGGAAAACTGGCGCACGGGAGCAAATTTCAGAAAACTCGTTTTGCATTTTTTTGCATTGTTTTGTTTGTTGTCTGTGATTATGTTTTGCTGTTCTGTTTATCTTTAAACCTTTATCACCAAAGAACTCAATAGCCCAGCCAAGGGGCGGAGGCAGGTTTTGGGGGCCTTACGTCGTTTATATTACTTAGGGACCTTCTTTAAGAAAATTATAGAAAATATTGTTCAATACAAATCTTACAACCACATAAAGACATTACTCCCAGGGCCTTAGAAGAGATTGTGCAAGTGAGGGACCCCGAATTTACACCTCCTGACCTTCCCCCCGATTCTGCTCTGGTCCCGCCTGCCCACGGTCAGGCGTCCCTTGACCATCTCTTCCTGAACCCTCAGCCTCTAAGTCCCAGCCCTATGACTAAAGCCCTGCTACCTTCTGAAACATGTTCCTAATGCCAACATCATTCATTCATTTATTCATTCCATAAATGTTCACAGCGCACCTGTAACGAACTCCAGCCCCCTAGACTCTCCAATGCACGACCCCTGCTCCCAGCACGCTTCCGAGATGCACACCGAATGCTCCAGAAGTCTGGGGTTGCACATCTACATCATCCCTTGGAAGTCTTCCAGAGGGAGCTGGTGTCTGAACTCAGACTTGAAGGATGAGTAGGAGTTAAATAAGGAAAAATGTAGAAAAGACATCTAGGTAAAGGAGAAGGAATAAACAAGAACATAAAAAGTAAATTAAATAAATGTAACAGTTATCATGAGGATGGAGTCAACTAGTTAAAAAGTAGGAGTCAACAGAAAACACATGGAAGTAAATCAACGTCCCACCACACATGCGCACGTGCACGCACACACACAAGCCCCTTCCCCTAGAATGGGGGTGGGCTCTCCGTGAGGTCGCCTTCCCCCTCTCTCCACCTGGAGCAGAGTTGTGTGAAGCCCCCCGGTGAGCTGTGAGTCCTCCAGCTCCCGGGGGCATCCTTTGCTCTTATTAGATGGGCAGCCAGGATGGGGACAGTACCCCCGACTACGGCACTCAAACAAATGGGGGGGGGGTTCAGAGAGGGGCAGGGAAGAAAAGCAAACCTATTGGTAAGATTCTGCTCTCTACTTTTTGAGCCTTCAAATCTAAGTTGCTGTCACTTCCTCAGAGAAGCCTCACAAAGTTCCCTGTTGCTGGTTCTCATGACAGCATGCCTGCCTCTCTCCTTGTTGGTGCTTATCATTCATATAATTATCCATGTATCTGTGTGGATCTTTGATTATAAACAAATGAATGGAAGGAGAGAGGAACAGAGGAAAGGAGAGAGAGAGGGATGGATGGATGGAGGGAGGGGTGGTGGGATGGAGGGATGAATGCATGGATGGGTGGATGGATGGCGGACACATTGACAATGCAATAGTCCAAATTCCAACTCAAAAATTAAATACTCCAACAGGACTAGAGGAAATTCTCTACATCTGTTGATCACTGAAGAGCTGTCTGTATGCAGCATCTATAAGTTCTTCCAAAAATAACTTATAATTCCCCATATTTACCTAAGTTGGTGTCCTTGAAAAAGGTCCCTAAAAGGCCCTTGTTCTACTTACAGAAAATCAAACTGAAGAACACAACTTAGTCTATAATTGATTTCTGGAGCTGATACCATTGGGATTCCTTTTTCAAAAGTTCTAGCAGGGAATGAGACAAAATTACCCATAAAAACGTGCTATCTTCACACCAAGCCATAAACCTGCACACTCACAGAAAGACAGCCAGCCAGATGAGCCCCTGTTCCAACACTAGATACATGCATCTTGTTTCTCATTCTGTTTGTACCGTCGTGGCGCAGGTAGAGGGTAACCCGGGGTCACAGCGTGGCATCGCAGATGTGAAAGCAGCACGTCCCTGCCCCACGTGGTCGCAGCCCCGTGCCCCGTGCGGAGCTGAATCGCTGACCCACTCCCTCCCCTGTCACTGGGCTCCCACTCCACAATTTCTTCTGAGACTTCCAATTCAATTAAGTCTTAAAACTCAATGCAGAGGTAGACCATGAATATAAGATGTCACATTAATATGAATTTTTTCAGTCAAAATAGGATTACTTCAAAGCCACAGTCCACACAGGTGCTGGTAAGACCAGCTGAGTATTTGCTGCACGAGACCCTCCCCGGCTCCTATAATGATCCTGTTCAGGAGCAACTGGGCCGGAGCTCCCTCCCCAGCCATGGTGGATGACCCCGGTCCAGATGCAGTGGCACTGAGGCCCTTGCTCCCATGCCTCTCAATCCTGGGGGCTTTGCGATTGGCCAACCACTTGGCCATCTGGCCGGCTTGGGTTTCCAGGCCTTCCTTGAATGAGGCCTCTCACAGCTTGCCTTGGCCATGTTCTTCCCTGTTTACAAGTCCATCACCGGCTCCTGGATGCTGAACCCGGCCCTGAACTCCTGGCCGCAAGGCACCCTGTGGTGTGGAAGAGAGAATCCAGCTTGCTCGGTGCATCGTTCCTTCCCAAGGCGCATAGATGTGCACAGGTCACGAGGAAGAAATGCGAACTTCAGTCCTGTGCAGGCAAAGGTGTGCTGGGCGGGAGAATTCAGATGTCGTGCCTTGTGGTGACACGCCTTCCTAGAAGGTTGAGACGTGAGCCGAGAATGTGTAGCTTGATAGCCAAGGATGGTGAGGCTTTCAGCAAAGGAAGCCTTATGCTCGGGGGTCAGGAGCAAGGGCCTGGAATAAGCATCAAATGAGCTGCCCCTTCCCCATCCCGGTCATGTGACCACGGGCAAGTCATTTCCCTGGCGAGGCTGACTGAGGCCTTTGTCTTCTCATCTGATACATGGGCATAAACTAGTGTTTAGTTCACTTAGGGAATTAAATGAGAGAATGCTCCAATGACAGCGCCTGGAAGAGGAAATCTTGTGTAAATGTTGTCTGTTTGTTACTTGCTTAGCAGAGGACTCATGAAAAACGAGGTCTGCTGAGTGCCCACCACTTGCTCCAATCCAAGACTCTCCTCAGCTGCCACAGGAAGGGATCAGGGAGGAGGTAGAGGCTATCTCTGGGCCGCTAAGGGAGAGGGGCTCACCCAGAATTGGCAAGAGCCTGTTTTAGGTCACGCAAGAAATTGCTAACAGAGGTCTCCTCCTCAGGGTAGATGCAAGTTGGAAAAAGATTTATTTTTTTTACTGTAAACCCTCTTAAACCTTTTTTTTCTAACATTAATAAAAATAACTTCAGAAACAAAGTTGTTTTTTTTAAAGAGCTCCTGACTTATTTATTTATTTATTTATTTATTTATTTATTTATGGCTGTGTTGGGTCTCCGTTTCTGTGCGAGGGCTTTCTCTAGTTGTGGCAAGTGGGGACCACTCTTCATCGCGGTGCACGGGCCTCTCACTATCGCGGCCTCTCTTGTTGCGGAGCACAGGCTCCAGACGCGCAGGCTCAGTAGTTGTGGCTCACGGGCCTAGTTGCTCCGCGGCATGTGGGATCTTCCCAGACCAGGGCTCGAACCCGTGTCCCCTGCATTGGCAGGCGGATTCTCAACCACTGCGCCGCCAGGGAAGCCCCAGAAACAAATTTTTAAAAATTGCTTGAGGGCGTCTTAGAGACAGACTAACAGAATAAAGCCCCACTTTCCAGAGAGTGGATGGGCTTGTTGGGAGGGACCAGCGTCCCCTTGGCCCTGCTCTGGAACCTTCGTCTCACCTCACCGGGCAGACAGACGAGGAGGAGGAGGAGGAGGCCAGGCCCCAGTGGACGTCTGGAAGGCCCGGCCCCTAAAACTTAGGGAAACAGCCTATTATTTTCCATTTTAACTCCTTTTTGATTGTCTGTTTTATTTTAAGAACTCAAAGAACCAGACTTTCTGATTCTAGGCCACACGGCAGGTGGGAACAAAACTTGTTATCAGAGTGAAACATCTGCTACGTGCTGGGAAAGTTCTGTAGCGCAGGTCCTGGCCTCCGGGCGCCTCCCTCGATGTGTCGGGGTGGCGTGAGTGGTGTGGCTGGCACGTCCCGACCTCCTCCCCCAGGTTCCTCTTCCTCGGGTCTACAACCAGTAACATAATATCACATCTGACCCAATCAATAACTAGATGCAGTGACACGAATCTGTGAAAGATTAAACTGACTCCATTATTTTGCTTCCCTTCTTCCTTTTGTGTAAAGTAGAATTTGCAAATCGAACTACACTCAACACATAATATAGAAGACATGAAACTAGCGTTAAACCAAATTTCATTTGGCACCTTGAAGTCTTTATGAAAAATTAGGCAAAATCACAAAAGCCTCATAAAGACTGTGGAGAGACGGACGACGGGGGCAAAGGGACAGGGATGCCCTGTGCCTGAGAGGTCACATCACCAGGAAACAGTGGCCGCAAAGCAGCTTTGGGGCCAATATCAACTCGCCCATGGTCGCGGGCTTTCGGAGTTTGGTGAGACCACCCGAGGGACGTGGTGACACCCACAATTCACTCACGGCTCCAGAAACAAGAGGGGAGGGTCGACCATGAGCCAGACAGAGGATGTGATGGATAGATCGGTCAGGGAGACTCAGGACATGCAGGAAAGAAGACTCATCAAAACACTTGTAATTGACAATGGTATCTGTTGGTTAATAATTCTCTGTTGAATATTGAGAAGCAAAGTCTGGGAAGCCAAAGTGAATTGCTGCATTTGGGTGAGCTCTGTTTTGGATAGAATCACCCTGAATTATGTAGGGAATTTGGGTCATTGTGGATGGTACGATTCGGTGGACTAGTGCTGCCTATATACTGATGCTTTCATTTTCAAGGTATCTCAAAATATATTAGAAACTAATGGTATTAGCCTCTGCCTTTACATAACCCAAGGAAAAGGGAAGAATTCCAGAAGCCCAACATTCTACTTAGCAGTTGGCTGGTGTGTGTGTGTCTGTGTCTGTGTCTGTGTATCTGTGTGTAAGAGAGAGAGAATCTATTTCTTCACAGTGAGAACGTCCACTTTCAAACAGTATTCTGCATACTGCGCAAAGCACAGGGATAGAGGGATAGAATTCACTGCTCTCTATTAGCTGGAAGATTTCTAATCAAAACACCTAAAGGGAGGAATGATGGTACCAGGGCAAGGTTTAATAACACAAGATGTTGCTGTTACATGGCTTTTGCAGAGAGATGGAGAGCCGTAGGTAGTGACTACACCCCATCAGCAAAGTGTTCACTATCTTCGGATTCCAGGAAGAAAAATTGAAGAATTATGCAGACATACTGGTGGGTGGCCAGGTTTAGAAAAACACGTAGCTGCTTCTCAGTGCCCTTATTGCCCATAAAAGAACATTTCACATGGTCAACCCCTCGAATTTATGTGGACCCTAAGGGGTAAATTTCCAGTGCTGTGAATGGGGACACACTCACACAATTCTTATTATTGTTAATAGAAACTGCGTGTTAACGTCTCACTCACTGCCCCTGGTTGAGGATAAATCGTGTGTGTGTGTGTGTGTGTGTGTGTGTGTGTGTGTATAAACCCTAAATAGCCCTAAATCTCCCACCCCCAGCAATGGCCCCATAGAAGAAAATTATTGCATGTAAACCTACCTCTATTTCTCAAGTAGTCCTTCTATATTTCTTTTCCCCACTGATACTTTTTAGATCAATCTTTTAAAAGAATAATTTGGAAAAGAATGAAAACAAGGTCAGGCTATAGCAGCTGTCATGTAGAAAAGAGGACGTGCGTTTGCCTCCTCCAAATGAGAGTGAGGTTTTCTAATACCCGCTGATATCGTGTTCACTTTTTAAATCTTGGAAGAACCTATAGCAGAAGAACTAGGAGGCCAGACAGAAAGGAGGGACCAACAAGGACACTAAGAAAGCAAGGAGTGACTTCCCTGGCTGTCCAGTGGTTAAGACTTCGCCTTCCAATGCAGGGGGTGTGGGTTCGATCCCTGGCCTGGGAACTAAGATGCCGTATGCCTCGCGCCCAAAACACCAAAACATAAAACAGAAGCAGTATTGTAACAAATTCAATAAAGACTTTAAAATTGGTCCACATCAAAAAACAAAACAAAACAAACAAAAAATCTTTAAAAAAAAAAAAAAGAAAAGAAAGCAAGGAAAACAAGAGTGCAGCATCTTGGGAGCCAAGTGAAGAAAACGCATCAAGAAAATGGGAATCATCCACAGTGCCAAACCCTTTGGAGCTGAATCAGAGACAGAAACATGGAAGTGTAAGTCCCTCCACTCCCCTCACTCCCCAAAACTTAACACCAGAAAATAAACAATGTACAAAAAGAGAAAGGCAATCCTACTATGTCATACAGTTCAACTCTAAATAATATTTTAAAAGTCATAGTAACATAAAAATGGACTATTGATCTAACCAAACAGATAGTTTTGCTGGAGGATGATGGGAAGGACGTATGGGTATTGCGGGAGGTGCAGGGAGGTGAGGTAATGCAGCAACCTTGTTTTATCCAGAGTAGGAAGGCAGCATATAGTATCTAGACCTGAAAATAAAACCATCAGCCTCGGGATGAAGAGACTGGAAAGGTGATTTAGGAACAGGTTTTTCCCCATAATAAGCCCTATAGAAGTATATGTTTTTAAAAATAAAGTATATGTATCACGTTAATAAAAATTAAAATGAAAACATTAAGGAGGGAGCCATGTATCTGAGTGGGCTTGAAAAATGACAGGGACTCTGCAAGGCCCGGTCCTGCAGCCAGAGGTTGCCCTGGAACCTTCAGTGTCTAGACAGCAGCTGAAGCAATTCACGTTTGGTCTGCCTTAGAGGCATTTTTCCATAACACGACTTCATTACGGAAGTTAGGGTAAGAGCGTTTGTCATAGATTTCAGGTAATCTCAGGATTGCTGGAGAATGGAATGTTCCACCTGCAATATTCCATAAAATGATGGGGGAAATCCATGTTTGCCCTGATTCGAGAGTTCTACTAGTACTTTCCCTTGAATTTACATGACACTTTTCTTTCAAAGTATTCAAAGCATTTCTACAGATTCCGTTGCATTAATTGTCACAACATCTCGAACAGGCTGCCTTCCAGGCTCACGGATGGGGAAGGCTGCAGCTAAAGCACAGAAAAATTCAGTCACCAGACCTAGAAGGATGACAAGGATACTCGACTTCTTATGTAGCAGTGAGTCTTCAGGGACAGGAATAAAATGCAATCCACTGACATTTTTTTTAGCAGCCTGACCATTACTTTCTTATGTTGAACATGGATGAAAATGGACGAATAGTTTTCTTACAGACTTTAGGAAGACAAATTATAAACTAATTTTATGGTTTGGAAAAAAAGACTTTTGAAGTAAAGTTGTCCAAACTAGTTCTATGCATTCTTATCTGGAAATGTTAATAGGTCCAGAAAAAAAAAAAAGAATGATAATCCAAAAATTGGGGGCTAGCCAAAACAACCTTGAAAAAGAACTACAAGAGTTGCACTCATACTTCCTGACTTCAAAACTTATTACAGAGCTACAGTCATCAGAACAGGCATAAGGCATAAGGATAGACTAAAGACCAATTGAATAGAATAAAAAGCCCAGAAATGAACCCTTGCATGTATGGTCAGATGATTTTCGAAGGACACTCAGATCATTCAGTGAGGAAAGGACAGTCACTCAACAAATGTGGAGACAACTGGACATCTACATGCAAAAGAATAAAGTTAGACCCTTACCTTATATGATACACAAAGATTAACTCAAGATGGATCAAAGATCTAACCATAAGAACTAAAACTATAAAACTCTTAAGACAGAGAGGAAAATCTTGATGACGTTGGATTTGGCAATGATTCTTGGTTATGACACCAAAAACATAGGTAACAAAAAAAAAAAGATAAACTGTGCTTCATCAAAATTACAAACTTCTGTGCATCAACGGATACTATCAAGAGAGTAAAAAGACAACTCACAGAATGGGAGAACATGTTTTCAAATCTTCTATTTGATAAGGAATTAATATCCAAAATACATAAAGTATTCCTACAACTTAACAACAACAACAAAAAAACCCCACAAACAGCCCAATCAAAAAATGGGCAAAGGACATGAATAGACATTCCTCCAAAGAAGATATACAAATGGCCAACAAGCACATGAAAAGATGCTCAACATCATTAGTCATCAGGGAAATGCACATGAATACAAGGAGATACCTCTTCACACCCATTAGGATGGCTATTATCAAAAATAATGGAAAATAACAAGTGCTGGCGAGGATGTGGAGAAACTGGAATCCTTGTGTGTTTCTGGGGGGAGTGTGAGATGGCACAGCTGCTATGGAAAACAGTTTGGTGTTTCCTCAGAAAGTTAAACGTGGAATTGCCGTGCGATCCAGCAATTCTATCAACACTTCTGGGTATACACACAAAAGATCTGAGAGCAGGGATTCAAGCAGATACTTATTCATCCATGTTCACAGCAGCGCTATTCACAATAGTAAAAGGTGGAAACAACACAAGTATCCACTGACGGATGAAGGCATAAACAAAGCATGGTCTATCCATACGATGGAATATTATTCATCCTTAAAAAGGAAGGAAATTCTCACTACTGTATATAAAATAAACAACAAGGACCTACTGGATAGCACAGGGAACTATATTCAAAGTCTTATAATAACCTATAATGGAAAAGAATATATCTATATAGTTATAGATAGAGATGATATAGATATAGATACAGATATAGATGTAGATAGATGGGTAGATATTGAATCACTTTGCTGTAGACCTGAAGCTAACACAACATTGTAAATTAACTATACTTCAATTTTAAAAAATGGTTTAAAAAAAGGAAGGGAATTCTGACACATCCACAATATGAATGAACCTTGAAGACATTATGGTAAGTGAGATAAGCCGCAGACACAAAGGACAAAAACTGTATGATTCCACGTACATAGCTACCTAGAGTAGGCAATTCACAGAGACAGAAGGTGGAATCAATGGTATTAGGAGCTGAGCGGGGAGGGGAAATGGGGGTGGTTGTTTAATGGGGACAGAGTTTCAGTTTGGGGATGATGAAAAAGTTCTGGAAGTAGGGTAGTGGTGATGGTTGTGCAACCAGGAGAATGTACTTAATGCCCTGACCTGTACATTTAAAAATGATTAAAATTGTACATCTTATAGGATATTTACCAATAGATATTATAAAAATAGAAAAAAAATTTTTTTGCGAAGCACTATCACCATATTCACTCTTGGAAGTTCACAGCACATACTAAAGACTCGAAGAATCTTGCCAGGAAGAAGTGGATTTAGCTGTGTTTAGCCCACTGTTTCTCAAAGATGCCAGTATATTAGGGCAGCGTTTCTGAGGTGGAACGAAACGTTTGCATATAAAGATGACGCTGAAGATCCCAAGGGAAGACAGGAAGGAGAGCTTGGATGGGGGAGAAAAACAGAAGTGCCCTTCTTCCCCTGAAGAAGTCATCTTCCCCTATTTTTTTTCCTGGTTGATAAAAAGTGGTAGAGAATTGAGGCCGCGATCCACGGAACAGAAGACGTGTCCGGCCCGTCTTCGGGTCGCAGAGGAGGGGCAGCCGAGCAGAAGCCTATTTCGGGGCATTGAGGAGGGTCTGTGCAGCCTTGGGGATCCAGCACATCTCGGGGAGGCTCACGTCTTCAGGGCTAGATTCCCTGCAGGACCGGTCATCTCCCAGCAGCCTCCTGCCCAGATCTGAAGGTGTGGTTGGTTGGCCAGTGTCCTGGGAAGGGGGTGAAGGCGAGCTCCCGACTTCCTGCACCCGAGTTTTGGGGTGAATTGTCTTCTTTGTTCACGACGCCCCAGTCCAGCTACGTTAGACACGGTCCTAATGCAGTCACGACACCACGCGTTCTTCCGGTCAGCGGTGGGAGTTTCCAGAAATGGGGAAATGACAAGGGAAGACACCTGCGGCTGTGCAGCAGACTTCCAGGCCAGACACCCCGCCAGGGCTTGGCCACTTAGCGGGGACCCTGCCCCGGGCCTCACAGAAGACCCTCCAGCAGCCGTGGCAGCCCCCCTGCGTCGTTCTGTGTTTCCGTTGCATCTTCACCTCCAATGGGCCCATCACGGGGACCCTCCTCCCAGGCGTGTCTACACTGGACCCTAATGACACTGAATAGGACACGCAGAGAGGCCTTTAGGACTGGGCCTTCCAGAACCTTCGGAGCAACGAGCATGACGGGTACATCCTCGCAGGCGCTTCTGAGCCCTCTCCAGGTGTGTTTACAGCAAAAACACTTCCCCACTCCCACCCCCTCCCCCCTCAGCTCATCCCTTCCTCCCCTCCTTCCCCCTCCCCTCCTTCCCAAACCCAGCGCCTGGAAAGGGCCTGTCTTTGTTCCCAGAGGGTGGGACATTTATTCCTCCCGTGGAGCTCTCCAAAGAGGCCCTTTTCCAATGGCAAAACCTGCTGGAAACAAATTCAGTCCAAGGGTCAATTACGGGCTTGTTTTCATATCGATGGACTGAAGCCTTTCCCCCTAATGATACCTACAGGACAGGCTAATCAAAACAGCGGCCACTGAGCAGGGAGCCAGGAGGAAGGTTCTGCTCTGAGGTTCTCTTCTCTCACACAGAACGGGTCCGCCCTGGGCACACTCCTCCACCTCCGTCTCTCCCCAGATGAACACTCTTGAAAATATCTTGACAAAAATCAGTGTTTTAACAAAGGGAAGCTTCCTGTTCCTGATTCTGCACTGGCAGAAATAATGACACTGAACAAATACCTCCCTCCAGCTTAGGGCGTCCGCCGCTGGTCCTGGAGGATCTCGGGTCACCCCATCCTCCCCGTAGCTCAGCCTCTTCCCAAGCTGCTCCCAGACACTGGATACAGGTTGGGGCTTGCTCACCTGAGCTCAGCAGTGCACGTCAGCCATGTGAGCTGGGGTGATGGCCATTTCAGCGGCCGCATCTGCATGGAAGCTGCAGGATCTCATCACCAGGGCACACACCGCAGACGCCACCGCTGAAACGCTCATGTGATACAACTGCATGATATTCGCCAAATTTTTGATTACTAACGGATATCGGATTTAACGATCTCGCATTTATTGGACTAAAATGTCATTATCTCGTAATTATAAATGCTCTGTGAGCCATCAGTTATCAGCACGGAAGATGCATCTCTGACTTTTGTAAGATATTTTCAAGCGACGAACTGGAAGAATTTCAGAGTGTTTTTGGCCAAATACATGCAAATTCACTGTCTCTCTAAAGCTTATTTTAAAAACACATTACTCCCCCCTCATCAAATCCTTGTAGCCAGCGGGGTCCTTTCTCACGCTGGGGGTCAGCGCTCCATCCTTAGGAGTCAGCACGGGGAAGTCACTTCTTTCTTGATTCTGACTTTCAAGCTTTAACTGCGGCCCGAGGAGAGCACTCCCTGTGCCTCCTGACTTGACCTGGAGCCCATCTCACAGGAGATGAAACTTCTAGAAACAGTACTTTCGCTGCAGATTACCAGTGATGCCAACACAGAGGGTGAGCTCGGAGACACGAGGCCTTGTTTTTGCCAAGAATTATAGCTCTTCTTTACTGAGCACTTCCCCTGGGCCAGACTCGATGCCAAGCACCCTGTGGATATCTTCTCATTTCATCGTCACGTCAGCTCTTGAGGAAAGACACGCTGTTGTCAGCCTCAGATTTCAGATGGGGAAACTGAGTCACGTGGCTACTCTTTTGGATGAATGGGATCTGACAGGGGGCTGGCCTGACTCTGGAGCTGACCCCCGTCTGTCATCCTGGCTGCCCTCCAAGACCAGCCACACTGACCACTCCACGGGGCCCCAGGGGAGCACAAGCCCACATAGCACTGCCCCCAGTTCTGGGCCTTTCAGAACTGGACTGAGGAAGAGGGACACAGGTCGTGCCAGGAGGGCCGCTAGATGTACCCACCAGAAGCCTAAAGAGAAGATGGGGTGATGGTGCCCGCGAGGGGGCCCCACCAGGCCACGGTCAGCTCATCTGTGAGCAGCTCTGGCAGACAGCAGGCGGGTGGGCCGACTCACCCAGGCACCACTGTCCAGGGTCCCGCCCAAGCCCACCACCCAAGAAACACCCCACGTGGCACAATCGCACTAACTTCTTGGCCCTGCACAAGCTGCGGCAGAATCCATGGTAGCTGCGTCCCGGTGGTTTGCAGTTTAGCTGGGGCAGAGACCACTGCCGCAAAGGAAAAGAAATGGGATGACGACCCTGGGGAAGAGAAACGTGGCTTTACAGACGCCCAGAGCAGAGCAGCTGACTGTGGGCGCGGATGGGGAATTCAGGGAGGATTTCCAGAGAAAGCAACGTTCAAGCTGAGCTGTGGGGACACAGAAGAGGGGGGAGAGGAGGCACTGGCACAGAGACAATGGATCACGTTTCAGAACTGAAATCAGCTGGATGTCTGGACCAGAGAACAGAAGGGAGGGGGCTGCAGCACAGCAGGAAAGGAGACCAAACGGTCAGCCCACATCCCGCGAGCCACATGAGGGCATTTGGACTTGACCTTAGACACCGGAGGCACTTGACCTCAGGCTCATGCGCGACGTGGATGCCCTGGGTGATTGCTTCCCCCGGAATGTGGGCAGGGCCTGGGACTGGTCGGATGTCACTGCCATGATCAGCTTACCTTATATGGCAAAGGGAAGGGATGTGAGAGGTGGTGACGGTTCCTGGTCAGGTGACTTTGAGTTCACCAAAAGGGAGATGATCCCTGGTGGGCCTGGCCTAATCAGGTGTCTCATAAAAGAGACCTGAAGTGACAGAGGTGCTGTCCCACTGACTGGAAGAAACAAGTGGCCGTATTGTGGAGGGGCCACTCGGCAGAGACAGTGGGCAGCCTTTGGTGGCTGGGGACATCAGTCCTGCAATGTGAGGGACTGAATTTTGCCAACAACCAGAGTTTAGAAGAGCTCGATCCCCAGATGAGACCTCAGCCAACCTTGATTTCAGCCCAGTGAGATGTTGAGGAGAGGATCCAAGTGTGCTGTTTATAGCCACTATGTTTGCGGTGATTTGCTACACACCCACGGGAAACGAATACATGAGGTCAGCAAGAAAAATAAAGCAGAGAATGTCTATTGACATCGCTGTAAGTGATACTGGGCCCTAGACCCTCGACTGTCACGCCAGGGATGCTTCGCCATTGAACGTTGTGGATGAGGCTTGGTGGACCTAAAAGAACAATAAATTAAATCAAGCTAAGCTAAGCTAAGCAATGATTCTAACAGCTGAAAATACCTAAAGGCAGATAACTGATAGAGTGATGAGGGTGAGCTGAAATAGAAAATTGGTCTGAAAGAAGGTATCAGAACTGAACCAAACGATGTACGTTTCTGGAACATAAACTAAGCATCATCCAAATACCAAAAACAAATCATCAAAGTGGCGCCGGTACATGACTTGATGTCATCTTGCTCATGCAGATCCCGGGTCTCGCTGAAGTCCCTTTGATTCAACTCAGCAGAACAAAGTGGCGAGTCCTCCCAGCCCGGAGATCACCTGCCGCTACTGGTTACACCTTCCAAACCCAAGGGGAAGACACAGGCGTCCTCTCCCCGACCCTTATTCCAACCCAAGGAGAGGAGTTTGGATCTGGGTCGGGACCTCATATAACAATTGCGTTTCAGCAGGACTTCTGTCAAGCGGAGGAAAGAGACGCCAGCTCCTGGTCCCCTGGGAAGTGCCTATTCTTTGGAAAGTTCAGACCCCAACCCCCAGGAAACCAAGCAGGAATCCCATGGGGCTCATGGTAAAGGGTAGGGGGTTTCCACCTGCTTCTATTAAGCGCCCCAAAGTCCTCCCGCTCTGCCCCCCACACAACACGCCATAGTTCACCTGGGGCCCAGTGAGGCCCACGGTCCATACGGTAACAAACATTGTTCATCGGCCAAGCAACCTCTCCGCACATCTCCCCTGGAAACCTGCATTGTGAGCAGGACAACGGCAAGGCCGCATCCCAACCACACGTCTATTTGGTTCAACTTTGAACAACCAAACCAAACCTTCCACAACTTACCTCCTTCTTGTCCGGACCCCTTTCTCTCTCTCCAACTCAGACTTTACTGGTGCTCACATCTTAGAGGTTGCAACAATCAGATTTTAATTGAGCCAGTTTGGCGGTAACGGAGGAGGGTGCCCTTGGAGCCGTGACACCTCCGTGAGGTTTTACTCTCCCGATGCAGACACGTGATTAATCTCACCGACCTACCAGGGCATTTGTCTGTCTGCCACTTTAAAAGAGGTGCGTGCTTGAAAAAGTCTTGATAGTTTTGTGAATGAGAGAGGATGGCTGTCTAATAAGATATATTTGTAATTGATGGAGCAAATCTAACGACAATAATAACATTGATCCCAGGGTGAGGCACATTCCGTGTGCTGTTATAACTTTGATGAAAAAGAAACTGAGGTTCATAAAATTGTCTGATCTCCAGCCCCCGAATCCCGTGCTCTTTCCACAATAGCACGAAGCCAACAAATTCCTGACCAGTGATGGATCAATGCCCACTTGGGGAGGCCAGCCAGTGCCTGGAACAACCTCGTTATATCCTTGTCCACAGTTTTGTACGAAACTTAGATGAGGATATTGGTGTCAGGCTGATGAGAGTTATAGACGATACCAAGCTGGGACCAAGCTCCAGCGTTTCCAAATCAAACAACAAACCAAATCTAAACCAAGCTGAGAACTTAGGTCTGAAAACTCAACGACATGAGTATAAATGCTCCAGCTGTGGTCCCACAGCTTCACACACGCGCAAGATTCGGGCGTTTTTATTGAGACCCCGACACGTGTCAAGAGTGCTGCCATGCGGCTGCCAGGAAACCCAACTGGAACGCGAGGACGGTCCTCTCTTGTATCCTGTTGGGATCATCTGGAGGTCCAGGCTGATGCCAACGTGGGGAAAGGCCAGGCCCCGCAGTCCACTGCCATTCAAAACAAAACCCTGCTTCCAAAACCCATCACGGAGCAGAAATGAACACGGCAGAGGGTTTGCCATTGCACAAAGGAGTGACTGCCACGGCAGTGTTTTAAGGATCAAGACAGGGTTTTTCTCTTTAACAGTGCAGGCTTCAGACAGCAGGCTTGAAACTGCACCTGTGTGATAAGACCTGAAAGAAGGTGGATGGCATGGTGTGAAATGATCTGATAGCACGGGAAATTGTTGTTAGGAGGTTTTGGCACTTGAAAAACAACACATCTTATTCCTATTGGCTTCAGCCTGTGTCTTCCCCAAGATCATCCTGCCATGCTCCTGTCTGGAAACCTTCAGTGTTAGAGCTGAGTGCAGCCTACATTCTAACATCTCCCCCTTTCCCTACAAACGGACGGAGGACACAGTGAGGGGCTCCAGCCAACTTGGGTATTATTTGGCTGTACACTTTCTACTTTGCTTTCTACTCTAATGTCAAAATAAAGTACTGCATTTATGTGCACCTACACACACACACGTGCAAGAAAGAACGGGCTCCTGGTGGTTAAGGATTCCAAATGGCAAGTTCTGTTCGGGTGAAACTTACGGAAAGCAAATGGCAACTGGTGTAACTTAAAGTTCGATACCTATTGAATCATTTTCCCTCAACTCTGGCTTCTCTTCTGGAAGATTCTGTGGGGATTTTGAGGGTTGTTGTCAGCGTTTTAAAGATCTAAGCGCTGGGAAGAGTAACGTTCCTCTCGGGTGGATGGGCTGCGACGTGTGTTCACGGGCTCCTGGTCAGCACATGTAGCTCTCCCATTGTGACTGCTGGATCTTTTCTTGTTAAATCAATTCTTTCTCTTCGTCTTCCTTCCACTCTTCATTTCTCAGCTCTGGACCTTTCCACCTTGGTCCCCATCCAAGTCAACTATGACTAGGGTATTAAAAGTCCTTTCTGTTCTATCTGCTTTGTTACAGGGTCCTACTTCCTTGTTCAGGAACAAGTTACAGGAGCTCACAAGTTGGGAGTTTTTAGCCTACTCACAGGAGAGTGGGAAAGTGTGTGCGTGCGTGTGTGTGTGTGCACACGTGTGCGTGTGTGCTCAAAGCAGAGGGGGGTGGGAGAGGGAGAAATACAGAGTACCGGGAATTATCTCTGCATAAAGAAATTAAAAGGGAATATTTTCCAGAGCAATTGAAGCCCATCTCCTGAACAATGACGACAGCTTCTCATTTCAACAACAATAGAGGGCACGTAGGAGTCAGCTCATTAGAATATCTGTGGCTCTTTTCTCTTCTCTCTGCATTAAGCCCCCATAATGTCAGTTGTCACTTATTAATGACAATTAACTAGTAATCAGCAGTGAGACTCTTCGAGGTGGTCTTTGCCTGACAGGTGAAGAAAGAGAACATTGCGTAGTGCCATGCGGTGACATGGAACCTTCAAAGGAGCACGGCATTTCCATAAATTATTTCAGAAAGAAATTTTCTTTTATACATTCTCTCTAAAGCTTAAGGATCTTTAACCCTAGCAAGGCCACGCTCCCACTCGCTCTTTGCACTTTCTTTCTTACCAAATGAAATCCACGAACCATCTCCAGTAGGTAGAACTGAATCTCCATCCACCTGGCCATGCCCCCCAGGCAACAGTCCAAGTCATTCCCGCTCCTTTCTTGCTTCCGACCACTAGTTATGGTTACGTCCGTGCAGCATGCCCAGGTCTGTACCTGTCGCACTTCACCAGCTGCCTCACTGGTCCAGGGGCCTAATTCTGCCTTCTCACTGGCACGTTCTCTCTCCTTAATGCCCATCTGCCTGCTCTTCCCTCCCTCCTAATGCAAGTGGCAGAATGACCGTAACCTTTAATAGACCACGGAGACCACGAACCCAGTCTCAGAACACTTTCCCAGCGTGTCCAATCTGTGCGGGCCCTGCCCCGACCCTCCCCTGAGCCTCAGCTCTCCTACTGTTCTTCCTGCTGGGACATAACAGACACAGGCTTGAGCATCTGAACACAGGCACCTACGGGCCCGCACCTGCTCTCGTGGGCTCCTTCCGCTTGGCTTTTCTACGATGCTGAGGGTTTGACTGGCCTTGAAGGACTCTAGGAAGTGGGGATTTTCAAGAAGGAAACACTTGGAAAGAGAGTAAGAAGGCTAAACATTATCCCTACAGGAGAAAAACATTTATTGTCTTTGAGGAATTGTGGCTTAAGAAAGGCCAAATGTGTTCTTGGGAAATGGCCTGACGATACGTAGCAGAGGGGGAAATAAACGCAGCCACTGTGCCTCCTGCTAGGAGTGTGCTGAGAAACTGCATTGCCAACGTCGCCAAAAAAGTCAACTGCATCGATTCACGTCAAAGCAATGCCATTAGACTATTCTCCTGGCACGGAAACCATTGGCAAAATGGATGACTTTTAAACCAGTGTCTGAAATATCAGACTTTCTAGTCCTGATATGGGATTCCACTCTCAAAAAGGAAAGTCTCTGGAAGAAAATAACAAGAAATTTAGAAATCTAAGTGTCTTAGATTGGGAGTTTGGGATTGACATGTACACACTACTATATTTAAAATAGATATAACCAACAAGGACCTACTGTATAGCACAGGGAACTCTGTTCAATATTCTGTAATAAACTAAATGGGAAAATAATTTGAAAAAGAATAGATACACGTATATGTATAACTGAATCACTTTGCTGTACACCTGAAACGAACAACATCGTTAATCAACTATAGTCCAATATAAAATAAAAATTTTTTTAAAATCCAAGTGTCTCAGAAAAAAGGGGGGCATGCTTTTATCAAAACAGCTATTTTAAGAAAAGTAAGATGTCATCTGTAACTTTGTGACTCCTTTGTTTTGAAATCTTTTCTTCTGAGAAGCTAGAGTGATGGCAACTTGGGCACCTTTCTGCAGCTTCCAGTTTTGTCAGGAGGGTTTCCTGACACTACAGGGCTTCCATGACAACAAACAAGATGTTACACATTGTCACTGTAAGTTTCCAACTATCTAACCGGAACTTAAAGATGAATACTCACATTATATTTAAGATAACAATCACTGTGAAAAGGGCTGACACTTTAAATGACCCCCTATTTGAAATATACTTTTCATAGTAATGTGAAGTTTGAACAAAGTCCTTTCCATCAGATTTGTGTTTGCAGATCATTTCAGATTTTAATGCCCTTGGTTTCTACCAACTGTTGGAAGGCATGATGGAAACAGAAGGTGTCCCAATCAATGTCCAGAGTCCAGTCTCGAGAAGCAGTCATCGTCATGCCATTCCACATACCCATATCTGAGCTCACCATGCTAGAATTTTGCATATCCAAGTTATTCATGACTCAAAAACTGAGTGAGGACAGGAATCTCCAAAAAGGAGAACAAATAGCTTTGAAAGTGGACATTAGATTTTACTAATTTGTAAATCAATATATTGCAAACAAAAGGAAGGTATTCTGGGCACTACTGTCTCTTAAAGTTAACAAATCAAAACATAACTAAATCTTTGCCTTCCATAACTGTAATGATGTTAAAGAGCCAAAGGTTGAAACTGGTAGGAAAAATGATTAATTGGTCAATCATTCTTCAATATAAACTGGGCATAATGGCATGAGCTACGTATCAGAAAGCTATGGCTTAGAAATATGATTCAATATTTAAATTACACAAGTCATAAAGGATTAAAAACTTCTCACCTTTCTTAGTTTTATTATTATGTAGCAAGATGGGTGGAGGGAGTCAAAAGGTACACACTTCCAGTTATAAAATGTGTAAGTATACTTTATACATATACCAGAGATGTAATGTACGGCCTGGTGACTATAGTTAATAATACTGTATTGTATATTTGCAACTTGCTAGAAGAGTAGATCTTAAAAATTCTCATCACAGGAAAAACGAGTTCAGTAACTATGTATGGTGATGGATGTTACCTAGACTTATGGTGGTGATCACTTAATAACATATACACATATATCAAATCATTATGCTGTACAACTGAAACTAATATGATGTTATATGTCAATTATATCTCAAAAGTATGCTTTGTACCATATCTCAAATATTTTAACAAAATGTGATGACCTATGTCAGCCCACAGCTTCTACTATCTGTTCAACTGGTAGACGTCAATCACCCTGGAACACATCACCAATCTTTATACCAGTCAGATCAAGTTGCAAATATTTTTGCGTGATTGAAGAAAAATAATGGCTAACTAGTTATGGGTCAACTTCTCAATAGTAGTTGGTGAAAGCCCTTATTGCTCTATGTACCCTTCAGAACCTCCTGACCTTAATTGGTCTGAAGGTGACATGCCTTCCTCCTAATCTTTACAACTATGGCATAAGCCCCTTCATATTCCTATCAGAAACCTGGGTCAGAGACATCGGTTCTCAGTTAGCAATGGCTTTGAACTTGAGCTCTGGAAGAAACTACCCTGTGGAAGATACTGCCGACATTGCCTTTTTTTTTTTTTTTTTAATTGAAGTACAGTTGATTTACAATACAATGTTGGGTTAGTTTCAGGTGTACAGCACAGTAATTCAGTTATATATATTCTTTTTCAGATTCTTTTCCCTTATAGTTTATTACAAAATACTGAGTATAGTTCCCTGTGCTAGACTTTTGAATTGGTCCTTCTCTCCTCCCTTCTATTCCCTCTAGGTGACCAAATCGCATCTTCCTAGGATAGTCCACTTTATTCTGAGATTATCTTTGTTTGCGTAAGAAATACTAATTGTAAATTAGTCATAGAAATCCCAGAATATGGAATTTTTCTCCCTATTCCAAGTTGGGCAATTTAAAGACAGTGCTGGTATATAATATACTTGACGTCTTTGGGCATGTTTTCATGAGCCATCTACCCTGGGAGAACAGCACAGGAAGACACGCTGTCATGTTCTCGTGCTGGAGCCACAGGGGAGCTGCAGACCTTTGTCAACTTCTTTCTTTGTTGTGTGTTTTCTCTAAAATATGTAAATTGGCCACCAAATTTAAATGAACTCATAATCCACATGAAAGTCCTCAAAAAAAAATCATACAGGTTCTTAAGCCATCTCTTCTTTAAATAATATCAGTGGACTATAAGCATTAAAAATATTATTAAAACGTCAATATTACACTGGCCAATTAGTGAAAATAGCCAGAATTAAAAAAAAAAAAAAATCCTTGTGTTCACAAAGCAAAGGTGGACAGAAATGGTCGTTCTCCTGCGAAGGGTGAGGAAGCTGGTACCAGCTCTCTCGTGGGTGATTTGGACACAGGTATCAAATCACACTGTGAGGCAGAAATTTCAATTCTGGGTATTTATGCTAAGGAAATAACCAAAAATATTCATGGAAATATTGAGTGGAAAATTCTTGTGTACTCATTTGTAACACTGAAAACTTGAAAAGAATCTAAATGTTGCTTTTCCAAATTCTAAAACAGAATTAATTAATAAGTTATAGTACATCTCGATAAGATTTTTGATATTTTTGATATTTAATGAAATGGGAAAATACACATTATCTACTAACAAGTAAAAAAAGCAAGTACAAAAGTAGGTTGAGCATCTATTTTGTAGAAACATGAAAAAAAAAGATGCTAGCACTAACATATTAAGTGATTTTTCTCTAGATGAAAACAAGTTAATTTTTATTTCCTCCTTTATTTGTGTGTGTGTGTGTGTGTGTGTGTTACAAGTTTTCTGCAATGACTATGTATTACTTTTATTATAAACGGTATGGGAAAATTACAAAGGCTCTCCAAATCTGACTCTTTGGTATCTTTTCACTTTATAATTCGATAATTGGCTTTTAACGGTCTCCACCATCTTCAGAAAAACAATAAAGTAAGTAACAAGAAATTTTACCCTGGAAAAAAGCAGAAACCTTTATTTGTAGGTACAGGTTTCTGAAAATTCGGAAGCAGTTTAGACATGCTTTCAACTAATGTTTCAAAGCTTTTCAAAGATTATCAAATATAGAAATGTAGGAACATAAATCTGAAAAGTTTTTAATCTCTTCTTTTTGCATACAATGCCTGAGTTTGTTTCTCTTATATCAACTAGTGTCTATGATTATTTTATAGGCTTTATATCTTTTAAGTCTCAACTAAATAACAATGAACCTCCAAACCCAACCCACATTCAGAGGAATATCCCAAACCTTTTAAAAATCCACATTGAACGGAAAAAAAATTTAGTTATTAAACCCGATACTCAAGCTGCAAATACAAATGCAAAATAGGGTGATGTCTGCATGTACACAAGGTTACAAAACTGCCTGCTCGCTAGGCCCTCCAGCCTCCTACCAGGCAGGGGACGGGCGGAAGGCCAGCTCCCTCCAGATGCTCAGGGCCATTTGCCCTCAGGCTCCAGAAGATGCAGCCTGTTCCCCTGGGGGAAGGGAGGGAGGGCCCCCCTGAGAAACGGAGAGCACGCAATGCCACCTGTGGAGTCCACTGGGGGACACACAAGACCAGATAAAGGAGGGATGCATTTCTTCAAATACTGATGAAGGAAGCAGAAACTCGTGTAAGTAAATCCTCAAATTAGAGACAGCCCATTTGTCCCCTGGATGTTTCCATCTGTATTTATACAAATCGAGTTTCTGTATTACTAGGTAGACCTGTATTCAGTTGAGGATACAACAAACTCGTAACTAACATCATTTCAACTTATTGTACAAGTTGAACAGAAGATAGAGCTGGCCTGTTCTGCGGCCGAGGGGAGCCGCCGCGGGAGGTGACTGGAGGAATGCTTATCCGCTGGGGGTGGGTGCGTAGAAACCACAGACCTTCCCCTGGGGCCGGTCACACCTGAGGGCAGATCACAGGGCACGCACCCCGGGGCAAAGCCTCGTGGGCTCAGGCCCAAGTTCTGTCAATCATGGGCCTTGTGAGCTTGGGCAAGCGTCCACTGAGCCCAGCAGGGGCTCCCCACCTGCAGAGGAGGTGGAAGTAACAGACCCCCTGGGGCCCTGAGGGAGTTACTCCGTGTGAAACACTCAAAACAGTCCCTGGCGAGGAGGGGGGGCTCCTCGCCAGGGACCTACTAGGATCCTCGCCAGACAGCAACAAGGATCACTGTCTCATCAGCAGCAAATGAGCAAGTCTTCTGGCCATCGGTTGGGGAACTCGGATGACAAGATCACAAGGTGGCTGATGAATTAGAAAAAGGAAAAATGAAGGAAGGGACCCCCCCCCCTCGAGTCCCACGTCCTCACCCCAGCGGTCAGCACTCAGCTGCAAGCTTTCACACGGCCCCGCGGCTCCACATGGGGACCGAACCCACCCCGTCCCGGCCTCTCACGCCCATCACACCACCTCACCCGCTGCACCCGCTCCAAGGTGAAATCACAGAACATACATCTGCAGGCCTGTGCTAAAATAAACAGAACTTCGAAGGATCGTCGTGCAAAGACCCCACTACACTCCACCACAGGCCTGTCACTCCTCCCCATCACCCCTTGAGCCCAAAGTACGTAATCCCCCAGAAACGGAACCAAAATGTCTGAATGGCTGAAGCTCCTAAAGGACAGAGCTGTTTACCCATGAAGGTCAGGAGAAGGCAGCAAACCTCCCCGGCGCTCTGCGGCCTCAGCACAGATGGTGCAGAGGTGGCTGCCCTGATTCTCCTCCCGCAGGGGTCAAGGGCTTGGCATGGAGGGAAATCATGGAAACAGCACAGCTGAGCGCTGTGCGTTCTAAGCTTTCTCAGGATACTATTTTACGAAAACTTAAGCAAAAGGTGGAAAAAGAAATTGTCCTGCTCATGTCGTTATGTACTTCCAGGGCAAAGAGGCCAGACTAAGCAGGAAGACCCAGATTTCATTCAGGGCCAGGGGCACAGCGCTTACAGGCCTGGAGTGCCGGTGGTCTTCCGCGCAGAGCAACGCCCCTCCGCCGTGCTCCAGGGCAGCTCATTTTATAAAAACTGTACATTTTTAAAAGTGCAGAGATCAGGCTTTCCTCTTTGGAGCAACGCAGAACCAATTCCAAGCCCCCCAGGGTCTGCTGCTATAGAGCAAGACCTGCCCTTCGACCGCCCCCCACTGTTAAGGCTCCGGATGCACACAAAGGATAACTGTAAACATTTAAAAATAGTGCGGGAGCATTCTTCGAAGGAAGCACCTCAGTCCCTCGATGTACAAGCCAAGCCAGCCATCGCTCAATGGCTGTCCTCAGGAATCCGGTGGCACCCAGCGGAGTTAAAATTTTTAATTATCATTTTAAGAAATGCGATACTGATCATTTGAATGAAGCACGTCAGCACACAAATCATGAAATGATGATTCCGACTAGAATTTCTGTTGGTTGATTGCATAAGCCATACCTCTCGTTGCTGAAATAACATCTCAGAGGCAAAATAATGACGACATGACAATCTATGTAAATCAAGAACTGCATGTGGGTTTATTTTACATTCGAGAAAACAGTGGATTTAATTGTGTGAACCGAAATGTACTGTACAATATTAATGATAGAACATCAAAATGTATAATTAATAGTGCATTGCTTGCTTTGTTTTCATTTATTTATTTTTGTCTGATATACATGCATCTGGAAAGATGCAGGTGCCAGTAAAATTTCTCTATTTAAATCAAGCTGCAGGAACTAAATTTTATTCAAAAATTGTGGTTGTACATTATATACACAGAAATTTAATATAAAATGACAATATAAAAAGTTAAAAGAGAAAGCATACAGCCAGAAGGTACAAAGAAAGTTGAATAGATTAAAATGGTACGATATGTAACATATAGGAGTTTTTAAGCTGATGCTGGCAATTTACAAGGAAAGGACTCCAACATTTGCCCCATTTTTTTTTTTTTCATTTACCGATGCAGCACGCTTATAGAAAGGTCAGCTTGTACCAAAGCTTACATTTGTAAATAACTATAAACTGCAGTATTTTACAGAAAAAAGAAATAGCATTTTTACACATTTTTAAATAATAGCTTGCATACTTTTTTTTTTTTTGCCAAAAGTGGCATTTTTTTCAGCATCCAGAGGGTTTGGGCATAGTGGCAACTGGGGTGTTTGCTGTCGCTGCTGTTAGTTTTTGTTTTGTTTTTTTGTTGTTGTTTTAAACATGTGAAGTTGTGGCTTCCTAACCCCAAGTCCTAGACAACTTTCTATTTTCCAACAGCCGCATGCATGCTTCCTTCACAAACCAGTTCTGCATATAAAAGCTCGTTTTTTAATTATTAAATAAGTTTTGTGTCTGACACAGCTTTTGATCTGAATGAAATGCCTTTAAGCCTTTTTTTTTTCTTTTTTCTTTTTTTTTTTTTTTTTTGAGTGAAAGGCACAGAAATGCGATTACAGTCCTCAAAGGGTTAAATTTGACACTAGGACGTTCTATGACCTTTATCGTCATGGCAACTTTGTAATTTTAGGACGTCTTTTCTCATTGTTATTTGTGTCTTTCTTTCCTGCTAAATAAATGTCTCCGAGTAGTGTGCCCCACTATTTCCTACAAAAGAGAGCTGAACATCGAGAACAGATGTTGAAAATAAAGGTCAGACTTTGACTCACGGAAAAAGAAAAGGAACATGCACAATCGGACGAAGAGCATATAAATATAACTACAAAATATGTGTAAGAAAAACCAAGGTCCAGACAGGCAGTCAGCAACAAAAGGGCAGGCTGATTTTGGAGGCTCAGGCCAGGCCTAGTGCAGTATGACGACGTTTAGTGCAATGTGCCCCGGGCCCGCGCGGACCCAGGGCTACTGTTTCTCCAGCTCCGTCACGTAGATCAGGTGGTCCTCGGGAGACTTGCCGTGGGTCTTACTAAGGTGCAGTTTGACTGCGTGCTTGCTCGCGAAAGTCCGGTTGCAGAGCTTGCACTGGAATGTGGAGCCCAGATCGTCCTCGGCGGCTCCCACCGGGCCCAACGCTTTGTTCGCCAGGACTTTGGAAACGTTCTGCTGTTCTTGAATCTGATTTAGTGGCAGCTTGGAGAGATCCTTCAAGCTGAAGCCTAAGTGTGTCTCTAGATGATTGATGTACGTGGAAGCAGTTCTGAACTGAGAGGCACAATCGTTGCAAAAGAAAACAGGATGCCCTGTGTCCAGGTTCTTCAGGAACTTGGTCCCCCCTGTCCTCCGCAACTGGTACTTGACGTTGGCCAGCCAGTGGCTGATGGTGGTCATGGAGAGCCCGGTGAACTTGGAGATGTGTACCCGCTCCTGAGGGCCCAGGTCCGACATGATGTACTTACCCTCCGGGGTCTCCCGCAGGCTCGAGGCGAACTGGGCCTGCAGGATAAGCAGGTGCTGCGGGTTCCAGTTGGACTGCCGCCCCTTCCTCTTGTGAACGGGAGACAGCTCGTCCACCGCCTCCTCGAAGCTGCTGCCGTCGGCGTCCGACTTCTCCGACACGGTGGAGGGCGTGGAGGACTTGGGGGTCAGCCGGCCCGTGAGGTTCTTCACCATGTCCGAGATGTCCATGAGCGCGCTCTCCCGCAGCGGCGAGGACACGCTGTCGGCGGCGCCAGGGGCCAGGGGCTTGCTCTTGGACTTGGTCAGGTCGATGGGCTGGTCGCTGCCCTCGTAGTAGTAGCGGTCCAGGGCGCCGGGCGGCTTGGCGGGCGGGGCGGGGAAGGCCGGCTTGTCCAGCATGCTGGTGCTGATCTTGTAGAGCATGGCCAGCGGGTCCAGCGAGGGGCTCACGGGCCTGGACACTTTGCCCAGGTGGGTGTTCATGATGGACTGCAGGGCGCTCAGCGGGTTGATGAAGGAGGGCTCGGGCGAGTGGTCCGTGATGATGCCCAGGTTGTTACAGCCGTTGGTGACTTTGGCCTTGAGGGGCTCCGTGCCGTTCGGGGTGTGGGCGTCCACCGCACCCTCCTTCTTGGTCTTCCCCGCATCGGCTTCGGGGCCCTTCTTCTGCTGCTGGGGCTTGCCGCCGCCGCCAAGGTCCTCGGCCCTGGGGAAGTCTTTATTCTCCTTGGCCGCGGGGGACGCGGCCTTGGCCGGCGAGCCCTTGTCCTTCTCCGCCGGCCTCTCCTCCTTCTTCACGCTGACCTTGCCCGTGACCTTCTCCACCAGCTCCTCCATGGCCGACACGTTGCTCTTGTGGGGCGGCGGCGTGAGGCCCCCCGGGGAGTGCAGGAGCGCGCTGTGCTCCGAGGACAGCGGCTTCACGCTGCCGGCGTAGGACGGCTGCATCGGCACGCTCTGCACGGGCGGCGGCGGCTTCACGGTGCCCGGCAGCTGGTAGGCGGCGTGGATGCTGGGGTAGCCGCCCCACGAGGGCGCGCCGTTCTGGGCTTTGCTGATGGCCGTGGAGACCGTGTTCTCCAGGGACTTCAGGATGTCCACCCCGCCCCTGGGGCTGTCGTCCAGGTCCTCCTCGCGGAGGTACTGGTAGAGGGCGGTGGGCTCGAACTTGTCGGAGGTTTCCTCACCCTCCTCCTTGATCTGCTTGTCTGCGTCCCCAGCCACCGCCGGCGGCGCCTTCTCCTTCTCGGGCTCCTTCTTCTCCTCCGGGGCCGCGGACCCCGAGGGAGAGTCGGGCTGCTTTTTGACGTGGGCGGCGGGCAGCCGCGTGTGCGTGGTGGGGGGCAGAGGAATGGACTGGATCTTCTCCTCCACCATGGGGTCCAGCACCAGCTGCTTCCCTTTCTTGGAGGCAGAGGTGGTCACTTTCAAGAAGTGGCCGGTGACCATCATGTGGGCGGTGAGCTGCTGCAGGGTGTCGTGGGAGCTGCCGCATTCCATGCACTTGAGGATCTGGGCCTTGCGGGCCTCGAACTGCCAGGTGTAGCTGGCCCCGTTCTGGTAGCCGTAGCGGTTGTTGGGCGTCACGTACGGGTTGGCCGACTTCTGGTCCTTGGCCGACTCGCCCAGCGCCGCTTCGGCCGCGATGCCCGCCGGTTCGGGGGAGCAGGGGGACGCCAAGTCCTGCAGCGCCCGCTTTTTGGTGGAAGGGACCAGCTTGGTGATGGCCGGCACCGGCTCCTTGAGAGGCACTTTCTGGTAATGCTTTGTCTTGATCATGTGCACGCTCAGGTCCTGCAGAGACTCAAAGGAGTGGCCGCAGTACATGCACTTGAGCACCTTCTGGGCGTCCTCCTTCCCCTCCATCTCCATCAGGGAGCGCTTCCTGGGCTTGGACCACCGCTTGGTCTTCTCGGAGTCCTTGTCTCTGTTGTCGTCGCGGTAGTGCCCCGTCTCGTTCATGTGCACCGTCAGCTCCACCAGCGTGTCGTACGCGGCGCTGCAGTCTTTGCAGCGGAACTTGCTGGCGCCCGTGAACACGGAGCCGTACAGCTTGTTGTTCTGCCGGTAGAGCTGCACGGTGCTGAAGAGGCTGGGCTCGGGCAGCAGCCCGTACGAGGACGTCTGCTGCAGCGTCTTGGCCAGGGCGGCCTGGTGCCAGTCATAGCCGGGGCCGCCGCTGGCGCTGGTGCTGGTGCTGGTGCCGGAGCTGGAGCCCGAGCTGGGCGTGCTCGCCGTGGTCCCGGTGGCCCCCGCGGTACTGGTGGGGGGCATGGGGGCGGGGGTGGAGCCCTCCTTCTGGCCGGCATCGCTGTTGCTGGTGGTCGAACCGGACTTCTTCAAATCCAGAGCCAAGCTGGACCAGCAGGACTCCGAGAACAGGTTTGCATACACGGCCTTGATCTGGGCCAAGCTGTCCTGGGGGTAGCAGACGCCCTCCCGGCCCTGGGGCTCCTCTTTCTCTTCCTTGGAGGAAGAGCTCTTGAAATGGGCTGGCGGGTCGCTGTTTTCGCTGAACGGCGACCCGTAGCCGGCGTCCTGATTAGTCGCGGTGCTGATGGGGGAGTTCTGGTAGCTCTGGGCCTCCTTGAGCTCCGCTTCCTCATTGCACACGAAGTCGCCTTCCTGAACATCCAAAGGCAGCCCATCCTCCTCCACGTTTTCTTCATCTATTTCTGCTGCCTTCAGTTCTTCCTCAGGAACGTAAGCTAGGAGAGAAAAATGAAACACCGTGAGGAGACGTAAATCATCTCCAAGGACGCGGCCTCCCCAGCAGTTAGATGATCTTTAGAAAGATGTTTCTCAGCCGAGCTCCCAGGCTACAAGGCTACCTCCACTTTATATATCTACCCCTTCCGCAGCTCGACGGCAGGAAATAGGTTTCCACCAAGACAATCCCCCCTCCTAAGTGAATACATTTCGACGGAAGGGCAGTGTCTGCCCTCTTCTTAAAGATGTCAGTGTGGCCGTCACAGCTGGGTGGGAAGGGAAGGGGCCCCTGTCCTTCCTCCTGCAGGCTCCTCTTTCTGTCAGCAGCGGGGGTCCCTTGTGCCTCCCCATGGCAGGGGCGGGGGGGCGGACCTGGTTGTCAACTTCTAGGGCGAGATAATACACAGACAGTATTCTACGGTTTCCGTAAATAAAAACGCTCCTCAATGGCAAGCAATAAAAATACTCTGGTCTCCACTAAAAAGGAGAAAGCAACATAGCACCACCAGCGCCCCCCTGCCTGGAAGGAGCAGAAGTCTCCCACAGGTGACACCCGACAGGGGTCAAAGAGCCACGTGTGTACAAAGCAGCATTATTCACAAGAGCCAGAAGGTGGAAACAACCTAAATGTCTGTTGATGGATGAATGGGTGAACAAAATGTGGTTTATACAAACAATGGAATATTATTCAGCCTTTAAAAGGAAGGAAATTCTGACATATGCGATGGCATGGATGAACCCTGAGGACACTATGCTCAGTGAAATAAGCCAGACACAAAAAGACAAATACTGTAGGAGTCCCCTTATATGAGACACCTAGAGTAGGGAGGCTTATAGAGACAGGAAGTGGAACAGTGGTTTCCAGGGGCTGGGGGAGCGGAAGGAATGGAAAGTTGGTGTTTAGTGGGTTCAGAGTTTCAATTTGGGAAGACGAAAAGTTCTGGAGATGTATAGTGGGTATTGTTGCATAACAGGGTGAATGTACTTAATACCACTGAACCGTGCACTTAGAAATGATTAAAATGGTAACTTTTGTGTTATGAGTATTTTGGCACAATAAAAAAATTTTTATTCTTAACAAGGCCTATAGTATATGCTACAATGGCCTGCTACAGGCCACAGTTGCACAGAGGGTGACTTCTTGGGGTGAAGGCGGCATTTCCCAGAAAAACTCAGGATACTGACAGCTGTCCCAAGAATGGGAGGGATGGACGGCATATAAATCACTAGATGGAATCTGACCTTTTACTGCGGCACATTTTAGATCCTTTACTATGTGACAGATCTTGTCAATCCCCAAGGGGACATAATCGCCTGCACCTCTTAACTGATTTGACCAAAGCATACTTGTACTTCTTTTTCCTTTTTTTTTTTTTTTGAGGGAACAACTAGTGTTGCGTCAACTGCCTGGGAAATTTGGGGTTAAGATATCTCCAGAAAGGCCCTATTAAAATGCACTGATATGACCTGAGAGGGTGTCTCATTAAGTAGAATCACTCGTTATCACGTTATCAGCACCAGACCCCAAGGGAACGCGGCAGAGAGCACGGGGTTTTCAGGTACAGTGATGGAGAGACGGAGAAGGAGGTGGCAGCCCAGGGGGCGGACGCAGGCAGGAGGGAGACACACGGGAGGGTCTGCACCCGCACGCCGAGAGCTCCAGGCACGATCGCTCGTGAGCACAAGTGAACACGTGGCGAGCGACGGCCGCTCCACGGGGCCCTTCAGCATCCCTGCCCACCCCCGCTTCCCCTCGCGGCCGTCCCCACGCCCGGGTGGCAGCATCGAGCGACCCAGGCACGCGTGTCCACGGTGCTTCCCAACGGAAGGCAGGACTGCGTCGGAGTCCACTAACGAGTCACGGAGTTACAGCCCATGAGCCCTGCGCCGTCGCGGGGAACTCGCTGACAAACCTCCGGGGTGTGTTTGTCACCCACTGGTCCTCACTCTGCGGGCGGCATCTCAGGGCCCGGAACCACACGGATGTGACTTGCTTGGCATCTGCCCGCGTGCATGTCCGTGTCCCAGCAGAGTGGAATGTCATCAGGCCCTGCTGCATCCCGGGCCCGCCCTGCTCCCGACAGACCAGCCGGCACCCGGGAGCCCCCAGGTTGAGCTCAAACGCCTCCTGTAGGCCACCCCCAGCCCCAGGGCGACAGTTACTCCTGGAACCACACAGAGCAAACCCCGGCCTCCTAAGGGTCACTGGTTTCTGCCGTTCCCTCCCTTGGACACCAGTCCCCCGTTTTCCAGGAGGGGGAAGGGGGACCCCTAACGTGCCTGCCTTCCTGGAGCTCGTCTCCCAGGGGAGACACGAAGCTGGGTGAGCAGGCGGCCAGGGGAGGGCCAGGGCGGGGGCACAAGTTCAGAAAGGAGGGGAGCCCCAGGGCGGACCCGGGGGCATCCTGGGACCCGCCGGCGTCCCCTGCCCCGGGCCGAGCATCCCCGCGGGGAGGTGGCCCCCAGCCCCCCTGCCCAGCGCACTCCGGGTGTGACACCGTGCTCTCCAGGGCCAGGGCTCCGCCGGCTCCCTCCACCCGCCCTGCCTGTCACTCTGGCCCGGTCCCTCCGCAGCCTCTTTCCAGCCAACCTTGACTTCTTCCATGACTCCTCCAGGGCACGCCCGCGAGCACCGGATCCACGTCCACCTGCGAGGCCACCGGGTGCAGGCCTGGGCTGTCCCGCCCCGTCGGGGGAAGCTGGCTTTGGGAGGCCCTCTGGCCTGTAGTCCGAGTCTGCCTCACGTCCGGCATATAGAAGCGGCCCCAGCTGCTGTGACCGGAGTCCATGGCGACGTGGGCGTTCCACAGGCGCCCCCCCCGCACCCCCCCGTCAACTTCGTGCAGACGCACGACTGACCCTGCCCCCTCCAGCCCCCGCCCCAGTAACAAACAGCGCACTTCCTCCTCCTGAGCTGGGAGTCTCCTGCCTCAGCTGTACTGAATCCCCCCCGAACAAGTGTCCTCAGCGCCTCCCGTGGTCCAGCTCCACAGCCAGCGGGGCCCCTGCCCTAATTCGGACGCTCCAGCCTCTCATCAGACGCGCAACAGCCGCCCCGCTGGGCCTCCTGCCCTCCTGTCCTGCCACACTCTTTCTTCCTCCACAGCCCCTGAGCTAAAATCGCTGTCAGGGTCCGCGAGCTGCACAGGGGGCGCAAACCCCCACGGGGACCCCTCCCTCCGCCACAGGTCCAGTCCCCGAGCACCCTGGTCCCAGGGGGCACCCCGCCCACTTCTCCACCTGGTGACAAAGCTCGTCCTCAAGGTGAGGCTCAGATGTCACCTCCTTCATGATGCCTTTTAATCCCCTCCCCGAGTTCATTCCCGGAAGCATTAAGAGATGTTTACCTGTCTGTCCTCATAATCAAACCGTGAACTTGCTCATTCAACTAAAATTGCTGAGTGCCACCCCTGCCTACCTCCCCCCGCTGGGCATTTTCTTTCTTTGCCCCATTTTAACCCTCACAACCCTTCAAGTTAGCACCCCTGAAAATGCCCATTTTGAAGATGAGAAAACTGGTCTTGGAGAAGTTGACCGACTTCCCCAAGGTCCCAGAGGAGACAAACAAGGATTCAAACGCAGGTCACCTGACTCCCAGCCGGAGGTCCATCCACTCTGCCACCATCAGGGCCAAGTTACTTTCCTTTGTCTCATTAGCACCTCAATGCCAACAAACACTCTGAGTAAATGCTTGTGAATGGATTAATGACCCAAGGTAATTCTTGTTTTTTTTCTTTGGCTGTGCTGCATAGCATGAAGGGATCCTAGTTCCCTGACCAGGGATTGAACCCGTGCCCCCTGCAGTGGAAGTGCAGAGTCTTAACCACTGGACCACCAGGGAAGTCCCTGACCCAAAGTAATTCTGTATCAGTGTTTAGGACACCTCTTATGTGCCCATCATGCTGTTATAATTGAGAGAATCTCAATGAAAAAAGAGTAAAAGGAGAGAAATTTTTTGACACCCTTTGGCCCAATAATTTTACTTTTGGAAGTGTAGCCTCAGAAGGTGACATAACATACAGACTAAGCTTCATGCACAAAGATGTCCTTTATGGTATTATTCCATATAAAATTTGCCACAACCTAAATCTTCAACAATAATCAGTAGTTAGGTGATTTTTCGTTTATTCCTAAGATGCAATATTATTCAAACGATAAAAACTATGTTTTAATGACAAGGGGAGAGGCATTCAATGGAAAAAGCAGAAGACAAACCTATTCACAGTACAATGGAAAAATCCTTTTAGAAAATGTTAATAGTGGTTTTTTTCTAGATAATGAATATATGGGTTTGTTGACTGAAGTGGCTCTTGATAAATATCTGTTTTCAAAATCTTCTTTAGTGTTTTCAATTCAACAAGCACAGATTAGCCATTTCACACCATTTCTGGAATGAAATAGCTGGAAACAGCCACTAGCCCCACGGGAATTAAGGAGCCTGGAAGGGCAGGGCCCAGCCTAGGGGAGGGAATGTGGGAAGGGCTTTGTTCATTGTTACTTTTATATTTTTTAATGTTAAAGAGTAAGAGGTGGGAAGAACAATGAAGGGGTACAGATGGCGTTAGGGTTCCTGTGGCAGAATTTCGGGGGCGCCGAGACTCTGCCCGCACATAGGCCACCTCCGTCTTCCTCCCGGCCCTGCTCCTGTATCCTCACCTCCTTCAGCCTTCCCTAGGGAAGGGGCTGCCAGGTCCCACCG
Organism: Balaenoptera musculus; assembly: GCF_009873245.2. Taxonomy (NCBI): domain Eukaryota; kingdom Metazoa; phylum Chordata; class Mammalia; order Artiodactyla; family Balaenopteridae; genus Balaenoptera; species Balaenoptera musculus. The sequence continues at coordinate 86,792,731 of NC_045798.1, read as the reverse complement.
ACAGGGGGGCAGGAGGCAAGGCCTCTCCTGAGACCCACAATCCACCAGCTCAGTGGTCACTGTGCTGCATCACTTTAGCCTTCCACCAACACGGTCCCCGTCCGTTTCTAGACTTTCAGGATTTCTACTTTTATCACACACTCTTCCACTTTATTCATCCTGATACGCTGATATTCTTTGGCTACTTCACTATTCTACCATGTACTTTTAGCTCACCGTGTCTATCTTTTTAATGAGTGAACTTTTCAATTCTAATTTACAAGCGGCACGAGGAAACACAGACCTAGGGGGCAGCTGGGGGCCATCTGTCTGTGTCCCCACCACTGGACGCCCGTCTGACCCCGGAGTAGCTTTCCTGCCCCTCCTCGGGTGCACCGGGCCTGGTAGAATCAGCGTTGGCAGGAAGCGCACCCACCTCCCCAGGCAGCCCCCCCCACGAGCACTTCCCTCCCTCTTCTCACGCCCCCCTTTCCTCCCTCTTCTCACGCCCCCCTTCCCAGTGGCCCTCGGACCAAGCACTGGTCCATATCACCTGACTCGGCAGCGTGCGTGGCCACGTGAGGACACAGATGATGAGCCACAGATGCTGACAGGTACGAGGGATTCCTTTATAGCCGTGCCTGAGCCCCCTCTCCCGACCCCCAACCCCTCCCACCCTCCAGAACTGGGCTCACATCCTGGAATCAGAGCCCTCAGAAGGATCCAGAATCTACCGGGTTTCGCTTTAAGAGCTTGGGCCTGGGGCAGGCGGACAAGGGCTGTGCAGGTGGAAATTCGCAGACCGGACCCCATGGTGCCTGGAAACAAGACCACTGGACTCCTGGCTTCGGTACCAGGCGGGGATGGAGTCATTTGCTTTTGCCGCGTCGGTATCAGGAAGGGGACACACCCGAGACACGTCCCCCCTCAGCCACATCTGTCCCACACAGCGAGTGCAGGAGCGTCCCCAGGTGTGCAGGGCGTGGGGATGGCGTTCACCTGCTCGTCCCCATTGGGTCCACGCTATGGAGCCATTGCTGTGGCTCCCTGTTGAAGGACAGACACCCATCATTATCGGGACCTGAGGACAGACTTACAGAAGGGACAGACTGATGAAGACACGGTGACCCCCATACACTCACTCACCCCATCCTCCGGGCCTCGGTTTCCCCAACAGTGGGGCTACAGGAAGTATTCATGGAAATGGCAGACAGACCACTATCCTAATCACCAAGCCCCCCTCTGTGCTTGCGGGCCCCTCCTCCTCATCTCGCCCTGCAGACAGACCCTCAAGATGAACTAGGAAATGCCCACGATGGGCAGTCCTCCCACGGCTGTCAGAGGGCGCCCTGCTCAGCCTCAGGCCTCACAAACTACTGCTCACATCACACAAATGGGGACAAGAGGAACAAAATAATGAGCCCTCGTCCCAGGGAAAGTGGTCCCCTCCCTGGCCTTTGTCACTGTGTAGCAACCAGACGTGAGATTTGGGCCGATGGATTACTCGGGATGTTAGCCCTTGAACTTCTGCATCACCCAGGCCCCTCCTCTGCCTTCCTACAGTTTCCCTGATCACAGCCACACAGAGGAAGGAGCGGGAGGTGGGAACTCATAGAGAGCAGTTCCCGGTTAGGTTCTTCCCCAGGCCCCAGGGGGCAGGCCGTGGAAATAAATGACAAGAATCAGGTTGGGGAACTTTGTTTATCCAAGCTCTCTTTCCCTCATTAGCACGCACAATTGAGAGCTGGCTGTGAATGAGGAAAAGGGAAATTCAAAAGTGACAACTATAAAACACAGGTCGTTGGTCGCTGCTTGGGCACTGGCTTACAGTAAATACCAAACTTGGCTATTGTATTGCCACCTGGTGAAACTATACAATCATACCAAATTACAGGTTTAGCTCTATCAAACTAGGTTTTCGACTGGCAAACGTGATACCCACGAACAGATGGCCATCACATCAAAATATATTTACAATTCACAAAAGGGGCTTACACACACCTCAGTGATAAATGAACAGCTTCAATTCACCATAAAATCTTGCAAAACACACTTTCTTCCAAATTTATCATCGATCACTTGTAAAGAAACGTCACCTCTGTTACAAAGAGAGCAGGTGGGTTTGGTGAAAGAAGGTATTAGGAAATAAAAAATGCAGAGAAAGCAGACCCAGGTCAGGGCCCATTCCGTGCTACTCTGAAAGGACAGCAACATACAAGTGGGATGTACGTTAATTTATGAAACTAAGTTCTAAATTTTTTGCAGGAAGGTTGACAACCTGCCACGCAAATCTGAAAGGCCCCTTCTGCTCTGATGTAGAAGGAGCAAAAATTTTTCTATCCCTTTGGCAAATTTTAGTTGTCTGGCACCAGTCACTCACGTACCAGTTGGCCAAACCAGCTGATTGATAACGATTATTTCTTTACCTAAAACCCAACAGAGGCCATTTTTTAGAATTGTGGAGTCTGTAAATAAAATGGCCTACGGTTTTTACCCAATTCTAATTTTAATTAGAAATTCACAGGTAACTTCCTTAAAATAAATATAAGGTCTTCCCTTTCTCCCTGCCCCAGAATTCAATTTCAAGTTATCGGGGCCCCTCCCACTCCTCCCAGTGAGCACATCAGGTACTAATCTTATGCCTGGAGTTTGTTGCAGTTACAACAATGTAATTTAACATTAAGTGAGAAAGCACAAATTAAGGGCTTAAACCTCAATTAAAAAGACCAAAAACTTTCTGTGATTTTCAGCAATGTCAGGAGGAAAAAGGAGAGAGAAAATATATGAGAATCTTGAAAAATTAAAAGAGAAGTTAAAATGAAATGAAGAAGAGCAAAAGCTAAATAACTCTTGCATGAACCTAAGAAAACACGCACTACCAACGAACTGCGTGTTAATATACGATGCAAATGTTCTCTCGATCCACAAATTAAAAAGCCAGCCATCCCCGAGACATGCACGGCCAATGCCAAGCATGGGGAAATCCATGTTTTTGGTTATTGCCTCTTCATTTTGGGAGGGGCATGCACCACGCTAGGACAGTCTGATGAGTCTGGGTCTACAAACCCAATATTAGCCAATTAGGTCCCAAACCAGGTTCCGACCTGGTATTTTCTACCACCTGAAACGAGAAAAGACTTTTCGCTCAGATAGAGCAATAGATGACATTTAGAAATCTGGAGAGGAGATTTGGGCTCGAAATATCTCTTCAAATGGCTGAAACAAGAACAAAGAAATGTAACTCAGCACACGCCGAACCCCACGCAGGGCTTACGTCTCAGACACGTGTCTCCAAGTTCAAATCCAGCAGCCCATTCTTGTAAACGCACAGGATAAAAGAAGAGAGAAGGAAACATCAAGTCTTTGGGGATTGGGGTGTGGATGGGAACAGTGCAGGGCACACCCCTGCAGTTGTCGACAACACGGCAACTATTAACACAAAGTTAGGAGAATGTTTGTCTTTAAATATATTACAGTCTATATAAATTTTGTACCAATGTGATCCACCAAGAGCCAGCATCTCCTTCGTAATTACTGCTGTACTTGGCTGGAAGCTTAATACAAGGTCACCTGACTTTCTTGAAATCCCCTTAATAACAATAATGGCGTCTGGATCAGTTACATCCACACTATCATATCAGAAAATATCGTTCTCTTATCATAATAATTGGGTTTATTCTTACTATTACCAGTGAATTCTCCTAATTGCTCTCCTAGATGCTTTTTTGGAAATTTTGCCTAGGCAGAGGCAGAGAGATAGAGAGACAGAGAGAGACTTGTAAAAACTTCCAAGCTTGGACAGAGTGATTACTTGTCACGATCTTTCGTTTTCAATATAAGCTACAGTGTTCTAAAAATTCACATGGGTACAAATATACCAAAATACATGAAAATATTTGTAGAAATTTTTACTGTTAGTGATGAAACTGAGAACAACATACATCACGAGGTGAATGAATACAACCGTTTAGCCTAAAAGATCTGGATGAGAGCAGCTACTGAATCACAGAAAAGAGAGTCAACTCAACGTCGTTGCATTTTCTCTGCTGAAACCCTCAGCTCCCCCCTGCCCTCACCTACCCGCACCCTGCGGAACTCTGATGAATGAGTAAGCCTGGAAATGGTAACTGCAGTATGAAATTCTCCTTTTACAATTACTTACAGAAAGAAATGACATTCCTCCCCATCAAATAAAACAAAGATTCCAAATCATCATTTCTGCTATTTCTTTTTGTGTCAAAACAGCTTTGCCGTCACTCCCCCCGCCCTGCCTGAGCCAAGCACGCGGCGTGGAGTGTGACACGGTGAGCACACGCGGCGTGTCCTGCCGTCAGCGGGACGACACGCAGAGCAGCTGTGCCGGCCTCAGCGTCAGGATGGGCACAGGGCGTGGAAGTCACCAGCCTCCACGTGGGTGTGGGTGTGTGGGTGTGTGCAGGCGTGAGCACATAAAAACCACAAAACACGTAGACCCCATCAGCCCCGAGATGAGAACAAGACAACTGGATCTTACAGTTAGATGTCACTTTTTTTTAAACAGATTAAATCTTGTTAATATTGTTTTGCCATAAAATGTGCCTTCTGGATGCCAATGTGTCCCTAAAGACGTGCTGTCATCATGAGTCGCATAAAATCCCGTGCATTCTGATGCAAGTGGACAGAAGGTAACGTATATGGTCCCTGCTAGAGGTGAATCTGACACCAACAACGTGTGCCCCGGTGGTTTACAATGTAAATACACACATATTGTCTGGAAAAATATGTTCCTCTCAAATTGTAATTATACAATGAGGCACATGCATCTTCAGCGAACTAGATCGATTCTTTTTCTCAAATCCCAGCCCCAAATTTTTTTAAGTATCTTTGCTTCTTTAAAGAAAACAAGATTTGCTCTGATATTCAACAGTCATTTGAAGAACGGGGAGAAGTGACAGCTGTCTTTGGTTTTTAATGGCTAAATGTAATAAAGTTCCAAATTCCCCAGAGTCTGAGTAACCCTGGCTCTGAGCAATTAGAGCCAGGGTTCCTCAGACAGATGAACAAAAGTGTGGGTGCCTCACTGAAAGAGCACAGCAACAATAGAAGAAAGGCTTCCCCTGATCATGATTTGCTTTCTAAAAGCCAGCTTGAAATCCATCCTTTGCCATCCAGCAGATACCAACCTGCTTACTCAAAATAGCCACTCACACAAGGTAACCGGCACGCATCCGTACCTGTTCCTGCCTGATGACAACACATCCCGATGGAAACTGAAAAACGTGTTCTTTCAACAAAAGATGCTCAGCTTCTGCCATGTCCCCAAATTTAGATATTTGGAATCATTCAGATATTGGCATTTAATAGAACAGGCCAGATGACTAAATGTTTCCATCTTTAACTGACTTGGATTTTCAGTAACAGCGTCTAGACAGAAGAAACGTAGTGATACTGGAAAATGCAATGATGCAATGTATGAATATAGCATTTTAGTGTGAAAACATGTTGAGTAACCCACATTAACACGCTTGAATTTACAAGGATGTTATAGCACACTTGGCATACAGAGTAGTCCTTTTGCTAGAAAAACTGATTTTTCTAGAAGCAGGGTGACAGGTCTGGGATACCTCGGGAAGAGGAATTGGGTTCCAGTTTTTGAGAAAGGTTAAACAGCACTAGCAGTTCAAATAAAATGGCTCTTCCTCACATGGACAAGGAAGGGAGTAAAATGACGTTTTAGGCAGAGAGAAAGCCATTCTAAAAGTGGATCATTTATAATTACAGGGAAATGAAGAAGAGGCAAGTTCTCTTCCCTCCCTCTAAGTTTTCGAGACAGGGGTCTAAGAGGTGTCCTAAGAGCACCCTGGGGTCTTACTGGCTGAAGATAACCCTAGCTGGCAGCCCATCAGAGAGGAGAAAAGAGCCTGCCCGTCCTCACCTCTCCCCCGCCAGCCATCCACACCCCTGCCTCCCTCCCTCGGGATGAAAAGAGCGTGTTATTAGCAGAGGTCTGCTGGGGAGGCCAGGGCGCCTCGTGCTGGTGGTTCTCCCGCGATTCTAATCTCCGAGATTTACCTGCTCTTCCTCTTCTATCTGATAAACTATACATTCCAGCATTCTCATTAGGGTTCCCATCACCAAAGGGAGTGGAGATGAATCAGTCCCGGCCCCCCTCCCCACTTGGCTCTGTCGAGGTGATTTCACTGAAACGTTCATTTCCATCCCTGCTGGCAACATCAGAATGGAAGTATTTAAGCTGTTTCCATTACTTATACAAATTACCATGATGGGGTAGGACAGACGTTAGCGTCGCGCACATAACTGACTTCCATACATTCTTTACAGGAAGCGTGCGAAGGAACATTGCTAGATCATATTATCCAGGCTCGATAATGTTCTCCCTGTTACCGGATTCATTAACTTGGCACACTGGCATTTCACTTGCTTTCTGTGTAAAAATTGCCGGGCTAGCCGGGCTCATTTAATTTGGAGAAGGAAACCTTTGTCAGCAATGATGTTTTGCTCAGGTGCTCTAAGAGGGTGGGGAGGGGTGGGGGGAGGGGGAGGAGGGAGGGGCAGGAAACAAGCCGGGGAACAGGAAACAACCTTGTCGAAAATGTTACCTTCCTGATGCGAATGATGAGAGCGGAGTCAGTGAACGACGCCGGTACTCAAAGATGGCTGTCACTTCAGATAGACACCGGCACGACTCACCTAGACAGGTGACACTTTGGTGCAGCTAAATCCTGCTGCATTATTGAACACCTGGAGATGGGGCTCAGGCGAACTGCGGGCCTGGGATGCCTGGGGCACCTGGAGATGTGAATTCAGCAGGTGGATGGATTTCACTCCTCATCTGCATCCTTCAGTGAGGCTGGGGATACAGTCTCCTGGCTACAAAGATGGAGGAGGGGCTGGAGTCACAGTCTGGGTTCCAGCCTCGAGCTTTCTTCCCTTTCTTTTCCCCTGAGATCCAAAGCAGGGGCTAGCGCGACGCTCCAAGTCATTAGGGGAGACTCGGGGCCCTTACACTAGTCATTCTTTTCCTGTTTAGAAATCTCACGGAAACAATTCCTGGTTAGTCTAAAGACATTTCCTCTTTTGATTTCTTCTGGAAGTCCACGTATGAGGTGCCCTGAGTCAACCCCGAGACCACACCTCTAGAAGCTCTGGCTGCAGGTGGGAGTCTTGGAGGACGTACAAGGTTCGACAGTTTCTAGGAAAAGGTTTGAAAATAAAAGATTCATTCATGGAGCATCAGAAAGAAAACAAATTCTATTCCAGCTGTTCTCCCAGGAAAGCCTTTCTCCATGAGCCCAACTGAAGGAAGCTCAGCCTCAACTCCACCTTCTCACTTGGTTTCCGTGTTTCTCTCTCCCAGTCTGTCTGCTTTGGTTCTGTTCATGAAACTGCTTGGAGAGAAATGCTGGGCATGTTTAAATTATTGAGAAAAAAAAGGGGGGAAAGAAACTATTTGGAGGGAGAGAGCACATACTACAGCCCAGCCAAAAGACCGTGTGGGAGTGGATTGGAAAGAGGAAATCAGCAAAGCCAAGCGATGCCTAGAAAAAAGGACGTTTGATGCTAACAGATTTCAAACCCCTGCAACCATAGCTTGAAAAGGAAAGAAGGGAATTCGTGTAAATATATTCTCTGTAGAAAGGTGAGGGGCCCACGGCAATCAGAAGCATCTTCTCCATGACAACACTGAAGTCCAATCTCAAGTCGGAATGGAATACATTCTGGGATAATGATCCACCCAGATGGAGAGAATGTCTTTTTTTCAGCACACTAGAAAGTTATTTGAGGGGATGGATAATATACTATTATTTTTAAAGACATAATTTACTTGTTCTTGGGTAAACATTTCATACCCACAGAATATCTGCTCGACCGGCATTATGCTTTGGATTAAAATGTCATTGAATAATAACAGGTAATATTTATTGAACACTCTCTCCAGACCAGACACTGTCGTAAGTGCCCTGCATTTATTGTGTTAGCCCCTCACCAGCTCGATGAGGGGAAAGCCTGTCTGCTCTCCACGTCCACGTGACGACACTGAGGCATAGAGGCGAAGGGAGCTGCCCCCGGAGCACGGGTGGCAGCAGGTACTTGCCCCGGGGGGGGTGTTTCAGAGCCAGGCTTCTGACATGCTCTCAGAGGGCCGTGCGTGGGCCATTTCTATCTGCAGCTCAAAGTGGAGTGAGTCTTAAATGAATTCTGTCTTCAGAACGTGCTGTTCATCAAATCAGGTCTTTATCTCCCCGGAGGTCAGCAATATTGTTCTCGGGCTGCTCTGCCTGAACGTCGAGGGCGTGGGACCAGCCGTGATCGGCTACAGGAGAGCATCTCCCCAGGGCCTGCCGCTCACGGGATGGCTGCAAGGGCCCCCTGGAGTCCCTTTCCAACCACGTGGGCTGGCTCGTCATAGAGACAGAAAGAAGAACGATGTGACCCGGAGCTGCAGGGAGGGGGATGTCGGGAAAATGATGCTTCATGGGGACCAAGGTTCAGTTTGACAAGATGAGAAGCTCTGGAGGTGGAGGAGGTGATGGCTGGGCAACAGTGTGAATGTACCGGATGCCACTGAACTGTACGCTTAAAACGACAACTCTTACGCGCCTCCTACCACAGTTAAAAAAAGGGGGACAGAACAAGAGAATCTGTTTCCCACCACGCCCGCCCAGGCCCTTCCAGTGAGTCACCTCTTTACCTCCCCAAGGCTTCCCTCCACCGACGGGCTCCGGCACGGCCCCCGCCAGCCCTCTGGGACCCTCCCTGCCCGCACAGGTGGTCACGGGCCTAGCCCCTGTCCTGCGCCTAGGCCGGGGCTCCTACAGCAGCAACGACATCCTGGGGGACCCTGGCTCCCGACCGCTCTCTCTCTCGGTGCCTGGAGCAAGATAGCTGCTCCATGACTACCGGCTAGAAGAAGGAATCAAAGGGTGAAGAGACACTAAATGTAACCCAAAGCCAACCGACGCAGATAAAGGCACTGAGGACGCTGCTTTGTTCATACACACGGTATCCATGTCCAAGCGGCCCCATCACCTGGGAAGCAGAAGTAACTCTGCTTACCAATCTCTGGTGTACAATGCCCGTTCAACAATCTCTTTTAAAGAAACCGTACTTCCACTACGTGAGGCGATCAAACCTACTTTCTCAGAAGTTCTGAAGGCCCTCGCAGCTGACGGCGAATAGGAACCACCTATAACGGGGGATCATAAAGGGAAGAAAACGGGGAGGAAAAGGGAAAAAACAGCACTCCAGAATCCTGTCTCACGAGATCCATCTTTCCTGAGTTGTGACTCCCGTTAAATCAGTAAGAATATCTGTCAGAGATATCCCGCTACACCATTTGGCGGATGTCAAACCTAAATAAACCAGATCAGAAAACCAGCAAGTGGCAGGAGAGAAATGAACGGGTGCCGACCAGCCTCGCCGTAACGTAACTCGCTTGGTTTGCTTGCTGATTTTGGGGGGAGGGGGGAGGGGCGTCGTGGCAATCACCGCAGTCATTTGCAGTACTAATGTCCAATTCAGCCTCCTTTCATTCTCCTGATTTAGGTGGTCAGAGTGGTTTCGTAGCCGACACAGGGAAGCTGTGCTGTTTAGCAGGCTGTTTAATGGGAAACTGGCAGTCTTATTTCTTTTCTAGATTTGGTTTGTCACTAGGTCTCCATTACATGCCACTCAGCTTTGATGTCTTTGGACAGGACTGATCAAAAGATGTCATTTGACCTACACAGCATGGCAGAAACTTGGAGAAGTCTCATAAAGCGACACTCTGGCTGTAAATAAAATGACATTATTATTTCCTCTCTCCTATCATGTAGAAAAGCCAATTATGGTAATGCACTGCATGTCAATGAAAATACAGCAATCTTTTTGGAGCAGCGGCTGCAGGCATCAGTACTGCAACTCTCCTTCCTGGGAAAATCTGCCCACTGGAAAATGAAGAGGAAGGAGGTGATAGATGTCTTCAAGACGGTTAATAAAATCCCGGACAGCCAAGAAAAGTGCAAGTCAGCAAAACAATTGGAAGTACAAAATGCAAACTGTTAAGTTTCCAAATTATCTAATAATTTAATCTTCAGTGATTTATATGCCAACGCCGAGACGGCCAGTATCATGTCGTGCATTTCTGAGCGTTTGACTGACAGGAAAGGCGATTTATGGTACTAATAAACCCTCCAGACCCACGACTTCTTAAGGATGCCGGCTGGGGGGAGGGGAGGAGGGCCTCTAAACTTGTGCCCAAGATTCATTTAGAAGTACAGTCATAAGGCGGCATCCTGCCTGCCCTGTGTCTGTACGATGAGGCAGAACGTCACACAGGACGCTGCATGGCTATTGCCCTAGAATGCCCAATTTTATGCATTTCCACACGTGCAAAACGTTCCCCATCTTTCTTCTACTCAAGCCTGTGTCACAACTGGATATGCATACAAAAGACCTCCCCTGCTTTTAAGAAGTGAGTGCCCACTGGAAACACTGCTTCCCCCCGAGCTGCATCTCTGTTAGAGGGATGAAAGCTGCTGGAGGACCAGATCACCTTTCAGTGGGAGGCTAGCATCTATCAGCGCAGGAAGAACTGTGCCCCCTCCTCCCCACTCCTAGTGTTTCCCCCTCATTCAGACACAGGAAGCCTACGGCTTGCCATGTGCTGCAGGACCCACTGGAGACGCCCTGCCAGTGTGCTCTGGAAGCCGTGAACAGCCCTCCACCTCCCCAGACCCCACCCCTGCATCTCACTCCGTGCAGCCTTCCAAGGCCACCCCTGCCATCAAGTCCGGGTCAGCGTGGCAGCTTGACCCCAACGGTTTGCCTCTGCAATGGAGTCTCCTAGCTCCTTGACCAACCCATGTGTCCGAAATGCAGCAGGAACTTGGGTTTTCTGTTGGCATCATTTATTCATATCGGGAGAAGGTAGCTCCTGACCAGCCCATGCAGGATTATGGGCAGAGCTGCAGTGTAAAATGAGGTTTCCTCCCCGGGGGAAATATTTGAATATTTCTGTAATCATGGTGTATATTCAGATTAAGAAAAAGTAGAGCCATGCAATTACCTTCCATTGAAATCAAGAAAAAAAAGGAATTTTCAGAGCCACTAAATCCACAACAGGAACAAAAACTTTGGGGCTGCGTCAGAAATTTTTTCAAATGCTCTAATTGCTTTGGGCTAAAAAATGTTAATTATAAGTCATTTGTAAGCACACATTGCAACCACATGTCACCCCCCCCCCCCGCACCTCCGCAATTTAATTTTGGTGCATAAAAAGTGCAGATTCAATTTAGAAGCTTCATTGAATTTTAGTAACTTTGAATAACACTCTTATGTCAATAGTGCCAGGGGCGTAACAAGACTTGACATTTGCAAGGCTCCACGTTGTACGGAACAGACTCGCAGCAAGTCCCCTCCTGGACTCAGCACACAAGTCCAGCAGGTGATCCATGGGGGCCACGCCTACTCTTCCTGACTCAGGCACCGGCACTGCAGTCTGCAGGTGGGAACCAAAGAAAGTGTAAGATTTTCCGTTTCAGCCCCACTTTCTGGTTTTCAAAGGACATGCTTAGGTTTCCACAGAATATGAGCCTGTGACTTGTGTTTCCTGTCATTCTGGCGTGCGTCCTGATTACTATTACTTCCAATAACAACCAGTACTAATGACCACGTGGAAATCTACATACACGTTAGATTTCTGTTCACTGAACTCCAGGCGAGGTCCGTAAGCAGCTCATTCCCACGTTCAGCTGCCTTCCTATTGCACTGGGCCCTGTGTTTATTTCACAGGAACAGAATGAAAAGGGCCTCTGGATTCTTATTGTTGCATGGAGTCCCACTATTGTCTGTGATCTAGAAGTCAATCGATTGCTTTTTTAAGTCTGGAGGGCTCCTTCAGAGAGCTACGGCTTGAGCCACAGTATTCCCTGCTTGCAAAGAGAATTCAAGGGTAGGTGAGTGAGCTGACTGCAGCAGCCCCATGCGCAAGGCCCTACCTCGGACTGCACGTTTTGGTCTGTCCCATGTCCCACGCACCGGGTGTGCTTCATGGCCTCGTGCTCTGTCACCCTCCCTCTAACCCCTTCTGTGATGGGAGAGCACCAATCACGCACCAGAGCGGACTCTGCCACGTGGGTTCAGGACATCGTAAAATATGGGCATGGGCTTCCCTGGTGGCGCAGTGGTTGAGAGTCTGCCTGCCAATGCAGGGGACACGGGTTCGAGCCCTGGTCTTGGAAGATCCCACACGCCGCGGAGCAACTAGGCCCGTGAGCCACAACTACTGAGCCTGCGCGTCTGGAGCCTGTGCTCCGCAACAAGAGAGGCCGCGATGGTGAGAGGCCCGCGCACCGCGATGAAGAGTGGCCCCCGCTTGCCGCAACTAGAAAAAGCCCTCGCACAGAAACGAAGACCCAACACAGCCAAAAATAAATTAATTAATTAATTAATTTTAAAAAAAAATATGGGCAGCACAGAGCTCTATGCACCGATAAAATGCCAATATCACTCGCTTTCAGAAAGAGTTTCCTCTGGATCTCATTTAATCTCAAGCTGGAAAACTCGGTTCCTTCAAAAGAACACTTTTGAAAACCAAAAATGACCCCTAAAGCACAGAAGAAAATATGATCTGGTCTTAAGCACCCTGGCAAAGCATATTTCAGTAAATATAAGTACTTTATTGCGCCTTTTAGGTGGGAATTTGTGGGTTTTGTGTAAGGAAAAAAAATACTAGATTCATCATCAGACAAGAATTTCAGAGTATTTCTGCATTTTTAAGTTCTGAAGGCGTCTCATCTTGAGATGAGAGGGGATGAGATGGGGGAGAAGCAGATTTATCCGCTGGATATTTCATTCCCTACCCCAATATTAAATTTTATGTGGGGAATCTAGGAGTTTAAAAGCTTCACGTTTTTGTGTAATAAAAAAGAAATACAATATCCTGTTGCTGTGCGTAGTGACACTTTATGCAGGAAAGAAAACCGTTCTCCTTAGCTATTCTTTGAAATACGACCTACGACGTCATTTAATTTTTGAAAACCCTAAGGTCATGTAACACGCTTTCTCTGTCATTTGTAAGTACATTAACTCAGTGGCCATACGACAGTGAAATTATGATAATGGGCTGCTAAAATGGATCGGGCAGGCACTGCATTTCACGTTAGCTTCAAACAACCATCAGAGCACAGCTCAAATCAAATATGACAGCAGAAAAGCACGGAGTTTACTTTTCTTAAAGTGTTTCTACTTAGTCAAGTACACGAGCATGACGAGTGAAAGGGACCCACCTTGGCGGTGAACTGCAAGAAAGTAACCCCACTGAGAGATAAATTTCTCTTAAAAAAAAAATTCCTCCCTTAAAATCACAGATGTCACATGAAGAGGAATGCAGAGGTCAAAGCAGGCTTCTTTCCAAAACATTTCTCTACCACGGGCCAAGATTTGGACAAGTGGGATCACATTCTGCATGGAAAATTGCTCCGTTAAATGAAAGATATTTTAAAACGGAAGCACGTTTAATGTGTTCATTTAAACAACCTCCGCCCCTCCCCCCCGCAAAAAAAAAAAAAAACCCTTCTTTTAGGGACACTTCTTTGTGAACTCTTTACAAAAAGTAAGAAAAGAAAGAAGAAATAGGAAGTAGACAGGTACTTTGCTCTGTAGGGCACATCTTTGACAAGTATCTCTGAGCCAAAGATGCCGAAAGAGTTCATAACCAGAAACGTTTGCCCCTCCGCTTCAAAAAAACAAACAAACTGACTTGTGATGGAAGTTTAGGAATGACACTTTGTAAAACACATTTAAGGATGCATGTCCTGATGAGATTATCCTGATTTATTCCCAACATCTGGCATCTATGGAGTTCCCTTCCTTAGTCACGCTAGCTGGCCTTGAACTTGGACCAGGTACTGCGGTCCTGATGAGTGTTTAGGAGACGCTGCCAGAAGAACCCCACCCACGGTGCAGGCAGTCACCTTGATCTCTGACGAACTGACCAACTACCTATGTATGAGAATGCCAATTCCTTTTAAATAGCCCTTTTCCTTTCTTCTTTTTGCTAGACTTTAAAAAGAAAAAATTCGTCAGTGTAATAGTTCCTGGGAGAACTCCTAAGCATGGAGTTGATGACCACAAAAGCACAGAAACACCATCCGCATGCAAAAGTTAACTGGATGGCAGAGATAATGCTAAGATAATTATTTTGATAGAAGCCAGCTGAAAGCTTCTGTAGTGTATCTTACTATTCCTGTTAAGGGTGAACTATCCATTTCAGATAGATGCTATTCACGAACATATTTACTGGATGACATTTTGTTCTCTATTTCTTTCTGGAAAATAATTGTAATGAAAGCCAGGGCCTTTAAGAGGATAGCTAGCTAGATAAGTTTTACTACATATTTCTGATTACTCTACTATAATCCTATAAATGAGTGATAGTATGTAATCTTGTGACGCAACATCTCCAGTGTATAAAACAGCATTGCACTTTGTATAACAAGAGAAGGAACACAAAGGCTAGTTGGGACCATTCTATGGTCAGTATCTGCCTGGGCTCCTTGCGACTCTGGAGATGACTGACAATGGGATTTAATGGAGTATATAACTACAGTAGCCTTGAGCAAAGATACAATTATAGCTGAAAAGCATCTTAGGTTCCTGACTGCTGCTGGCATCATGGTATAAATCAACAATTGCTTCTTCCCTTTTCCTCTGCAGTCCCCTCCCCTCCAAATTCAAAACACAAGACTCCTCCAGAATCAAAAACTTGGTAAAAGGTCATTTTGTTTTCCTCAATAGCATAAAAATGGCATAGCTAAATCTGACATGCATACGCAAATCAGCTCAGAGAAACACTGATTTTCCTTCACACTGAATTATTGTATCTGCATGAATGTTGATACAAACACCACAAGGAACAAAAAGCACACTCTCTATGGTTTAATTGCCAAGATGCAAACAAGAAACATAGATGTATTGAATACAGTGAGTGTCTCTTGGCTCCATAACTACAGCAAACCAGGTCCTTAACTCATAAATACCTATTTAAATTTATTTAATCGTATTAAGAGTTCAGGATGCTAACATTTGCTTGCAAGAAAAAAGGACTTGCCAAATATACAACACGGTGTCAGAGGAATATATGGATTATTGATAACTTATTTATTTTGGTATTTAACATAACAAAAAGGTGTATCTCTGTAAGAGGTTAAGAGAGAAGAAAGGAGCCTGAAGATTAAAGGCGCAGTTACATAAATGGAAATACAGCAGATCCTGCATTTACAGAACCCTTCCAGTGCTCAAAAAGGCGTTGTATGTCAGTGATAAAAGATGAATCTGATTTTGACACAGACGTAACGTTAGTCTGATAGATTACATTCCTGACAAATGAATTCATGCTCTTAATTTAAAAATAAAGAAACATATGACCACAAGTAATAGAGATACTCAAACTATTTAATGACCCCGCGTACTGAACGGCATGGAGCTTTCTGGAGCACACAGCT
The DNA here is from genome assembly GCF_009873245.2 of Balaenoptera musculus. NCBI lineage: Eukaryota > Metazoa > Chordata > Mammalia > Artiodactyla > Balaenopteridae > Balaenoptera > Balaenoptera musculus. Next base: position 86,777,267 of record NC_045798.1, on the reverse strand, counting down.
TCATCGCGCAGGCTGGGTACAAGCACTGGACTGTCATCAGAAACCCGGCGCTTCCTTCCTTCTGCAGCAGGTCTGGTTGGGGAGCCTTGCACACGGGCCACGGCCACCGGCCACCCCGAGTCTTTGCTTCCTCACCTGCGAAAGGGGCAGGGTTGCAGCCGATGACCCTTACAACCCGTTCCAACCGGGAAACGTCGTTGGAGTCTCTCGGAGAAGCCGGAAGCACTACGCAAAGGGCAGTCGATGGACGAGGAGACAGGCATCCAGGCAGGACGTGCGGGACCAGCTGTATGGACGCCCCCGGCGCTCGTGATGGAAGAGCTTCTGCTCCCCAGGAGGAGGAGGGCGTGGAAGGGCTTCCCGAGGGGACACAACTAGGCTGCCCTGGGAGGTTCAAAAGGATTTCCAAAGCAGAGAAAAGGAGTAAGGATGCCAAGAAGCGGGGAGAACAAGCAGAGGCCTGGGCGGCAGGGAGGGCGGGGCACGTGGAGCTGGAGGCCGGGATGTATGCCTGATTCACATGTACTTTAAAGAGAGTAAATACTGCTTTCTCAGGTTCAAAAGGACAATCAGACAGTCCAGCCGAGAGGCAAAAGGACAATCTGTGCTTACATCAGAAGCCCGGAAGTTACCCTCACTGTGTCTGTAGAGGCCGCGGCCTGTGCAGCTCCTACAGCAGTGCTTGGCTTACAGCAGGTGCCCAAAAAATATCTGCTGCATGGATAAAAAAAGAAGGATATAAAAAAGCATATATTACTGTCTTCCATACGACTCAACATCACGCAGTAAACGTTCTTACCTTATTCCATCATTTCTGCCCCTTTTTTTAAGCAGTACAAGAGGAAAAATTGTTTCCTGGGGTAGATGGTGACCAGAATCTTCTGGTAAGCTTTCAGGGGCCAAATGAATGCTTTTTGAAAAATCAGGGAGGCTTGTTTTATCGTTCTCTTATTCCAGTGTAGGTTTTCTCCAAAAAACATAAGCCCTGGGAACCCAGTTGTGCATCTCTCAATGGGTCAGAAAGGCCACCATCTCCTCAGGACCATCAGTTTCACCACCGCCCTGAAGTCACAGAGACACAACCTACACTCATCCCTCCGGTGCAGAATATAAGCCCATCACCCCAGCTCTTCCTTCTCGATACCGAAAACCCTGAGGGTTGGGTTTGAATGATGGCCAAGCCCCATGCAAGCTGTAGCCATTTATTTGCCTGTTTATTACACATTATTATTAAGTTGATCTGTAAAAATATCCTACGTGGAAATGAACATGCTCCCCTGCGTCAAAACTCCCATTGGACTTCAAATCCCCAAAAGCAAGTCTTTTCATTTCAGCCAGAGACCCTGCAGCATTAAAACAATGCAACAGTTAGACGTGCACTGCGATTTCCTCCTATCGGTCATATTTAAGAAGTGAATACACTCTGTGACTCTGAAATGAGAAGTTACGTTTTCAACAAGGAGAGGAAGAACCAGAAGCCTTGAAGGAAGCCAAGACAGGCTCCCAGCTTTCAGGGAAGTCCGAGGCACACGTCCTGCTTGAGGCTGTTCCATGCTCTCTCTCCAGCTGTGCTGAAGCACTCAGGTGTCCTCACCTCCGGATGTCTCTCTGTGGTTGAGTTTATGGCAATGGGTGCATGGGTCAGGCCACGTATTAAAGATGCCGGTGTAAGCTGACAAGCGCTCCAACGTTCTTTATAGAATGTCCTTCTGTAGAAAGGTGACTGCTGTCCTTCAAAGGGATCACCTGGGAAGTCATAAATTGGTTACAGTGATGTTGTCATTTATCGCAGCATTTTGGGAACTTCTCTTTTGGCAGAATCGGTTAGCAAATCTCTTAAGAGAGAGGGTTTTCTTATTTATGTCCTAGAATATGTTGCGCTCTCTCTCTCCTTTCTCCCTTCATCTTCCTACGTGGCCCCCGTGGCAGGCGCTAGGGTCATCGGCCAAAACTCAGGTTCATCTCTTGCAAGCACACTGGAGACCTGTACTTCTCTGCCTCCACGGGATCGGATGTGGCCAAGGAGACGTGAGCAGAAGTGATACTGTGTCACTTCCGGGGGAGCCCTTGGAGCCCGCAGGCATGCCACCCACCAGGTCCCGCCACAGCGACCAGCATCCACGGAGCCTCAGTGGAGGGAACATGCAGCACCTGCGGAGATGGGCACGGAGTCGGAGTAGGACAGCATCCTCAGTCACTGAAGCCACAGAGATTCGGGGGTTGTCACTGCACATCCTGTGCTGTCTGACACAGTCCTCTCCCTCCTTCAGGCCCCAGATGATCGAGTGGGGTTGCAGCGTCCATCACCTAACCTATGTGACTCAGCAGGCTCAGGACGCCCAGGAAGGAGCCTTCCTTCCGAGGCTGGCTGAGGACTGAAGTCATGTGAAGCGGGGCAGGCGGGGCCGGGGGGGGGGGGGGGCGGGTACATCAGACCCAGATGGAGATTGACAGCCGAGAGAAAGGACCACACTTTCGATCGACTGAAAGATTTCAATCCATTTTCCTTCGACATCAGAGGTGATGTAGAGACAGTAAGTACAGTGTAAAACAAAGAGATCCCCTGTAATCAGTCTGCTGTGGGTCCCTTTAAACCTGGGGCTTCCCTGGGCACACGCACATATGATAGCTGTATGTCGGTGTCTGACGCCTGGGCATTTGATGAACGGGGATTATTTCAGGTCAATGTCCAATGACAGAGCCACAGAGGCAAAGCCCATCAGTATCCACGGAAGCTCACAGTGAAAAGGCTAGGGTGGTGTCAATCCCTACCACTGCTTCCTCTGCAAACCCTCATAAACGGGGCTCACCAGCTGGCCTGCGTCTCTCCAGCTCAGGACAGACAGTCTGAATGTTATGCATAACAGTGAGGTCTGAGAAAACAGAGGGAAAAAGAGGACCCCGTCCACAAACGCGGACAAAGATTCTGGCGACACTCTCCTGCATTTTCCAAAGCCACTTACTGAGCTTCAGCAACTTGGTATCAGGTGACTCACTGCAGGAACACAAGATGACAGGCAGTCTTTGTCTTCTCGGAACTCAAGGGTCGGATGTGAAAAGGACACCCTTAACTCCTCTGAATACAGGACAAAATGCTGTAAGCACTCTGCTAGAGGTGCAGGCCAGGAAAATGCAAAAGCAAGCGAACTCCTTACCTTGTCTAAGAAGATATAAACAAATGTTTGTTGGTAAAATGAATTCACGCCCTAATGACCGAAGGCCCAAGCAGCAGGCTGAGAGCCGGGCTGGGACCCAGGAAGAGCCTCTGAGGCCCTCCCGCCCTCATCTGGGCCTCCAGCCCTCCACACACAGGACTCTGCCTGAATGGATAGGCTGGTCACTGTCAACAAAGCACAAAGCCAGTGTGAGGCCCGAAGTCAGAAGTATAAAGAGCTCAGGCCAAGCCTGGGACATCTTCCGTGCTCAGTAAGTGGGCACGGGGACACCTTTCTGGAAGGCAACTTGGCAACTAAAACTACACAAACTCTTTGACCCCTCAGTACCTGATTGGGGAACATATCCTCTGAAGTGAAAGCATGCGTATGTTTACATATTTATATCTGGCAGCATTGTCCGGGGTGTCCCCAAACCAGCCACACCCTGAACATCCACCAGCAAGTAAGAGCTGACCCAACGTGGGCAGCCCCACCTTGAAAGGCTAAGGGGAGACTACGATGTTTCTCTGGAGCAATGATCATGGTGGTTTCCAAGTGGGAAATCAAACTGCACAGTAATGGATTCCATTTTTTAGAAAAGGAAAACCCCATGTACAGTGTTTCCACACACACGTACGGGCAAGAGAAAGGTGAGGAAGACGGACCCAGGCTGTTCTCGTTGGTTACTTTGGAGGTAAGAATCATAACTTTCTTTAACCATTTTTATTATGAATGTTAGTTCTTTCTTCATATACTTTTATTACTTAACATAAGCATGTATTGTTTTTAATTTTTTTTAATAATAAGTTAAGAACATGTGAATAAACAGTAGCTGACACTAACATCAGCATCACCATTATCATTGTCATCATCATCATCACCTTGTCACCATCACGATCACTACCATCATCATCAGGACCATCACCACCATCACCATCACGATCTTCACCATCATCACCATCACCATCATCAGGACCATCACCACCATCACCATCACCATCACGATCTTCACCATCATCACCACTATCATCACCATCACCATCATCAGGACCATCACCACCATCACCATCACCATCACGATCTTCACCACCATCACCACTATCATCACCATCACCATCATCAGGACCATCACCACCATCGCCATCACCATCACCATCTTCACCATCATCACGACTGTCATCACCATCACCATCATCAGGACCATCACCACCATCACCATCACCATCACCATCTTCACCATCATCACCACTATCATCACCATCACCATCATCAGGACCACCACGATCTTCACCGTCACCACTACCACCCCCATCGTCATCTTCATCACCATCATCTGTGAGTGGCTAGCATAGTTCTCCTTCCTGATTTTGACTGTGAGCCCACGTGAGGACAAAAATCCCAGCTGATCCTTCAGGACAATGTTTTTCAAACTGAGAGCTATAACTCATGAGTGGGTCATGAAATCAATCTAGTAGCATTTCTATAATGGAATAGAATGTAGTAGAAAACTTTAGGTAGCATCACCTGTGGTAAAAGTATGTATGTTTGTAATATACCAACACATATTTATATATCACCATGGAAAATACATATATATATTAAGTGAAAGTCACAGTTCTAGGAGAAAAAAAAAATCTTCCTTTTCCCAAAGAAAGAGGGTTTTAGCTTTCCTAATGAGAATGGTAAAGGTAAATCCCTTATATTTGTAGAGACTATTTATAAAAATATATAATTTTACATAAAATTTATCTAATCGTTACAGCAAATAATTCACATGCACACTTACTGAAAGCTACAGTTCTTATGTTACATTTGGGATTTTAATTCTGAAACAAGTGCCCGTGGGTGTCAGACAGAAGCGGGAACACACGGGAGATGCTATTTCAATACACAATACACGTCACTGGGGGAGGGGGTCTGCAGAGAGCACATGACAGTGTGCACCTCGTGCGTCCATCAACTCATCCCAACAAAACCTGGGTGGTGGTCACAGGGAGCACAGAGGAAGGCCCCCGTGCCAGCCTCCCCACCGCACCATAACGTGGCAGACGCCTTGTGCTGCCCTCAAGTTAAAGAGCAGACAGGTCCCAGGAGAAGGCGCCACTCCACGTGCTCGGCGAATTCCTCTCTTCCTGCGCAACCCATGCCGGTGTGCACTGGCCTCTCCAGGTGTCCCCGTTCAGGATGACAGCGGCTGGCCCTTCCCCAGCACTGTGTGCCAGACCCAGTGCTAAGCACATCGTCTGGCTTCAATCAGTGACTCCTCACAACAACACATGATTTGCAGAGACAAAGAAAATATAAAGATCTGACTAAGGGCTGGAGGTGCTCTGATATTATGCCTCCACAGGGACCCCAAATCAGACGGAAACCGTCCAGACTCAAAAGCAAAGACTTGCACTACTTGATCTCCAGATGCCAGCCTTTTTCTCCTGCTAACACAAAGCTTCTTAAGCAACTTGAGAGCAAGTTTTTAAAACATGAACAATTTCCTAGATTAGTAACTCACTAAATATCCTCAATCAATAACCCTTAAAAACATTTTTTCCTAGAAAACACTTGCTCTTAGGAATATGTTAAACTCTCACTTCCTGGGCTTTCTCCTAGTCAAGATGCTGGAACATCGACTGAACTGTGTCTCTTTTTGGCACATGATGAGAAGAAGCATGGTTTAGAACAGCAATAAAAAGGACCCATCACTTAAAAGTAGTTGAGCAGCTTCTATTTACGTTAAGGGTTTTGGTAAATGTTTCAAATGAATTACTGCAAAATAGAAGAAATCACATGCTCTTCGGGGTCTTGAGTGATCTGTCAAGGCAGGAGGTTAGTTCATTAATGATCTCTCAACTGAAGATCAATTTCATCAAGCTCTTTAACTGTCTTAAGTCGGCAACTCACAGCAGCTTGGATCCTCCCATCAGGAATGCAGATAGAACAGGGTGTTTCATATACATCTCTGAGGCAGTAAATATACATCACCATTATTTTCTGATAAATAGGCAATAAAATCAAGTTATCTAGATATTTTAAAAGAATAGCATTTCCCCATAAGTCTGTCATAAGTAAATTACTCCATCTGAAATGCCACAGCTTAAAGATAAACAAAAGTCTTAGTTGCAAGCATTAAAAAAGCCTCCACTGACCTCACTAGCTGTGTTTATATGACGGCAAGCGGTGGGTAAAATGCACAATATTTCTGTATTTCTGTATCTACATTATATGTGTTGCTTTAGAAATTATCCAAAGGTCCCATACTGCATATAATCATGGAAATGACTAAAAACGCTAAAAACTTCAAACAGAATAACATTTATTTAGAGAAGAAATGAAATTTTTCTCACAATTCTCCCACCTAATTCATAAATCACTAAAACATGATTACATGGTGACGTTTCTAGAAGATCCCAGTGAACTGTCCTCAAGTTGTCAGTTCTGGCTTTCATCCTAGTCACTAATTCACACATAGGTATCAAGAAATCTCTCCCCTCCCCATCTTGTGGTATTTTTGAAAAGGAGAAAGTAGAAACTATCCCGTAAAGGCAATGATAATATTATAGCTTACTTTAACGCCAGGGAAAGTTGACTCGATGAGGGATCACAAATCACCAACGCACACATGACCTACCACAGGTCACGTGGTTTAGACACGTCTGTGACCCACCTTGTCTGCTGTGACTAGACCTGCAACACCGTGATCAGTCTGAGTTCTGGTCTTTAAAGACTCAGCATGAACTATGAACAGCCACCCTGCGACCAGAAGCAACTTTGTTTTGCATTTATGCATTGATTGATTTATCATGATAAAGTCATGATACAATGGCTACCGATGATAAGCAAGACTACTTCGGAAAACGAATTCCTCTTAAAGAAATCATACTTCCTTAATGATCGCATAGTGATAGTGATAACAGGTCATTTCTGAAGAACTGTTATTATTTAAACTTAGAGATAACAGTTTCCATTGAAATACACTTAGTTGCCTATTTAAAGCTATTTGAGCGTCTTTATGCACTGAAGTGTTATTGTTCATGCCTTGGCCAATATCCCTATGAAAACAGCTTCCAAATTAAATTCCTAACAAATTAAGTTAATAATTCACCTTTATTAAGTAACTTAATTTCTTTAGTGAACAATAAACAGTTATTATGACATTTGTCCAGGACATAAGTACACATGTTATTTTTCTTCTCTGTTCCTTCTCCTCCCGAGCACAGGAAGTAAAATACTCACCCAAAAAGGTGGTCTATTTGTGGTCTCCTGTTTTTGTAACTGCAGCATCACTGCAATAATTTCACTGTGTTTAGTAGAAATCAGACAATTCCCATGGCTATTCCTAATGAAAAGTAATTTCTTTGAAATATTATAAACTGGATTTTACACAGGTACAAAAAACTACGAGTAGCGTTTTTCCTAATATTATTTTTAGATACTGCTATCATACATCAAATCAAAAATGGTTACATTTTAAGAAGTAACAATTGGCTTATATTGTATCCCTAGCTATGGCAGGAAAAAAAAAATAAAAGATCGGTTAAAATATAAAAGTTATGTGTACGTGTAAATAGCAAGTTACCTGCTTTTAGCATATCTGTCTCCTGTTGAGCTAAGTGTACACTGTGGTCAAGTTCGCACATTAAGCCACATCTCCCACAGTCCCAGCAGGCAGTACAAGCAGCACCCCACCTCCACCGAGTGTGAAAATGAAAAACGGGGTTGGGGGGGTGGGGGTGAGCAGGCAGACGTGAGTGCAAACAGACCCACATATGTTGAAACAGAACGGTGGCGCTGTCCTCTCCAAACACAGCATCAGAGAAAGCATCTCAGATGCAAGAGGAGGAAGAAAGAAAACATACATATCCGAAGAACAGAACCAAACAGTTGCCAGCCAATTCGACTTTAAAATATATATATATACACACACACATACATATACACACGCATTACAACAGATGCAGAAAGTAGGCTTAACCATTGGGAAATTATATGTAAAAATGTTTCCCAAAAATACATGAAGAATTTACACTGTCAACGATTTAAAGGACAATGGTGAATAAAACTACAGCTCTTTAGAACCCAAGGGGAGAGTCATTTGGAGAGGCTGTTTTCTGGATAGTTGAAACTTTACCCGTTTAAATAGAATTTTATAGAAATGCTTAAACACTGGAAAATCTGTGTCAAATGTACATGCTTTTGCGTTATTTAAAGCATATGGTACACAATTAAAATTCTTCTGGCAACTAGAAATGAAAACTGCGAACCATCAGTAACAACCACAAAGGGGTAAAGCACTATATTCCATTTCTAAGCAATGACCTACAATGCTGTGCTTTCATGTTTTTTACTCTTTTACTATAGCTTTTCTCCTTTATGCTCCCTGACCATTAGGTCTTTGCTATCACTTCTCACTGCTATCTAAGGTGCCTTTTCCCTACTTCCAATTTGCTACTTTTAATTTGCAGTACCCTAGAACAGATATTCATGAATATCAGAGCTACGTGTAACAGAAAAATAAAATGTAAACAGTGAGTGAGGACCTGAAGATATAGTCTATGAATAAATATGTGATTCGGTGCAGGGACTTTTGAGGCCCAATATCCTTCTATCCTTGCTTATTCTTAGCTCTGTTCCAGAAAAATAAAGATGGTAATTTATTGGTTTCCAGATAGGTGAGGCTTTACTGTGTTTCAAAAAAGATATATACATTTTAAGGAATGTCTCAAAGCTTTATTTACGTACATGTGATCGAATTAAATTCTCCTTGAGTCCCTTATAAAGCAGTAAGCGTTCCCTTTTCACAGGTGGAGGTGAGACAGGGTGGTGGGAAGGGACCCACAACATATTATAAAAGCAAACACAGGAATGTCAATTCCAAATTACACTGTATCCATATAACACAGTAAGATTTAATTTTCACCTTTAAAACCAAATAGAATGAAAAAAGGAAAATTATTTTACATCAGGTTAAAGATGACCATGAGAAATTACCCCAAAGAGGTAAATACTGCAATAGATGTTACCCCAGACCCAGGCCCAGAGGCTAAAGGATATCTAGATTATTCAACAGGACTTAGGAATGGGCAACGAAAAACAGACACGACAGACAGATACAAACCCATAAAACACACACAAATACAAACCCATGTGGTTTTATAAGTTTTTAATGATTTAGTCACTGTCACCAAATAACACAGAAAAAACTGGGAAGTCTATTTTAAAGTGGCACATTTGGACAATAGCTGCCAAAGGCCATCCCTGAAACTAAAGACTGTGGGTAAATTAAAAAGATTTCACTATTAACACACTTTAAAAAAATCAGATCCTCTCCCTCACTTCCTAAACCCCCTATCTAGTGGGCGGGTTTTGTATTCAAATATAGCCTTTCTCACTGTTTCACCATGCCTACGCCCCTTTTCCTGTCAATTCACTCTGAAAAGACTTCACTCTTGAACCCGCCAGCCTGCACAGACTGGATGATGGTTTCCTCTGGTCCCCGAATCTCGAAGCTCGCTGACTCTCCACCGGCCCTGGGAAATCTCTGCTCCCCACCTCCACGACCAGCACTCTTCCTGTGCTGCTCCTGTGCCGGCTGTTCTTAATCCTCAATGATTTTTGCCGAAGACGCTTTAAGCATCATTCTCAGCTGATACTTGATTTTTTTTAAAAATCAAAAAAATTCACCATTGATTCATCCATGTTGAAGAGAGCTACAGTGTTTTTTTCAAAACAAAAAAGCCACAAGAGAAGGTAGTAATAAAAAAGTACTCAAAGCTAGGTTGTAACTACTATATGTAAAGGTCAACAATAGCATCTGCTAATATAAAAAGCTCATTAGAAAGATATCAAAAATCAACAGCATTTCGATACACCAATAGTAACCAGTTAAAATATAAGAGAAAAGTTAACTCCATTCATAACAGCAATAACCAATAAGTAAATGGATAACCTAGGAGATAACATACATAAACAATGTGAAGGACCTATGTGAAAAAATCACAAAACTTTATAGACGCAAATAAGACTTGAATAAATTTGAACTATACCATTTTTATTTTTAGAATGGGAAAATTTTACTGTTAAAAAGAGGCTGAGAATTCTTAAATTAATTTATTATTTTAATATCATTCCAGTCAAACAACCTGAAGTAATATTTTTTAAGCCCATGAAAATGGCTCTAAAGTTCATCTAACACAGAAGAATAGAAAAATACTCTTGGAAAAAAGAAGAGTAATGGAGATGGATAGAGAGTTATGGATAGATTATTTTTAAATGTATTATATAGCCACAGTAATTTAAATGGGGACCATAGGTCAGGAATAGACAGATTTTGCGTGGAAATTAAAGAGGAAGTTGAGAGTCAGTCCCAAATAGGTATAAGAGGTGAGTGTACGATGAAGGAACATTTAGAACACGATGTAGAAAGGACAGATTTGCCAACAGATGGAGCTGGGAAAACTGGCTATGTGGAAAAAAAATAAAGTTAGATGCCCACCTTACACCATATGCCAAAATTAATTTCAGATATACCAAATATTCAAATTTTAAAAAATGAATCCATAAAAATACTAGAAGAAAATAAAACAATATTTACGTAATCTTGAGGGTTGGAAGGCGCCTCTTAAACATTACGTCAGAGGCAGAAACTATGCAGGAAAGGACCAGTTAAACTCTACAAAAACAACCCAGTACATCAAAAAATGTCATAACCCAGAGAAATATACACTGCTGAGGGGTATTGGGAATGAGTACAACCTTCCCAGAAGGCCAGTTGGCAGTATATGTCCCCAAATAATTCAAAACAGCCAAACCCTTGACCTGGTAATTCAACTTCCAGGAATTTATCAAGGAACTGATGAGGTTATGACAAAGATATACATACAAAGTAATTAATTACACACTTGTTTATAACTGTGAAACTGACAAAGTACTGAATTTCCAACAATGGTTGATTTCTCAAATAAATTGTGCAGATCAACAAAATGGGATCCAATGCAGGTACTTAAGGTGACAAAGCAGGTCTATATTGACAAGGGAAATACCATGTGCAAAAAAACAAGCTATAAAAGAAAATATGTAGGAAGAAACCACCCTGGAAAAAATACACGTATAATATGTATATGTATATATTTGCAGAGGAAAAGATCCAGAAAAGATATCAACTTTGGGTATTTCTATATGATAAGATTGCAGATAAGCTTCATTTATTTTTAAATTTCTTTTTCTATGTTCGAGTTTTTCTAAAATAAACATGCATCACCGGCATAGTCTTAAAAGGTAACAGAAGAGGGCAGAAACTATTTTTTTTTAACATCAAACCAAAGGAAATCATCTGCTACTACAGAAATACTAGAAAGATGCGTTAACATCCTTGTTAGAGCTTTTCCATATTAGTAAGAAAATAAATGAACAAAGCAAAAGAAAAATGAGCAAACAACACGGGCAAAATAATTCAAAAAGGAAGAGACACGTTTAAAATGGAAGAATATTCACCCTCACCTGGAACACAAGAAATGCAAACTAGAACAAAGTGATACTAGATACGACTTTATACAGCTACTAAAGTGTCAAAGATTACAGAATTAAAAATACCTGCATTGACAATGGCTGAGAGTATGAATATTCCCATGCACTCTAAATGGAAAGATCCATTGATTCATTTTGAGGAGAGCTTAGCAATAGGTACCAATGGTTCACTAAGCAAGGCCAAGTCAAAAAAAAAAAAAAATTACGGAAAGAAATCATCATGAAAATGTATACAATAACATGTAAAAAGCTATTTACCAGTTAATGAGTGAAAAAGTAAACTGATAAATACTACCATCACCCCATTTTTGTTTAAAAAATATATGTGGAAGCAAAAAATATCCTGGAGGAACTCAGATAAGAATGTTCATAGTAGCCACATCTGGGTAGGGTAGTCACGAAGGATGCTTTTGGGTTTGTTTGCTTACCTATATTTTCCAAATTATCCATAACACATGAACACTTCCACAAAGAGGAAAAGCTATTTGGTAATGTGGGAGTTACTTCCCCATAATTTTCTCTCAAACTGAAAAGATAAAAATATGGCTTCTTCACCAACAGACTTCACCAGTAAACAGAAGAAAACATAGACGGATGGTAAAAGCAAGGTAATAAAGACCACAGCAGTGACAGAGTCTGGTCCAAAGAGCTTGCAGCAGCTAGATTAACTGTCACGCCCTCACTGCAGAAGTGCTTCGCCTGCAAACGTGCCAGGACTGGGGCACCTTCAAGAGACAGACGGCTGGGGATTCCGACACCTGCCCCATCAGCTGCAGGACCTGTCTGGGGTCAGGCCTCTCTCAGTGCCCTGAAGGAACCCCACTGAGGACTCCCCACTTCCCTCCCATCCCTAAATGCCATGAGCCCAGCATCACTGACAATGTTGAGTGACCTGTTCAGTGATTTGCTCAGGAAGCATCTCTGATATAAGGATGTTAAGCCCTCTTAGGAACGTACTGTACTCCCTAGACATGAGCTAAGCCTGGACCCCTCAGGTGACAAAGGTTTCTAAGGAGACACAAGTGCTCTGTGGGCCCTTCCCGGTGGCAACGTTCCTCCAGGAAGGAGGGAATCTTGGCGGAAGGGTTGGTAGGAGTGAAGGGCTGGCTGGTCTGTCTGCCCACTCATCCACTGGCCAAGCGGGGTCCAGCTTGGGTCGGGCACCACCCAGGGCCGTGGAGGGCAGAGGCATGGCAGCCGTCAGCCTGGCAACTTGCACGGACACAGCGCAACACGGCAGAGCTCGGGAGCAGAGCGGACACTGGCCACCGCGTTGGAAGGAAAGGCCCCTCGAGTGGCAGGAGCTCAGTGCTGAGAAGTTCTTCCAGGCGTGGGCTGGCGTGCGGCCCTCGGGAATGGGGCTGCAGAAGCCAGGTCTGGGGTTCGCTGCTGACGGGCGGAGTGCAAGGCAGAGCCCAGTACAGAACAGAATCTGCTTCTCACCCCGCCCCTGCCCTGCAGAGAGGGGCCTGGGCAGGACACAGTCATGTCCCAAGGACCCCCCACAGGGATGTGGAAAGGACCCTGGGGCCCTTAACCTTTGCTAGGACTGTGTGTTCCCAGGGCCACCATGGGACGGTGCTGGGGGAGGGACAGCTGAACGGCTTGCCTGGCACTAAGTGCTGGTGACCAAGAAAACAGGGGTCCCTGCAGAGACACTACAAAGACAGCACAACCAGGACCGGGAGACCCAGATGACCCGGGATGCAGCGGAAGGCAGGCACCAAAAAGCCCTGAGCTTTCGCCCTTAAAGAGGCCACAGGAGGAGAAACAGGGCAGGCAGAGGAGCCAGTGGAGGCAGCGGGGGTTCCCTGCTGAGCGGCCCTGTCTGTCCCCACGGCTGGGCCCACTGCCTACAAGCAGGTGACAGCCACTGGCGTTCACACCAGACCTTCCTCTCCCGCTCATTCAAGAAGCTGCGGGCACGGGGCTGGTCCCCTCCCCACTGGGAAGCATGGACACACCCTCCAAAAGAAAAAAGGCTTGTCCCCAAGACCCTGGTTTATGACTCCTTGCTTCTTACACCGGATTTCTGAATCCTGGCTTCTGCTGCTACTTCTGAACGACTTGCAAAGAAATCCTCTGCTTGGTCACACATAACGCAGCAAGGAATGCAGACCCTGTAGAACGAAGCTAAATGATCTCACTTTGCAAAGCTGGACACCCACTAGACAAGTGTATGATCGTATTACTTACAGGAAAATATAATTAGGCAAGTAAATATATATATATATTATATATATATATATATATATATACATACACCTATGTCATATTTAATTGAAACATTAGCTTCCTATAGAATATGTACAAAGTGGCTTCCAAATGAGAAAAAAATATTTTTTTAGAATTTATCGTTTCTATTTTCTTTTACTTCAAACCCCCCATCAACATGGGCCAATTAACTGTCAATTGTATTGACAAAAATACGTTTATATTTTCAGTTTCCACTTTTCTGAGGGCATCATTCATCTATCTCATGGTAATAAATAACCCCTTGGATGACATATGATGATAAGGGAGTATCCAAATAATCCCAAATTAATGCCTGAAATACACACATATTTTATAGGTGAGTATAAAATAAATAAGTGACTAGAATCTACTACTTTGTATACTAACCTAGGGATGAATACACTTCTATTACATTCCACACGCAACTTCATCGTGTATTTCTGCAGAAAAAAAAGCGTTCATTAAAAGCCAGCAGAATTATTAAGTTGGACCCTAGTAAGAATTTTACACTTGAACTAGAATGCAATTATTGAGGCCGCTGATATTCTGACGCTGCCTGCAAGCATGACGAAAATCGTGCCTGTCCAGGGGATGCAGATCTTTCAGTATTAGAAAAATGTTTGTAACATATTTTTCTTATGCATCCTCACAAAAGTTCTAGATGGTTTCTATTATTCCAAATTTCCTCCCCCCAAAAATGTATTTGCCTACTGCCCTTATCTTTATATTTTAGAAAACAGTGTTTTGTTTTTCTGGTTTTTAAATGCAATCGGGAGCCAAGGATTTACTTTCACTTTGCCTGCACTATGGCTCTGAATAAATAAAATCTTTAGTTATTACCCTTTTCCGTTAAAATGAACGGGAAGTAAGAAAACAGTCAGTAATATCTAAACATTTCAAATGAGCACAGCAACAAGTACATTTAATGATAAAGCCACTGATGATATTTTTCACACTTCAAAAGACGGACAAAGCTGTGTTTCACTGCTCTCTGTGTGTGGGGCTACCCTTCTGTTTCTCCAATTATACTAAATACAGAGAATATCAGTAAAATGACAAAAATGGCGGCACCTCTATCTCAGAAAAGTGCTTTTTACTGCAAAAGCCTTAAAAAGGCAGGCGCCCGTTCTCACAAACAGAATGAGGGGAAAAGATGTTTTCCAAAATGAAATTTCAGGGGATCATTCTTTTCAAAGCAAGATAACTTCAGGGGTGAGGCCGTTCTGCAACTGAATCTAACATCTGTTTTAAGTCATAAAGGCCATTCGATTTTGTGGGTTGTACAATTTGCTATTTAACCAACTTTCTACAAAAGCGTGGTGAAATGGCAGCTTTTAAAGCAAGGGCACAGCCACTTCGCTGGCTGGAAGGGAAGCCCCGGGGGCCTCCAGGCAGGAGGGACCAGCGACAGGCTGCACTGCCCCCAAAGCTGGGGCAGACGTGACTCCGAGGCTCTGGGCTCAGGTAACGTCCACCGTGTGGCAGGTTCCTGGCACCTGCACCAAGGTGTTTTATCTGTCAGAAAACACCGGCATTTGGCAAAAGCGGATGGTAGTAGATGGTGGGCTGATGTAGCTATTAAAAAGAAGCTATGAGGGCTTCCCTGGTGGCGCAGTGGTTGAGAATCTGCCTGCCAATGCAGGGGACACGGGTTCGAGCCCTGGTCTGGGAAGATCCCACATGCCACGGAGCAACTGGGCCCGTGAGCCACAACTACTGAGCCTGCGCGTCTGGAGCCTGTGCTCCGCAACAAGAGAGGCCGCGATGGTGAGAGGCCCGCGCACCGCGATGAAGAGTGGTCCCCACTTGCCACAATTAGAGAAAGCCCTCGCAGAGAAACGAAGACCCAACACAGTCATAAATAAATAAATAAATAAATAAATAAATAAATAAATAAATAAATAAATAAATAAAAGAACGTGAATTTCTTTAAAAAAAGAAACCCTGCGAGAGGGAAAAAAAAAAAAAAAAAAGAAGCTATGAGCTTTGGCACTTTCTGCCAGGGCACCGACCCTGGGTAGAAATGTCCACCAAATGCTCTTCCTCAACACAGAATTATATCTGGTGCCTCCATTTGCTAGAGCAGAAAGATTATGAAAAGGGCATATAGACCATCAAAATACTGCAGGCTCCAACCCAGAATAAATCCTCTGGGCTCCTCACTACAACACCTTCAAGCAGGGCACAGGACTCCATTACTGGGAATGTTCTTTGGCCCACAGCAAAAAATATTGACAAAATTCCGCTTTTCAGACAGTTATTGTCTCTGTGTACTTGATAGCAGCCTTTAGAACTTCACCTGCTAGCATTAAATTCTTGAGTTTGGGTGACAAGAGAGCAAATCTGCCACATCTCAAGCCCCTCTTCTGGAGCAGCAGCAAATCAAATTATTTTTCAATTAAACTAGCTTTGTGCTTAAAAGAAAAAAAAAAAGCTATGACTCTTTTTTTTTTTTTTTTTTTCCCACACAGAGAGAACCAAAGCCATCGCCTCTTCTAAACCCCATGATTCGGGCATAATCTAAATGGCTTAGTATTCTTGGATAATACAGCTCATAAAATTAAATCTCCTATCAGAGATTTCAGTATCACTGTGTGCTCTGAGCTCGCAGGCAATCCAGTGATGGGAGCTCTGCATTTGGATGGCCTTTGATGGACCTGATGTAGGGCTCACACGCTTCCTCTCTCTCTCTCTCTCTCTCTCTCCCTCTCTCTCTCTCTCTCTCTCTCTCTCTCCTCCCCAGCCGGGTCTGCGTGTGAAGACTACAGGAACCTATGATACCCCATCAGGGGTTGAACAGAAATCTGGGGCTGCCACTGTCACCTGCCCTTTCCTGAGGGAGGAGGGCCCCCCTCGAAGGGCACAGCACCTCTTCTTTTCCTTCCTTTGTGGGATACACACATCGGTCACGCTCTCGCAGGCCGTGCAGTGAGACAGCCCTGCACGCGCATCCATCTCAGCCCATTTCCTCCCAGAGATCCAGTCTTCAGTAGGAAATGCCCAACTAACAGATACTCTGTGTTGGACTTTCCCTTCCAAACGTCTGGTTTAAGAAACGCAAAATCAGAAACACCCATCTTGGTGGAATACAGACCTGTAAGGCAAGGATGCTTCAGTAGCTGGGGGGCGGGGGGGTGGGTTATATGCAAAGGGGTGTGAGCACACGTTTGCGGGGGCGAGGAGGGGGCCTCTCATGACACCAAAGCTGTTCCAGGGAGCTGTGTCAGTACAAGTCAGGGACAAGGGCTGGCCGAGATTTAACTCGCAGAATAATCAGGGCGCTCAGTATAAGAGAACACCACCTCTCTTCTGTTATGTCCATACGATGGGCAGTGTGAGACACTTGGTATCGTTTGCTACATGCCATGACGATGAATAATTTGCGACGGACACGGCCTGGAAGTCCCTTTCTAAGCAAGAGCCCCCCCCCCTCCCAGGGAACTGTACGCTCGCATCTCTGGTACAAGCCCTGATAAGACAAGAATTTCCCAGACTTGAAACACAAATTCTCTAGTTGCAGTAAACAAATAGTATAGGGCCAAAGGGGGCAACTCCTCAAAATAAAATAAATCAGAAGAAAATGAGATACCAAAAAGGCAGCAGTTTTAGAAACTCCGTATTCTTATGGTTATCATAAGGAAACGGCTCAGGTCTACAGCAACAGCCTCTAAAAGGTCCTGATCTTTCATTTTCAGCAGAGCGTCATACATTTTAAAATGGAAAGCACAATGCAGTATCATAAAAGAGTTAAGAAGGCGTTTTAAACATCAATAAAATAGTTTAAAATGAACATTGACATACCCCTAAAAATCCGGGGGTTTCTGTAAATGTCTTCACTTTTTTTAAAAAAAGAGAGACATCCATACAGCATGCTTTCCTGTTTGTTTCCATAGCTTTAGGTAGCGCCAGCTCTGTTCTTGAGTCCAACTTCTAAAAATACCAGTGTGGAATTCACCACCTCCCTACTATTCTCTTTTTACCTAAAGGCGAAAAGTAAATCCAGTTTCTCGTCACCGATTGTAGGCCTGGTTTTAATTTGTGCAGTAGTCCTTTTGATAACAATGCCTAGTTAAAACATCCATTAAAAGTCTGTAGCAGGCATTTAATGGAAGGAAAATCTAATAGGGTTCCACTGAAACTCCTTCATCAGCTTTTAAAAGAGTTCTCTCCTCTAGTGCTAACAGACACAGACAGACAGACACACACACACACACACACACACACACACACAAGGGGGATGGGGCCAAAGAGAGACAGAGACAGAGGTGAGAGAGAGAGAGAGGAGCTTTCACATATTTAGGGATGGATTATAAATCTTGGAAAAGAATTAGGTCAAATATTCTTTGCTTTTTTTCAGCTACCTAAACCAACTCCTACTAAACGAAGACCTTATTTTGCAACTCTCACCTGCTGTCTCCAAGCCGTAAAAGGAAGACTCACAGGAACACAGGGCTGAAGTGAACACCGTTTGAGGCCATCAGAGCTTGGAACACCCGGAAACATTCTCCACCAGGCAAAAGGCAGGACTGAAACAGGCCCGAGACGACAAAGCGAAACCTCCAGGAAGAGAGGCCTGAGTGCCGTGTTCTGACCCACAGCCCACGCCGTGCTGGAGGAAACTGGCTTCCAGTCTGCCTGCTGGGACTCAGCCGGCGCTCAGCTCGTCCCCCAGTCAACAGAGGAGACAGGCCAGGCCGGCGTGGACGTCCCTGTGGATGCTGTGCCCTAGACGGCAAAGTTCACCCCCCAAGGGCGCGGGGGGCAGAGCTCAGGGCAATGCCACTCCCTGCCGTCAGCTCCCCTCCTTGCTGACATGACGCATGCAGTCCGACAAGCTTCCGTCACCCTTTTCCTAATGTAGAGCCCACACTTGCTAGAATATTTCCTTATTTATCAGGAACTTGTCTTTTTTGGGTTTTGTTTTGTTTTGTTTTGAATTTATTTATGTTTGGCTGCGTTGGGTCTTCTTTGCTGCACGCAGGCTTTCTCTAGTTGCGGCGAGCGGTGGCTTCTCTTGTTGCGGAGCACGGGCTCTAGGCGCACAGGCTTCAGTAGCTGTGGCTCGCCGGGCTCAGTAGTTGTGACGCACGGGCTTAGTTGCTCCGCGGCATGTGGGATCTTCCCAGACCAAGGATTGAACCCGTGTCGCCTGCATCAGCAGGCGGATTCTTAACCACTGCGCCACCAGGGAAGCCCGTCTTTTTTGGTTTTGATTTGGGGGGGGGACCCTGGTTCCCAAGCTGTATGGGTTTCCCATGGTCTCACCCCAGCCCCACTTTTTCCATAAGCCCTGCTACTTCCAGAATGCACATGGTGTGTTACAGCTGAAAGCCGGCACCAAGACCCTGTTAACAATTTTGAGAAAAGGCAAAACTACCCAAGTTAAACTCAAAGGAGAACTGTGTACTTATAAAATACATTTTAAAAAAGCTTTTTGGACTCTCAAGCTAATTGAGAGTTGCCAGTCAGAAGATTTATGTTACAGATGAAACTGTATGGCGCCTGTCTGTCTTCTCCTAAATCCGAAGATTCCTCGGCCATTCCTACTGATTCTGCTAAAGTCCGCTGGGACCCGGCAGGGAGAGGATTCCCTTCCAACTGCCCCTTACAAGGACAAATGCACATTTTATTCACCCTTCAAATGACCTACAAGCTGCCTGCTCCTCAAAGCCCCCCGATTATCCCCCAACCCACCCAGACAAGAGGCGTCCCTCTCGGCTCTGACTCCCGCTGACAAGCTGCGTGAAAGTCCCCTGTAACTGTATCACTTCCCATGTTATTCAGGGACGGCCGTGCAGCCTCACCTCCCCAGCTCAGCCTGTGAGCTCGCGGGGTGAGGTCCAGCCTGCCAAGGTCGCGTTCCTCAAAGGGTTTCTTGGACACGGTGGAACCTCCAGAATGGTTGTCAGAAGAATGGGCTGGAAGTAACCGGGCTACATCACTTGTGCGTGAGGACCGCCTGGTCCAGAGGTGACAAAAAGCCCCAGAAGAGTAAACCAGGCCTGGCGTTTACACCCCCAAGGCCTCAGTCGTCCCTGACTGGCTCTTTAACCCACCTGCCCTCGGAACCGCCATGGACGGGGGCCCAGCCGGCCCAGCGCCCCTCCTGGCTGCGTCCCCGGCCCCTCCCTCCTCCAGTCCTCCCAGGCCTGCCCTCCTGAGGGGCTGGACGGCAGTCCCACCCCTGCTGTCCCTGGTGTGCAACCCCGGGGCAGACGTCCGGGGGAGTGACACACGCTTGCTGGCGAGGCCCCTCGTGGCGGGAGGGAGACACGGCCGGGAAGGACAAGGGACGGGACCACCCACACGAGGCACAGATGTGCCTGAGAATAAGCGGGAGCCACTGAGAAGCCCCTCGGAGGCCGTGGGTCCGGGCAGCGGTGAGGGTTCACCGGCGTTTCCATCTCGAGTCGCTGCGCTCCCTGGAGATGCCCACACCTCCTTCACCACCGCATCTAGCAGCCCTCGCTCCGTGAGCGTCTGTCCCGCAGGTGCGGGCCCTTCCCCGGGACAAGGTCACAGCCGTGTGACGTCCGCGACAGGGTAGCGGACAGCAGCTTCCACACCATAACCCCAAGCGAGGAACACGGTGGGGTTCGGTCCTTCAAATGCCATGGCAACGAACTCAAGGTGACCGATGCTACACCCACTGACCGACCTCAGTGTGTTTCATGAGGTTTCACTGAATCGCAGTACTGCAAGTTTCTTGGGGATGAGCCCTCTGGAGGCCCTTCCTTTCTGTCACCATCCCACTGGGTGGAGTTGCAGACCCCTCACAGCAGATCAGGAGTCACCTGTTAATACAAAAGTCCCCATGAGGGTCGGAGGTTCCTTCCTGCCACTTTGGGGTTGGCAACAGCCACGTTCAAAACACCGAGTGCACAAGATGTTTCTGTTAGTTGCTTATGATCAGCCATTGCTATTGGTTATCAATATCGGATATTTAGGGCTTCCCTGGTGGCACAGTGGTTGAGAGTCTGCCTGCCAATGCAGGGCACACGGGTTCGAGCCCTGGTCTGGGAAGATCCCACATGCCGCGGAGCAACTGGGCCCGTGAGCCACAACTACTGATCCTGCGCGTCTGGAGCCTGTGCTCCGCAACAAGAGAGGCCGCGATGGTGAGAGGCCCACGCACCGCGATGAAGAGTGGCCTCCACTTGCCGCAACTAGAGAAAGCCCTCGCACAGAAACGAAGACCCAACACAGCCATAAATGAATAAATAAATAGATAAATTTATTTTAAAAAAAGTCGGATATTTACAAGTCATCCTGAGTGCACATGCGACTTCTCTACTTTCATCTGCAGTTAAAAGCTGTTGCCCGATAATAAGGCATAATATATAAGTTTCTCCTTTGGTATCTACAGTGGGTTGACCAGGTCCCCCAAAATCCATGTCTTCCCAGAACCTCACAAAGTGATGTTATTTTGAAACAGGGTCTTGGCAGATATAATCAGTTACGCTGAGATAAGGTCATAAAGATTAGGATGGGTCCTAAATCCCGTGACTGGTGGACCTTATAACAAGAGGAAAGAACACGCAGACACACAGGGGAGAGGAGGCCATGTGACGATGGGGCAGAGACTGCAGGGATGTAGCCACAAGCCAAGGGACGCTGAGGACCGCCAGGAGCCATGGGAAGCTGGGAGAGATGAGAGAGGATTCTCCCCCAGAGCCTTCAGGGGAAGCGTGGCCCAGCCAGTGCCTTGACTGCTGACTCCCAGCCTCCAGAACTACGAGAGAATAAATTTCTATCGTTTTAACGACTGGTTTGTTTAAGTACTAAATTCCCTCTGGTTTTAATTTTTACCTGTTTGTTATCAGCTTCACTGAATAAGGAAGAAGACAAAGACGTTAGGTCAGAGAATTACCAGCAAAATGGAGCAGACAGTCTGGTCCCCACCATCCAGGTGCAGTGTCCCACCTGCAAGCACACACCTCTATGATTCCTGACTCGGGGGGAAGGGGGCTGTCAGTGTAGACCTACCACCCCTGCCCCCTTCAGTGAAGTAAGTGCCACCCAGCTGGGGCAGGAGAGACAGCCTGGGCCAGCAAATCCTGACCCGCAAGCTCACGACAGAGCTAGAGCTTCTAAAGGGGACAGATGGGGACAGAGGCAAGAGAGAAGTGTCACAGGAGTCAGCAGCAGACCACCCCCCTGCCCCAGAATCTGGAACCCACAAATTCAAATGCCACAGGACACTAAGGCGTGTCCTGGAGAGGTGACCCATCTCCCTGCAGAACGTGATGTGTCCGCTACTGTGTTCCCCACATCAGAGACAGTAAGTACTCAGTCAGTCTCTGTTGATTGCTGAGGGGGGAAGACTGTCATCGGAGCAGGCACCAGGAGAAGCCACCCCAGCGGGGGCACGTCCTGTCTGACGGGCGCAGGTGTGGAAGCAGGCGTCACACACTCGCTGAGCGGTAAGCACTGTCTTCCGACATCCAAACACTCACTTAAACCCAGAAAACACGCAGCATGGGAGCTGCTGTTCTGAATGCATTCATCTAAAGAGCACGTCTGATTGGCTGTTAACAATTATTGAGTGACTCCGAAGATCAAAATTGAGTAGGTCTGTGTTTTGCGATGGCTACAAAATTGCGGATGGGATCCTCTTGTTGAGATGACGTAGGACGGGGGAGGAGGGAGCACCAGGACACAACGCTACAACCCTATATCCAGATAGGACGCTGTGTGCGACCAGGTAGAGCTCCAGGTGAGCCCACGGGAGGCTTCCACCGGGGGAGGCGGGACCGTCCAAATCAAAGAGGAATCTGTGGTGCTTCAGGCCAGAGGTAGGTGGAAAGAAAGAGCGCGCTCAGGGGAGAGAAAGCACGGAGCACAGGGGCCCGCACAGAGCCCACGCGGCACCTGCGAGAGGGTGACTCTTCCAGGATTGAGACAGAAGGCGGAAGGATGCTCAGGGACCCGCCATTTGGATATTCACAGGACCCTAACCATTTGTAAACCATGAAGTTTCTGAGGAAACCTGTAGCACATTAAGTTTCACCCACATCTAAATATCTCATAAAAATTCCAAACTTGGCCAAAAAAAAAAAAGAAGTGGCAATGTCTTTCTCTCTTTAAAAGCCAACTCATTGGGCTTCCCTGGTGGCGCAGTGGTTGAGAATCTGCCTGCCAATGCAGGGGACACGGGTTCGAGCCCTGGTCTGGGAAGATCCCACATGCCGCGGAGCAACTGGGCCCGTGAGCCACAACTACTGAGCCTGCGCGTCTGGAGCCTGTGCTCCGTAACAAGAGAGGCTGCGATAGTGAGAGGCCCGCGCACCGCGATGAAGAGTGGCCCCCGCTTGCCACAACTAGAGAAAGCCCTTGCACAGAAATGAAGACCCAACACAGCTATAAATAAATTAATTAATTAATAAAAAAAAAAAAAGACTAATCCCTCAATGGGGTCTTTCTAAAAAAAAAAAAAGCCAACTCATTGTCCTTGAAATTTGCCGAACCATCACTTTCAAGGAAGAATGATGCATCGAAAACCAAGTACAAGAGAGGAAAGGAGAAGATGGACAGTCTTTGAAAAAATTCCATATTTAGGATGGCAGAACACGAGTTTAGATTTGCTTGGTAAAGCTACAGTTTACTTTTGTCAATGTTAAACTCTGCAAGGATATTTCTATTTCCCGGGGCCGAAAGTTCATAATTCATCTTGGAAGGATAAACTCTTCCAATGGGCTCAAGGAGGGACGTCAAGCACTTTAGTCCAAATTTTCTCCTACTCATAACACATAACAAAGAAAAGCAGAGAAGCAAACAACCGCACCCTGCCACAGGCTCAGGACTGTCAACAGACACAGGGCTTCTCAAACCAGGGGCAGCAGTGCGGAGCTCTCTCCCTGATGTTCACGGAGCATTTTACTCATGTTTACTGCTTTTGAGCCTTTTGCTTTGAACATAAGCGTGTAAATCCCATACAAGGAACAAGACCCTAAAAATCCATTCAAAAAAAAAAGAAATTGACACTTTAATCTCATTCAAAAACATATGTTCAAGAGAGTGAGAATTTTTTTAATAAACAACCGTTTACAATGAAAATTTAATTCAGCCATTTAAATTTTGTATAAAAACTTCGTTTTATAAGTTTATTATTTTTTTATAATTATTTCATAATTTCATAAAAATTCAATTACAGAATAATTTGCATAATCAGCACACGGTCAAGGTGGCCCTATCCTTCCATAAGGAAATCATCACATGACCATGCTTCTGAGTGATGCGGGAGGGGAAATGCCAACAAAGTGTGTTTTAGGGGTTCGAAGGGAGCTTAGCTTCGAGGTGCCCTTGAAATTTTAATCAAAAAAAAAACCAAAACATTAGCACCAAAATATCAACTATTCATCTAATTAAGACCATTATCTTACCAGACGGGGATCTGAACAGGGGGTGTGCCACGACGCTGATGAAGCTTCGGGCCCCCGCCTTGCACCGGCCCTTTCTACAGCCCTGGGATCTCTGTGTCCACGGGGCCACCTGAGATGCGCAGAGCACCGCACTTCCACCGGGGCTGGGAGGGCAGCTGTCTCCTCCCAGCCCAGCCCCCTCCATGGCACACCTCCATGATGGCCATCGTGGTCTCATCTGGATGGGATAACAGTGGCTGAGTTGTGTGTGATGTCTCACGTCTGATGGACCCCAACCATCCGAGATAAAAGACCACCTCCCCTTACCGGCGCCAGAGGGGTGGCTGGACCATCTTTCCATGTGGCTACACCACGTAGAAAACCAGATGCCTCAGGCAACTCATTAATTATATGTTATTTTTCTAGATTTTGTCATGTTTTTCAGCTTTTTAAGGTTTGTGGTTTGCTGTGATTTCCTTTCTCGTACTAAATAAATCGTCACCCTCATACCTAACATTTTATTCACAATTTTGTGCTTATTTTCTTAAAGCAGCTCCCCCCGCAAACCTGGCTCCTGCCCCAGCACTGGACACTGTGAAATTCACAGACTATCCCTTGGGTCTCCATCTCGAGCGTTTAAGCCTGTGGGTCGCTCCCCGAGCTCTGCTGAGGCTCCGAGGCCAGACTCCTGCCTCCAATGAGCACGACTCAGTTGGTCTCACTCCAAGAACATGCTTCCCCTGTACAGAAAACAAATCACGTTTTTTCCTAGAACACTGTGACTTAACGTCCCAGTTTGCCGATTCTCGGTAATCTCAGAGCTCCCAGCGTACCCCACACAGGCAGCCCCGGGAGCTGCCTACTCGACGTCCACACTTGGCCAATGGAGTTTCACAGTGTTAACAGTCGTACACGGTAGTTAGACAACGTCCAGCAAACCCGTCCATCAACGCTTCAGTACGGGGACCACGTCTGCACTCGCCATGTCCTGACTGCAAACATCTGCTTGCACCTCACACACAAGACTACACGGAAGAACTCACCAGTGGGTAGCTCAAAAGAGTTAAAAACAAAGTATAAGCCTGTTCAAGAAGGCTTCAGATAAATTAATCTGTGAGACACAGGATGAGTTATTTAGAAATGAGGGCTATTTCTAAACATCCCTAACCTTTGAGCTTGATGTGTTAGAGAGCATTCATATGCTCTCCTTCAAAATCATGTTGCTGCCACTGGAGAAACAGAAACAGAAACAAACAAAACAGTGTGTGTGTGTGAGTGTGTGTTGTGTGTGTGTGTCGGTGTGTGTGCATGCATACACGTATGTACATACATATTCGTATATGTATATACAGGTGGGGGTAAGATGTTTGTTCTCATCTCACACGTGAAGCATGAGAAAGATTCACAACCGTGGTGCAGGAACCACTGTGACACGCAACTTTCAAAGGAGGATAGAGCTCAGGGATCCTCTGATCCAGCTCCTTTGGTTTGTACTTGAAGAATCTGAGACGCTAGCTGCAGCAGGTGAGTAGAAGGGCCAGGGATTATCCAGGCTTCATCCCGAAGCCCCCTGCAGAGTTCTACCCCACACCCCAACATTCCGAGACAGATCCCAGGGAGCTGTGTGACAAAAATTAAAACATGAACAACATATGGGTGGGTTTCAGAGGTCAAGGAATCAAACCTTCTGGGCTTGATTTGTGTGACCTTACGTATCTTATTCTCAGTGATCTCGAGACAATCTACATGACCCCAACTTCGGTAAGCCTCACTCTATACAACGGAGATAAGAGTAGGATCACTATAAAAATTAAATTACGTAATACGAGGGCAGTGTGCAGGAATACGGTAAATTCAGTCACTCTACAAATATTTATTGAGCACCTACTATTTCCCAGGCACTGTTCCAGACACCACATGGACAGCAATGAACAAAACAGACAAAACCCCTATCCCCATGGAGCTTAAATTTTTGAGAAAATGTCCACTGCTATCATTGCTATTATTACTATTAGATGTGGGCATTTGCAAAGGTGCACTGAGAAGAATGCCACACAATATTTTATCATCAAATAACTGAATTTGTCCCTTAAACATGTGTTTTATAATCTAATGCCCCCAGGTGCAAATGCAACTTTGGAGATATTGTCATAAAGGAAATGCAATTACGTAACAACCTAAATGGGAAAAGAATTTTAAAAAGAATAGATACATGTATATGTGTAACTGAATCACTTTGCTGCACACCTGAAACTAACACAACATTGTTAATCAACTATCCTCCAATATAAAACAAAAAGTTGAAAAAAAAAAAGAAAAGAAAAAGAAATGCAATTGGCAGCAGGCTTTCTACCTCTGGTCCAGCTGCATCCCGTCCCCAGTAAGAGGCACAGGAAGACACAGCTGCAGAGCAGTTTTAAAGAGATGGGAATTTTCTAGAATTGGGTCTGCAAATACCCTGACTACCTACCTTAATGATTCCAGGGGAGGCCACAGGGAAGAATGTGTGACACACCTGTCACATGGGGGGGGAACTGAGACACACCAACACCCTCAGAACATCAGCAGGGCCACTGGGTGATGACCAGCGGGGCCACTGGGTGATGACCAGCAGGGCCACTGGTGATGACCAGCAGGGTCAACGGTGATGACCAGCAGGGCCACTGGGTGTGACCAGCAAGGCCACTGGGTGATGACCAGCAGGGTCAACGGTGATGACCAGCAGGGCCACTGGTGATGACCAGCGCTCACAGCACTTAGTGCATGCCCACTACTTATCACACAGGATTTCTCTATTAGACACAGATGTAGATGCAATGGCCAAAAAGAGGACTCAGATCTGAAGAGAGTACGGCCAGAGTCAGCAGTGCAGCAGGGACAGCAGTCTTCCAACTAAAACTGGAAGAGCTGGTGTGAAGGGACTCGGGACGTGAGAGGAACCCCCCGCAGGAAGCAGAGTGGCCTCCCCGCTGGCCCTGGCAAAGGCAACAGGCAGATTATGGATGAACTACGTGGAGTCAGAGAGGAAAAGAGAGGTGAGATGAACTGGAAAATGGATTTTTTCTTTCCCATATTCAATCCTGATAACATTTATTTCATCACTCAATGAAATTTTTACATCCACAGGATGCATAATAAAATATTTTAGGTAAAGTTAATATTGATAACCACTTTAGTTGTCAAAATATTCTCATTCTACTGTGAGATCCATTACCTCAAGGACCTTCCTACTTATTTTTTCTTTCCCCTCAAACTGTCTGGAAACCAGCAGGCGCTCAAAATAAGTATTTACTGGAAAAATAAACCAACGAATGAACAATTGGAGAAATGAGCCCATAACTCTGAGGTAGGAATCAGTGTGAGTTAGAACAGTCCCAATTCACAGAGGGGAAATCTAACGTTTAAGGAAAGGATAGGACCCCTCTAAGGATTCAGGGATGGTCAGTTTGGGGGTTGAGATTAAAGCCACCCCAGTGTTTTCTGCCCAACGGCATCAATGCACAAGCTGGGGTCACCCCAGAAAGTTCCCAAGAAATAATAATGAGAGTCAGTGACCCAACTCTGCATGTCAAGACGGCAAGGCGATTGTACGTTTCAGGTCTATATTTATTTCTTATTTATTTCAATATTTATCTCTGGTTCCAAGAGGATTTAAGGCAGCTTGATGTGTGCTCAGGAAGGCGCCTGGATTGAACCTCACACAGGATAATGCGTGTGAAGCAACTCCCGGCACAGGTGCAGTGGGTGTACCAGCGGCTCTTGGCAATTGGAAAACCTGGGTGCAGCGGCTTAATGCCTTCATCACTCAAAAGGGAAAGAAACTAATAATTATCAATATTGTCACTAGTAATAAAAGCAGTTTCTCAATAGAAGAAATCTTTCCATGTGCTGGGTCTACTGAGAAGACAAAGGAAAAGGCACTACCATCCACCACAAGACCTAAAACTCATCTAAAAACCCACCATAATATCACAATTTCTCCCTCGAGTGTTTTATGAACAGCAAATATGAAGAGAAAAAAATATATTCTTACTGATACCCTTGAACTAAGTTTATAGAAATGTGTGTGTATAAATATGTCATATTTAACAGAAAAGTTAATGGAAATATCAAGAACCATTTTCTGAGTGCGGGTTGGTAACCAAGAACTAGCACACAAGCACACTAATGAAGGCCATCTCAGAAACAAAAGATACAAAGTTTAATGGGAAAAAAAACCCTTTCAAAAAACCACGCAAAAGCCCTGGCAAAGCAGTTATTATTCCCAAAGCATCGCCACTAACCCATCGTCCGGAACTATATTTATTATGACTTATTAGATTTTGGAGCAATTGTCCTCTGAAGAGCGCAAGATACTGCGAAATAACTTTTAAAAGTGTGCACAGATTTTATGAGGACCATTTCGAAAGCCAAGTGTCATTGGAAATTGGTAGAGGAGGTGGAGGAGCGAGACGTAGAGGGACGGGAGAGCCAAGGATGAGCAGAATCGGGTCTGGGGGTTGGAGCCAGAGCAGCAGCAAGCTTGGGGGAAGGTGTGCGGGGAACCAGCAGCTGGAATTTCACAGTGCAATAAAGGCTCCGAGGGGCCACCCCGTGTCTCTGGCCCACAGCCCGGCCCGGCCAGCCACGTGGCCAGCCATCATGTACACGTGGGATGCGGAAGATCCCCCCACTTACAGGATATATTTCGGCTCCTGTCTGTGTAGAGAGGGGACCATCTAAGATTAGCATCTTCTCAATGACATGATGTGGAATCTGAAAGAGAACAAAACCCCGGGTGTGGCCTTGCCTTTCAAAGAAGACAGCGAAAAGGGATATAGGCGATGTACAAATAACCCTACACTCTTAGGAGCCCCCTAAAAAGGGTATTTTAAGTATTTAAAAAATCAATTAATCAATCCTCCCAACCCACTGCACAAAGGAAGCCTTACCAGTCGGTGAAGTGCATCCTACACGGGGAGCAGGGCGGCCACGCAGGTGTGCAGTGAATGAGCACCTCAGTGTGGACCGTCCAACAGTTCAAAGGACGAACAGTCTTCCCGAGTGAGAAAGGGAAGGCAGCTCGATACAACCCCTCAAGAAGGAAGTTATTTACAGGGTCCTTTAAACTCCAAAATTCTGCGAGTTACTGCAGATCATTAATATCAATCCACGGGCTGACTCACCCCATCCTACCCCGCCGGAAAAAGGAAAGGACCCCAGCATGTCTGTGATTTCCGCGTGTGAACCCTGGTCATCCAGAACCAATGGCCCGAACATGGTGTGGGTCTCAGCGCATTTCTTACAGGCGTGGGATGGTTGGGAAAGCCCTCTTTTTAGTATTGTCACTGTATTTATATATTCACCAGGAAAATCGACAGGAACATTGGAGCTTTGTTAAGAGAGGGCTTCTGTTTCTTCCTCCCTAAGTAAACTGTGCTACGATACTAATTCCAGATTCCTCCCCAAAAATGAGAGAAGGCTGTACTTCACGAGACGCAGGAGAATATACTGGCAGTAAAGTATGTTTCTACAGTTCAAAGTTTTAAATAAGTAACCGGGAAGGCTTTGGAAGGCTGCAGATACAACGAATATCACTCCTCTCTGTGGGCATGGGAGAACTGCTAGGAGAGAGTGAGAGGTGAGACCAGCCCAGGACTCAGAACCTCGGAGGCAGCGGCCAAGCCACGGACGATGTGTGGCTCCCACGACAGGCAGGTCTGTGAAATGGGCTCGTGCACAACATGAC
Source organism: Balaenoptera musculus (assembly GCF_009873245.2). Lineage (NCBI taxonomy): Eukaryota > Metazoa > Chordata > Mammalia > Artiodactyla > Balaenopteridae > Balaenoptera > Balaenoptera musculus. The sequence continues at coordinate 86,747,268 of NC_045798.1, read as the reverse complement.
CCACAACCTCTCCCCTCATCTCCAAAATCCAAACAGCTCTGAGAACTTAAGGGTTTCTCCTAACTTTGTTATGGAAAGTCTAGCCTGCCCTGACCTCATTGGCAGTAAAACCTGACCCAAACGCACACGAGGGTACATGGTCTCTATTTATTCACCCCAAGTACCGTGAATATTCATACGTTTCACTGTAGGAAATTCCACGTGTCATTAAGCCGAGGATGCAGCAAATAGACAATATAGGCATTGAAGTTCTTTGCAAAAATCTAAAACATTCTGACTTCCAAAACCTCAAGGATTTCAGGTAAAGGACTGTGGGTGCTCCCTTGAAACTTCCCCACCGGTTGTCTGGGGGCGGGGAACGCACCAGGGCTCCCTTTAGTTTACCTGGAGTCCCAGTATATACGGGGCACGTGAGAAGCCGTGATCGGAAAACTCTTTTCCAACTGGCAGAACTATCCACTAGAAGGAAAGGTTTCATACCCTCAGAAATACCTAACAAATGAACAAATGAAAAAAAAAAAATTTGATGACAAATTGAGTAAGGCAAACCTAATTCCCAAATTAAACTTATTTTAGACTTTCCAAAATACATGCTAAAGATCTCTCAGCTACATGGTCTGACTATCCACCAGCAAAATCAATAAACCCTCCAGGTAATTCGAATGAAAAAAGATCTAGTCTGTGACAAACAGGTGCCTCAAATTTGGATTTATTGCTGTAAATTTCCTGTGTAGATACATTACAATCCCAACTGAGAAACAAAGGAAACATCCCTACTTGGAAGGTTCACAAATGATGGGAATCTGACCTAAATTATTAAAAATAGGTCACAATATGCATTTGTTTTCCTTGCTAGGGGAAATTTTTGGAGCCCTGCGAGTATCTAAAATTCAGTACAGGGTACAGGGAGGTACTACTGCCTACACGTTAGCTGGTGTACTACCTACACCGAGAACTGTCCCCTCAATGTCAGCAATGCTTCAGAGAGACTCTAAATGCTCTGGCGGGGGGGGGGGGCGGTGACAGATGCAGAATCAGAAGGACCCCAGCAGACACCGGGACCCGGCAGAAACAGAGCATGGAGGTGACATGACGGGCAAGGCTTGGAGTCCACTCCAAGCTGAGCAGCCACAGGTCCCAGTGAAGGAGCCAGCGGACAATGGCCACACACCCACCGCCTGGGACCCAACAGGACAGAAACCGCATCTCACCTCACAGCACCCACTGCCAACCCCCAAACGCTGTCGGACTGGCCTCCAACCTGGGCTGTGTGCTGAACAGCTGGGGTTTGGTTTTTCCCACCAGCGAACTGATGTTTGCTTTTCTTCAACTGGCTTATTGAAATGCTATAAATCATCTGGTTCGCCTCCCATCTCCTTGTGGCGCTCATTTGAGTCCCCCTGCGCAGCACCAACATGGAAGGGGTGAAACAGTGTTTAAAGGATATTTTCGAGTTTCCCGTCCAGGCATTTTTCCATCCGCTCCTTTGTTCCTTTTTACTCAGAGGAGCCAGGAAGGGCCAGTGCCACCCCCAACAAATGGCAGGGCAGTCGGGGGACTCAAGGAAGAGAGACAACAACTCTTTAATTTTGCACACATGATGTGTTCAACCACTAAGGTCATACCTGCGTGTGGTGACTGACAACTCTTCAGCTTGATTCAGAGCAAACAGCTGCTGGTTTGATTGCCTAGCAACTAAAAAATGACGGATGACCCTTAAGACGGATAACTCCCATAAATCACCTCATTCAAACGCTCCAAGAAAAAAATTAAAAAACAATGGTTTTCATGACATTTGCTGCACTCCGTAATGCGCCGTGATAAATTCGGCCTCCTTATGGATGCATGGCTGTGTCTGCTGAAGTTCGGGCACTTTTGTTCCCATTTTCCATCTTCCTGGAAGCCGCAGGCCCCTCCGTAAGGTGTGTGTGTGTGTGAACAGGCTGCACGGTCAGAAACCTGACTTCCTGAGTGCCTGCCCATCACTACAAGACAGAGGGGGGCTGTGCTGAATCCCCCCCACTACACACACAGCTTTTAATCAGCAAGCGGTGGTCCTACATCACCAAGATGGCAGAGGAGCCCATGCATTAATAATGGTTACAATATATTTAGTGTAATGACTTGACCTCAGCCAACATCATGGACGCCATGATTCATACGAATTTGATAGACTACTTCCTGTTTGCAGATATTTCATAGGTTCCTAAAAGGCCAAGAATGTGCTTTTAGCTTGCAAATAAACACAGACCTGTACCCCAACGAGACTGATGGGAGAGCTTGGTACCTGTCCTTTAAAACACCCACATCGTCAACCAGTACACGGATGCCCTTAATTTTCCAGGTGTTATTTTACCCTTCTCTACCTAACGTTCAAGAGTGGGTGCCAGGGGATTTCCCCGGTGGTCCAGCGGTTAAGACTCCGAGCTCCCAGTGCAGGGGGCACAGATTCAATCCCTGGTCAGGGAACTAAGATCCCACATGCCGCACGGTGCAGCCGGAAAAAAAAAAAAAGAGCGGGTGCCAGAAATTCATTCCATCCTCTTTCTTTGGCCCTGTCTTTTTGTTACACTGGGTTTCAGTTTTCTGTTTTTAAGGTGCATCGACAGCACAAGGAAGGCTGCTCCCAAGAGAACCATCCCACCGCAGACTTGGGTTAGCGGTTTGAAATAGAAAAAAGGTTCCTGTTTCCCAACCCCTCCCATCACCGCTCGCCGGTCCACTCAGCCTGCTGGACGTGGCGGCCGCCCCACTCCCCTGTCCTCGAGGAGCCCGGCCTTTCTCACCGAGGTGCACAGTCATCCGACAAGCGCGCTGTGCTGGGCTCGGAGGGAAGGGAGACCAGGCGGTCCTGCCCTCAGGGAGCCCAGCGTCTCCGGGGACACAGACACACTCTGGAGCAACTTTATGAACAGAGACAAGCACTGGGGAGTCCCGCAGCCTGGCATATGCCCGTCAGACTGGGCGCCCTCTGAAAGCTGAATAGTTTCCAACGCTGAAAAGAAAGAATGACTTTGGGTTCAGTGCACTGCACAACAGCAAGGAACTGTCTATGTTTAAATCCCGAAGGGGGCGGGAAGGGTAGGCAGTCCAGGTGACAGTCTGAGCCTCAGAGCTGCCCTGGGGCCAGTGGTGGCGGTCCTCTGCAGGTCGGCGCGACCCGGCTCCACGGAGAGCACCTGGCCCCGGGGCCCCGTGTCAGGCCGGCACCGGGATGGCCGAGGCGCCGCTGCCCAACACCCGCCCAGTTGGGTTGACCCCCCCTCACTTTCAGAAGCTCCTCCACGCACCATCTGCACCCACCACCCTGAAATGGAAGAAAAGAAATCAAGCAGCATTAGCAACAAATAAATGAGTTAGGGGCAAAAGAGCCATGCCCTAGGCAGACAATGCTCTCGACCCAGGTATGGCAGGTGGAGCGACTTGTCCGAAATGAAGCAGGCACCCCCTGCCCCCGGGTGGGTGTGCTGACACTCGAACTTCCGGGATCCGCCCCACGAAGGCATTGCAAATCCACTAGGATGTCCAGGGCTACAATTTTCTAAGAACAGAGATAGGAGAGCCAGTCCTTGGAAGGTTGAACTTTTGATGCCCTGATCCTGGGCGGGAAGATCCCTTAGCCCCCAGCTGAGCCAGCATCAGAAACTATGGCACAGCAAAGCAAGGTGAGAAAAGCTGATATTCATTAGGTCGACGAGACGCCTTCCATTGCATATGCTCCTACCTTTAGACACCCGGAGATAACCACGCATTCTCCCCAAAGCTCCATGCTCCTGACACAGAAGGGTTTCAGCTTCATTTGTCTTCCTAAATATAAATGGCTGCTATCTGTAGCACTTAGGAGAGGCTAGCTGGCTTCAAATAAATAGCATCTTAACTGTTTCCCTGATAATGGTAAGCTCTGGGGTGCAACTCCATTTCTAATACGATCAGAGTCCTACAGGGATAACGCAGCTCTGGAGCTTGGGCTTTAAGGCACGTCTGCAGGGCCCCGGGCTGGGCCACCTCGCTTTCTCAGCACTTCTGACTGTCCTCCACCTCCCCGGGGAGGCCTTGGGGCAGGAACACACTCAACAGGACAAGCTGGTGTGCTGTCCCTTTAAAACTGAAATGCTTGTTTCCTTTCTGTAAGAAAAGTAAATCACGCTATAGTGAGTTGAGCTTTGAAAAAAACATCCATCCATTAAAGTTCATGGATTCGCATTTCCAGATTGTCCCTCCCCTGGCTGGGTCTCAAGTTACAGCCTTGTACAACCCAAGTCTAAATAATATTCACCATGATAAATGGCACCATAACTCCGATATCCACAATCAATCTTTGCTTTAAAGATACATCCATCTTCAATAATGTTGATGGGGATTTCTGTAAAATGGGAAACGTGACTGTTTTCCTGACCTCGTGACGGTGGAGAAGGAAGCTCTGAGTGATGGCTGTCAGCTCACATCTGGCTGCAAAAATAAATTAGCCTTATGTAGACAAATGAAAGGGCCAGCTCTGCCTAGAAAACAGCCACTCCTGGGCAATGGCTAATTTATAGGACTTCTTTCTGGAAAGTTCCTGGCTGAGGCAACAGTCTGCTTAGCTATCTCTTTAAATGATATCTGAAGCTGTAAATAACTTCAGTCCTGGGAGGGCACAAAGTACAAAGGGGTAGCGATGGGAGAAACAATAACTTTTCTCACGTTCTCACACAGGATTAAAATGCAAAACTCTTCCCTTCAAGGGGGAGAAAAAAATTTTTTTTCTTTTAACCAAATGCTTTTATATTTTAATACTGCGCTCCCCTCTGGCGGATTTTTTTTTTCTTCCTTTTCACTTTGGTTGTTTTCGGTTGGTTTCGGGACTCACAGGAAAAGTATGCAATCTGGGGGGTAAGGGTAGCCTTTTTTCTTCCTCCTCAAAAAATATCCTTTCAAGCAGGGGTGACACCGAACTCCATCACTGTCTTCGCGGGGGCAGGGATGGGGTACCAGATTCTAAGCAACAGAGAAGGAGAAGAAACATCTATTGGGTTTCAGTAGGTGGTGTCAAAAATAGCCTGGAGTAAAACACTCCCTAGGCGAGCCCTAAAATAAAGAGAAGACCAAACTTTTGCCCTGGAGGAGCGGGGGACCGACTTTCTTTGATACAAGGGAGACTCTTTATCACTGTTCTTCATGCTTCTGACCTTGTCGTGCTCTGGGAAAACTTAGGGTTTGAATTCTTAAAGTCACTGAAAAGTGGGAGGAGAAAGGAGAGGCTGCACTTTGTGGGGTGTACCTACACAGCAATTGGGGGGGGGGACATCCCAGGCTGCACCAAGCCCCTGCTGGGGTCTCAGACCCCCTCCGGCTGGACCCTGTGTGCTTGCTGTGTGCTGAGGTGAGGAGGGTTAATTCTGTGAAGGTTGAAGGACTTACAGTAATGCTGTGAAGACAGAAACATCACAGGCTTTCCTGGCAAGGGGCTTACAGAGGGTAGGAGGGGACTGCAAAATGAACTCTCTCAGGCTTTGTGGGCAGCCTTTCCCAAGGCCCAGCCTGGCCCCTTTGATAAATGACACATGTCATTCTGTCACAGGCTGACAGCGCAGCTGGGAGGGCTGGTGATGTATGGCTCCAGAGAAAAGGAAATCAACTTTTTGGCACCGAGCGAGCCTGTACCCTGTAGAAGGATTTTGTTTCTCAAAAAGTGAAAGATAGACTTAGGATTAAAAAAAAAAAAAAAAAAAAAAAAGGTTGAAAAACAGATTGAACGACAGCTTACACTTAACATAAATTAACTCAGTAATGGCGAAATGTGCTAGCCTGTGATAAATAAAAGCTACATTAGTCAATTATTAATCACACTCTAACTTGTAGCCAGAACCCATGACTTAAATCTGGGGCCTGAGCTGCCTTACAAACAGATAAGACAGTGCCTGATAGATGTCTTCCAGAGGGCAATCAGGGAGGAAGCAAAGACTCAGTGGGCTCACCAATGGGAACGGTGGAAGGTTCTAGAAAAACAGGGGAGGAGGGAGCGGGGAGCAGAGAGAGACCCATTCCTTGGAGACAGACTATCTACTGACTGTGTAAGGAAAATTAAATGTACCAACAGCTACATCCAAATACTTTTTTTTCCCTCTCAGGTCTTATTTGGTCTGAATATTCAAGACATTTGTGTGCTGCAACCAACTGTTTACATTTGTATATATAACTTTGCCTTGAAAATATGTTGCTAGTTTTGCACACACACACACACACACACACCACTTCCTCTTACACATCTTTTACATCTGATCCCCCTTATGGGGGTTTTCCTGGAGATAGCACTTATTTCCAAACTAATTGTTTAGCACAGACTATAATTTAAGCCTTACGTTTTAACAAACAAATTGACATTTGACATTCACGCAGAGCAAGCCTGCCTCTCAACCAAGTGGCTCTCGTTGGGCTGAGTTCTAAACAACTCATGCCCAAAAAATCCACATGGAGAACCTACTCTCAGAGCACTTATGGCTTGGAGGGATCCCTATTCCTCCTAAGGAACAGCAGTAAGGCAAACCCAGTAGCAGGATGTATCTCCGGTTAAGGGCTCTGGGCTGCACACTCAGGATGTGTCCAATCAGGCACAGCTTTCCCACCGGGCACATAATGTGTGGACGGTCGGCTGCATTTCCAGGACCACGGGATCCCCATTCCTTGTCTCCAAAAGACCCGCTGAGGTTGTGAGGTCCCTTCTGATGTTCAAAAGGACATGCTGAGGTTACGGACAGAGAAGGGACCCACTCGCAGTTGGGAAAGTCACATGTACACCTTCACGGAAGGAACTGTTAGAAGGCACATCTCTGGGACTTCCCTGGTGGTGCAGTGGTTAAGAATCCACCTGCCAATGCAGGGGACACGGGTTCGAGCCCTGGTCCAGGAAGATCCCACATGCCGCAGAGCAACTAAGCCCGTGCACCACAACTACTGAGTCTGCGCTCTAGAGCCCGCGAGCCACAACTACTGAGCCCATGCACCACAACTGCTGGGCCCACGTACCACAACTACTGAAGCCCGTGTGCCTAGAGCCCATGCTCCGCAACAAGAGAAGCCACCGCAATGAGAAGCCCGCGCACCACAACGAAGAGTAGCCCCGGCTCGTGGCAACTAGAGAAAGCCCGTGCGCAGCAACGAAGACCCAACACAGCCAAAATAAATAAATTAATTAATTAAAAAAAAAAAAAAAGCCACATCTCTGACGATGTCGCCGTGAGTTCCAAAGCTTCACTCACCTACCACCACGCCTCGCTTGCACACAGTAGATGGTCAAAAAACACCTGCTGAAGTCAATTCAAAATACTCCATAGTCCCGTAACAAAGGCGAGTAAGCCATTTCACTTTAAAAAGCTGCTGTCAGGTTTCCAGCCTCCCCTTCCACGATTTAAGATGCAGGGAACCCAGGAAGCATTTCCCAAAGTCCTGTACACCCATCATCACGAGCAATCGTCTCACACACTCTTGCTCCCAAGAATTCCACCCAGTCCAACTTCTGGGTCTTCTGTGAGGGGACATACTTCCATATGCCTTGCCACACAAGCGGCAGAAGGGCCCAGAAGTTGTTGATGTCAGCTTCAGCTTACTTCCAATTTTACAAGTAAAAATAAACTCGAATTTTACCATACACAAATTCTCTGTGCACAACCAGCTTTTATCAAAAAGAAAGGGGACAGCTGTTGCTTCATGACAGCCGCACCCTCCAACTCAGGGTGCTAAGATGGGTTAAGTGGATCACGGAGTTGTAGAGTAGCATCCTCTGGGGGGGCCTCTAATAATCTAAACCCTTCATTTACAGTAAGGAAACTGAGGTTCAGGGAAGAAGAGAAAAAAAACTTTAGTGAAAGAACAAAGACCCAGACCTCTACCCCACATCCGGGGCTTCCCCTGGTGTACAACGCGGGGCTCAAGAATCAACGTACAGTCGGCCTTCTGAATTTAAACATGTACAATTCACAGGCAGGCTCCAAATCGAGTCAAAGTGTTTAAAATCGCCCCGAACACCAGTGGTTTCTTCCATGGCTATAAATAAGAGCATGAGGGGGGAGAAAAAAAATCAGACATTAAAACACAGGCTGATGTTTAAACTTCTCCCTTCCTCCAGCTGAAATATAATTTTTCTTTAGTCCATAAAAAATTCAGATAGTGTGCAGAATGTTTATATATTACCAAGGTCCCTCTTTAAAAGGTTTACACTTTTACTTTATGACCTGTCCTTGATTTGACACTTCCGCTCATCAGAAAGGGATTTATAAAATAATCCTGAAGGTGAGGAACACACACGTGTCAGGGACTAGCCAGGTTTCACGACACGAAATTTAAGAAGAGAAAGAAATCCTGTTAAGCTCTCTTTAGTCACCAATAGACATCAAAGGTAATAATTAAAGGAGACAGACGTCATAAAACATAAATTTATGTCTCTTTTAATAATGCACAAGTACCGTAGTGTGTAAAACATCTATTAGGTTGAAAGAACATGAAAACGTTCCAATAAGAAAAATCTATGTTTTGTTTGGGAGTATTTTCCCTTCCTTTAAAAAAAAAAAAAAAAAAAAGTGAGGATCCTTTTTTTTTTTTTTTTTTTTTAACAAGTTTAAACCAAAGTCTTTCAAAACCTTTGCCATCTGTGGGTACATGAACTATGAATGACCCCGAATGATTTGCACTCTGCTCAGAACCCCTTAGAAAGCACGGGAAAAAGTATCATTAACAATGACTGATGACTGTCAGTCAGGGCTGACCTCATCCAGGCTTTGGTCTCTGCCTCAGTAATAAGCTGTCCTTTATTAGTACCAACACTCCATAAAAGGGGTGTGTTTAGTCACAGGATAGCGGCCTTCTAACGCCCATTGCTTCTCCCGGAATGATTGATTAGTGCTCATTTTTACTGTCTTCCTTGCATATACAGGGCAGAGCTGCAGTGACTCAGGCCTGCAAGCCACAAACCAGAGTCAGGAGGTGGGAAAGGGTGCCTAGAAAGAGGGTTGGTTGCGGGGAGAGGGGGGTCAATTTTTTTTTTTTTTTTTTTTTTAAGGAATCCGCCTTTCAGAAACGACCTAACCACAAAACCATATGTGTATTCGATTCCAGGGCCTGCAAAGAAAGACTGGGAAAACAAATGTGTCTGCAGAAACGGGACTGAAGGAGCCACTTAAGTGTTAACTGGTCTTGAAAACAGAAGGGGATCCTGGCCTGCAGCTCTTTCCCTCTCTCTCTCAAATCAGCGGTTCCCAGTGAATCGATGAGAAGCCTGCCTACAGAATCAGGCCTCATAACCAGCCTGACATCAAAACACAAAGATGTAATTATTACCCATTAAAACTGAACATGTGTGAAACTTAAAAAAAAAAAAAAAAACTTCCCTCTACAAGCACATAAAAATCCATCTACTGCTTTTGTATTAAACTACTAAATTATTTTTAAGAAGCAATTGCTATAGAAACAGACACACGAATTTATACGTATATAAAATCTCCACGTTATCCCTCAAGCCCTTGGACCACCTCAACTCTCGGGGAGATAACTCAGGGCCCTGGATTCCCAGGAGGAAAAAGGGAGGCATAAATGTATTATTATCTTTGTCATCACCACTGCAACCATCAGGAGATACCAGGTCCTGGAGCACCAGGAGGGGTGGAAGGGCCGCTGCCATCTAACACTTTGAGCAGGTGTTCCGCAGAACAAATGGAGAGAATGCTTCCCATGCGATCTCCTCCATTCCAAATACGTCTATAAACAAATTTAGCTCAGAGGGTGATTAATTTGCAGAACCCCTTTGGGAGTCAGCCACACTCTCAGTAGTCTAATGCCTTCAGCCAGCTACTCCCAGAAATTTAGCCAAACACCACAAGCTCCGACTTTCAGAGAAGCGCCTGAGAACCTGGGGATTCGGTTACCATGCGCACAGCACCTACTGGATTTGAATGTGTTTCCATAAAAAAAGAGCAGGATGGGGGGCGGGGAGTGTCTGAGAACTCAGCTTAAACGTAGCCTCCCTAAAGCCAGCCCTTAGCACCTCCTGTTAAGTAACTCAGAAGGTGGCAGGGGGAAGAGGGACCCAGCCGGCCCTCCCGCCATCCCCGCGGGGCCGGGCACAGGTAGGTGTCAACGGCCTTGAACCTGAACCGGTGGAGGGTCTGGGACCATTCCTCCGCCCCATGACACCAGCTCCCAGGGACTCAGCATGGAAAAGGGGAGGAGCTGAAGAGAGACAGGAGACAAGGCTCTTTTGTGATCACCGCAGTTCCAAGTGGGTTTTCTCTGAGAGCTTTTGAGACACTCGTTTTCCCAGTTCATGAAAAGTGGGGGGCAAACACGCTCAAAAACCCCTCTCAGCATCTCCCAATTCGCCTAGATATGAGATTCCTTTTGCTTCCTTTTTCTAAAATAAATTCTTATTCTCGATTTTAAATTGACACATAATGCGAGTTCAATACCTGCTGAATAAAGTAAGGCAACTTTGCTCCCGCACAAAATAAAACACGGCAAGGTAAACCCATCCCCTGGCTCACAACCACACAAACTGCAGCTGTAAAACACAGACCGCATGCTGCTTCCTTTCAAACCCCCCCCCATGCACTATTTTCATAAATGTTATCAGTGTTTCAAGTGTAATTCACTGAGTGCTAACAACCTGAGTTACTTCCTGGCTGACTTCGAATATTTATTAGAGTGTTTATTTCCAATTACTTTCTGGAGTTACAGCAGTTTCCTTCGATTTAAAAATTTTTTTAAATATATATATTCTCAAAGTTTGGGGGGCAGTGCAAAGAGATTTCTGCACAGCATAGTAACGTTAAGGCATGGTTTATGGTCACATTATTTGTCTGCATTTGGCTTTTCCGGATGCCAGTACCTTCCCAGGTAACAATAAAGCTTAGCAGGAAAAAACAGACATGTTTTACTGTTATTTCCACGTTGCTAAGAACTGAAGCACGGCAGGCTCTTATAGAGTATTACACAGTTTACTGCATTAATAATAGGATGGCCCACTGCTGTGACACATTCTGTACTTGAAATAAATATTAGTCACGATACTTGCGTTTTGAATCCATATATTTTAAAGCTGTGCTGTAACAATGACCCGAGCGCCAGGGATGACTTGCCAATAAGGCGTATTAACCATTTTGAAAAGAGCCTTCACTTCAGTTCAGTGTTCATTGGTATGTCGTACCATTTCTTGCTATGAATCTTGCAGCTGGCTCTTAAAAATAGTAAAATGTAATAAATACAGGTTTCTGAAAAGTTCACATTCCCAAGTCAGAATGTATACTGACCTTCACTGCTGATTTAATTTATTTCATCATCTGATCTTGCTGAAGATGCACTTTACTTTGAACTAAAAACTGAGGATATTTTTTACAACCAAATTTTCTAAACCTTGATTCAGTCCCAGCTCATCACTCCCTCCTATATATCCACGCCTTCAAGCAAGCTTTAGAGTGGAATTTATAAGCATGTAAGTACTTGACCTATATTTACCATATGCTAATTTCCTCCAGAAAGGAACTACGGGACACACCTTTTAAAACTGCAGCTAGCAAGTTGAGGCAGAAATGTCCATATTTCAAATTTGGAAACGCACATCGGGTTCAATATGTACGGTTAACGCTGGCCCTGCTGGGAGCAGAAACGCAGGCCTGGGAAGCAGTCCTGTGATGGTAGCTTGGAAGGATTCTACTTGGCTATTTTCCTGCAGAATGCACCACAATCACGAGAATAAGGAAATCCTGGATTACATTTTGCCGAGAAAAGAGAAATGGTCAAATCTATAATCGTGTCTTTGATTCTCGACTTTTTTCCTTTAAAAACAAAAGACAGATCCTTGTCCGTGTTGGCGCAGAATTTCAGAAAAAAACACAATGGACAGAGAAAGAAAAAAATGTCTATCATCTCAAAAACCTGCTTACTGTTGCAGCAGCGTGTGGACGAACAACAGAAGCAGAGCCAGAAACGAGGGAAACACGCAAAGGGTTAGCAGGCGGTGCAGCCGAGAGGCCTTCCTAGGAAAGACCAAGTGAAAAGAACATCAAAGTTGGGATTCGACCTTAATGCTTGAGTTTGATTGTACTGTGAAACAATGGGCTCTCTCAACAATTTAACGCTAATTAAAACAGAAATCCAATCCAGATATTCCCCAGCCAGCAAATCCAAGCAGGTGACTGAAAGGAGGAAGCACCAAACCAGGGCTGAGCCCCAAACAAACCCTCTCTAGAAATGATCCTCTTCCCCTTGCCTGACAATAACCATTAAGAATGGTAACTGGAGGCCTGTTTATTCCAATTGTCAGTAAGCAGCTCTGCTGGGTTTTTCCAAGTACATAAATTTAACAATATATTTCTCCAGTGAAGTTAAAATGTAAGAAAGACTTGGTTCAGCTGCTTATCTATACACATTTCACTATTTTCTATGACTCCGAAGAAGACAGGCACACACAAAAAAACTAACCTTTTTTTTTTTTAAAGTCAGTGTCAACTATCGCTGTATCCACATGTAGAGCACGGTGCTTTAAATGCAGAAGGACCCTGCCTGCAAGCGTAGATTTTCGTGCTTCCGTAAGGCTCCTCTGGAAGGAAATATTAACAAACTGGATTTTTAAATGTAGCCAAACTCTTCCTTGCTCAGTTTGCTGTGAAATGCATGTGAGGCCCCTGACTACTGACTGTACTGAGGTTTTTACATTTCAGCATGGGTTACGTAAACAGTTGGACAGCATGGCATCAAAACAGACCCTGGGATTTGCCATTTCCCTGTATGACAAGGCACAGATTACAGGTATTTCCATGTCTACAGGTATGTGGGCAAGTGTGCTGTACACACCTCTGCGCCTATGGCATACAGGAACCATGCACCACAAGGCACACTTACAGACGCATGCGACCAGGATCACGTGTGCAGAGAATGGTCACCGCATCACTTATTTCATTATTAGAAAAATTTCTAGCAAGAAGGACTGTATCAAGTATCACTGCTCTTAAAGGGCTTTTGCATTCCCAAAGAACACTGGGTTGTTCTTGAGGTTTTTTTTTTCCCCCCCAAAAAGAAGTCTGCAAGAAAGAGTTCAAGAATTCTTTAAAATCCATGGCTGTATCAAAAAGCAAAGGCTCCATGGGAAAGATTACGATTATTCTACAGCAAGGAAGGCCCTGAACTACTTAGGATTTAACCTCTACTTCACCTAACTGATGTCATAACAATGGCGCTTAGTTTGTCTCAAGGACAAATGATCTTGCGAGACTGTATACAATTCAAGGAGTGTTATCGCAACAGCAAACTGTTGTCCCCAAAATTATATTCATTGCTTTTCAAAATGTTATCAACTTAATAAATAAATACCTTCGCGGGTGAAAAATACAGTGGTGCTTTATTTTGTTTCTAAGGGCATCCTCTACCAACCCTATTGATAAAACCTTAAAAAAAATTACCTCCTACTCTTCTGCCCAGCTACACCTTTTCAGTAACTGTATTAAATATACCAAACATTCTAACTGATATTTACATTTCACAACCCTGATCTCTTAGGTCAAATTCTTTCCTTCAGTACTCTTTTCCGTCAGCAGCCTACTATGCCCCTAAATCAATACTAAGTACCCTGTATCATTTAAAAAATGATTTCAACTGTCCCAGCACAGCACCACAAACGTATTCACAAATATTTTCAACCTTTCTTGGCAAATCAATTTTGTCTTCGGTCATCTTAATTCTTAATATTCTCTAGCATTATCTATTTTTATTGCGGTTGTTATTCTTGGAGGAAAAAAAAAAAAAAAAAACCAGAGTGAAATATCTACATGGTCACGGTTGTTTCAAGCCAGGAAACAGTCCCACCAGCAGGCAGGGCTGCCGGGCCTCCCTCCTGGTCAGGTAGCTCTTCGTGAGGCCCCACCTCATCCTCAAGAAAGTTCCAATAAAACGCTTTCCGCCCTTTGTCCATCGTGAACTTGAGCCTGGTGCTGGGGTAATTTACCATCTCCTTTTTATAGGCTTTTCCGAGAGGAACCAGAAAACAATAAGAGGCCGGCGGGGGTGCGGGCAGCCCAGGACGGAAGGGGGCAGGCTCGCCCGGGCCGCGGCCCCCGAGGTGCACAGGTGCTGCTCTCGCCCTTCGCTAAGTGGGGCTTGTCTTGTTAACGACCTACAATGATGAACGTGTTTTCAACCATAGTCTCGTGGAAGATTGTTCTAGACCTGGCCTCTCAGGGAACATATATCCACCCTTAGCTGGGTATAGGCACATTTAATCAGCAGCTAATAACTGTACAGGAGGGGCCGCTCCCCTTCATAAATCAATGTGCAAAATTGCTAATACACTAGTTATCGATTAGCACACCAACACTCATTTCGAGGCTATAGCTAAGAACTAACAAAGTGACAAGGGTAAAGTGTTATTTCTTTCACACGTAGACAGCTGGGCTGGAAAAATGATTCCAGCAGGCAGTAATTCTTAATTGACACCTGTCAAGATTATGGCGGCAGCCACAGCTGCTGCAGGAAAATTCGTCCCTAGCCCTGTTCATCTGTCAGCTTTAATACCCTTCCTATGCACATATTTTTTTCCTTTGCTCTAATCTACCTAAATTGTCCTGGCTTTTGTTTGAAACCTGGGTTTTGGTAGCAGTTAATCCCTTCCTAATATCAGCCCTGTCTACGATTCAACCATCTCGCACATCCTATGGAGAAAGTCAAGGTATCGGGGTTTGATGACAAAAATGAAAAAGGTAAGGGGAGTGGGGGAAGGGAGGAAAGCATGTACCCCCAAAACCCAATGACCGCAACTGGGTAGCACACCTCTTTCAATTTTCAGTGGATTTTTCAATTTTTATATTCTTCTGGGTCTTTCTTTTTACAACCATCGACCCAATATACATTGTCTTCCTGAGATATAAATGTCATTACTCTGTCATCACTCTCTGACTGCTAGCTACCACTTGAGAATCCTCAATCTCCTTAAGCCCCTTCTTTCCACGATCCAGGTAACAACATGCTGTGCTTGACACACCCACACAGGTAGAAACACAGATGCATGATATTTTGCATGAGACACAAAAGTCTTGCATTATTGAAGTTGCAGCCCAGCAAGAGAGAACAGAGCCCAACAAAGACACACCCGCACAAGGATTCCATTCTCCAAAAAAAGATGATCCAGAAGACAATTTACAGCTTCATTTTAATGCCCCCAAAATACAAATAATCCTTATTTTCCTCTTTCTGCCCAGTAAGAAAACTGCTATAACAAATGCTTCCTTTGGTCTATAAAATAAAAACCAGAAGAAAGGAAAAAATGGGGGGGTGGGGAGAGAAACTATTTTTTAAGAAATCAATTCAAAATCCCACGCAGTTTATTAAGTTTTTGTTTTCCTCGGAGGAAGTGGTGGTCGAAAGTGTTCTTTGAAAACGTGAATTCGCATCATCGATGATTATCTCGTTCTCGAGATATTTTGTTCGCGACACTGTTCACCAGCCCCCGAGAACCCAGGAGCCTCGTGTTGGGTCCTGAGGCCTCACCCCTCGCTCAGAGAGGGAGTGAGGTCCAGACCCTGCCTTCTCCTCGGCAGCCAGACTCTTGGCAAAGCCCTGCCCAGGACTCGACTCCACGGCGGAAGCTCGCCTGGCGTAACAGATGCACTGGGGGCGAACTTTCTGCCGATGGCATTCCCTCCACATCACCAGGCAGCACAGAACCGGTTAACCTTTCCCCCGGCCTCCTCCACGGTGAGGCTGGCGTTCAGGTGGTGTGAACATGCACGGGCTGAAATGTGAACTCAGCCCTAGAAACCATGCCTTTCCAGAAGCACCCCAAGCCAACACCACCCACACCTCAGGGGTCTCCCGTTCCCCCCAACCCTGGCCCAGACCCCTCCCCCATCCTCCGCCGATGCAGTACACTGTCGAGTGGGCACTGCCCAGGATGACGGTCTCAGCCCCTCTCCAGCTGCAACATGCTTTGAGACACATTAGCAAAGAATAGCTAACAAGGTCCGCACCCACCACGTGTACCCATCAAACGACCAGAGTGCGACAGAGTGATTTCTGAAGTAATACTTCTGACCGCAAACAACACCAAAACCTCTTATAACCGAAAGAATTACAAGTCTTAGGGAGAAAACCATCTTACTATTGCAACCATCTTGAAATAGTTCTAGCTACTGAACTGTATGTGTACTACAGAAACTTTCTGAACTTGATTACACTTTCCAGCACATTACCATAAACTCTCTACCTTTCCACCCAAATCCAACGGCACTTATATTTGAACTGGAACAACCCCCCATGATTCCTCTACACTGTAGACATAACCAGTTCTCGATAGGAAATACACCACACCGTCATTTTTTTAAGAGTAATTTTGAAGTATACTCTACACAACTAGATGTTTTTAAATACATTATCATAATATTAACATAATCAGCAATGAAAGAAAATTATCCATTGTTTGCTAACAGTGATACTAAAGAGATGCAGTGAGTAGAAAATAAGACATGCCTACCGTTAAAAAAAAAAAAGATATTTCGGGCTTCATTCAAAACTGTCTCTTACTATTTTCATCACTCTGTGTGAATAAATAATGATTAACAAAATTAAACTTAAATATTCAGGAACCATAAGCAGGTGGTACCTAAATGTTTTTGTGAATGAATGAATGCGACTGACCAAACCTTCTCCCTATAGGCCCTCCCCTCCATCCACACACACACACACACACACACACACACACACACACACACACACACTCCCAGCAGAACAGGGCAGCCTTAAGTGGCTGACAAAATACTAACAAAGGAACACATGTAAATACATGCTATGGCCCCTCCCCGTGGGATTACAACCTGTGTGTACGGAGTGAAAGGGCAGTGATTAGTCTGTACCACCCAAGATAAATTGTTTATCCAGACACTACACGTGTTCATGGAATATTTCTTGTCAATCTCATTTATAAAAGAATTTTACCTCCGAAATCTACTGAGCTCATCG